>NC_060138.1:775940312-778340312 GCF_021461385.2 Schistocerca piceifrons
CTAACTAGCAAATTGTTTGTAGCTGAAGTATTAAATACACAATTTGATAAAGTGTGAAACAAATATTGAAATTTATCAAAAAATAAGAAATAGCAAACAGTTGCTACTGACATCTCGTATGGGAGCTGAACTGAGACAAACATACAAAAATAATACTGAGAGTGTAAATGATCTACTTATATTTATTAAGATAATTGCGGAAAAATATAGACCAGGTGCGAAGGAGACTGCATAGAAGATCCTTTTGTGACATGTTCTTAAGTAATGTTACTTTGTTTGAGATACTTGCCAGCTGTTAAATGATGCAGTCAAAGTAATTCAGAGATATTCTGCTAGATTTTGTAACTAGCAGTTTGTCAGCACAAGATAGTCGCCAAGAGTATCTGTAATCTTGCTTGGGATTCTTTGAAAACATTTTTCACAAAATGTAGAAGAACCATAGAAACAAGATAAAGTTTAGATACATATGGAGGCATAAAAATATTAAATTTTTTCTTCACACTCCATTTGAGCTGAAAGAGGAAAGCAAGGGACAAATAACAGTACAAAATATCCTCTATCATGCATTTTGCAGTGATTTGCTGGGTATTGATGTAGATGTTTGATGCAGCGGCACTAAGTGTCTTGTTTTGTTCTGTTTGCATGATGAGTAAAAAGTTAGTAAATGTTGATAGTGACTTGTTGTTACAAGCTGAAGAAAACTTGGATACATAAATTTTCTTGATTGGTAATTTTAGGCGACAATTTGAATAGAATTTGTGATATTACTTTACAAAATAGAATATGCAATTTTTATTCTTTTAGTAGTGGAGAAATTGATTTCGCATATGTGACAAACAGTTGTCTTCCATCATCACACTGTATTTGTAACGAAATTATTTTACACTGTTTAGAAAGGAGGATATATGACTCCAGCAGAAGTAGCCCCTGGTTACAAAACCTAGCAGTTTTTTGTCATTCTACATCTACATCTATGCTCTATGAGCCACCTATTGATACATGGTGGGGGATACTTTTGGTACCACTATGAATTCCTCCCTCCCCTGTTCCATTTGCAAATTGTATGTGGGAGTAAATAATGTGTTGGTTCTTAGAACATATGCTCTTACATTTACAATAGTAAACCTCACCATGATGCTCAGTGTATCTCTTATAGTGTCTTCCATTGGATTTTGTTGAGCCTATCCATAATGCTCGTACACTTCCTAAATGATCATGAAATGTGCTGCTCTTCATTGGGTCTTTCCTATCTCTCTTATTATTCCATTGTGGTAAGATATTCAGACTGAAGAGCAATATTGAGGAATCAATCAAACAAATGCTTTTGAGCCACTTATTTTGTTAATGAATTACATTCCTATAATACTTTCCAGTGAGTCTCAGCCTAGCATCTGTTTTTCCTACAGTTAGTTTTATGTGGACATTCCATTTCAGATGTACAGTTGTTACTATTCCAGCAATTTATTACCAGTACCAAAATGAAATAGTAAAGTGTGTCTTTACCTGTTTATGCACAATATGTTGTACATTTATTTCTGTTCAGGGTCAACAGCCAAGCCAGTTGTCAATTCTCTACTAGTCTTCCTGCATTTTGCTCCAGTCTTCTGTTATTGAAACCTCCCTATAGACAACAGCATCATCTGTAAACAGCTTCACAAAGCTTCTGACATTATCCACTAGATCATTTATTATATGTATTGTGAACTCTAATGGCCCCATAGCACTTCCTTTGGGTACTTCTAAAATCATCGTTACATATGTCAGTTTAGTCCTGTTAAGAACCTAACTGATTTATGTGCTAGGAAGTTGCATGTGTGGTTGGATACTCATTAAGCTCATATTTTGCTCACTAAATGACAGTCAAAACTGTATTGAATTTCTGTTTATTTCCATTTGCTGCCACTTGGTGAGTAGGTTTTCTCTAACCATGTTGTAAGTTTTTTCATATATGATTAAGATAAAGATAAATATTGATTTCAGTATCTCATCATTGCTAGGCAACTGTTATAGATTAAATTATTTTGTCTTTTAGTCCATATTGTCCATCTTCATAAGATCTTGGATTTAATGTTCTGATGTAATTGAGTTATTCAGAAAGAAATGAACTGGAGACTGTAAAATGAAAACTGTTGAAGGGATCGTAATGCCATTGCCTGCAGAAGAAGGTGTGTTCGCTATAAGAGTAAGGAGGCTCCTAACACTCTGCTAGGGACATGGGCGCATGCCCACATGTGGACAGAGTGGGCATGTGCATGTGTCAACAGGTGTGACAGAGCAAGCACATGCATGTGTTGACTATGCTGAAAACAGAAATGTAGGCTTTAAAAGAAGAGCATTGGGGGAGGGGTAGTGTGTTTCCTTACAGTGAAAGGGGTGCAGAGAATGAAAATACATCAAAGAATGGCACAACTGTATGGAGGCCACTGAATGTCCATTGCAAGTCCAGTGCTCAATCTGACCTCCAGGACAATGGCTGCCACTATAACTAACTGGTCTGCAATAGTGAGGGTATCCACCTGCTGGACAATGGTATCAGTAATGCGGTGTGGCATTCAAGATCATATGTTATCAGCTAATGATGTGTTCTTCCTTGAATCACTTGTGCCACACATTGACCATTGCAATGAACTTGCAGTGATGTTACATGTAGATTCCATACATTACTTCTCAAGAATCTGAAGTCCTTGTGATGTTATCTACAGATCACTGATGTAGTGCTTTCATTATTGTATTTTTTATTTAGATTTCAGTAATTTTGTATTGTGAAATAGTTTATAATTTTCTTAGATTAACTTTGAGAAACTACTTCTCACTCACATTTTTCCTGATTAATCTTTCATCTTCTTCCATTAAGGGCCTGTCTTTCTGTAATCTTTAACGTCTTGCCATTTCCTCTGCCAAAATCGTGGTTCAGTTCTTGAGGTCAGTGAGAAGGAGAGGGCAGTGGGGTAGGGGTGGGGATAGCAAAGTGCTGCTTGTTGGACCATTCGCAAGGGACAGGGTAGGGCAGCTGGAAGTTTTGGGGAGGGGGGGGGGGGGGGAGGTAGCGGGAGATGTGGTAGCAGATAAGTAGTGGAGGGTGGAAAAAAGACTTGTGGGTGCGTTAGGTAGAATAGAAAGCTGTGTGATGCTGGAATGGGAGCAAGGAAGGAGATAGGTGGATGAAGGATAGGAACTAATGACTGTTGAGGTCAGGGTGTTATGGGAATGGAAGATACATTACAGGGATAATTCCCACCTGTCCAATTCAGAAAAGCTTGTGTTGGTAGGCAATATCCAGATTTCACAGACTGGAGTAGAGATGAATGGGGTACTGTATAGGTTTGGTGGGTGGTGGAATGCCGTTGTGGGAGGGGTGGGAAGGATAGTGGGTAGGATATTCCTCATTTCAGGGCATGACAAGAGACAGTCGAAGCCCTGGTGAAAAAAGTGATTTAGTTACTCCAGTCCTGGGTGGTACCGAGTCATCAGGGGAGTGTTCCTTTGCGGCTGGTGGAACTCTGGGAGGTGGTAAATGACTGAAGAGACAGATTCTGGGAGATTTGTTTCTGTACAGTGTTGGGAAGGTAATTTCGTCTGTGAAGGCTTTGGCAAGACCCTTGGTATATTTCGAGAGGGATTGCTCATCACTACAGATGGTCAGCTAGGCTGTGCGGAAAAGGTGGCAGAAGTCGAAATGAAGGTACTGCTGACGGTTGGTAGGTGTAATTTGGACAGTGGTACTCATGTAACTGTCTTTGAGTTGGGTGTCAACACTGAGTAAGGTGGCTTATTGGGTTGAAGAGGACCTGGTAAAGCAAATTGGAGAAAAGGTGTTAAAGTTTTGGAGGAATTTGGATAAGGTTCAGATCATGAAGATGTCATCAGGGTTTGGGATTCTGGGTGGTTAGGATGGAATTCCTTTAGACAGTCTATGAATAGGTTGGCATTGGATGGTGGCAAGTGGGTGGCCATTTCTGTCCTGTGGATTTGCTTGTAGATGATGCATTTGAAGGTGGAGTAATTGTGGGTAAGGTCATGATGACTAGGAAGGAGGTTGTAGGTTTGAAATCATCTGGGCGGCTGTAGTTTTCACAAGTGGCAAAGCCATGGGCATTAGGAATGTTAGTGTAGAGGGAGGTGGCATCAATAGTGCGAGACACTGAGTGGTAGAGGAACTTGAATTATGGGAACTCAGTGGAGGAAATGGTCAGTGTCTTTTCTATAGGAGGAGAGGTTATGAGAATTTCTCCCCTGCTTACATTGGTTGAATTATTCCTACATTCTTTGGTTAGATATAATATTATCCATTGGTTGGCTATACTATCAATTCTGTAAAACCTGAGTTTGTGTTGGAGAAACTTGTGATCCACACACTCAAATGCCTTAGGCTGCGGGACATACCAACAGCTGCTATTTTTTTTATTTAATGAAAGTAAAATTTTGTTTGTTTTGCACTGCTCAAAACAGATCCAGCATTATGTGAACATAACATCATCAGGGTGATGACTTTGTGTCATCAACAGATTTCCATGAGACTTCCATGTTTTTCCAGGATGAAATGCCGAATTTACTTGAAACAGTTTTTGTTGTTAGTAAGAGGATTTTTTTATGGCTGCAATTGATGCTTTTTGAGTTTTCACATCACTTATTCCCATTTCACTTAGAAATTACAATTTTTTAAACAGTTCTGCACATTGTAAGTTCTTGCTACCCCTGGAAATTCTTTCATTACCATCGTCCATCTCTTTCCGTGCCAGGCCAAGTAATTGTGCAATAACCTCAGGTGTATGAGAAATTCTCACTGGTGCATGTGTTGAGACACGTCTCCACCCTGATCGTAAAAGCATGAA
Organism: Schistocerca piceifrons; assembly: GCF_021461385.2. NCBI lineage: Eukaryota > Metazoa > Arthropoda > Insecta > Orthoptera > Acrididae > Schistocerca > Schistocerca piceifrons. The sequence goes on from NC_060138.1 coordinate 775,945,145, forward strand.
ATTCTGTCCAATACTCATATGTGTAAATGAAGTATTAGATCATTACAACAGTATAGAGCTACACAACCCATTTGGAAATCCAGAAAAAATGTGATACAAGGAATGTAACATTACCTCTATTTTACGTATTTCAGCTTTTGGATAGATCACCAGGAAATCCTACACAAGAAGTTACTCAAGAATCAGCAGAGAGGGATATTGACAAAGAAATGGAACATCCAGTCAGCTCTGTTCCTGTATGGGAACCAGTTGGCACTGATCAGGTTGATTTTTTGTCATTTAATTGTAATTTGTACAGTTGTGGCAAATGTTGCATGTTTGGCAAGCTTCACATGCTTTATTCTTATTCATTATTACAGGCTTCCATTTCATCTGTTGCTAGTACATCGCAGCTGGGTATGATATCTAGAGATGTTTACGACACAGTTAAAGGTACACGAAATATGAAGAGTAATAAACCTCCATGGAAATAGCACCATTATATTATGGTAAGACATTATGTAGCTTAAGTTTGAACTTTGTAATTTGGCATAAAAATTACTTAACTAATCTAAATTCAGATTTCTCACTTGTTTACAAGAGCTTCAAAATCTGCGTAAACTGTTGGAAGGAGAATGTTAATTTGTCTAACACTAAAATTCTGTAACACTGAAGAATGGACAGAAGATTTACAAAATCGATCAGAACCAAGTGATTATGATACAGGTGGAAGTTGCATTCCCCGCCATCCATTTACTATTTGTGCTCTGTAAACAGTACTGGAGGAGGAGTTCAGAAAACACTGAATGAAGACTATTTTCAGAAAAAAGTATGTCAGAAATTGTCTGACCATTCCACAATATTCCTTTCCATGGAATTAATGGACTGTGAAGTCTGCCAGAGGGAACCAAACAGTCCCTCTGAACTTTCAGTTGCCATACGTGAGCAGCAAGGAAAATTAGGCAGAGAAAAAGTCAGACACAACTGATAAAATGCCCCAGATTTTGCAGTTGTAACTTATTCAGGGCAAGTTAAGAAACCATACCATTCACTTTGGGGAGACACTGGACCATTGTCTCAAAGGGACTCCTCTTAAATGTACTGGTGTACCATTGTGAAGAGGCTATAGTCTGTACCAAAAGGATGACATTAATAGGGAGACAGCTAAAGGTAGTATAGCCAGCTTAATTAAAGAAATTTGCCCTCCTTATCTCTCCCCTTCATGATCAATACACAGGCAGCCTCTGAAGTAGTGTGGGTCTGTATGTATAGTGATTATATATCTGCTAATGATACTGCAGGCAAAGAGCTCTTCCATCTTCCTCAGTGAGGATTTAAATGTGCATAATGTGCTATTGAATTTTGTTATCAGCCACCACTCCCCCCCCCCCCCTTTCGCCCCCCCCCCCCCCCCCCGCCCACCATACCTGGTTGATAGAGAAATGCTGTTCAGTGGCAGTTATAAGGCTCTTCAAAAATAAAGTACTAGCTAATTGTAGAGGACCTTTGAAGCCTTTCAGGTCACAAGGACCATGGTCCAGTGAGTTTTGAAACTATCAAAGCGAGCAAGAACTGGCCATTGCGAGTATCTCTGAGCATTCCAGATATTCAACTAGCTCAGCACGAGTATAGGAAGCCACTGAAAAACACAGTAGGTTAGGTCTAGCAGTGGACCTGAAGTAGGGTCTCTAAACACTACCTGGAGATTTTTTAAATATTATAATCTTCAGATATATGTAGTTTTGCAATAATACAATACAGCTACAGATGTCTGAAGATGGTGTCATTTTAAACATTTCTATTGACTGCAGTGCAAGGATCCTACGAAACGTCTGGTGACATCGACCATACAGTGATGGAGCATTTTGTGAAGATTATTGCCACTGCTGCCTGAATCTGGCACTTCATTTGCATTAACTAATTTTTGATAGGAGTAGGCTGAACAGCAGGTCATTTAATGACAATTTTTTTCAAAATGGGAGTTACATTTGGAGTCACGAACGATGGCAGTCAAGTTTAAGCTTGTTCTGTGCTTCTACGTCATATGTTCTCCAACACCCACTGAGCATTCTATAATGTTCTGCTGTGAATGTCTTGGTCATTGCTTGCTTTAAATGTGATCGTAGCAAGTTATTTAGTGAATTTTTATTCCATTTGTTGTAATTTATCATGGTTGATGCTGGTGGCAAGCAACAAATTCTCTCTCCAAGCTTCAAGTTCAGAGCACGCGTATGTGCTTACCGCAGCTGTCACTTGCAACCGGCAACAATTCAATCTCTGTCCATGTCTCGAACTGTAGATTTGGTTCTGTGTGATGTTCGTGATACTACATCTTATCATGGCTGAATAATTAACAAAACACTTAGGCAACTTGATGGTGTGCCAACAAAAATCCTTCTAAAACTTTTTGCGTAATGTATGGCTGGTAGACAATATCCAAACTCTTGGAGAGAGACAATTTTGTTCACCTTCCTCCAAGTGGAGGAGAATCAAATGTGCCTCATACTTTGCTGTTTAGCTTGTGCAGGATATACGTTGGAGTGAATGGTAAATCATCACCTAACCTGGATTCTAGAGACCAATTAAGCTGGTTTGAGCATTCTTTTGTTAGATATTGTCTCACCAACAGCAACCTGATCTTGGTGGAGGCAGCTGCACAGTAGGCCTTCATACAAAGGCTGCATAGAACAGGTATACTTTTTATATCAAAAGTGCTTTCAGTACTACCTGGAGACACAATATATTTTTGAGGTTTCATTAATGGTACGCCTGTGGTCTTCTACCTGTATTCTTTACATCCTTCCTACCATAGAAGTGTTTTTAGCTATTGGTTTGACAAGGTTTTGTCTGACAAACAGAAGACTTCCTTTAAAGAAGTATCTTAAGCATAATAGTTTTTACTATTGCCACTAATAACTTGAAATCCACATTGAGGAATCCATTCCAATGCTCATTCATTGACATTTTTCCAATTTTTTGTTCTTGTTTCAAAACTGCTGTAGCAACACAGTAGTGACAACTCATGAAAGGATATAGAAGGGTTAGAAGGATGGGATTCCACAAGATTTGATGATGTTTATGAGTCTCATATTTGATATGAAGCTTCCAATATTAAATTTCATGAAATTTTAAATGAGTATGTAACTACATGGTAACATCCAGAGATGGCTCCACTAATCTCAGTAGGAAAGAGTGATAGTGACTAGCAGTTGCTGCTATTTTTCTCTTGATTACAGTAGTTGTTATCCTGGGCAGTAGCCAGAGGGTTGACCTATATAGGTCCACTTTACCCTTTCCAACTCCAGTGTAGAGTTCCAAATAGAATCACAGGAAGGGCTCAGATCATCTTTGCCAACCAAACTTGTATTTAGCCTCATCAAACAGGCTGACATGTCAGTTCACTATAAGTTGGAAGAAATCTTCAATGTGCAATTTTTTTTATGTTACTAGCAAATATAAAAATTATTAATAACATATACATAGAAAGTATATGCACGTGTCTGAACATTACCTGCTTGATGGCAAAGATACAGATCTCATACTATCTTGAAAGTGAAATGTAGACAGTACATGCTGTTATCTATTACATGGTGACAGCATTATTATTTTTGGGGGTTAAGGAAAACAGTTTTTCAATATTTTTGAGTGTCATTTTTTAAGAAATTGTGCTTAATTCTCCGCCCCTTCTCTTTCATGAAACTAATATAAGTACTCCCACTCCCTGCCTCTTCCCAGCTTAGATCATGGGTAAGCTCTTGCCAAAACATATAAACATTCCAATGACAGTGTTGAAATTTTTAGTTTCTTGGATTGGATTTACTGAGGAATCTGGTCAGCTGGAATTACAAATAGCAGCATTACTCCATCTAGAACATTCGTTCTCCCATTTGTGAACAGCCTGATCCAAATACTAACTTCCCTTTTGCTTAATGCTTTGTAGTCACAAATTGACCATTCTGATGACTCAGTGCAAATATACACATTTCTGCCATGACTACAAATGACACCTGCTGTGGCACAAGGAGCTGCTGGGAATGTATAGACATGTACTTCATTGCAGAGATGTGCATTTTTTGAAAAGAAATTGGAGTGGACCTTATTCAACTTAATATTAGGAACACAAAAAAATTATATTGTTGCTATGCCACATTTCAGGAAATTATATTTGTGTTTTATGCCTGATAAGTTTTGACGAATGTGTGTCAGTATTTTGTACAGTAAAATGTTATTGAAATACAACAATGGAATGAAGTGACCAAGTATTTAGTACAGAAAAATTATCTGTGTAAAATGGCGACATACTGAGCGTGGCTATTGTTGTTTATGAAGAGGATAAAAATGACTGACAATGGTATTCAATCTCTTTGTGGAAGTAATCTTACAACAAAACCAGTCTGAATTGTGGATGGCTTACAAATATGATCTAGTATAATTACATGACAGAAATTGTATGGCACTTATAAGAAAGTAAATAATGTTTAGTGTAAGATAACTGTGTCAATTGAAGAAGCTGTCATGTTGTGTAATCACATAGAGGATTTACTCGTGATTACAGGGTATTATAATGAAAAAAAAACCATGTAATACAAATTTTGAAAGAAAAAATATGTCAAGAGTGCGAACTGTGATTTACGATTGAAAGCATATAGAAAGACTGTGAAGAAGAAGAAGGAGGTGGTGGTGGTGGTGGTGGTGGTGGTGGTGGTGGATGAGGGGGGGCGGGGGTGTTTGCAGGTGCTTGCAGAAAATGTTAAGATATAAAGTTCCTTTTTTTTAAATGCTGGTCAAAGTATTTATGAATGTGAATTTACACAAATACACGCAGAAGAATATGACAGTGTAACATACTAAGGAAAAGTCATTAAATGAAAGGCACATTTCAATCTTAAAAGTTCAAAATGCAAGTTGCATTTAAAATGCTATCGTCTCATTAATATATATGTTTGTGAATTATTAATGCAAGATCAGAGATATGATTAAATCAATAGACTACATTGTATTTAAAAAGACTTCTTTATAATTTAAAAAAAACTTGCATTTTATCACTTGGGAAAAGATAGCAATATCGAAATGAATACATGCCTCTGACTGCATTTAACTGTGACATCAATATACTCGGTAACAACATTTGCCAATATTCTTGATTATTTCAGTATACACCCGAATTCAATTTTGAATGTTTATGTACATAGAACTTCAGCGGTGCCATTTTCCATTGTAAGCCCTTTTGGGAGTCTGTAACTGAAACCTAGAATTTCTACACAAAATTCATTGTAACTTTTGAATATCAAGATCATATAAAATGTCTACAATATAATTTAGTTAATGTGTAGAGAAACACACAACCGTTCATTACTTTGCTGATTTTGCTAAGTATGTTTTTGTACAATAAAGGCTTTCAAAACCGGTTGTCTTAGCTGCTGGTGAATCTTTTGGGTTGCATATCCATGGTTCATGAAACTTTTTCATTCCCAGTGTTTTCTCCAAGGCAGCTTTGGATATCTTTGTAGGTGCGCCTCCAAAGATGTCCAACACAGCTCTGGACAAAGTGTCAGGAACAAAAAATTTTCATGAACCCTTGCCATAAAACACAGGAGATACACCAGCACAGTATCTTCCATATTCAGAAATTATACATATGATTTGGTATCCCTGAGAAGCTGCAACTGACATATAGAATAATCCAATGGCTCTGATTTGCAAAGCTGAATTATTACTGAAGCAGTTTTTGACTTGGTTTATGTTGTTCAGATAATTTGCATTGTACCCATCATATTACTGTTGCAGCTGCAGACTTTGGGAGAACACTTTTCTATCTCTTGGACTTTAAATATTTAAGCTTCAAAAAATTTTCTGTTCATTATTTCTCTATCGTTATTAGCGTAAAACAAAAATATAATTCATGGTGGTGGTTCACATTTCCACAGGCAACAGTAATATAATCCAAGTTGACTGCCTGTAACAAACTAGTGTATCAGTATTTGTTGATAATCTGTGTGTTGGACTACTTACGTTTTTGTCAAAAATGCCGTGACAAGAAATAAACTAATGCTTTTGCTGTTATTAGTACTTTTAACCATACTTTGGACTAATACCATAAATTACTTTGAACCCAAAAAAGTACACAAAAATGCAAAAAATTCAGCTTATAAAGTTTCTGCCTTAACTGTAGATTCTCCTTGAAAATTTAATCTTAACGATGTTCAGAAATATTGTTTCAATTCTTTTGACGTGTTTGTCATAGAATTACATGCAATAAGGTTTGTGTGAACTTTTTATGTCATATTCCTCCTGATTGATTGATTTTTTTCATCATAATTGTTCATATTGGCTCAATATCTCATCAGGATTGTTAGAAAATAATTGTAGCCTAAATTTTTTCTTGAATTCTGTATCAAAATTACAAAACTAATGTGTGCTGAGGGTATGTTGCATTATAAAGGATTCATAAAACAGTACAAATTAATAGGTATTCATTAACTTGTAATCTTATCCCATATGGTTGGCAGTACATAAATATCTTGACAAACATCTTTGAGTGGAAACAAGGTGTTTGTTTTGCTGAAGATAAAATTGTTTAACAATCATGATAAAGCACCTCTTGATGTATTCATATATATTGCTGTAGACTGAACATCCACAGTTATGGAAGAAATACTGATAAATATGTAATGATTCATTTATTAGATGACATAATTTGGTAAAAAGGAAGACTCAAACCATTCACATAAGTCAAGAAATTGGTTATAGTTGACATGTTGATAAGGAAATGTAAACTGAGTAAAACGAATTGAACTGGTCAGTGAAACCTTCTGTTCAAAAATTTCTATATACATTTAACATTTTATACCTTATTTTGAAAGGAATGGTAAATCTCATATTAAGTAACAAACTTTCTGATTTGGAAGACTGTCTTTACATTTGTCAAGACTTATTTCAGAACTATATAAAATGAGTTTTTTGTTGTTGATAAATGCCTGCTGTAACATTATTACTGAGTGACTAATAATTCATGTATTGTAATGAAACATGGTAGTTAATAGCTTTATTCCGTCCCAAACTTATTATTCATGGACTAAATGTCCTATGGGGGAACAATTGTTATATATTACCAGAATCTTCCATAAGGAACACAATAATATTTGTAAATATTGTATTTGCTTATCTTTTGGAGTATTTCTTTTCAGAACTATATCTCCTGGTTACATTTTTTAAAAACTAAATCTTGAGCACAAATAAAAATTCACAATAATGACTATGACATTATTAAGGCATTATTTTTGATTAAATACTAATATTTAAAATGAGTAATATACATTTATACACAAATGATTTGGTCGTGTGGTGCCTTACAGGTTAACATTAATGTCCATTGTTTCCCTGTTAACTCTGTCAACAGACACCATGTTCAGTAGCACCAGATTGTTTTTGCAAAACTGTCATCTCAACAAACATTGACAAAAGTAATCATTTACAGTACTAACTGAACTGAGTAAACATTTATAAATACACTTTATCCTTGATCTAAACCTTATGATTAAATGAAAAGTCGTGAAGGAATAGTAAAATATATTTGTATTTGAACTTCCTTGTTTGAAAGTGGAGAAACAGAAAAGTGATACTAGTGAGCACTGTTTTGTGCACCATTTTACTGGCCCCACAGAGCACACACTTTTCAGTGAAAGTGACTAAAGAACACCAAATAATTCTCTGACAAGAGACTGTGAAAGTTATATATTTCACTTTGTGACTCTGTGTATTAAATTATATTACTGCATGGACTCTGGTTCTGGATCAGCACCAGTAAGTGTTAGAGAAATGTATCATAGTTTGCTCTACAAAGAAAAATGGATACATTGAAAAGAGGCTAATACCTCAACTTTTCAGTGAGCAGAATATGGACTCTGCCATGACAAACTAATTTTATGGCAGTGACCTGGAAGAAAGATGCAGTTCCCTCTCTATCTCTCTCTCTGTTTCTTTCACACACACACACACACACACACACACACACACACACACACACACACACACTCTTTCTTTTGAGAAAAATGGAAATGCCATGTGGCTAGGGCCTCCCTTCGGGTGGACTGTTGGCCTGGTGCAAGTCTTTCGAGTTGGTGCCACTTCAGCGAATTGTGTATCGATGGGGATGAAATAATGATGATAAGGACAACACGACACCCAGTCCCTGATCAGAAAAAATCTCTGACCCAGCTGGGAATCGAACCCGGGCTGTTAGGTATGACATTACATCGCGCTGACCACTCAGCTACCAGAGGCAGAGTGAGAGTAATGAATGACTCATAAATAGTGAGGTCATCAGTATCCATGAGAGATCACAGAGAAGATAGAAATTTATGGCATTGGTGCATAGTCTGATGATTAGAAACTGCATCACAGAACTTTTTATAGTTTGCCTGTAATGTTCAGCAATTAATCCTAGACTTTTTCCCCGTTTGCTACTGGTATCCAGATAGTTAATACCAAGTCAAGCTTTGTCATATCACCATGCAAAGGTGTGTCCTAGGTAAGTGACCATTAGTGTTAGGATGATGTGTGTAGTAGAGAAGAGGAGTATTGTATCCTTTTTGCTAACAATTGCTATGAAAGCATATATCTCTTATAAACCATTAAAACCACACAAAAAAGTGTCTAACCAGCATAAAATATTCATCTCTAGCTGCATCTTCTGTCAAATGTTGTTTTCATCTATATTCTGTTATTCAACTGTAAATGTTTGTCATGTAAGTTTTGTAATATCGTACCAATGCTATTCTTGTATGAAATCCTTGGTAAAGTTTAAGTCATTCACTTGTGAAATGGTTACTGGCAGTCATAATAAGAATAATTCCCATATTGTGGGGGTGGTGGTGGTGGTGGTGGTGGTGGTGGTGGTGGGGGGGGGGGGGAGAGAGAGAGAGAGAGAGAGAGAGAGAGAGAGAGAGAGAGAGAGAGAGAGAGAGAGAGAGAGAGAGAGAGAGAGAGTGAGAGAGAGAGAGAGGGGGGGGGGGGGAGATAGATTGACGTTTACATTAGAGGTAAATATATAATATATACACGCATATAACTGATTTTAATTTTCTACATCTTTGAAAGTTCTGTACAAACATCTACTTTTTGTGTAAGGATTTGGCTTTGTCATAAATTATGTGCACGTCTCTTATTGGCAACCTTATCTCCTGTCCAATAATATAAGATACTGGCTGCTTATTTTGATGCTGTACTGACACAAAAGAGTATTTCAGTTACACCAGTTCACATAATGCAGTTTATGTTAATTGGAATCAATGTTTTTTGCGCTATTCATCTGTTGTGTGTACTGCAGTACTGCGACATGTTTTAATTGTGATTCAAACACAGTTACACACTGTACTATTCAACCACTTGTTTCTGACTGTCCAGAAGATCGGTGTGCTCTCTGCACATGTGCATGTGCCTGTGGCTGAGGACCGAGAGCATCAAGTGGCACGCCATTTGCCTGGCGGCCAATGCTACGTCCTCCTGTATTGTTGCTGCCTGATGTTTGGGCTGCTGCCGCAGTCTCACGCCGCACCTGGTACCGGTATAGCAAAGCCCCAGCGACTAAAGCAGCTGCTACAGCGGAAAGGGCTGCCAGTGCAAACAGTGCTCCAAATCCTGGCACAGGCAGGCAGACTCCATACACTACCTCCTCTTCACGTGTTCGTCCTTGAAATACTGTTACTGCCTCGGGTCGTGAGTCAGGTGTAAAGGCTAGGTCTGCCTCTGACACGACATCATACAGCCCACTGACACCAACATCAGCATTGCCTCCTGCTGGTACAGCTACAGAACGGCGTGGTCTTGCAAATCCAGTGCTTCTGAGAGTGCGAGGCCCGTGTGGAAAACGTTCTTGACCATCACGATGTCCAGGATGTGGCTGTTCCTGAAATGATTTATTTCAAATACTAAAAATGTCATTTCCACTGAAGCAGCATTAAATTACCGCTCATATCTATTCAGTTATGACTGCATAAGAATCCCATCAAACAAAATGTTTCAGACTTTTGTGATCATAAGATCATTAAATTAGCTGTACTGTTTTTTGCAAGTCAAATAGATTGTTTACTTCTTGTACTCTGATGAAGTTAAAAATTACTGGTACATATGCAATAACCTTTTAAAGGAAACTGATCGTTATTTTCTTGATAAAATGTTCTTGTTGCATTGTTGCTACTGTGTACTATAAATTGCCCTGTTCAGAACTGAAATTGTGATATAGTGATGTAATAAGTGTTAGTATTATTTATTTTTATTTTTCACAAAGTGCTTCCTACATTGATAATATTTTGTAGCATTTCATCTTTTATTAATAATAAAATTAAACTGTATTCACCAATATTTACGTATGATGTTTCCTTCTCCTTCTCTCTCTCTCTCTATCTCTCTCATCCAGTTCTTTTATACAATCAAGCCCCTGGATGTATTGTTTTCTACTTCTTTATACTTATTTTTAACCAGTAACCATCACATGTAAAAGTTCATAACAAGAGTGTACAGTAAAATACACAGTTGTCTTATAAACTTCTGTTACATGTATATTTATGATCTATATATTTAAATTAAATAAAGTTTTGCATGAAATGTTGGTGGACTGTGATTTTTTTAATGCTGTTACTTACATGTTAGTTGTCCTCACTTAAAAATAAGTGTTCTATCAGATCTTATTTTGTCTTCATGATTTGTCACTTAGATATGTGAATACACAGAAAATCCTGGGAATGAATACAAGTAATTGCTCTGGGTCAGAATTCCAGATTGAAGGGAAAGGGCAGTGTTTAACTTAAGGCAAATGTGTTTATCTAATGCATAATACAAATTACTCTATACAGTAAGATGTTAGTTTTACTTCTACCATTATTTATAGCTATAAAAGGAAGATAACGTGAATTCTCTAGCACTCCTGTTGGGGTTTTACTTGAAGAACTGTGGGGAAATGTGCTAGAACTCTACAAAGAACGGAAAATTTTACCGAAGGAAATTCTTCAAACATATACACAATTCAGGTGTTACATGCATGGATTATAAGAATTATTGTTTCAGTACACGATAATGATTTTCTGCAGTAACAATATCTGTTGATGCGACAGCTATATCCTTTCCAATCTTGCTGTTCCCATGTTCCCTTTGATAGATACATACATGCATTTCCAAATGCTTCTGCTCTGACTGACTGTTTAGTGTAATTTTGTACATATTCATAGCAAGGAGAAATAGTCCAACCCCAAATGTAAAGTATGGAAAAGTGGTGGTACAGTAAGTTGGTATTCAGTTTGACACATGCATAAATGCAGCAGTGGGGATCTTTAATTCATGAATATTGTGATAATAAGTTTCTTAAATATTTTTTGTGGCTGTTCTTATGTAACTGATGTGAGGGGGAATCATCTGCATGAACTTTTTCATTGGCATTTTGTATAAAATAATTTGCTTGATCAGAAAGAGAAAATACAAATTTGTAAATAGAAGATAAGTGAAATAGAAAACTTTTATTTAGAACACAATATTTACTTTCTTAATTACACAAACAAGTCACAAAAACTCTCAATAAGTCACATCTCAGATCTTTTTAATGCATTATTCTGTCCAATTTACATTTTTCCTTCTCCCCCCTAATCTTTACCTCGCAAACTGCCGTTTCTATCATAGAAAGTTTAATCCCGCCCTCCCCATCCATCATTTTAAAGAAATAATGAAATACTTCTTCAGGAAAGAATTGTAAGTTCATACAAACATTTGAGTAAAATACCAGTTGCATCCACATTCCGTTACTTCATACTTCAAATGCTGCTGTGATTGCTATTCAGAAATATCTGGTATATTGGAAATAGGATGTTGTGAAAGCCATGTTTGTTCTTGCTGTTCATGTAAACTGACGTAATTTGTAGTTCATCTTGCAAAAATATTTGTTTCTCCATGAAACAGGCAGAAAACACTATCAAATACAAACCTGAAAAGGTTGCCTTGGAATTGTTGCTCCCTTGTTGCCTGCCATGTGCACTGCCGGCTCATCTGCAAAAGCAGGTGTTCCATCAGACACCAGCTCATCATACAACAGTAATTCAGGTGGTGCGGACGGAGCAGGGACGGCAGTGTCACGTCTCTCAGATGGACCATGTTGGCAGTGCTCTGGACACCCATGGCGGCATATCTCCACCTAGAACATAATTTATGCATAGTTGTGATGATGTGTGATAGTTGGACGTAGTCTGAGATATATGTAAATAATAATGCTAGAAACAGTCTTCATGCCAACACTAGACAGACACACTACATTCACAAATAGCACATGCTAAGTCATTGTTAAACAGAAATGGACCGATGATGCAGCACTTTTGCACTGTTTCATAGAATACTAAAAAGCTGAGCTAAAACTAGACATTAGCAACGTAGTGACTTCAATCCCATAAAGTTGGAGACTTTTGATTCAGTTTCTGGAAAATCATTATTGCCCCATGGTTGAAAATGGCACACAGTTCTTGCTTTGAGTCCAACAAAAAATGCAGTGCACATTTTTAAATTAATAATGGATGGATAATGAACAAATATCATGTTACCTTTATGTCCTTTGTTAAAATAAAGAAATGTCTTTCATTTTGTGCTTCGTAAAATTTTCAGGATTCTGAGGTTGTAAGGCTGACCTACAGACAAGGTGGAAAAAAGGGGGTATTGTGCACCATAATATACAAATACGGAAAAGAAAATGGGACAAGCAAATAAGGTTTACTGATGATCTTGCCATTCTTTCTGAAAATATGAAAGCACTACCAGGACTTTTAAATAGCATAGCTATGGCACTGGGACAAAATTCAGTTAAAGATAAACAGAAAAAGGTGAAAGCAATTGTGTGATGTCAAACTAAGATTAGTAAACATTTAAATTGTAGAAGATGCAGAAGAAGTTGTAAGTGGGACATAACAATGCAAGGAGGCTAGAGTAAGGAAGAGAAAAAGAAGAAAAAGATGGTTATGAAAAAGAACCTCTACTTTGGGAGGGAAGGGGACTACTGGTATTACAAATTGGGGTTTCTGAAATATTCCTGTGTACAGTACTACAGGGAAACAGTACTGACCAGTGAAAAATGTAAGAAACTTAATGGCACAGGAGGTTGTTAAAAACTGAATTAGTAAAGAGTGTTGAGGGGAACAAATAACTTTTAATAGATTCTGAAAATTATTTATAAAAAGGAGGGAGAAATGTGTGGGACTTTGCTTCAGGCAAGTGTGTGAAAGCTAAATGACCTGTGGTATTACAAAGTGTGAGTATGAAGTTAACTGAGAGATGAGGCATTTCAAAGTCCATTTCCAGTTGGCAAAACTAAGATATCAGATATGACCTGTCGGCTTTTGTCTCCGGATCTTCTGCTGATGTTGTTTGTTTAGTGACTTTTCTGATATTTTGCCGGCACAACTGGCTGGCACTGTCAAAATTCACCATCCAATGTTGGTGGCAGAGGGTTATATTTTACAATGTCAGCCTCTCACGCTGATGAAACATCAGAAAAATTGGCCAAAGATCCCGAGATGAAATTCAGCAAGCAATAATATGTGAAAAAGTGGCTGCGAAAGCTACCACCATATGTACTTATAACTACGTTTATTTCATATCATTTAAGCATTACCATGTGTGTTGCCCTATATCTGTGTGAAGAAATGTTCTTGTATTAAGATACTGAAGGAGCAACATACCATCTCTTGTAACTTTTGTGTTAATCGCTGGAATATATTATAACAATCCAGTTTTGACACCCCCCCTACACACACACACACACACACACACACACACACACACACCGGTTGAATTAACATTCAGGCAATTTTTTTTTTTTCACTTGATTTACTTATTTTACTTGAAGTACTGTTGTGCTATTATCGGTGTTTAGAACTTACCATTCATAATTGTTTAAAAACAGAGAATCCATTAAGATTTTTAAGAAGTATTATAGTGCAGTGACTACATACTGACTTATTCATTGTTAAGCTTGAGGTTGTTGGAAGCAACTGAGAGTACTCCAAGGCAGGAAACCTGAGGCTTAACGCAAGTGGCACGCACAGTTGGTAGAATTCAGGTTACACGAGGAAAACAGTAACTGAGGAAGAGTATGAATTGCAATTGCTCTGTGCAGCTGTTCCAGGGCAGAAGTTTCGGCTCAGGGCATTAGCTGGTAACTCCATACACTGGTTAGATACTTCCAAAAGATGGCAGTTTGAACTGTAGTTGCAAACAGGCACACCTTAGCATTTGCAGGGGTATGATTATTGCTCCTGAGAGCTGCAAAGTGAGTGGGTTGGTACAGCTTAGAGTGAGATGGAAAGTGGGTGAAACTGCTGCAAAAGCAGTCTCCATTCAGGAGCAAGAAGTCTCCGCCCATAGGACGGAGCAGAATGACGTAAAGCACTGTTGTTGCTAGCCACAAGGAAGGGCAATGATGTTTAGCTTTCAGCTGAACACTGTTGCTGCCAAACAAGGAGATTATTGTTGCAAAAGTCATGAATACCTCACCTACAGAATGAGAGAAGGGAAATGACCTGAATGTGGTTGGCTGGAGGCACCAGGGAGGCACAGGGCTCCATGTCAGATTGCCCGATGTCTGTACGGTGCTGGTAGTGTTAGTGATCTGACTGCAGAGGAGAGCCAGTTCAGCACCAGAACCCTTCAAAATCACCAGATTTTCATATTCAAAGTAGTCTTGAATTAGAGTGTTTGGACATCTGGCTTGATGCCAACCTTGGGTAAACTCCAGTTTGACATGGATTCTCCCTTAGACTGCTGCTCTCTAATGCTTGCATTTTAATATGCTGCTAGTGATTGCTAAATTCTGTTACTTCTTGCCCCTTGAGCTCAGATGCTAACTTTTGTTGTTTTTACAGTTGAGCCATTTGCTTTTTCTCATGTCTAGACGTTGCCTTCAGTGTAATGGTTTAATCTGAATGCGATAAACAAGTATTATTCAGACCTTTGAGTTTGTTGAGTCTGTTGCAAGTATCCTTACCAAGTCGCAAAATCTGCACCTTTAAGTAGGTGCACTGTGGCTGTTTGGTGCTGATATGATCAATCATATGCCATCACCGGAACTGTGTCTTTCTATATTTGTTTCTGACCATTCAGAAATTGTAAAATGACCTGGCACTTTTTTTAAGTTCTCATACACTTTCTCTAGTCCGTCAGGACACAACTACAAAAAAACTGAACCGAACATAATTTGTATAACAAATTATGTAAATGCTGATATTTATGTGAGAACTGTTATATACTGCATTAATTCACTGTTACTGGATTGCAATAGCATAAGAGTATACTTCTTTTTCCAGTTAATGCAATAGTTGTTGCAATGTCCTGAGTTCCTGATAAAGGCAACAAGTTATGTCAACTAACCAGCTAAAACACTAATTATCACTCTTACCTTGCATTTTATGTGAACACTCAGAGCATCAGGGAATTTGAAGGCATGAAAGAAGGCATATGTGATGACTGTAGCCCTTTCATCTGCTGTACGTGCCTTCAAAAATCTTGAAATCATTTTTGGCCTAAGTACACACCCATGCTCATCTGAGAGCTGAATAACATGGCCTCCTCCATCTGATGCTACACAGGACTTCACCCTCATATCAAATTCACCTAAAAAAAATGCAAAAACAATATATCAGGTTGAACTACAAAACTGTGATGCATTTTATTATGTAAGAGCATAAACAGTCTAATAAATGTCAAGAATTATAACATTCTTGAAAAAATATTATATCAGTATCCAAACTATGCAAGCCACTTTACTGTATGCAGCTGAGGATACTTTAGGAACCACTATTGAATCCTTCCTTATCTATTCCTTTTGTGAGTGGTGTGCATGCAGGTAGAACTGCTGTTGGTATGCTTCTGTATGAGTCTGAATGTGTCTGATTTTGTTGTCATTCTGTGAGATACATGTGGAAGTAATGTCACCTGACCTTTCTTGGGATGTACATTCTTGGATTTTAATGAGAGTCATCCATTGAATCTCAGCCTGGTGCCTGCTTTTCCTACTATTAGTTTTATGTGAAAATTACTGTTGTATTAAAACTATGTGCCAGACCACAACTTTAAGTACATCCCCACCATCACTATCGCGACCACCACAGAAACCTGTCAGTCACAAAGTTATTGTATTTGAGGTATACATTCAGCTACATAAGATTTGTTGCTTATTCCACAAATAGTAAAGGAAGTTTAAATAAGAAGTACTATAATTTGCTGTAAATACTGTAACCACTATTTCGCTTTCTGTCAGTAATAGTATGCTCTAAAAGACAATTTTCAAAGGAATGGACTGTTATGTCACTGCTGTTTGACATGTAATGTTGTGTGTAGATGTATTAATTTTTGAGGAAACTGTAACAATGTCATCTGCCATTCCCATCTCACTTTTGCTTTTCCTATCCCTTCCAATCCCTCTGCAAACCAAAGAAACTGCTATGAAGTCTCAATTTGTTGTTCAGTTTGGTAACTGCTATTAGCCTCTCAGTTTTTTTTTATTTTCTACTATTTGAAAGACAAATTAACTGTTTACTCAACATGCCAGTTAGCTGTTTTCTTGGTTTCTGTATGATTTATCTGCTGATAATGGAAAATTTGTGGGGATATAATGATTGAAGATGGATACCATAAATAACAATAAATTGAAGTTGTGAATAAGCTATAGCAGTAGTTATGCAGCTATTTATTTCTTTTTAAATTATCTTACTAACACAATATACAACTAAAGTATGCTCACCTCTATAATCGTTTATAGCCACAACAAGTGTTAGTGTTGATCCTAATGGAACAATACCACTTACAGGTGGTGCCCAAGGACCCTTTCCATGCTGTATTTCCATCCAGCAGTCAACATTGTCCCCTAAAAACATATTATAGAAACAATTTTTCGAAGACACTTATGCACTATATTAAGGATATAATTCTATATATAATATAGTATCATTTTCCTTTGGCCATTCTGGCAGTGTTTTATGGTTACGGTACTATGGCGTGGGGATTACAGTATGCACCAGGACTGTAGACATGTACCAAAAAATTTAATATGTAACTGTATAACTAGCACTTGTAATATATGAATATTGCAGGTATTTTTTATTTTATTTTACAAAACATACATAAAAAAATATAATGAGATTTTATCAGGCATATATTGTTGTTGTACACTGTATGGCTAAACGTCTGTGGACATTGCAGAACTTAGAAAGCTATTGCAGTCTTCTCAGAATTCACAGTCTGGCCATCCATATTTATATTTTCTGTGATTTCCCTAAATCACATTTGAAACAAACATGGCTGATTTCTTTTCCCATCCTTTTGCAGCTTCAGCTTGTGCTCCATCTCTGATGATGTTGTCATGAATGATACATTAACTAACCCCCTTTTCTTTTCCTAAATCACACTGTACCACACAGTTCTCAAACGTCCTTGTCAAGCTATGACAACTTTTTACAAGTGGAGTACAGAGATCAGTGTCATTCAAAGACTTTGTTTTCATGATTGCGCTGCTGCTCAGAACCACTACAGTGAAAGTGCACGTGGAGTCAACTGTGTCCTTGGTGTGCGGAGCAGTGGAACAATCCAGTGTGACACTCAAGTGGAAAAGTGTAGAGTTGGTGAACACCTGATGAATGATATTTACCCAAGAGTGTTAATAGCAGCAGTAAAATTCAGTATAGATTGTGTGGGACTGTTCTTTCAGGTTTTTTGTCCAGACCACTAATTTCAATAAATGGCAAAATGATGTAAGTGTCCACAAAAAACATTTTAGATAATGCTTCCAGCACTATTTCAGAAGTTTGTCTGTTCAGTATCAGCAAAATAACACACTTGTCTGCAAAGCTATGACTGTTGTGTCATTGTTTGAACTACGTCAGGAGGATGTGTTTGATTTGTTCATTCAAAGATATTGAATCAATCTGAATCAGGCAAAATAATAGGGGTCTACAGCCCCAAACATGTCACACTTTTGTGATTAACTAGAATGTTGCTTGCTTGCCAAATCAATTGGCTACAAAATCTGACAACAATTATTGACCATATTTCAGCAAGAAAGGACACAATTAAACTTATACCATTTTAGTGGGGCTACCCAAATTATTGAATTTGCTGTAAGAGCAGCAAAGAAGGTCCCACACATTATTGTTCTCGTGTACTTTATTTCAGACGATGCAGCTGCTGCAAATCTATAATGGACCAGCAGAAAAGCCATTTGCAAAAAGAACTAATTCAGTGTTATGTGAATTCGAGAGAAGTTTATTTAAATATTTAGTATCAGGAACAACGTTTTACCTAATACTGAGCATTCTAGGACTCAGTTCATGATTTACCGCTATCAGAAAAATGTCCTCTGTCTGTAGATTTCGAACAATGTGATGAATCATATGCACAGCCTTCACTCGAAGTCACATTAGTAGTTTGTATGGCTAGTATTAGACCAGCTTCACTGACATGTTTTTTTAAGAACAGGTTAGGCCATTCACTGAATAGGTAAACAAAATGAATAATACAAGATTAAGGATAGACCAGCAGTAAAAATTTCTAATTTATGATAATTAAAATGGCTTTTTCATTCATATGTGAAAGTAATTGCATGGCATGTGATTATTTCAGCTCCTCAAAACTTAAATTACACATGTGCATGGTAGTAACATTGAAGAGCTGAATCTGAAATTTCTCATGCAGTTACTTAAATTGCAAAAGAGTGAGTATTTTTCTTACAGGCTACAGGTGATGTGTGTGATTTCAATAAGATATGGAAATAGATTTGGAAATAAATGGTAATTTATGCCACTGATATCTCTTGGCCAATGGACGACTACCTATCTCTTGGATTCAAAAAAGGTGAGGGATGAGCTCAACTGAGGAATGGCTCGCTCAAGCATAATGCTCTGAAATGAGGAGCAATGCAAACAAACAGACACTGTTATCACACTTCATATAAAAATAATTCCATCTTAGAAAATTTTGTGAAGAAAGAGAAACATTTTGTGGTAGTATTAGACTGCTTAATTGATAATATATGCAGCAGACAGATATTACTTTTAGTAGTAACTGTGTACTCTTGTGTCTGATGTTTCAATTTAAATATAATCTTTATTTTCACTTTTGTTATTCTTCAGAAGGGAATGTTTATATAAATAACTTTATTGAGTATGAGTGAATTATGACAGTAAGTGCCACCTACCACGAAAGTCAAGCTGGATGACATCAAGATCAGCGATGACCATAGGTGGTTTGGATGCTGTCTTCTCGTAGTCATTGAACCACTCACAGCGCAGACGCTTCGCTTCATCCCACACCTGAGGGCAGAGCATCAATGTGGTTTAGAACAAGAGTTATTCAGGGAAGTGTTCTACTTACATTTTAGTCTCCAATAAAGAGTGGAAATAAGAATTTAAGATCTTTAAGTTAACATGCTATTAACAAAATTGTGGTTAGGTAACAAGCTCTATTTTCACTGAAGAGGTGGAAGTAAATCAGTTGTTAACCCAAATGTTACAACTAACACACCACTGCTTTAATTGGCATAATGTTTTCCCTTTTCCTATCAAAAATTAATGTAGCGAAGGTAGAGAAATCTTAATACAGAAAGTTCCCATTCCAAAGTTATTATGTCAAAATGATAAATAGTTTGTAGGAGTCCATCCAACATGCAAGAGCACATTGTGAAAGGTTGGTGAAGTTAAACAAAGAAATCAGCATTTATGTGTTTGATAGCTGCTTAGCCTAAGTGCATAAACTGGGGAATTGCACAGTGCAACAGGATCATCCTCCTATTTCAACAGTTGTAATAATTCTTTTGACAAGTTTGGTGCCAGACTCCATCTGTTTCTATGTTGTCTAACCTCAGACATTTCAACATATGTACTAAACCGAATATATACATAACCTATTTTACATATTCTAATTTGTGTCCACCTTTACAGTTTGTCATTTTTACTGCCAAGCTAACTGTGTGGTTTCTGTAGAACTTTTTTTGCCTATTTTTCTATAATCTCTTCATTTTGTACATTTTCTGTCCGCTTAATTCTACCACCCATATTTCAGATGTTTGCAGTTATTCTTCACATTTTTTGCTGCTTTTCACATTTTACTCCCAAATTTGGTGTATGGTGTCAGAAACTTCTTCCTCAACTCCAAGCCAATATCTGATGCTGGTAGAGCTTTTTAACTGTAGAAAGTTTTTTGTGCCAATATGTTTTTGATATCTTATCTCCATTGAACATTTTTTAATACTGTTTCTCAGAAAGATGATATTTTTTTCCATTTCTTCCAACAGTTCCTTCCCAAGTTTCAATGTTTAGCAATCACAGTTCTCACTTGTGCTCTTCTTCAACATTTTTGTTTTAGTTTTGTTTATCCTTCATTCAGATTCTGTGGTAAATACATTGTTCATTCTATTCCACTGTATTTGTATGTCCCTCTTGATTACAGCCCAAAGAACCTTGTCTTATGCACACTGTAACATTGGTGTTAATTTCTATTGCACTTATTTTCCTGTTTGGACATTCTGATTCATTTCATTTATTGTTTCTTAAGTATAACAGTTAAATGATAGCAGAGATAACCTTTAACTACAGAAGCTGGTTTGTCTCAATATTCTCTTTAATAATGGAGCTTTGTTTCTTAAATACAGCATGTCACTCCTCTGTCTCTCTCTCTCTCTATTTCAACAATATTCTACAGTTGTTGTAGATCCATTTATATGGAATTAAGGCTAGTCTCACTGAACGTTCATTTCAAGGTCCTGGATGAAAACTGCAATGCCCACCCATCATTTTCTGTTGTTTTAAGGTCCACACAGCCAAAATGATGTTAAAATTGAAATGTTCAGAGCAGTTTGAAGGCCAAAGAATATTTATCCAACATGTATCAGTTTGTCATTCACAGCCCTACTGTGTTCCCATGAGAGGTTGGACATTATTGTGCATCTGCACTAAGAAAAATTTAATTTCTGGTACATTAGGGCATTGAGATAACTCTGTGGTGACAGATGATAATTTGTGCTGGTCCAGGATTCAAAACCACATTTCCTAGTTTTTGTCAGCATTCACCTTAACTGCTTCAGCTATCCGAGCACCTTCCCCATACCACCCAAATCTCCAAATGCCCCTGTCCATTATTTCTCTTCACTTGCACCCCTACTGTATTCCTGCAAGAGGTTGTACATTATTGTGCAGCTGCATTGAAAGCACACAGAACTGTCACAACAATTTGACCACTGCCTATGTTTGATGTCAACATGCTATAACCACTCAAAGGTGGCAGAACTATCAGTGGAGGGTATATAAAACATGTCTGGGATATGTGGAAAACAGTGCAGTCATCGTCATACTGCAGAAATGGGGTGATTTATGTGATGTCCAAACAGGTATGATCGTTGGGTATAAGGCCAAGGGTGGAAGCATTTCCAAAATGGCTAATTCTATAAACTGTTCACGTGCTGCATTGAAAACTGGGGCTATGAAAAACCAGCACCTCGGCAACTGTGGTGCACCACAGGCCACTGATGACAGAAGTGAATGTCAGCTGTGGAAATGTGTACAGTTGAGTAGACACGCAAATGTTGAGCAGCTGACCACCCAGATGAATGAAGGGGCTTTCAACTGTTTCTCCTCAGTGACTGTTCAGTGAACATTACTGCTAATGAGTCTCTGCAGCAGGTGCCTGGTACATGCAGCCATGCTGACTGCTTTTCATCAGCAACAAAGGCTGGAATTCGCACACCAGTATTACAACAGTACATTTGCTGAATGGCAACAACTAGCCTTTCGGAGATGAATCACATTTTATTTTCCATCAGCGTTAAATGTCCACAAGCAAACATCCCGCAACAGTCATCGGAATGGCTCAAGCCGGAGGAGGGAGTGTTATGATTTGCTGAATGTTTTCGTGGCATTCCCTGGATGATCCCGTCACTCTGGAAGGCACAGTGGATCACACAAGTGTGCATCTGTCATTGGGGACTGTGTCCACTCCTACATGAAGTTTAGTTTTCTTTTGCACGAGGGCATCTGCCAGCAGGAAAATGCAGGACTGTCAGTTTGGTATCTGACCGCTGTCTGGGGGATCTCCAGACACCTCTTCACTGGTCATCAGGGCTCAGTTTGAAGTGCGACTCATCACTTACGGCAATTCTTCTTCAGTCAATGAGATTACAGACCGAAGACGTGTGTGGAGACAACTCTGAACTGTTGTGGGATACAGGCGTGACTGTCGCCCTAAATATAGCCAGACAACCACGAGTGATGGTCTGGGTTTCATTTCTTTTCGTAGCAGAACGCCTTTGGTCGTTATCCTCAGAAACCTTTCAAGACAGCGACAGCAGTACGTCGACAATATTCTACATCCCGTTTTGTTCACCTTCATGGAAAGCCATCGTTGGTTTACATTTCAGCAAAATAATGCCCGCCTGCACGAGGCGTGAGTTTTTACTGATAGTCTTGGCACATGCCAAACCGTATCTTTGCCAGTGAGGTCGCCAGATCTCTCCCAAGCTGAGAATGTTTGGAAAATTATGGGTAGGTCTCTCCAACCAGCTCGAGATTTTGACGATCTAACGCGCAAATTGGACAGAATTTGGAACAATATCTCTCAGGAAAACATCCAACGACTCTATCAGTCGGTGCCAAGCCAAATAACTGATTGCATAAGGGCCAGTGGTGGACCAACGCATTTTTGACATGCTCATTGTGAAGTTATTTCTCTTGAATAAATCATACAATGTTTATGAAATTGTAATGATTTGTTCATCTGTAATTGTTGGTCACATCTAGCAATTGCACTCCCATTCGGATAATTCCTTCGTGGTGCGTCGTTTTCTTTGACTTACAGTGTATTTGATAACCTTGTATACTGAAAATTACTGACGTAATGGCCTGATTGTTTTAAACATGGATGAACGATGTAGTATATGACCACTGTAAATTACAAACTAGCGGAGTAACAAATTGACAACTACAGCAAACAGTCCAAAAAAGAAAAAAATATAGGTGTGGGGAACTTCAGCACCCTCTGTTCTAAAGGCACCTTTGGTGAGTGATATAAGTGAGTAATCCCTTACGCACCTCGAGCAGGTCCTTGTCGTACTGCACGACGACTGTGTTCTCATAGAACTGGCCGTGCAGGTCTGGCTTGGTGCCGCAGCGCTCGTACGCGATGCGGAACGAGAAGAAGGTCTTGCCAGTGGAGGGCGGCACGTAGACGCAGCGCGGGTCTGCGTACTGCCCCTTGGACGACACGATGCCCTCGAACGGCTGCGTGAACGACAGGTGCACGTCCATGTGGTCCTTGCCGCACATCACCTCCAGCGACTGGATGGCCGGCATGCCCTCCGGCCTCTCCAGCGGCCACAGGTCCGAGCTCGCCTGTGCGCCCTGCAGCACCCAATCAGAAACTTACACATATATTACTCGAAAAGGCGCTCTAAACAGCGCATTACAGGTATCTATGTTATCAATACGTACAATAAAATGGATGTACGTATATATGACTATGCTCTATATCTCCTCGGAAACACTCGACCGATTTCACCCGAACTTGGTTCACATCTCACTAACTGTCTGGAAAGAATCGCTGTTTGGGTAAGAACCACCTAAGATCAAAGTGGTGGGGGTGAAAGAGAATCCATTATTTGTCAAATCTTAGCGACTTGCAACAAAGTTTACACATAATTTCAAACCTTTACGAAACTTTTTCACGCTGACGACCCCCACAGTAATACTGCTACATGTAGCATGACGTTTTAATTTATTACTTCTTCATTACTAACTGTATTCGCGACTGATTTTACAAACAGTATTCAAATATACTACCGAATATATCTGCAAAATTATATCACCGTTCGACATATAACTCATGAGATATGAAGTCAAATACTGTGATGCGTGAAAAACTGCTGCATCGTGTATGTTTTAATCTATTACTTCTTTACCACTATCTCTATTCGTGACAGAGTTCGCAGACTGTATCCACGTATGCCCGCCGAATGTACCTAAAAAAATATACCATTGGTCGAACACTGTTCAGGAGATATGGCACAAACACTGAAATGGATGGAAAATTGCCGCATCATGCATGACTTTTTCATTTGTTACTCCTTTGCTACTAACTGTTTTCACAAAAACTGGATGTACCTACAAAATTATGTCATTGTATGACACACAGTGCACGAGATACTGAGTCATAAACATTGAGCTGCGTGTAAAGGAAACTGCAGGGCGGAATTCGGTCAAGATACAGGTGAAACGTGTGTACAAAAACGTGTGAAATTTGGTAAATACACTACTGGCTATTAAAATTGTTACACCAAGAAGAAATGCTGATGATAAAAGGGTATTCATTGGACAAATATATTATACTAGAACTGACATGTGATTACATTTTCTCGCAATTTGGGTGCATAGATCCTGAAAAATCAGTGTCCAGAACAACCACCTCCGGCCGTAATAACGCCCTTGATATGCCTGGGCATTGAGTCAAACAGAGCTTGGATGGCGTGTACAGGTACAGTTGCCCATGCAGCTTCAACACGATACCACAGTTCATCAAGAGTAGTGACTGGCGTATTGTGACGAGCCAGCTGCTCGGCCACCATTGACCAGACGTTTTCAATTGGTGAGAGATCTGGACTACTGTTTGTGTATGAGAAATCGGTCGGAAACTTTTCTCATGTCAGCACGTTGTTGGTGTCGCCACCGGCGCCAACCTTGTGTGAATGCTCTGAAAAGCTAATCATTCGCATATCACAGCATCTTCTTCCTGTCTGTTAAATTTCGCGTCTGTAGCACGTCATCTTCGTGGTGTAGCAATTTTAATGGCGAGTAGTGTATATGTGAAATGTTTTTGACATTTGCGTACGTGGGCAAAGCCAAGAGCAAAAGCTCATCCTAAACCCCTAGAACGATTTCAACCAAATATGGTACAGACATTAGTTAACACTCTGGAAAGAAATACCCTGGGAGTAAGAACCACCACCCTCCTACTCAGTCGAGCGTGATTGAGAGAAGAGAGGAGGAGGAGGAGGAGGAGATGGAATTAGGGGGCAGGAGAAGATGGACACAGAGAGGGGAAAGAAGGAGGTCGACTAATAGAAGACTGGAGCATATACATAACCGGCCAACGGTGGGTGCTCAACTAGTGTTAAACTATTTTGACAATATTAGCAGTAGCTTATTTTTTAAAAGAGGAACAGTGTTGCAAATGTGCCATTACAGCGTGTTCTGAAGTACCCGCCTTCGTAGCGAATGTCGCTGATGAGCGCCTGCACGATGGTGCCCAACTCTGAGGTAGCATGTCCGATATTTGAGGTGGAGGAAATTTTCGTCATTAGTATTTTGGCTTGTGAGGGAAGGAGATGCGGTGGTGGGAAGGCCCTGATCATCAAACCATCGCCGAAAAAGGCGAAAACCCAGCAGTCACCAGACAAGTTGATGTTGGGTGTTTTTTTGGGACTGCCATGGTGTGGTGCCAACAGATTATGTTCGTAATGGGCTAATCGGCACAGCAGCATACTACTGAAATCTCCTGACGTAGTAAGGGAGACTGCTAAGACGACGTGTGGTAGGAAGCTCTCTGAGTGGGTGTACTATTAAATTTTGTTTCACCCCCATGTTCTCCTGACAAGACATCCATTGACTTCTTCCTCTTTCCTCACATGAAGAAACCATTGTGTTGCTGGCTTTTAGAGAATTACGAAGAGATGATTATCGAGGTGAAATGTTTTAAAATGTGTCTGTCGAGTCATCCGCCGTTGGGAAAATGTCTCATTGAGGGACGTCAGTGTAGAGAAGGGCCAGCACCGTCACCAAGTTCCACGGCCGCAGTTTGATGTTTACGAGATGATAACTGAAACTTTGGTTACCCCTTCTGCAACAAATAATTCAGTATAATACTTAACAACATAAAATCTTATAGAGGAACATTTGAAGCTCTGCTCTGCCATTGAATGATCTTATAGAGGGCATTATTCGGTGATGTGCCTGATGATCTGTAGTTCTCGGCAATCACAAGATGGGGATGGTTTCTTAACACATTTCTGTAAAAAAATTATGCGCATCTGTCTTGGGTTCTAATTCTGTTTCGCAGTAAACATGTTTTGCTTGACAAGTCAGATCCCACTGGTTGGCAACTGGCATACTATTATTTTGTTGTTCAATCCCATTAGATGAAGAAATTGGCACAGGAGAGGAAATCCATGGCGAACCGCACCACATCGATCATGAAACCGACTTTTTTTTTTAAGTGGAAAATTTGACACGGGAGTCATTGTAACGAAACAAAAATTTAACTGCCGTAGATGCTCCTGTAGAGGGTTATTACGAAAGATTGGTTTCCGAATGTATCACCGCTGGTATTCTGCAAAATATTGCGGAACACTGCAGTCACACAGAGAAACGTATAAATATTTCGTTGTACGTGCTTATTGTTTTCGTCCTTGCTGATTTTGTAGGTTTCAGCCTATAATTGACCTCACCACTCAATCGACCTACTATCTTCACACAAATTTGTTGTAAGGCATTTTTGATGGGAACTCTTAGTTTTGGCAATGGTAATAGTGTTAAATATAATGCTACACGAAAATTAATGTTTGAAGATTCATGAACTTCGAGATGAAAGCTGGATGGAGCATGATTAAGTTGGTATATGAAGTTCACTCTGGAAATCTCTAGCTTTGACATGAATCTGCTTGCCGGCCGGAGTGGCTGTGTGGTTTAAGGCGCTACAGTCTGGAGCCGAGCGACCGCTACGGTCGCAGGTTCGAATCCTGCCTCGGGCATGGATGTGTGTGATGTCCTTAGGTTAGTTAGGTTTAATTAGTTCTAAGTTCTAGGTGACTGATGACCTCAGAAGTTAAGTCGCTTAGTGCTCAGAGCCATTTGAATCTGCTTTGCTGCAAGTCCAGATATATGTGTCCTCTAAAGGTTCCACGAAGACAAATGTGTCTGTAAACTTTGCATTGTGAGGTCACATGGAACACATTAGCTCTTGGTGAGCTCAAACAAACTTTTTCCCCCTAAAACCCTTTACTCCTACGTAGTGGAGTTGCACTAGCAATAAACTGAAAGTCGCTCATTTGAGTGCCAGAGCGTTAGCTATTGTACTTGCTGATATTCATACTTCAGCGTTTTTCCGAGATCATTGTGTCGGTTCACCATTCTGGCTGCGTAGGAAATGCATCTTCGTTCGTTCAACTGTTTTTTTCAGTCACTGTTGGTTGACCCGTTGATTTCCCCTTGCAGAGGGATCCTGCGGCTGTAAATTATTCATACCATTGCCAAATAGAGATGAGACTCAAAGCATCTTCGTGAAACGTTCGTTCCGATGCGTCGCTGAACTATTGTGTTAGACTGAACATCGGTCAAAGACCTTCAAACGTCTATATACACCGAATTAAATAAACTGAAATAATTTGAATCAGTGATGTTAAATGATATCAGTGAAATCCACCGATAAATGCTTGACGTGCAATGTAGCGAACATGTGAGGAATGAAAAATTTGCCAGAACTAAATATTATTCAAAATAATTTTTATTTATTCTTCAGTCTCAGTTGCACATTTTAATTACTTGACATGTTTCGATAATTCTGGATCATATGCACTCTTTACAATACTCAGATATCAGGTTCTGAACAGACACGACGGTGCAACAACTTAGATCTGAAGATGATCGAGAGTGATCGAAACATATCGTGTAATTACAAATGTACAACTGATACTGAAGAATAAATGAGCATTATTTTAACTATCAATACAGTCACTGTCTCTCTCGAGACGAACATGTGGGCTATAGTGAAAATATTTTTCATTCGTAAAATAGCAATTCGTCCGATGACTCTAAGAGATATGATGACCAATTTATTTCACGACAAGCTTCAGCTTGTATACCACTCTCAAATGGTTCTGCAATATCATATTAGTACGTGAATACTTAAAATGCGGTTCATATAATCCCCAATAAAACTTTTTCGCCTGTGTAACTGTGCCTCACGTTGTTTTATAGACAAACGTTTAAGTCATTGTTGGAATCTTTACAAAACAACATGATGGCGTAATCTTATTCCGGGGAAAGTTTTGTAAGACGATAAAGGCTGCAAAGGACTACCCTCGAACAACTCATATGTCTTTTATACTGTTTCAGTCATCAGTCTGAAGACCGAATTGATGCAGCTCTTCATGCAAGTCCAGCTTTACAACTGTTTTCATATCTGCACAGCTACTGCGTTCTATGTTCATTTTAATCTGCTTATTGCATTAAAGTCTTGAGTTTCTCTCTACACTTTTCACCTTCCACTCTTCCTTCTGCAACCAAATTAATTTCGAGGCGTCGGGATGTCTCCTGCCAACGTGTCCCTTCTTTAGAATCATATTAAACTTAATTGGAGTGATTTAGGACAGCGCGTAATCTAAAATGGAACCACAATGGGCCAAAAAAATTTACTCCGTCAAACTTCAAGACTGCAGAACCATCCGGGGAAGACGTAAGTATCGAAATAGATGTTGTAATAAAAGGAACCTCATGTCTTTACAGTTGTGTGCCGAAATCAGTGTTCCGAAAATGCAATTCTACTGTGAAAATATAACTGCAGAAGTTGGTTCTTGACAGGAAAAAGAACCAAGAAGTTCATGTCAACGTGCAGGATATCTCAAATAGTACGCAAAAACTTCGATGTGCTGTTGCACTCAAATAAATTAAGATATTCACACCTTGATTGGCTTGTGTGACGACACACAAACTCACAAAGTTTTGTTTGTGTATGTTTCAGATTGTCGTGAGAGAAGCATAATGACAACGGTTCAAGAAAGGGCTCAGTGTGTTGAATGGTTTATTCATACCAAATCGAACATGCTGATTCAAAGGCACTTCTAACCACGGTGTAGGAAGCACTAACCCTCCCGAACGTCGGTACGTCGCTGGTACAGGAATTATATGCAGACGGGAAGTGTTGATGCGGATCATCATACTGGACGATCTGGAAGAAGTGAAGCCGACACAGAACGTTCATAGCAGAAGTCTGCTCGGTGGGCATCGCAGGAGCTGCAAATCCCTCTTGCGACCATGCACCGGGTCCTTCGGAAACGTTTACAGAAGTATCTACGTCTACATCTACATCTATACTCCGCAAGCCACCCAACGGTGTGTGGCGGAAGGCACTTTACGTGCCGCTGTCTTCCATACTGTCTGCAACTGTTGCACGCGTTTAAACCAGACGGCAAGCCACAACGTAAGCAGTTCGCTGTGGACGTTCTTCACCGTTTAGAGGACGTTGGAAATTTTCTAAAAAGTCTAGCTTTTTCTGACAAAGTAATTTTCCACGTGTGTAGGAAGGTAAACTGGGGCACGACCAATCCGCATACTGTGACGTAAGAGGTACATGGCAACCCAAAAATGAATGTGTGGTGTTGTTTGATGGTCTATCATTTTCTTCTCAGAAAAAACCGTTAATTGTAACAATTACCTTGATATGCTGGAGCTGTTTGCGCTGCCGCAACTGGCTGGCCGCCAAGACAGTCGTGCCAAGACAGTCGTTTTCCAACGAGATGGTGCACCGCCACAAAGGACTAAGGTTGTGCGGATGTTCTAGACCAGGTGTTTCCAGATCGCTGGATTGAGAGGGGTTGTCCGATTCCTTGGCCTCTTAGGTCGCCTGGCATCACACCGACGGACTTCTTTCTACGGAGGTATGTGAAGGACAGCGTCTACTAAACGCCTGTCAACCACATCAACGATTTAAAGAACCGAGTCGTTGCTGCCATTGCCACAGATGATGCGGATACGTTGCGCCGAGTGTGGATAGAGCCTGAATAAAGACTAGATGTTGCGCGTGTCACGTAAGGCGCATATGTTGAAATTGATTGAATAGCATAAAAACTTTGTGGGATTGTGTGCCACATAAGTCAAGCATAGTGTGAATATCTTAATTAGTTTGGATGCTATAATACATTAAATTTGTACCGTACCTTTAGAGACACCATGTATCTCTCGAAATGGACAGCGAGTCTGCAACAAAGCAGTTACGAGTAGTTATGTGGCACATTATGTGGTATTAATTTATTATGTAATTAACGCATGATAAATAAACAAACATCGTCTCGATCACAACTTTTTATGTACTGACAACCGGTTTCAATCTGCGTTGCAGATCATTTTCGGGTCTGTGACTCACACGACGATAACGAACTGCTCTTTGTGGCGCCAGACCTGAAGGTGATATACAACGCAGAATGAAACCGGTTGTAGGTATATAAAAAGTTGAGATCCGGACGGTATTTGTTCATTTATTATAAGGGAAGGGCACAGTTCCCAAGACATGACGTCATTTAAGACGATTGTTAAATATGCATTTACTGAGTAGGTGACACCGATAAATAACATTATTCTCTGTGTTATAGGTTGTGTGATTTCAGCAAGTCGAACAATAATGGTATGTTACTCATCCCAATAACAAGTCGAAATGGTTTTACTCTAGAGTCAAATACGTGGAAACGGTCGAGAGGTCGTCTAGCTGACAAAACGTTCGCATCAATTTTTCAATGTTTGTATGACCATGCGTCGTCTGAGGGAGATGAACGACCTTGAATCGTTTCACGGAGAAGAATAACCTGGGCGGCTGCGGGTGTTCGTACACCATCTCTGGAACTACATGTTCCACACTATATGAGACCGATGTCAGTACAAGCTACAGAAACTAGTGACAAGACAATTGACTGTTTTTAACAATCGATTGGTCAGTCGATTATTTGGCTGGTCTTAAAAAATTAGTATCTGGTGCTGCACTGTTAATTTGTGCATATATAAATGAAAAATCACTTTTTAATACGATTTTTAGGTCGGTTTCTTGTCTGTTTTTTTTCTTTGCTACAAATTTTTAAATTTATTTAAAGCTACTTTCCTATTAAACTAGAGACTTGAAACTTGTAACATAGCTCAGAACTGGATGACACTGTAATATTAACTCCCATTGAGTCTGGGTGTGCGGCGGAGGGTACTTTGTCTTTCGGTCTGCCAGTCTCTATGTGTTCGGTATAAATTTTGCAATTGATTTTAAGCTAACATCCTCATAAGTTATAGATCTAAAGCTTTCAACTCAGCTCAGAACTGGATGACTGCAATATTTACTCGCTGCCTTTTCTAGTGTGTGGCGGAGAGTAGGTACTTGGTGTACCACTGCTATTTCCCTGATTTCCTGTTCCAGTCGCGAATGTTTCGCACTTAAGAACTACAGCTGCAAAGTTTCCTTGTCAGCTCGTTTCTCCTCAGTTTTTACATTCGTGGTCTTCTTGCTAGATATGCCAACGCGGAAGCACTACATTGGTTGACTTATTTGAAGAAACTGAAATAAACCTGAAGTTTACCACTCGTCCTGCTGTAATCTCATCAAAATGGTTGAAATCAACTGAAAAATTTCATGCACACAAGACTAAAAAGTAGAAAATAACTATTTAAATAGAAAAACTTTTTAATGTATCGCGGTTTGAAAACGGACTGGTAAATATTAAATTATCTCTCCTAGCCCCATTAGGCTTCCTAATGCCATACAGATAGTCCTGAAAATTTGTGCTTGTAAATTTTTAATAGTTTTGACACTACTGTGAAACTGAAAACGTGGTGACGTAGTTTTCTGTACAAAATATTTTCTTTCCACACAAACAAATGGCTGGAAATTCAAATGATTTTGCATTTGTGGACATCATCACACATTTCTTATAAAACGGAAAGCAAACTGTAGCTAAAACGAGGCAAGGTTCCATTCTTCTTCAAGTGAACCATTGCGTCCACCTTTGCACCCCAACTAGGGCTGCAGTACGTCCGGATTTCCCGGGATTGGTCCTAGTTTTAAAGGCGTACAGAAGTGTGCTGGAGGGATTTTTATACAAGTGTCCGGGGTAAACCTGAACCTTTATTTGTGACTGACGACATTCGATTGATTGGAATAAACCGGCTCTCCTATGCGGAAACAGTATGTTCCAAAATTGTCTTTACAACTTCGATTATGTATATTTTAGAAATGGGAATAGGTAGAAAGGTCTGATTTGTGGCGTAATGTTCACACACGCCTAAAGCTTTTCTCTTCTTCTAGTTTTCCGATGTTAGTTATTGACTGACCATCAAAAAAATGGTTCAAATGGCTCTGAGCACTATGGGACTTAACTTCTGAGGTCATCAGTCTCCTAGAACTTAGAACTACTTAACTCTAACTAACCTAACGACATCACACTCATCCATGCCCGAGGCAGGATTCGAACCTGCGACCGTAACGGTCGCGCAGTTCCAGACTGTAGCGCCTAGAACCGCTCGGCCACAACCATCCTACGACAGTTGACACAGTGTGGGTAATGATTTGTACAGACCAGATCTATCACCCAGGTCTTGCGGAATCCCTTTACATTTTTTCTTTGGGCAGGACTTGCACGAACTGTGAGCCCATATCAGCACACTTTAATGAGGACATCCTAGGCCGGGCATGGAATTGGAATATCGCTTAGATAACATGACTGCTACAGTCGGCGCACCCATTAAAGGTGACCATCCGACTCTCCGCCTCCACTTTCTTCATGACAGACACGATTTTTCTAGCTCTGTCCCAATTTTTTCAGAAGTAAGTCGGGAAACTTATTTGCCCCAGATTTAGCAATTATGAAACCATTTACCCTGACTTGTATGTTCATTTCACCTGTATCGGTATGCTGTTACTGAAAGGGTATTATCCCTAATGAGTAACGTATGGAGTAGTGACAAAACACGGCTTGTTGTAGAAACTACGAAAGCAATGTTAGTGACTGGAGTGCTTTACTATGTAATTTGAGTTTAATGTTTTCATAAGGTTGTTGAAGAATACAGACATGATGAATATACAGCACAGATGAATCCCGTACGTCTGCTCGCACTTCTTCATCTTAGAAGGTATAAAAAAATATAAATTAATGTACTTTTTGTAACAAGTTAAAGTGTTAGCTCGCGTTTATTACATTCAATTAAGACTTTTTTTGCAATATCAGAATTTTTTGTGTGGCTCGAATTTAGTTCTAGAAAATATGGTCACCCTAAGACACTGAACTCTGTTAAGCGGCCAATAGAACCTTATGTATGTATGTATGAACATTATGCCGAAAACCGCGCTTTTGTACCTATCCCCATTTCTGAAATATATGAGATTAAAGTTGTAAGGACAATTTTGGAGCACCCTGTATTTTTCATACTATTTTAGTGAGACAATGAGAGCCGGCCGGTGTGGCCGTGCGGTTCTAGGCGCTTCAGTCTGGAACCGCGTGACCGCTACGGTCGCAGGTTCGAGTCCTGCCTCGGGCATGGATGTGTGTGATGTCCTTAGGTTAGTTAGGTTTAAGTAGTTCTAAGTTCTAGGGGACTGATGAGCACAATGTTAAGTCCCATAGTGCTCAGAGCCATTTTTGAGACAATGAGAAGCTGTCGACAATGGGCGGTCGCATATACCGCGACGCCGCCCTACCCGCCAGAAAACTAAATATCTTACATGTCATATGTAATTTGGCTTCAACTCATTGAGCTGTATAAAACTGATTTCATCTGCGTTCATATTCCTTACCGCAAATTAGTACTACGTCTGAACATGAACGTTTCTATAACGCGCTTTCACAAATCCTTGTCACTCTCATGTGGAATTTATATCTGCTGGTCGGATCGAGGCGTTCGCCCGGTGGCGTTGTCGACACTGAAACGCAAGCGAGAACACATTCCCCCTTTTCTCGCGCAACATCCTGGCCTCGACCAACTTATCGTCTACAGACTGGTTGCGTTAGAGAAAATAAACCGATTTGACCCACATGTCGGGGGTTTTCGAAGTTTTTGTCTGATGTCGGTAATTTAAGTGACGGCAGGCATGCCCCAGGGATGCATCAGGTTAATTAGTTAGGTGTTAATGGCACCTGGAACAATTTAATCCACAACAATACATGAATCAGTTTTAAAAGATGAAAAGAAAAAGTACGCTATTCAGTACATAATTAAATGAACAGGTATAGCGATTATTTTAAATTTGGCATACTCCCGAGACACGTCTTCACTTTGGACCACCCTCTGTCAGTATAATGTAGCACTGCTTCAGTTCAGCTAATTAAAGTATTGCAAGCGAGTTTCTCTCAGAAGAATGAATGTATAGTTTGGTCAGCTAAAACACTAAAGAGCAGTTTGAGTTAAAAGAATGAGTACATGATAGAGAAACTACTCCACTTGATACTTCCGGCGTGATAGGCCGTGGTCGATGTACAAAACTCTCACCTTACGTTTCGTCTCCCACTGTGGGAGACACCCCTCGAGGTAACGCGACCTATTAGCCCGGAAGTTTTAAGTGAAGACAATACCGGCCGTGAAAGCGTACACTGTATGAGAGAAACTACTGATTGTTCTCACTTCAAAAGAAAGAATGAATAATTCAGTCAATACGCAAAGTTACAACGGTGTCGAATCTTTTCATCCGATTGCTCCCACTAACTGCTTTCACTCGAAAAAGATAAACGAATTATAATCCAACCGCTAGGTAAAACTACAACCGACTGAAGCGATTGTTTTCATTTGCTTCCTCGAATAGTCTAGCGAGTGTTTTCTTTCGCTTGCTCGCGTAGACTCAAAAGAACGAAGGAAAAATCAAATGATACGTATCAAAATGGGTAGATTGTTTTCCAGCAACCGGATGAATCGATTGTTTTCATTCGTTTGTTCCTATCGCGAGATATAACTGCAACTGAATGAGTCGATTATTTTCCAACAATCGAATGAATCGATAGTTTTCATTCAGTTGTTCCCATCACTAGAAACGGGGTCCGCCAACATGTAGTAAGCTGAAGATGGCGTTGTGTATCTTGCATGAAAACCGAGGTTCTCCCTGTCACCTGCTACGTATGCAGGTATTGTTGACAGAAAATTTTCCTCCACGAGAAAGGTGTTGGCGCTGGCTGTTGCAACAGACCACCATCATTACAGGATATCTGTCGCCAGTACTCTTCACCGATGAAGCGACCTTTGATAAAGATGACATCATAATCCTACAAAGTGGTCAAGTGTGGGCCGTTGGAATTACACTACAAACGGTTTAGCTCAATGATTGGGCGACAATTTCAGAACAAGCAGGTTTGGACCACTTGGCTTACCTCAATGCCTTACCGTAGACGCATAACTGTGTTTGGAATTCCTGTAGAAAACTCTGTCCGTTTTTCTGAAGAATGTGTATTTGACAATATGACAGATAATGTGGCTAATCCAGGGTGAAAAACCAATCGACTCTCATATTATCATTCGTCACTGCTTTAGCAAAATCTTTACCAGGGAAAGGATACTGGACTAAAACACCGGGGCATCTGAAACGAGTTGTTTTGCAGATCCTTGAAAAGCGTATCCGTGTAGCAAGACCACCTACAATACATTGTAGGTGGTCTTGCGTGTAGCCTGCGACGCTATTCGGCTGGAGCCTGGAATAATACGAGAGAGTGAGGGAACTCACACTGCAGCAAGAGAACGCTTGCATTGCATCTCATGGCGGCCACTACCAACACCTTTTGTTACATGGAGGAAATTAATGCCGTCTAATGTGTAAGATAATATACTAGTACTAACAACATTATTACAAACTCTTCATCCATTTTGGGACATACGTTGGTATAAACGTTTTTGTTCCTGTTCCTGTCATGGATCACCAAATCCTTTCCCCCAAAAATGCTATTGTTAGATACCTCGTGGCAGAACCTTGACTATGCGGTTCCGTAGTAACAGGAGGAAACATCAGTCGCCAGTCGTAACCGTAGGCTCAGTGGTTAAGGATACTGCTCGCAAGCAGCAGGAGATCCCGGTAAGAGTCAGGACGAAATAAAATTTTTCTTTTGTCACGGCATGTTTGTTTGTAGCAAACAAAACCAGGTGCGCGTCCAGGGTTCGGTTGTGGTGGCCGGGGAGGGAGAGACAGTTTCTTAGTGCTACCCCCTCCCCCTAAATATAACTTGAAACCACAAGGCTTTGGACGTACCATGGATGCCTATCATTTTAATTATAATAACAATAAAATATTTAAAGGTTTTAATGTAATAATATGAAACTGTTTAATTACAATAAAATATTTTAATATTAATTTATTTACATCAGTGCTCAGTACACAGCTTTAGCATAACCTCAAAAAAGAAAAAAAAAATCACAATCCAGAGAAATACAGCACCTGAAAAGCATCCGAAAATTTAAGAAGTACAATGCGCCGTGCAATCGATTTAAACACTGCAATAGCAATGAACTCGCGTCACTTTGACAATGTCATAATGTAAAATACCGATTATCAGTATATTATACTCACGTATGGAACCAACAGGACCACGTGAGGTACAACCAATCAATGTCGCTTTTGATGGTTGGCCTTCCTTTGTATCCAAATTTGTTTCATCCTTTCAGAATGAAGTCTCTTTCTTTCATTAGATTACTGTATTCCACTCCGTTTTCTAATTTCCCTCTGACTAACTTTCCAAACACATCTTTTGCCTGAATGTTTTTCTATCGGTAACGTCTGTCTGAGTTATACCGGCTACTTTAAGATTCTCCTTAATCGCAGCGTTCCATTTAATCTGCTCAGTTTTGATCTTACTTCCTAGAATTCTACTATTTGTTTTGTCAACCTAGTGGGCCCCATTCTTTTAGCCCCATTCTTTTACTGTGCCCATAATATTTAAGTCTTCGCTTTCTGATGTCACCATGTATGTCTGTGTACTCTTCTATTTCGTTATTACTTCTCAGCCTATAAGCTTCTCCATTATAAATTTTGGGGCCTAGTATTCTCCTAATAATCTCACTTTCTATTTCTATTCAGTTTTGATGAAATTTTCTTTTAGACTTTGCGAATTGTTGGATTGCTTTTGTCAAATTCGCTTGTTAGAATTGGGGCTGTTTTAGCTATGTCAAATTTTGAGATAACATTTTTTGTTGTCAAGAGTTTTTGAGGTCGAACTTTTACTTTTATTCGCGTTACATAATGGTCATAAGGGGCATTAGCCCCTTTCCTAAGTCGGACGTTTAACATTTCTTTGTAGTTATGGTATAAAATTGCTAGTGATCGATTTGAAATTCCCCAATAAATGTATCAGGTGGTCACCAGGTTTTTTTTTTGTATAGAAGGGTTCTTTTTAAAATGTGTCGATATGATGTTAGGCTTAAAGTTTTTTCATGTTTCAACAAGTGTTTGTCCATTTATGCGCAGGAAATCCACCCACCGTTTTCTTGTATTTTTTTCTTTTTGCCTAATTGAGCATTAAAATCACCCATTAAAATTTTCACATGGTTTGAGGGAATTTTCGAGATGTTTTCTAACGTTTACCTAGCTTCATTAACTTTTTCAGGTTTTTTCTTACGGTTGTCCTCATTGACTGGCACATGGGTACTAATTACAGTGTATGCTTTATTTGCGCACTTAACAGAAATTGTCATTAGTCTATTATAATAGGTTTTACCTCCGTTATTGAATTTAAAATATTTTTGTAGACTGCAAAAGCAACTCCCAGGTGTAGTGTGTTATTATCAGTTTTACTTTGAAAAAGACGATAATTGCCGAAATCCATGGTGTTAGTGTCCGTTATTCGTGTTTCTCGATGTGCCAAAATTTGAATCTTCTGTTCTTTTAATGTATCTTCGAATTTATGAAGTTCACTTGGTTGCAAAAGTGTTTGTGTATTAAGTGTTGTAAGAAATGTATTTGTTTTGATTTTAAGTTGGCCAAAGGACTCCGACTTCCTATGCTGAATCACATTGCATTTTAACCTGGCCGCCCCACAATCCGAAAGACGAGTTGCGCGAGTAATACTGGCGGTGGATTGAACATCTGTAGTAATACTGCGTTTATCAAAATGCTCTATGATGATTGAACCTGGAATCAGGTGGGGTTGAGTAGACTCCCTGAGTGAACTCAGAGTGTTAATGCTGGAAGGGTTAGTTCCAGAATATAAATTTCAGCCGCACCACTGGTGATCAGACGCAGAAAAATTTGCTGCTTGCTACAAGACGGACGCAAAGTGGATTGGTCTTGTTTTGCCTCGGTCCGGGACTGCTAAGTCTGTATTCGCAGCTGTCCACCATATCTGGTGGAACGTTCACTATCCGCCACCCGTGACCCGTCCAATACCCCAGGCAAGGTCGGCTTCTTAGACTTTTAGTTACAAAGTGTTGAGGCCTGGATGTCGGTATATTACTGTAACATAACAAATGTGTCCGCCTCTGTAGCTGAGTGGTCAGCGCGGCTGACTGCCTTGTGAGGAATCTGGTTCGATCCTCGGTACTATCAGGGATTTGATCGAGTAGTAGCGGTTTCAAAGTCAAGAAACTAGAGATCAGAAATGAGCTCCGTATACCCGCTTCACACTCACCAGAGGGTTCTATGACGTCATAATTCGGAGACTCGCCTCGTCAGTCTTCGCTGCCGCCCACTCGTCATTTAATTCTCTTGTTGGGTGGACGTGGATTCATCCCGGATAGAAACGAGAGCAAGTACACGAGTTCGCAACTATACAGAAGAGCCAAAGAAACTGGTACACCTGCCTAATAACGTGTAGGGCCCCCGAGAGCACGCAGCCGTAACACGACGTGGCATAAAGTAAACTAAACTCCGTCCGAACAGGTCTTGGAAGGCCCAACGGTATCGATCGACACTACATCTACATCTACATTTATACTCCGCAAGCCACCCAACGGTGTGTGGCGGAGGGCACTTTACGTGCCACTGTCATTACCTCCCTTTCCTGTTCCAGTCGCGTATGGTTCGCGGGAAGAACGACTGCCGGAAAGCCTCCGTACGCGCTCGAATCTCTCTAATTTTACATTCGTGATCTCCTCGGGAGGTACAAGTAGGGGGAAGCAATATATTCGATACCTCATCCAGAAACGCACCCTCTCGAAATGTGGACAGCAAGCTACACCGCGATGCAGAGCGCCTCTCTTGCAGAGTCTGCCACTTGAGTTTGCTAAACATCTCCGTAACGCTATCACGCTTACCAGATAACCCTGTGACGAAACGCGCCGCTCTTCTTTGGATCTTCTCTACTCCTTCGTCAACCCGATCTGGTACGGATCCCACACTGATGAGCAATACTCAAGTATAGGTCGAACGAGTGTTTTGTAAGCCACCTCCTTTGTTGATGGATTACATTTTCTAAGGACTGCCGTGTCATCTTCAGTCCACAGGCGTTATTGGATACGGATATGGAGGGGCATATGGTCAGCACACGGCTCTCCCTGCCATATGTCAGTTTACGAGACCGGACTATCAGAATAGTCGAGGACGGTGCAGGGAACATCAGCAACACATCCGACTAAAACAGCCAAGCAAATCAGTGGTCGCCGAGCACTGCTTAGAATATTGTCATGAAATGAAGTAAGATGAGGCCAATACCGCAATGTAAACATCAAGTTTCTGGGACTGCATAATTAAGGATTCTATCGAAATCAAGATGGCAGAAAACCTGATAAACGAGAACAAATTACTCCGCTTCATTCTCTGTTGCAAGTGTTTTATTGAAACTGATGCGTTTCGCACGATTAGCGCATCTCCAGATTATCTGTAATTAGTAATAACCATCTTTTTGCATGATAGTGTATTCGTTAACCTATCTAGCGCCGGTTAATGGGTAGCTTTGCTAAAGGTGAGGAGTAAAGTGAATCACTTGCCTTGAGCAGCGGAGTCCGCATTAGTCATATTAAAAAATCACTTATATAATGGCGTTAAAGCGAAGGCTTCAGTAGTCAAATATAAAAACAGGAAAGCCTGAAATGGAAAATGAAAACCTTTACGTTATAAGCGTAAACTTACAACAATAATAAGAATTGAAATCTACACTACTGGCCATTAAAATTGCTACACCACGAAGATGACGTGCTACATACGCGAAATTTAAGCCACAGGAAGAAGATGCTGTGATATGCAAATGATTAGCTTTTCAGAGTATTCACACAAGGCTGGCGGCGGTGGCGACACCTACAACGTGCTGACATGAGGGAAGTTTCCAACCGTTTTCTCATACACAAACAGCAAGTGGCCGGCGTTGCCTGGTGAAACGTTGTTGTGATGCCTCGTGTAAGGAGGAGAAATGCGTACCATCACGTTTCAGACTTTGATAAAGGTCGGATTGTAGCCTATCGCGATTGCGGTTTATCGTATCGCGACATTGCTGCTCGCGTTGGTCGAGATCGAATGACTGTTAGCAGAACATGGAATCGGTGGGTTCAGGAGGGTAATACGGAACGCCGTGCTGGATCCCAACGGCCTCGTATTACTAGCAGTCGAAATGACAGGCATCTTATCCGCATGGCTGTAACGGATGGTGCAGCCACATCGCGATCCCTGAGTCAACAGATGGGGACGTTTGCAAGACAACAACCATCTGCACGAACAGTTCGACGACGTTTGCAGCAGCATGGACTATCAGCTCGGAGACCATGGCTGCAGTTAACCTTGATGCTGCATCACAGACAGGAGCGCCTGCGATGGTGTACTCAACGACGAACCTGGGTGCACGAAAGCCAAAACGTCATTTTTTCGGATGGATCCAGGTTCTGTTTACTGCATCATTATGGTCGCATCCGTGCTTGGCGACATCGCGATGAACGCACATTGGAAGCGTGTATTTGTCATCGCCATACAGGCGTATCACCCGGCTTGATGGTATGGGGTGCTATTGGTTACACGTGTCGGTCACGTCTTGTTCGCATTGACGGCACTTTGAACAGTGGACGTTACATTCCAGGTGTGTTACGACCCGTGGCTCTACCCTTCATACGATCCCTGCGAAACCCTACATTTCAGCAGGATAATGCACGACCACACGTTGGAGGTCGTGTGCGGGACTTTCTGGATACAGAAAATGTTCGGCTGCTGCCCTGGCCAGCACGTTCTCCAGATCTCTCACCAATTGAAAACGTCTGGTCAATGGTGGCCGAGCAACTGGCTCGTCACAATACGCCAGTCACTGCTCTTGAAGAACTGTGGTATCGGGTTGAAGCTGCATGGGCAGCTGTACCTGTACACGCCATCCTAGGTCTGTTTGACTCAATGCCCAGGCGTATCAGGGCCGTTAGTACGGCCAGAGGTGGTTGTTCTGGGTACTGATTTCTCAGGATCTATGCACCCAAATTGCGTGAAAATGTAATCACATGTCAGTTCTAGTATAATATATTTGTCCAATGAATACCCGTTTATCATCTGCATTTCTTCTTGGTGTAGCAATTTGAATGGCCAGTAGTTTACGTAAGCGCATGACTAAGAACCAAAAAGAAACTCACCAAACCGCGGCAATATGCGATGCAGAGATAGGTTAGAGGTCGCAGCCATGAGCCACAGTGGTAAACAAACACTGCTCTAGACAACGAACTCTATATACTGAAGCGAGTGGGCCGCGCAGTACATTGTATTGGAACAACGATCTGCCCGAGATCGAATCCAGTACTGGCTCATTCACAATGAACTGTCAGTCAGATTTCTTTTTCGACTCAGAAATCTACAGACTCACTTCTGTACAGTGCCCTCGTACATATGTAGACAAACAGGTCGCGAGGTTGAAATAATGTTTCGGGAGCACCTTCTCACTGAAAAGGACGCTGTAAGTTTTTCGCCGAACATCTTAGAGATAGTGGCCATTTTGAACAAACGCTCGAGTCCCTCCACATCCTACATGTAGTACGTAGAGGGAAAAAAATTAAGGGTAGAAGAGTTCGAGATAACCAAATTTCTCAAGCGGTTAGGGAACTTTAGCCTTGTTCGTCAATTGGTCACTAAAAGCCAATATTTTTGGTACCAGGGTGTGAGCTTTGTCATATTTAGATAGTTGTCTCTCTTCTCTTTGAGACTGTTGGGTCTGCTCCTCACAGTTTCTTCCTTTGTCTCCCAACAGTGGCTTTGTGTTCGGTTTCCACATTACCCTAATATTTTTAAGCCTTTGTGTTTTTTAACTTTTTCCTCCCCCCACCCTGTCCCTCCGTACGTTTACCATCTCCCAACCTTTTCCTTCTCATCTCCTCCCCCCCCCCCCCCCCTTCTGCCCTCCTCCTTTTCCCAATCCACTTAGAACGGCATTTCGTTCCATCTTAATCCTTGTCAGTTCACTGAAATAGTTACTTTCCATGCCACTACTAGTTGGTCTATTTTTAATTTTTAAGAGTATTTTATTGTGCTACAACATTTTAATTGGTTCTGTCCAGTACTTACTTCACTTCGATTCCCTTTTACAATCAGCACCAGCGGCGCTTAACGATAAGTTTCGTTCTCAAATAAGTCTACTGCGTGGCCCACTCGCTTCAGCATATAGACGTACGTTTTCTAGAGCCGTAGCTGTTTGCCACTGTGAGTCATGGCAGTGATCGCTAACCTATCTTTGCACTGGATGTTGCCATGATTTAGTGAATTTCTTTATGGTTCGTAATCATGCGCTCACACTGATTTAATTTCTTCTAAATGTTGTAATTTTACGCTTTTAACTTAGTGGTTTTCACTTGCCATTTCAGGCTTTCCTATGTTTACATTTGACGACTGCGGCCTTCGCTTTAACGCCAATATATCAGTGGCTTTTAAATATGACTAACACGGTCTCCGCTGCTTAAGGCAAGTGAATCACTTTACTTCTCACCTTTAGCTTAGCTATCCCATTTACCGGTGTTAGGTTCACGAATAAACTGATATGTAATAAGAATTATTAGTAATTAAAGATAATCTGAAGATGCACTAACCACGCGAAACGCGTCGCTATTAATAAAATACTTGAAACAGAGGCGGTTTTCTATCTTTGGAAGTAATAAATAGGGATGGAGGTTTCAATTTAAGTAACATCTGTGGTCAGGCACTGAATTTTTTAAAATCTCACCGACCGTCACATCCATCAGAGCTGGAAAACGCTGAGGGAATTTGCGTATCAGTGCGTGCTAGATAAAACAAAAGACAAACAAAAGGTGCAGTGAGCGTCGGGAATCGAACGTGGCCGTAAATAGCGACGTGAGACGAATGATATCTCACAGTCTGGTTGGAGTCCAGACAGCGAGCACGCATAACAACAAACTCGCAGCACCTGTAGAAGTCGGGTGGGTCGGTCGCCGAAATACTGTGC
Organism: Schistocerca piceifrons; assembly: GCF_021461385.2. NCBI lineage: Eukaryota > Metazoa > Arthropoda > Insecta > Orthoptera > Acrididae > Schistocerca > Schistocerca piceifrons. The sequence continues at coordinate 775,988,244 of NC_060138.1, forward strand.
GGAAAACGGAAACAGCAATAAAATTGCTATTCATTTATTTCATTTTTGTGGTTTCAGATTTATAATCATTCTCAAGTGCAAGTTGAAATGGCACAAAATCTCCGATCTGTTTAGATGACATAAACAGCCATTGATCATGACGATTATTATATACCAATGAGTGATTAGTTAGCAGTAGCAGCTCGTGGTCGTCCGGTAGCGTTCTCGCTTCCGGCGCCCGGGTTCGATTCCCTGCGGGGTCAGGGATTTTCTCTGCCTCGTGATGACTGGGTGTTGTGTGATGTCCTTAGGTTAGTTAGGTTTAAGTAGTTCTAAGTTATAGGGGCTGATGACCATAGATGTTAAGTCCCATAGTGCTCAGAGCTATTTGAACCAAGTTAGCAGTAAACATCGTTTGTTTTAGACATACATTTACACAGATGTATATTTATATTTTACAAACACACACACACACACACAAAACCCTCTCTCTCTCTCTCTCTCTCTCTCTCTCTCTCTCTCTCTCTATGTGTGTGTGTGTGTGTGTGTGTGTGTGTGTGTGTGTGTGAGAGAGAGAGAGAGAGAGAGAGAGAGAGAGAGAGAGAGAGAGAGAGATATGATACATTTCTGAAGACTGCTGTAAATTTATTTGAATATTTAGTATCTATTCAAAGAATGTCTAATAATTACGTTGGTAAACGCATATTTTCGAGACGTTACCGAGTCTGTAGCGACAGTACCAGAAAATATGGCACGAGGGTAGAGCAGTCTCTAAATGGTCATTAGTAGTTATTAAAACAGATTTATAACAGCCTTCGAAAAATTTACAGGAACAAATAGAAAGCTGTACAACTCGCTGTTAGCCCATGAATAGAGGTTGGCATGACAAAAGAAAAGAAAATAAAACAAAAGAAAAGAAATAGCTCGCTTAGAGATTGCAGGGATGTAACAGTGAATTTGATCTGTGCCCAGATTTCGTTTGACACAGCACCCTTGTTTTCTCGTAGTGGAGGTGAAATAAACAAGAACACAACCATTTTGTTTGCATTGGACAAAAATGGTATGTTTGCCATCTTAAGCATGGACTATAGCATAGACCTTACTCCAGATATCACTTCCTCTCTAATGGAACCCATTTATAAGTACGTACACTGTATCAAGTAAGTTTTGTTTTACACTGTCCACAGTCTCGCAAAACACAGCTTCGTGAAAGGCCATCTGATCTGAACAATCGGTCACTTCGCGTCGTCAACACTACTTCACTGTGGCAAGGTGGTGTACTAGCCTTACAGTCCTGCATGCTACAGTGAGAGAGAAGGGAGTGTACGAGGATGTAGCGACCGCAGCGCCACAGTCTCAGACTCGTCATACTCGCTGAAATGCAGCGGCCCGAAGTAAGCCTGTTCACGCTGATGTAACAGCGGCGCCTTGATACGTAACGTATGGAACCCGCAACACTAGACTTTTACTCGCTCTGTTTATGATCTATACAAGCAACGCGACAACGACCAGAAGAGCGGTGTGCTCACCATATGCCCCTCCATATCGCGTCCAGTAACACCACTGGCAGAGGATGACACGGTGATCAGTCGGGCCCGTTTAGCCCGTCTACGGCCACAATGCCAAAGTTCGATTAACTTAACAACGTTTCCGAACATAGGTCTTCAGACTATGGCTATGCAATTGGGTAAATGAATGGAATACTGTTTCTTTTAATAGCTTCCACCTACCTTCGAAGAAAAAAAAAATGTTCAAATGTGTGTGAAATCTTATGGGACTTAACTGCTAAGGTCATCAGTCCCTAAGCTTACACACTACTTAACCTAAATTATCCTAAGGACAAACACACACACGCATGCCCGAGGGAGGACTCGAACCTCCGCCGGGACCAGCGGCGCAGTCCATGACTGCAGCGCCCCTAGACCGCTCGGCTAATTCCGCGCGGCCCTACCTGCGAGAAGTCAGTCTTTCTGTTATTTTTTCCTTCTGGAGTGTCTTTTTGTCTTGCTGTACTCATCCTATCATGGTTTGCTGGTTCTACGTGGGGACTCACAAACCGTAGCTGATAGCAGGTTCGGTCGTACTGTGAATATACGCCTTTTTCTGACTGTAATTTGCTCTGAAAGTGCATCCACCCGGGCGGGCCATCTTGCAAGCAACTGAGAAGTATCTCGCGTTTAACGAGCTTTTAATTTGTAAAATCCCTTGCCATTTTTGAGACGCTTTGTTTTCACGCTAATTTGTTGTAAATAGTTTACTGAGAGATTTGGAAATTGTTATATGTAATAATACAAACGCCGTTTCTGATTTTTTTGCGGCGAGGGGGAAGGGTGGACGGTGGAGGGGCAGAGGACGGGAAGGGGGGAGGGGTGAGGTCATGGTCCCCCATCCAAACCACCTTTTGCATCCGCTCCTGGTATTAGATGGGATCGAATAAGAACTGTCTATCTCAGAAGTCAAGGACAGCACTGAGATCCTCCCATAGGCGTCCGCAAGTGTGGGCGAGGGAAAGGGGGGGGGGGGGGAAGATGGGGCAGGTCCCCCTCCTGGAATGTGAATCACTTACAACTTATTCATAACGGGATTCTCGCTCTTTTCTCCAAATGATTGTCTGTGCTGCTACTAGACCGCAGATCTAGCAATGCTAAGTGGCAAGGGGAACGTTGTCGCTTTATCAAGAACTGCGTTACTTGGGCTCATCTGGTTGTCCGAACGTTGACGGTACATTATAGCGTTTCCTTGGTGCCGCGGAGGTTTCGGCGCTCTTTTACAGTAGTGGCGGATGTGGTGACCATTAGAGGTCATTGCTGATATATAGTCTCCAGTCTTCACAAAACAGTCCAAGAAACAGGCATGGTGTTACCATTCGTGTAGCACATTTGACATGATTGCTCAACAACGTATGAAACTGATGAGATGAGGACTGTATTCGTTCAACCCTAAACTGTTAAGTCATTTCTACCAGTCAGTTTCTGAACAACCCAAAAAATGTAGCTTTCAAATCATATTTTGTTGAACTTTTATTATGACAATCAACGTCAAACAATAGAAGCCATGGAAATAATGAAATAAAAGCAATGGCATGACTACATGGGAATCTCTGTAAGCAGAACTGATGATACTAAAGTTCATCAGTGCTATTTTTTATTACCTTAGTTGCTATTCCTCCACTTAGACGAGCATCAGACAGAGAATTTTTTGCTGGACATTTTCACTATCTCTAATACGATTTCTTTCAGTAACAACACATTACTCACGTATGAATAATAATGCGATTTGCAAAGATTTTCGAGCTTTATTTTGTAACTTGTTGGGCAATAGTAATAAAGAAAGGGTATTACGTCGATACTAAAGAAATACGCATATCTTTTAGGTATGAAAGCAATCTTGTATTAAACTTCATACTGAGAGGATAACTATCGAAGAGACACTAAGGTAACAAAAGTCATGGGAAACCTAATATCGTGTCGGACCTCCTCTTGCCCGACGTAGTGCAGCATCTCGACTTGGCATGGACTCAACATGTCGTTGGAAGTCCCCTGCAGAAATAGTGAGCCATGCTCCCTCTATAGCCGCACATAATTGCGAAAGCGTAGCCGGTGCTGCATTTTGTGCACGAACTGACCTCTCGATTATGTCCCACAAATGTTCGATGCTATTCCTATCGAGTGATCTGCGTGGTCAAATCATTCGCTCGAATTGTCCACAATGTTCTTCAAACCAACTGCGAATAGTTGTGGCCCAATGACATGGTGCATCGTTGTTTGGGAACCTGAAATCCACGAATGGTTGGTTGCAAATGGTCTCGAAGTAGCCAGACAGCGATCGGTTCAGTTGAACCAGAGGTTCATGAATGGCTGATAATAACCGAACATAACCATTTCCAGTCAATGATCGGTTCACTTGGACCATGGGACGCAGTCCAGTCCATTCCATATAAACACATCTCCACACCATTGCGGAGCCCCCACCACCTTGCGTAATGCCTTGTTGACAACTTGCGGCCATGGCTCCGTGGGGCTTGTGCGACACTCAAACCCTACCATTAGCTCTTAACAACTGAAATCGGGACTCATCTGACGAGGCCACGGTTTTCTTGTCTTCTATGGTCCAACCTATATGGTCACGAGTCCAGGAGAGGCGTTGCAGGCTGTGTCGTACTGTTAATGAAGACACTTGCATCGGTCATTTGCCGCCATAGCCCATCAACACCAAATTTCGTCGTACGTCCCACATTAATTTCCACGGTTCTTCCACGCAGTGTTGTTTGCCTGTTAGCACTGACACCTCTACGCAAACGCCGCTGCTGTCGTTCGTTGAGTGAAGGCCGTCGGCCACTATGTTGCCCGTGGTGAGAGGTAATGCCTGAAATTTGGTATTCTCGGCACACTCTTGACACTGTTGATCTCGGATTAGATTTTCTAACGAATTCCGAAACGGAATGTGCCGTGCATCTAGCTCCAATACCGTTCTGCGTTCGAAGTCCCTTAATTCCCGTCGTGTGGTCATAATAACGTCGGAAACTTTTTCGCATGAATCACCTGAGTAGAAATGACAGCCCCGCCAATGCACTGCCCATGTATACTTTGAGTATGCGATACTACCGCATCTATATATGTGCATATTGCTGCTGCTGTTGTTGTTGTGGTCTTCCGTCCTCAGACTGGTTTGATGCAGCTCTCCATGCTACTCTATCCTGTGCAAGCTTCTTCATCTCCCAGTACGTACTGTAGCCTACATCCTTCTGAATCTGCTTAGTGTATTCATCTCTTGATCTCTCTCTATGATTTTTACCCTCCACGCTGCCCTCCAATACTAAATTGGTGATCCCTTGATGCCTCAGAACATGTCCTACCAACCGATGCCTTCTTCTAGTCAAGTTGTGCCACAAACTCCTCTTCTCCCCAATTCTATTCTGTACCTCCTATTCCACGAGATTTGTGGCCGGCCGGAGTGGCCGAGCGGTTCTAGGCGCTACAGTCTGGAACCGCGAGACCGCTACGGTCGCAGGTTCGAATCCTGCCTCGGGCATGGATGTGTGTGATGTCCTTAGGTTAGTTAGGTTTAAGTAGTCCTAAGTTCTAGGGGACTGATGACCTCAGAAGTTAAGTCCCATTGTGCTCAGAGCCATTTGAACCATTTTTTCCACGAGATTTGTCATTTAAGTGGGTATGAGGTACAATAAGATTAAGGTATTCTTAAAGTCCTCAATTCAATTGTATTAAAATGGCAATTGTAAAATCTTGCCCCTCTTGGATGATTTTCTGCGGACGCCCACGGCTCCACCTGAAGTTGTAAGCGATACATAGATACACAAGTGAGCAGCGACCTCCACACGAAACTCTAGGAGGCGACGCTCAATTTACTCGCCGTGAGAGAAGGTTTCTGTATCTGTTCGGAGATCAGGCTGGAAGCGTCGGGCCTCGGGGAGTGGGGCTGGGCTGTGTGTGCGCTTCGCGGTGAGGCCGTGGGAGCGCAGCGTGTGGTGTGGTGTGGGGTGGGGTGGCGCGCGCACCTGGCCGCCGCCGCCGCCGCCGCCTCAGCGCGGACAGCCTTTTTGCGCGCCTCGCCGCCCGATAAAGGCGGCGCTCCTCCTTTTGGAGCTGCCCGCAGGCCGCGGCCGCCCACGTGCGCCGCGATCGCAGCTTTCGCCTGCGGCCACTCCGCCACCTGCCCGCGAGCTGCCTCACGCACTACCAGCACTACACTCGCCTGCAACCGCTGCCTCTTTCTACACTTGCTGCCCCATTTGACCGAACATCTCTAGTCTGTACACTCCATTCACTGAAACGAGAGGCAGACTGCAAACACATCAAGGAACTCTTCGCAGCGCTGTCGGCGAGAGGTAAACAATACAGGGAGCGCTCGCCCAGTGTGGCCGCATCGGTTGCGAGTGTATAGGTCCTCATCCGACCGTAAAGTTTATCACGTTTGAAACACTTTTGATTATTAGCGTATCAGTGTTCGTAATTAAATTCACCATTCATTGTTTCTGTGCCCACCCAATTCCTTTTCTTTTTTCTCCGATTAGTATCACGAACCAGTAAACTCGCTATGTCATCATCCACGGATACAGCGAGCGAGATCGACGTGTTAGTTTTGAGTCCGTTCAAGAAGCGATCGAAGGAGAAGTCATTAAATTCTGCAAAGAATCGCGTGGTTCATAACGTGTATAAAACGGAGCTTGTATCCAGAGCAGTCAATGTCTGACAGTGTTTTGAAAACAGTTGCATCTACAGGTATTTGTCTTTCTTCAATGTATCGTGTGGTAAGTGAATATAAGGCTACATACACTCCCTTTAAAATCTCCCAAGAAGGAAAAATCACGACGGAAGCTTTCAGAAAGTGTTGAACTTCGAAAGAAATGCAATACGCCTGAAAGTAATTGAATTTTTTTTCGTAACGAATTGCCAACAATTGACAAAGTCCTTGGTGCTGTGAACGAAGATCCAGATTTTGGCAATTTTCGGAGAACTACATTTTATAATTATTAAAAGCAATGAATTTCAAATTTGTTCGGCGTGGACGCTGCCAATAGACGATGATGACATTATTTTATGGAGGCGGCATTATCTACGACCCATTAAATTGTTGATAGATGAAGGAACACGTATTTACTATTTTGACGAGACAGTTGAATGCAGGCGCGACTGCTACGGTCGCAGGTTCGAATCCTGCCTCGGGCATGGATGTGTGTAATGTCCTTAGTTTAGTCAGGTTTAAGCAGTTCTAAGTTCTAGGGGACTGATGACCTCAGCTGTTAATCCCATAGAGCTCAGAACCATTTGAGTTGAATGCAGGGGTAGATAAAGCTATAATATCCTCTTAACAGACTTTTCTGTCCGGATTATCCACTGGATACGAGGGCCCACCAGGTAAAGGTAAACGTCCAATTATCACACACATTGGTGGCAAAGCAGATTTCGTTGAATACTGTTTGTTGATTTTCGAATCCAAGAAGAGTGGAGATTATCATGAGGAGATGTGCGTCGATATCTTCGAGAAGTGGTTTAAAGATGTTCTTCTCGGCTTCAGCAAAACGCAGTTATTGTTCTTGATAAGGCGCCGTACCTTTCTCGACGAAAAGAAAAAGTTCCTAATGCGAATTACAACAAGCAAGACATATCAGAATGGCTAAAATCCAAAATATCGCTGCTGAAGACAGTGTGTTGAAGGAAGAAACCGTTGAAGAAAACAGGATGGCACACTTAGAACATGCAGTTGATGAAGTAGATAAAAATTCAGGGAAAACTGTTCTTCGAATTCCTCTGTACCACTTCGAATTAAACGCCATCGAGTTAGTTTGGGTCAGAATCAAAAGGTATGTCGCAGCAAAATATAGTACATACAAAATGTCGGAAGTCAAAAAAAGTATTAGAACAACCGGTAAGAACAGTGAGTGCAGAAGAGTGGAACAAATGTGTCCTCCATGAGGTGGAAAAAGTTGCAACTCAGACGTGGAAATTAGACTGCATTATAGAGGAAAGAGAAGAGCGTTTTGTTGTAAACTTGAATGTAAATAGTTTGAGTTCGAGAGAATGAAATTAGTTTTATCTTTCCTTTAACATTATTGTAAACTGGTGTTGTTATTAAAATCGCTTCTTTTTGAATTTGCTATGCCGCCTGTCGGTTTTTTACAATTTCTTTCATCACAGTGGTCAAAGTTCACAATAAAGGGTTTCTCACGAGCGACGCACGCTTCGCTTCACGACTGCCCGGCGGCCAACTGCACAGTGTTCACGAGGATTTTCGAAACCCCTGCTTTCACTGGAACGAGTGGTGGTCAGTCGCGTGAAACTGTTTATGTTTTGTCCCTGCTCTTGGTGAATACACTATAGTGTTGTATCCACAGAAAAAAGGGAAAAAAGGTAAAGTCTTGAAAATCAAATCCAATGCGGTAGCGAGAATCGGCACCCTGCCAGGCGTCACGCGACGACGAATTCACAGCCGGCGCCAGATCGGCGACGACCACCGGACTGGATGTGAACACAACAGCATTACATTGTATCCTCGCAAAGTATGCTCAGTACACAACTAGGTAAAAATGAGGCATCGGAAAGTTTTCAGAAGTAACGGCGAGCACAGGGTTAGCATAAAACAGAGAGGGGTGTTCTGGGAAGGGAACCTATAGGTCATGTGAAGCAGATGACATGCTAAAAACCCAGCCTCTAGAAAGCTACTAAGGACGAGGGCAAATGAGAGCCAATGAGAAGGCGACGTCTTCAGCATCACTTCATCTCAGAGACAGAGTGGGATGAAGGGGAAAGGCTGAACAAAACACGGAAGGAGCAGTTAGGGTGACCAACATTTGCACATGATTTGAAGGGAGATTACCAACATCTGACCATGATTTTAAGGGAGGTTTCAACTGCACAACAACGATGAATTTTCTTGTAATTGCTGACAATGTAGACATAAATATAGAAACAACTGGAGCATTTTTCTTACTTTTGCTCTATTATGTCATATGGTATCATACTTTGGGGTAACTCCACAAACCGAGAAACAGTTTTTGAGGTGCAAAAGCGAGTAATAAGACTCATTTGTAGTGTAAACTCAGAAATGAGTATGACACTCATGTTTTCGAAATACGTTTATTATGTTATATTTTCTAACATGTTCCACACCTACGAGTAACCTCTCAATTTTGGGTCTGTGCAATGAAAAGTGGATGTAATTTCTGCAAACAAAACAATTTATTTGTTCATCGCACATAATACACAAATATAATCACAATAAAGTTTTCTGCAAACAAAACAATTTATTTGTTCATCGCACATAATACACAAATATAATCACAATGAAGTTTAATTAGTTTAGACATATCTATTATGTGTGCCCTGCTACAATTACTTATTTACAGAAGTTGCAGAGCCCTGCTGGATTTTATCTTCCTGTGCAAGTTGAAAGTAGTATTGCAATTATATTCCAAACTGATTTCAATCGCAAGCTCTGACTTAGTCTGCTGCTGTTTTTCTGAACAGTTCACTTATTGTTTGTAAGAGAAATAATTCTTTCGAAGCGTTGCGAAATGTTCTCGTGTTGTGTGAGTCAATCGAGAAGTAAATAACATAATAAGCATATTTAAACATGAACGTCTCTATAATCGTCTTTCGTGAGTCTTTGTTACTTCCGTAAGTTATTTGTAAGACAGCTGCTGAGCGGTACGTGGCGAGCGCACCCATGCGTTGCCAGTACCGTACCAACCGAGAAACAAGAAAACACTCCCCCTCTCACGGCCCCTCTATATTTGTAGGCTATGCCATTATTTCTCCCCTCCTCGCATTCCCTTGTATTAGACGAACTGAAAAAAAGACTATATGTCGACAACAGTACCGATTATAATACGAAAACTTTTCGTCATCCGTCGGCCAAGGAACTTGAACGATCGAGAGTACATCGCAAGACTACTGTAACAACGGTGTTCGCTGACGAAATATACGCGAGAAAAGGCTGTCAATAACGGAGCCGGGAGAATTAAGAAAATATTACTATAATACGGGAGATCCCAGAAAAGACAGGAAAGTTGGCCACCCCATTAACAGGGTCTGAGAGTAGTAGAAATAGTATCAGAAAGTCTGAGAATCAGGAACTGTGTTTGTCGTGGAGTGGGTGCATTCCCAGTTAACACTGATACTTAGTATAGACGGAACAGTGCCATCAAACCGCCGTCTCGGTATAAGCATTTAGTCTCTTTGCGGGTACGAAGCCCAACTAATAAGAGTAGCAGAACAGAAGCTTAGGAAATGCACTAGAAACTGTAACGCGCTTCTTGTGGAGATCATTTCAGACTTCGTTCCGGCCCTTATCATATTTTGCAAGGAGTAATAGCTAGGTCAAGACTTCCTCTCACATTGTCCAACCGGCTAATTCACTCCTGGCAAGTCCCTCTCGCTCAATCCCCGATTAAACTCAAGTTTTGGACGCGGATTCGTGAAGCACCGATCGTACGACACCCAGCTACGACGAATAGACACCTCGAAAAAATAAAGTTACGCAATTAATTTTTTGTTTGGTTGCAGGTACTTGTCTGCATTCGAGGTATACATTGAAATACCCGCGCCATGGTATCTTAGCACGCCGCTACAGGAGATTGGCGAACTGGCACAGCCAATTCATGAAGAGCAGTATCGTGCAGTAATTTGTTTTCTCTATTTGAAGTAGAACAACGCAGCAAAAGTTGGAAGTATACGGCAACAACGCACCATCACGTAACATAGCGATTAAGTGACACTGACGCTTCCAGTGCGGTAAAAACAGTCTGCTCTTTGAAGAACCAGGAATCATTAGAGAAATGGAAGCCTGGTGCTCTAATACCGGTGTGTCACAATCGAAGCAATAGCAGACAAATTTAAAATCTATTTCCAGCATCTTCCATGAAATTCTGAACATGCGAAATGTCGAAGCCAGCTGAGTTCCCCAACCCGCCGAATCGAGATAACAGCGGAAATATTGCAGGTGTAACAGGTCAATTCAGATGACCTCTTTATCGGCCTAATTACCATTGACTAGCGGTGAGCATATCACTATGATCATATAACGGACTTACGAAGGTGGTTTGATATGTCTGGTAAATTTCCATGAAACAATGGAACATTTTCGTTACGCCTTCATGGTTGGTAAGCTTAATTAATACAAGAATCTATATCGAATTCCAATACTGATTTGCATACTGTTCATTGTTGACAGCCGTCTGAATTGGTCAGAGTGGCGACTGCAATTGAAAATGGAGAAAGAAGAATTCTGTGCTGTTATTAAACATTTTCGTTTGAAGTGTTGGACTGTTGCACAAATCCAAACAGACTGGATGAAGTTCATGCAGGCCCTGCACCATCACTGAAGACTATTCAATGGTTCAAATGGCTCTGAGCACTATGGGACTTAACATCTGAGGTCATCAGTCCCCTAGAACTTAGAACTACTTAAACCTAACTAACCTAAGGACATCACACACATCCATGCCCGAGGCAGGATTCGAAGACTATTTACTTTGGATTTACGGATTCAAATGTGGCTGGATACGCACGACTACACTTGCCGTCACTACAAAGGAAATCACTGACAAAATCCGTGATATGGTAATGCAAGACAGACAAATAAAAATTCATGAGAGTGCTGAGACTCTAGGCTCGTCATAATATCCTACACGGAGAATTGACTATGAAGAAGCTGTGCGTAAGGTGTGTGCCGCGGTTGCTCATCCGGCACAACATTTCGAAATGCTGGCGATGTTTAATAGCAATCCGTAAGATTCTTTGCGCCAATTTGTGACTGTTGACGAAACCTTGATTTATCATTACACACCAGAGTTAAAACGGCAGCCAAAACAATGGACTTAGGCTGGTGAAAGTGCACCGAAGAAGGTAAGAACCATTTTGTCAGCTGGTAAGACGTTGTCCACTGTCTTTTTTGACTCCCAAGGCTTAATCCTTGTAGATTACTTAGTAAAAGGTAGACTCGTAAGTGGATCCTATTATGCTTCATTGTTGGATCATTTGAAACTTGCGCTGGCTGCAGAACGACCACGATTGGCGGTTAATGCACAATCCCACGCATCAGCGGCAACAATGACAAAAGTGCATGGATTGGGCTTTGAATTGGTTCATCATACACCGTGTTCACCAGACTTAGCCCAAGTGACTTCTTCCCGTGCCCTAACTTGAAACTTTGGCTTGCTGAGAAGAAATTTACATCAAACGGAAGTGATAGTTGCAGTCAACGAGTATTTTGCAGAGTTTGACAGAACCTATTTTTCCGATGGGATGAAAAAGCTGGAGGATTGCTGGACCAAGTGTATATCCCTCAAACGCAACTTATACGGCGAAGTAAGGTGCGTTGCTTACGAAGCAAATGTCTTTATCTTGCTTTTTTTTATTTTTTTTTATTTTTTACCAGACATATCAAACCACCCTCGTATTTGACAACTGTTACTGTATTGTACATCTACTACTACTAAGTAATTGGTTAGAGTTCTGTAAGACATTGTCTGTTAATATTGCTTACCTTGGGTTATAATGACTTGGTGTGTACAGATGCAATGTAACGTACGTAAAATAAACAGTGTTATTTATTGTGTAATGTTATTTCCATGTGTGTATGTAATTTCTTCGTAATTTTAAGAGCTTTGATCCTTTAGGAAAATTAATATCTGTGAACGATGCTACGAAGAGACACATGAGGAGCGATGGTGAGCTATGGAGAGTGGCAACTGTGAGTGGAGTGGCATACCATGAGTAAAACGGACTATTGTCATTAGCGGTATTAAGTTGTGTATTGTCTGGGTGGCTACGCTCGAAACTGTATCGGAATCTATGAGGGCATGGCTTCTGAACAGTTTAGATTTGGTGTCGTGTAAATAAACGGGCGGACTGCACGTCAGAGTTGATATTCGACCGGCCGTCAACTAACCTGACTAGCCCCGCTCCATTCCGCTTGCAGAAACAGGGAAAGTTTGTTGTTTATTTTGACGGACCAGCGATCAACGAGACAACAGAACGTCGACACACCAGGGATCCTACAGCAGTCGTCTCGGGTAAGAAGCTGCAGCACGCACATCTCTGCAATCACACTATCGACTGTCGGCTGACGTTTCACTGCTTCTGGGCATGAATACAAAGAAACTCTTGTAGACAAATGTTATTGAAGCATGCTACATAGATTCAAGTCAGTTCTCGATTTATCTTTCACCACCTCTCCTCCAGTAACATCTCAAATTAAAATTACATTTGTGCTGTCAAGGCCTACTTCATTGTCAGGACTTTACGTAGTTGTCACATGACAAAGTGAGCTGACATAGCGTTTATGATGAAGACATTAGTTCTCTCTTACTTTGTTAATTCGTGGTAATACCAAATCCATAATTTGACTAACTATATTTTAAAAATACTGGAGTAAATATTGAACAATTTTATGTTATTTGCTTGTTTGTCGATTGCACTGCTTAGTAATTAAAGTTTCCCACCAAGGACATTCTGAATACTATCAGACCTAAGTTGTTTACAGTAATAAGCCAATACGCCTCAGATTTGCCAACTTGGTGAAAGACGTTTTCGTATAACGAAGTCGCACTGACTACCCACATATCTATCTTCCTTAGCAATCAGTAAGCCAAAGTTATTTATTGCGGCACAACCATTTACACAAATAATATTTGCGGACTTTTATCTGTTTTTGTGTCTCACACGTATTTATTTAGTATGTGATTGAATGTGCTTGTGTACCTTACCAGCAACTCAGTCTTTCTTTCTTGGAGACAGGCTACCTACAGAAAGTAGAGAGATAGTAGTCCAGGACAGAAACAGTCTGCTTAGAGTTGGATTAAATGGACAGATACGTAGCGCTTTAATCATGACGATTTATTAGGTGTTTTGGTGAACATGTTGCAACGGAATCTCTATGAGATATGTGCGGTAAGGAGCTTTAAGATATTACAAGCAAATTGACAAAATAGGGGAAATGTACCACCTGCGTATTTATTTGTAGAACACGGTGGAAAGTATTATAGAACACGTAACCGAATGACAATCCCTTCAACTTTCCATAAAAACAGTCTTAACTGAAAAGCAGTGGTAAATCGGAATCGGTCAAAGTATAGATGAAGTTAGGATCGTTTTAACCCCGTGACAAAGGAGAAAAACAAACAGCAGAAAAACGTATGCTACTGACAGATTGTGCTCTTAAGGGGGCAAACCGTACTGGTGCATAGTACCGAAATCCCCTGTCGGTGTTACGGGAGGCTGTCAAGATAAAATGTCGCGGAACTCTTTATTCTACACGACAACGTCTCATCCTGCACAAGAATGTAGAAGCATATGCTCGTTCTTTGACCCATAAAATGTTGATTCCTCCTCCCCCCTCCTGCAGCCCCCCCTTTCCGACCATACCGCATTTTCTCCTGACATAGTAATCAGCTTCTTCCTCTTTCCTCGGTTCAAAAAACCATTTCGTGGTAGCCATTTACAGAGCGTCTACATTGTCATTTTAGAGGTAAAACTGTTCGTGAACAAACAAATTTCAGACTTCTTCAAGCAAGTTCCCCTTCAAGTCATTTGTCTTTGGGAAAAGTGTGCCACATTGGTAGGTGAATGCATAGACGACTAATACCCATCACCAAGTTTCTTTTTTTTTAAGGTGATAATTACAACTTTACTACTACCTCTCGTATCTCTGCACGTTCATTAGGTCCAGACGGTAATTAATAGAGGGGCCCCCCAGTTGATGCCACGCTCCTTGATTTCTGAGAGGCATTTGATGCTATTTTGCACCGTCATCTCGTAAATAAAACAGGTGCTTGGGGAATGTCGGAACAACGTTACGAATGAACTTTCTCGAAAAAACAGAGTTCCGTACATTGTTCTTTATATGAATACTTCGTCAGAATTGGAAGTGGCGTCTCGGATATCTCGAGAAATTGTGGTGAGATCGTTACTGGGGTGCCTAACTTTTTCACACGAAATAACCTTTTACTCATTGGAGATACTTGTAATCTCTTTTCATCTTGACAAATATTGACCAGGAGCTCGTGAAACAAAAACCAAAATATGTTCACGACTTTATCGATTGCCAAGATACAAGTAACTCAACAGATGTAGGAACTCTTTTGCACATAATGTGTCCACTGGCATCCAGATATCAGAACTGGCTTTACATATTTATACTCCTTGGCGCTCCCCTCTCCTTGTCGTCCCCCAGTTTGAACGCCTCCGCCACCCCCCCCCCCCCCCCGCCTTCCAAATATTAACTTGGTAGTATTGTGCAAAATGTTCAAATGTGTGTTAAATCGTATGGGAATTAACTGCTAAGGTCATCAGTCCCTAAGCTTACACACTACTTAACCTCAATTAACCTAAGGACAAACACACACGCCCATGCTCGAGGGAGGACTCGAACCTCCGCCGGGACCAGCCGCACAGTCCATGACTGCAGCGCCTCAGACCGCTCGGCTAATCCTGCGCGGTGAAAGAGATTCGGATACCGCCTCCAAATGGTTAGCATTATGACAAAACAAATCACTAACAATAGCGGAATCACCTTCATCGTTCCTTGAAAGCACTGCCACCTTCCGCTTCTTTACAGGTTTAATGATGTTACTGTCATTGGAATGGACGTCAGAATCATAAGAAACATTCATTTATACAGTCATCCGGATCTTTGTTCTCAGTAGTTACAACGAAACATTGCATCGCAAAAGCGCCAGAAAGTACTTTAATTTTGTTCATTTCCTTCCGTTTTATGAACAGGACCATCTCTACAAATAGGAAAAACGTCAGTACCTGAAATACTAACTATTTGAAATATCAAAATGCAATCAAAATGCTAAAAAAAAATACATGAAGGCAATCAAGTTAAATACATTGGCGCTTGCTATATAAACACCTAAATAAACGAAATAGTTAAATTATATCAAAGCTGACGGCATCTACAGACAGCATAAGGAAAATGCGAGTTATCGTGATATCCTTCCAAAACGGATGGCGGGCAAAACACGAGTAAACTCGAGATTCGACCGCAGTGTGCTAAAAGCTACGCCACCTCGCTCTGTTATGTGACAAAACCGGCTTTGCCAAACATATACAGACTGCGTGTTCCTTAATATACAGCTGTCGATGTGACGACAGATTTTATGCAAGTAAATTTGTAGTTTGAGTGTATTAATCAAAATTTTATCATTTAATTTTTAATGATATAATCTTCAGTGCGATTGGGTCTGTAGCCGTGATGAATTTTTTGAATGATTTCGTGATGGCTTCAGCTGACATTCTCTTTATTTTATGTACGATTGTACAATTTCGGCCTTGCCCATCTTGAAGTATCTTAATCAGAAGCATCATACATCGGATGAGTTAGTATCACTTATGAATTTAACATACGGACAAGCGATATCGCAAGATATATTAGGAGGATTGTAACTTACTTCATGATCTATTCTGGTATATTATGCCATACACGTCTTTGCTCTTATGATTGCATGTAATTGTCAAAAAATAAATTATAAATAGTTTTTCGTTTTTTAGGAGCACGTTACTGTTGAGCAGTTGTTGCAGTGTTCTAAAGCCGAGGTTTTTAACATCTTTACACTAGAAAGATTGTGATTATTTTACAGAAATTCGTTAATTCAGCTATATATGTCTTTGTTATCAACTATATTTAATTATCGTCCATCACTGGTGTAAATATGATTGCATGTAATTTCCTCAAAATTACTTATAACCTTTTGTTCTATTCTGTGGGAGCACGTCATTTTCGACCAGTTGTCACGAATATGATATAAGTCGACCACATTACAGTAATGAAACAATATTGAAAACGATGTAAATCGAGTAAAACCTCCTCCTACTAGCTTTATGGTTGTGTGACTTTCGCATTGCAATCACATTTATTAACGAGAATAGCGATGATTAGACATCCTATGATTCTATAATGCTTCATCGCAGAACTAGTAAAAAGTTATCTAGGAATTTTCCATTTTGCGGGTGTTTTGTTCATTTAAAACTATGCTGATTGGTCTTTTAGATGGAAGTAAATTTCAATTTCTTGCATCACATCCATGATTTTATCTTTCTGTACCTTACGTAATATTTGTAATGATTTATGAACAACAAGTATTTTGTAGCTGGCGTCTTTTAAGTGTGCAGCACATTTTACGAGCGGTCGTTTAAAAATAAAACTGCTTTTGCTTAAAATGAAATGGCCGTGTCGCTAAAGCAAATCGACAGGTTTCAGTTACCTAATTCGCAAACTAGCGGGGACACAGTGGGGATCACATCCACAAACTATTCGCTGTTCTGCAATGGCACTGTGCTTTTCTACTGCTGAATATGCTTCTCCAGTCTGGTACAGGTCATCTCATGCCAGACAAGTAGACATTGCTCTCAACGAAACCTGCAGGTTGATCACAGGTTGCTGAAGACCTACCCCAACTGATAAGCTCTACTGCCTGGCTGGAATAGCGCCACCATGGATACGCAGAACAGTGGCTGCCAACAAGGAGAGACTGAAAGTGGAACAGGACAGTGCCCATCCACTGCATGGACATAATCCACCACAGCAACGGCTGAGATCGCGAAAGAGCTTCCTGAGAACATCCGAAAAGCTCACCATTTCACCTGAGAAGGCAAGGCTGGAGTTATGGAAGAAGTCGACGCCTCACCTGCAGACGCCAGAAGCTGAAGAACTACCACCTGGACACAACTAGAGCTGGCTGGTGTGGAAATATTTAAACAGATTACGATCAGGAGTTGGACGATGGAGAGACAACCTGAAGAGATGGGGCTTCATAACAGAAGATACGTCCTGTGATTTTGGACCAGAACAAACCACAAGCCACATGCTCCAGTGCCTTTTGTGCCCTACATCCTGCACGAAGATTGATCTCCTGCAAGCCAGTCCAAGCGCCTTGGAGGTTGCCAAGTACTGGGCACATGTAATATAAATACAATTTGTATATATGTATGTACATATTTATTGATGTGTATGGCTACTGTAAATTTGTATGTTTCTGACTCGAGAATAAAAAGTTACCTGCGACTCACATCACCGTTGTGTGATGTCTTCAGTAATCAATAACTGATTCCAAAAGACATTCGACATTAGCTGGTGAATGCATGGTGACGCACAGGTGTCACGATTTGCTGAGACAAGGCGTAGCAGTGCTTGTCGAGGAATGAGGAAAATTCAGACAGTTTCACACATCATCGACTGGTCGGCTTGTAGACGGTACTGTCACCTGCAGTTGGAGTACGTACTGCGGTGTCAGAGAGAAGAGAGTGTGTGTACGCAGCGTGAGCAGTGCTGCTGACAAGGGAACCTCCCCATCGCACCTCCCTCAGATTTAGTTATACATTGGCACAGTGGATAGGCCCTGAAAAAGCTGAACACAGATCAATCGAGAAAACAGGAAGAAGTTGTGTGGAACTATGAAAAAATAAGCGAAATATACAAACTGAGTAGTGCATGCGGAAGATAGGCAATATCAAGGAGAATATGGGCTCGGGAGCGCCGTGGTCCCGTGGTTAGCTTGAGGAGCTGCGAAACGAGAGATCCATGGTTCAAGTCTTCCCTCAACCGAAAATTTTACTTTCTTTATTTTCGCAAAGTTATGATCTGTCCGTTCGTTCATTCATTCACGTCTCTGTTCACTGTAATAAGTTTAGTGTCTATTTTTTGCGACCGCACCGCAAAACCGTGCGATTAGTAGACGAAAGGACGTCCCTCTCCAATGGGAACCGAAAACATTTGATCGCAAGGTCATAGGTCAACCGATTCCTCCACAGGAAAACACGTCTGATATATTCTATACGACACTGGTGACGGCATGTGCGTCACATGACAGGAATATGTTGTCGACCCACCTAACTTGTACACTTAGCGAATGGGTAGAAAAATTCTTCTACCTTGCCCGATTTAGATTTTATTGTGGATGTGATAATCACTCCCAAAAAAGTGATGAAAACATAAGAGTTTGTCACACAAACTGAAAATAAAAAATTAAACTTTTTACTCGTGGGAAGACTTGAACCTACGACCTCTCGTTCCGTAGCTATTCTCGCTAGCCACGGGACCACGGCGCTCCGTAACTCTCATTGTCCTCGATGTTGCATATCTTCGCATGGACTACTCAGTTTGTATATTTTACTTATTTTTTTCATAGTTCCACACAACTTCTCCCTGTTTTCTCGATTGATCTGTGTTCAGTTTTTCAAGGCCTATCCACTGCGCCAACTTATAACTAAATCTGAGGGGGGTGCGATGGGGAGGTTCCCTTGTGAGTGTGGTGAAGGTTAGCAGCATGCGCTGGCAGGGCAGCACTCACCGCGGCAAGGAGCAGCGCCAGCAGGCAGAGGCGGAGGCAGGGGCCGGGCTGCAGGGCCGCGGAGGCGGCCAGCGTGCGGGGCCGCCACTCCGTCACGCCGCTCCTCATCGTAGCCGCAGCCTCGCTCTGCAACAACCAGTCACGTGGTCACTGCCTAGTGTGGCTCAAACTCCTCTGTAATCATCCACATGTACACAGTTAGAAACGACACTCGTCTACACATTCAAGGACAGAAAAACCGACCCACCACGAAGCAACTTTCCGAAGGACATATAAATCTGTGGGTGTGATGCACACGTACAGATAAACAAATTTCAGGAAAATTGTGTCATTTATTCAAGGGAAAGCACTTCACAAAATGAGCAAGTCAATAATGTCTTGAAAGACGTCATGTTTACGCCTGTGACTGTTAAACGTTTTATTTCTACTATTGCAATTTCGGCCTTAAACCATTATCAAGTGCAGATGTTTTGGCTTTAAGCCATGTCTACTTTATACACTACTGGCCATTAAAATTGCTACACCAAGAAGAAATGCAGATGATAAACGGGTATTCATTGGACAAATATATTATACTACAACTGACATGTGATTACATTTTCACACAATTTAGGTGCATAGTTCCTGAGAAATCAGTACCCAGAACAACCACCTCTGGCCGTAATAACGGCCTTGATACCCCTGGGCATTGAGTCAAACAGAGCTTGGATGGCGTGTACAGGTACAGCTGCCCATGCAGCTTCAACACGATACCGCAGTTCATCAAGAGTAGTGACTGGTGTATTGTGACGAACCAGTTGCTCGGCCACCATTGACCAGGCGTTTTCAGTTGGTGAGAGATCTGGAGAATGAGCTGGCCAGGGCAGCAGTCGAACATTTTCTGTATCCAGAAAGGCCCGTACAGGACCTGCAACATGCGGTCGTGCATTATACTGCTGAAATGTAGGGTTTCGCAGAGATCGAATAAAGGGTAGCGCCACGGGTCGTAACACATCTGAGATGTTACGTCCAATGTTCAGAGTGTCGTCAATGCGAACAATAGGTGATAGAGACGTGTAACCAATGGCACCCCATACCATGACGCCGGGTGATACGCCAGTATGGCGGTGACGAATACACGCTTCCAATGTGCGTTCACCATTGTCGCCAAACATGGATGCGACCATCATGATGCTGTAAACAGAACCTGGATTCATCCGAAAAAATGACGTTTTGCATTTCGTGCACCCAGGTTCGCCGTTGAGTACACCATTGCAGGCTCTCCTGTCTGTGATGCAGCGTCAATGGTACCCGCAGCCATTGTCTCCGAGCTGATAGTCCATGCTGCTGCAAACGTCGACGAACTGTTCGTGCAGGTGGTTGTTGTCTTGCAAACGTCCCCAGCAGTTGACTCAGGGATCGAGACGTGGCTGCACGATCCGTTACAGCCATGCGGATAAGATGCCTGTCATCTCGACTGCTAGTAATACGTGGCCGTTGGGATCCAGCACGGCGTTCCGTATTACCCTTCTGAACCCACCGATTCCATATTCTGCTAACAGTCATTGGATCTCGACCAACGCGAGCAGCAATGTCGCGAAACGATAAACCGCAATCGCGATAGGCTACAATCCGACCTTTATCAAAGTCGGAAACGTGATGGTACGCATTTCTCCTCCTTAACGAGGCATCACAACAGCGTTTCACCAGGCAACGCCGGTCAACTGCTGTTTGTGTATGAGAAATTGGTTGGAAATTTTCCTCATGTCAGCACGTTGTAGGTGTCGCCACCGGCGCCAACATTGTGTGAATGCTCTGAAAAGCTAATCATTTGAATATCACAACATCCTGTCAGTTAAATTTCGCGTCTGTAGCACGTCATCTTCGTGGTGTAGCAATTTTAATGGCCAGTTGTGTACAAGCTGACACATTTCAAGAAATTTCACATGACTCTGAATTCCAGTTATGAAAAGTCAATAATGTGTTTGTCCAGCAAGGGCCATTATGCAAGCATATATTCGGCTTGGCATTGATTGACAGACTTGTTGAATGTCCTACTGAGGGATATTGTGCCACATTCTGTCCAACTGCCGCGCTAGATCGTCAAAATCCTGAGCTGGTTGGAGGCCCCTGCCCATAATACTCTAAGCTTTCTCAATTGATGAGAGATCCGCGACCTTTCAGGCCAACGTAGAGTTTGGCAGGCACGAAGACAAGCAGTAGAAATTCTCACCGTGCGTGGGAGGCCCTTATCTTGTAAGCCCACAATGGCTTGCCGTGAAGGGCAAGAAAATAGGGTGTAGAATATCGTCAACGGACGCACCGATGTACTGCAAGGGTGCCGCGGATGATAACCAAAGGGTTCTGCTACGAAAAGAAATGGCACGCCGCACTAACACTCCCGGTTGTCGGGCTGCATGGAGAGCGACAGTCAGGTTGGTACCCCACTACTATTCAGGGTTGTCTCCAGACGTGTCTTCGGTCTGGGATCTCACTGACTGAAGTAGTTTTGTCTTAACTCATAAGTGATGAGTCCCGCTTCGAACTGAGCCCCGATGACCAGCGAAGACGTGTCTGAAGACGGCCTGGACAGCAGTGCGATACCGACTTGACTATCACCCGCCATATGGCCCGTCATCCAGGAGCCGTAGTCTGGCATTTCTTTTCGTTGTAGAACTCATTTCCTGTCATTTGAGGCACTTATAATTTCGATGTTCTGCAGTAAAAAGTGTCGCATCACACACTGTACTATCGTAGGCTACCGTAGACTATCAAAATTACCCAAAGACTACTGTTGTTTTCCTAGTAGTTTTGGTCAGTTAAGTTCGTACCCGCATTACCTATATGTTGGGTGTGTTGCATACCTGTCGGGCGATACTTCATAATGATCGCTTTCTTTATTTAGATCAGTGTCTTACGACATTCCCCTAGAAACTGGAAGTGGTGAACCGTCTAGAAACTGAGTCAGGATATATCATCGGCTGGGTAACCTACAGAACATTTTTGTTCTACATAGTTATCCTCCTACCTGTAACTTAAAGAATAAGCAGTATTTGTAACAAAATTGAAATTTTAAATGTTTAATCCCATGTTTTATTCGAGAATTGTTAATTTGCAATGTGAAAGAGGGGGACGTCGTAGTGAAAATAAACAAAACATACAGATTTATAACATAGCAATAGGAAACGCAGTTTCCTGAAAAAAGGTAAAAATAAAAAACTAAAAACAAACATATTTCAAACATCTTTTCAATACTTTGTCGAACGTATATAAAATATGTTTCTTATTCATAAACAACTTTTGTATTTATCAATAATAACTGGAAAAACTTGTTCTTGATCATGATGAACGTTCCATTGAGTGCAAAATAAGAACTACATATACATATTTTTTGTGCATGTAAACTGTACTTGCATTAAAAGTAACCGCTTTGGCCACGTAAAGTCCAGAAGTTATGTAATCAACTAATTTTTATTACCTGTAAAACGAAAGTGCTATTTATATTCTGTACATAATGGACTGACACTGAATGATGTGCAGTTCTAATTATATGCATAACAAAATTCACTTATGTTTGTTTCCCTACCAATGCCACAAGTGCTACCAGTAAACGTGTTTTTTCTGCGTCGTTTATGTACAGTACCAAAACTAGGAAACCGGAATTTTGGTAGAGCGCAACTCAACACTGACGTTTAAGTTTGTTACTTCTTTTTCACTGACTCTTTTCGCAACACTTTTGCAGACAGTATCCACATATACCACCGAATGCACCTGAAAAACTATATCGATGTACGACGCAGTTCGGGAAGCATCACGTCATGAATATTGCGATGCGTGAAAAACTTGTTTTTACTTAAAACGTAGCGCAAATTACCCAGAGTATATTCATTCAGTATTTAATAATGACGGCACATAGCGACTTCCAACGAACTGTTTAAACTTCGTTTCAAACCTTTTTTAAACTTTTTCTGCCTTACATACTTCACGTAAAATATTAAACACCTTAACTCATTTGTAAAGTTTGAAGTGATTTTGAACATTGGAGTTCGATTCTTTGAAGGATCGCTGAAGGGAGTGAGGGGAGGTGGATATTTACCGATAGTATTTGAAACTAACTACACTACTGGCCATTAAAATTGCTACACCAAGCAGATGACGTGCTACAGACGTGAAATTTAACTGACAGGAAGAAGATGCTGTGATATGCAAATGATTAGCGTTTCAGAGCATTCACACAAGGTTGGCGCCGGTGGCGACAGCTTCAACGTGCTGACATGAGGAAAGTTGCCAACCGATTTCTCATACACAAACAGCAGTTGACCGGCGTTACCTGGTGAAACGTTGTTGTGATGCCTCGTGTAAGGAGGAGAAATGCGTACCATCACGTTTCCGACTTTGATAAAGGTCGGATTGTAGCCTATCGCGATTTCGGTTTATCGTATCGCGACATTGCTGCTCGCGTTGGTCGAGATCCAATAACTGTTAGCAGAATACGGAATCGGTGGGTTCAGGAGGGTAATACGGAACGCCGGGCTGGATCCCAACGGCCTCGTATTACTAGCAGTCGAGATGACAGGCATCTTATCCGCATGGCTGTAGCGGATCGTGCAGCCACGTCTCGATCCCTAAGTCAACTGCTGGGGACGTTTGCAAGACAACAACCATCTGCACGAACAGTTCAACGACGTTTGCAGCAGCATGGACTATCAGGTCGGAGACCGACCCTTGACGCTGCATCACAGACAGGAGAGCCTGCGATGGTGCACTCAACGACGAACCTGGGTGCACGAATGGCAAAACGTCATTTTCTGGATGAATCCAGGCTCTGTTTACAGCATCATAATGGTCGCATCCATGTTTGGCGACATCGCGGTGAACGCACATTGGAAGCGTGTATTCCTCATCGCCATGCTGGCGTATCACCCTGCGTGGTGGTATGGGGTGCCATTGGTTGCACGTCTCGGTCACCTCTTGGTCGCATTGACGGCACTTTGAACAGTGGACGCTACATTTCAGATGTGTTACGACCCGTGGCTCTACCCTTCATTCGATTCCTGCGAAACCCTACATTTCAGCAGGATAATGCACGACCGCATGTTTCAGGTCCTGTACGGGCCTTTCTGGACACAGAAAATGTTCGGCTGCTGCCCTGGCCAGCACATTCTCCAGATCTCTCACCAATTGAAAACGTCTGGTCAATGGTGACCGAGCAGCTGGCTCGTCCCAATACGCCAGTAACTACTCTTGATGAATTGTGGTATCGTGTTGAAGCTGCATGGGCAGCTGTACCTGTACACGCCATCCAAGCTCTGTTTGGCTCAATGCCCAGGCGTATCAAGGCCGTTATTACGGCCAGATGTGGTTGTTCTGGGTACTGATTTCTCAGAAACCATGCACCCAAATTGTGTGAAAATGTAATCACATGTCAGTTGTAGTATAATATATTTGTCCAATGAATACCCGTTTATCATCTGCATTTCTTCTTGGTGTAGCAATTTTAATGGCCAGTCGTGCATTTGTTATGGCGATTAATGCGTCACTGCTTTTTGAGCATATACCGTGTTCCTATAGTGTGAAACTTTTCATCCAAATCGATTAACTGATTGGCACTGGACGATCCATTCACAACACACGTTTTATTGCACTCAGTCAGAAGGCAATAGTTTTAGTGTAGTTCCGCTAAAGTTTTGGTGCAGAAGGAACGAATGCAGACGCGTGTAGTCTGAATTGGTATTACTTTGAAAGTGATCATCGATGGTATTGAGCCGTGTGGAGTGGCCGCGTGGTTTGGCGCGCCAAGTTACGGATTGCGCGGCTCCTCCCGACGGAGGAGCGTTAAGTTAGTTCAAGTTAGTTTAAGTATTGTGTAGGTCTAGGGACCGATGATCTCAGCAGTTTGGTCCCTTAGGAATTCATACACATTTGAACATTTGGGGGGATCGACCGTATATGTTAGAGGTTGTTCAGAAATAGTTCAGATGTGAGTGGAATCCTATGGGACTTAACTGTTAAAGTTATCAGTCCCTAAGCTTACACACTACTTAACCTACATTATCCTAAGGACAAACACACACACACCCATGCCTTAGGGAGGACTCGAACCTCCGCCGGGACCAGCCACAGGTGTCCATGACTGCAGCGCCTTAGACCGCTCGGCCAGAAGTAGTTACTAAGTTCACAATTTCAAAATATCAACCTCTTTCCTGGCGAGTCAGAAATCTTAGACGAGATGCTGCAAAAAGTACGTTTTGTAATGTGTTGTTACTGGGCACATAGTGAGGCCGTGTGTCCCCTCGGCTATTGAGAAGGCCGCAGCTACTTCCCAGCTTCCGGTGGAAGAAGACATTGTCGGATTGGAGATGATTAGCTGGTCTTGCCAATTATGTCTAAGCGGTCTACGGTCGGAACCTACTAGCTTCGCTTAAGGTTTAGGGAGTTACCCATGAAAGTAGTAGCTGTTAAAATAAATCTCTGTAAAGTCCTCGCAGCAAGTTGAAGTATTCAGAGAAGTGCTACCAGCGGGAACAGGAAACAGCCAATCAAAGTGCTCGCCTTCTGCCGCTGGGGGCAGTTGGCTGAAAGCTCTGAATGCTGAAGCAATTTCGTGGAACTGCATGAAGCTCGCGAAATCGAGGAGTGTGCTGGCAATCCTCCCACATGCAGGGAGACAATCATGTACCTTTTGGGGCACAGATGGTGTTTTAAAGAGTTTAACCGATTCGCAATCAGAGAAGTTACTTTTCCTGTGTGGAAAGCCTACAGTAACTCGAAAGTGTTCCCAAGCGCAGGCATCGAATTCCGGTTAGTCATTTTCCTGTTTCCTAGGCGAGTATTGCAGTTTAATGAGCGTGCTCCCATTAGTTACGAAGAGACCCCATAAGAAAGCGTGGCCTAGAGGTGGTGTAAAATAAAAATGTCGAACTTGGTGAACTATAAATGTAGTCACACCATTTCCGGAGGAAACTTACGTCTAGTGTTTTCGTGTGTCTTTTATCTTATTGATTGTACTGTCATCTGTTTCGCTTAGAAGATGTTATCGGCTGAAGTTGGTAGAGACCAACTGCAGGCGCTGTATTGACTGTTAGCGGTGTAAGTTTTACGGTCGAGTGATTGGATCTCGGATTCTTTTGCTGAATGGAGTTATAAGAGACAGTCAAAAGAAAACTAGACAGATGGAGAAAAGTAAGTTACTTTTTACTATTTAGGGTATTCTACACCACTACTCATTTCGTTTTCTGTTGCATTCGCAAATAGCACGAGGGATAAACGACTGTGTATATGCCTCTGTAAGAGCCCTAAGCTCTCTAATCTTACCTTCATGATCCTTTCGCGAAATGCACGTTGGCGGCAGTAGAATCGCCCTGCAGTCAGCCTCAAATGCCGCTTCTCTAAATTTTCTTAATAGTGCCTCACGAAAAGAGTAATTTTCCCTCCAGTGATTCTCATTTGAGTTCCAGAGGCATCTCCGATTACTTGCGTTGTTCGAATCTACCGGTAACAAATCCAGCAGCCCGCCTCTGAATTGCTTCGTAGTCTCCCTGTAATCCGACATAGTGCGACACCCAAACACTCGAATAGTACTCAACAAGTGGTCGCACTAGTGTGCTATATGAAAGCTACTTTCCTAAAATTCTCCCAATAAACCGATGTCGACCATTCGCCTTCCATACTACAGTTCTTACATGCTCACTGCATTTCATATTGCTTTACAACGTTACGCCTTGATCTTTAATCGACGTGACTCTGTCAAGCAGCACTTTAGTAATACGGTATTCGAACAGCTCAGATGCTAAACTAAGGGACGAGGCAATGCAGCATCACATAACAATTAATATAAACAGCAATTACCAAAAAATTGGAAAATTGCAAAGCAAGCTACCGTAAATCTAAATTAACAGATAAAATGCAAAATTACAACTAATATGAGCCAATGTGCAGCAACATGAAAAATCAATGAGTAGTAAAATTGGCTTAGCAGAGTAACACAAATTAAAGTTCAGTAGCACTATGCCTGGCAAACAGCAGCTTATATCTAAACATGACATAGCTCAAGAAGAAAAAATATTACAGTAAAAACAACAATGCAGATAAGGGAAATGTATATTCACATCTTAATGTCTATGTAATTAAAGTGGTGCACCACAACAACTTATTGTAAAAGAAATATTACCATGTACTTGAAAAGAATATTATGTATGCAGTTACTAGTTCCTTCTTATTGTTCTTTCCTTTCCAAGTGCTCCTTTTTTAAAGAATGTGGATCATAAAATAATTATTTAATAGATCTGTTGACAGAAAGTGTTCACATTAGCAAATGCATTTTATTTTATAAAAGCAATGCTGCAACACAGCTGGAAACCAGATATCAAGTGAAATAAGCAATTACGCAAACCAAAGCATAAAAACATCATTCAATAGTCATGTGGCATTTCGTAAGTCAGTAGCTCTCAACTCTCATAGAAAGACACTTGTCATAATCAGGTGTGCAGATGTACGAATATTTCCCATCAATTCATAAGCATTTCAGCAATTAGCACAAAGTGCGAGTAATCATATGTTTTCAAGTAACGAGGGTGTCGCATTAGCGATGAAAGGCACACCCTAATGGCTTGTTCTCCAGGTGTTTTCCTGTGCTCTGAAAGGCACGCGCTAATGGCTTTTTCTCCAGGCGTCTGACACAGCTGGGTGCCCACGACGCATCATGTGTAGGTGGTCCGTTAACTTTCTTATGGAAATATTTACGACAGCAGTTTCCGCTACAGAGACAGTCGCACATAAAAATATTTCACAGGTCAAGAATTAGCGTTGCAAATCTGTAGAAACAAAATCCTATAAATATAAGTGTCCAAAAAAAATATTGGTCAGCATTGTGATACAGTCACACATTTCATAACTCTTAAAGTACGTTTCTTGGTTTCCAACATCCTTTTCATAAATCAGAGTCCCTAAACACTACTCATTATTCCTTACCTCATTATACATATACATATTCGTCGACACTTCTTCAATATTTCATCATGAGAAATACGTAGCATAATAAACATTCCTCAACAACATAATACACATCGTCGTCGTAATAATAACATCATAACACTTCAGTCAAATCTCAAAATCGTCGTAACTTCCTCCAATAATTTCTAAGCCTAAAATAATTCTCTGCTCATGTCAAAAGTGTCAGCTGCCTCAAACGTACTTTAAAAATCATGATCTCATACCAAATACATCATTCAAAGCTCTCATAGTATCACAATGATTCCGAAAAAATATGAACAGTTTACAAAGTACAGACAAAATACAGTTTCATAAGTGTGAAGTTATCCAACGGTGTAATTGCGTAAACATCTGTCACTGATGTAGTAAAAAACATGTTTATCTCTCAGTTAAATGATCAGATAGCTGTGTAATTTGTGTGTTAGAGAAATATGGTACCGATGTGTAAAGTTGTATAAGCAAATACCATATTAGCTAGGGTTCCTTGTGGTTGCCACACACATGGTACACAAAGTAAGTGTGTACCCCCCTGAGGATTAATGTAATTATACCCTCAGGTGTTACAGATTACAGCAATGAAATGAAATGTATCACTGAAAACCTTTGTATCATTGTACTTCAAATATCTTTAAAAATAAATGTTTTAAGTACAAAATTAATCACTCAAATACGTGTCCTGTAGCGCTAAATATGCGTCTTGCTGTAAGATAATCTCTGTGGAAGTGTAGTAGTTATCGTCCTCCGAAAGCTAAGTTCTGCAGAAGTCAATGTACTTACCTCATAATAAACAAAAGTGAAATGCTTTGCGTATAGATATCGTAGTTATTATGCTTATTGGCGTGATGAAGAAAGTACTGTACAGTAACGTATTGTTGTGCCACGAAAAAAGGCTGTCTCATTGTTGCTATACCACAAAAGTTACTACTAAAACATGTTTTTCTTTCCAGAAGAATTCAGAAAACTGTGCAGATATAAAACAGATACACTGCAAAAACAACATTGTAAATTGTCACTCATTAGTAGCGTCGTGATAAAACCGTGTAGCTGTCACATAAACTAACCTCTGTGTCATCTGGTATCTCTCAGAAAGCACATTAATTCAGAATGTATTTTCAAATAAACCAAAATGTTGCATTAAAATCTCATTAGCAGTACTGGTAAATGTTCTAAGTATGTGAGCCTTATAGTCGTTACGTAATTGTGCAACAAACAAGCAAGAATGTACACACACAATAACACTGTGACGTCTGTTCACTATAACAATGCATTCGTCATTTCTGTTTAAATAAGTTCTCTTGGTTCTTGATTGGATATTGTACTTCAAACATTGTTGTATGTTAACAGTTTCTTAAGCATACTAGTAACGTGAAGTGAAACGTTTTATGGCAAAGACAAAGTTAAAAAGCAGATTATCTTTCAATAAACGGTTTTACATGTGAAATATGGTGTAAACCTTTACTCTTCCTAGTACGCAGAATTTCAACTTGAATGCAATTATCATGCGGTATTCGCCCGTAAAGAATACTGGAATCTTGCTCAAGGTTAGCGTCAATGTTATTTTTCTCTGAGCCAGCCGGCGCACGCGGCTGCCTGCGGTGTGAGTCATTGTCTGTTTCTTTGTTGGCGCGCGTCGTTATTGGGATTAGGAGACCTAACTTCTACAAATTCGCCTTGCCGAGAGGGCCCTGCTCTGCTTGAATCCCGCCAGTTCTGATGCAATTGACGTCTGTCGTTATGATCATATCGTCTGTCGTCATTTCGGTAGAATCCGTAGTTTCTTCCTTGTCGGTCACGTGGTGGAGAATTTCTCCCTGAATCGTAACTCCGCGCTGAACTGTTGCGTCTGAAGTTATTCTGTCTCCCCTGGTAATAATTGTTTTGGTTCCCATATTGTCTGTTTCTGTGGTTATCTCTGTCATAGTCATTGCTGCGGAGAGGTGATCTTTCCCTGTAATTATTACTACTCTGCCAACGGTTGTCATACGGGTGGTGTCTATTTTGGTCACGATTTGTGTGGTGAGAATAGTCTTGTCGCGTCCAGTTATCGTTTCTGTCGTCACGGAATTGTGACGGATGTGACCTGTAGTGATTGTTTTCCTGTTTTCGCATCCCGCGACTGTCTGTGTCAATTTCCAGTTCTTGTAACAGTCCCTGAAAAGCTTCAATGTCGTCTTTGCAACGTCCTGCCAAAATAATGTGTCGTAAATGTTCAGGTAATTTGATTAAGCAAATGCGGATGAGTTCTGAGGGGCTGTATGGATTTGACAGGTACTGATTCTTGTGCAACATGTCTTCAAAATATTTCACAAGACTGGAGAATTCAGATTGTTCGAAATGTTTCATCATTATGATGCCATGTTTTACACGGTCTTGTGTAGCTTGCGACCAATATGCTGAGAGGAGGGCATGGTAAAATTCTCCTTCACTGTGGCAATCGTGAATGACCGATCGCATTCTCACAGCTGGTTCATTCTCTAAGTAGCCACACATAAATTCTAATCTGTGCTCCAATGACCAGTTGGGAGGAAAACAATGAGAAAATTGATGGAGCCATGCTTGTGGATGAATGTCGTTGCCAGAATTCTTAAACGTTTTGAATTTACGTGTAGTGATGAACAGCTTATAGTCAAAATCATCGTGTCGGCGAGTAGCATATCGGTCATTGTTACGTCGTGTCGGCGGTTCCATCTCAAAATTCGGTGTACCTTGCCAATTTCTTTCATAATTTCCGAAATGCCCTGTGTTATTATTTTGCGGCTTTTCCGTGTTTCTAAGTCCCTCTTCCCGTGTTGGAGCGCGAGTGTCCTCTGAAATACGTAATTCTTGTATTACCTGTGTCAGCTGATCTTGTACTTCCCGGATTTCTCTTTGGTGTTGTGTATTAATTTGATTCTGATTTTGTTTGAATTTTCTTATTTGTTCATACTCTTCTGTGTCAGTGAAGGCTACGGGTCTTGTGTCATTCAGATCATCATCTACCTTTGTAGATAAGTTAGTGACCTGATCCGAAAGTTCGGCTACTTTCTCCGATAGTGTACTTATTTCTTCAGTGTGTTTTTCTGAACCAAGTTTCAGAGTATCTACTGTGTCCTTAAAGTTTTCCTGAGTTTTTGCAAGTTGCGTAACCGAATCGGTAGATGCAACTGAGTCAAATTTAGCTTGCAAGGTCTCATGATTTTCATGAACAATAATTTGCAGTTCTTTTATGGCTGCTTCGTGATTCTGTAATGCATTTTCATGCCGCGAAAAAATAGGTTGAAAATGCTCACAAATTTGTGTTTTTACGTCATTACAGACTTTTTGACATTTAGATTCAATGTTATGTAACTCAGCAGTTAAATCTTCACGTGTTTGTTCAAGAGTTTGCTCCAATGAGTCTAACTTTTTAAGATTTTGTTCCACTGTGTCTAACTTTTGAAGCTTTTGCTGTGTTTGTCTCTGATTTTGTTCCACTGTGTCTAACTGTTGCTGTGTTTGTCTCTGATTTTGTTCCATTTGTTGCATTAATTGCAATAATAATGTTTTAGTGTCTGGAATCTGTTTCTCTACGCTGTTCGGCAGTGCATTTGCACCGGCAACATTCACATTTTGACAAGCAGAAAATGTGTCTTGACTTATTTGAGAAAACGGTGAGGATCCAAAACCTGAATCTACAGTATTTGCGAGATTGTTTCCTGTCATTTCGGATTCCTGAGGCGAGCTGTTGCCGACCGATCGATCGATAATGCTTCCCTGTTCTCTACATGTTTCAATGTCTACACCATTATTTGACGCCCGCTCCATTTCCCTATGCACAGTTACCAAATTACTACTTTGAATATTTGTTAATTCATTACATGGTGGCGTTAACACACTGCTTTCGTCTTCACTGTCATTTCTCAGTTTACTTTGGAGCCTAGTATTACGTTTTTCACACGCCATTATTGTCAGAGTATTTCACACGATAACAAAGAAAAGCACAATTTGAAGATCAAAAATAAGAGAACACATTAACATAGCACTGAAAATAATATCTAGTTAATTACCAGCGCAGCTGCGAAATACTTGGTGCAAATCTACATGCATGCCACAACTGTTTTACAGTACAACAATGAAAGACTGCAACTACAAAGGAGATTCTCTCTACAATTACGCGCTAGCAATAAACAAAAGCTACACTAAATACACAAACTACAAGAAAAAAATCAGAAGATTCCAGTGAGGTATCCTACGCTAAGGGTCGACATATGTAACGTCCCCTTTGAACAATTTATACACGAGACTTCCCCTTAGAACAATTATACACGACTGTACTTAAACTGACATACAATATTTTGTTAGCGCAACGCAATCTGACTTTCAGAATTCTCTACAAAAGAATGGCCCTGACTAACATTAAACTATACCTTTCACAAATCACTTACCTCACAAAAATCTTCGCTGCTCAAGCTACTGCAATACAGCAAGCGCCACTACTGCCAGCTAAATAAAAGATTCAAACTACTGAAGGCACTAACTACTGATAGGGATAGTGAGCAAATGAAAGATATTAATAGAGAACAAACAATGTATTTACCTTAATATCATCACAAGTCATAATATATATATATCAGTTCATGACAAATTGCAAACCTCCGCCATCTCTCTCCCCACATCCACCACTGCTGGCGGCTCACCTCCAACTGCGCAACGCTACGCGCTGTTCACATCCAGCTGCCGCTGCCCAACACTACAATGGCAGACAACAATGCAAACTAGCCACAGACTGCACACAGCACAGCCAGTGATTTCATTTTGAGCGCTACGTAACGTTGCCAATAAGAAAACAAACAGCCTACTTACATAGAGAAAACATAAACAGCCTACTTACACATTATGGGTTTGTTTTTCTACTCATCTGTAGTAACTTACATTTTTCTACGTTAAGAACTAACTGCCATTCACCACACCAACAATAAATTTTGTCTAAATCATCTTGTATCCTTCCACACTCACTCAACGACGACATCTTCCCATACAACACAACATCATCAGTAAACATCCGCAGACTGCTGCTTACCCTGTCCGCCAGATCATTATGTATTCAGAAAATAACAGCGGTCCTGTCACACTTCCCTGGGGTACTCCTGACGGTACCCTTGTCTCTGATGAACACTCGCTGTCGGCGACAACACACTGGGTTCTGTTATTTAAGAAGTCTTCGAGCCACTCACACACCTGGCAATCTATTTCTTACAACTGTACTTCCGTTAACAGTCGACAATGTGGTACCGTGTCAGATGCTTTACGGAAATGTCGGAAATGGAATCCGTCTGTTGCCCTTCATCTCATGTGAGAAGAGGGCATGCTGAGTTTCTTACAAACGATGCCTCCTGTAACTATTAATGCGTACATCTCACTGTGAGACAAGAAGGTCAATGCTTTCGTGGAGAAATGTTTGCCATTACCTAACAAACTCTGATTCTACCCACGCCTGCACCATTTCGTTCGAAGCAAATTGACGGCCACAGACGTCCCTCTTCAGGGCCTCAGAAATACGGAAATCGCATGGGGAGACATAGGGAATCTGTGGAGGATGTATAAGGGCTTACCGCTCGGGATTAGCCGAGCGGCCTTGGGCGCTGCAGTCATGGACTCTGCGACTGATCCCGGCGGAGGTTCGAGTCCTCCCTTGGGCATGGGTGTGTGTGTTTGTCCTTAGGATAATTTAAGTTAAGTAGTGTGTAAGCTTAGGGACTGATGACCTTAGCAGTTAAGTCCCATAAGATTTCACACACACATTTGACCATTTTTTTTTGTAAGGGCTTCCCAGCGAAACTTCTGCAATGTGGATAGGCCCATATGTCGTCAAGATTTTTTAGACTATGCTGGAGAAGTTTCGCTGGAAGTTCTTACATATCCTCCATACACTTCCGATCTCTCCCTGTGCGATCTCCATATTTTTGGAGTCCTGACATTTCCGGCCATCGATTTGCTTCGGAAGAAGAAGTGTACGCTTGGGTACAATCATGGTTACGTGGGCAACCGCAAACATGTTCCCTTGAAGGCACTGACTGTCTTGTCTCACTGTGGAATAAATGAATGAACGGTTATGGTGATAACTTTTGAAATAATGAACAGTTAGTTTACTTACTTTTTCCATCTATCTCGGTTTCATTGAGGGAGTTCATGATTTCGGAGTTCTGATTAGGATAACCGTATCACGCTGGTCAAAGCGAGACTGGCAACAGTTATTCACAGTAGTTATAGTAGAGTACCCCTGCCGAGAATTAATCCGAGTCCGCCACCATACGTGTCCTATTTGATCTTCGTAGTGACAAGTGTCTCGCGCGCCGAGATCGCGCTATTAGCGACCGACGGCGTAAATGAGGCTTTTACTTCTGCGAGGACGAGGCGAAGAAACGTTTCAGCTTGAAGTAAACTCATCGTTCACTGGCACTGATCGTTTTGACGAAGCTTACCGACAGCGTAAGTATGCCATTCAACATACAACAACAGTTACGCTCTGATATGGCACGGCAAATTCGAGTAGTTCATAAGCAGCCTCATTTGTTTTCTGCCAGACTCTGTAAACAGTGTTTGCACAACGTACTGCAAGCAGACATAACAGTGTTCTTCTCAGACTTTCCACAACCCACAAATGATTGCATCTTTCTTTTTTCTTGTTTTCTCATAGTTCACTACTGCTGTGGAAGCTGGGTTTCCACAATGGAAACACGCAGCTGACATGAAACGTAGAGAATATTTAAATCGGACTATCCTAATAAGACCCGCCTCCGTAGCCTAGATCGCTAACGCGCTCCTTTGCTGTGGCTCTCGACTCGGAGATAAGCCGCTCCGAATCCTGGTGGTGGGAAATTTTCATTGCCAGTATTTGGTCGCCAAGGGAAGGACATGTAGTGGCGTGAAGTACCTGATACCAGTCTTTCGCGCCAGTGTCCCGACTTAAATTCCAAAACCCTCCGCAGTGGTTCATGAAGTGGGGACATGTGACACTGTTGATGGTGGTCCATCCGTCGGATGGGAACGTTAAGCTGGG
The DNA here is from genome assembly GCF_021461385.2 of Schistocerca piceifrons. NCBI lineage: Eukaryota > Metazoa > Arthropoda > Insecta > Orthoptera > Acrididae > Schistocerca > Schistocerca piceifrons. The sequence goes on from NC_060138.1 coordinate 776,023,022, forward strand.
CGAACTCCGTGGCGCCATTCGGGAGAAATATGCTACGTGCCGGTACAGTGTTCTACCTTCCCCCTTCCCTTCATTCATAACAACATAAACCCAATACTACACTGTAAAAGCACTCATCAAAATCATTCGCACGACACAGATACACGCTGACACAGGTCAGATGAAGGTAACGACAGACCACCTCCACTAGGACCCTTCATTGCAGCTGCGACACTCAATCCGACCTGTTGGCCAATGGTATCGGTAATGCAGAGTGGCGCTCCAGATAGTGCATCATCGGCCGACGATATCTGTCTTCCTTGAATCCCTTGTGCCACGCCTTGACACCTGTAACGGACATGCAGTGCTCACCGTATACTTGTGTTATTCTGTGATGGATTTCCGTTCCGCGTACTCCTGCTGTCTTCTTTTGCAGCCTCTGTTTTTGTTTTCCACATGACTAAATGCAGTGGAAGATCGTCGCGAGGGTGTGCTGGCTCTGTCGTCACGTGGGCGTGCGCCCATGTCCCTCTAGCGCCGAGTTTGCGGCCTCAGCGCTCTGAGAGAAAGCAAATCTTCTTCCGTAGGCAACTGCATTACGATCTCTTCAGCGGTTTCCATTTTACAGCGTCCAGCTCATTTTTTTAATGACCGTAATATAAATAGCTGAATCAGAAGGTGCAAATGGCTCTGAGCACTATGGGACTCAACATCTTATGTCATAAGTTCCCTAGAACTTAGAACTACTTAAACCTAACTAACCTAAGGACATCACACACACCCATGCCCGAGGCAGGATTCGAACCTGCGACCGTAGCAGTCCCGCGGTTCCGGACTACAGCGCCAGAACCGCACGGCCACCGCGGCCGGCTGAATCAAAAGACTGGCCCTTTTGGAACTGAGTCTGTGATTGCGTAAGTATTCCATTATTATGCAAATGGGTAGTAACTGTGAAGTACCTGGGCGGTGACTGTTGACATCTGTGGGGCCACCCTTCACGTTAGGCCTAACGATGGCATATTTCAGTCTGCTTGGGAAAACATTCTAAATTAATTATTACATCGGTGATTAAGTACATTACATATTATAGGGCCACAACATTTTTAGCGTCTCAGTGGAGGTAATTATCCACCCCATATTAAATTTTGAAATATTCCTCGTATCAGTTTGGGATGTGAGATTAATTTTTGTGTCCTCTACATTGCTTCCTCTGTTTACTGTTTCCTTTATCTTCAGAAACGTTTGCACCCGTTTTTCTCACCTATTTTTAAAAAGTAATTACTTGAAACATCTGCTACACATGGACCGATGTTTACAATGCTTTCATTCGCTTTGACAGAAATTATGTAATCTTCTTTGACTTCTTTCCCTGTCTTTCTTTTAACAATATTCCGTACTGACTTGATTTGATTGTCTGATCTATTAATTTCAGACTTTTGGAATTTTGTACAACTTTTCTTAATGTGTTACAGTATTGTTTAAAATATGACAGTGTTTCTAGATCACTACGTGTTCTGACTATGTTGCACAAATCCTTTTTTCGTTGTGAAGATACTCTGATACCTGTAATGCTGCAAGGTTTCTTTAACGACATCCAATTACTACATTTAATTGTCATTTTAGGAAAACTACTTTAAGAAATGGACACAAACTCATTAATAAATATTTTGGATTTAGATCTAGCATTAGGCTCACTGTAAATATCATACCTGTCGGTATCCTTTAAACGTTCTTTGAAGTGTTCAGTGTTCAGTAGTTTTATCATTGATCAGCCGCACTGTTTTCGTTCAGCGTTTCTGAACTGTACATAGATCTAAGTTATGTGATGTGACAATCTGTTTACCACAGAAAAGGCATGCGTCTCCAAAACTTAGGCTTGTTGTATTAATACATTATGTCTAAGGTTACTACCGTCCTGAGCACCTCGGGTATGGAAATTTACGACTGATGCTAAATTATACGTCGCTAACAACATCAAAGAAATGGCTCTGAGCAGTATGGGAATTAGCATCGGAGATCATCAGTCCCCTAGAACTTAGAACAACTTAGACCTAACTAGCCCACGGACATCACACACATCCATGCCTGAGGCAGAACTCGAACCTGTGACCGTAGCGGTCTTGCGGTTCCAGACTGAAGCGCCTAGAACCGCTGGGCCACTCCGGCCGGCGCTAACAGCATCTCTAGATCATTTTTCCTATCATATTCCTCCAAGAAATTTACATTAAAAACACCACAAATTAATAATCCCTTTCCTCTCTATGACAACACAATAACATACCAAACTCTTTCATGAAAATTTCCCAATTCCCTAGTGGAGACCTGTATGCTGTAACAATCACGAATATTACATTTCCCAATATTAACACACAAGGTTATGATTATAACTTAAACAATACAGGATTTACTTTACGTTCTTTTAAATCTTTAAATCTATATTTTTTTTATGAATGTGAGATTAATGATTTGGTCGGAATCTTAGGTGGCTACAGTCGTAGATCCATATGTTCTAACAGCATATCTTACACGTGCCGACTACAAGGGCTTTTTTCAGAACACTCTCTAAGACTTTTACGTGTGGTGCCTCGCCAATATGCTGCTTATATGGTTGCACTATCTGTCGGAGGATGGCACTGACATATCATAAAGCCGTTACGGCGCCTTCCACGACCACCAGCGGCGTACATCGATCCCACATAATGCCACTCCAAAACAGCAGGGAACCTTCACCTTGCTGCACTCGCTGGACAGTGTGTCTAAGGCGTTAAGCCTGACCGGGTTGCCTACATACACGTCTCCAACGATTGTCTGCTTGAAGGTAAATGCGACATTCGTCGGTGAAGAGAACGTGATGCCAATCCTGAACGGTCCAATCGGTATGTTGTTGGGCCAATCTGTACCGCGCTGCATGGTGTCGTGGTTGCAAAGGTGGACCTCGCCATGGACGTCGGCAGTGAAGTTGCGCATCATTCAGCCTATTGTGCACAGTTTGAGTCTTAACACTACGTCCTGTGGCTGCACGAAAAGCATTATTCAACACGGTGGCGATGCTACCAGGGTTCCTCCGAGCCATAATCCGTAGGTAGCGGTCGTCGACTAAAGCAGTAGCCTCTGGCGGCCTGAGCGAGGCATGCCATCGACAGTTCCTGTCTCTCTGTATCTCCTCCATGTCCGAACAACGTCGCTTTGATTCACTCCGACACTTCCCTTGTTGAGAGCCTTTCCTGGCACAAAGCAACAATGCGGACACGATCGTACCGCGGTACTAACCGTCTAGGCATGGTTGAACTACAGACAACACGAGTCGTAGTCGTGTACCTCCTTCCTGATGGAGTGACTGGATCTGATCGGCTGTCGGCCCCCCTCCTTCTAATAGGCGCTGCTCATGCGTGGTTGTTTACATCTTTGGGCGGGTTTAGTGACATCTCTGAACAGTGTCTGTGATACAATATACACAGTCAACGTCAATTTTCAGGAGTTCTGGGAACTGGGGTGATGCAAAACTTTTTTTGATGTGTGTAGTATTACTGCTAGAGAATGACCAGCAAATCACACGCAAATTGCAAAGAATGTGGGCACCTTTAACAAGACTATCACGGTGGAAACCCAGAAATCAACATAATTAAAGTTCTACAAGATAATGGCACTTCCTATGATAAGATGAAAAGAAATTAACGATAAGCCAGTCAGAGAAGAGGAAATTAGATACTGCCGAAAAGAGATTGTTGAGATCTGTGGCAGGATAGAAAATGAGTAGTGCTGATGCACGGAAGGCAATGGATATTTTCAATATAAATGATAAATTACGCATTATTTTAAAAATGGGGCAGCCACAGCTAAAATAGTTACACATAACTGATTTACAATTCATACAGTACCACAAGTGTTTAAATGCAGGTGTTGAAACTATTAAAATATAGATCTAAATGAAATGTCTAATAATCCGCTGTAGCTATATTTATTTAAGTCTATGAGAGACCCACACAATCGGTTTCGCAACTTGTAAAATGCATCTTTTGGTGTATATCTGTACAGAAAATTTTATGGATTAATGTTTTGATAATAGGTAAATGAAGTTTTCGGAGATATCTTAAAGTACTGAGTGAATAGACTTAAACAAGGAAGAAAATATTACGCATCTAGTTAGGAAACTAGGTGTGGATAACATACACCCCACAAAGAACAGGCCTTTACGTGTTTAATACATAAGATTTGTAATTTCATACCAAAAGAAGGTTACTTACAAATTAATTTTATTAGTTTTCATTTTATTTTTCAATCGATACAGGACCCTGTACTTCCCTGGATAACATTTACGAGAGGCGTTGCTTGACGTAGGCCGGCAGAACATATTTTAATCCGTGAAGTAGTAACAGTTCGTGATTTCAACTCAAGTCAGTCCCTTTTTTGGCAGTTGCTCTACATTACATGGCGATTGCCCCATCTCTTTTTCATTCTAATTACTGCTTCACTGTTTTTAATCAAGGACTAGTTTCTGATTCCTAATTATATCCCTTTGTTTTTTAGACTGGACATTCATCATTGTGATGGTTTTTATCAATTGAGGCAGGCTGAGAACTTTCCCAGCCACGCCAATCGCTACTCTCCGGCAGTCTGTAACAGTCCCCTATACCATATGACATAGCATTTGTAAGTAACCTTCTTTTGGTATGAAATTACAAACCTTCTTCATTAAATACGTATGGGCCCATTCTTTATGGGGCGTATGTGATCCACACCTAGTTTCCTAACTAGATGCATAGTATTTTCTTCCTCGTTTAAAACTGTTCACTCAGCACTTTAAGATATCTCAGATAACTTCATTTCTCCATTATCAAAACATTAATTAACAAAATTTTCTGTACAGACATGCACTAGAAGATGCAGCATAAAAGTTGCGAAACCGGTTGTTGGGTCTCTAATCGATTTAAATACATACAGCTACAGCGGACTATTGGACTTTTCATTCAGTTTTGTATTTTAACAATTTTAACACCTGTATTTAAACACTTGTTGTACTGTATGGGTTATCAACCAATAATCGATAAATTACGGATAATAGACTAAAATGTAATGAAAGTATTCAACGGAGGGACAATAACAGAATTTCAGAGTCCGATGGACGACATAATATAATAGGAACTTCCATTGACGAAGGAACAGGTTCAGAGGCCTAAACCTTAAAGATGATGATGACTTGATCTTTCGCCCTTTATTCTAATGCGTTTCTACCGGGCTTGATTAGAACCCTTGTATAATTCTGCAAATAAAACTATACCTGCTTTATCAGTGTACGTGGGGTAACAGTTTTAATTGTCACTTCAGAAAAAATCAAGCTGTGGGGGTGGCAGTCATTCTCTACACATACACCTTCCAATACGACTCAGTCTTCCCAACGACAGGTAAGCTGCCGGAAACCGAGGTTGTAGAAGTCTGAATTTAGGTTTTCCAGGAACCGTTATACTTCGAAAATAATAATGTGTGGTCGTTCTGGAAATACTTGCCTCGTAATGGTTTCCTCGCCAGAGTGTGAACAGTCGGTGAACTCAGCGGGTGGCGATCCTTGATATGTTCAGAATGTCGTGTAAAATGTTGAAACCCGATCCACGAGTGATTTACAGTTTTTCCACTATCGCATCGATTGTTATACGTCTGCCTTTGAGCATCAAAGTTTACAGTCACCTTGTGATTCCAACTTTTCCACAGAGAGATGGTTTGCTACTTCGTTCTTCGTCATTCAGAGTTGTGTGGTCGCAATGGAAAAGAGTTGCGTTCTACCAAAACTACAGGTCTGTAGTTTTGATACAGTACATAAATGACGTATTGAATGGTAGGATTGCCGGTATTATTGGTAGCAATGGTAAAGAAAGAAACGTAATTGAATGTGTGTGAGAAACAGGGAGTCGACGACTTCTTTTTTGTCCATTGTGCATTTTATGTCCGTATAAAACATAAGTTGCATTTTATAAGTAATAAAAATTAGTGGATCGTGTAACTTTTGCGGTTTTATGCAACCAAAACAGTTACTTCTGACGCAAGTACAGTTTACATGCACAAACATAAAAAATCTACGTAATTATTGTTGTTATTTTGTACTTAAAAGAACGTTCTTCATAATGATCAAAAGCAAGAGTTTTCTGTTATTATTGATAAGTGTGAAAGTTGTATATGAATAGCAGAAACATGTCCTCTAAAGCTCGACGAAGCACTGAAGTGATGCCTGATAGCTTCTTTTCGAATTTTTTCAGCTTTACCTTTTTTTCCAAGAAATTGCATTTTCTGGCGCTACGTGACATATCTGTATTATTTCTTTATTTTTACTACAACATCCCATTTCAACAGTTTTCGACTAAAACATAAATTAAAGATTGACAATTTCAATTTTGCAATATATACTGCTTATTTTTAAGTAAAAGACAGGAGGATAGCTATGCGGAACAAAAATGTTCCATAGGTTATGCAGCCCTTTATATACCCTCTCACTTTCTAGGCGGTTCACCGCTTCCAGACACTTGTCGGATACGGAGACAACGCGATCGAAATGAGGCGACGCCCAATAGGTATGCAACACGCTTGGCGTCCAGGTAACGCAGCTGGCATCTTAACTGACCAATGCTTCTAGGAAAGCTACCGTAGTCTATGCTTACTTTTTATAGTATAGAACTCTACGCTGGAAGCATCTGTGACACGCAACCATTGTTGGCGATCACTTCCATCCACGGATGTTATTGGAGCTTATTGGCACTTGGGTTTAACTCATATGCGTGGATGAATGTAATCGAGATTTTCCATGTTTTAGTGTATTACTGTTATTATTATTAAGCTTTACATCAATAAACTACTTTTTCTAGTGTAAAACCTCTGAAGGACGTCAACCTCTCTCCCCATCTCAGAGGGCACTACTTTTTTTCTGGGAAGAGACTCACACAGGCTCTAGTACAGAGAAGCTCCCTATAATGTCATTTCAAACTCTAACTGCATTAACAGGTTTTCTTTTTCTATTCTGGAAAGTTATGTTACAACTTTTTCAATTTTTATCTTTGTTCACTCTCAGTTCACTTACTACCTTTGCATTTTCTTGCTTTGTTGATAGCTTTCATTCTGATCAAAGTGCGTGTCCTTACAAAACACATTACAGTAAAGCCCTGACAAAGGATAGTACTTCACAAGATAGGCGACGTAAAGTCGCAGCCTTTGCAATATCTTCAGATGACCAGTTAGCACACGGTCCTTTCATAACCACTTGCTGTTGACAGAAAATGAGTTTTGCATCACATTTTGACCATGTTTTAATTTCAGTGACTCAGTGCTACTTCGAGAGAGACGATCCTGTAAATCTACATTATTTTACCTAAGAACTTTTATTTCTGTTTTCATAATTTCTAAGTGCTCACGTAAGCACGCACTGACACATTCACAGCTGTGTTTGTTTCCGCGGTTAACGTTTTGTCTAGTAGTAATTTCTTCATTTGTTAGTAATATATTGACCTGTAAAATATCTTATACTTCTTTAAGGTATCTTCGTTTTTGTGCTCAAATATTCCTGTCATTGCTCTGGAGGATGGTACATTTATAACTGAAACAGCATCAGTCTTCAACCTGCATTTCGAATCCCTTTCAGAATCCGAATCAGTAAAATGTGTTGAACAGACACGAGCATTTTCAACTGGACACGAGTATTTTCATCTGGAAACGGATCTGCATGTTTACAAGCAATTATCCATTTTCGTTTCGTATTATTGTTTTCAGGACATGTGTGGAACTCAAGTCCTAACTTATTTTGTTGAAAGTTGTGGTTAGAACAACTGACGATCGCGCAGCAAATCATTATTTTTCCTTTAAAAACTTACTCAAAAGGTTCCTCAACGTACCGGTAATTACAGCGTCACTCTGTACTCAATCGCCAGAAACTAATAAAAATTCGCACTGCCGTAAACAGTCTTGTTTTCATTCGCAAGCGCAGTTACCACGTGATACTTTACGGCAGTCGCGGGATACTGAGCGCTGGTTGGGTTCACTCTGATGTCAGCGGTGGGGTTTGCTACCGCGCATACACCTCGTGATCCCTGCTGCGTATTCTAGTATCCATGCTTCTACCTACTCAGCGTGTATTTTTGCAGCGCTGTTCCCGTTCAAATAGGGAGGAAACGACTTACCGCATGGTTCTCCAATTTATGAAAGTGCAGCATCATTTTATTTTGGCTCCTACAGCGGCATGTTACGCTACTGTGGATCAGGAACTTCAATGTGAACTAGGATTGCAGGTTGTAACTGGAGGGGGAAAAATCTTCGAATTTCGTTTTTTCGTCTGCCACTCGTGGTCTCGCGGTAGCGTCCGGTGTTCGATTCCCGGCGGGGTCAGGGATTTTCACCTGCCCCGAGATGACTGGGTGTTGTTGTGTCGTCTTGATCATCATCATCATCAGTCATCCCCATTATGGTCGGAGGAAGGCAACGGCAAACCACCTCCATTAGGACCTTGCCTAGTGCAGCGGTATGGGTCTCCCGCATCGTTCCCCTACGGACTGTCAAGCACCATGGGACTTCATTTCCATTTACTTTTTCGAGCCGGCAGGTATGGCCGTGCGGTTCTAGGCGCTTCAGTCTGGAACCGCGCGACCACTACGGTCGCAGGTTCGAATTCTGCCTCGGGCATGGATGTGTGTGATGTCCTTAGGTTAGTGAGGTTGAAGTAGTTCTAAGTTCTAGAGGACTGATGACCTCAGATGTTAAGTCCCATAGTGCTCAGAGCCATTTGAACCATTTTTTTTACTTTTTCGAGTTGATAATTATAACGTTGACTGGAATACTCTCTTTCAAATTCTGAAGGTGGCAGGGGTAAAATACAGGGAGCGAAAGGCTATTTATAATTTGTACAGTAACCAGATGGCAGTTATAAGAGTCGAGGGACATGAAAGAGAAGCAGTGGTTGAGAAGGGAGTGAGACAGGTTTGTAGCCTCTCCCCGATGTTATTCAATCTGTATATTGAGCAAGCAGTAAAGGAAACACAAGAAAAATTCGGAGTAGGTATTAAAATCCATGGAGAAGAAATTAAAACTTTGACGTTCGCCGATGACATTGTAATTCTGTCAGAGAGAACAAAGGACTTGGAAGAGCAGTTGAACGGAATGGATAGTGTCTTGAAAGGAGGATATAAGATGAACACCAACAAAAGCAAAACGAGGATAATGGAATGTAGTCTAATTAAGTCGGGTGATGCTGAGGGAATTAGATTAGGAAATGATACACTTAAAGTAGTAAAGGAGTTTTGCTATTTGGGGAGCAAAATAACTGATGATGGTCGAAGTAGAGAGGATATGAAATGTAGACTGGCAATGGCAAGGAAAGCGTTTCTGAAGAAGAGAAATTTGTTAACATCGAGTATAGATTTAAGTGTAAGGAAGTCGTTTCTGAAAGTATTTGTATGGAGTGTAGCCGTGTATGGAAGTGAAACATGGACGGTAAGTAGTTTGGACAAGAAGAGAATAGAAGCTTTTGAAATGTGGTGCTACAGAAGAGTGCTGAAGATTAGATGGGTAGATCAGATAACTAATGAGGAGGTATTGAATAGGACTGGGGAGAAGAGAAGTTTGTGGCACAACTTGACTAGAAGAAGGGATCGGTTGGTAGGAGATGTTCTGAGGCATCAAGGGATCACCAATTTAGTATTGGAGGGCAGCGTGGAGGGTAAAAATCGTAAAGGGAGACCAAGAGATGAATACACTAAGCAGATTCAGAGGGGTGTAGGCTGCAGTACGTACTGGGAGATGAAGCAACTTGCACAGAATAGAGTAGCATGGAGAGCTCCATCAAACTAGTCTCAGGACTGAAGACCACAACAACAACAACAACAACAACAACAGTTATGACGTTATGGCTACCGCTCGTAAAATAGGCTAGGCTATAGCAGCGAGCTCATTATCGAAGCTTCGGGGATGATGGTTGTGATTTGCAGCAATTAACATTGCATTAAAGCGCGTCTAACGCTGTGGCTAGAAGTGTGTAACCGGATGTTGGGATTAGCACTGAAGAATTCTTAGAGCGTATGAGTAGCCCCGAGGCTTCGAGTGAGGCGCGATATCGGCGAGGCGGCAGGCGGCGTCGGCCGTGTGCCGGATCCCCGGCCCGCTGCCGCCGGCTCGGCCGCTCCCTGCCTCAGACAAACGGCGTGTTCGTCCCGGCCTGGGGACGCGACGAGACGCAGCCCGACAGGAATTTTGCGCTGACGCGACTGCCGCGGTCGGTCACTTCTGATTCCTGAAACAGCGCAATAAAGTGAGCAGCGGCCGGCGCTATATTAGGAGCGAACACGGCGCGTCGGCCGGCTCGGCTCGCCTAGACGACTGCCGCGGACGGCGCGGCGGCGCAAGAAGCGGCTAGGCCGCTCGCCGACACTGTCCGGCCGGCTTCCACCTCCTGCCTCTGCCGCCGCCGCTGCCTCCTCCGCCCGCGCTCACCACTGTCCGCCGTCCCTCACCTGCCGCTCTTTCCCGCAATTTCTTCGTCGTTTGTAGTTCACGACGAGCAGTCGCCCCCTCAGTACTAGGGCAGCTGGGTAACTATCTTCCCTTTGGTTGCGAAGAAAACATTTTTTTTGCAAAGAATTATAATGATATTTCCTTCGTACTACAAACGTCAGGGATCTGTTATCTACCACTACGTTCGACGTGTATACACTAAAGCGCCAAATAAACGTATACGTATGCGTACTGAAATACTGAAATATGCAAACGGGCAGAATACGACGCTACAGCGGCAACACCTATATAAGACAACAAATGTCTGGCGCAGTTGTTAGATCGGTTACTGCTGCTACGCTGGCGATTATCAAGATTTAAATGAGTTTGAACATCGTGTTACAGTGGGCGCACGAGCGATGGGACCCAGCACCTCCGAGGTAGCGATGAAACGGGAATTTTCCCGCATGACCATTTCACGAGTGTACTGTGAATACCAGGTATCCGGTAAAACATCAAATCTCCGACATCGCTGCGGCCGGAAAAAGATCCTGCAAGAACGGGACCAATGACGACTGAAGAGAATCATTCAACGTGACAGAAGTGCAACCCTTTCGTAAATGAAACATCATCGATATGGGCTTTCGGAGCAGAAGGCCCACTCGTGTACCCTTATGACTGCACGACACATGCTTCGCATGGGCCTGTCAACACCGACTTTGCGCTGTTGAGGACTGGAAAATGATGTCTGGTTGGACGAGGTCGCAGATTCGAATCCTGCCTCGGGCATGGATGTGTGTGATGTCCTTAGGTTAGTTAGATTTAAGTAGTTCTAAGTTCTAGGGGACTGATGACCTCAGATATTAAGTCCCATAGTGCTTAGGGCCATTTGAATCATTTTGATTAGAACCTGCGACCGTAGCGGTCGCGCGGTTCCAGACTGAAGCGCCTAGAACCGCTCGGCCACACCGCCCGGCAGTCTCGTTTCAAATTATATCGAGCAGGATGGGCCTGTACGGATATGGAGACAACCTCATAAATCCATGGAGCCTGCTTGCCAGCAGGGGACTGTTCAAGCTGGTGGAGGCTCTGCAGTGGTGTGGGGCGTGTGCAGTTGGCGTGATATGAGACTCCTGGTACATCTAGAGACGACTCTGACAGGTGACACGTACGTAAGCACCCTGTCTGATCATCTGCATCCATTCATATCCATTGTGCATTCCGACGGACTAGGGCAATTCCAGCAGGACAACGCGACACCCAGTTCGTGCAGAATTGCTACAGAGTGTCTCCAGGAACACTCTTATGAATTTAAACACTTCCGCTCACTACCGAACTCCCCACACATGAACATTACTGAGCTTATCTGCCAGGCCTTGCAAAATGCTGCTCAGAGAGATCTCCACCCCCATGAACTCTTACGAATTTATGAACAACCCTAGAGGATTCATGGTGTCAGTTCCGTCCAGCACTACTTCCGACATTTGTCGAGTCCATACCACGTCGTGCTGCGGCACTTCTGCGTGCTCGCGGGGGTTCTACACGATATGAGGCAGGTGTACCAGTTTCTTTGGCTCTTCGGTGTATAAATACCTGCCAACGTTTCCCCTCGTGATCTGCAGTTCATTTCCCGACGATACTGCCTTTGACACGACGGGCCGCAACTTGGACCAGCTAATAAAATCCACTAAGATTGCTACAGTGCCCTTTACTAACAAGAGGCTACCGGTACTACGTTAGCCACTAAGGGTGCTAGACCAGCCTATCCCTTGATCACACTCTCGACTAAATATCTGGAGATCATTCTGGATAAGTCCCTGACCTTCAATATATATATACAGCAACGAAAGAAGGACGCTATGAAGATGGTACACGTACTGATACCATTCTTCATCAGCACCCATCTCAACGCCAAGACCTAGTACCAACCCTACATATCGACAGTCCAGCCAAAACGCCTCTACGGCTGCGCAGCGCGTGATACCAATAAAGGTGCACTCCAACTAATACAGAACTGATGCCTACAATGGACGCTGGGGGATCTCCGATTGACGAGAACCAGGAAGCTGCACTAAGTCCTAAAGCAGAAATACATGCACGAAAACATAACGGACTCTGCCACGAAGCTGTTCACCAAAGTGGATCACTTAAGCGACGAAATACCCCAGATTCGGCTATTAGGCAACATTTAACCCCAGCGCTGCCGTAAGTACAAAATGCCACAGACCTTCGTCCGCTCGCACCTGCCATAACCTGGTGCACTAGTCATCGAAAAGCTGTGACTACCATGGCTCGTGGAACGAACTGAAGAAAGGTCCCCTACTACAACAAATACCTATATCGTAAAGAAAAATGTTACCTTATTAGAAGAGCAATGGATACAATGACCGTCCACTTATCTAACGAAGTGTACAGTAAATTGTTAAATAAAGTGACATAAAATGTGTGTCCCGATCATGCATCACGAACAAACTCCCAAAGGGAGTCAGTCTTGTGGTTCAACTACCCACCAAAAAAAGATCAAATTTAAAAAAAAAAAGTGATTTTGCACTGTTTTCAAATAGTGTAAGTTCCACCACAATCGTATTTATTATTTCAGCTACAAAATTACCGGTTTCTACATCTACCGTCTACATCTTTACTCCGCAAGTCATCTTATGGTGTGTGGCGAAGGGTACTTTGTGTACCACTGTTTCTCTCCCCTTTTCCTGTTCCGGTCGCGAATGGTTCACAGGAAGAAAAACCGTTGGGAAGCCTCCGTGTGAGTCCTAATCTCCTTAACGTTACGTTCGTGGTCTTTTCGCAAGATATACATTGGTGGAACACTTACAGGGTAGTCAGAAACATATGAAAAGCTTGCAATAGTGTTTCAACAGAGGCTGTTTCCGAATTATTTAGGACAGAAGTTAGCCAATCAGGGCGTCGCGCGCGCAGGTTCAAGCAGCCTGTCAGAGACGGTGTCTATAAACTTCTTTGTTTTGTTTCCTCTTAACGAATAAACGTAGCTTTTGATTACCTAGCTTAAATTTATCATTTCCGAAAAAGGCACATGTTAACCGGTGATGAGCATTTCATCAAGTGGTTACTCACGGACCCACGGGTGTCTACGCATTACCGCTTCTCATCGCGTTCAGGTGCTTGAATTTGCGCCCGCGACTACCTGATTGGCTAACTTCAATGCTGAATAACTTGGAAACGGTGCAACGTACCGATTTTTTCTTAAAAATTATTTATCAGCACAAGATTCCCCGCAACAATCTTACAAGTTTTTCAGACAGTTTCTGACCACCCTGTATATTGGTTGGCTCTTCTAGGAGAGTACGCTTTCGAAAACACGCCATGACACACAACGCCTCTCTTGCATCATCGGCCTCTGGAATTGACTCAGCATTTCCGTCGCTCCTTCGCGATTACTGAAGGAGCCTATAACGAAACGCGCTGTTCTTCCTTGGATCTTCTCTGTTTCCTCTATCAATCCTGACTGCTATAGATTCCAGACTGACGAGCATTAATTCAAGTGCTGGTTGGAGAGTATTTCGTAAGCTACATTTCCTATGTATTCTTCCAGTGAACACTCTTAGACATTTTATGGAAGTTACTGTTTCCGGTGATTTCGCTGCAGTCGTGGAATCGCACAATAATAAGTTTTTCCGCCTGTTTATGTTTATTTGTTTATTTTGAGGGTCAATTGACACTAAAAAAATCTCTTCTACTGAATAAGTGCTCGTAGCTCTTAAGATGTACATTTTAGCGCCCATGTTTACCGCACATTTTTTATTGTTTTGGTCCATAGTACTACCTCTGAAGGTTTCTCGGAGGACTTCTGGCTCAACCTGTTTGCAGATGTTTCAGAAACGTTGCGTCAGACTTCGATGGGTTGGAGAGGGTGTTTTGAGAAACAAATCGGGGATAGCAAGCCGTGTCATCCAACAACGCTACAGACCGTCGCAGTAATACGCTCCGGCGCCCACCATTAGGCCACCCCTTCAGCAGCAAACATGACTTTGTACGCTGACGAACCGCAGGCGGAACGTCTCGCAGTGTAGTTCGTTATATAGTGATTGCGACGGTTTCGGACACGGGTTTCCATTCGCAGTTTATTTTTCTCCTACAACTTAACAAAACCTCCAGTGTTTTTCGGTAGACAGGACACAAATAAACTACAGATTGAAACCTATGTCTGAAACCATCGTCCACCAAGGCAACAGGGCATCGCATTCGTAGGACACAAGGCCTGTCTACGCAGCAGCTATCTTCTAAATTGGAGATCGAGGAAATCTGTCGCGATCACTGAAAAACAAACAACATTGCGGGACGTTTCGCCTACGGTACCTCATGTATATAGTCACCATCGCTGTCGAAGGGGGCCGGCCGGAGTGGCCGAGCGGTTCTAGCCGCTTCAGGCTGGAACCGCGCGACCGCTACGGTCACAGGTTCGAATCCTGCCTCGGGCATGGATGTGTGTGATGTCCTTAAGTTAGTTAGTAGTTCTAAGTTCTAGGGGACTGATGACCTCAGAAGTTAAGTTCCATAGTGCTCACAGCCATTTGAACCATTTGTCGAAGGGGTGGCCTATTGGCACGCGCCAGGGTCTGTCTATAGCTTCGACGCTCTGTAGCGTCTTTGGCTGACGATTCTGGACATGGGTTTCTATCCTCGATTTGTTCCTCATGCACCCTCTACTACCCCTGGTAGTCTGTTGCAACATTTCTGAGACACCCTGAATATTTAGAAAACTACTTGTTGTATAACTCTCCCTCAGGGTAGGCCCGAAGTTACTTATACGTCTGAAGATTTCTTTCCATTGAGAATGCATTGATGTGTTGTGTTTGCTAGAAAGCCTTCAATATCACCAGTCAGCTGATCTGATATTCCACACTCCCGTATTTGGTTCATTAGGACAGTGTGAAACTGTGTCGAGTACCTTCCGGAAGACAAAGAACACTATATCGACCCAGGCTTCTGGGACACGTGGACGAACAGAGCGAGCTGGGTTTCAGACGATTGTTTTTTTTCGGAACCAAGTTGATTCTTACAGAGATTTTAGATATCCAGATAACAAGTGTTCCAAAATTATACAACACACTGACATCACAGATATAGGCCCATGGTTTTTGTGCGTCTGTTCGACGATCTTTCTTGAAAACGGGAATGATCTGCTTTTCTTTCGAATCATAAGAAACGCTTCTTTCCTCCAGAGACCAGTGGTACACTGCTCCTAGAAGAGGAGCAAGTTCTTTCGCATACTATACGTAGAGTCGTCACCAGCTATATTCATCTTATAAGAAGGACGCAGTGGTTCATTCCCAAATCAAAAAGGGTATGTAACCTCCCCCTCACTTATCGACCTTAATGACAGTGAAAAATTAAACCGCGTGTACCTAATGGAAATTTGGGAAAAGCAATCGTCACCGAAGTCAATTTGTCGGTAAAGAGGGAGGAAAGGGTTACATCTAAATGAAAGGAAAAATGCAAATGAAACTGGTGGAAATTAATTTTGAAAAGGGGTAAAGTTAATAAAGAAAGTAAATGTGCGGCCGTTACGTTAACAATTAACTAGCGGTAATTAGATATTTGAGATTTGGGGGAAATTACAGTCGCCAGTCCTAAGGACAATTACTATAGTAATTGAAAAAAGAAAGGTTATTACACATACAATTAGCATTAGAAGCGTGGCAACTGAAGATTGACACGTGCAGTGTGAAAACTGAAAGTTTGTCAGAAGTAATAAATTTCGCTACACTCTGACTTAATTTAGCAAAAGAATTAATAAAACCGGAAAATCGAAAGTTAATTTAGTGACTGAAGTTAATAGTGAGCTTTCTTTCTGAAGCACATCGAAACTCAGTAAAATACGGTTAGTCTTGGACTACCTCAACAATCATTTCAAAAGCTACTTGAATCTACGCAATTTAGAAATAATAGATTTAACTTTGAACTTGAATTAAATGATTCTGAACAATTAACAATAGTAAAATTTAGTACGTACCAAGCTGAGCTGCAGTCACAGGTAACTAAAATACGGTAACAAAACTCGCACTCTTAATTTGTGCTTGTGCAATCTAAATATTGTAGCCAGCTATGAATACCTTAACTGAACTTTGAAATTAAAGCAGTGAAATCGAATGATGCTGGTGTCTGAATTTCAACGACACTCGGGCTCATTTCGGAATAGGAAGGGACCCTGCTTGGCAATGCAATTGGGACAATGAGCAACAAAGGTTCATGCTAAGTTGCTGTAATTTTGTGATGCAACAATTTTAAAAGTTTGAAAAGCTGAGGTCTGCCATACAGTTCTAAAACTTTACGTGCTTCCAGTCTTCCTTGTTGGCTGATTGAAGGTTTGAAGCCGTCGATCGAGGAGGTGGCGACAGTCACTCATTGTCGGCCGTCGCTGTTGCAGAAGCTGGATGTTGGAGCGCCTTCTTCTCGACACGGTCACCAGACGAAACGGGCTCTTGATGTGCACCAGCTAATGCTTCCCGTCCGCGACACCATGTCAGAAACTATCATCGCAAGTCGAGCGCAATTACATGCTGCCAAACCCCGAAAGCGCGGCAACTCGCGGGAGCTTCACACAACACACCTGCTCCACTGCAGCACCCCAGCCAGACTCCCTCTGCTCTGCCTGCCCTCCACGTGGCAGAGTTAACACTACCAAAGATCCTAAACACTTTGGTTCTCCACACGACCTATCGATGTATTCGTTCGATAGCATAGTTTTCCCTAGGCCAGACCCAGCGTAAAAATACAAATAATATTTACAAGACAAACCAATTATACATCGACATAAATGCATAAATATATACAAATAGTAAAACAATTACAATATACAAAGACACAGAAATGTTATATCTTCAGGTAACAAAAAAGGAAAAAAATTTGCAGTGCAATAGATGGAAATAGGAGGATATGCATTTCCGGCGTTACAGGTAACGCACGAGGACGCAGTATGTACTTGACGTTTCGTAGTGCCGTCACAATTCCCTCGATAACTACCAGCCGTGCCCTGATGTCATATCTGTGACTCCCCACTTCGTCATACCAGGATTAACACTGTTGTGGCTCACCATTACATTGAAAGAATGAAACCTCTCCACATGTTGCCGTCATAATCGCCGACGATCGTCATCTGGGATAGTTCAGAACCGCTATTCATCACAGAAAATATTGTGACGCCATTCACCAGGAGTCCATGCTTCCCGGTCACGGCCGCCGTTATGGTGATATCTGCAGCCCAAGCACGGGAAGTCCGCGATCAACTGCGTGGGACGACACAGAGTGTTGCAGGCAAGCCAGTACTTGTTCTCGGACGGAAGCCACAGATCTGAACGGGTTACTACGTGCTTGGTGCCCACTACGGCGACCGTCCCTTGTGGCGGTCATAGGTATTTGACCGAAACCCTGAATGCCTTCCTTGCCCTGCCCTGCCCTCACGTTCCCATGCAGCCTAACCTCAGGCTATTGCTACATCAGAATGTCCCACAAATCTCAAGATTGCTAGATTCGACCATATGGCCAAACGGAGATTCATAATGAAGCCCCCTTTCGAAGTCTGACAGGTGCTGATATCGCTGTTTCATATAAGTACTCGGCAACTCTGTATGCTTCACAGTGATAACTCTACATCTGACATTGTTCACGCCTCTTATTCAGGATGTCCCACCTAACTTTTCCACATCATATATTTCCTGAATAAAACAAAATATTAAAAATGCAACTGGCCAGGGATGTACTGTGTTAGGGGTTCGCACATTTGGTGGAATGCACAATCCCTAGAAGTAAACGAAGACCATTTTGAATACAGTTATGTTTTTTTTAATGGTACATGTATGTTTTTCCACGGAAATGAAAACTAGAAGTATAATTAGTGATGGCAGAATTGGTTTCATCGCTCTGAACCCTATACCTTCTGGAATACTTCGACTTTAAATAATGGAAACGGTGCCACAGTTTCTGTCGTAACACTTTGACTACCAAGGGGAAGTATGTGTCCCACGATAGGTTATCAGAGAAACAACTGGAATTTGTTGTATGTTATTCCTATGTTACAATGTCCAACTGGTGAAGCAAAGCAGAATTCTTATCATTACAGACTGCACCCATAGACTGTGCTGTACTCAGATTGAACCGTTAATCCTCGTTTCCGTATTGTCACATCGAATTAGTTTGCCCCTGCAGATGGGCAACCCATTTAACAGGCTGTCTTCGTGTCTTCCCGGACACATCGTGTGTCGTGTCAACGACTTGCACCCACGAACTGACGCTTGCCACGTCACAAACAAAGCCCATTTTGAGCATCTGTAGTGTGAGCTACACGCTTGCAGACATGCTCTGTCCACTGATGCGTATCTGTGTTTAGTGTGTCATGCAGTCCTCTCCTGAAACCTTGAATGTACAAGAGCTGTTCGGAAAGTAACGTCCGATCGGTCGCGACATAGAAACCACGGTGAAAATTAAAAATGTATCATTTGCAATAGTTAGCTACACCTCCCAGAGTCGCCGCTCCGACTTAGGGATTTGTTGTAGCGTTGTACGAACTTTCCAATACCCTCGTCCTAGAAGGCAGCCGCCTGATCTTTCCGCAAATTCTCTACGCTGGTCTACAGCACATTGTCTGTGCCCAAATGTTGTTTTCATACCCAGCGGTTCATTTGAGCAAGAGAGAGGGAGCAATTACGGGTTGTCTTATGGGAGATCAACGCTTCCCATCAAAAACGCTGCAGGAGCTTTTCGTTGCTCCTGCAGAATGCGGGCGAGAATTGTAATGCAGAAGAAAACGCACGACAGCTATGTTATGTGTGCTGCATGACATCAGGCGAAATCTCTCACCAGGCTCTCATACTTGGCGGGAGACACTATTTTCTAGGTATCTTTGCGTGCTCAACGTGTACTCAGAACTGAAAAGAGCAAAGTGACGCCATCGACCGGCATTACCCAACACATCTGTGCAAAGCTTCATTGGATTTTCACTGTGGTTTCCGTTTTGGGCCCAAACGGACCTTAGTTTCTGAACAGCCCAGGCACTTGTGAATAATCCTGTATGACCTACCCCCACCCCCCGAGACCCCTTGAAAACGAAACGGCGGGAAATATTCTTTCCATTTCTTACTTATGACTAAGACATTAATTGAAATAAGAATACATTAACGTTCTTGAAATAAAATTGTTACCCAAGCGCCAGAATTCTGCCCCCAAAGTGCTCCTCCAGGACATAAAACACTCTCCTGCTACAATGCAGTCAAGCTCCGTCTTGCAGGAACCACATCTTGTCGAAATCAGGGTCACTTTGGGTAATCGGGATGAAATCATTTTCCAAAATCTTCACGTACCGTTCGGTAGTCACCGTGCCATCAAATAATATTCCACCGATCATTCCGTTACTGGACATTGCACACCGCACAGTCACCTGTTGAGGGTGAAGAGACTTCTCGATCGCGAAATGCGGGTTCTCAGTCCCCCAAACGCGCCATTTTTGCTTATTGACGAACCAATCCAAGTGAAAGTGGACTTTGTCGCTAAGCCAAACATGCGCATGCGCATACTAATTCCTATCATGCCCCGCGGCCAACATACAGTCTGAAGTCCTAACGCAAACCGTTCAGAAGTTATGATGATTTTATTTCATATAGCTCAATAATTGTCACCTTATATATGTGCAATTAAAAAAATAATTAAATAAAAATAAAAACCGTTTCTTTGTGTAGAAAGTGATGTTTGTTTACATTTACGGATTGTGCATTTCTGCCAATTGTGTGAGCCCCTGACGTAGGTGCATTCCTGTCCAACCGCACTTTTCGCATTTCCTTTTTTTTCGGATATGAGGTGGCCGAGTTAGGTGTGACACCTTGTATATCCTACCGGCGTTGTAACTACCCTACTGCACTCTGGTGTCAGTCCTAACTTGCACAGAGAGAGCTGCAACTCTAATCGTTTACGTACCTGCCGACGGTGAGTCTGTGTGGAACGTTACATTGCCATCCGACCACGTCTACCTGGTACTTCACTTTTTTGTCAGACTACGTATATATGGTGTATAGAAGGACGATTTGTTCGAATTACAAAAGTAAATGTTTATTAAACTACGTTGTGAAGGCTGACAACATCGCAGGACAAAGCACAACTTGTGATCTATTACCGTGCTGCGGAATATTCTTGGGAACCATTTACATAATTTCCTGACCGCACACGTCTCTCATGTATCAAGGAAAAGAGAGGTTCCGTAGCAGAAGTTTCAGTCAGTCTGGCCAATGGGTATCGATTTAATGGCACACATTCATTAGGATTGGGCCACCCGTGTCTTGTG
The DNA here is from genome assembly GCF_021461385.2 of Schistocerca piceifrons. Taxonomy (NCBI): domain Eukaryota; kingdom Metazoa; phylum Arthropoda; class Insecta; order Orthoptera; family Acrididae; genus Schistocerca; species Schistocerca piceifrons. The sequence continues at coordinate 776,043,765 of NC_060138.1, forward strand.
TCGCTCGTTCTCATATTAATGAAGCACACAACGTGAGAGCATCGCTGTGGCGTTAATTATAGTTCCTTGGAACCGGCTGGTCCGCATTGTTAATTGACTGATTTACACGTCGGGGTCCCAGGGCGGCGAGGTGAGCCACATATGACGAAATGTGGGTACTGTTGCACTGCTGTCGGGCGTATTCTGGGATGGAATACTACACTCTTTCTCCTGTCGCATGTACATAGTAGGCAACAGATTAGAAATTACCGGTTCATGGGCAGGTGAAGAAGGTTTCCCCCATCTCTCCTTGTAATTATAACATGTTTCCGTCGGATTAACTAAACAACAGTGGGTGGGTCGAGATAAAGTATCCAGACACAGAGAGTATCGAATCACAAAACGAGATCGTGTTCTGCACCTAGTAGAGAAACACGGTTGAAAAAATGAGAATTGGTTAATAGTGGCGACTTTTCTTGGTGCTGAGAAGTTTGCTGGTAAGCACACTGTGGCATTGAGCGTTGGTTCCCGTTTTTCCGTCACGAACGACGGAAAATTTTATACATCCAGTACATAAGCAGAACCGACATCTCTGTATTCCCCGTGAAGATGGAAGGAGGCGTATAAGATTATTCTCTAATGATGATTCTTTGTAAGAAATACACACTCCGGTCAATAAGCTGCAGAATAATTCTACCAAATTACGGTGTCTTACGACCAGACACTTTGTATACGCCAAGTTCCTCCAAGTGTCGTCAGAGGTTTTGTGTCATACATTGAGGAAGATAAATGCGGGCTGCTCGCGCAAGTTTGGAGCTTACTGACACACACACACACACACACACACACACACACACACACACACACACACACACACACGCAAACGAATCATTTTCGAGATAAGAAGCCACATGCAGATCAGCAGAAGTTTCCTAACAGAAGAGACCCCTACCAACTGGAAATTGTCCACGAAATACGAAAAATCAACTGATGTAAAAGTTTCTTGAGGAAGAATGAGGCGACGGAAACAGCTGAACTGGACCCGTAAAAGACATACAGAAATGAGCTTTAATAATTGTACTAGTCTGACCCATCGTTTCTTCAACTGATGTGGAAATGAAGAGATTTCCATCTATGTTACGCACATATCGAGTAGAACACCTTAAATCAAAGCCGTGCTTTAGCGACTTCGCCGAAGGAGATGGGTTAATCTTTACCTACTGCAAAAGACTATCAACACATCTTCTCCTGTGACATAAAAAATCTCTTGACACAAATGGTGACCCTTTTGGAATGCATAGTACAGTTTTAACACCTAATTGGCAAATTTTTTTTACAATGATAGTAATCAGCTTTCAACAGTTGATGTTCCATTCATATTAGAATTTTGGAACATGTTTGTTGCTCTCGTTTAATAGTTTCTCTTTTAATATAACAATTGCTGGGCAAAGGTCAACATAGATTCTGCAAAAGGTGGTTATATGAAAAATCAATCCTCTTTCAGGACTTGCGAGGTGAGCGACAGTTAAAGATTTTGTAGCTGAGTTGTTGCCATTTTTCTTGTTTCCCGGTAAACGTTTGATGCAGTTGACGCTTTAGCAAACGGTAACGAGATACGCTAAGGAGTGAAGGCTCCTTAGAAAACAGTGCTGAAGATGGCCTTTTCGGGGGACAGACATCGTGGAAAGCGAAAGTAGCGTCGAATGTCTACAGAAATGTAATTGGGTTGTTAGTACTCGCAACGTACCTGGTGCGTATTGTGGATAAATCTCTGAACCTATTCAAGGACAAACAGTTATGCACAAGGAGACTACGAAATCACAAATCTATTTCGAAATGCGTACAGATGACCAATGAGTGGTGCAGAACAAGTAGGTGAGTCCAAACATAAATAAAATAACGTATTACACTTAAGTAAGCGGAAACATCAATTACTGTACGATTGCACAATTGTCGATAAATCACTGCAAATAGTAACATCCAAAAATAAATAGGAGTAGCTGTTCAGAGCGACTTGAACTGGAAATACCAATAATACCAATCTTAGGAAAAGCAGATACTATGCTGAGATTTATCAGAAGAATACTAAGAAACTGTAGTTCACCCACGAAAGAAGTCGCTTACAAACCACTCTTTCGAGCAGTGCTCGAATGTTGCTCGTCAACCTAGGCTCTTACCAGGTGGGAGTAACAAAGGACCCAAAGAGAAGCTAAGCGGTTTGCCACGGCATCGTTTAGTAAGCGCAGGAGTGTTACGAGGATACCCACCAAACACCAGACGCAGACGCTTCAAATGACGGGCTGCAGAAATTTACTGGAGGAATCTGCAAGGCATACGTTCCGAGAAGAGTCTAGTGACGTATTACTTCCCTCCACATACATCTCGTGAACCGACAACTCGACAAAATAAGAGGAATTAGAGCATATATGGAGGATTATCGATAGTCGTTCTTCACACACGCCATACAGATAAGGTGGAACAGATACCTCCGCCGGCACAGTTCGGTGTCGCTCATGCACATTTGTTGGGCACGTTAAAAATGTGCCTGTCATACACTTCTACGCAGCTGAATGCTGCCTTGCAGGTGCTCCAGCGCCTGATAGCAAACAGTCTCACTTAAAGGGTGTCGAAGGGGCGCCCACGATGACTTCAGAGTAGAGCTGAATCATGCGGAGGGTATCACCGGTGTCGAACGTTGTCAGCAATGTGGGTGTAGTGGCTCACCGCACTGCAAAATGTGTGGGAATCAACGCCCCAAGGGAACGGATGGTTTTATTGACGCCCTATATGCCATCTCCTGAGGGTCTTTTATGTCGATTCTGAACGGCGGTGTGTGTGAAATGTTTTTCTCGCTCACCCATAAGAAAATCGCGTGATTCCGATACTCGGTGTCGCAGAGATGTCAAAAGGAGGGGTGAAATGTGAGTAAGAGGAGTTGTGACGACCTTTCAATCTTCTGACACGTCCAGTAAGGCGTTGAGTGGAATTGTGGTGAAATTTGGTTTCATTGTGGCATCATTAACCCTTACATCTCTCATAAACTTCTGAGCTGTGGCCTTTACTTTTTACACGTTTCGACACCTTGTTGTTTTGAAACATCGCCTAACCAGAGGGTGATGCCGCAGGGCGCCGCACTTTTACACCATTGTAGAGGATTGTTGTAGGCACCTTTGAACCAGATTTCAACCTTACGCTTCGCAACGGGAGACAATTACAGAGTTTCGCAAAAGTAATAACTTTTTTAGTAATGTAACTTCAGAAAAAACTTAAATTCATATTATATGTTTACATACATCTCTTTTACAAAATGGCTCTGAGCACTAGGCGACTTAACTTCTGAGGTCATCAGTCGCCTAGAACTTAGAACTAATTAAACCTAACTAACCTAAGGACATCACACACATCCATGCCCGAGGCAGGATTCGAACCTGCGACCGTAGTGGTCGCTCGGCTCCAGACTGTAGCGCCCAGAACCGCACAGCCACTCCGGCCGGCATCTCTTTTACAGAAATTATTTTCTTGCTATTAGCGTTCTACATTTTATACCCTCTCTAATTCGGCCATCGACAGTTATTTCGCTTTCCAAATAGAAAAACCCGTTTACTAATTTTATTGTGCCATCTGCTAGTCTAATTCCATTAACGTTGCCTGATTTATTTCGACTACATTGCACTACTCTTGTATCACCCTTGTTGATGTTAGTTTGATAACCTGTTTTTCAGACACTATTCATTCCGTCAAACTGCTCTTCCTAGTCGTTTGCGGTCTCTGACAGAATTATAATGCTATCGATAAACTTCAGTATCTAGATTTCTTCTCCTTCAACTGTGATTTCTTTTTCAAATTCTGTTTCTGTTTCCTTCGGGGATTATTCGACGTACAGACTGAAGGACATCGGAGATAGGCTACAACCCGTCTCATTCCCTTTTCAACAACTGCTTCTCTTTCGCAACGTTCGACTCTTATTATTGCAGCTTAGTTTCTACACACGTTGTGCGTAACCTTTCGTTCGCTCCGCGATTTCTGCTGGAACAGTTTGGCGTCAGCTAGCGTGTTGGGAGGACGTGTCGCCGGCGGTTAGGTCCCGGGGCCGTGGCTAGCTGCGCGCAGCGGTACAGCTAACGGCGTCTGGCCCATCCACCGCCTCTGCTGGACGCCGCGCTCGTGCCGTGCCATGCCGTGCCGTGCCGCGCCCTCTCCAAATGTCACACACACACACAAACACACACACACACACACACGCGCACGCACACGCACACACAGCTTTGTTCCAGGTTCCTTGCCCTGCAGATTACCGCTACTACCAATTCCAGCTCTTTGCAAAGCCACACGTCTGTTGAAGGAGACGCAGCGATCTGTATCATTTATTACATACTAGCTGACAAAACCAGCTTTGTCCGGGTATTCATTTTGCCAGTTTTCCATTCGAAACAAAAAATTAATTGCGTGTGTAGTGAAGTAACGAAAAAATTTCATTTCCATGCATTCGGGAAAATGCCTTTGAAATTACGAAACAGTCGTACAAAGAAATATGCGTGACGTACAAATGTATAAGTACGGTATCGAAATTAAGAAACATGATGCTGGACAGTTTCTGTTTGCTGGCCGCAGCTGCTTCGTGTGTATACAACCCGATTTTGTAAACGTCTCCATGGTAACGGCTATTGTTTTCGCCTACAACCGTCTGTCAAAAGTTCTGCCTGGTGTCAGGAGATTTACTTACGTTGACTAGACTGCAGGAGTGTCTTACAAGGAAACCTCCCCATCGCACCCCCTTAGATTTATTTATAAGTTGGCACAGTGGATAGGCCTTGAAAAACTGAACACAGATCAATCGAGAAAACAGGGAGAAGTTGTGTGGAACTATGAAAAAAATAAGCAAAATATACAAACTGAGTAGTCCATGCGCAAGACAGGTAACATCAAGGAGTGTGTGAGCTCAGGAGCGCCGTGGTCCCGTGGTTAGCGTGAGCAGCTGCGGAACGAGAGGTCCTTCGTTCAAGTCTTCCCTCGAGTGAAAAGTTTACTTACTTTATTTTCGCAAAGTTATGATCGGACCCGTTCGTTCATTGACGTCTCTGTTCACCGTAATAAGTTTAGTGTCTATGTTTTGCGACCGCATCGCAAAACCGTGCGATTAGTAGACGAAAAGACGTGCCTCTCCAGTAGGAACCGAAAACATTTGATCGCAAGGTCATAGGCCAACCGATTTTCCACAGGAAAACACGTCCGATATATTCTATACGACACTGGTGACGGCATGTGCGTTACATGACAGGAATATGTTGTCGACCCACCTAACTTATACACTTGGCGAATGGGTAAAAAGATTCTTCTATCTTGCCCGATTTAGGTTTTCTTGTGGATATGATAATCACTCCCAAAAAAAGTGATGAAAACATGAGTTTGTCACATAAACTGCAACAAATGAATGCAACAGTTTCACAGTCGCACAGTTTTCCCTGTGCTCTGTCAAAACATATGTTTTTAACGTTTTCAAATTTTTCCGTGTGTGCTTATGTCCAAGCAAATCTGAACATGTCCTGGAATTTTGGAGAGCGAAGTCGATTACGTGTGAGTGCCTCAACTATGATAATTGTCTAAAAATAAAAAATTAAACTTTTCACTCGAGGGAAGACTTGAACCAAGGACCTCTCGTTGCTCAGCTGCTCACGCTAACCACGGGACCACGGCGCTCCTAAGCTCACATTATCCTTGATGTTGCCTATCTTGCGCATGGACTACTCAGTTTGTATAATTTGCTTATTTTTTTCATAGTTCCACACAACTTCTTCCTGTTTTCTCAGTTGATCTGTGTTCAGTTTCAAGGCCTATCCACTGTGCCAACTTATAACTAAATCTGAGGGGGATGCGATGGGGAGGTTCCCTTGTTAGTAATAAAGAATAAACGTACTCGACTTAATACATCATGCATGACGCGGGGGGATTTTTCCACGCGTCTCATTGTTTATGGCGTCATATCTCGTGAACTTTGATAGATACTCGGTTTTTACCCCACTGGGATTTCCGCGCGGGAGTAAGGGGTGTGAGCCAAGTTTGGTCGAAACCGGCCCAGTGGTTTAGGAGAAGATGCGCAAAACACTCTCTCTCTCTCACTCACACACACACACACACACACACACACACACACACATTTCATAATATGTAAGAATGTTGATACTCTTGGTCAAAATCCACCGGCTTCGGTGGGCTGACAATGATCTGCAGATCTCGGAAAAGACTGGCAGCACAGAGTCGCAATCTTCTTCATGGCTTCCTGCTCTCGCGCTACGACATCGGCCCTGCTAAACACACCCGCAGGGATGTGGCGCCCAGCTACTGTGTACGACATCCGTCGATTTACAGCAGTTTCAATATTTGAGTGAAGCAACGCCATTATTTGAACGCATTCATTCAAAACATGGCAGTTACATTTGTTCGTATTACTTTCTGTTTTGCATTCGTCTTTCGTACATTTTAGGTAGCTAACGGCTGACAAGATACAGTCTCGACACAGTTTTCATGAGTCTTCTATTTCTATTTAGTTTATTAAATTGATGTACAGTTCTGTAACTGGCTCAGTAACTTTATAAATTTTGTCGTAATGGTAGCTATTTCTGTTCGAATCTTAAATTTGTAACTATGTATGCCCTTGTGCGCCATTGGTCGATACTAACTGCCAAACCACGATGACGGCAGGCATGCAGGCGGGTGATCAGTCTCCTTTCGATTCTATGTGTATTTGGCGACAAACGTTTCCTGTACACATTTTGGATATTTTGACAAGTCAATCATACTTAACAATTTTGAGGTTGCTAACACTGTATGATTCCTCAGGTACTAATCACAACTATATTTAAAGTTTTAACTTTTTTTGAAATTTTGTATGTTTTAGGGCGCAGTTTTTCGTTTTCTTTCTTATATCTGATGCTGATTGTTTGTAAACCGCAATCGGTAACTTCTGAGGTCATCAGTCCCCTAGAACTTAGAACTACTTAAACTTAACCAACCTAAGAACATCACACACATCCATGCCCGAGGCAGGAGTCGAACCCGCGACCGTAGCGGTCGCGCGGTTCCAGACTGTAGCGCCTAGAACCGTTCGGCCACTCCGACCGGCGGATGTCTAGTTCAATTAGATTGTTTTACGATTAACATTATTAAATTCTTTAATGAGTACTAGCTCTCTCCGATGATGTTTCCAGTCGTATAGGACGATGTCTTCAGCAACACTTTGGGATGGTGGAGGAGAGGTGTGAAATCCCTACATTGAAGCTCTCGTGGGAATTGGAAAGAGTCCAACACACTTTTTGTTTAGTCAGCAATCCCGTAACAGTGGCTTAGGCGTTAAATAAGACGTCAAAAGCAGAAACTACGAAGCACGAGCAGCCTTCATGGAACTACGAAGTTAACGATTTCTTGGAGAAATGACCTCCTCTATGAATACGGAATAGGACAGCGAAAAAAGTGAGTAAAATTGTAAACTTTTGTACCAAATGTCTCCGTTACATCGTTGATGTGAAGTGGCCAAATGTCAAATCAAATGAAAATGATGTTCTTTGAAAACTCAAGAAAAGCATACGAAAAGGCATCAGTGAAATGGCGCTTAGTTGGATACTGTGAAAATCAGAAGCTAAGTTTGTCAAAGAGAGAAAGAGATAGAGAGAGAGAGAGAGAGAGAGAGAGAGAGAGAGAGAGAGCATTTGGTTACGTACTTGATGACAATTAACAAAGCTATGTGGTTAATGAAGGTAGATGATCACAAATCAACGCCCTTGAACGAGGCCAGAACGTATTGAAAACGTTTATAGTCCTGCGTGGAACAGGAGGACTGGATGACTGCTATCTCTCTTACGGATTAGTGAAGCAAGTAAAACTAGTGTATGAATAGGCAGCATCTGCCGTTAAGCATCGGCGGAATCATTCAACTCGTGCAAGTTCTGCACAGAGTACACTAGTTGTACTCTGGTTCCTTAGATTAGAGAAATTCGTAGAACAGTTTTGACAGACATAAAGCAACTGACGTGAAAGGTAGCACATCGTCAAAAGTTTTCCCTATTCTACAAATGCCATCACCGCGTTTTGCCTTTCTTCACGCATACCAAGTAATTTAGTAATTAATAAAGAATTTTAGTTAAGGAAATGGTGTGTGAGTCTTAAAAAAAGAGTATGTCGTACAATTAAAACATCTGTGCTAAGCCGCTTTCCCAGCTTCAAGTGAATCGGTATTTGCTTTCCCGAGCAGGTACGGAAAGTTAGGTAGCGTATCTCGCCTGATGACGTCAGGCAGACTTCACTGCGCGGCAGGCGGGCTGTGCACGCTGCATCGTGCAGCACGCCAGGCGTTCGGCCGTGGGTGGGAACCTACAAGCGGTAGTGCAGCAGGAGAATAAAATATCTCCCGTGTCGCCAGCGGGAAAGGATTGCCTCTCATAAATGTTTTCATCTTTCTGAGAGAGGGTAAATAACGTACAGTAGGTGGAACGGTCGGGGCAGGAAATACAGTTGTCACATACCCCGTGTCGACGCGGCTTAACGCCATATTCTCCACTAGCGTGGACGATAAATGCTGAACTCTCAGGAATGGTGTCAGATAACGGGACAGGTCGACAGCCTCTTTTCGATAAATACTGGAACGTAAGAAATGCGTGACTACTGACACAGAAAGGAAAATGCCATCAGGAAGATTGTCTTTCAGCGACCACAACCGTTTTCGTTAGCACTGACATGCCTATATTTATTCACAGCGTCCAAATACCGCTAGTCGCGGCCAGAAAATGCAGTAACCATTTTTTAATTACAGATTGAACGCATAACATCTAGTACAATTGTACAGTCACTATTAATATAGTAAATTATTTTAAAGTTTAAATTCTGAATGATGAATGGAGTGGTGCAAACACAGTGCTAACTTATTGTGTGATTCTAAAGTTCAGACGGAAGATATTCATTTTCAAAAAAATATCATCGACTATTGTAAACAGTTTCACATCTGTAATACGGAAGACATTAGAAATGACAGAGATATACGGGACGAATCATGTAAGTCAGAATACGCTTAATATTTTGTAACCGCGCAAAAATATAGAATTTTGCTGTACAGTTAATAATTCAAATTTCGTACACTGGTACAATGATGAGATTTTTTCTGTAATTTAACGAAGCACGTGTTGTAAACACCAGAGCAGTACAGAGCTATAAAATGATTGGTAGTCTAGACCATGTAATTCTGAAAATGGTTATGCTAAATGTGTGAGCGGCGATTAGTGTTTCAGCGCACTCCCTTGTTAACATAGCCTGGTTGCCCTGAACTTGTGCTGTGCCACCCGACGTCGAACTCATATTTCACTCGTTCCCCAGTATTCTTCTTCTTACTTTCGTGAGAAAAGTTTTACTTCTGCCATTGACGAATGCTATGTACTGGTTCCTATATACAAGGGCGTATATTTCGAGGAAGTAATACACGTTCAGGAAACACCAATTGTTTGAGTTATATCTTCCTTTTCGCATACATGTTGCAAATATTCCATATTCCTGTAATTTTCGACAGTAGCTTGACATTGCCTCACATCGTCGTACTATAACGAAGACATGGTCATATGTACTACCTTCTGGGTTATGTGATTGGTTCAAATATTCTTTTTTTACTAACAGAACACAGAAGATTATAAAATGGACAGCAAATGCTCATCAGAAATGGAAGTAATATCGGATGTGTCACTGGGAAGCGAATCAAGTTTGTCTATGTTGTCATCCTCAAACCATGTTTCAGTCAAAATCAACAGCAGCCTCAACGATGCTACTGTCTAAAAGGAAATATTGTCGCTCAATTATTGTTAAGAAATGCAGAACGGCGTATACGGCATTTCCACTTGCACACTGAATAGCAGCTCTTTTTGTATGTGGATAAACGCAATATAACCGCCATAAACCAGAAAAACGAGCCGATGGTTTGTGGTTACATAATTAGCAGTAAATCACTTAATTTAAATGTCGAATGCTAACACGTGAACTTAATAGCTGGGAACGCGATTGGGAAGTTAGATACATGGATTAAATTCTGGGAAGGTGCAGTGCGTATGTTAAGAAAACTGCGAACAACATAGTGCAACAACACATATCGTGGGCAGTTGTTCTTATATCGTCTATGATGCATGAACACTGAAAATGGCCAATGAATGACCGAAACGGAGAATGAGTCTTTTTGATTGTGTCCCAAAGAAATAAAACGGAGTGTATAATACGTCAATACATTCTACATTTACAGAAAGTCGATTTTTTCAACATTTAACTGTACGAAGGTCGGTAGCATAACGATTCCAACTCCCGAAACACCATTAGCGAGTCGAATCAGGTTTACTTTATAGAATGGGTGGGTGGGGGGACCAGTCTTCATCATCAGTAAGCGAGTGAGAATATGCCTTTCCTTTCCCCCTTGTGATTTGTGGACTAAGTCATACGACGTTGGTAGTGAGGTCGGGAAAGGAGCGAGTGCTGAGCATCACGAGGCTAACCGTTAGCCGAGAATAAGGTTGGGGGCGAGGTAGACGCAAGAGGCTTCTTTGATAGTCGTGATTTGGTGAGACAATGATGCGGGTGGGAATGGATTCTGGAAAGAGAAGTATGTATAGGGTGGGGATCAATTTTAGGCTTAAAAACAGGTGTTGTAGGATAAGGAATGGATAGAAATTTTTACTGGCCTTGTGGAGTGAAGCTTTTGAACCAACTCTATCGAAATGCCATACTTAGCTTTTGCCTCGCCTAGTGTCACATTGTTCCCTGTAAGTATCGATACACATTACAGCAGGCCGCTGTGCAACCCCCGGCCTACCCTATCTTCCATGACTGGTGGAGAGTTATTGGAGGGGGGGGGGGGGAGGCAATTCTATAGCTTGCGCGTTTTACCGAGACCAATCGTTTGGATCATCATGGTTGAACGGGAAATTAAATCTCATTTCCTCCAAATAGGAGACCATTTTCTTAACTTATTCGATGTACCGCCGATGAACTTGGCATATAACAGAGGAAAGCCATTCATCAAACTCTGAATGTAATTTTTCAGTAGTACTTACTTTTGTTTTCAATTTGTGACTTGTTTGTACTTTACTATCTTGCAGAGCGAGAATTGAGGGAAATACTGATAAAATGTTGGTATTACCATCACTTCCACATTTCGAATGTTTGGAGAATTGTTATCGATTTATTGAGATGTATCTACCCTTCAGAAGCGAATGGTCGTATCTAACGTTTGCTAGCATACAAGTAAAAAGGGTGTTTCCAGAATGAGATTTTCACTCTGCAGCAGAGAGAGCGCTGATATGAAACTTCCTGGTAGATTAAAACTGTGTTCCAGAACGAGGTCCCGAGGTCGAGTCTCGTTCCGGAACACAGTTTTAATCTGCCAGGAAGTTTCATATCAGCGCTCACTCCGCTGCAGAGTGAAAATCTCATTCTGGAAACATCCCCCAGGCTGTGGCTAAGCCATGTCTCCGCAATATCCTTTCTTCTAGGGAGTGCTAGTTCTGCAAGATATGCAGGAGAGCTTCTGTGAAGTTTGGAAAGTAGGAGACGAGGTACTGGCGGAAGTACAGCTGTGTGGACGGGGCGTGAGTCGTGCTTCGGTAGCTTAGGTGGTGGAGCACTTTCCTGCGAAAGGCAAAGGTCCCGAGTTCGATTCTCGTTCCGTAACACAGTTTTAATCTGCCAGGACGTTTCAAGTGAAATGGGTAGTCATAAAAATTTTAATTATCACGAAAAAATTTAAATAAGTAATTAATTTAATATCGGTATGCAAGTGCATGTGTACAGACCTGACATACATTGAAATCCCCGCGCCATATTACCGTAGTACGCCTCTGAAGAATCATAATAAAATGGCACAGCCCATTACAACAAATTGGAGTCTCGTGCGGTATTTCGTTTTTGACAGAAGCGAAATGCTGCAGCGGTGTTAGGCTCACCCTGATGACTTCTTTACCACAAAGCGAATTACCGGACGCTAGTCTGCTTTATTTGCCGCATGCGACATATTGGTTGGCCTCTCTAGTGACGTGCTACGGTAATATGACGCGGGGGTATCAATGTGTACCACGACTGCAGACGTGTACCTACAAACAAACAAAAAATAACGCAACTTAATTTTTTTGAGGTAATAATTAAAACTTTACGACTGCCCATCGTCGTCATACACAAACAGCGGTATTACTTTGTGGTGGGCTTAGATCAGGGCCGGTTTGAGAACATTTTTCCACGCAAACGACGTATGATTTGGTGCCCTCCATTTTTCCACATAAGCGACATATCATTTGGAGCCTTCTCGCCCCCTTCGCTCCTTCCCACATAAGTTGATGTTCCTTGGGCTCCTTCTAAGACATTTAAAAATAAATTTAAATCTAGTGATCGCGGATACGGGTTGTTTCCGCCTCTAATTATGATACAGGTTGTATGCAAATCTTGCACTAGGGGCATCTCTGACTTAAGTTGGCACCCTAGGCGACCGCTGTGTCGCTCGACCCTTCAGCCGGCCCTTGCTGAGATAATTCGGCAGACAGGAGCGTCTGTCGACCGCCCGGGATATGTGGCTGGCAACGTTGTTGCTGCGATTCGAGGTTTTGATTTTGATGTCGATAGCTAACACACTGATTAATTTTTTCACCTTCGCTAAAGCTCCGCGACAAAACTATCGGGGCCAGATTCTTTTGTTCATTTTTTTTAATATTTTAAATCTTTTCATTCCCAATCGCTGATGGGAAGAGGGCGGGTTGCTTGAGAGCAATATGCTCTATTCAGCCATGTAGTTTTACGTACATTTATTTACGGATTTTATTTTTGTATTTTTTACATATACATTTTGTTTGAAATTTATACAATATTAGTATTTTGCTTATTATGGTGTCTTGTTGTTGTGCTTCCTGTTGTTTTGTAGATCTCGTTGTTTTACGTTATTTCATCTACATATGGTGGTGTTTCTCCGTTTTGAGTTAAGGGGAGCATTGTTAGCGTTAATTCTGGGAAGAGTTTTGTAGTGTTTTGTGTTATAGTTCTGTTTGGGAGCGTGTACTTGTATTTGGGTTCTCGGTCTTTGTTAGTTTGTGCAATAGTAAGTATTCTAAATCCGGCCTATTTTCTAGGGTGCGCTTGCCGTATTTTGCTCCGAGCTTGGTTAACCGTGTTTGTAGTGAGATCACTGTTGCTGCTTCATACGCTTCTTCCCTCAGTGTAGTGTTGTTCAACCTCATGAAGCTTCTCAGGAGCGTCTTATTGGTACAGTACAGTTTGTTGGCTATGGTGCGTGTCATACCCGCTAGAGCTGGTGCACCGTGCTCTAGAATTGCCCGAATAAAGGTTTTGTATGTATGGATTGCTATACTATTGCTACACTCTTCAATTCTACCTTGAACTGCACGGGCTAACGCTTGTCTTTTCCTTACATGTGCATCTGCATCTACATCGATAATTCCTGTTCGACTCGCAAATAGAACGACGGAAAAACTACTGTCTAGAAGCCTCCGTATGAGCCCTAATTTCTCGTATCTTACCTTCGTGGTCCTTACGTGCAACAGTGTTGGAAGCAACAGAATCGTTCTGCAGTCAGCTTCAAGTTCCGGTTCTGTAAATTTTCTCAATACTATTCCTTGAAAACAACGTCGCCTTCCATCTGAGTTCCCGAAACATCTCCGTAACACTTGCGCGGTGTTTGAACCTACCAGTAACAAATCTAACAGCCCGTCACCGAATTGCTTCAAGGTCATCCTTTAATCCGACCTGGTACGGATCCCAAAAACTTGAGCAGTACTCAGAAATAGGTGCCACTAGCGTCCTATATGCGTTGTTCTTTGCAGATGCACCACACGTTCCTAGAATCCATCCAATAAACCAAAGTCGATCATTCGCCTTTTATGGCTCTCGATCTTCCACCATAATCTAGTCCATCAACATGAGTGGCAAATATGAGGTAGCCAAGGAGGTGGAAACGTGGGTTCTACTATGCCAAGACTGCTTAGTAGCTACAACAGGAAAACACAATTAATTAGCAGGAGTACATAATAAAAAAGTAGTCCATGGTCAGTTGGTTGACAATTATAGAAGACGCGAGTAGACTGAGCGTCTGTAGAATGACATAATTTGCAAGTCACAAATCTTGCAGTGACGAATTAATCTCTCGTAAACTTGAATGTCGAATCCGGTGAATTTGAGCGTCTGTAGAATGACATAATTTGCAAGTCACAAATCTTGCAGTGACGAATTAATCTCTCGTAAACTTGAATGTCGAATCCGGTGAATTTGAAGACTAACTTGGAGCGGAACTACAAAGACTTGATGGCAGCAATGGCTGAGCTGCAGACGATGACTGAAATCGGCGCTGGCTGACCACTGAGCGCGGCTACGAACTGTAGACTGGCACAACTGCACTACTCTCCTGCTGCACATGAAGTGGCCTAGCGGCGCCTCGCGGCGAGCATAAGTACTGCGACTGGCTGTGTTACTCTTTGGCTAACACAGCCGTTCTTCTGCTCCGTTTATCGAGAGAATCGCATCCGGGGGATTGATCTCGTCTGGCGGCCGCGTGGTCGTATGGCTCACGACATCACAGCCTTCCCTACCACTATCCCCACATGCTCGATCCATTTCATATCGCTTTGCAACTTTACGCCCAGATACTTGAACGACGTGACTGTGGCCAGCACGACACATTAATGCTGTATCCGAACCTACATTTAGAGTTACCTGTCATTCATCACACCAACTAAGAATTTTGTCTAAGTCAACTTGTATCCTTCTACAGTCACCTACTTATTTTGCTTAACGTCTCTGTCTAGTGTGTTCGCCGGCCGGAGTGGCCGAGCAGTTCTAGGCGCTACAGTCTGGAACTGCGCGACCGCTACGGTCGCAGGTTCGAATCCTGCCTCGGGCAGGGATGTGTGTGATGTCCTTAGGTTAGTTGGGTTTAAGTAGTTCCAAGTTCTAGGGGACTGATGACCTCAGAAGTTAAGTCCCATAGTGCTTAGAGCCATTTGAACCATTTTCTAGTGTGTTCCTAGTTTTAATATTTATCTAGTGGACAACTAAGTACTTGGCTGTGTTCCCCAGAGTGTTAGACGAATGCGGAGCGGTAGGCGCAACTTAAAGTAGGAGTTCCCAGTTTTCGTGCTTCGCTGACATAGACCTGCCGTTAGCTGCTAGGGCCCCTCGGGGCAGACGCAACGCATCGCATCGCTTCGCTCCCAAAACGCCTCCTGCAGCGCAGCCTCGGGACGGTGTGGGACAGAGCGGCGGGCAGCGCCCCCCTGCTGCCGCGGCCGGCCACGGCGGGTGTGGGAACGTCTGCAGCCCAGCACAGTGCGGTACGGCACGGCAGCGCCAGGGGCAGGGCGATGACAGTAGAAAGTCCCCGCTTCCAGGAACCGCGAGAAAAACGAGAGTAGCCGGTTTGCGCGGTCCGTTACACGCAGCCGTCTGCCACGCACCGCGGCCGCTGCCCGCCTGCCTGGCCACACGCAGGCGCCACCACTCGGATGGCAACTCTTCTCTCGCAGAGCACATTACCTCATTCTTAACACCTCGCTCCTAGTTATCGTACCTGGTTAGACTAATAAGCAAACTATACTGCGTAGCACCCCGTCCGGCCTTGATAATGGGCTCAATTCGCCGAGGGAGTGAGTCCTTTAAGTTTCATCTGGTATGCCGCTCATTGATGATTGGATCGCACAACGCTACTATGTTCTAAGGTGGTTATTATTATTATTATTGTATGCATCAATTACTGTAACACACATTTAGCAAAACAAAGAAATATATATAAAATGAACATGCGAAATTATATACAGTACACAATTTTTAAAACGGCTCAGACTACACTCGGATGGCCGGCCGCGGTGGTCTCGCGGTTCTAGGCGCGCAGTCCGGAACCGTGCGACTGCTACGGTCGCAGGTTCGAATCCTGCCTCGGGCATGGATGTGTGTGATGTCCTTAGGTTAGTTAGGTTTAAGTAGTTCTAAGTTCTAGGGGACTAATGACCACAGCAGTTGAGTCCCATAGTGCTCAGAGCCATTTGAACCATTTTTACACTCGGATGTTGATGGACTCGATCCAGCGGAGTGCCTCGTGGGATGCTTGTTGGAGTTTCTCAACGCCACCAGGAAAGCATCTGATTGGACATTCATTCACAATGTGGCTCATTGTTTGGGTGTCACCACAGTCACACACACTGTCACTTGAAAAGCCCCACTTGTGCGTGTTGTATTTGCACCTACCCTCTTCAGTCCGATATCTGTTTAACTGCACCCACACCTCCCTTGGTTGGAGGAAGCCTGGAACTGGAACTGTTGGATTGTATACAAGTTTGTCGTTTCGGGTTCTTGTAGCTTGCCACTCACGTTTCCACTCTGCGTCCTGGTCGAATCCTGTGGATAGCATTTGGACTCCCATTTCATATGCTGGTCTTCTAGATTTGAGGCGTTTCCTGGGCAGTGATAGCAAATCGTCATGAAGAGGGATCGTGTTGTTTTCAGAAACTTGCTGACAGAGGTTGTAAAGAGCAGCCCATCGACGGAGGTCTGGTGGATAGATGTTTGAAAGCATTGGTAGCCAGCAAGTAGGTGTAGACCGGACTGTACCACTAATTCCTCTCATAACTGTGTTCAGTTGGCCGTCTACTTTCCTACGTGGGCGCTTCGGAGCCACCCTGGTGCACAATATTCTGCTGCAGAGTATACCAGTGCAAGGGATGCTCCTCGGAGGACTGATGTCGTTGCTCCCCATGTACTGCCTGCCAGCTTTCTCACAAGGTTCACTCGTGTTTGTATCTTCTTGGCCGAGTTGGAAAGGTGTTTTTTGTATGTTAAAGTTCTGCCCAGAGTGACTCCCAGGTATTTTGGGCTTTCGTTGTATCTGACTGTGTCAAGAGGGCCGAACTGTGGACTGATCTTTGCTGATGAAAGGCGATTAGAGAGGTGGAACAGGCTTACCTCGGCCATGTCTGAGACCAAATGTTTCTAAAACTGCTACATTTCACCCGCGGTTCCAAAAAGTTTCAGACATTTTCTGTGATTCTGTTAAAAGTAGGAAGTCTCCAGGTAAATACGGGATCCCCAATGAGTTACTGAAATACGGAGGATAATCTATATCTGAACAATTAACTAAGTTGATTAACGATGTTATAACTTGTAATAAAATCCCAAACGAATGGAGAACTAGTATTACAATTCCAGCGTACAAAAAAGTAGATAAGAAAGACCAATCCAAAATCTACTCACTTCAGTTCTTACACTCATGACGAAAATAATAGGCAATAAAACTATAAGTAAGATTTTAGATCCGATAGGTCATGCACAAAAGGTGGTATTCCTTCTTAGACAGGTTGAACACAATTCCATCGAATACGACAGACCATCTTATCTTTGTATTATTGATTGATAGTATTTAGTTAACATATGTGGTAGACCTGCTCTACAGTCGGAGGATTGCTTCCAACTTAATAAAAACAATTCAAGACATTTATTCCAAAAACTACTTCAAGGCGAAAATTAGTTCTAGGTTAATTATCTACATAGCAGTTAAAAATGGTATTAGACAAGTTGACTCTTTGAGCCCGCTACTTTTTAATGTAGTCACTAACGAGGTGATGAAGAAGGTATTGGCTGGAAATGGTTATAGGAACGAAGAAATAAAAATCATTTGTTACGCAGACGATGAGTTTCTGATGGCAAACAGATAACCTGCAGAAACTTTTTCATATATTTAACGTGGCAGACAGAAACCTAGATGTGGCCATATCCACTCAAAAAAATCAGACGTATGATCACGTTTGTGGAACTAATTAGATGCAAATGGAAGTGAACAGTAAAATTATTCAACAGATAATTACGCTTAAATAACTTGGTATTGAACTTTATAGCGGTGGAAATGTCAGAAAGGAAGGTAGAGAACAAGTAACAAAACCAAATAAAGTGGCAGGGTGTTTAAATGATACTATTTCGAAAAGCAAGAATATTCGAAAAGATGCAAATGCTAGAATATGTAAAACATTAGTGAGACCGATTATGACATACACAGCTGAGAGAAGACCGCAAACATCAAAAACAAAAAGACTTTTGGGAACTACAGAAATGAAAAAATCTGCGAAGGATTACAGGGAAGACACTGCAAGGTAGAGAGAGAAGTGAAAGCTTTAGAGAAGGATGTTGTTGCAGTAAATGCCGACTGTTTTGTCTAATTTGTTTACAGTAAAATAGTTTGATTTGGCATAATTAATGATTTGCCCGTATAGAGGGCGTGCATATTCGATTCATGCAATTTTTATTCCAGTATGTTTTAGCTGTTAAAATTTTCAGTTTTAATTGTTTATTAGTTTTATGTATTTCAAAAACATTTCACAGTATTATACGTCTATATTTTGATGCAATAAATATACATTGATTTTTATAATTCGTTTAGAATAAAGTTGTTTGATTTGTCGAAATTAATGGTAAGCCCGTATAGAGGGCATGGATGTTCGCATATGACGGAATGAGAGGCCGTTGCAGACTTTTGTAAGCAACAGCTTTCAGTTTTGTATTAAGACTTCCACAACTTTGGTTCCATTGGTTGTATCTTTTGTAAAGATTGGTACATGTACTTCTGTATGAAAATTGTGGTCTACATGCACCTGAAGCTTATACAGGGTGTTACAAAAAGGTACGGCCAAACTTTCAGGAAACATTCCTTACACACAAATAAAGAAAAGATGTTATGTGGACATGTGTCCGGAAACGCTTAATTTCCATGTTAGAGCTCATTATAGTTTCGTCCACCTACGCTCAATGGAGCACGTTATCATGATCATACGGGATACTCTACCTGTGCTGCTAGAACATGTGCCTTTACAAGTACGACACAACATGTGGTTCATGCGCGATGGAGCTCCTGCACATTTCAGACGAAGTGTTCGTACGCTTCTCAACAACAGATTCGGTGACCGATGGATTGATAGAGGCGGACCAATTCCATGGCCTCCACGCTCTCCTGACCTCAACCCTCTTGACTTTCATTTGTCTACGCAATCCCGGTACCACATGTAGACTCTTCGTGCTCGTATTGTGGACGGCTGTGATACAATACGCCATTCTCCAGGGCTGCATCAGCGCATCAGGGATTCCATGCGACGGAGGGTGGATGCATGTATCCTCGCTAACGGAGGACATTTTGAACATTTCCTGTAACAAAGTGTTTCAAGTCACGCTGGTACGTTCTGTTGCTGTGTGTTTCCATTCCATGATTAATGTGATTTGAAGAGAAGTAATAAAATGAGCTCTAACATGGAAAGTAAGCGTTTCCGGACACATGTCCACATAACATATTTTCTTTCTTTGTGTGTGAGGAATGTTTCCTGAAAGTTTGGCCGTACCTTTTTGTAACACCCTGTATAAATTTGACAACATTACGTGTTTTACGATAAGTTGTCTTTTACATATACTGTACCTTGTATGGTTGTGAGACATTGGTTGTAAGGGCTGTTACTTTACTGATTTATGTCTTTTGTACTGTTTTAATAGTGATGAGCATTATTGTATAGTTGAAAGCAATCTGCAATAAAATTCAGATTGTGCGCGACTGATCGCTGTTCTTGCTTGCTGAAGGCCGTTGTCATCTTGCAAGACGGGATGTCCAAGGCTTGTACAACAAAGGGCAACAGTAATTCACGGAGAATGTTGAAATATGTCTCCTCGTTCGTATGCACTGTTAAACTAACGAGGGGGCCGAAATCGTGGTATTATTTGCTGCCACCTAATTACGAGTTCAATCCCAAAAGTTAGGTTTCCTACACTTTTAGCTGTACAAACAAACGTTTATTTTCTATAGCAATTACTTCGTTTTAAAGTTTGAGGAATGCTTTATTTTTGTGCGCAATGTTCATTTCGGTCGACGCATTTTTGTGGACCCTGAAGCTGTTTTGTAATGTCTGTGTCATACCAGCTCGACATCAGATCCTTCATAAAGCGTTGAACCTCATCTTTTACCTCGTCGTCGGAGCAGAATTGCCTTCCCGATCAATGTTCCTTCAACTTAGGCAACAAGTGGTAGTCACTCGGTGCCAAATCCGACATGGGGGGATGAAAGAGAAATTTTGGGGGGGGGGGGGGGGAGGAAGGGGGCGAGGCACCATCCTTTTGGTAGATGAAGTCTCTGTTGGCTCCTGGCTGGGGCATGAGCCAATTTTCTAGTATATTGTAATAAACGTTTTTATCTATTCAACCTGGCAAGATATAGGTCTGTTCTGAGCAAAAAGCGGGCCCGTAATCTTTAAAGTTTCATAAAGAAATTTATCTTCACACAAGCAAATTTTCACTAGAAATTCATTTGTATAAAACTCGTAAAACGTCGAACATTATGTTTCAATGGCCGATATTAAAGCAGTGGTAGGCGGAAACGTTTGTACTTCAGTCTTCTTCATAAAACCTGCCAAATCTTGAAGTCGGTAGATACTTAGGAAAATCATTTGTACTATCTTAACGTTTGTTCACGCATTTTGGCCGACCTGATGATTTCCCCTTACAAAGGCACCTTGTGACTGTAAACTGCACGTGTGATGTCTGATGGAGTTGGGGTCCAGTTAGCAAACACGTCTAGGGCCATTCGTAAGAGTACTTGAAAACACGACTAATTCAGTCGCAGATATATAGTTAAAGAAATGAAATTCTCAAATATACCTCCTAAAATATGGGAGAACTAACATTTGAAGTGCTTTTTGTTCGGCCGAACACGTCTAACCCATCCAAATTTCAGGGAACAAAAAACAAAAGTGCAGCAGTTTCTAATTAAGCGGTGGTATGACATAAAAATTTACGTAGATATGATCTGTGTTTGTACCAAAGACAATACATTCACATCACATAATTCATGCCTGTCACAGTGGGATAGCGGAAAGTTTATTCCCTATATGAAAAAAGCAACGATTAAGAAACTATTTTACCAAATGGTACTTGTTAGCAGTTTCAGGAGATCACTGGGCGTTAGCTTTACACGAAAGTATCACCTTACGATCTACAATCTAAATCTAGCACTGGGACAGTAACACGAAATTACATGAAACCTGCGTGCGTCGTCAGCAAGGGATACTGATTTATTGCGATGAAACCTTAGTAAACCGAATACTTTCTCTCGCATATGAAAATGTATCTTGGGCAGCCTGTTACAACATAAAATGCGCTTTTGTACAAGGGCGCCCATGCAAGTCCCTCCCCCCTCCCCCCTGCTCTCACGGAAAAGAGAAAACAAAGACATGAAATGTATTCGCACTTGCGAATATGGTCTACCTCCAGCTGTGCAGCGAAATGACGACAATGCAAATTTGTGTCGGACTGGGACTCGAACCCCGATTTCCCGCTTATCGCGAGCGGTCGCTTTACTATTTGGCTAGGACGACACTGATTCAGTTTCCTCTTTGTTTCTTTGGTCATTAATGAGCGGAACTCGCAAATAAGTGAGGTGCTGGGTCATGCCCAATAAATTACTTGTAAAAGTCGCGTTACCAAGATGTTTTCAAACCGCATATGGGTTCCAATTCAGAATATTATCTACTCAGTCCCTTCTACATGTCCTGGAAGTTAGTGACGGGAATTTCCAAACACCCTATGTATTGGAGTCAGGTGCTTGTCTTCCAAGAAAATAATTTAAAAGTCGTTTATCCGCAAGTTTTTAACAGGGTTGGAACTGGAAGTTTTTTATGAGCACCTATAAGTCGCCATTCGTCATCCAAAATATTAAAAAAACTCCATATCCCCAGGTCTAAGACCGAGCGAGGTGGCGCAGTGGTTAGCACACTGGACTCGCATTCGGGAGGACGACGGTTCAATCCAGCGTTCGGCCATCCTGATTTAGGTTTTCCGTGATTTCCTTAAATTGCTTTTGGCAAATGCCGGGATGGTTCCTATGAAAGGACACGGCCGACTCCCTTTCTCATCCTTCCCCAATCCGATGAGACCGATGACCTCGCTGTTTGGTCTCTTAGACTAATTCAACCCAACACAGGTCTAAGCACACCCCCCCTCCCTCTACCCCCCGCGTGACGACGACCAGATTGGCTAACTTCAATGCTACTCCGCCTAGGCAGATGCGCGGTCAGCGCGGCCGACTGCTAACCGAGGGGGTCGGGTTCGATTCCCGGCCGAGTCGGAGGTTTTCTCCGCGAGGGGACTGGATGTTGTGTTATCCTAACGTTCGTGTCGTCGTAATTGACATTCCACTGCTGAGACGGCTGTATGGGCATCGCCCTAAGGCCAATTAAAAAATTAAAAAACTTCAGTGATAAATAACTCGAAAACGGCGCAACGTATCTAATTTTTCATAACTATTATTTCTGAGCACACACTCCTCTGTAAAGCCTTTACCAGATTTTCAGACTGTTTCTGACCACCTTGTAGACTAATTCGAATAAAGCAGTCCACATAACATGCGTCAAATTTTTATTTGTTACACACATACAGTTGGTTACAGAGATAAGTTTTCATTTCGCCTGTTGGTACTCCAGTTGCTATGGGCATATTTGTCGATTGCCGTTTTTGTTTCAAGCTGTGGTTGAGTTGACGTAAATGAATTTTTCAACTATGACTGTGATTATCATTTTTGGCCAATTCTATTGTACCGTCCAAGCATCCCGCACGTATTTACAGATGGTGAGTATACCAATATGGTTTTTGTGTGCGGGTTTTGTAATGGAATCGCTGCTGCTGCGTCTGGTGTACACGGTAAACGATTTACTAACCACAGAGTATCAGATTCAAGCTTGTTAAAACATGTTTTCGTTAAATGCGTGAGATTGGTGCAGTGTCCAGCAGTCCTATACGATACGAACTGCAAATGAACAGAGTGTGGATGAATTAGAAGGCATTGTTCAATTGGTAGAACACACAGAATTTCTGTACGTATCGTGTTCCAAGTACAGGTACAAGCATGTGGCGAACATCTAGTATGCACGGCATGAGTCGAAATAATTGCAATTTAGTCGTTGGCTAGTTGGAAACCGTTGAGTGACAGCATTAACGTTGTTTACCAATGAAGCCACTGTCCCTAGTGACAGCGTCAGTAACACTCGTAACTCACATCGGTAGTATGACGAAAACGACGCGCCTTTCAGCATAAACATTTTTAAGAATGGTTATCTGTAAATGTGTTGTATGGTATTATAGACAATCAGGTGATTGGGTCTTTTGTGCTACTGCGTTGTCTTAGGGAGCCTCCGTTATCTAGACTTTCTTGGAAACTAGCTTCCACCATTATGGGAAGACGTTCCTTTGGACAGAAGGGTGGGTATGTTCTTCCAAGATACCGGGACCATATACATTCGCGTTGTCGGATGACACATTATCTAAACCCAAAAGACGAATGGATCGTTCCGATTATGAATGTGCTGCCCACACAAAATGGCGTCAGAACGGCTACGCATGGTTTTACGAAGATGATTACAAAGAGCAGTGAAGCAGGAGGTGAAATTTATGAAAATAAACTTTTAAATCAATCATTTGCCTTTCTTTAACAGTTTCTATGAGTGTTTTGCTTTGTTCTAACAGCTGTATTTCTGTGCTCAGTGAAAACTGGACACATGTTATATGGAATGTTTTATTTGAAGTAATCTACACTGCCACCTCCTAAAATATTTACTGTTCCTCCAGAATTACCGTGTATATCTGGTGGAATGCGCTTTAGCAATAGCATTCCTGCTAGAAGCGTTATTCTTTGTTAGTGAGCACCAAATATTAACTTCAAAACGCTTACAACTTCTCGTTTAGAATCAGCTATCTAAGCGTTGTCACTCGTTGAAATTAGGGTCGAATTTCCATAGTATATCATTTCGGTGATCTCTAAGAGACGAAGAAACACTGTCATTATTTACTAGCGATTTTTGATATAAACTAGCAACCCACTCCAGCTCTGCACAGTTAGCACTAAATATCTATCGCCGAATAACTTGTTCATCATGCATAGTAAGCAACGAGTTAATGCATGACGCTCTTAACCAGAGTTACATTGCGCCTCGTTTTCGGAAGGAGATTCCAGAGAGCGAGTTACAGCCTGATATTATTGAGCCTCAGCATGTCCCACCTCACGATCTGTAATGGATTCTTGAGATAGTATGGTCCTCAGTCTTTTAGCGGTTCTAGTGTATCGAGAAAGACTCGACCATTTTCTAGGCATTTTTGTTTGTAAACAGAGTGGAATCAAAATGTAATAAGTAAGTACGTGAGTCCTAGCCAAGAAGTCAAATATATAAATATAATCTATCGAAGAAGCAAAGCAATGTCGTTAAGCTTCTAACACATGAAACAAAATCAGTAAATCTGTATACTCTAGCCAAGTAAATTCAATGTTGGTTTGTATTCGGAAAGATAATATGATGATGTTTGGTTTGTGGGGCTCTCAACAGCACGGTTATCAGCGCCCGTACAGATTCCCAACCTTTGCTCAGTCCAATCTCGCCAGTTTCATGAATGATGATGAAGACAACACAAACACCCAGTCATCTCGAGGCAGGTGAAAATCCCTAACCTCGCCGGGAATCGAACCCGGGACCCCATGCTCGGGAAACGAGAACGCGACCGCGAGGCCACGAGCTGCGAACGGAAAGATAATAATGCGCTGCTTAATCCTGTCACAGACGTAAACTTCCGAAAATACTTCTGTCTGTTGGTTCTTTGATGTACTACTCCATGATAATCGTGTCACTTAGGTAAACATTCGAGATACTAAACTGATGAGACTTCTTAAAGTGTTACTTAAGATATTTTTTCTTTTCGTGATCCGATTTTGATGAAATGAAGCCTGTATGTTGCCCCAAATTGCGCTCATATTACCTGTGAAAACGTCATGAAAATTGGACTATAGTTTTGGAGACTAGAGTGTTCAAACTGACAGGTGAAGTTTTTGAAGATAGTTTTGTTGTATCCCGTTACTTGCCTATACCACCCGCAATCAGTTTTTGGCAAATGTTTTCGTTGTACGGATTTACAATTTTATGATTAATGTTGACGACAGTGATCGCGAAAGCTGTCAGCAGTTGGCAAGCCTGTCGACAGAAGACTGTCGCCGGTGCTGAAGTGGCGGACCGCGACGGACGCCGGTGGAGACGGGAAGCCAGGAGACGCAGGCGCGCCGTTGGGCTGCGGATGTTTGGATAGGGTTTGGGCGTCTGTGTGCTAATGCCGGCCGGCATTAGGCGTGTTTGCGGCGCTGGGCAGATATGGCTGAGCACACAAACACACCGGGAAACGCCCAGGGCCCGTCTCCCAATACGAGGCCCGTGTGCTTGCGGCGCGGTAGCAGCTTCTTACGCAGTTCCGCTCCAACATCACGCCGCCACTTAGCCGAGTGCCTTCTTCCTGAAGAAAAAAGAAAACGCTGTTCTAGGGTTCCATTTAAATCGCTAGCGCGGGAGCCACTTGGAATAGCTGATTCCCTCGCTGTCAGAAAAGCTTGATTTTTCCCTGAGAGCTCCTAAGCGAGAGTTGGGTTATTCACGAACGTATAAGGGCTGTCATTAAATTCTTCATTTGTATAGCCATAGCGTCCGTGGTTGCTTTACAAAGGTTTTGAAAATCCAGCTGTGCAATAATTCCTGGGGATCTAAAACTTGATGATAATGTGTTTACTGTTCAGCGTGCCCTCAATACACAAGAATTGAGGTTGCAAGTTGAAGCCAATGGCTTTCAGAACTTGCCGGTTATCCGGTACGCCGCTCAAAGCGAAGTTCGACTTTCCCGAAAACACTACTTTTCGCCACCAGCGACCGCGTTGAATGCCTCAATTTGCGAAAGGCATTCGATACAGCTCACAGTCTTGCCTAGTTAAAAAAAAAAAAAAAAACAAAAAAAACGACCAGTTCTTTGACTGCATTCGAAACATCCTAACAGATGGCACTTAATGCGTCATCTTTAATGGGGGAAAATGCTCAAATGTGAAAGTAATTTCTGGGTACGTCGAGGGTTGCAGGATAGGTTATACCGAGAATTATTAAGAAAAAAATTGGACACATTGCCCCTTTTCGAGTTAATTAGCACTGAAGTTAGCGAATCAGGCCTTTGAGCGCACAAATTCAGTCCCCTAGAACTTAGAACTACTTAAACCTAACTAACCTAAGGACATCACACACATCCACGCATGAGGCAGTATTCGAACCTGCGACCGTAGCAGCAACGCGGTTCCGGACTGAAGCGCCTAGAACCACTCGGCCACAGCGGCCGGCGTAAGCGAAAACCTAACTGGCTAACTTCAATGCTAATTAACTCGAAAATGGCGGAACGTATCGAATTTTTTCTTAACAATTAGTTCGCACCACACCCTACTCTGCAACCACCTTTTAAGATTTTCGGATTGTTTCGGACTATCCTGTATAAATAAAGCGCTGTACAGCGTCGGAATCTCCCCGCAGCTGCCTACGGATGACGCTGTTGTATGCAGGGCAGTTGTAACACCAGAGAACTGTTGGCCTTCAGGGTATGTACTTGTGCATCAATAGATAAAACCCATTATTCTTCGATAATATGAATGGATATCAAAGCCTAAAACAGTAACTACCGTCATATATCTAGCTGTATGCGCCCGGAACGACTGAAAGTGGAATAACAACATAAAACTGGTTGCAGGGAAAGCGGGTGCCAGACTGATTTAAACTGGAAGAACGCTAAGGAAATGTAATCCACTCACGAATGGAACGGGGTGTGTAACCCTCGTTCGGCCGATTCTTGCGCGTAGTTCATCAGTTTGGGATTGGCGCCAGGTAGTACTAATAAAGTCGATAAAGGAGGTCCAATGGAGATCGGCGAGGTCTCGACTGCGTTAGTCTGGTAACCGTGAGAGCGTCACTGAGATGCTTTTCGAACTACTGGGGCAGAAGCAACAAGAAAAACATTGTTCATCACAGAAATATTTACTGTTGAGACTATAATCCCAAGTGCGTATGTTGCAATGAGTGTCAGGCAACATGTTGCTTCGTCCCACAAACATCTGTTGTAATGGCCAGATTGGAAAAGTCAGAGATATTCTAGATCACACTGAAGATTACCGGTGTCAGTCGCTCATCCCGTGATCCATACAGAATTGAAGCACGGGGTTGCAGGCGGTTGATAATGACGGTACCAACAATATTGTACATTATACGCCGTAAGAAGGCTTGCAGAATAGATACAACCTATCACCATCTGACTAAATGGTTCAAATGGCTCTGAGCACTATGGGACTTAACATCTTAGGTCATCAGTCCCCTAGAACTTAAAACTACTTAAACCTAACCAACCTAAGGACATCACACACAACCATGCCCGAGGCAGGATTCGAACCTGCGACCATAGCAGTCTCGCGGTTCCGGACTGCAGCGCCTAGAACTGCACGGCCACCGTGGCCGGCCCATCTGACTAAGGCAGTGCCAGATCGCCTAAAGCTGTGTACAAGGTCTGTTAGAAAAGAACTCACGTTTAGCTGGGACAAAAAGAGGCCTACCTGTAGCGCTGGATACCTTATCACCCTCAATGTAGTTCCCGTGGGACTCCACACATTTCTCCCAGCGGTGCCATCATTGTTGAAAGCACGCCGAAGATGCCTCTTTCGGAATGGAGTTTAGCTCGGCTAGCGTTGCTGCCATGATGTCCTCTCTTGTCTAAAACTGCGTCCCTTTCAGTCACCTCTTGAGTTTGGGCAACAGCCAGAAGTCACAGGGAGACACATCAAGAGAGTGAGGAGCCTACTGAAGCTCAGGAATGTCGTTTTTCGCAAAAAAGTCTGAATCAATTGCGAGGAATGTGATAGGTCACTGTTGCGATGGAGGCGCCGATTTCCTACTGAACCCTAGTCCGGCCTCTTGCGCAGCACGGCATCACGTTGGCGCCGGAGAACATCCCTGTAGTACTCTGGTGATCGTTTAACTCAGTGGTGCGTACTCGCGGAGTGCCACACCGCGGGCGTCGAAGAAAGCCGTCAACATCACTTTGACGATCCTGCGAAATTGGCGGACCTTCTTTGGTCTTAGGGTCGAGGAATGCTTCCACTGTGACAACTGGGATTTGGTTTCCGGGTCGTACCCGTACACTCAGGACTCGTCACCAGCGATTCTGGTGTCTTCCACTGTTTGTGGAATCCAGCATGTGCCGTGAGACTTCAACATGAAATTGCTTTTGCTCCGCTATCAGCAGCTTCGGCACGAATTACGCCAACACTCTCTTCATGGCCGAATCTTAGGTCAGAATAAAATGTGCCGAAAAAATGCTGATGCTCACCTCTTCCTCAGTTTCTCTGATAGTCCCGAATCACCACAGCGTTCAATTTGGCAATGACCAAGTCATTTCGGTATGTTGATGGCCGACCGGAGTGTGGCCCGCGCTCCACCGATGTGCAGCCGTCTTTAAACCAGTTGAACCACTCCTTAATCTGTGTAACGCCCACAGCATTGTCTCTGAAAGGCGTCTGAACCTTCCCAATGGTTTCCGCCTGGCCGTCGCCCAGTTACTGCCTAAATTTGATGAAATAGCGCTACTACAGTAGTTCCGTCATTTCCCTTGCAATGAAAACCTCACTTAACTGCTGCTTGCCAGCAACTGACGATATCGACAAGAAAAAAAAAATACTTTTCTAATCGTCCTCGTATGCTTCAGATGGCCGGCCGGAGTGGCCGAGCGGTTCTAGGCGCTTCAGTCTGGAACCGCGCGACCGCTACGGTCGCAGGTTCGAACCCTGCCTCGGGCATGGATGTGTGTGATGTCCTTAGGTTAGTTAGGTTTAAGTAGTTCTAAGTTCTAGGGGACTTATGACCTCAGATGTTAAGTCCCATGGTGCTCAGAGCCATTTGCTTCAGATGGGGCTACTTCTGTCTACTTTCCAGCCAGCTAGGCGGAAGCGAGGCATTTGCGTCTGAGGGAAAGGACACGGCGATAGCAATACCTTGGGGTGTAGACATCGCCGTTCTGACACGGCCTACGGGCCTAACATCTTGGAGCAATTAAACGTTAATCGACAATTTCGTTCTAAAGTACTCTTTGCAGTCATTTGACAGATATACACAGTGCAATGTGCGTGACACGGGGTGTCTAAATAAACAAGTGGCTGCTGAAATTCAGCTGCTTTACTGCTTCCCAAAATTGTGATGTCGCATGCATACCTTGTAACTGCGTCTTGCCATTCGCAATTGGTTGTTGTTCGGTTCTTCCTGCGTCTCCTGAAACCGAATCTCATACATAAAACGTTACTGAGAATAGCTTAGCCAGTCTTCAAGCCCATTTCTGTGCCAGAAGACGATCTGTAACTGTCGTTGTGTCGGTATTTGTGTATTTTGCTGGTTGTACGGTAACAATCTGTGAATACGCATCGTCAATGGAATATTTAATGTGAGCAGTGTGTATCTTATTCTTTTACCTGCACTTTCAGACCTGAGCTTTGAAAGCCACCTCACTGTGTGTGCCGGAGGGCACTTTGGACCAGTCATGTCTTCCCTTTCCTGCTCCAGGCTCGAATCACACTCGGGAGAACGATTATTGTCAAGCCTCCATGTGAACTCAAATCTCTCTGATTTTACCTTCGTGGTCTTTTCCCGCTATATTATATGCAGGAGGAAGAAATATATTGATTGACTCATCTAAGAATGTATTGAAGGAGCTTATGACGAATGCAATGTTTTTCTCTATTTTCTCTATCCTATCTGGTAGGGTGGTGGTGGTGGTATTGAAATTTATAGGGTACTCAACAGCTAGATTATTAGTGCCCTCGCTAAACGCCAGTACTAAACTAAATGAAGACGAATGTGGCTTTTTAAGAACGGGTATGCGCCAAAAGGCAAAATATAAAATGTAATTCTCAGCTATCCAGCTACACACTCTCACTCGAAATCACATTTATACTTCCACCGAAACACCCGCAGACGAATGCCTCAGGTCATTTTATAGTTAAAATACTCACAATCAGACAGTACTAAATAACATCTTAAATAATATAAGAAGGAACTGTACATGGTTGATCAATCCCATATTACTAGTCCTTACTAAACCTGGAATGTTTTGCAACTGCTAAATATGTATGGGAAGTGCATATACCCTAAGTTCCTTGCCCCTTCTCTCTTTGCCCATCACATCCCTGCCTCTCACTCTGTACATCTCCTCCCCCCACCCCCCCTCTCTGTCCACGTCATCCTCCCCCATCTCTATGTCCATTACAGTCTGAATCTTCAGTAAAGTATATCGTGACCTTTTCGAGTTTTTTGGTACCAAAAAACAAATATAAAAAAATAAAAATATATTACAAAAATATGTAGTTAATATCCGCCCGAACGTTCATTACATAGTCGTGTAAAATTCTGTAGTAAAGTGGTCAAGAAATTTTAGAGATTTGTGGTAAAACGCTTCCTCCAGTATATATATATATATATATATATATATATATATATATATATATATATATATATATTACAATAATATATAGCCTATCTGTTTACGTCTGTCCGAATGTTAAGCGTTTTCGGAAATTTTCGCTAGCAACATTTCACCTTTATATATTAAGTATGAATTTATATATTATATTATGAAGTCAAAACGATTTTTTAATTATGAAAACGAGTGACAGCAGAACTGTCAAACTGAGCGCAATTTATTTACATTTTCTTTTTCATGCAAAAAATACCAATATCATCCACAATTATGAAAAACGAAAAAAAAAAATCGGTCGAGTCGTTCAAGTGATCATCTTCCACAATTGATTTTAATTTCCGACTTTTCCAGTGGATTTTCGAAAAATTTTCCTTCGTATAAATCTTGCTCTGACAATAACGAACGCAACAGAAAATATCAACCAAATCGGTCAAGCCGTTCTCAGCTGATGATCTTTCATACATACGGCAATTGATTTTTGTTTATATAGATATACGTCGAAGTTTATGTGTTAATATGTTTGTTACTCCTTCACGCGGCTGCATGGATTTGGAAGAAATTTGGAATAGAATTAACTTTTACCCTGAATTAACACGTAGGTCGCTTTTAAGTGTGTAGTACAAAATCTTTATTGATTTGGAGAATGTAATGCGAAATGTGAACAATAATTACTCTTACAAAAATGTATTTATTCTTTGACTTTTGAACTATACAGTATTTGTGTAAATATTTTTATTGTTTAATGTGACCTACATAATACAACTCAACGTAACGAACTGAATGCTTATAGAGTCTTCAAGGTGTTAAATCTGTACTTCCACACAAGACCGTTGCATTTTAGGCATTGAGCGTCAGGCATATCTTATACACTGAAGCGCCAAAGAAATTGGTATAGGCACGCGTATTCAGATACAGAGATATGCCGTCGGCAACGCCTATATCAAACAAAAACTGTGTGCCGCAATTGTTATATCGGTTACAGCTGCCACAATGGCAGGTTATCATGATTTAACTTTATAGCCGGCGCACGAGCGATGGCACACAGCATCTCCGAGGTAGTGATGAAGTGGGGATTTTCCCGTGCGATCATTTCACGGGTGTACCGTGAATATCAGGAATCCGGGAAACCATCAAATCTCCGACATCGCTACGGCCGGAAAAAGATCCTGCAAGAACGGGACCAACAACGACTGAAGAGAATCGTTCAACGTGACGGAAGTGCAACCCTTCTGCAAATTGCTGCAGATTTCAATGCTGGGCCATCAACAAGTGTCAGTGTGCACACCATTTAACGAAACACCATCGATATGGGCTTTTGGAGCCAAAGGCCCAATCCTGTACCCTTGATGACTATACGAAACAAAGATTGACGCCTCGCCTGTGCCCGTCAACACCGACATTGGATTGTTGATGACTGAAACATGTTGCCTGGTCGGACGAGTCTTGTTTCAAATTATATCGAACAGATGGACCTGTACGGGTATGGAGACAACCTCATGAATCCATGGACGCTACATGTCAGCAGGGGATTGATGAAGCTGGTGGAGGCCCTGTAATGTTGTGGAACGTGTGCAGTTTGAGTGATATGGGTACCCTGATACGTCTAGATACGTACGTAAGCATCCTGTCTGATAACCTGCATCCATTCATCTCCATTGTGCGTTCCGACGCACTTGGGAAATTCCAGCAGGACAATGCGACACCCCACACGTCCAATTGCTACAGAGTGGCTCCAGGAACACCCTTCTGAGTTTAAACACTTCTACTGGCCACCAAACTCACCAGATATGTTCATTATTGAGCACATCAGGGATGCCTTGCAACATGCTATTAATAAGAGATCTCCATCCCTCGTAATTTTACGGATTTGTGAACAGCCCTGCAGGATTCCTGGTGCCAATTCCCTTCAGCACTACTTCAGACGTTAGTCGAGTCCATGCCACGTCGTGTTGCGGCACTTCTGCGTGCTTGCGGGGCTCTACGCGATATGAGGCAGGTGTACCAGTTTCTTTGGCTCTTCAGTATAGCTCCTGAGACGCTCAAAGCGTTTAATCCATTTTTTCATACAAGCCCATTGCATTTTAGTCGCTGATCATCAGGGGTATCTTATAGCTTCAGAGACGATGCCATTTAAATCCTATACGACAGAGACGTCGCGCCTTTACATGTAGAACGTGGAGGGCTTTTAGTGTGGTTGGATCTGATTATGATATATACACAACAAGACAATTATCATCTTTTCCGTGCTAGTCATGTCGCTAACAGTCGCGAAATATTCATTCCCTTTCCTGACACATTTTGTAATTCGCTACTTCGTCACGGAAAATTTTGTTCCTTAAGTAAACGACTAAGTCGTGATTGACATGTATTGTCAGCTTCTCCCATCGTTTCAAATACTTTTTCGACGTCGCATTGTTTGCTGGGCGGAAAGTGGCTCGCGCTTGATACCTCCAAGAGAGAAATTTTATGGTGGTGCATACGCTTGGATAATGTTTTCTGGCATTAACATTTCTTCATAAATAATCGCTTAACCGCATGTAACACCACAGGTCACAGCTCGTATAGACGAAACAGTCACCATGGAAACACATTACATTCTTACACCTTGTAAGACGGCAAGAACTATGCCCCTTACATGAAGTCATTAAAGATCACCTAACTCACGTTGAGCGAACAGTAGGGCTGAACAAAAAATGACTGACAAGGCACAATGCATCTTGTAGAGGGTATAGTAAGGACGTATTGGAATAATTAATTTCAGGTGATGGTTTTAATGTAATTCACATTACATGAAAATTTTATGGAAACAAGTCGATTTACTGGACGCTAGTTTACCCAAGGGAAGCATTTAGAGTTGACCGTGGCCGGCTGGGGAACGGCGAAGGGAAGCGACAATAGGCAGCTTAGGGTGGCTCGAGCTCTGAGAAAGCAGAAATGCAGTGCAACCTCCAGCCGCCTTAAGATGAGTGACAGTGAGTGGGTGGTTGACCTCAACTCCATGCTGGTGTACCGGGAAACGGATGGAGAGCTTGTACACCTGTTGATAAATGTCCGTCGTCCCGTCTTCTGTGAAACGTGCGACAAAACCGCGCAAAGCTACGGTGGAGCGGTCAACAGAGGTCAAAATATGCGTGTTCATGACTATAGCAACTTCACGCTGAATTCACAGTCCGCAGGGCCTGAAGTAAATCAGGTGAAAAGCGACAGCATGAAATACGCCGGCCTCCGATGGGAACGTAGGACCAAGGAATCTGAAGTACTCTCCTGGGAGTCAGAATTCCGGAAAACTTGGTGTTTGAGCAGACACTAACCTGATGGGTGGCCTCAGGGGAGCTAAATAGAAGAAGTTGAGAGGAAGGGAAATTTTGTGGGAATTTGTTCACTTCCCAGAACAGGCATTGGTCGGCACTGGGAAGCGATGCATAATTAATGCGACTTGCGCTGCAATTGGCGTGAGTGATTTTGCTGGAGGGGAAACCGAGGCGAAGAGCGTACTGGCAGAAGTCTCAGTAGAGGTCTTCCGTTCCCAGCTTGTCTAGAGTGTGGACGTGGCGTTCTTTACTCAGCTTGCCTGAGAAAGAGTAAGCATCTCTGCAGTTTAGGACTTAGCAAATGGAACGATTAAGCTTGGAGGTAGAAAGTTTTGGTTCAGCTATGTACTGAGCAAGATAGCTAGGAGTGAATAGACGAGTGCAGCCTTGCAGCACCACGAGGTCGGCCGACCTTCACACAACGACGCCACTCCACCACGCTGTATTCGGTGATATTGCGCCCGCTCTGGCCACTGTTTAATTTGTTAGATCACGTCGGCAAAGTTTCCATGAGGGTTTCATGGACCATGTACTGTAGAATTCTTCTCGCACTTCGCATTACGCCTGGGTCAGTCGATAGGAATTACTTTTGAGTTATCGAGCTTTACTCCACGCAAACGCAATTTATTACCACTGCCTGGTAGGAGAGTCATGTAATGTGATGATTGAAGGTCGTGAGTTAAAATAAATTTGTGATAATCGACTGCATCTGTTTTCAATCAAGTAGTTGAAATCTCAAGTCATTTTCTTAATTAATTTTATGTTCAACATTTGCATCTGGTGTTCAATAGCTGCATATAACGTGAATGTGCACCCCTTTTTAATTAAAAGTGATCAATTCTGGATCAATTAATGTCAACACTGCCACCGCAGTTCAATCAGGAGTCACAGGGCCTTATTACTTTCTTTGCGTTATCCGATATTACGACAGTTTTGCATTCTCTGTTGATCTGTTAGTAATTAGCTGGGGTGAACACACGCCAAAACCAGATAAATGACGGGTGGGGTGTTACAACCTAAGAAAGTATTTAGAAGGTCGAACATCACCCAGACTCTTAAAACACGAACCAGTTCGATTCATCGTCTTATAAAATACCGGGCAGGTCACCTTCTGCTGAAATGCGGTATACCGGCGTCTGTGCACCACAAGCACTGCAGTCTTTGGCTCCTTCCGCCAGAGGAGGAATCCATGAATCAACGCCTCAGAGGACAGTGCCCTAACCGGAGGCGCGTTAGGAGTACCTCCTGCCGCAACAACAGCCGGAAGGAGGAACGCCACAGCTGTGTTGTTCGTTTCATCGACTTCGCTTGTTGTTCCTCAAACTCCTCCCACAGACGCATGATCCTGTGTCTCGACAGTGAGGTAACTGCATGTACAGGGGTAGGAAATTCGGAAACTGTATTTTCCAAGCAGGCATTCTTAGCTGCTTCATTATCCCGAATTCACGCGTGGAATGGTACCCAGCAGAACGACACGTCCTTTGTAACTGGAAAATGGTGCCGAGAATCACCTGAATGAAGTTTTCTGCTGTGTGCACGGTGATGAATAGCCTCAAGGGTACTTAGGAACTCGGTCCAGATGAGGTATTTGGTAGCATATTTACATCGTATCTATTCCAGTGATCTCAATAAAGCACATAATTCAGAGCCATACACTGTGTGCCTATTAGCTAAGCTCATCTTGCCATGCTCTGGAAAAAGCACAGCGCAGCCTATGGATTTCACTTGCTTAGACCCATGAGCACAACTATAACATACACAGTGGTCGGATAAAATAAGTAAAACGTCGTTGTAAAAAACATAGTCCAGGGCATAATTCATTTTGTACACTGATAAATCTAAAAATAACTCTGTGTCTTCTTATTAGCCAGGGTGGTGAACGACTCCAACCACGATAAAGCACAGAGATACGATCCGCGTAAAGAACAACTGGGCCCTGTTGCGTGCGAAACCAGCATGGCCAAGTCGCTCGTTGTGCATTTCTGAATGGTCGTTCCATTGGAGGACGAGAGCCGATGGGGTCCCGGGTTGACGAGCAGTGCTCAAGTGCCTGTCGAGAGAGGATTTTGGGAGTTACCTCCATCGTGTGTGGATTGCGCTACAGTTCCCAGCAATTTGTCACCAGTGTAGTTGTATAGTAGTGGGTTACAATTATTTTCGTTCAGGGTCTACTAACAATCCTCTGTTAGTCATTCACCAAATCAGTATTGCCTTCTGGCGTTGCTTGTTTGTTATAGACAACCACATTACCTATGAACAGTCTTAAGAGCATTCGATACTTTCTTCTAGATCACTTATGTATATTGTAAACAGTAAAGGTTCTCTTACGCTTTCTTCAGGGACTCCGGAAATAACCTTTACATCGTGATTTTGTTTCGTCATAGGGACTATCGACAGGGGATCTGAAGTTGATTCTGTATTTCTATATTTCCGGAAAGCTTTTGACACCATTTCTCGCAAGCGACTTCTAATCAAGCTGCTGGCCTATGGGGTATCGTCTCAGTTGTGCGACTGGATTCGTGATTTCCTGTCAGGAAGGTCGCAGTTCGTAGTAATAGACGGCAAATCATCGAGTAAAATTGAAGTGATATCAGGTGTTCCCCAGGGAAGCGTCCTGGGACTTCTGCTGTTCCTGATCTATATAAATGACCTGGATGACAATCTGAGCAGTTCTCTTACGTTGTTCGCAGATGATGCTGTACTCGTAAGTTACCGTCTAGTAAGGTCATCCGAAGACCAGTATCAGTTGCAAAGCGATTTAGAAAAGATTGTTGTATGGTGTGGCAGGTGGCAGTTGACGCTAAATAACGAAAAGTGTGAGGTGATCCACATGAGTTCCAAAAGAAATCCGTTGGAATTCGATTACTCGATAAATAGTACAATTCTCAAGGCTGTCAATTCAACTAAGTACCTGGGTGTTAAAATCACGAACAACTTCAGTTGGAAAGACCATATAGATAATATTGTGGGGAAGGCGAGTCAAAGGTTGCGTTTCATTGGCAGGACACTTAGAAGATGCAACAAGTCCACTAAAGAGAGAGCTTACACTACACTCGTTCGTCCTCTGTTAGAATATTGCTGCGCGGTGTGGGATCCTTACCAGGTGGGATTGACGGAGGACATCGAAAGGGTGCAAAAAAAGGGGAGAGAGTGTGGCAGATATGATACGCGAGTTGGGATGGAAGTCATTAAAGCAAAGACGTTTTTCATCGCGGCGAGATCTATTTACGAAATTTCAGTTACCAACTTTCTCTTCCGAATGCGAAAATATTTTGTTGAGCCCAACCTACATAGGTAGGAATGATCATCAAAATAAAATAAGAGAAATCAGAGCTCGAACAAAAAGGTTTAGGTGTTCGTTTTTCCCGCGCGCTGTTCGGGAGTGGAATGGTAGAGAGATAGTATGATTGTGGTTAGATGCACCCTCCGCCAAGCACTTAAATGTGAATTGCAGAGTAATCAAGTAGATGTAGATGTAGACGTATTGCGTTCTACCTGCAAAGAATTCTTGAATTCAGTCGCAAATCTGCTCCGATGTCTGTAAGCTCGTACTATTTTTTCACTAAAGGGTAGTGCTGGGCAGTGTCGAAATCCTTCCTGAAGTCAAGGGATACGCTAATGAACCGAGCGCCGTTGTCTGCATCTCTGTGTTTCTCATTGAGGGACAAAGCGAGCTGAGTTTTACACGATCTGTGTTTACGGTATCCATGTTGATTTTTATAGAGGAGATTTTGGTCATAATTCTTGAACATGAAACAATGTCCCATAACTCTGTTGGCCTAAGATTATGTGCATCTGTCCTAAGATCCTGCTTGAAAACGGGAATGAACTGCGCTTTTTTTTTCCAATCGCTAGATACCACTCGTCGCTCCAGCGAGCTATAAAGAACGCATGTTAGAAGGGAGCATATTCTTTCGGATAATCTTTGTAGAATGTTATAGATATCTCATCTGGTCCTGATGCGTTTCCACTATCAAGCGATTGTAGTTGCTTTCGTATTGCGCGATCGCTTATCGTAGATAATGAATAGAGGATTTCGAACCATTTACTGATTTTCCGTACGACCAAAACCTCTTAGGTTTTTACTAGGGTCAGTTGACAAAATTTTATTTTCAATGTCAATGAACGCTCCTCTCATTGTTCTCCTTTCGCTCATTTTCGCTTCGTTCAGCATTTGTCTGTCACCTGTGATGAAGCTGTCTTTGATTAATAGCTGTTTTCTAACGCGGCACTTAAACCACGATGGGTCTCCCTTCCCTGTGCATACCTGACGACTCTGATAGCTCCGAGTCTTTGGGGCAGATACTCGGTTGCGGCTCCATGGGATTTAGACATCGTCACTCGGCCAACTTTAACATTTTGTAAGCACGTCCCTCGGTCCACGCCGTCTCTGTTGGAAAAACGTCGCTCCTTTCTCCTTATCGGCAGTAAATTTAATGAGGATCATATAGGGCTCGATGTCTTCCGCGACCACTGCTTGCGCCTCCATTGTGAGATGATAAAGCACTAGAACGTGGCTGTACATAATCGCGCGACCAACGTATTTACGTGGTTCTGTCTACTGCCGGGACAAGTGTTTACTTTTACGAATGACTCGTACGCTACGCACTCTGGCGGGCGCCCCTGTCAATGAGTGTGAAGGAGGCCCGCAATCAGAGAGCGTGCGGCGCGGCGGCCGGGCCCCGGCGTGGCACCGTTAAGGCTCCCGAGGCTCTGCCCCCGCATTCCTCACTAATTGGACGTCTGCCCCCCCCCCCCCCCCCCCCTATGGCCCGGCTCACTCCGCCCATCGACAGTTGTCAGCCGCCGCCGCGCGTGCCTCACACAGGAAGACGCGCTGACGTCACACCGCACTGCAGCTTCCGGAGCGCACCGCACATCCCTGTCTCGTCGTGTTTATTAGCTGTCTCCGGACACTAACCGTTCAACCAGACTCAGATATTACAATCAGCAACGCGTATTTTAAAGTATGTTCAAAATTACTTCAGGGTTGACAGTTCCGCAGGACCACGTGGAGGTACAGAGCAGAGTTGTCACGTTGTTGTTGTAGTCTTCAGTCCTGAGACTGGTTTGATGCAGCTCTCCATACTACTCTATCCTTTGCAAGCTTCTTTATCTCCCAGTACTTACTGCAACCTTTATCTTTCTGAATCTGCTTAGTGTATTCATCTCTTGGTCTCCCTCTACGATTTTTACCCTCCACGCTGCCCTCCAATACTAAATTTGTGATTCCTTGATGCCTCAGAACATGTCCTACCAACCGGTCCCTTCTTCTTGTCAAGTTGTGCCACAAACTTCTCCCCAATCCTATTCAACACCTCCTCATTAGTTATGTGATCTACCCGTCTAATCTTCAGCATTCTTCTGTAGCACCACATTTCGAAACCTTCTATTCTCTTCTTGTCTAAACTATTTATCGTCCATGTTTCACTTCCATACATGGCTACACTCCATACAAATACTTTCAGAAACGACTTCCTGACACTTAAATCTATACTCGATGTTAACAAATTTCTCTTCTTCAGAAACGCTTTCCTTGCCATTGCCAGCCTACATTTTATATCCTCTCTACTTCGACCATCATCAGTTATTTTGCCCCCCAAATAGCAAAACTCCTTTACTACTTTAAGCGTCTCATTTCCTAATCTAATTCTCTCAGCATCACCCGACTTAATTCGACTACATTCCATTATCCATTCTCACGTACCGCAAGCTTAATCTTACGTTCCCTTCAACTGTCTCAAGCAGACAAACTATTCACTGCACACATACGAAATTTGCATCTATGTGTTCTAGCAGAGCAGTTCTGCGTTTTCATTATAGTTTCACAGTATACTGCGAGGGAGTAACGCCTCCGAATTTTTCATATGAAAACTCTAAACTTTTTTAAAATAAAACAAGCGTCATTAACATTCTACATCTTTATTCTTCATGTCTACATATTTCCACCCTTCTGCCACCAGAGGGCTACCGATTGTAGGGTGTAACATGGCAGCGTGAGAAACAGCGTGCTGTAATCTAGTTTCGAATTCGAAGAGGTCGTTCGCACACGGATCACCTTGTCCTTCACCATGACATCTGTAACAATCCGGCACCTTGCGTGGCTGTCATCGATCATCCCTCATACAGTCCCGACTTGGCTTTATCCGATTTCCATCTGTCCCCAAAACTTAGGGAATATCTACGACAGCCGGCCAGTGTGGCCGTGCGGTTCTAGGTACTTCAGTCTGGAACCGCGTGACCGCTACGGTAGCAGGTTCTAAACCTGCCTCGGGCATGGATGTGTGTGATGTCCTTAGGTTAGTTAGGTTTAAGTAGTTCTAAGTTCTAGGGGACTGATGACCACAGATGTTAAGTCCCATAGTGCTCAGAGCCATTTGAACCAAATACCTACGAGGACTTCAGTTTGGTAGTGCTGAAGCGGTGCAACTCTGAGGTTGTAGCTCCGTCAATAAAGTCAATCATTCGACAGTGACGGTGTCAAAAAACTAGTTTCTTGTTGGGAGAAATGCGCTCGTCGCCAGGGTGACTATGTTGAGAAATAAATACACTGAAGAGTCAAAGAAACTGGTGGACCTGCCTAATATCGTGTAAGGTTCCCGCGAGCACCCAGAAGTGCCGAAACACGACGTGATATGGACTCGATTAGGGTCTGAAGTAGTGTGGAGAGAATTGACACCATGAAGCCTGCAGAGCTGTCCATAATTCAGTAAGAGTACGAGGAGATGGATATCTCTTCTGAACAGCACGTTGCGAGGCATCCCAGATAAGTTTAATAAAGTTTATGTCTAGGGAGTTTGGAGGCCAGCGAAAGTGTTTAAAATCAGAAGAGTGTTCCTGGAGCCACTCTGTAGCAATTCTGGACGTGTGGTGTGCCGTAGTGTCCTGCTGGAATTGCCCAGGTCCGTCGGAATGCACAATGGACATGAATGGATGCAAGTGATCAGACAGGATGCTTACGTACATGTCACCCGTCAGAGTCGTATCTAGACGTATCAGGGGTCCCATATCACTCCAACTGCACTATTACTGAGCCTCCACTAGCTTCAACAGTCACCTGATGACATGCAGGGCCCATGGATTGATGAGGTTGTCTCCATACCCGTACACTCGATACAATTTTAAACGAGACTCGTCCGACCAGGCTACATGTTTCCAGTCATCAACAGTCCAGTGTCGGTGTTGACGGGCCCAGGCGAGGCGTAAAGCTTTGTATCGTGCAGTCATCAAGAGTACACGAGTGGGCCTTCGGCTCCGAAAGCCCATATCGACGATGTTTCGTTGGATTGTTCGCACGCTTACACTTGCTGTTGGCCCACCACTGAAATCTACAGCAACTTGCGAAAGAGTTGCTCTTCTGTCACGTTGAACGATTCTCTTCAGTCGTCGTTGGCCCCATTCTTGCAGGATTTTTTCCGGCCACA
Source organism: Schistocerca piceifrons (assembly GCF_021461385.2). NCBI lineage: Eukaryota > Metazoa > Arthropoda > Insecta > Orthoptera > Acrididae > Schistocerca > Schistocerca piceifrons. The sequence continues at coordinate 776,084,857 of NC_060138.1, forward strand.
GTGATGTCGGAGATTTGATGTTTTACCGGATTTCTGATATTCACGGTAACGTGAACTGGTCGTACGGGAAAATCCCCACTTCATCGCTACCTGTGTCCCATCGCTAGTGCGCCGACTATAACATCACGTTCAAACTCACTTAAATCTTAATAACCTGCCATTGTGGTAGCAGTAACCGATGTAACAACTGTGCCAGACACGAGTTGTCTTATATAGGCGTTGCCGCCCGCAGAGCATATTCTGCCTGTTTACATACACCTGTATTTGAAGACGCGTGCCTATACCAGTTTCTTTGGCGCTTCAGTGTATAATAAAGCATGGGTAACAGAGTGCAACTAATTACGTGTGTTGATGCTGAGGGAATAGGATTAGAAAATGAAGTGAGGGGAGCAAGATCTGACTTTAATGTCCCATCGCCGATAAGGTCATTGATGATGGGGCACAATCTCTGAAAGGAGCCATCCCGACATTCGCCTTTAGCGATTTAGGGAAATGATGAAAAAATCAACATCTGTATGGCCATACGCCATATTTGAGCCGTGGTCCTACCGAATACGAATCTATTGTCTTACCACTGGTCCACCTCACCCGGTACACGAGGAAATGACATACTGGAGCTACGCCGTTTTTTGCTATTTTCGGAGTTTTGCTTTTTTCGGAGTAAAATAACAGACGATGGCAGAGATAAAGAATGTAGTATACGTACAGGCAATAGTAAGAAAAGCTCTCCTAAAAAAGAGAAATAAGCTCTCCGGACAAAAAATTTGTCATCCCAGTGTGCACGAGCAGATGGATTTTTAAGCGTTTACAGATGGCGCAGCGGTCAAGTCACGTCGTCAACCGTGCGCGCACTTCCTCTACGTGAGCATCAGACACTATCGGTAAGACATTCGTGTTTCAGACGGACATTGTACATAAACGTCACAGAATGGCAAAAAAAGAAAATAGTGCTAGGCCGTGCCCATGGCCTTACAGAGTGTGAAGTTGCTGGATTTGTTGGTATTCCCCAAGCGTATCACGGCTTATGAATCAAGGTCACTTGCAAACCCGAAAGAACTGCTGCCTGTTAGCGAGAGAACATTGAAACGGAAACTGCACACAAAGAACATTTGGAGTCGGTTACCTTGAAAGAAGCCATTGCTCACACAGGTATATAAAGACGAAAGCAGCAAAGTTCATCAGACTGCAAGAAAATGTGAACGGTTTTCTGAACACTCCCCAAGCAATTACATCTCGATCAGCGTGCAGTATCAACTGACGTGAATCGCGTAGAAAATCTGTAGGACGTGTTGCAACAATGTGTAAAACGCAGACATCAGCATCCGCATAATTTGGTGGAATTGCGCTATCAAATCCTCAGCGAATGGCTTAAGCTGGACACGACGTACCTGCAGAACCTTGTGGAATCACTTCCTAACCGAATTCAGATGATAATCAAGTCCAGGGGCGGAAGCACACGCTGTTAAATGATGCTCGTAATGATTTTTCTAAGGGCTACTAATTTTTTGTCCGATGAGCTTATGTCACACATACGAATTTACTTTTATTAAATAACATTTTGGTCTCACAAGACGAAGGTGATTCTACTGTTATTAATAACTGACAGGTTACACCTTAAAATTGTCTTTATTCTAGTAGATGTAAAGGCATCATCAGATCTCCACAAAGCAGAATAGACGAAAGTGCAATAATTATTATTAATTACAAAATATGACTGCATGAACATGAAAGCACTACACCCATTCGGCTTGTTATGAAGTAATCTATCACAGCCATGGCATGAACATCTCTCTCACATCATAAAAAATGCCGTTCCTATTCTATACGACACTTATAGGAATGGGTATCTCTAACAACACACAGCGCAGAAGCATGCTCGGCTTAAACAGTACAAATTATAGTGTAAGGTGGTCATGCCATTTTGTATTGTACACTACTGGCCATTAAAATTGCTACACCACGAAGTTCACGTGCTATAGAGGCGAAATTTAACCGACACGAAGAAGATGCTGTGATATGCAAATGATTAGCTTTTCAGAGCATTCACACAAGGTGGCGACACCTACAACGCGCTGACGTGAGGAAAGTTTCCAACCGATTTCTAGTACACAAACAGCAGCTGACTAGCGTTGCCTGGTGAAACGTTGTTGTGATGCCTCGTGTAAGGAGGAGAAATGCGTAGCATCACGTTTCGGACTTTGATAAAGATCGGATTGTAGCCTATCGCGATTGCGGTTTATCGTATTGCGACATTGCTGCTCGCGTTGGCCGAGATCCAATGACTGTTAGCAGAATATGGAATCGGTGGGTTCAGGAGGGTAATACGGAACGCCGTGCTGGATCCCAACGGCCTCGTATCACTAGCAGTCGAAATGACAGGCATCTTATCCGCATGGCTGTAACTGATGGTGCAGCCACGTCGCGATCCCTGAGTCAACAGATGGGAACGTTTGCAAGACAACAACCATCTGCACGAACAGTTCGACGACGTTTGCAGCAGTATGGACTATCAGCTCGGAAACCGTGGCTGCAGTTACCCTTGACGCTGCATCACAGACAGCAGCGTCTGCGATGGTGTACTCAACGACGAACCTGGGTGCACGAATGGCAAAACGTCATATTTTCGGATGAATCCAGGTTCTGTTTACAGCATCATGATGGTCACATCCGTGTTTGGCGACATCGCTGTGAACGCACACTGGAAGCATGTATTCGTCATCGCCATACTGGCGTATCACCCGGCGTGATGGTATGGGGTGCCATTGGTTACACGTCTCTGTCACCTCTTGTTCGCATTGACGGCACTTTGAACAGTGGACGTTACATTCCAGATGTGTTACGATCCGTGGCTCTATCATTCATTCGACTCCTGCGAAACCCTACATTTCAGCAGGATAATGCACGACCGCATGTTGCAGGTCCTGTACGGACCTTGCTAGATACAGAAAATGTTCGACTGCTGCTCTGGCCAGCACATTCCCCAGATCTCTCACCAATTGAAAACGTCTGGTGGCCGAGCAACTGGCTCGTCACAATACGCCAGTCACTACTCTTGATGAACTGTGGTATCATGTTGAAGCTGCATGGGCAGCTGTACCTGTACACGCCATCCAGGCTCTGACTCAATGCCCAGGCGTATCAAGGCCGTTATTACGGCCAGAGGTGGTTGTTCTGGGTACTGATTTCTCAGGATCTATGCATCCAAACTGCGTGAAAATGTAACCACGTATCAGTTCTAGTATAATATATTTGTCCATCTGATTTTCTTCTTGGTATTGCAATTTTAATGGACAGTAGTGTATGTTACGTCATCGATGTGCACGTCAGAGAGAGAACAAGTTACGTTACTGTTAAACAATCTTTGGTATCTTTGGTCTTGTCGTGGCACAGTCTTCGCTTCTGCGCAGTCTTACACATTCTTAGACGAAGTGCGGTAGCTGATGGAAGTATTTAGTAGTGCTGTGTGGACTTACGATTGTGTCTGTCAGACAAAGACATGACAGCAAGGATGATTACGCGTATAATGTATATAATGAGAGGTGAAAGGAATATTAATTTTGAAGAATGTGATTGTTCTTGAAGAGAAGAAGAGTGAGGTAAGACTGCACCACTGCACACCTAATTTGTCGGAGTGATTATTGCCAGCTAGTTAACTTGCTCAGCCCTGAAAGAAAGATCACCCCGCTTCCCTGAGTCATGTATTAACATATTAAATGATTAAGCTGTTTGGTTTTTTATAGAAATTCTCTGTTAACATTGTACCCTCTTTAAATAATTGTTCACTTTGTTAAGCATAGTATTGTTCAGACCAATGTTACGTGTGAAGATCACGCGAAGCTTTACTCTGTCTTTTTAAACACACTCCTGGAAATGGAAAAAAGAACACATTGACACCGGTGTGTCAGACCCACCATACTTGCTCCGGACACTGCGAGAGGGCTGTACAAGCAATGATCACACGCACGGCACAGCGGACACACAAGGAACCGCGGTGTTGGCCGTCGAATGGCGCTAGCTGCGCAGCATTTGTGCACCGCCGCCGTCAGTGTCAGCCAGTTTGCCGTGGCATACGGAGTTCCATCGCAGTCTTTAACACTGGTAGCATGCCGCGACAGCGTGGACGTGAACCGTATGTGCAGTTGACGGACTTTGAGCGAGGGCGTATAGTGGGCATGCGGGAGGCCGGGTGGACGTACCGCCGAATTGCTCAACACGTGGGGCGTGAAGTCTCCACAGTACATCGATGTTGTCGCCAGTGGTCGGCGGAAGGTGCACGTGCCCGTCGACCTGGGACCGGACCGCAGCGACGCACGGATGCACGCCAAGACCGTAGGATCCTACGCAGTGCCGTAGGGGACCGCACCGCCACTTCCCAGCAAATTAGGGACACTGTTGCTCCTGGGGTATCGGCGAGGACCGTTCGCAACCGTCTCCATGAAGCTGGGCTACGGTCCCGCACACCGTTAGGCCGTCTTCCGCTCACGCCCCAACATCGTGCAGCCCGCCTCCAGTGGTGTCGCGACAGGCGTGAATGGAGGGACGAATGGAGACGTGTCGTCTTCAGCGACGAGAGTCGCTTCTGCCTTGGTGCCAATGATGGTCGTATGCGTGTTTGGCGCCATGCATGTGAGCGCAAGAATCAGGACTGCATACGACCGAGGCACACAGGGCCAACACCCGGCATCATGGTGTGGGGAGCGATCTCCTACACTGGCCGTACACCACTGGTGATCGTCGAGGGGACACTGAATAGTGCACGGTACATCCAAACCGTCATCGAACCCATCGTTCTACCATTCCTAGACCGGCAAGGGAACTTGCTGTTCCAACAGGACAATGCACGTCCGCATGTATCCCGTGCCACCCAACGTGCTCTAGAAGGTGTAAGTCAACTACCCTGGCCAGCAAGATCTCCGGATCTGTCCCCCATTGAGCATGTTTGGGACTGGATGAAGCGTCGTCTCACGCGGTCTGCACGTCCAGCACGAACGCTGGTCCAACTGAGGCGCCAGGTGGAAATGGCATGGCAAGCCGTTCCACAGGATTACATCCAGCATCTCTACGATCGTCTCCATGGGAGAATAGCAGCCTGCATTGCTGCGAAAGGTGGATATACACTGTACTAGTGCCGACATTGTGCATGCTCTGTTGCCTGTGTCTATGTGCCTGTGGTTCTGTCAGTGTGATCATTTGATGTATCTGACCCCAGGAATGTGTCAATAAAGTTTCCCCTTCCTGGGACAATGAATTCACGGTGTTCTTATTTCAATTTCCAGGAGTGTATATATTTCATTCTAAAATCGTTGTCTTGGAATATCATTTCATAGGAATAGTTATTCTTCCCACCACATTGTTTATCATTACGCATTACCTCATGCAACAGTTTGAATGTGTATTTAGAAACAGAAATGTAGCTTAGCCGCTGCCTGCTTGCTGTTTCCTGTTGTGCTTTCTAGATATCTGCAACAATGTTGTCAAGACTCGAGGTACTTGGAAATTTTGATTAGGGCCAAACAATTGTTTTTACTTCCGTTGTGCGTTTAATTCAAAGACAAGCTGCATTCAGATTAGTTAGAGTTCAGTTCAAATTAGGTTCAGCTTAGTCAAAGGTTAGCATATGAGTGTAAGTTGGATAACAGTTTGTGAATACATAGTGGGAGGTAAAGTTGGGCTAAATTTCATACAGAAACAAATATAGCAGAGAGGTTATGAAATCTTTATCTTAGTACCTTCGTCAAGATGAAGGAATTCATTGAAATCAAAATACAGATCGGTAAATGTACTCCTTGATCGAAACCAGATGTAAGTGGTATCTTAATGCGTAACTACTAAAGGGAGTAACTAACCTGCTACTAACGCAAAAAAACACACTCAGTCTTAAGCCATAGAAGTTAATAAGTACTGTAATGAGCCGTTATGAATGCTATATCACATTAATGGAACTTAAATCATATACGCTAACAGTTCTTACAAAGCATAAGCCACCAACATCAATTAAATTTAATTGTTCAATTAAAAGGGCTTTCATGAGGGTCCATAGCATTAACTCAAGCATCATAAACGTGGAACTCGCAAGTACACAGAACAGTGTTCTGACCACGACTGACATTTACAACGTACTGAGGACACTGCACAGGTGGTGTTCGTAGCCAACCACAACAGAACAACCAACAGGCTATGCATTTACGTTCAAACACGCTTTTCTCGCCATGTTTCCGTATTTTAGTCCAACCCCTGTATGTCAGCCGTACTCTCTAACGAGATCGCATTATCTGTTCGATGCTCACCCGACTTATTTAGTGGTCTCAATCAAGCAAACGAGTGGCTGCGTTTGAAATCTGGTGTTAATATCCTACATATTTTCCATGTAGCCTCGAGTGTTACGGATATCACAGAGACTATCATGTAATGGTGAAATGGGACGCCTGTTATAATAGTGACAAAAGATTATCCCAGAATAGAATTTAGCGGTCAAAAATTACGAGGGCGTGCTAAATAGTAATACAGTATCTCCGAATGCTCTGTTCTGAAAATCAGTCGAGGTATTACATGTCGAGCATATTACTCGGCCGCCTTCCCACTTTACTAATGTAAGTTGCAAACCTCTGCTGCTAGCGGACTTCAAATTGTAGTAACGTAACTATGTCGGTGCGTGATAAACAACTCAGGAAACTGAAAGCACGGATTCGAAGAGTTCGCCCACATATGGAACATCCTCTCCTTCACTAGGACACTTCACTACGACAATGCCAGAACATACACGAGCCCCGCGACATCTGCAACAATCCGTAGCCTTGGGTTCATTGTCACTGATCATTCTCCATACAACCCCGATGTGGCTCCATCCGATTTATACCTGTTTCCAAAACTTAAAGAACATCTCGATGACTTCACTTTAATAATGATGAAGCGGTGCAAGTAAAGCCGAACTTGTGACTCTGTTGACAGAGTCAAACATTCTACAGTGACGTATCTACAAACTGGTCTCTCTTTGGGAGAAATATGTTCGTCACCAAGGTGACTATATTGAGAAATAAGTATGCAGACATGAAGAATAAAGATACAGAATGTTAGTAAAGTCTGTTTCATTTAAAAATCTTTAAGAGATTCCGCGTAAAAAAGTCGAAGGCATTACTTTTAAGCACACCCTCGTAATTCTACTTTCATGACGTTTTCTATTGAATGGAAGGCGTATTGCTTGTTATTGAGGTTTTTTGAATTTGTGAAATAATACTAATGCATCACGTGAGTTTTTTTCAAAGGTACATGTTAGCAACTTCAAACAATTTATACTGGAAATATGATAGTAAGCTACTGTGAGGTACTTTGCATGTGCTCGTTCTCATCGTTCATCAGTCATAAGCCGAGTTCCGTCAATTCCATCATGAGTAAGAGGCTTCAGGAACGTAGAAACGAGTGAAGTTATACAGCAACATGGAGGAACAACCATTGCAGGCAAGCTTTGTAATGTTTTTATGTACCACATTGGTATTTTTTATATATTTTTATCTGTTACACAATTATACGTGATATTACGCTGCAAGATGCCGCAATAGATTAAAATAGGGCTCACCAGCGCGTTTTGTACGAAAAGTTTTATATAATGCGTCAATATGTTATACTTATCGTAACGATGATCATGACTCAGATAACAGCCTTAATACATTTGACCATAACATAGACCTCGAGCTGCTTAACACACATTCGGTGATCATTGAAGATATATCATTGTAAGTCACACAATACGATTTTCATATTTTTAATCTCTATGTACGATGAAATTATCTCTATAACGTTAACAGTTTACCACTTTATGTATATGTTATAAGAAATACAAAATTCTTTACATTGTATTTTGAAGACTTAATCTTACATTGTTAGACTGTTGCTGTCTGGAGGCGCCTCAAAACACGGCCTGTTACACAGTTTTAATCTGTCAGAAAGTTTCATATCAGTGCACACTCCGCTGCAGAGTGAAAATTTCATTCTGGAAATATCCCCCAGGCTGTGGCTAAGCCATGTCTCCGCAGTATCCTTTCTTTCAAGAGTCCTAGTTCAGCAAGTTTCGCAGGAGAGCTTCTGTAAAGTTTGGAAGGTAGGAGACGAGGTACTGGCAGAAGTAAATCTGTGAGGACGAGGCGTGAGTCGTGCTTGGGTAGCTCAGTTGGTAGAGCACTTGCCCGCGAAAGGCAAAGGTCCCGAGTTCGAGTCTCGGCCCGGCACACAGTTTTAATCTGCCAGGAAGTTTCATATCAGCGCACACTTCGCTGCAGAGTGAAAATCTCATTCTAGTAAGCGACTGCTTTTGTCTTGCCACATTGCTTTTTCTATATCTTTACCGATTTCGGAGAATAGTATCAGAAATCTATACTCGTATACTGGAAACTTAAAACATGTTTCATATGGGTATTACAGTTAACTACAATATACATCGCGAAGTACTGCTATTGTAATAAATTTTAGAGTGAATGGCTAATTAGGTATTCTGTTCCTTTACTTCTGAATATCTGCGGATTTTGACTTTCTGCCTTGATTTTGCCGGAATCACATCCTGCTAATAAGTTTTCATCAGAATAGAAAACGTCATGATCAAGCCGCAAAGTCTATATGAAAATTATTTTGATCTTGTAAGTATTGGGCTTGCAAGTATCACATTTCATACAAAATGTGTTCTTATCATTAATCACGTATTTCACTCGGTAGTAAACGATTTGGAAGTTGAGTGAAGAAACCTCAAGGTCCCTCAAGCGGCTTTTAAAACCCTCGGTTACCGAACTTGTTACAATACTAGCGAACCCGGCAATGCTTCACTATTGGTGAATGTGTATAGGAACTGAATATACGTCCTAATCCCCTTCTCCTCCTCTTTCTGTCCATCCGCTCCTCGCCCTCTCTCTGTTCATTCCCCATTCCTCCTCTCTCTGTCTATCTCCTACCCCTTCCTTTATTGTCCATCACCTCTTTTCCTCTTTCTTGATCCGCATTCATTGTTATTGCAAACTAAACCTTGGCTGGGAACTGAAGATAATCCCTGGGAACTGAATAGATAATCCCGTCTGCATGTCAGCACCATGAGAAAGATTTATAAGTGCAAAGCAGACAAAACTAAGCTTCTTGGTTGGCTAGTTAATGTACTAGTGTCTACTAACTATCTGGACACTAGGAATTTTATACACAGAGTTGCATTTAGTGTGCGCCCTTTGGTCTCTGCTTATCGTACTTGCAAGTCATTTTTAATAGTTGGAAATGCACGTCATTGTTATTAGTTTGTAAAATTAAGAGGTAAGCTGAAGCTTACTGGCAGATTAAAACTGTGTGCCGGATCGAGACTCGAACTCGGGACCTTTGCCTTTCGCGGCCAAGTGCTCTACCATATGAGCTACCTAGGCACGATTCACAAGCCCTCCTTACAGCTTCAATTCTGCCAGTACCTCGTCTCCTACCTTCCAAACTTCACAGAAGCTCTTCTGCGAAACCTCGCAGAACCGGCACTACTAGAAGAAAGGATATTGCGGAGAGGGGTCGTGAGCTTGGGTAGCTCACTTGGTAGAGCAGTTGCCCGCGAAAGGCAAAGGTCCCGAGTTCGGGTCTCGGTCTGGCACACAGTTATGACCTGCGAGAAAGTTTCATATCAGCGCACACTGCGCTGCAGAGTGAAAATCTCATTCACGATGTAAGCTCTTTGGTACAAATCAGATATAAGTCCGTTCCAGAGTTCTTCTATCTGTGTCTAGTATGGACGTGTTTAGACTTTTTATCAGTCATCAGCAGCTATCATAGTTTTTGGGTAGTTGTCCTAAGTCTTTAGCAAATCATTTGTGTTCTTCACTATACTTAATACTTCCCTAATTTGAATTTAGTTCTATTCAGGTGACAACGCTGGTTAATTTCACGCTTTGTTTTTAATTCTGAAGGTATGACCTCGTATTGTACACTGAAGAGCCAAAGAAACTGGTACACCTGCCTAATAACGTGAAAGGCCCTGCGATCACGCAGAAGTGCCGCAACACAACGTGGCATGGACTCGACTAATGACTCAAGCAGTTCTGGAGGGAATTGACACAATGAATCCTGCAAGGCTGTCCATAAATCCCTAAGAGTACGGGAGGGTGGAGATATCTTCTCAACAGCACTTTGCAAGCCATCCCAGATGTTCATGTCTGGGGAGTTTTTTGGGCAGCGGAAGTGTTTAAACTCAGAACATCACTCCTGGAGACACTCTGTAGCAATTCTGGACGCGTGGTGTATCGCTTTGTCCTGCTGGAACTGTCCGAGTCCGTCGGAATGCACAATGGACACGAATATGGGTGATCAGACAGGACGTTTACGTACGTGTCACCTGTCAGAGTCGTATCTAGACGTATCAGGGATCCCATATCACTCCAACTGCACGAGCCCCACACCAATACAGGGCCTCCACCAGCTTGAACAGTCCCCTGCTGAAATGCAGGGTCCATGGATTCATCAGGTTGTCTCCATACCGGTACTCGTCCATCCGTTCGATACAATTTGAAACGAGACTCGTGCGAATAGGCAACATTTTGCAGTCATCAACAGCCCAGTGTCGGTATTGACGGGCCCAGGCGAGGCGTACAGCTTTGAGTCGTGCAGTAGTCAAGGGTACACGAGCGGCCTTTGGCTCCGAAAGCCCATATCGATAATGTTTCGTTGAAAAGTTCGCACGCTGACACTTGTTGATGGCCCGGCATTGAAATCTGCAGCAATTTACGGAGGGGTTGCACTTCTGTCACGTTGAGCATTTCTCTTCAGTCGTCATTGGTCCCGTTCTCGCAGGATATTTTTCCGGCCGCAGCGATGTCGGAGATTTGATGGTTTCCCGGTTTCCTGATATTAACGGTACACTCGTGAAATGATCGTACGGGAAAATACCCACTTCATCGCTACCTCGGAGATGCTGTGTCACATCACTCGTGCGCCGACTGTAACACCACGTTTAAACTCAGCTAAATCTTGATAAACTGTCATTATAGCAGCAGTAAACTATCTAACAACTGCGACAGGCACTTGTTGTCTTATATAGGCGATTAAATATCTCTGTATTTGAATACGCATGCCTATCCAGTTTCTTTAGCGCCTCAGAGTATAGGGGGCGATCAAAAATTTCGGCATGGGGCCGTTGCTGCACGGTATGTGCAGCGCAGCGCGAGTTCGATGCGTTCATATAAGAAAATACATATAGGCAAGGAATTAGTGTGCCATTTATGTGTTTCCGACGTGCGGGAACGTGAACAATAGAGACGTTATTACGAAACGCGTCCAAACAGGACCAACGTGCTGTTATTCTTGCCTACCGAAGAACGAACAACGGTAGACATGCACCGAAGAAAGCAGAATGCGGGAGCATGTCTGTCGAAAATCATCGTTGTGCAATGGCACGGCCAATTCCGTGCTGCTGCTTCATGATAACGCAGTCTCCGTATTTCAGATGTAAGGCAGAAGTGACGCCAAGTCAAGTGGAAGACACTCGAGCACCCGCCCTCTACTCCTGATCTCTCCCATGCGATTATCACGCCTTCGGACTCTTAAAAAACGCCTTGACGGATCAACAATCCTGTCGGGCGAGGACGTGCAGCCGGCAGTTACGGGCTTCTTCACGCAGGAGGATATGGTGTTCCACCAAACGAATATCTTCAAGCTGATCCGTCGGTGGGACGACTGCCTCAATGCTCACGGTGATTTTGTCTGATTGGCATACCAATTCTGGACTGTACGGCCATCGAACGGGAACTTTTTGCTCGCCCTCTTATAAAAGCTTTTGAAATGTGATCCAACAGAAGAATCCTGAAGATGAGATGGGTAGATCGGATAACTAATGAAGAGATACTAAATAGAATCGGGAAGAAAACGAATGTAGGCACAACTTGACTAAAAAAAAAAAGGGATCGATCGATAGGTGGAGGGAGACCAAGGTTGGAATACGGTACATCTACATTTACATCTACATTTATACTCCGCAAGCCACCCAACGGTGTGTGGCGGAGGACACTTTACGTGCCACTGTCATTACATCCCTTTCCTGTCCCAGTCGCGTATGGTTCGCGGGAAGAACGACTGCCTCCGTGCGCGCTCGAATCTCTCCAACTTTACATTCGTGATCTCCTCAGGAGGTATAAGTAGGGGGAAGCAATATATTCGATACCTCATCCAGAAACGCACCCTCTCGAAACCCGGACAGCAAGCTACACCGCGATGCAGAGCGTCTCTCTTGCAGAGTCTGCCACTTGAGTTTGCTAAACATCTCCGTAACGCTATCCCGCTTACCAAATAACTCTGTGACGAAACGCGCCGCTCCTCTTTGGATTTTCTCTATCTCCTCTGTCAACCCGACCTGGTACGGATCCCACACTGATGAGCAATACTCAAGTATAGGTCGAACGAGTGTTTTGTAAGCCACCTCCTTTGCTGATGGACTACCTTTTCTAAAGACTCTCCTAACGAATCTCAACCTGGCACCCGCCTTACCAACAACTAATTTTATATGATCATTCCACTACAAATCGTTCCGTACGCATACCCCCAGATATTTTACAGAAGTAACTGCTACCAGTGTTTGTTCCGCTATCATATAATCATACAGTAAAGGATCTTTCTTTCTATGTATTCGCAATACATCACATTTGGCTATGTTAAGGGTCAGTTGCCACTCCCTGCACCAAGTGCCTATCCGCTGCAGATCTTCCTCCATTTCGCTGCAATTTTCTAATGCTGCAACTTCTCTGTATACTACAGCATCGTCCGTGAAAAGCCGCATGCAACTTCCGACACTACCTACCAGGTCATTTATATATATTGTGAAAAGCAATGGTCACATAACACTCCCCTGTGGCACGCCAGAGGTTACTTTAACGTCTGTAACCAGGTTCAAATCAATGTAGGTTGCTGTAGTTATGTGCAGATGAAGAGACTTGCACAGGACAGACTTCCCTGAAGAACTGCACCAAACCAGTCCACGAGCTGTAGACCGTAACAACAACAATAACAACAACATAGTGCTACGACCTTCAACGGGCTTTTTATGTTCTGACGAAAAATTCCAAATGCATATTCTTTTATCCATGGCGCTGACCAAGCTGTCATTTATTGTGGGGACTGCTCACTTCCCCAGGACGAGAGCGCCCAGTGAACCTACGACTGGCATTTGTGGATGATAGACGCCCCAGTGGACAGGAAACGAGCATGCGGTCTGTCTCTTAAGCTAACTACAGTTAAAACCACAGGCCGCAGTCGCCGCGCGTCGCGAGAACTTTAGTAGCATTAACGTCTTAACAGCACTTAGTGCTTACACTCTTCTTCACATTTATTATGCTGGAGGCATTTCATGGGTACTCCGCGGAGAAACGATAAAACGTGCTCGTGCGCTCGTGTTTGCGCACGAGCGAGAGTCAGCAGTAGAGGAGGAGCGAGGTAGAATGTAAAAAGCGGCGCGAACAGAAGACAAGAGCTGCGCCGAGTTACGATAACTTGATTGCGCCAGCCATGAATCGGCTGTTGCGGCGCAGCAGTGCAGAACAGGTGTTTACATATGCCCAGCCGAGCGCAGCCAGCTAATTATTGTAAACAACTGCAGTGTCTTAAAAGCGCTGCTATCTCCGGCTATACACAACTGTTGCGGGGTGTTGGGGGTCGTAATACTAAAGTATCCTGCTAGAATCTCGGAATCTGTTCGGTGAAGACGTGTAGCTTACCACATGTTAAACAGAATGAGTGGTTTCTTGCAGTTTCGAAATGGAGACGAATTCTGAATGCAGCCTTATTTCTCCTTAGGTCTTCCTCGGTTTGAATTGACGCTAAATCCATTAAAATCTGAATAGTTCGAATTTACTATACGGGTTGATTGTCCCATTAGCGCCTTCCGTAGCCGCTTGCCTGATACCAGTAACAATGCGTTTGGCTAGGCCGGGAGCGCCGCCGCCCGGTGCAAGTCTTTTGAGTTGGTGCCATTTTGACGACTTGTGTGTCGATTAGGATTTAATAACTATGAAGATAACACAACATCCAGTCCCCGAGCGGAGAAAATCTCCGAACTGGCCGGGAATCGAACCCGGGCGCCTCGTATGGCATTCTTACGCGTTGACCACTCATCTATGGTGTCGGACTTTTATTTTTGCAGTGAGATTACACAACTTATGCTCTGCGATTCTTTATTTAACCTTCTCCAAAGCATCTGTGTGATAGGCGATGTAGGAGACGTAACATTCAGGTAGCTAATAATAAGCTTTATGAAAAAAAGGCGGTTTCTGTTTTCCGGTTTTTGTCGTTTCTGGTACAGTACACACATACAGTCTACATCTACATCTACATCTATACTCCGCGAGCCACCTTACGGTGTGTGGCGGAGGGTACTTATTGTACCACTATCTGATCCCCCCTTCCCTGTTCCATTCACGAATTGTGCGTGGGAAGAACGACTGCTTGTAAGTCTCCGTATTTGCTCTAATTTCTCGGATCTTTTCGTTGTGATCATTACGCGAGATATATGTGGGCGGTAGTAATATGTTGCCCATCTCTTCCCGGAATGTGCTCTCTCGTAATTTCGATAATAAATCTCTCCGTATTGCGTAACGCCTTTCTTGAAGTGTCCGCCACTGGAGCTTGTTCAGCATCTCCGTAACGCTCTCGCGCTGACTAAATGTCCCCATGACGAATCGCGCTGCTTTTCGCTGGATCATGTCTATCTTTTCTATTAATCCAACCTGGTAAGGGTCCTATACTGATGAGCAATACTCAAGAATCGGACGAACAAGCGTTTTGTAAGCTACTTCTTTCGTCGATGAATCACATTTTCTTAGAATTCTTCCTATGAATCTCAACCTGGCGCCTGCTTTTCCCACTATTTGTTTTATGTGATCATTCCACTTCAGATCGCTCCGGATAGTAACTCCTAAGTATTTTACGGTCGTTACCGCTTCCAATGATTTACCACCTATGGCATAATCGTACTGGAATGGATTTCTGCCCCTATGTATGCGCATTATATTACATTTATCTACGTTTAGGGAAAGCTGCCAGCTGTCGCACCATGCATTAATCCTCTGCAGGTCCTCCTGGAGTACGTACGAGTCTTCTGATGTTGCTACTTTCTTGTAGACAACCGTGTCATCTGCAAATAGCCTCACGGAGCTACCGATGTTGTCAACTAAGTCATTTATGTATATTGTAAACAATAAAGGTCCTATCACGCTTCCCTGCGGTACTCCCGAAATTACCTCTACATCTGCAGATTTTGAACCGTTAAGAATGACATATTGTGTTCTTTCTTCTAGGAAATCCTGAATCCAATCACAAACCTGGTCCGATATTCCGTAAGCTCGTATTTTTTTCACTAAACGTAAGTGCGGAACCGTATCAAATGCCTTCCTGAAGTCCAGGAATACGGCATCAATCTGCTCGCCAGTGTCTACGGCACTGTGAATTTCTTGGGCAAATAGGGCGAGCTGAGTTTCACATGCTCTCTGTTTGCGGAATCCATGTTGGTTATGATGAAGGAGATTTGTATTATCTAAGAACGTCATAATACGAGAACACAAAACATGTTCCATTATTCTACAACAGATTGACGTAAGCGAAATAGGCCTATAATTATTCGCATCTGATTTATGACCCTTCTTGAAAATGGGAACGACCTGCGCTTTCTTCCAGTCGCTAGGTACTTTACGTTCTTCCAGCGATCTACGATAAATTGCTGATAGAAAGGGGGCAAGTTCTTTAGCATAATCACTGTAGAATCTTAAGGGTATCTCGTCTGGTCCGGATGCTTTTCCGCTACTAAGTCTAAGCTTCTCTAAGTACGCTAAATTCTTACCCGTACGTGCTATAAAGTTGTGGGAACGTATGAGTAAATTTCTCTATAGTTAATATTAGAAAACGACTTGTCAATAAAAACTAGAATACTTTTTTCTTTGGAGGGCAGCTCACTATAGCGGTCAAGATTTCTGCTTTTCTTTGCCTAGAGGGCTGACAGGCGATTAAGTAATTAAGTGGAGGACCGCCTTCTTCCTGTAGAAAGTAACTCTTCTGGGTTCCTTATAGTACACCAAAAGTACTGAAAGATGGATGCAAGATCGAGATAGTAGTGACAATAGTCGAAAACTGTTACCACGCTAGCCGGCCGGGGTGGCCGAGCAGTTCTAGGTTCAAATGGTTCTGAGCACAATGGGACTTAACATCTGTGGTCATCAGTCCCCTAGAACTTAGAACTACTTAAACCTAACTGACCTAAGGACATCACACACATCCATGCCCGAGGCAGGATTCGAACCTGCGACCATAGCAGTCGCGCGGTTCCGGACTGCGCGCCTAGAACCGCTAGACCACCGCGGCCGGCGCAGTTCTAGGCGCTTCAGTCTGGAACCCCGCTACCGCTACGGTCGCAGGTTCGAATCCTGCCTCGGGCATGGATGTGTGTGATGCCCTTAGGTTAGTTACCTTTAAGTAGTTCTAAGTTCTAGGAGACTGCTGACCTCAGATGTTAAGTCCCATAGTGCTCAGAGCCATTTGAACCATTTTTGTTACCACGCTGAACAGCGTTCGCTATTATCATTTCTGGTGTTTATCAACAAATTTGATCGATACGCAGCGTACCTCATCAGTCCAAACAGCTTCGAGGCTGGATTAATAAAAAGTAGGGAAGAGTTAAGCTGACGATTTTAATGCTTCAGGTGTTGTACATAGTCTCTTCCCACTTGAGTACAACGCCTATAACGTTCACACAACGATCTGAAACCGTCAAGAAAAGTCTTTCTGAGGGATGTTGTTTAACTCGCACGTCACAATGGCTTGGATGACGGGTTATATCGTCAAAGTGTTGACCCCTCATGTGAATTTCTGCTGTTTATCGTTCTGTGGGAGTTCTGTATAACAGCAACTCTCGTCGCCCGAGATGACTTATCCAGAAAAGAACTGTCCACATTTTGCGTTTAAGTCGATTCGCAGCAGGCTTCTCACGTTTTGGAGTCAAGATGTGCGGGACAAGCTTTGCACACACCTTTCTCTTCTTCAAAACATTCTGGGAAATTTCTTGAACACTTGATTGAGAGACGTTGCTCCACTGCGATTTGTGAGACAACAACTTTGACACATTCCGGCCGCACGTCCACAACCACCCCCTGCTCACTAACACCCCCTGCTCGCAACTGACTGTTCGAATGCACATCTGTGGTTCGCTGTTGTTAGTTCAAGCTTTCACCGTTGTTACTGCCCTGACATTGCTTATAAACCAGGGGTATAATCAGTCACGAAAGTTTTTGGACGAGCGGTATAGGAGGCAGACACCCGGAATGGCCAACGTATGCAGACTGACCCAAAAGTCTCTTAACATTTGAAAATTTAGTACTTCACGGTAGGGTGGGTAGAGAGGCAAAAATTTACACACAGGCTTGACATGACATGGGGTTTTTTGAAAAAAAAGTGCACAAAATGACCAGTAGTTGGCGCTTCATATGATACAAAAGCAACAACTGATTTTTAGCAAAGACGATGTTCTTTATAACAAATGCTCTACTTATCGGCTGTCAGTCATTGACAATACCTGTAGTAGTGGGAGAATGTTGTTAACAGCACTCCACAGCATATTAGTATGTATTGTGAGAAATTGCCGTCGGATGTTGTCCTTTAGCATTCCTAATGGGGTCAGACGATTGTGACAGACTTGCGACTTCAAGGGATTGAGTTCTGGAAACTTGGGAGGCCAATCATGACGGAAGCACGCTGTCCTCACCAGACGACATGCTCAAAAAGTCTTTTACACGTGTAGCAATATAAGCTGAAGCGTCATAATGCATGGAAGTCGAACATTCTAGTAGATGTTTATCAGCGAGACAGCACCCTGCATTTCCTAGAAGAAAAAGGATCCGATCACGATTGATGAGGTAAACCCGCACTTCACCGTAACTTCCATCATGCAATGGAGTTTCCACGACAGTTCTAGAATTTTCGGTAGCCCAAATTGTGCAGTTGTTGGTACTGACAGGTCCTCGTAGTGTGAAATGGGCTTCGTTGGTCCACAACACTTTTGACAACCAATTGTCATCTTCTCCCACTTTTTAAATGCTTAGAGTGCAGATGTTCCCCGTGTCACAAAATTAGTGCCTAACGTTTCATGATGACGCTGGATTTTGTACGGATAGCATTGGAAGGTATGCCTCAGGGCTCTCCAGACGGTAGTGCGTAGTGCGTGACACCATAGTGCAGCGATTTGAAATAGGTAGAATGCTGAATGTGACAAGACAACGAAACAATGAAGTCAATGGAAGGGATATACAGTACTTTCTCCTGGTTTCAGAACGGCTGCGGAGGAAACACTCTCCTCCGTAGGACTATTGCAAAATTTGACTGGGCCGGTGTCCGAAGACCACGGGTAAGCTGAATTGGTATAGCCAGACCGGCAAACGAAACCGGTTCCTGCCGAAGAGATTGGAGTCGACGGCCCAGGCAAGTGCCTTTGTAGCCCAGTGGCCAGAGCGCTGACCAGCAGCAAGGCTGCCCTCCTCAGTGGGCTGCAGATAAGCCCGCCGCCTCGTAAACAGCTGCTGTGCAGGCAGGTCCGAGCCGCGCCTTTCGCGCCTCTGTCCGCAAAGTAGCTGACAACAAACGCTCTCCGTGAACAGGCGCTGGTCCAGGGCAGGGATGAAACTGTTCACTTTTATACTATATCCACTTCCAAATTTCTCAGATAACTTTCGGGGGGTAAAGTATCAGGAAACTTCGAGTCCCTAAAATCGTACGGAATCTGTAAAATAATTACAATGACGAATAAAAACGCAACACCAAATATAATTAATATAGAGTAATGAAATTTCGGAAATACATTTGTCTAGGTAACATATTTAAGTGATTAACGTTGCAAGATCACAGGTTAATGTAAGCGCGAGTTAAGCCACTGCAAATGTGAGATGCTGGTACGTTAATAACCGCCAGAATATTGAATGCATGCATGCAAACGATTTGCATTGTGTTGTACAGATGCCGGTTGTTAGTTTGTGGAGTTGAGTTCCATCCCTGTTGCACTTTATTGGTCAATACAAGGACGGTTAATGCTGTTTGTGGATGACGCTAAAGCTATCGTCCGATGATGTCCCATATGTGCTCGATTGGAGACAGATCTGTTGAACGAGCAGGCTAAGGCGATATGTCGACACTCTATAGAGCATGTTTGATTACAACAGAGGTGTATAGGCGAGCGTTATCTTGTTGGAAAACATCCCCCGAAATGCTGTTCATGAATGCCAGCAAAACAGGTCGGATCATCCGATTGACATAGAATTTTGCAGTCAGGACACTTGGGGTAACTACAAGAAAGCTCCTGCCCTCATACGAAACTGCACCCCAGACCGTAATTCCAGGTGTAGGTCCAGTGTGACTAGCACGCAGATAGCTTGTTTGCAGGCCCTCAACTGCTCTCCTTCTAATCCCGACACGGCCATCACTGGTACCGAGACAGAACCAGTTTTCATAAAAAAAAACACAACAGGCTTCCTCCCTGCTCTCCAATGAGCTTTCGCTTGACACCACTGAAGTCGCAAACAGCGGTGGTTTGGGGTCAGTGGAATGCACGCTACAGGGCACCTGTCTCGGAGCTGTCTTTGAAGTAACCGATTGGTAACAGATCGTTGTATCACTGTGGTGCCAACTGCTGCTAAGATTTCTGCTGGACATCCAGTACGATGCGGCGGAATCATAAGCCAACCGCAATGGTCTTCCCTCTCGGTAGTGCTACGTGGCCGTACAGAGTCTGGTCTTCTTGCGACCGTACATTTCCGTGACCACCGCTGCCAACAATCATGTACAATGGCTACATTCCAGCCAAGTCTTCCTGCAGTATCGCGGAAGGAACACCCAGCATCTCCTTTGCCCTATTAACAACCTCGAACAAACTCAGTAAGGTGTTTATAATGGCGCCGATATCGCCTTAAAGACATTTTTGTCTAACTTCAGTTCAGTCAGTGGAATGCACGCTACAGGGCACCTGTCTCGGAGCTGTCTTTGAAGTAACCGATTGGTAACAGATCGTTGTATCACTGTGGTGCCAACTGCTGCTAAGATTTCTGCTGGACATCCAGTACGATGCGGCGGAATCATAAGCCAACCGCAATGGTCTTCCCTCTCGGTAGTGCTACGTGGCCGTACAGAGTCTGGTCTTCTTGCGACCGTACATTTCCGTGACCACCGCTGCCAACAATCATGTACAATGGCTACATTCCAGCCAAGTCTTCCTGCAGTATCGCGGAAGGAACACCCAGCATCTCCTTTGCCCTATTAACAACCTCGAACAAACTCAGTAAGGTGTTTATAATGGCGCCGATATCGCCTTAAAGACATTTTTGTCTAACTTCAGTTCACCATGTCCAATCTCAAGCGGAACTAACGCTCAAGACCGTTACAGTGTGTATTTAAAGCAAACCTGACTGAAAGCAAACCTAGCGCCACTCTTATGCGACTGGATCGAAATTTGAATAGGCATCATCTTTCAGATGTAGAAACACGCCTTCTCTCGTTTGTATCACAAAACTTCTTCTTTTTTTCCTTCTTTTTTTCCGTCAGTGTATTTCGAAAATCTTGCGTGCTTGGTGTTCCGCGTTTGTCAGTGTCATTTAAAAGACATCTTCAAAACCCCACGATCTGCATGTAAAATTCTGAATAGCCAAACCCGTATTCGGGTGTACAATTCATCTTCAGTGGCATCTGATACAGAGGATCAGCAAACAATTGTATGCATATCGATATCTACAACATAACATTTTTACGGGTATATACACGTAAAAGCGGAAACATAAATTTACTCACAAATTATGTACCTCTATATCAAATGAGATGCTTATCAATTATAAATTATTTATGAAGTAAAAATGGATGACCGGCTAGAAAATTACAACCCTGTAGATATTTAAAATGTAATTATAGCTACTTCTGTGTGATTACGATAGTATGTGACAAGTGTCCTACGTCACACTACATAGGTTGCGGTACATAGTCGTTACAGTTGTCAAATGTTAAACTGTGAATTTTATTCGTCATATTGGACACAATACGAACACACGTAACATACACGCTGGCCTATCCGTCAGTTCCAAGTTTTCATTCTATGACAATTGTGTCCAATTGTCATAGAATAAAAACTTGGAACTGACTGATAGGCCAGAGTCTATGTTACGTGTCTCCCTGAGATCACATTTAGATACGTCTGTGACATATGTATTAAATACTGGACTTTGACAGTATGTAAGTATAGAATATACAAAGCGTATAATTGTAAAATCCAAATAAAGTTATAAATTGTTAACTGTCATAAACATCATATTAAGATGGCCATGATGAAAAATCTGTGTCTACCATATAATGCAGTTGTCAATCAGTTCGGACATGGATCTAATGGTGAACCAACATATCATGTCAGATTACTCAATTTTTCATGCAGGAGACGGAGGTGGTTCCCAACATGATACGTTGCTTCACCACTACATCACCGAGTAGACAACCTCGTTATATGGTGGACACAGATTTTACATCATGACCATCTTAATATGATGATCATAACAATCAACATCAGTTTTTATACCTTTATATGTATTTTACAATAATATACTTGTTCATTCTATACTTTCACACAAATTGTCAAAGCACATTATTTAATACATATATGTCACCCCGATGTATCTAAATGTGATCTCAGGGATAAACAGAGACATATAGTATAGACTCCTTGGCCTGTCTTTCAGTTCCATGTTTTCATTCTATGATAGTTGTGTCCAATGCAACCAAGAAATGTTTCTGTTTAACATTTCACAGCTGTAACGAGTACATACGACAAAGCCTGTGTAGTGTGAGTTAGCACTCAAGCACTCCGTCTTCAGGCCACAAGTGGCCCATCGAGACCATCCGACCGCTGTATCATCCTCAGCTGAGGATGCGGATAGGAGGGGCTGGGGTCAGCACACCGCTCTCCCGGTCGTTATGACGATTTTCTTTGATCGGAGCCGCTACAATTCGGTCGAGTAGCTCCTCAATTGGCATCACGAAAAGTTATTCGGTCGCAAAACTCTATTTCCTTACTAATATAAGAGGAGGCCTAAGGACAACGATAGGACACAGCGATGGAAGAACACGGTTTCTCTACCCTTCATCAAAAAAGTAACGGATCAAAGCGGCAAGATTTTAAGGAAACATAACGTCTGACCGATTTTCAGCCCAACTAAGAAAATAGGCCAAGCACTTCGTTCCGTTAAGGATAAACGTCCCCCCCCCCCCATGTCTGCAAGTGGTGTATACAAGATTCCGTGTACATGTGGTAGGGTCTACATTGGAACTACAAAGAGAAGTGTGATACACGGTTGAAGTAACATAAAAGTTTTTGCCGACTAGGGATAACAGACAAGTCAGCTGTGGTGGAACATGCTCTTCAGTCGGGTGATCACGTAGTGAAATTTTCGGAAACTGAAGTTTCATGTATTATGACGAACTATTATCCACGGCTATATAGAGAAGCCATCGAAATATATAAACACGGGGATAATTTTAACAGAAAAGAAGAAACCATGAAACTCAGCAGTATATGAACAGTGGAGCTACAGAATCGATGAGAAGTTTTTATCTTTGACGTACTACGATCGATAGTTATATTTTATCCTTGACAAAGTTTATCTCTGCTATCACGTGAAATCCAGACCACGCCTACTTTCCACGGTATTTAGTCCGTTATTCGACGTCCGAATCGTTAGTCGGCAAGACTCACAGCACAACCAGGGGCACCTCAGAAGATGTCCAACGTAGCTTTGGACGAAACGTCAGGGATAGAAGAGTTCCATGGACCACGGTCATACAACCCGGAAGAATTCTCGGCAGAGGAAACATCCGGTCGTGAAAGCCTTAATTGTATGACTTGATGGATTTGTTATTCAGGTGACATTCAATGACTAGTTCACGTTCAAAATCACTGAGCTCTCCTGACCACTCCATTCTGCTGTTACTGCTCCCTACTGATTCAGTATTCCCAGCCTACTTTTATTGTAGCGGGTCAGCTTCTAATGACACCTTGTTGTCAATTCCGCACTAGATATGGTTGTCCGGATATTCTTGATCGGATACTGTACAAGCTCCACAAGCCACTGTATACCGGATAATGAAGGGCTCTTCATAACAAAATTAGCGACTTTCTTATCCTATTACATTCACGCATTGAGCCAAGAAAAAGCAATTTTCTGTCTCCCTTTAAGCCTGCCTTGATCTCGTCTTATTCTCGCGAACCCTACGCGAGATATACGATGGCGTCGGCAGAATGGTAGAACGGTCTTCCAAGAGGCTCTCTAAATTTACCCGACAGGCTTACACGAGAAATACTATGCGTTTCTTCCTAAGATTCCCCAGCTCGTGGTCGTGCGGTAAGATTCTCGCTTCCCACGCCCGAGTTCCCGGGTTCGATACCCGGCGGGGTCAGGGATTTTCTCTGCCTCGTGAGGACTGGGTGTTGTGTGCTGTCCTTAGGTTAGTTAGGTTTAAGTAGTTCTAAGTTATAGGGGACTGATGACCATAGATGTTAAGTCCCATAGTGCTCAGAGCCATTTGAACCTAAGATTCCCTTTTAAGTTCACTAAGGATTTCCGTTGCACACTCATAAAGGCTTCACCGTCATGTTACGATACTAGCAGCGACTCTGACCTGGTTCGATGTGTGTTACCAAGTACATCTGAAGGGATTCCAAACATTGGAACAAAAATCTAGAATTGTTTCCCTAGTATCTTATAGGCAATTTCTTTGTAGGTGCACTGCACCTTCACAGAACCCTCCCAACTAACCAGTCGTGCTTTCCCCTTCCCTACTACTGATTTCACATGTTCCTCAAAGTTTATATAGCTCCTTCTTAGTGTTACCCATGTGTACATACATGATTTTATATGATCATGATGTTGACCACTAATCTTGTAATCGGTTGCTGTCGAGTCTTCTCTCTTTCTTATAGGTAAGCATGCAACAGCATGCGTACCTAGCATGTTCCAGAACGCCACACATAAAAACGGAATTTTCCGTTGCTAATACTGCGGGTTCCATTGGTGATATAAAGATACGGTTAACGGTTTTGGATAGCCATTGGGCTAAGTATCATCTGTATACTAAACACAAGGAACGTCTTAGTGTAACTAACCTACAGTACAGGGTCGGAGTATGAGTATTACGCACTTCCTCCTGCTTAGGCAAATGGAACAAATCGGTTGTGTATTTTTGCAGTTGATGTGGTCTACGGGGGCTTGACGGGACTTATGGACACACCATTAGTTCATGGGCGGTTCCCCGGAAAACCACAAGAAAAAGTTTTTCTTTATTTATTTAATTTTTACTATAGTTTCGCCGTCACCAGCGGATGAAAATCCAGCCGCGGACTCCGAGACAGCCACGCACAGCAAATGGCTATAATTTTTACGATGTGTTTCTAAGGTCCCAATCTCGAACAAGGTTGAAAACTTTCTTCATATCTTTATCCGTTTCCGAGATTCAGAGATTCAAATTTATCCTACTTCACAGATAAAATCGGGCGTGAGGCGGAAACATAGTTTATAAACTGACGTAGCAGCGAGAAATAGGCTGTTAAGTGTCTCCTTTATCATCTGGAAACCCCTTGTTGTAGTCCCGAAGTACAAAAAATATTTTTTTGCACGTAAAATCCTCTGAGATGTCAAATTAGGTTTGCGCTTTCACTTTCGCATAAGTAAACTATCGAAATTTTATCGACCAAGGAAGTTACTTTCATATGGGTGACATACCCTGTTATAGCAGGGAAAAGAGCACAACCGGGAAAAAATGTACCTATCGGAAGACAAAAAAAGGCGAATGTACCCTTGTTGAAGAGACTGACTGAAAAGTGGGCTACCAGCTGCCTCGTTCTACCTTCCTCAGCACCTTTAAAAAAATGTACCCAAAAGTTTTGGCATGTGAACATATTTACGCTTTTTTATGCTGAGAGAGAAGGAGACGGTGATAGTGGGAAATACGCCGGCCTCTGTGGCCGAGCGGTTCTAGGCGCTTCAGTCTGGAACCGCACGACCGCAATGGGTGCAGGTTCGAATCCTGCCTCGGACACGGATGTGTGTGATGTCCTTAGGTTAGTTAGGTTAAAGTAGTTCTAAGTTATAGGGGACTGATGACCTTAGATGTTAAGTCCCACAGTGCTCAGAGCCATTTGAATCAGTGGGAAATAGACGGAAAAGTAATGAATACTGCAACATCGTAGACAGTGGTTGTGGTGTAGAAAGAGCGAAGGAGACAATGGCAGTGTCAGAGAAAGAGAGGGACAAAGTGGCAGTGGAACATAGCAGACATTTAGAGGATAGTGCTAGGAAAACCGTGAAGCAGATAGTGTCAGTAGGGCAGGAACGAAGAGAAGGAAGTGGGTGAGAGCCAGTGATAATGAGAAACAGTGCGTATGACAATGGCAACAAGGCAAACAAAGGCAGTGACAGTGAGGAGAGGCAGCAACAATGAATGATACAGTAGCAGTAAGACACAGTAACAGGAAGATAGTGACACTGAGAGGAAAGAGTAATCGTGGACAGAACAAAGGGGACTGTAACTGTGTGGCTCCCAGTCATTGGTTCAAATGGTTCAAATGGCTCTGAGCACTATGGGACTTAACTGCTGTGGTCATCAGTCCCCTAGAACTTAGAACTACTTAAACCTAACTAACCTAAGGACATCACACACATCCATGCCTGAGGCAGGATTCGAACCTGCGACCGTAGCGGTCGCGCGGTTCCAGACTGTAGCGCCTAGAACCGCATGGCCACTCCGGCTGACGCTCCTAGTCATTGCCTCCTGTGTCAAAGAGATAATGACAATGAGTTGGGGCTCGATGAGAGAGAGGGACGCGGGGAGTAGATGGATATGGGCGACTTGCAGCAATGGCCTGGTGGATGTGAGTGAGTTGCAGTTAGGGGAGTTTGAGGTGAGTTGCATGTAAAAAAGCACGAATATGTTCGCACGCTAAAATTTTTGGAAATTTTTTTAAAGTGCTGAAGAAGATAGGATTAGGCAGCTGGCACCCTATTTTCCATCCAGAGTCTGTTAAACAAACAGGAACGTATTCATATTTTCTGTGCTCCTATAGGGGCATTTTTCCGTTGTTAGGATTTATCTGTCATTTAGACACACAGCATAGCCTCATTCCACCAGATATTTCACAGAGGACTGGGTTCTGACTCACAGCGCTGGTGTACAGTTTCGTGATCAGGGGCTACAGAAAACAACCTCGTTTTCCCTTGGAAGTTAGATGGTCGTTATAGAAATTTCTCAGACCACCAGGGTTGGAACGAGCTACGTCTGGAACGGGGACCACCGACGTAACGTTAAGTTAGCAAGCTCGGTTGCGAAGGCGGGTTGACGGTTCATGCTTCATAGCAATTTCTGCACGTAGTCACTGCTCAGAAGGCACCATCGAAGCGTGAAAACAGATAACCTGTACTGATGCCCCAACTTTATCGTAGCTCCAAACAAGAATCGACGCTGTTTCTCACTGGCGAGTAAATCAGATGTTTGGCAGGCCGTGGCGGCGTCACATGTTACGCTCCATTGACGGAAGCTCCATTCGCCCGACCCCTGATACAAGCACAGCACAGCCGAGGCGCCACGACACGTACGCACAGCAACGTGACAGGCCCATTGCCGGTCCGGCTGCGTTGTCTGTAGTTCGCTCATATTTTTATTGCGCCTTCCGGCTCGGTGAGGCGTAGCGATTCCTCCGAAAAAAAGGCTAAAGCATTCTGATGACTGCTTAGTCCAAAGGACTGCGTAGAGTAACGTAAACAATCCGTGAGCAATTTACTAGTTTTTACCACTTATTTCGAGTCGTTGCGTATCCTGAGTTTCTTGTAAGTTTTTTCCGACGATTCTGAAGTGCCAAAAATTTTGGACTTTTTGGTATTTAGTATTGTCACTGACTCTTAAAATGGAAGCCACAAGTCTGCCATCAGTGTTCGTTCCATAGTTGCATGAACTGTGCGTCATCTATGTAGAATCAGAACCAAATCATGTATGCAGATAATTTCCAAACGAAAAAAAACCTGTTCTATATTTTTTTGTTTGGCAACCGGTTTAGATAGTAATTAATGTAATTTTTCTGTGTAGGCAGGACCTTCAAGGACCGGCTCTGAATGGAATAGGTAGCCGCGTCTGGATGTCAGGACAAATACAACTAGTCGCATTTGCTGGTTCGTGTAGACAATATACGGCGGATACGTACAAGGATAAATATGCCACATTCGCTAGACTACAAACACCAAGTAACGCTTCCAGTCGAGCCCGGAGGGAAAGTTTCCATCATTACAAAATGGTTCAAATGGCTCTGAGCACTATGGGACTCAACTGCTGTGGTCATCAGTCCCCTAGAACTTAGAACTACTTAAACCTAACTAACCTAAGGACATCACACACATCCATGCCCGAGGCAGGATTCGAACCTGCGACCGTAGCAGTCGCACGGTTCCGGACTGCGCGCCTAGAACCGCGAGACCACCGCGGCCGGCCTCCATCATTCAGTTGTCCTTCCTGTTGCTCCACTACTGAAACCTTCTGTGGGTTATCCGTTAAACGTACTTCTTGTAGACGAAGTATTTTACGACCAGTGCTTCGTTTAGATGAAACAGCCCCGTGAAATCTTTATAACTAGTATTCCCCTCTCCTCGAATGGTTAAAGAATAGAGCTCAAATGTGTAAAACAGCTTCAACTGTCTGACTAGAAGTCAGTTAATACGTTAAATGTTTGACATTAAGCAGGTAACGGGAAAAAAGATTCGATATTACATGTTTTTTTACAAATCGATAAGTGCTCTCGTTATCAAGCGCCGAATTAGTATATCCTAATTTGCGCTCTGTTGTAAGCGAAAGCTAGTTTTTCACTCATGAGAATGTTAATGACATCACAGCTCTTGCACTATGTGTCCTACAAATGTATAAATTTGCAGGTACATGCAGTGTTTATGTGGATACTTTCTGCAAACTTTGTTGCGAATAGAGTTTGTAGAAAGGAAGTAATAAATTAAAACTTCATGTCTGATGGGGCAGTTTTACTGAAGTAAAAACTGAAATGAAGAAAGCGATACTTTTTTCTTCCATAATTTTCCGTGGTATCAGCGAGAAAAAGTTTCGAAAATGTTTGAAATTATTTGTAAAGTTTGTTGGAAGTCGCTGAGTACTCTCATTCTGAAATACTGGTTGAATATGGTCCGGGTAATTTGCGCATCGTGAGCTATGTCAGCTGAAGACATACAACCAATTTTTAACTATAAACTTTACTTAATATAACTCTTACTGAGTAGATTACGACATAATTCTAAAATTTTAAATTCGGTCATTAACTGTGTGAAATACTGAAAATCGAATTTTTGTTGTCACTAGAATTGGTTAGATTCGCGAACTACAATTGTGCCTGTATCCCAGGTTAACCGTTTGGTAACACAGAAAAAAATCATTTTACGCATGAATTAGTTTGATCTTCTTCGGAGTTGTCACTTTTGAGCTACACTAATAACAGCTCGATAAATATTAGTTACATAAAATTTCGATTCCTTTCAGCACTCTCCGTAGATCGTTTGACTTTCCGTTCTCATCGCAAAAACTTTATATCGAAGTTAAAACTTCAAATGAGGCATAACTTTACTCGAAGATGATGAACGTGAAGTTCGTCTCAAAACTGCAAACGGTGCTAAAAGCAATGAGGAAGAATAGGTGACGTCAAAGGGCTTTCAGAGGAAAGAGTACGGTCCATTTTGCACGAAATGTTAACTGAGAATGCTAAAAAACTGTTGAGGTTTCGTGGCCACTTATTGATGTATTGATGGTTGGCTTTTGTCTCAAGATCTTCGTCCGACGTCTGCTGACGATGTTTCTGACGTTTCGCCATCACGAGTGGCTGATATTTTCAAAGCTTCTCCCGCCACTGCTAGAGTGGCTGATTGGAATGGAGCACGCGGTCGCAGATTGGAAGTACCTGTCGCGCCATCAATGGTGGCTTTCCTTAATCTTTACCGCTGTGAATCTCCCCTTGCTACCTGCGACGGTCGTTCGCTACAGGACGGGAATTCAGCGCCTTTTACATTGAAACTTCCTTCTTTCTTGTTAAACTACTGTCATGTTTGTGAATTTCTATAGCTTTCTGCTTACAAGCAGCCGTTGTGGCTCTTCTCCACAGCAACGGCCAGGAAAAGACCCTTTGCGCGATAGGAACGTACAATCTCCGGCCGCGGGCTCGATCCCAGATTACCACCAGCAAATGGAGGGTGACGTTTGACAATGTCACCAACTTGTGTTGGCAAAGTGTCAGGAAAACTACCAGAAAAAAGTCGGCCAAAGTGCTGACAAAAAAACAAATATGAAAGCGAATTTCTCTGCAAGATTGGGTTCGTTTTAAAAATGATGCAATTGTTTTTGTAGCAAGACAAGTTTCTGAGGATGGGAAGAGTGGACCCACCACATGATGCCAGCGGTCTTGAACAAATGAAGGTGAATTCGATTTCACCTGCTGGAAAGGTTATCAGCAGAGGTTTACATGCTGAAAAGTGGATTCTTGTAATTGGTTGTATTAATAAAGGTGAAATAATAATTCTGAACATTCTTCTGTACGAAAACGGTCCAAAGATGCCAGAAACTGGGCACTGATTACGTCAGAATGAGGTACTTGTTTGCTCAAAGGTACATTGACAGTAGGTATATGGGATGACTGAAGATACAAATAGTTTTTCCATCCACCCCAACCACTGAATTTGGCCCTCTCTGATTTCTACCAATTGTCACGTCTAAGAAATTCACGACTGGAACACTTTTTCAGTCCAACGACGAGGTAACGGTAGCTTCAGATAGGTGTTCTGAAAGCCCTACAGAACCACACTTCAAAGACGGAATCTATGCACGAGAAGACCGTTGGGAAAAGAGCATTAACCTGGAAGGAATCTACCTTCTTGGTCGAGGTCGCTAGAGCTTTCCTGTGCTGCGGCGCTCGGATGCGAGGCATTTGGTTCGAATCCAGGCGCTGGAAGAAATTTTCACAACCAGTCTTTTGACGGAAAGAGGAAGAGAAGTGTTTGGCGTTCAGTTTCTGATCAGCAGACGTTGCACCAACGTCCTGGATTAATTTCGGTTTGTCAGAAGGAGATCTTAACCTCGGCGGGCCCCTTGCTGCTATTCGAAAGGAGTAGGCTATGTGCAGGTACCGCGTTCCACCCTCTCTCTTCTCTCACCATCATTTAATACATACCTGACATCATATTATAACAGGGTGAGTCAGGAGGAAATTACGTACTTTGAGGGGTGGTAATATTGGTGATTCTGAACAAAAAGCTTCAAATTAAGATATGTCCTTTTCTTAATCGTATCCGACATATGTTTGTTTTAATGTTCAGTTTTATAAGGAATTCGCAAAAAGGAGATAAGGAAATTACATTTACTGTCTATAATACAACATACAGTCACCAAATATTTTTATTTTACAATTTCCATTGCCAATTTTGGCCCAGATAAATAAATGTGCGTCGACGTTCAATTTCTTCTTCTTTCTTGTTGACGAGACAAATGGCTTATTGGGGACCAAAGCACCATAAGGAATCTTACCTAATATCCCAGAACTCTCAGTTACATTCCAGGTCTTCCACATAACTATATTTCCATCAGGGAAAGCTTCAAGGCCATCATAACAGCATGACTGCCCCAGACAAAAGCAAGAGTCAACCGTGTACTGCCTCCAAATATAGCAGTTACTTCACAAGTGAACTGCAACATCAGTCTTCGAAACACATTGGGACCTTCAAAATGTGTTAGCAGAATACTTGGAGGATATTCATTATGGCAGCACGACGTCGTATGTAATTTCAGCACGACAGAGCTACTGCACATTCCGTACGGCCAGTGGCACTACCTCACAGAAACGTATCCTGCGCATTGGATCGGTCGTCTTCGAGTTGTTTCTTGGCGACAGAGGTCACCCAGTCCTACCCCATTATGTGGAGTCAGCTTAAGAGAGAAGTCTACAAGTGCAGAGTAGACACAAAGGAGGAGGAATCTGACGCTCGTATTTTACGCGTGTGTACTCAAGTAAAGGACCGTACGAATGAGCTCAAATCAGCAGCACAGTAGCTGTCTACAAGAGCTGCAAAATGAGTTGCAGTTGACGATGGACTGTTTGAACACCTTCTTCGAGGAAATGTACAAAATTAAGCAAAAAATTAGATTAAATTTTTTCATTACTGTCACTTGCATATATCCTGTTCCCCATTGATTTGGTTAGTTTCCGCCGAAACTGTTAAAACCTGGATGTATGTTCACGTGATGTTTTATATTCAGAACCATTAATACTATCACCCCTCAAAGCATGTACCTTTCCTCCTGGCTTATCCTGTATACACTTCCATTACAGTTAGCTACACTCAACAGCTATACTTACGTCACAACCCTCATGCACCTGGTGGAAAGGGGCTTTTGTGCGCCACAGGAGAGAACACTGGGTCTGTCAACTGGCAACACCATCTCTTTATTTTACTTAAAAGAAGACAAGGGGTCGGCTGGTGTGGCTGAGCGGTTCTAGGCGCTTCAGTCTGGAACCGCGTGACCGCTACGGTCGCAGGTTCGAATCCTGCCTCTGGCATAGATGTGTGTGATGTCCCTAGGTTAGTTAGGTTTAAGTAATTCTATGTTGTAGGGGACTGATGACAGATGTTAAGTCCCATAGTGCTCAGAGTCATTTGAACCATTTTATTTAGAAGACAACGTCAAAATAAGTAGCCTACATTTGGGACGTGAGAAACAGATTGTAACACAGTCAGCTCAAGGTATTTCGCCCCTCCACGTTCGAGACCTTAGAAGGTCTGTGAGCGTGGTAACAGAGCAGTGGCACAGCAAGAAGATCAGGATGGGTGTGTAACAGATGCGGCACCCCCGCAAGGCGGCAGAGGTTGCGCTGGCCGTCCAAGGAGACAGCGGGCGCAGGCTTTCATCGCGGCGTGTAAACGACCTTCGAAAACAAAGAAGCCGCGCTCACGCTAGTGCTGACGGGGGAATTATGCAAAGCGAGCCGCCCGCTGGAACAAGACGTCACGTCACATCACGTCACGGAGTAATTTGCCCGCCGCCCGCGGCACCGCCGCCGGCACCGCTGCTTCAGCGGATCCATGACGTCCAAATGCCTAACCCACAAACGCGGGGTGGCACTATGTCTTCAAAAGCGGACCAGTACCACTTACAGTTATCAGAACTCGTTGTTTATAAGTGTGTAGCAGAACGCACGAAATCCGTCCCCAAGACCCTTGTATCACTCACTGTCAGAATGCTGTGACTTACAAGGATCAGGATATACTTGACCCCATCTGTATACACTGCTCGAGCGTTTGGGATCCCTATCAGGTCGGATTGAGGGAGGACATAGAAGCAATTCAGAGGCGGGCTGCTAGATTTGTTACTGGTAGGTCTGATCATCACGCGAGTGTTACGGAAATGCTTCAGGAACTCCGGTGGGAGTCGCTGGAGGAAAGGAGGCGTTCTTTTCGTGAATCGCTACTGAGGAAATTTAGAGAACCAGCATTTGAGACTGACTGCAGTACAATTTTACTGCCGCCAACTTATATTTCGCGGAAAGACCACAAAGATAAGATAAGAAAGATTAGGGCTCATACAGAGGTATATAGGAAGTCATTTTTCCCTCGTTCTGTTTGGGAGTGGAACAGGGAGAGAAGATGCTAATTGTGGTACGAGGTACCCTCCGCCACGCACCGTATGGTGGATTGCGGAGTATGTATGTAGATGTAGATCTTAGAGACGAGACATTTCGGACTTTGGCATTGGTACACTAAAATATTTTCCCCAGCATATTTGTCATTCGTTTCTCCCAACAATAATTAGCAACTGAAACAGAGAGACCGTATGTACACTGAAGATCGATCAGCGTGCATGGTGGGGGAGCTGACTTCTTCAGGAACAACACTATAACAGTCAGCAACGCTCTGTTGCGAAAGCAGGCGACATGATGCCGTTTTTTGAGTAGTTTTAAGGCATTTAGTGAAAAATAAAAGCTCACCAGCACCTCTAAGTACTGCGATGCCTTTGAGTTAAAAGCAGCGACGCGAAAAGCCTGGTATAACATTGGGAAACAGCCTGTATGTGCTCCTTGTGACGGAGCTGATTTAAGAGAAAGGGGTCTTGTGTGCTCGCTCTTGGGTTTGTCAACATACTCCTTAACAATCCTCTTCGTCCTGAAGACGTTGGAGACACGTGTGGCATGGAGTCTTCCAGACGCTGTACCTTTTTTGTCCATGTCCGATGCGGAAGTCAAAATCGTAGTCATTGTAAGCTGCGGACTGAATGAGTACCAATAGCGATACCAAGACAGCCCAGAAACAAGCAGGGTCGTCGAAGCCGTAGCGATAGGATGATGGACCCTGAGTACTTCATACACGGAACAAAAGATGACTGGCCGCCCCTACTGGCCTATTTCGTGTAAGAGGCGCGGGCTACCTGACACATTGATTCCACCCCCTGCGACCAGAGGCGGCCATTTTCGTAGCGATGTTCGCTATTTAGGAGGGGGCACTAAAGAAACGATGACGGGAATCATCCTGTTCCACGACCGTCCTAGAGCCGTCAACAAATGGTTCAAATGGCTCTGAGCACTATGGGACTTAACATCTGAGGTCATCAGTCCCCTAGAACTTAGAACTACTTAAACCTAACTAACCTAAGGACTTCACACACATCCATGCCCGAGACAGGATTCGAACCTGCGACCGTAGTGGCCGCGCGGTTCCAGACTGAAGCGCCTAGAACCGCTCGTCCACAGCGGCCGGTAGCCGCCAACAACCAGCGCACATTTGTTATATATGAGTCCCAGATGCACACATCTCCCCCAATGATGTTAGAAATGAGCTCAACAGGACTGACATTAGGCGTCCTTGGTAACCACGGAAGCACTGTCACATTCGCGGAGTGCTGATCAAACCATTATCATACAAATACAGAGCGATGGGCCTTGCTGAAAGTAAGCACAGAGGCGATCTTTGGAATAATGTAGGTGGACAAATCGATCGTTTCTTGTAGAGTTCGCCGATACGGGACTGCGGCAGACGCATCAAAGTCCCCAGCTCATCCCATGTAAACATTTCCCCTACGATAGCATCTCCAACATTTACCTGTTGGGAAACTGGATGTATCGCCTCATGTGGCTTTAGACGTAGGCACAGCTGCATCGTGTTAACGGCGTATACCAGCATGTATATTCTGAAACGGCGCATTTTAAATGGTTTAGAACCTCCAGTGGCGTTTCTCTTAAGCCCATCGTTTTTTTGTTCTGTGGCGACCAGGGACACGCGTTTGGGGTGCTGACTTTTACGCACATCATAAGCGAGGAGGTGGATCTGGATAGTATGACTCCTCACCAGTTAGTATTGTTAAGCACCGGTTTGACGAGCAGTTTGACCCACTGTTGTTACCTGCGACAGTCTACGCTGACCTCTGCCATCAGTATCAAGAAAAATAAAACTTCCTGGCCGATTAAAACTGTGTGCTGGACCGAGACTCAAACTCGGGCTCTTTGCCTTTCGCTGGCAAATGCTCTGTCGATTGAGCTACCCAACCACGACTCAGGACCCGTCCTCACAGCCTCAAGTCTGCGAGTACCTCGTCTCCTACCTTCCAAACTTCACTGGGGTATATGCGGAAACGGCGCA
Source organism: Schistocerca piceifrons (assembly GCF_021461385.2). NCBI lineage: Eukaryota > Metazoa > Arthropoda > Insecta > Orthoptera > Acrididae > Schistocerca > Schistocerca piceifrons. The sequence continues at coordinate 776,119,560 of NC_060138.1, forward strand.
TTTTACAATGTTTCGAACGTCCGGTGGCGGTTTCCTAGGGTAGGGGACGAGGTACTGGCAGAATTGAGGCTGTGAGGACGGGTCGTGAGTCGTGCTTGGGTAACTCAGTCGTTAGAGCAGTTAACCCCGAAAGGCAAAGCTCTGAGTTCGAGTCTCGGTCCAGCACACAACTTTAATTTGCCAGGAAGTTTCATACCAGCGCACGCTCCGCTGCAGAGTGAAAATTCCAATATGAATCAAGAAAAATGATTGGAAAATGAAATAAGTTCCAGTGAAGAACACAGTGACTACATATTCCTTGTTCCTGCTGATAAGTCTTCCGTGACTTCCCTAAGTAAATTAAGGCGAATGTCGTGACAATTATTTTGAAACACCATAGCTCATTTTCATTCCCATCCTTCTTTGATCAGAGATTTTGTTCCATACATAATTGTCTAGTCATCGATGAGGCTTTTAACCCTAATGTCCATTTTTCCCCTTTACTATCGTGCAAAGTGGTGCACTGAGTTAGGCACTAGAGTCGCATTCATGAAGAGAGGATTTCATATTTCTGTACAGCCATCCAAGTGTAGAGCGACCTTGATGTATCTCAACCTCTTATGGCGGAAGTAGGGATTTCACCTTTGAAAAGGTCAAGGTCCGTTTCCATCTCCACCGGTTTTCCGATTGGAAGTTGTTCTCCATCTCTAATGAATTGCACTTCGATGGGAGAGTAACGGAAGTGAGGGATGTCTTTTCTGCCGGTGGTCAACAGAAGAGAATCCTAGAGTGAGGAAAGAGCCACCGCCTACTGCAGGTGTGGCGCCGCTGCCAGACACCAGACAGTCGCCGTCACAGCGCGCCTGTGTACAGACCACCGACGCCTACGCCCGACGATAAGTCCCGACAAATGTGTCACACCCTGCACAGTGCGCGAGTGCTATGGACTGAAAACTACTTCTCCTCTACAGTTTCAATTAAGGTCACCACTGGTAATGGCCTTAGGTAACACTGTTTGGCGCATGTAATCTTTATCAAATATGTCTCTGTTGTTGTTGTTGTTGTTGTGGTCTTCAGTCCTGAGACTGGTTTGATGCAGCTCTCCATGCTACTCTATCCTGTGCACGTTTCTTCATCTCCCAGTACCTACTGCAGCCTACATCCTTCTGAATCTGCTTAGTGTATTCATCTCTTGGTCTCCCTCTACGATTTTTACCCTCCACGCTGTCCTCCAGTACCGAATTGGTGATCCCTTGATGCCTCAGAACATGTCCTACCAACCGATGCCTTCTTCTAGTCAAGTTGTGCCACAAACTCCTCTAGCTCCCCAATTCTGTTCAATACCTCCTCATTAGTAATGTGATCTACCCATCTAATCTTCAACATTCTTCTGTAGCACCACATTTCGAAAGCTTCTATTCTCTTCTTGTCTAAACTATTTATCGTCCATGCTTCACTTCCATACATGGCTACACTCCATACAAATACTTCCAGAAACGACTTCCTCACACTTAAATCTATACTCGATGTTAACAAATTTCTCTTCTTCAGAAACACTTTCCTTGCCATTGCCAGTCTACATTTCATATCCTCTCTACTTCGACCATCATCAGTTATCTTGCTCCCCAAATAGCAAAACTCCTTTACTACTTTAAGTGTCTCATTTCCTAATCTAATTCCCTCAGCATCACCCGACTTAATTCGACTACATTCCATTATCCTCGTTTTGCTTTTGTTGATGTTCATCTTATACCCTCCTTTCAAGATACTGTCCATTCCGTTCAACTGCTCTTCCAAGTCCTTTGCAGTCTCTGACAGAATTACAATGTCATCGGCAAACCTCAAAGTTTTTATTTCTTCTCCATGGATTTTAATACCTACTCCGAACTTTTCTTTTGTTTCCTTTACTGCTTGCTCAATATACAGATTGAATAGCATCGGGGAGAAGCTACAACCCTGTCTCACTCCCTTCCCAACCACTGCTTCCCTTTCATGCCCCTCGACTCATATAACTGCCATCTGGTTTCTGTACAAATTGTAAATAGCCTTTCGCTCCCTGTATTTTACCCCTGCCACCTTCAGAATTAGAAAGAGAGTATTTCAGTCAACATTATCAAACGCTTTCTCTAAGTCTACAAATGCTAGAAATGTAGGTTTGCCTTTCCTTAATCTAGCTTCTAAGATAAGTCGCAGGGTCAGTATTGCCTCACGTGTTCCAACATTTCTACGGAATCCAAACTGATCTTCCCCGAGGCCAGCTTCTACCAGTTTTTCCATTCGTCTGTAAGGAATTCGTGTTACTATTTTGCAACTGTGACTTATTAAACTGATAGTTCGGTAATTTTCACATCTGTCAACACCTGCTTTCTTTGGGATTGGAATTACTACATTCTTCTTGACGTCTGAGGGAATTTCGTCTGTCTCATACATCTTACTCACCAGATGGTAGAGGTTTGTTAGGACTGGCTGCCCCAAGGCTGTCAGTAGTTCTAATGGAATGTTGTCTACTCTCGTGGCCTTGTTTCGACTCAGGTCTTTCAGTGCTCTGTCAAACTCTTCACGCAGTATCTTATCTCCCATTTCATCTTCATCTACATCCTCTTCCATTTCCATAATATTGTCTTCAAGAACATCGCCCCTGTATAGACCATCTATATACTCCTTCCACCTTTCTGCTTTTCCTTCTTTGCTTAGAACTGGGTTTCCATCTGAGCTCTTGATATTTATGCAAGTGGTTCTCTTTTCTCCAAAGGTCTCTTTAATTTTCCTGTAGGCAGTATCTATCTTACCCCTAGTGAGATAAGCCTCTACATCCTTACATTTGTCCTGTAGCCATCCCTGCTTAGCCATTTTACACTTCCTGTCGATCTCATTTTTGAGACGTTTGTATTCCTTTTTGCCTGCTTCACTTATTGCATTTTTGTATTTTCTCCTTTCATCAAGTAAATTCAGTATCTCTTCTGTTACCCAAGGGTTTCTACTAGCCCTCGTCTTTTTACCTACTTGATCCTCTGCTGCCTTCACTATTTCATTCCTCAAAGCTACCCATTCTTCTTCTACTGTATTTCTTCCCCCCATTCCTGTCAATTTTTCCCTTATGCTCTCCCTGAAATTCTGTACAACCTCTGGTTCTTTCAGTTTATGCAGGTCCCATCTCCTTAAATGCCCACCTTTTTGCAGTTTCTTCAGTTTTAATCTACAGATCATAACCAATAGATTGTGGTCAGAGTCCACATCTGCCCCTGGAAATGTCTTACAATTTAAAATCTGGTTCCTAAATCTGTGTCTTACCATTATATAATCTATCTGAAACCTTTTAGAATCTCCAGGGTTCTTCTATGTATACAACCTTCTTTCATGATTCTTGAACCAAGTGTTAGCTATGATGTCTCTGTTAACCATCTTTTATTTTCATTTGTTAAATGTGATTCTTTTCATTTAATACACTGAGGCATGTTCGTCTAGTATCCAGAAATATAAATACTTCCTTAATAAATCGTTCAAAACCTTTTCGTCATCACTTTTGATTATTACCACATTATTTAAATTACACAAAAAGAATTAAGAAGAATACAAATTGTTTCAAGATGGACAGGCCTTCAGATGAAGGCTACGTTCTGCATCCGAGTGATGCGAGGATTCCTGACTGGATGCAGTTTCACGTTGTGTCGGCACTGATATGAAACTCTGAGTCTTTCATTAACAACGCTCTGAGCTACTCTCAGGTCCGACCTAAAACTTCAACTCCACAGAACACGCCTTCTTAATTTCCGAGCTCCACGATGTCTCTACTGCGTAAGTGCGTTGATGTTCCAATGCACTGATGGGAAAATTACGGAGCAGAATGGCTTACCCATCTGCCAGTCATTTCATTGTCTTACACTCTGCTGCAGAATGTATGTTGGCATCAACCTCCTTGCAAAACAGCAGCGGAAATGGGACTTTACCTTCTAGAGACAAAGTTGAAAGTAATATGGGTTCGTCCCCGCTTTGCTATCGCTGGCAGATGTAAATATTGTGATATGCAAACTGCACTCATCAAATGGAGTTTGACCTGTGCCTTGTGTTAAGAAACGAAAATGTATTTCATATTTTCATGAGATACTTCTTGGATGGGTGATGGCGAAATTATTTAGCTCAGATTCAAGGTATTCTAGAATTGGTGTTTGCTAGTGCGAGATATGACTGAAGCACAGTACATCTTTGCTACGTTTCACCAGCTGTTACTAATAGTCTCAGACATTTTCTATGGGATGAAGATCGGGTTATTTAGCGAACCAGCCGAGGAGCGTGAGTGTTCGTCAGACGAGAAATGCTTTCCTCCAGTCCCGTGAACACGGCTATTGACATCTTGCGAGACGGGAATTTCCACTGCATCATACTCATCATAAAGATGTAGAGAAAAATGTACCAGCTGGTTACCGAGGTCGCTGAAATGAACATATTGGCTCATATTCAAGGTAACCTAAAAGAGGAGTCCTAAGTCACTTTGTTTGTCCCATTGGAGAAGCGCAACTTCCGTTGGGGGGATGGATTTTATAATAAAGATCATGTGCCTCCCACATGGCTAGTTCGTGTACTTACTGTGCGTGTTGCAAACGCTAATTATTCTCTGTATTAGTAAGTGGTGAAATGCTATAATTCGACCGTGTAGACGATCGAGGAGACGTTGCTGAAGTGAAAAATCGTGTTCAAATAACGATTCAAGGCAGTTAATAACAAAAATGGAGGAACACAATTGAGAGGGTTGTATTAGAGGCAAAACCGAACTCTGTTGTGTGAAACCAACTGACCATGAAAAAAAAAGGGGGGGGGAAGAAGTTATTACGGGTGTAAGAGAATGAATGAATTATGGAAGTGTAATTACGTGAGCAACACAGTGATTTTGTTGGATACTACGTAACAGTGTGAAAGTTTGACATCTCCATTTTTCAAACCAGATGCGTGAATGGGGATAATGTTCAATCGATACGATAGCCACTAACCGTGATTTGTTCAATCTGATCGTTGTCAAATTCCAGGTACAAATAACAATGCAGATATCCTTTCGATTTGGTTTCATCGTCGTCGGAGATACTAGTCTCCGACTGCCACCACTGGCACGTGCGATGTTCTTCCCAGACCCATACGATGAGCCAGGCCGCCCTGTTGACTTGACATGGGCAGGCGGTCGCCCGAGCGGCCTCGCCAGTACGCGCACCAAGAGGGGTTTTCCATGGTTGTCCTAATTCTATAAAGGCGAATGCTGCACTGGTTCCTTTTAGACGGGATACGGACGATTTCCTTATCTGTCCGTATATTATACGAGCCTGTGCCCCGCCTCTGAAGACGCCGCTGTGTACGTCAGCATCTGTACTCCACATGTTACCTTATACTGAGTGGCGGAGGGTGTTTCTCGCACCGTTATTTGTTTGGCCCCTTTCCTGTTCGATTCGTGAGTAATGATTGTCAGTAAAGCTGCGAATGAGCCCAAATTCTTCGATTCCTCACCGTGGGCGCTTCGGGAGACTTACGTGTGAAAAAGAAATATTCCACCCAAGTCTTCCTGGACGTATTATGCTCTCGGAATTTCAGCAGCTCTTCGTGATGTGCAACGTCTCTCATTAATCCGTAGTGTCAGCGTGCGAACCATTCGAAAAAACATCATCGATATGGACTTACTAGCCGAACGGCTACTCGTGTACCCTTGATGACTGCGCGACACAAAGCTTTACGCCTAACCTGGGCCGCGCGGAGTGGCCGCGCGGTCAGAGGCGCCATGTCACTGACTGCGCGGTTCGAGTCCTCCCTCGGGCATGGGTGTGCGTGTTGTTCTTAACAGAGGTTAGTTTAAGTTACTTTACGTAGTATGTAAGTCTAATGACCGACGACTTCTGCAGTTTCGTCCCTTAAGAACTCACACACATTCGCCTCACCTGGTCCCGTCAACACCGACATTGGGCTGTTGATGACTGGAAACATGTTGCCTGGTCGGACAAGTCTCGTTTCAAATTGTATCGTGCAGATGTACGTGTACGACTATGGAGACAACTTCATGAATCCATGGACCCAGCGTGTCAGCAGGGGATTATTCAAGCTGGTAGAGGCTCTGTAATGGTGTGGGGCGTCTGCAGTTGGACCCCTGATACGTGCAGATACGACTCTGACAGGTGACACGTACGTAAGCATCCTGTCTGATCACCTGCATCCATTCGTATACATTGTACCTTCCGACGGACTCTGACAATTCTAGCAGGACACTGTGACACCACACACATTCAGAGTTGCTGCAGAATGGCTCCAGAAACACTCTTCTGAGTTTAAACACTACCGCTGGCCACCAGACCCCCTAGATATGAACATCATTGGGCATACCTGGGATGCCTTGCAATGTACTGTGCAGAAGAGATCTCCACCCCTCGTACTCTTAGGGATTTATGGACAGCACTGCAGGATTCATGGTGTCAGTCCCCTCCAGCACTACTTCAGACATTAGTCGAGTCCATGCCACATCGTGCTGCAGCACTTCTGCATGTTCGCGGGAACCCTACACGATATTAGGCAGTTGTACCAGTTTCTTTGGCTCTACCGTGTAAATGAAGGTCACAGATTCAGTGGCTGTTTGCACAAGAAGAGACAGTACAGCGATATATCGTCACAAGCTTTTAAAAATTAATGGGTATCGCAGAACAGAAGGACGAGAATTCTCGGTACCTATTATGCAGTCGGTTAATCGATAGATATAGCAGATTTTCTATGGAACGACATTACATTACAATGTAGAAAAGAATTAAAGTTTTAGCTGACGATGAAAGAACAAAAAATTACAAATATCGACAGACCATTTGCACAGGATTCATTGTTTTGTACACCAAGAAGAGCTTTCTGCTAAATTTGCAGGGATGGAGCATCTGATGATACTTGTGGCACGAATAGTAAATTTTTGGAAGTCGCAAGCATTATTATACTCTCAGTTGCAAGAACAGTTCTTCATGGAATTGAATGAGTAGTATGGAGACGTTATATGCGATTACGTTGTGTACGTATTACTGTAAAGTGAGGTGGTTAAGTGGAGGGTCATGCCTGGAACGATTAAGGGGACCCGGAACGTCCTATACCTCGAATGTTAAATGTAAGGAACATTTTCTTAAGAACTATTAACATCAGAATGATGAAACTTTTACAGTATAATATTACATATATTTAATACCATGTACCATATGGGTTTTAATTTATTGGTGTTTTTTGGGAAGATATTAATTATTTTGTTATTGAAAATAATTGACACATTTTTTGGCATAGTATCTTTGAAATAAAATCTGTTATCAACTATGTATCACAAAAAGGCTATGATACAAGGTGTATATTGGCATTGTTTACATTCCTTGAAAATTTTAAGTCTTTATCTCTAATAGTTTAGCAGAAAATGTTCCTTATATGGCAAAAAGGTGAACTTGTGGAAAACGAGTTTCAAAGTTTCACTAACTTTTTAGTGGAGTCCAGCACCATAAGAGGGGTTTTCACTGTCGCTAGACATCTCCTCATCTAGCCTTCTTTTCACACCTTTCATTCTTTGTCTTGCTTGCCTCTCACACTCATTTTCTTTCCTTTCAGCATCCCGTTTCCTCTCATTGTCTATCGACATCATTGCACTCACCATGTACTTCCCGTGCATCACATCCAACTTCTGCAGCACATTGCACTTTATAATGTTACCTTTGTTGTACGTAGCAATGGCATCATATATTCCAAAATGAAGAGTATGAATTTCCACAAACACATTTTTTGGGATTCTGGTCCAAATTACATTATTCACACTCTCATTTTGATTTTGTTTACGTCCATGGAGACATTTCTTCAAATGTTCAGTTGCAGAAAGATCTCTGAAAATTGGTTTTATAGCCTTCATGACAGTTTCTGGTAGACTGTGATGATGCGTGTATGCACGTTCAGATCCCTGATATTTGTTGTACTTGCACCAGGAATTGGGTCCCTGTGGGCATAGTCCATGTAGTGTTTCCTCGTCAGTCGATAAGGTGTGGTAGTAAAGTGCAATTACAGCCTTTTCCATTTTATCAACACTGTGAGTATTTTGTCTTATTGCCAGTCCATAGTCTCTCTCAATCTGTTGATTACCTCGTCTGTCAATCTTTTAGCTCCACCCAGAGGTTTTCCATCACTTAGCTTCTCATTGTGGTCTTCAGTCGACGCAGCCTTGTTCCCATACGTTTCTGAACGTGACCTATGCACTCCTGTTTAGTAATGGTAACATCATTTCCATAAGGTTTCAGAAACTGTAGGTATCTGACCTTGTACCACACAAGAGAGCGACTGAAAATGTCTTTCACACCGGAAACTTCCATGGCCCCACTAGACCCACTGTAATTCCTTCGACAGTTTTCTGAATGCTCATCCTTCACTCTTTTAGGACACTTACAATGCTTGGATTTAATTACAACATCTATAACTTTTGTAGTATCAGCACTTGTTGCCGTTATTACCACATTATGTGTGCCCGCGCTTCTGCCACGTACCATCTAGTGCGACAGTTAGGTCCCGAGGATTCTGAACATCTGGAATTTCTTCATTCACCGCCACAGCCTCGTCCACTGCTTCTTTCATGGATTCTTGGGCACTATCTTCAACACAGGATCCAACAACAGAGTTATATTTTGAGAATTTCGTTGGTGGTGGTGGTAGATTCATTACACCACAAAACATTTGACCAGCAGAGTATCCCTTACCGATTGACCTTAGAGCTTAAACATATCTAATATTTACACCATAGTACTTGCTTTTCTCGCTGTCAGTTTCACCTTGGCCTATTTCTACATATTCTGAGTTCCAAAATGAAACACTGTAATGACAACTAGTACAATGGAGACAGATTTCTGCTGCAAGTCCTATGTGTCGCTTGACATTTACTGACATACTCAATTTGCAACATTCCTTACACAGCACTGAACTCTCAGTCACCTTTGAGAGCAATGAAATGTTAATTATTTCGTTCACATTATCCTCACTACACCTCTACAATAAACTGCAGTATTTTTCAATTGATCCATGCAACTTCTTGCTTGTGCTAGAGACAGGATTAGATTTCACTTCATGAAAAACCTCTCTATTTTCAGAATCATTTTCCAAGGTCGGAGAAATTGTCACAGTTCCACTAGTGTACCTCGGAGGAGGCTTCTTCCTCTTGTAAACTCTGTTACTAAATCGAGGCATATTTGATAAGTTCCAGTTACGCAATAGAAATACAAGACAAATCGTGCAATAACCACTAAATGCTCAATGTAAACAACAGTATCCAAAGTCTTTGGAAAGACCGGAAGTTTTGAAAAACGATGTTTTCAATGAACATGTATCCATGGAAATTCAATGTCGCGACATGCCCTCTACAGCACATTATTGAAAATAATATTTTCAATACTTGGCGTTGAGCTACAGGTAAGATTAATATGTCATTTTAAACAGGAAGATCTTAGTATTTTATTTCACAATAAACTGAAAACCCAAAATTTCATCATTTTTAGGTTCCGGGTTTCCTTAATCCAAGCAAGACCCGCAATTTTTGTATTTATGAACGAAAATGAAAAGCAGGGAGGGAAATTAAAATGTCTGGAATGGATTTCAGACATTGTATTTTAAGTGGACGTTACTGTATACTGCCGACAGTACGACTTTATATGGTAAGAAACAACTTATTTCTGATTTGATGGGGCTGCATTTAAAAAGAAAATCACATTGTGGAAGGGAAAACTTCTGAGATAAAACACCTCCACTTCTGTAAGCTCAAAATAAAAAAAAATAAAAAAGTGAATTTTTAAGAATTCATTGTAGCGTTGAAAGAATTACAAGGGTGGATTCCTAAAAGTTTTGAGGACATTGTTAATCTTACATGTTTTTTTGAGCTATTTTCGACACCATTTGCCCTTTCAGCTGAGATGGCCGCCGCATAAACGCAGATGGAACTCATCGATCCGCAGTGTAACTTGCTTTTAAAAGACGAAGTATTTTACATTAAAACTACCCAGGAGTGTCCGCGTCCTTAGCTGAGTAGTCAGCACGTCCGACTGTCATGCAGCGGGACCGGGGTCGATTCCGGGACGGTTCAGAGATTTTCTCCGCTCAGAGGCTGGGTGTTGTGTTGTGGTCATCATCATTTCATCGACACTCAAAATGGCGTCAAGTGCAATTGCAACTCGGCGGCCGAACTTACTCTGGTGGGCACTCCCGGTCATCAGTGCCACACGATCATCATCATTATGTCCAGGAGTTTTCTGTTCTTTTCCTCAGGGAGTCGTTCCACGTCGCCATACTGAAGTTTCAAACGTCACACAAAGTTTCGATCAAGATATGTACGTGGAAGGCTTTTTTCGACTATGAAATAAGATAAGTCACGATAACGTGGCAACCCGACTGTCAAAATCTGCGAAATTATCTACATCTGTCCGTATGCCGAAAGTTTGTGCAAGATATAATTTTTTTATTATGTCTTCAGCGTGCCAAATGTGATTAAATAATACTGAAAACTGCTGCGCATTCCAGTTTCTCCTCTCTTTTCCCACTCAGACAGCATGGAATAGTAGTGGAAGACATGTGCACTCGGGTGACAGAGCTCCGCATGTGAGCAAGAGTTCTGCACATGTGCAGAATTCTTGGCCCTCTCTGTTTTAGATCTTCTGCCACCGCTATCCTTTCGATGATTATTACGTGCTTGAAACAATTAATAATGATTAAACACGATACTGTCGATCTTACTTTTCATTTTATTCACATTTATTACTCTTAAACACACAATGGTAAGTTTGCTGGTAGTACGTTGGACTTAACTCATCTAAGCAGCTCATGTACGTTCCAAGTAACTAGCAAAATTTAATGAGTGGCTGTCCACAACTAAACAAATAACTTACTAATTTGAATCTGATGCAAATATGACTTAACTACTCACACTGACTAACATTATAAGTTCTGTCTTTGGATGTCAATTGTCGAATGAGGCTGGCTTTGTGGACGATGCTTATTCGAAGACGCACGTAAAACTGTTCTTACAAAATGATAAAACCATAATTATTATATATTCAACTAAGCATAAAAGGCAAGAAAAGTAAAAAGTAGATAAACATATTACGCACAGACACTGTTTTTATTGACTATTGCACGTGTGTTTTTAAACTAGTAAAAATAATGGATGTATTTTATAGGGAAGAAGTTTTGGAATGCTCTTAAATCTAGAATAGGCTGACAAGAATTTCCTGGAAAGCGAAATTTTCTAATTTGAATATTTCATTAACTAACATGTTATTTTAGGAAAATTTTACATTTTGAAATCAGAAAGGTTAGACCTGCAAGACACACTGAAATACTGGAAAGGTTGCATTTTAAAATTCGAACATTCCAGAATACCATAATTTTATACAGGAATAACTGCTGAAATACTGAGTTTCCGAGAAACGCAAAACATCTACATCTACATCCATACTCTGCAAGCCACCTGACGGTGTGTGGCGGAGGGTACCTTGAGTACCTCTATAGGTTCTCCCTTCTATTCGTCTGGTATTGTTCGTGGAAAGGAGGATTGTCGGTATGCCACTGTGTGGGCTCTAATCTCCCTGATTTTATCCTCATGGTCTCTTCGCGAGATATACGTAGGAGGGAGCAATATACTGCCTGACTCCTCGGTGAAGGTATGTTCTCTAAACTTCAACAGAAGCCCGTACCGAGCTACTGAGCGTCTCTACTGCAGAGTCTTCCACTGGAGTTTATCTATCGTCTCCGTAACGCTTTCGCGATTGCTGAATGATCCTGTAACGAAGCGCGCTGCTCTCCGTTGGATCTTCTCTATCTCTTCTATCAAGCCTATCTGGTACGGATCCCACACTGGTGAGCAGTATTCAAGCAGTGGGCGAACAAGCGTACTGTAACCTACTTCCTTTGTTTTCGGATTGCATTTCCTTAGGATTCTTCCAATGAATCTCAGTCTGGCATCTGCTTTACCGACGATCAACTTTATATGATCATTCCATTTTAAATCACTCCTAATGCTTACTCCCAGATAGTTGCAGTTGTAGAATTTTGGAACACGTATTATGTTCGAGTATAATGACTTTTCTGGAGACTAGAAATCTACTCTGTAGGAATCAGCATGGGTTTCGAGAAAGACTATCGTGTGAAACCCAGTTCGCGCTATTCGTCCACAAGACTCAGAGGGCCATAGACACGGGTTCCCAGGTAGATTCCGTGTTTATTGACTTCCGCAAGGCGTTCGATACAGTTCCCCAGAGTCGTTTAATGAAGAAGGTAAGAGCATATGGACTATCAGACCAATTGTGTGATTCGATTGAAGAGTTCCTAGATAACAGAACGCAGCATGTCATTCTCAATGGAGAGAAGTCTTCTGAAGTAAGAGTGATTTCAGGTGTGCCGCAGGGGAGTGTCGTAGGACCGTTGCTTTTCACTGCTAGAAAGAGGGCAACAGGGCTTTTAAATAAGATATGTCAATCATAAAACAAATAACTGTATTGTAGTCGAATTTTGAAGTGCTCACAGTTTACGTCACTCTTATATCGCGACTATTTTTTAAATATAGTTTTTTCCTCAGAAACGAATTATACTGTTATCAACAGTATTCTGAAAACTACATGCAATAATATAAATAAGAAAATATAATAAAGTTCAGTAAAGTATTACGCGAATAAGCATTTAGCCTTATGTGCAGAAAAGGGTATCAGATAAGAAAACGATTATTTAATGGGTGGAATCATAGTTGGGGAAGCTCCACCTTGCTACTCTATGTTTCAAGCAGGCTGACAATGTGTCAACAAGTATTTCCCATGTCCGAAAGAAATAATTGATGATGCGAGAGAGAGTGGGGAGAGAGGACGGGGTGGTAGGCAGAGAGAGAAAGAGGAGGGAGGTGGAGAAGAATGCACATGACGTAATTGGCTGCGATTGAACGCGGCATCCGACTCCGCGGACGGCAGACGTGTGGGAGCCGTGAGAACGCGCCGACATCGGCAGCTCAGCCAGCAGGAAGTGCGGCCCGGCTGCTGAGGCAGCTAGCGTGTGCGAAACCCCACCTCTCTAACCGCCGCGGGCCCGCACTGCCAGCAAAAGCACGCAGCGGAGCCCAGGCCGGACGAGATTTGTGTTCCACGGGAGCTGGGCTCGAACGCCATTCTGATTCCACAACATCTACAGCGTGGCGCAAAATAGCTGTTACAAAGTTTTTGTCTTCTACAAGATGATATGGCGTAATATATTCTTGTTTTCATATTTATGCTATTGCACACAACCTGAAATTTAATAAAGAAGGGTTTGAAAGTGCTTTCCTTCTGCAGCACTGAGTGTGTAGAGCCTTGGACTGAATTCCGTGATTCCGTTCTGAGGAACATTATTTTAGGCTGCGTGAACCTCTGTCGATATTGCAGTAAGAGTATCCTGGAGAGCTGCACATTCATCTTTGAAGACGCTCAGATAACTCCATTAGAAATAATCACACGGGTTCAGATCGGGACGTAAGGAGGCCATTCTGCATCATCTTCAGTGAATGCTATAGCGTTCAGAGGAACGATCTGACCTTTGAATGTCCCCCGAAGGAAAACAAAGACGTCGGCGGTACGATGTGTGCATGTTCCATCCTGCGTGAACCAGTAGTTTCGGGGCATTCGGCCGCGTTGTGCAGCAGGTGCAAAATTCATGTTCCAGTACGCGTCTGTATTTTTCCGCTATGACAGGTCCGTCAATAAGAATGGGCCCAATAATGCATTATGCACTGACTGCGCACCAAACGTTTTGTTGAAGAGGTGGAGCAGGAGCTTGAACGTGTGGATTCTCAGTAGCCCAGTGGCATAAGTTCTGTTTGTTGGGGTGTCCATGGCGACGGAAGTGTGCCTCATCACTAATCCAGGTAAAATGCGCATCGATCGCTTCATTTTTAAAAGGCCTCCGTCATTTCATTTTCAAAAAAATATCATCACTCCAAATCCCTGTCTTTCAAAGGTTGGCATCGTTGAATTTCTCGAGGGAAAAGGTTAAGTTTCTCTTTCACGATCCTCTAGAGGGACCGTCGTAGTATCCTCAGTTGCTGTGCTGCACGTGTTCTTGCTGATGTAATGCGATCCTCACTGAATGAGGTGCACACTCGTTCCAAATTCTCCACGGTTACAACTGTTGACTGGCCCTTCCTGGTATCATGTAGAGATATGTTCTTTTCAAAACAGTTCATCAGTCTGTTAAAAAACATGAATAAAATCACACAAAACGTGCATCAGAGGATGCTTAAATGTTGTCATCACAGTTTGACTTCAGTTTTGTGCTGAAATCTCATCGAGGAATGGTTATTATGGATGGTGCTGTTCTTGGACCAAATGTGTTGTAGAACGCCTGCCTCACCACAACGATACGTCAGGAATTTGCGTGAAGTCTCTTAACGGTCAGCAAACGTTGTTCCAATATTAGTGCTTCCATATTAAAATGTGACTTGAGACATAGTTAAGTGAACTATAGAATTGCCAAAGCTATGCTACAACACTATCACAAGGAGAATCATTTACAGCATACAATTAAACTACAGTAGACAAATACATTCTAACATCCTGTACTAATGTCACTGAGAGGCACAAAAAGATTGTCACGACAGTGTTCAGACTTATGCAAAAATCGCAGTACAATAGTCGAACAATTTGTTCAATATGAGCAGTGGAGACGTCGACAAGATGATGTACAGAGCCAGATTTGTACCTGGTGGTCAGAATTGGAACTAATTTTTTCCCTGCGTAAATCGGTTCTGGATAAACGCATAAGAATATCTACCAAGTTTCTCTGCTATACGATAATTACAGGTCATACTGCGAGTAGTTGAACTTTAATTATAACCACCTGGTACCTGTTTCAAAGAATTAATTTTGTCTTTAATTTGATTTGTGATTTTATGTATGAGGGGCGTTCAATATTCTATTGTATGTTAACCGGGGGCCTAGAAACGACGGAGAGGCTTCGTCCCCGCCGTAGCCCTGAGTGGTACACAACCTGACGACGACTACCGCAGTCCACTTCACCCCTCTGCCGCCCCACACCGAACCACTCTTTCAGGGTTATTGTGCGGTTCGGCCCCCGGTGGACCCCCCCCCCCCCCCACCCCGGGGAACGTCTCAGACGAGTGTAGGCCCTATGTTTGTGTGGTAGAGTAATGGTGGTCTACGCGTACGTGCAGAACTTGTTAGCGCAGCAATCGTCGACATAGTGTAACTGAGGCGGAATAAGGGGAACCAGCCCGCATTCGCCGAGGCAGATGGTGAACCGCCTAAAAACCATCCATAGACTAGCCGGCTCATCGGACCTCGACTCAAGTCCGCCGGGCGGATTCGTGCCGGGGACCATGCGCTCCTTCCCACTCCGGAAAGCCGTGCGTTAGACCGCGCGGCTAACCGGGCGGGCCTGGCGTTCAGTAAGCAATGCAACACATTTCTTTCTGAAAGCAGGTCTGTTTTATTCGGGACTTCAAATACACCATACTATTCCCCACTCTTTTGACTACAAAAATCTATTTTTCAACATAATCTCCGTTCGACGCCACGGCCTTACGCACCCTTCCCCATCAGCCACGTACTGGCTCCCACTGAGTGCGTCCTTTGTTGGACCAGAAAGATGGGAGTAGGAAGGTGCGAGATTCGAGCTCTAGTGTTGATGAGGAAGAACAGTCCAATGACGTTTTGTAACCTTCTCTCGGGTGCGCAGACTTGTGTGAGGCCTTGCGTTCGTAGAGATGGAAAAGTTACTTTGCCTTTTTGTGGCAACGAACAAGCTGGGATCGCTTCTTCAATTTCCGGAGGGTAGCACAATACACATCCGAGTCGGTCGTTGCACAGTGAGCAAAGACATCATAGTTCCAGAAGACCATCACCATGACTTTAACGGCTAAGGGTGCTGCCTTGGACTTTTTCTTCGGAGGAGAGACGGTATGGCGTCACTCCATCGATTGCAGTTTCTTCGTTGTTCTGTACGGTTTTACGTTAGGTCGATGTGCACGGCTCGACTGGTGCTGTCAGGAGATCACCTGGAAGATGGGATGGCGGGCTGTGGTCTTCAGCGAGGAACGCAGACTCTGCCTGCACGCAAGTGACGGTAGCCTGCTCGTACGTTTTAGACCTGCCGAGGGCTGTCTCGTGGTCTGTGGCGAGGAACCCAGCCGGGATACACCTTTGAGTATCCAGATTTGTGGTCCAGTGTGTCAGAACTACCAACAGAGACGTCCAGCTGAGCAGCGAAGTTGGGTTGGGTTGTTTGGGGAAGGAGACCAGACAGCGAGGTCATCGGTCGCATCGGATTAGGGAAGGATGGGGAAGGAAGTCAGCCGTGCCCTTTCAAAGGAACCATCCCGGCATTTGCCTGGAGCGATTTAGGGAAATCACGGAAAACCTGAATCAGGATGGCCGGACGCGGGATTGAACCGTCGCCCTCCCGAATGCGAGTCCAGTGTCTAACCACTGCGCCACCTGGCTCGGTAGCAGCGAGGTGTCTGATTGTGATTCGTCGATCACCTCTTATGAGTGTCCGCAAGTCACAACATTGCAGGAGTTACAGCTCTGTGCTGCCGCCAGCTCACAGGATACTGACAGGTTTGCGCGGCATTGTTGCGATGATGGCAGACGCCTCGCTTAACGGCTCACCGTGCTTTTGTTACTTTCACGTGTAGGTAGTTCTGTAAGCGCTTATGAATATCTGCGATGCTCTAATTTTCTCCCAAAAGTAACTCAATGAAAGCTTTTTGTTTAGGACACTCCTCCGTTGCAGATGCCATTCTGAAGGCTACTGATCGCGCCGCCCCTACTGGAACTTCATGAAGCTGTAGAGGCTGAAGCGGGAATATTCCTCAATGTCCCACAACAAATACCACATTTTTTCAATCAAAAATGTCCGAGAAAAAGAAGTGTTACATTACTTACTGAAAGCCCCTCCTATGTTGCGAGGATGGATGAGGAATGCCAAATAGCAAATAATTCGTAAGTTACTCATTTTCGCCATGATGGCGTTTTTCATTGATAGTTTAATCAGTCCTTCACGCATACGAGGGGCGTTTGAAAAGTCCATGCAAAGTCCGAGAGATGGCACCACCGGCGCCTATCGTGGTCATGTTCTTTTGAAAGAACGCACACCAAGTTTCAGCCATATTGGTCTATTTCTTTGTGTTTGTCATTCGTGTGAATCAAGGAAGTCGAGTGATTGTCAAAAAATGGACGAAAAAGAATTTCCTGTGGGGATTAAATATTACTTTATGAAAGGGAAAACGCCTCGGGAGACTAAAGAGAAGCTTGATAAACATTACGGTGACTCTGCACCTTCGATTAGAACAGTTTATAAGTAATTTCAAAATTTTCGGAGTGGCCATATGGGCACAAGTGATGCTGAACGTTCTGGACGCCCTGTGGCGGTTACGACTGCAGAAATCATTGATAAAATCCATGATATGATGACGGATGACAGAAGAGCTAAGGTGCGTGAGATTGCTAGTGCTGTGGACATCTCGAATGAACGGATACATAATATTTTGCATAAACATTTGGACATGAAAAAGTTATCCGCGAAATGGGTTCCACGATTGCTCACGCTTGACCAAAAATGGAATCGTGTGAAGTGTTGCAAGGATGGTTTGCAGCTGTTCAGGAAGAATCTGTAGGACTTTAACCGTCGTTTCGTCACTGTGGATGACACATGGATACATTACTATAAACCTGAGACCAAAGAACAATCTAAACAATGGGTTACCAAGGGAGAATATGCACCGAGAAGGCGAAGACCATTCCTTCAGCCGGAATGGTCATCGCGACTGTCTTTTGGGATTCGCAAGGGATAATCCTCGTCGACTATCTGGAAAAGGGTAAAACTATTACAGGTACATATTATTAATCGTTATTTGACCGTCTGAAAACCGAGCTGCAAGGGAAACGCCGGTGATTGGACCGCAAAAAAGTCCTTTTCCATCACGACAATGCGCCAACACACACCTCAGCAGTTGTGGTTGCAAAATTAATGGAAATAGGATTCCAACTCGTTTCACATCCCCCTTATTCTCCAGACTTGGCTTCCTCGGACTACTGGTTGTTCCCCAATTTGAAGAAATGGCTGGCGCGACAAAGATTTTATTCAAACGAGGAGTTGATTGCAGCAACTAATAGCTATTTTGCAGACTTGGACAATTCCTATTATCAGGAAGGGATCAACAAATTAGAACAGCGTTGGACGAAGTGTATAAGTAAAAAGGAGACTATGACGAAAAATGAAAAGGCTTACCCCAAACACGTAAGTAATTTTTATATTTGCACGGACTTTTCAAACGCCCCTCGTAAATACACCAGAGAGGCGTTGGAGAAGCAGCGCTGTCCCTTAGAGGAATCCAGCTTCTGGCAACCTAACGTAACCGAGCAATCTGCCCAAAACCGTGGTGACGAACACAGGTTACTCACGGAAAGTAGAGAACTCTGTGCAGTCGGTCGTTTTCTTCGAAAATAACCCCCACAGCAAGAGCTCTGCCTCACTGGGGCCACGAGTTCTTCGGTCATCGAGACGCGTTTCTGTGGCTGGTACAGTCAATCTCCTGATCATACGGTCCTACTGTTTAAGAGTCATGTTGAGGCAGTCGGGTGCTCCAGGCACCGGAAGGGTCGATAAAATTGCCGGCTTGTCGAGAAACAGTTAATGATCTTGTTGCTCGCTAATTGCGACAATCAAATCATCCGGAATTACGATGACAGGTCGTAATTACGATCGCATCTGGGCCAGTGACGTTTCCATGCCACCGCTAAGGTAATCATGTACGGTACTATCATTAGACAGTATCTCCGTGACTCGCCCACAATTATATTATTTCTTCATTTTGTACATGTCATCTGATTCGTCTGTGGTTTTTCGACCAGGCGCTTATGAGTGTGGTTTTACTTGATTGACCGACCGTTATCTCTCGGTCCAGTAACAAGTACCTCACATCCACGAATTTCTGCTGTCTATTTTAGTGCCTTTTTTATCTTGTTAAAGGGTGTGAGTTTGATAAGTAATTTATCTGTGGAGCTTTTGACGTAATAAACGTATTTAATTGAGTCTGTAGTTTATTCTTACTTAAGTACAATTTTGTACTCCCATGAGTCCATAATCTCTTATGACACCTGCAATAGGGGATGAATACGTTGCTTTAGGCACAGACCGGTCAGGCAGCAAGATAGTGGGTGTCTGTTTACAAGCGAGGCAGTTTGGAACGTGGTTTCACCTTTTCACAGCAAGTAAGCCCCGTCGAGAAGCCAAGAACGAAGTCCATAGTATAAACAAAGCAAAGCCGCGCCGCGCACAGGTATCGGAACTCACTGAAGGCTTCATCCACAATAGTGCAGTGGGGGTCGGAGTGGCGGACCAGCCTTCTTATTTTACCCGGGACGCCACAGGCCCCGGTTTACGGCATGCCGTTCTAGTGCCACGGTGTTACAATATACTACAAAATAAATGACATGCCGTGCAAAGTTGGTAGTTCCGTATTTCAGATATTGTTGTTGTCAATGAAGTAACGTTTGTAACCAGAAGTAAGCAAATAGTCTTTAACTCCTTGGAGACCAACAGAAACTTTTTCTATATCTACAAAAATTGCAGACGACACCAGTTTTGTAATCAATTCAAGCATACATGCAGCAACAAAAGAATTGGTAAACAAGGTATGATTGAATGTTTTTCAGTGAGTGGGCTCACCGTCACTTTTAAAAAGAAACAAAGTATTCAGTTTTTCTCAAGTGTGTGTGTGAAATCTTATGGGACTTAACTGCTAAGGTTATCAGTCCCTAAGCTTACACACTACTTAACCTAAATTATCCTAAGGACAAACACACACACCCATGCCCGAGGGAGGACTCGAACCTCCGCCGAGATCAGCCGAACAGTCCATGACTGCAGCGCCTAGACCGCTCGGCTAATCCGCGCGGCTCAGTTTTCCCTATTTGGCGTACTACATCATGATAAGTCTAACACTCGGTGAGGAAATAATAAATGGGGTGGAAACTTCAAAATTCTTAGGTATCGGTATTGATGAGAATTTAAAGTGGAAGAAACATATTTAGGATCTCCTAAAACAACTAGGTTCGGTTACATTTGTACTTAGATCATTGCAACTCATGGGAAGAGACAAATCAGTAAGTTAACATACTTCGCATATTTTCATTCAGTACTGTCACGTGCAATAATGTTCTGGGATAATTCATCTTTAAGAAAGAAAGTCTTCATTCCTCAAAAACGTGCTGTAAGAGCAATATGTGATACATCTATTTAAGGAGTTGGGCATTCTGACTGCTGTTTTACAGTATATTCATTCCCTCATGAAGTTTGCTGTAAATAATTCACTGCAGTTCAAAAGTAACAATGATGCACATAATTACAGTACGCGAAGGAAAAGTGACATTCACTACTCCACGTTAACGCTGTCTTTAGCACAAAAAAGAGTGCACAGCGACGCGACTAAAATTTTAGATAGCTTACCCAGAGATACAAAATGTCTGACAGGCAACAAAGTAAAACTTTAGAACAAACTGAAGAAGTTTCTCCTTGACAACTCCTTTTATTCGGTATAAAAAAAAATTTTTATTATAATGTATATAAGGTAGCGCGTAGGAATTATTATTAATTCACATGTGTATATTTAATAATAGTACCAAAAACGAAAAGACTTATAAATGTTCAGAATGTGGCCCTATTTACAAATTTATTTGCAAAGTGAATTTAAAATGATTACGATTTTCGTGTAAATGACCCCTAAAACATGTAACTAATTAACTGACTATGACATTGCGGACGACGTAGAAGGTAGCAACCCTCAGGCTTTATTTCTATGCTGCAAGACAAGAGTCCTCGATTCAGATATATCATTATGTAACAGTAATCGTACGTAGTCATTCATGTCCCTAATCAGTGGTATAAATTCATTTCAACCACATGCGTTCATCTCGTTGTTACAGTTATCACAAACATTGGCGTACGTTATTCGAACGTTGATTTTATTTCATCCAGCTCCTCTCCAGTAAGTTAACTGTAAGTTGGCCAATTTCCACAGGGGGATGACGAGAAAGGAGGAAGCGACGCGACCCCCCACGTAGACCGCCATAGGGCGAGGAGCCTTGCAGGGGCAGCAAGTCTCGGCGCAGGCACTTTAACCTGTGCGACATGCTTTCATAAAAGCAGAAGTCAAGTACAGCGGTTTTAAAGGCACATTTTTAGCCATTGCATGTAAATCTATTTTTTTAATCAGAGAACCCTGTTTAATAAAGCATGGAAACCAAATCAAGTGCGCGGTCGCATGTGATCGCTGATGAGACACACAAAGGATGTCTAGTCTTTTGTTAATTCCGGAATGGCGTCGAGGGAGAGCCTCGAGCGCTAGACTGGCCGCTCTAATTTAAACTCTTTAATTTTATAAAAAGTCACTGCGTACTGCAGGTCGCATACTCGCGCATACTAGTAATTATATAAGGAAATTTCCACTACGCACGGACGAGATACCGACGTGCGGATAATCAACATATCACTAGTGATTAATATTGTATTCCCAATGTAAGTAGCGTAGTGCACTTCAGTAATTATATTTATGATTAATTGTGATTTCATTATTTGTTTAATCCATGATCCTAAAATTTCAACATTATATGTAAACTGTATTTTCAGTATTTATCCCATTTTAGCTCAGAAATAACGTGGCCCAAAAACCTCCTTCTTACGGCGACGAAATTCTCAAAGTATATGTCCGATTCCACCTTATCATAGTTTAAATATATTCACATATTTTTTAAATATTTCCATCTATCTCAATTCAGTTCAACAAAAATTAAAATAATATAAATAATCATATTTACATACATACATACACACACACACACACACACATATATATATATATTACACGGCAAAGATCATGTAAATGTTACACGTAATTTAAACTGCAATGATCTTATTTATTGACATGTTCATTGAAGATACTAACAGCAGAATTACACACTTATCACAAGGAATTGAAACAGCGTCAAACAGAGTAAAGTGCAAAATAGTAACACAGCAGACCACGTTGGCTGCCTCGCGCAGTACTATCAGTTGGTGACGCTGGCTACAATCAAGAACAAGTGACTACCGGCCGAAGCCTCCCGACTTCTACAGACTGAATTCTAGGGAGCGGATCCGTCAGCTTAGAGTTAGCTCACTGCGTGTAGCCCCGCTGGCAACGGCGGTGCCGGGGTTCCTCCGCAGGAAGTGAGTTAGCTCCTAAGTCACTGGCGCTCCTAACAAGGCCGGGACATGGGCCTGCGCATGCGCAGATGCGGACGCCTAACGACCGGCGCCGGCTCTGTTGACGTATAAATTGCAATTATTGGCGGCGCTATCCGGCGCCCATCTGCACGGTACGGCACGCAGGGACGCGCCCTGGATGAGAAGTGCCAATTAGCGGCTGCTAATGTGAAATACTGCACCGCGGTCGTCTCTTAGTGTCTCCCATTAGCCGGCCTCCGCCACAAATCATATCGTACCCGCCGGACGACGCCGGTCGGCTTTTTGTTTTTATGCTAACCGCGTTGTCGAGCGTCCCATTAAGAGAATACCCTGGTCTTCGCAGCTGGCAAAAAGCGCCGGCCGCGCACGGCATGGCGGAACGAATTGATGAAACTGCAGCATTTACAGAATATTGCTAACGGATGCCGTGGTAAGTAGTAGGCGGTATTCACCGCGTAGGCCGTTCTGGGAACTAGCAGACTAGCGTGTGGCGACGTAATCATCAGTTTAGTTAGCGTACAGTGCCACTGCGACCGAGCTCGTTAAAATGCAGTGACGCCTGAGTAAGGATGTCGGTTCCAGAGTGCGAATGATGAATAATTTATTGTCGCCACGATTTAGCTGAAAAAGGGAGTAGTGGTAGCGGTGCTCATCTCTAAATAACAAGGCTCAGTAACACTGTCATGAAATACTCGGGCACTATGAAATCTTTTCGCCGTGCGACTAAAAAGATTGCGTGTTTTGGTCGAAAAAGCATTTGTTTTTCGACATAGATCTGCATCTAGATAGCTGCTCTGCAAATGATGAAACTGATAGAGGGTTCATCGAACCACCTTCACAATATTTCTCTATTATTCCACTCTCAAACAAGCACGGAAGAAACGAACACCTATATTTTTCCGTGCCAGCTCTGGTTATCCTTATTTTATTATGATGATCGTTTCTCTCTAAGTAGGTAGGCTCAACAAAATATCTACGCATTCGGAAGGGAAAGTTGGTGATTGAAATTTCTTGAGAAGATCCCGCTGCAGCGAAAAACGGCTTTGTTTTAATGATTTCCACCCAAAATCTTGTATTATGTCCGTAACACACTCTCCCCTATTTCTCAATGATAAAAACGTGTTCCCCTTCGTTGAACATTATCGATGTACTCCGTTAATCCTATTTGTTAAGAATCCCACAACGGGGAAACACGAAAAGGGCTTCAGCCTCAAACGATGCAGGTCAAACACAGAAAGAATCTAGAGACCATCGATATAACAGTTGTAAACCCTCGTAGCTCTGTTAGAAAAGTACCAGAGCTCTAACCGCTAATAGAAAGCACTGATGCTCGAATTATAGGCACTGAGAGCTGGTTAAAGCGGGAGATAAGTTCAGCCGAATTTTTTTGCGAATGACGTAATGGCGTTCAGAAAGATTGGCGGTGGTGTGTTTGTTGCTGTTAGAAGTAGGTTATCTTGTAGCGAAATTGAAGTAGGTGGTTCCTGTGAGTTAGTATGGGTAGATGTCATTCTTGACAACCGGTATAAAACAATAATTGGATCCTTTTACTGACCTCCCTTCTCAAATGATACAATAGCTGAAAAGTTCACAGAAAACTTGAGTCTAATTTCAAACACGTACGCGATCCATACAGTTGGTGGTAACTTCAGTTTACCCTCGATATGTTGGCGAAAATACATGTTTAAATCTGGAGATACGAATAGAATATCATCAGAAATCGTGCTAAACTAATTCATTGAAAATTATTTCGAGCAGTTAGTTCATAAGACACTTGACCACTTAGCAACAAATAATCTTGAGCTTATAAAGAGCATCAATACGGTTACGGGATTGTCGTAGCGAGACTGAATACCATAATTCCCAAATCTACCCAAAATAAAAGACAAATATATCTATTCAAAAAGAGCAGATAAAATTCGCTTGACGCGTTCCTGAGAGACAATCTCCATTCGTTGCAAATTAATAATTTAAGTTTATACCAGGTGTAGAAATGGTATTGATAGCCAAATAAATTAACGAAAGACGGAGCTAATCATCCATGGTGCACAAAACAGGTCAGAACATTGTTGCAGAAACAACGAAAAGGCATGCCAAATTTAAACGAAAGCAAAATCTCGAAGATTGGCGATTCACCATGGGAGGTCGGCACCGATTTTTCACGAGCGCCAAAGGCCTGCCAAAAGCCGCAAACGAAGAAACCTTCTAAAACAAAGATTATAAGTTACCTTCCAATCGGGCGTTGGTATAAAGGTCCCAGTGACGACCTCGGCTATAAAGATCAGTGTGCTAGCTCCGCTGAAAGCAAGGGACTCGGAAGCCTTCGATTGGAAAAGCAGTTAGATTCAGCTGTAAACGATAACGTTCTACGATTCATTGACAACACATCAAAAAGCAGTAACCAATTTCCGACGGGGCTATTTTACAACAGATAATTATTTTTGTGTAGTACTACTCACAGATGTCGGACTCAGCAAGAGTGGGACATACATTATTAATGATAACGATATGCCAAGGAGAATAGAACAGCGCCGTTAGTTTCCCGCGGTCGTGTGATCTCTCTGAAATACCATAAGTCACATAGACTTGATGGATTTCCTAATTGTCTCCAGAGAAGCTGTGTCGATCGGTGAAACGGGGGGACCCTAGCTATACCACAGTGTAAGGAAGACCGCGTGCTCATTCCACTCAAGATGAAAGTCATTGACAACACCCGAATCGCGATTTTTCTTCAGTTGAAGCAATCGTTTATTTACAAGGCAGAATTCCTTCAGCATTATGTGGATGTGAGATTAAAGTTAACGGTGATATCTCAGGGGACAGTTTTGAGAGCCGTCTAGGAACCGATTGTAGGTCATCTTTATGCCTGACATGGTACATTACTTGTTTTAAGGTCTCTATGTAGTACAAGGTGCGTCTGAAGTTGTCAGTAAGTCGATTATTACCTAAATGGGAAACTAGTACTAGAAAAGAGTCCATGAACATAGAAATCCTACACACATTCAGCTGAAGGTTTGCTATTGCCAGTCGATCAGAGTGAACATGATGACTCATGTCTTACTGTAATGAAGTAACATAATAATGACGACGACGACGACGATGATGATGATGATGATGATGATGATGATGACGGTGATGATGGTGACACAGCACGTCGAACCAAAATCTCTTATAGGACGAGTGCAAAGCATTGACATTCTTATGTTAAAAATTTAGCAAAATGGCGACGGAGAGCGTGTGACTATTCAATGTCAATGTGATCTCGAAATTGTACAGAATAGAATGTAGGAGCGGAAAATGTGTGTGCTTACTTCTGGTTCACAATGTCGGGGACTCCTCCTAATCTTTACACTGGAAGAATCGGGAATTAGTATTCACGCAATCATTTACAAAGATTTGGGGGTGAACAGAAGACTAGGGCAGGCTCATATCGCAAGAATGACGTGCGAGAAGAGGGTGACACGGATAGAAAATGCTAGAACTTTCATTCACACGTGTGAGCAAGGTCTGTGTTTCTCGGATACTGTCATCATAGAAGATGCGATCTTATGAAACTAGTTAGGCCCGGAATAGAAAACCTTCACGTCCGAAGAACACAGCTTTTGCTTCGTATTCAAATGAGCATCCAAAGACGTGCAACATCTGTGTTTCTGTATATTCGACATGAAGTCTCTACCGGCAGTTTCCTGTAACTTTATAAATGTTTCCCAGATTGAACTGAGGTCAATGGGAAATTATTTGAAGGCAGGTGGGGGTGTTTTATTAGTATTTCTGTTATCTTAGGTTTATGAAGCCGTGCACCAAAGGTTTTAGACGCACCTAGTCTTCATGGAGTGACAAAGCAAATGAAATATCATAGCACTGGTTTTCACTGCCTGGGTCCATTTCAATAAAACTCTTCTGGATATGCGACCGCATCACGTCATGGTGCGGTCACATACCCACCCCACATACATCATCATTATTAGTGAAATGAGTTATCAGTGATATACTTTGATGAGAGCAGAACGAGTGATGTACGACATACTTACAAGCAAAATCTTCATATCCAAAGATGATATAGTGTTGTTTGTTTCTATAATTTCTGACAGTGTGATTTTGTTTCTGTGGCTTCAGTACACCACACTTTTTTCATATGAAACAGAATAAAAACGGTCGGCCAGGCGCTACAGCCTGGAACCGCGCGACCGCTACGGTCGCAGGTTCGAATGCTGCCTCGGGCATGGATGTGTGTGATGTCCTTAGGTTAGTTAGGTTAGGATAGAAATTACGCTTTCGGTAACGTTCTTCATCGAACTTCTCGGCAGCCTTTTCCCATAACATTAGAAGACACTGTTATAATGACGTTTTCTCATTACGTCCATTAAATTTAATGAAAACGTGTCCACAATGAAAGGTCAGGTATGCGGGTGATTAAGTGTTGCTGGCTATACCTTTGCCTTTTTCTTTTTTTCTGAGTTATGATAATTATAAAAAATATGCACTTTATGTGAATTTAAAACTGAAATTTTTAAATCAAGTGAAACAGAGTTCAAGGTATACGCTTCGTCTTGTCCCCAAAGCAAATACAAGTATTGTCATGTAAACTATACCAAGAATAATATTTTGTAAAAATAAACTACGATTCCTAAGATTTTAAACTACAAAATGAATAAAATTGAACATTGCTCACGTTTCTAACAGTATAGAATCTACATTAAGTTTGAATAAAAACGCTTTCAGTCGCCTTCACAGATGGAAAATATGGATAAAATTAAGAGGTATAGAGTATCGTCGATATTATATGACAATAAGTCTAACGAAGGAAAAAATCTTTTTTTTTTTGTTCAGTGCATTTGTCAGGAATTGTAGTAGTCTCATGGGAGTATATAGACGCAACCCAGAATTACTTATGCTGGTCGCGAGAAACTTTAACCGATATTGTCTTACTGGAATTTTAACGAAAATTTTAATTTTGAGTAATTTTCCGCACGAGATGGCTTCGTCAATAGCGCGTAATATGATAGTACAGACTTTGTCGTATTTTACATCTTGTGTTCTACAAGACATGGGGACGCAGTAGTAATGCAGCGCTGTGTGAAGGCTTGAGGCAACGCGAACAGGGGCCCCTGCATGGTATACAACCGTGCGACACACTCCCCCGCTGCAGACTGCAACTTATGTGGTCGCTTCAGTAACTGCCTGCCCTCGCGAAGCGCGCTGCGCCGGGTCTGTCGACGTTTCTTACTGAAACACATGAAAAAGTATGGGCATCCAACAGCTTCGTGATCATTTTAAGGAATAACAAAAAATAAAGTACGTCAATCCACGGATAAACGTTCGAAGAAGACGTTTCAGGGGAAAAACGAGGAAAACCGGTCGTTAGAGACAACGTATAAGCTCAGATTGTTCATGAACGGCACAAAATTTCAGAATCACTCTTTTCAGAAAAAAAAACTATGTCAGTACAACTCTTTTCTTTGTTCTCGGGTGAGGGTTAAAGTTCTGCTACTACCAAGTGTGATACCAGTACCTCAACTGCAGCATCAATGAAGTATGCGGTGCTTTCTGTTTCCAGCTAATCGCCAGTGGTGTGCACTCTTTTTTTCCCATCGTGAAATTGCAATTGCTTGACATGCCAACCATAGATATTGCAAGAGAACATTACTCATGCTCATATTAAGCATAGTGAGAATACTGATAGTGCAAGGACGCCCACTCCTTGAATCATCATTCAACGCCAGACGCCCTAAATGAAATTGATTATACTACTCGTACACAGTACTTTCGGTATGGTCATTGCGGTACGGCTTTGTCATTTTGAATGTTTCCGACGTGGTTTTCCCATAGGTGAAGTAGAGTTGTTTGCTGCATTTTACTTCATTTTCCAACAGCAATGAACGCAATACACAGCTACAATAAGAAACGTCATTCGTTCAATTCAGCAGAATCCAAACTGTCGCGTAAATTAACTGGCGCACGATAAGATATTCTAGATGTTCCACCTACAGCTGGTCGAAGACAGCGTCAGTGGTTTTTCATTCAAACGATTATCAAGAACTGTCCGGAAAGCCTATATGAATTGTGCACGTAACTTTTCTAAAAGTCAGGTAACATTATTTTCTCCTTAGTATTGCGATTGATACTCTCACAAGAGTACTCACAGCAGATACTCTCCTAACAGACCTAAAATACGAATAAAATTTAAAAAAAGCGATTATGAACATTTTTTCCACTGGTTCCTCACCTAGTAATCTTGATTTTGACACAGCTGTAGAAGCGTCCTTCAGTTAGATGGTGAGGACAGAATGCATATCAGGACTAATACAACAGGTCTATGATAGACAGATGTACTTTCTTGTGCACTAGGAACGAAACTCTTCACCAAAATTTAGCTTCCCATGTAGCTGTTAGGACGCATGTCGCCACACTACCTACCAGTGAAGATAAAGTACAGGTGAATTTTAGCTCCTGGCTGTTCTTCAGTCGGACTTCCGCTATTGTTTTCAACCAAAATCTTGCAAATACGTTACGTAGTTCAGGTATACGTGCCGACGTCGCAAGCTGAAGATGAAGAGATACAGAAAGTGTATGAGGATATTGAAAGGGTAATACAGTATGTAAAGGGAGATGGAAATCTAATAGTCGTGGGGGACTGGACTGCAGCTGTACGGGAAGGAGAAGAAGAAAAGGTTACAGTAGAATATGGGCTTGGGACAAGGAATGAGAGAGGAGAAAGACTGAGTTCTGTAAAAAATTTTAGCTAGTAATAGCGAAAATTCTGTTCAGGAATCACAAGAGGAGGAGGTATACTTGGAAAAGACCGGGTGATACGGGAAGATTTCAGTTAGATTACATCATGGTCAGACACAGATTCCAAAATCAGATACTGGATTGTAAGGCGCGCCCAGGAGCAGATATAGACTCAGATCACGATATAGTAGTGATGAAGAGTAGGCTGAAGTTCAAGACATTAGTCAGGAAGAACCAATACGCAAAGAAGTGGGATACGGAAGTACTAAGGAATGACGAGATACGCTTGAAGTTCTCTAAGACTATAGATACAGCAATAAGCAATAGCTCCGTAGGTAGTACAATTGAAGAGGAATTAACATTCTGAAAAGGGCGATAACAGAAGTTGGGAAGGAAAACATAGGTACAAAGAAGGTAACTGTAAAGAAACCATGGGTGACAGAAGTAATCGTTAAAGGAGGAAGTAAAAAAATGTTCCGGGAGATTCAGGAACACAGAAATACAAGTCACTGAGGAATGAATTGAATAGGAACTGCAGGGAAGCTAAGACGAAATGGCTTCATTAAAAATGTGAAGAAATCTAATAAGAAATGATTGTCGTTAGGGCTGATTGAGCATACAGGAAAGTCAAAACTACCTTCGGTGACATGAAAAGCAAGGGTGGCAGCATTAAGAGAGCAACGGGAATTCCACAGTTAAATGCAGAGTAGAAAGCGGATAGGTGGAAAGAATACATTGAAAGCCTCTATGAGGGTGAGGATTTATCTGATGTGATAGAAGAAGAAACAGGATTTCATTTAGAAGAGATAGGGAACCCGGTATTAGAATCAGAATTCGAAAGAGGTTTGGAGGACATGAGATCAAATAAGGTAGAAGGGATTCCATCGGAATTTCTGAAATCGTTGGGGGAAGTGGCACAAAAACGACTATTCGCGTTGGTGTGTAGAATGTGTGAGTCTGGCGACATACCATCTGACTTTCGGAAAATCATCATCCACACAATCTCGAAGACGGTACGAGAATTATCGCACAATCAGCTTAACAACTCATGCATCCAAGTTGCTGACAAGAATAATATACAGAATAATGGAAAAGAAAATTGAGGATGCGCTAGATGACGATCAGTTTGGCTTTAGGAAAGGTAAAGGCACGAGAGAGGAAATTCTGACGTTGCGGTTAATAATGGAAGCAAGACTAAAGAAAAATCAAGACACGTTCATAGGATTTATCGACATAGAAGAAGCGTTCGACATTGTAAAATGGTGCAAGAAAAGTAGAGGTAAGCTATAGGGAGAGACGGGTCATATACAATATGCATAAAACCCAAGAGGGAATAATGGTTGAAACGACTCTGAGCACTATGGAACTTATCAACTGAGGTCATCAGTCCCCTAGACTTAGATCTACTTATACCTAACTAACCTAAGGACATCACACCCATCCAAGCCAGAGGCAGGATTCGAACCTGCGACCGTAGCGGTCGCGCGGATTCAGACTGAAGCGCCTAGAACCGCTCGGCCACATCCGCCGGCTTAAGAAGGAATAATAAAAGTGGACAACCAAGAACGAAGTGCTCGTATTAAAAAGAGTGTAAGACAAGGGCGTAATCTTTCGCCCCTACTGTTCAAGCTGTACATCGAGGAAGCGATGATGGAAATAAAAGAAAGGTTCAGGAATAGAATTAAAATTCAAGGTGAAAGGATATCAATGATACGATTCGCTGATTACATTGCTTTCCTGAGTGAAAGTGAAGAAAAATTACGAGTACATGACTTGCTGAGTGGAATGAACATTCTAATAAGTATAGAGTATGGACAGAGAGTAAATCGAAGAAATACCAAGGTAATGGGAAGTAGTAGAAATGACAACAGCGAGAAACTTAATAGAGGGATCGATGGTCACGAAGTATATGAAGTTAAGGAATTCTGCTACCTAGGTAGTAAAATAACGAGTGACGGACGGAGCAAGGAGGACATCAAAATCAGACTAGCAACGGCAAAAAGGGCACTCCTGGCCAAGAGAAGTCTACTAATATCAAATATCTGCCTTAATTTGAGGGCGAAATTTCTGAAAATGTACGTCTGGAGGACTACATGGAGGCGGCCATTGTAGCTGAGAGGTTGTAGGCGCTTCAGTGTGGAACCGCGCGACCGCTACGGTCGTAGGTTCGAATCCTGTCTCGGGCATGGATGTGTGTGATGTCGTTAGGTTAGTTAGGTTTATGTAGTTCTAAGTTCTACGGGACTGATGACCTCAGATGTTAAGTGCCATAGTGCTCAGAACCATTTGAACCATTTGACAGCATGGACTGTGGGAAAACCGGAACAGAAGAGAATCGAAGCATTTGAGATGTGGTGCTACAAACGAATGTTGGAAATTAAGTGGACTGGTAAGGTAAGGAATCAGGAGATTCTGTGCAGAACGGAGGAGGAAAGGAATATGTGGAAAACACTGATAAGGAGAAGGGACAGGATGATAGGACATCTGTTAAGACATGAGGGAATGACTTCCATGGTACTAGAGGGAGCTGTAGTAGGTAAAAACTGTAAAGGAGGACAGAGATTTGAATACATCCAGCAAATAATTGAGGACGTAGGTAGCAAGTGCTACTCTGAGATGAAGAGGTTAGCACAGGAGAGGAATTCGTGGCGGGCCGCATCAAACCAGTCAGAAGACTATCGACAAAAAAAAAAAAAAAAAAAAAAAAAGCAGTACAAGTGCGGAATAAGCTTCGATGAAAATCCAGCCTGATTGACCCGACTGGTAGGCACAGCAGAAAATATGCAGAGATCTTCATTGCACCTTGTCATACGATGGGAGTACAAAGTAACGAAAAAGCTATACTTGTTTTCATTAAAATAGTGAATTTCTCTTCTACGTCTGTGTAAACCGTGTAAAACTCTATGTATCTGAAATGATATAATAGAAAATACCTGAAAAGATCTCCGCTGTATTCCAAACAACTGTCGTACTACTAGGCTTAGCTCTGAATAAGTGGATATAATCCACGCGTAGCTAAAATCACATGAATAATCCGTCGACGAGGATGATCAAAAATACAATGAAGGTGCAGAAGAATACTTTCCGTATGACCTCAATGATATGGCAAAGATTTTGTAATCTCCACTTATCGAAGATTACCAAAGCCAGACAACTGGCAATCGTCTTTGAAAATTCACAGTGCACTATCTAGAACCTCTTACATTCCAGGAATGACAATTTTTGGCATATTCATGCCATCTCTATGATAAAGCATTTAGAATGTTCGTGTCTTTGTAATCATTCTGCTTTTGGCCTTCCGGATGTAAAATTTACATGAGTCTAGAGACATTGCACACAATAGCACATACACTCTGTTTTTTTTTTTTTAGATTCATGAAAGAACTCGAGGCATTTAAAGTTACCCTGAGATTATCGTGACATGTGATTCGGCTATATGGCCAAACCGACCATGGCCTGTGCCCATACTGTGCATTTTACTGTGTGGCGCCCAAGAGCCGAAGACCTAATTGATCATATAGTGTAAAACAACCTCGCGCGGTGATAGAGAATGTACACGAGTTCCTCTTTTGTGGATTGGGCCGCCAAGCATGGCTTGCAGTAACGCCCTGCTCTATAGAAGACGAGTCCTCTAGCGGTCAGCTGTGGTCCGTGGCAAAGAAGTTACTCCTAATAGATACTGTACTTATACTTTTTTTTTTAAATTTAATGCTGGGATCTAGCTGGCCACTCTAGACGTATGATGCCCGCGTGTTGCGGGAACTCCTCCGCCATATCAGTCTTACGTGGTCGGGCATCACGTTCCATTATATGGTACCGAAATCCAAGTGCAACATGAAAAACACTCGAGCAAATATGGCTGTCAATCAGCGACTGTTTTATAATACAAAATTTTGAAAAACACAGCCCACAGTCGCGAACACACTTGAGAAAATTCTTGAAAGGTCACGTTCTGTCCTAGTGTAATGTTGACGTGCAACACGTGGTCCATTCACATAAATATGACCAGCGCCTGAGTTTAATCTCTTACGAAGTGTGTCAGGTGGAGGGGGGGGGGGAGCGGAAAAAATGCAGTTGTTGTAATGTGGGAACGGGAAAATTTATCTGACGTCCAAAAGGTCATGATCACTGG
Source organism: Schistocerca piceifrons (assembly GCF_021461385.2). Lineage (NCBI taxonomy): Eukaryota > Metazoa > Arthropoda > Insecta > Orthoptera > Acrididae > Schistocerca > Schistocerca piceifrons. The sequence continues at coordinate 776,152,672 of NC_060138.1, forward strand.
CATTCGGACCGGGGTTGGAAGCATTTCCGAAACGGCTAGGTTTGTAAACTGTTCGCGTGCTGCCGCAGTTAAGGTATAGCATGCATGGCAACTGGTGCAATCCAAAACCTTCTCTGAGGCAACTGTGGTGCACTATGGACCATAGATGACAGGTGAACGACGACTGAAGAGATGTGTACGAGTGAATATACAGGCAACTGTTGAGCAACAGAGCGCTCAGATGAACCAAGAGGCTACCAACAGTGCTTCTTCAGTGAACATTGCTGTGTACAGGCCTCCGCAACAGGTTCTTGGTTCATGCACCCAAGTTGAATGTACACTACAGGCCATTACAATTGCTACACCACGAAGATGACGTGCTACAGACGCGAAATTTAACCGACAAGAAGAAGATGCTGTGATACACAAATGATTAGCTTTTCAGTGCATTCACACAAGATTGGCGCCGGTGGCGACACCTACAACGTGCTGACATGAAGAAAGTTTCCAATCGATTTCTCATACACAAACAGCAGTTTACCGGCGTTGCCTGATGAAACGTTGTTTTGATGCCTCGTGTAAGGAGGAGAAATGCGTACCATCAAGTTTCCGACTTTGATAAAGGTCGGATTGTAGCCTATCGCGGTTGCGGTTTATCGTATCGCGACATTGCTGGTCGCGTTGGTCGAGATCCAATGACTGTTAGCAGAATATGGAATCGGTGGGTTCAGGAGGGTAATATGGAACGCCGGGCTGGATCCCAACGGCCTCGTATCACTAGCAGTCGAGATGACAGGCATCTTATCCGCGTGGCTGTAACGGATCGTACAGCCACGTCTCGATCTCTGAGTCAACAGATGGGGACATTTGCAAGACAACAACCATTTGCACGAACAGTTCGACGACGTTTACAGCAGCATGGACTATCAGCTCGGAGACCATGGCTGGGGTTACCCATGACGCTGCATCACAGACAGGAGCGCCTGCGATGGTGTACTCAACAACGAACCTGGGTGCACGAATGGCAAAACGCCATTTTTTTGGATGAATCCAGGTTCTGTTTACAGCATCATGACGGTCGCATCCGTGTTTGGCGACATCGCGGTGAACGCACATTGGAAGCGTGTATTCGTCATCGCCATACTGGCGTATCACCGGCGTGATGGGGTGCCACTGGTTACACGACTCGGTCACCTCTTGTTCGCATTGACGACACTTTGAACAGCGGACGTTAAATTTCAGATGTGTTACGACCCGTGGCTCTACCCTTCATTCGATCCCTGCGGAACCCTACATTTCAGTAGGATAATGTACGACCGCATGTTGCAGGTCCTGTACGGGCCTTTCTGGATACAGAAAATGTTCGACTGCTGCCCTGGCCAGCACATTCTCCAGATCTCTCACCAATTGAAAACGTCTGGTCAACGGTGGCCGAGTAACTGGTTCCTCACAATACACCACTCTTGATGAACTGTGGTATCGTGTTGAAGCTGCATGGGCAGCTGTACCTGTACACGCCATCCAAGCTCTGTTTGACTCAATGCCCAGGCGTATGAAGGCCGTTATTACGGCCAGAGGTGGTTGTTCTGGGTACTGATTTGTCAGGATCTATGCACCCAAATTGCTTGAAAATATAATCACGTCAGTCCTAGTATAATATATTTGTCCAATGAATACCCGTTTATCATCTGCATTTCTTCTTGGTGTAGCAATTTTAATGGCCAGTAGTGTAGTTCCTTGGCGACGAAGGCTGGAATTTGTAAGCTAGTACCGCACCTGGATGCCCCTGAGTGGCGACAGGTGGTCTTTTCGGATGAATAACGTTTTATGCCCCACTGGACAAATGCAAACACCATGTAGCAATCCTTGGAAGGAGGAGTGAGCATTATGGTCTGCGAAATTCTTCTGTGACCTTGTCTCAGTGATCTTGTATTTCTGTAAAGCACAGTGGATGCAGCTATCGTTGGGTATCACGTCCATCCCCGCTTTTCCTTGGCACGTGTGTAAACGCATGATTTGAAGAGCACCGGGATGAATTTACCATACGCACCTGGCTACCAAAGTTCCCAAATTTAAACCTAATCGGGAATCTGTGAGCCCACCTTGCTCGGGCTGCTCTCGCCACAGATCTCGTGCTAATGTCTGTGGCACTGGAGTTGGTATGGGTCACAATCACTGTTGGTTCTTTCCAAAACCTCGTGGACACTCTTCCTGCATGTTTTCAGTGGTCAGCACTGCAAATCGTGATTATTCGGACATTTTACAGATGGTGGCATTAATGTGACTGGACAATGTGTAAATTTGCACATGAGATGCAAAAGCACATAAACATCAGCCACACTCGGATTATATGATTAAACCTGCATGATGTCTGGTGCGTCACACGCATTATTTCAAACAATATTGACAACACCTCTGATTCACTGCCAGTGCAGATGGAATTCACTTCAAACGAGGAACGAATGGGCATCTGATAACTGCTTCAGTGTTTACTTAGTGTAAATTAAACTTTTTACATATGAAAGAACAGACCTTACTTTGAAAATATTAATTCCCACTGAAATATGAAATATTTTCTAACCATATGTAAATGCATAGCAGTTCAAACAGAATCCAGGACTGTTACAGTAATTTCCTCAGTCATGTCGGCAATACGCTTTCCTCATTCAATATTAATAATAACTTCAGACATTTTGCAGATAATACAGTTATCTCCAATGAAGTACTATCTGAAAAAAGCTGCGCAAATATCCAATCAGACATTACAAATATTTTAATTAAGTACAAACATTGCCAGTTTGCTTTAAACTCTCTGAAATGTAAAACTGTGCACTACATGAAACATTAAATGTGATATTCTGCGACTTCGTCAGTGAGTCACAAATGGAATCAGTCAAGCCATACAAATACCTGGGTGTAATAGTCTGTAGGGAAATGAAATAAACGGATATGATATGGAATGATCACATGCTCAGTTGTAGCAGGGCAGATGACAGAATATGTTCACTCTGTCAGCTAATTTTTTAAAGTTAACTAAATACTGTAGCTTCTGGAGACCGTTGTGGATTTTTGCAGTACATAGAAAATAAACCTGCAAAGTATGGTACCAAAATATATGCCGTTAGTCACATAAAGATATTTGATGCCCTAAATTTCGGAGCGTATTATGACAAACATTTGGCTGGCCTATCCTTAAAATCAAATAATTTTGAAGATTTCAGTAGACTGATAACTGAGGGCATGAGTAGGAAGACTATATGTGATAACTACAGCACCAACCAAGACTCGGAAAAGGGTGGTCAGTTCATGACGAACCTAAACCCGGAATATGTCACATGTGTGGATGACAGAAATGTTAGGATGAAGTTAATGCGGATGAGTAGGAAAAATTAACCTGTAATGTTCTGATACAGCATTAGTGGTATCCTGATTGACACAGTCACGTCGTTCAAATATCTGGGCATAACACTGCAAAGTGATATGAAATGGAACGAGCATGTGAGGATTGCGTTAGGAAAGGCGAATGATCGACATAGGTTTATTGGGAGAATTCTGGGAAAGTGTGGTTCATCTGTAAAGGAGACGGCATATAGAACGCTAGTGCGACCTATTCTTGAGAACTGCTCGTGTTTTTGGGACCCTTAGCAGGTCGGATTAAAGAAAGACATGGAAGTAATTCATAGGCGGGCTGCGAGATTTGTTACTGGTAGGTTTGAACAAGATGACAGTATTACGGAGGTGCTTCGGGAATGCAAATGGGAACCCCTGGAGCGAAGGCGGCATTATATTCGAGGAGCGCTATTGAAAACATTTAGAGATGCGGCATTCGAAGCTGACTGCAGAACGATTCTGTTGCCTCCACCATACACTGCGAGTAAGGACCAGGAAGATTACGAGAAGTTGTGGTTCAGCGGAGGCATATAGACAGTCGTTTTTACTTCGTTCTGTTTGCAAATGGAACAGGAAAGGAAATGACTACTAATGGTACAGGGTACCGTCCGCCAAGAGCCGTAATGCGGATTGCGTAGTATCGACGTAGAAGCAGAAGTATAGGTACAAGAACGTTCACATGCCGTTGCAGGACTAATAGACAGCACCCGTCACAGTAACGTTACGATACACAGCATGTATGCTGCTAGCATCATGACGCCCCAGACGAGTTCACTGGCACCGCCAAACAGACGGTCATTCATGGAAGAGCCAGATGAACAGAGGGAAAGAATCTCTCTCTAGGAAAATGTGAGGCTTATCTGTGGATACGACACAACCAGTTGTTCCTGAGCGTTATTTGTATTGAGTGAGACGAGACATTAGATGTCCAAGCGGGCCCAATGCATGAAGGGAGTTCGTGTGATGATGCGTCGGACATACGTACAAAGTAAACTCCCGAAGTTTTCAGTCTGACGGGAGATATATGACCTGATTTCAAGAGAGGGAGTTATGTAGTTGGACGTCTGCACAATTTAAGACAACGATCTTGGTGGTGGGCTGTAGACGATGTTGCTTGTTCTGTCCTCGTATGTTACCTCCCTTCTGGAACCCCCTCGACAGCCGTGTTTTGGCACTTCCAACGCCGTACAACACTTGGGGTCCTCATGTTGCCGGCCTCTGATTTGCCAATGATGCGCCCAAGCGGAATATTACGCCGATACTTACAAGGAAATCATGCACCCAAAGGATCAGCGATTTTGCTGGTGTGTCACACGACTGTAGTCGTTTCCCACATATAACGAATGCTGTTCCAGAACGATGCACTTCTCAAGCGTTTTCGAGAAATCGTGGTTCAAAATTTTTACGAGCCTGTTGAATACGATACGAGAGCGTCAGCCATAGAACAGGCCAGCTGAATAAGGCTACATAATAGAGGTGTGCCCGCACTGCATTCGAGTCACGTTAAATGGTTCAATTGGCTCTGAGCACTATGGGACTTAACTGCTGAGGTCATCAGTCCCCTAGAAGTTAGAATTACTTAAACCTAACTAAGCTAAGGACATCACACACATCCATGCCCGAGGCAGGATTCGGACCTGCGACCGTAGCAGTCGCGCGGTTCCAGCTGTAGCGCCTAGAACCGCTCGGCCACACCGGCTGGCCGAGTCACGTTACTTCATTTTTTACTTTTTTACTTACCTAATGTTTCAGCGAACACTTTTGTGGACACAACGAAGCACATTTTTTTTCCACAAACGAATAATAACGATGATGATGATGATAATAATAATAATAATAATAATAATAATAATAATAACGTATGATAATTATTGAAATTCGTCTGTGGCGTAGAAATTGAGGTATATTAAGGAATCATGATGGAACGAACTTCTTTTATCAGCACATTCCTAGGCCAATAGCAAATAAAATGTAAGCTATTCAAAGCAGGAATAGTGGAATATAAGTACACTATGAAGCCGCGTGAATGTATCGATATATTTCGTATTATATCTTGATTATATCTCGCGATGAACATACCACCACAACAACAATGAAGATGATGATTATTATTACGATTGTTATTTTCTGAAAAAAACATGATTCATTGTAGCGATACAAGATTAGGAAAAAATGACGTGATCCGGACGAAGTACGGGAGACTTGTAGCCTGCCACCGTGTCGGCAGATTGCGCTAACGGCGTTGCTGGACGACTGGGTCTCTCGTAGGGTACTTAATAGATCCTGAACCACGAATTCTCGATGTGAGAAGTGCAACATCCTACGGCGACATTCGTCATATCGAAATTCACACCCGTGTGACTTTCCGTGCGCAATAGACGCATGCAGCCATTGCGCGAAGAGGCAAGGAGGAGCATGCAACGGTGCAAAGTAGCGCATACCTCTGAACTGTGCGAACGGAGGCAAAGGAGTCTTCCCATACCATACCACAAGACACGGGCCTCTACTTGCATGTGGGGCAAGCACAGCTGCACAGGTGTAAACGTACGTTTATAGTAGCGACAAATATGAACAAATGTTGTGACCCTTTGGGTTTATGTTCCCCCGGTCAGCTGACTTGTATTGGTGTGACCACTACTGAGCGTCTTGTGCTTCCGTGTCATCCGCGCTACAAACGAACCCGCATAATGTCGCCAAGAAACAGTGTTTCTCTGTGTAGATTCCGTATCCTGTGGACGTGAGATTAGTTTTGTCATTCGTACGTAGGGCTCTTAAGTGCGCTGTCTGTGGAGCGCTGAGCAGCGCTGGCCGGCCTGTACCGCTACGTCGACGGCATCGTCATGCGGGCAGCGGCCAGCCCCGCCGTTGTGCCTGGGCGGCAGCCAGCGCTCGCGTAGCGTGACTGCTGGCCGCGGAATGCCGGCAGCCCGTCCGCGTGTTGGCAGCCGCCAGCGCTTCCGCGCACACCTAGCCTACATCAGCCGGAGCCAACTCAGAGCTGGCGCAGTGGTTAGCGTACCGCACTCTCGATCGGCAGAACCGGGCTTTAAATTCAGCGTTCAAACATTCTGACGAAGATTCCCATCAATCACTTCGGGCGAGTATTTCGCTGGTTCCCCAAAATGCCGCTGCCGCCTTTTTACTCGGTTCCTGGATGTTTCAGCCTCGACATTTAAGAGACGATGAAAGCCATCATCGCAACATTTTGCCCAATCCAGTCACTCATTCGTTTATCGCGTTCTGTATGTTCTGTTATGAAATTATCTGTGTGGGCACGGAAAGATAGCCCGCATCTCGTGGTCGTGCGGTAGCGTTCTCGCTTCCCACGCCCGGGTTCCCGGGTTCGATTCCCGGCGGGATCAGGGATTTTCTCTGCCTCGTGATGGCTGGGTGTTGTGTGCTGTCCTTAGGTTAGTTAGGCTTAAGTAGTTCTAAGTTCTAGGGGACTGATGACCATAGATGTTAAGTCCCATAGTGCTCAGAGCCATTTTTGACGGAAAGATATAAGTCGAAACAAGGCCCCAGGAGTACACAATATTCCATTGGAACTACTGACAGCCTTGGGAGAGCCAGTCCTGACGAAACTCTACCAGCTGGTGAGCAAGATGTATCAGACAGGCGAAATACCCTCAGACTTCAAGAAGAATATAATAATTCCATTCCCAAAGAAAGCAGGTGTTGACAGATGTGAAAATTACCGAACAATCAGTTTAATAAGTCACGGCTGCAAAATACTAACACGAATTCTTTACAGACGAATGGAAAAACTAGTCGAAGCCGACCTCGGGGAAGATCAGTTTGGATTCCGTAGAAATATTGGAACACGCGAGGCAATACTGACCTTACGACTTATCTTAGAAGAAAGATTAGGAAAGACAAACCTACGTTTCTAGCATTTGTAGACTTAGAGAAAGCTTTTGATAATGTTGACTGGAATACTCTCTTTCAAATTCTGAAGGTGGCAGGGGTAGAACACAGGGAGCGAAAGGCTATTTACAATTTGTACAGAAACCAGATGGCAGTTATAAGAGTCTAGAGGCATGAAAGGGAAGCAGTGGTTGGGAAGGGTGTGAGACAGGGTTGTAGCCTCTCCCCTATGTTATTAAATCTGGATACTGAGCAAGCAGTAAAGGAAACAAAAGAAAAATTCGGAGTAGGTATTAAAATCCATGGAGAAGAAATAAAAACTTTGAGGTTCGCCGATGACATTGTAATTCTGTCAGATACCGCAAAGGACTTGGAAGAGCAGTTGAACGGAATGGATAGTGTCTTGAAAGGAGGATATAAGATGAACACCAACAAAAGCAAAACGAGGACAATGGAATGTAGTCTAATTCAGTCGGGTGATGCTGAGGGAATTAGATTAGGAAATGATACACTTAAAGTAGTAAAGGAGTTTTGCTATTTGGGGAGCAAAATAACTGATGATGGTCGAAGTAGAGAGGATATAAAATGTAGACTGGCAATGACAAGGAAAGCGTTTCTGAAGAAGAGAAATTTGTTAACATCGAGTATAGATTTAAGTGTCATGAAATCGTTTCTGAAAGTATTTGTGTGGAGTGTAGCCATGTATGGAAGTGAAACATGGACGATAAATAGTTCAGAGAAGACGAGAATAGAAGCTTCCGAAATCTGGTACTACAGAAGAATGCTGAAGATTAGATGGGTAGATCACATAACTAATGACGAGGTATTGAATAGAATTGGGGAGAAGAGGAGTTTGTGGCACAACTTGACTAGAAGAAGGGATCGGTTGGTAGGACATGTTCTGAGGCATCAAGGGATCACCAATTTAGTATTGGAGGGCAGCGTGGAGGGTAAAAATCGTAGAGGGAGACCAAGAGATGAATACACTAAGCAGATTCAGAGGGATGTAGGTTGCAGTAGATACTGGGAGATGAAGAAGTTTGCACAGGATAGAGTAGCATGAACAGCTGCATCAAACCAGTCTCAGGACTGAAGACCACAACAACAAGGAATGATCTGTGTATTGAAGCTTTTAGGTGCCCCTCTCAACATGCCACTATGTAACTGTAATTTCTCAGCCACGAAACGTTGAAGCAATTCTGTCTTATAAATAGGTCATCATCCCTGGCCTTAAACTCCACATTAATTAATGTGGAACGAGTTCAGGCAAACCAAAAAAGAATCAACGGCCAGCATTACATGAATAAATAATCGCCTTCAGCTGTTATAATCTATTTGTGCTTAAACAGTATAAAAAAGACACAGCAAATTTAGCAGGAAAGCCAACTGTTACCAAAACGTTGCAGTAACCTCAGTTGTGTCAACAGTCGCTGTTCATTTACTACAAGCTTGCTGTTTATTTAATTTGCTTCTGTGTACATATTCTGCAAACTATCGTACGGTGCAAGGTGGGTGCTACCATGTACAGCTACTGGTCATTTCCTTTCCTATTTCTTTCGCAAATAGAACTAGGAAAAAACGACCAACTATAAGTCTACTTACGAGCCGTAATTTCTATCTTCTTGGTCCTTCCGCGAAATGTAAGTTGGCGGCAACAGAATCCATCTGCAGTCGGCCTAAAACATCGGTTCTCTCGAAAAGAGCGTAGTATTTCATCCAGGGATTCGCATTTGAATTCACGAAGCATTTCCGTAATACTTGGGTATTGATCAAACCTACCGGTAGCAAATCTAGCAGCACGTCCCTGAATTGCTTCGATGTCTTCCTTTAATCCGACCTAGTGGGCATCCCAAACACCCGAGCAGTAGACAAGAATGGGTCGCAGGTCGCACTATCGTTTTATATGCAGTCTCCTTTACAGATGAGCTACACTATCTCAAAATTCTCCTAATAAAACGAAATCGAGTCATTTTCCCGACTACCACCCTGACGTGTTCATTCCATTTCATGTAGCTATGGAACTTTCAGCCAAGATATTTAATTGATATGACTGTGTGAAGCGCCACTTTACAAATGCTGTTTTCGAACGTTACTGGACTCCAGAAAGAAATGTTCACTCTGCAGCGGAGTGTGCGCTGGTTTTGAAACTTCCTGGGAGATTAAAACTGTGTGCCCAACCGAGACTCATATTCGGAACCTTTGCCTTCCGCGGGCAAGGGCTCTACCAATTTTTTTTTTTTCGTTGTTGATCGTTGTGTTTGATCGTTGCTGAGGTCACATGACATCCGTTCAAATTCGTTTGCTGATCCTTCCACTCAGTTCTTTCATTACAAAGGCCAACCGGGTCTCTGACCGATCACGCTAAGCTATCGGACCCACGTCTAACTGAACTAGCCAAGCACGACTCACGACCCGTCTTCACAATTTTACTTCGGCCAGTACCTCGTCTCCTACCTTCTAAACTTCACCGAAGTCCTCCTGCGAAACTTGCAGGACTAGCACTACTGGAAGAAAGGACATTGCGGAGACATGGCTTAGCCACAGCCTGGGGGATGTTTCCAGAATGAAATGTTCACTCTGCAGCGGAGTGTGCGCTGTTTTTGAAACTTCCTGGCAGATTAAAACAGTGTGCCGGACCGAGATTCGAACTCTGGAACTTTGCCTTTCGCGGGCAAGTGCTATACCATCTGTTTTTCCTACTCATTCGCATTTGTCTACATATAGAACAAGCTGCCATTCATTACATAAACTAGAAATTCCGTCTAAGTCATCTTGTATCCCCAACAATCATTCAAGGACGACGCCGTCAGCAAACAGCGTAAATTGCTGTTCACCCTGTTCGCCATATCTTTTTTGTATAAAGAGAATAATAGCGGTCCTACAACAATTCCCTGGGGTACTTCTGGCATCACCTTTCTTTCTGTCGAACACTCGTCGTCGAGGACAACGTACTGGGTTCTGATACTGTGTCAAACTTTCTCCGGAAATCTAGAAATGCGGAATCTGGATGTTGCCCTCCATCTAGGATTTGTAGGATATCATGTGAGAAAGAGGTAAGCTTAGTTTCGCACGAGCAATACTTTCTAAATCAGTGTTGATTTGTGGACAGAAACTTTTCTCAAGAAAATTTATTATATTCACACTCAAAATGTTTTCAGGGTTCTGCAGGAAACTTACGTTGAGGATACTCGTCTGTAATTATGCGGGTCCGTTCATTTACTCCGCGCGGGATTAGCCGAGCGGTCTCAGACGCTGCAGTCATGGACTGTGCTGCTAGTCCCGGCGGAGGTTCGAGTCCTCCCTCGGGCATGGATGTGTGTGTTTGTCCTTAGGACAATTTAGATTAAGTAGTGTGTAAGCTTAGGGACTGATAACCTTAGCAGTTAAGTCCCATAAGATTTCACACACATTTTTTTTCGTTCTTTTACCTTTCTTTATAGAGGAGACACTTGCGCTTTTTCCAGCCGTTGTGGACTTTGCCTTGGGCGAGAGATACGCGATAAGCGCAACATAGGTAAAGGGCCGCAGAGATGTTGTTGTTGTTGTTGTGGTCTTCAGTCCTGAGACTGGTTTGATGCAGCTCTCCATGCTACTCTATCCTGTGCAAGCTTCTTCATCTCCCAGTACCTACTGCAACCTACATCCTTCTGAATCTGCTTAGTGTGTTCATCTCTTGGTCTCCCTCTACGATTTTTACCCTCCACGCTGCCCTCCAATACTAAATTGGTGATCCCTTGATGCCTCAGAACATGTCCTACCAACCGATCCCTTCTTCTGGTCAAGTTGTGCCACAAACTTCTCTTCTCCCCAATCCTATTCAATACTTCCTCATTAGTTATGTGATCTACCCATCTAATCTTCAGCATTCTTCTGTAGCACCACATTTCAAAAGCTTCTATTCTCTTCTTGTCCAAACTATTTACCGTCCATGTTTTACTTCCATACATGGCTACACTCCATACAAATACTTTCAGAAATAACTTCCTGACACTTAAATCTATACTCGATGTTAACAAATTTCTCTTCTTCAGAAACGCTTTCCTTGCCATTGCCAGCCTACATTTTATATCCTCTCTACTTCGTCCATCATCAGTTATTTTGCTCCCCAAACAGCAAAACTCCTTTACTACTTTAAATGTCTCATTTCCTAATCTAATACCCTCAGCATCACCCGACTTAACTCGACTACATTCCATTATTCTCGTTTTGCTTTTGTTGATGTTCATCTTATATCCTCCCTTCAAGACACCATCCATTCCGTTCAACTGCTCTTCCAAGTCCTTTGCGGTCTCTGACAGAATTACAATGTCATCGGCGAACCTCAAAGTTTTTATTTCTTCTCCATGGATTTTAATACCTACTCCAAATTTTTCTTTTGTTTCCTTTACTGCTTGCTCAATATACAGATTGAATAACATCGGCGAGAGGCTACAACCCTGTCTTACTCCCTTCCCAACCACTGCTTCCCTTTCATGTCACTCAACTCTTATAACTGCCATCTGGTTTCTGTACAAATTGTAAATAGCCTTTCGCTCCCTGTGTTTTACCCCTGCCACCTTTAGAATTTGGAAGCGAGTGTTCCAGTCAACAGTGTCAAAAACTTTCTCTAAGTCTACAAATGCTAGAAACGTAGGTTTGCCTTTCCTTAATCTTTCTTCTAAGATAAGTCGTAAGGTCAGTATTGCCTCACGTGTTCCAATATTTCTACGGAATCCAAACTGATCTTCCCCGAGGTCGGCTTCTACTAGTTTTTCCATTCGCCTGTAAAGAATTCGTGTTAGTACTTTGCAGCTGTGGCTTATTAAACTGATTGTTCGGTAATTTTCACATCTGTCAACACCTGCTTTCTTTGGGATTGGAATTATTATATTCTTCTTGAAGTCTGAGGGTATTTCGCCTGTTTCATACATCTTGCTCACCAGATGGTAGAGTTTTGTCAGGACTGGCTCTCCCAAGGCCGTCAGTAGTTCCAATGGAATGTTGTCTACTCCGGGGGCCTTGTTTCGACTCAGGTCCTTCAGTGCTCTGTCAAACTCTTCACGCAGTATCATATCTCCCATTTCATCTTCATCTACATCCTCTTCCATTTCCATAATAATTGTCCTCAAGTGCATCGCCCTTGTATACGAGATGCGGCTAGAAAAAAACCGGACTGATGCTGGAAAAAACATTTATTTACAATTATTTACAATTTCATGTTATCTCCTTCAATGTACTCTCCTCCTCGGTCTCTACACCGCTCCATACGAATTTTCCACTGTTCATAGCAATGCTGCAGATCATTTTCGGTAAGTCCATACATTACTTCCGTCGCTTTTTCTTTTACTGCTTCAACAGTCTCAAATCTAGTTCCTTTCAAAGCTGACTTGACTTTAGGGAAAAGAAAAAAGTCACAGGGGGCCAAATCAGGTGAGTAGGGTGGATGATCTAAGATGAGAATGTTGTGTTTTGCCAAAAACGTTTTCACTCACAACGCACTGTGAGCTGGGGCATTGTCTTGGTGAAGGATCCATGACTTTTTTCTCCACAAATCGTTCCGTTTTCTCCGTACTCGCTCACGTAGGGTTGCCAGGACGCTAATGTAGTAATGCTGATTCACTGTTTGTCCCTCTGGTACCCAATCAATGTGCACAATCCCTTTGATGTCAAAAAAAAACAAACAATCATCATTGCCTTGAATTTCGATTTTGACATTCGTGCTTTTTTTTGTCGTGGAGAACCAGGAGTTTTCCAATGCATCGATTGGCGTTTAATTTCGGGATCGTAAGTAAAAAACCACGATTCATCGCAAGTAATAACATTTTGTAAGAAGGTGGGGTCACTTTCAATGTTTTCCAGGATGTCAGAACAAATCATTCTTCAGCGTTCCTTGTGTTCAATTGTGAGACACTTTGGAACCATTTTTGAACACACTTTGTTCATGTTGAAACTTTCATGAAGAATCTGCCTAACACTTTCCTTGTCAACTTCTGTTAACTCAGACACTGCTCTGATTGTTAAACGGCGATCTTGTCGAACAAGTTTACCGATTTTTTCAATGTTTGCATCAGTTTTTACTGACAATGGTCTGCCAGTGCGAGTGTCATCACTGGTGTCTTCGCGGCCATCTTTAAATCGTTTAAACCACTCAAACACTTGTGTTCGCGATAAACAATCACCGCCGTACACTTGTTGTAACATTACAAACGTTTCACTTGCAGATTTTCCTAGTTTGAAACAAAATTTGATATTAACACGCTGTTCTTTCTGTAAACTCAACAATTTCCGACGCACAGACAAAACGTCAACTACTTAAAACAGACGCCACGGGCAGACTGAGTGCAGGAGGCAGATGAAACTCGAGCAGTAGGCGGAGCGGAAGTCAATTCACAGGCCACGCGACTTTCAGCCTTATTGCATTCGTTTTATTGTTTCACCAGTACTAGTCCGGTTTTTTTCTAGCCACACCTCGTATACTCCTTCCACCTTTCTGCTTTCCCTTCTTTGCTTAGAACTGGGTTTCCATCTGAGCTCTTGATGTTCATACATGTGGTTCTCTTACCTCCAAAGGTCTCTTTAATTTTCCTGTAGGCAGTATCTATCTTACCCCTAGTGAGATAAGCCTCTACATCCTTACATTTGTCCTCTAGCCATCCCTGCTTAGCCATTTTGCACTTCCTGTTGATCTCATTTTTGAGACGTTCGTATTCCTTTTTGCCTGCTTCATTTACTGCATTTTTATATTTTCTCCTTTCATCAATTAAATTCAATATTTCTTCTGTTACCCAAGGATTTCTACTAACCCTCTTCTTTTTACCTACTTGATCGTCTGCTGCCTTCACTACTTCATCCCTCAGAGCTACCCATTCTTCTTCTACTGCATTTCTTTCCCCCATTCCTTTCAATTGTTCCCTTATGCTCTCCCTGAAACTCTGTACAACCTCTGGTTCTTTCAGTTTATCCAGGTCCCATCTCCTTAAATTCCCACCTTTTTGCAGTTTCTTCAGTTTTAATCTACAGCTCATAACCAATAGATTGTGGTCAGAGTCCACATCTGCCCCTGGAAATGTCTTACAATTTAAAACCTGCTTCCTAAATCTGTGTCTTACCATTATATAATCTATCTGATACCTTTTAGTATCTCCAGGGTTCTTCCATGTATACAACCTTCTATCATGATTCTTAAACCAAGTGTTAGCTATGATTAAGTTGTGCTCTGTGCAAAATTCTATCAGGCGGCTTCCTCTTTCATTTCTTAGCCCCAATCCATATTCACCTACTACGTTTCCTTCTCTCCCTTTTCCTACACTCGAATTCCAGTCACCCATGACTATTAAATTTTCGTCTCCCCTCACTATCTGAATAATTTCTTTTATTTCATCATACATTTCTTCAATTTCTTCGTCATCTGCAGAGCTAGTTGGCATATAAACTTGTACTACTGTAGTAGGTGTGGGCTTCGTATCTACCTTGGCCACAATAATGCGTTCACTATGCTGTTTGTAGTAGCTTACCCGCATTCCTATTTTCCTATTCATTATTAAACCTAATCCTGCATTACCCCTATTTGACTTTGTGTTTATAACCCTGTATTCACCTGACCAGAAGTCTTGTTCCTCCTGCCACCGAACTTCACTAATTCCCACTATATCTAACTTCAACCTATCCATTTCCCTTTTTAAATTTTCTAACCTACCTGCCCGATTAAGGGATCTGACATTCCACGCTCCGATCCGTAGAACGCCAGTTTTCTTTCTCCTGATAACGACATCCTCTTGAGTAGTCCCCGCCCGGAGATCCGAATCGGGGACTATTTTACCTCCGGAATATTTTACCCAAGAGGACGCCATCATCATTTAATCATACAGTAAAGCTGCATGCCCTCGGGAAAAATTACGGCCGTAGTTTCCCCTTGCTTTCAGCCGTTCGCAGTACCAGCACAGCAAGGCCGTTTTGGTTATTGTTACAAGGCCAGATCAGTAAATCATCCAGACTGTTGCCCTTGCAACTACTGAAAAGGCTGCTGCCCCTCTTCAGGAACCACACGTTTGTCTGGCCTCTCAACAGATACCCCTCCGTTGTGGTTGTACCTACGGTACGGCTATCTGTATCGCTGAGGCACGCAAGCCTCCCCACCAACGGCAAGGTCCATGGTTCATGGGGGGGCCGTAGAGTACTCTCTTTAAAACTCTAATTGAGATTCTATCTGTACCTGGTGACTTATTTGTTTTCAACTCTCCGTTACTATCACGTTCTTGAGCAAATTGTACTCTTCTTTTTCTCTCCGGTAGGTATGCGCACTTCTATGTCCTTCATGGCGAGTCTACGCAACAGTCAAACAACGATATCTCTGTACCATCCTCCTGCGTGAATGTTTTCTTAAACGCGAAATTTAAAATTTCAGCTTTCCTTTTTCTGTCTTCTATTGCCACACCAGTCTGGGTGACGAGTAAAATGTCGTGTGACTAGGTCTTCCTGTCGGGTAGACCGTTCGACTTGTGCAAGTCTTTCGATTTGACGCCATTTTGGCGACTTTCACGTCGATGGGGATGAAATGACGACGATTAGGACAACACAAGACCCAGTTCCTGAGCGGAGAAAATCTCCGACCCAGCCGGGAATTGAACCCGGGCCTTTAGGACTGACATTCTGTCGCCCTGACCACACAGCTACCGGGGGCGGACGGGCGACGAGTGACTGGGTAGAAGACTTCCATTTTACAGAACGACAGTTATCCTCACACCATGAAAATGGTCTGTTGCACAGATTTCTATGTATCGTGAAACTAACGGGTACTTCTATTGTCTAGATGTCATTTCCCTACTTACATCTTACTCCAGAATACACAAGAAAGTAAATAAATTTGATTTATGAAGATTACATTTATTTGGTTGAATAATAAAACTACAACTGGCAGTGTGCGTAGCTAATAAAAGAAAGCTAAATCTAAGTTACATGAATGGTATCTAATACTAATACGTTCATTTTTATTAAATGGTCTACGGAACACAATTAACTAACTGTGTAACCTATCAATTTGCAAAAAGATTAGACAATAGGATTGGGTTTTTAGCTTTAGTTGAATTTCCAGATTTATTACTATACGTCTGATGGTAGATTCGCAACAGAAAGTAGAATGTCATTCTAAACCGTAGACTAGTAGACAGTGTACATAATAATTATTATTGAACCACGTAAAGTTTGTGTGAGTCATAGTTCATTTGAAACTAATTCTTATTATTAGCTAAAAATAGTAATAACAAATAAATTAATGCCATCTGTGGTCAGAATTCCTAGGTTAAAGAAGAAGCTTGTGGAAAATGTCCTGTCATCTTCAAACGATTTTCTTGGGTTTCGATTTTGTTGAGTAATTAATTTCTTTGCTTTAGCTGCATTGCCCCAGAAAATAATTCCACAATACAGTAGAATGCAACTAAATGAAGCTAAGACATCTTCCATTAACTCATTACTGTAGAACATGCCGAACTAAGTTTCTTTATTAGTTTATCTATTTCTTGACTCTATTTTGACTTGTATGAAATTGCGCAATATGAGTTATTGTGAGACTCAATTTTAAAAGTTTTGCTGTGAATCATTTATAGGACTGTGTCAACTCTCTTCTGGATTGTGTGCAGGTGTGTGTGTGTGTGGGGGGAGGGGGGGGGGGGGGAGGGCGGGCGTGTGCGCGCATGCAGTTTCATAACGGTACCAGTACAATAATTTTTCGTCATTTTTACCAACTGTTGTCTGATTAATTGAGTGCATTTAGTCTAAAGGGCGTTGGTTCTTTTTGTAGTGCTAGTTTAAGACAAGTCATACGCAAAGGCAAGAAATAAAATTTTTAATTGGTCCTTCGTTTCCCACTGGTCTCCAGTTTGAACGTTACAAGCAGTACAATTGCTTGTCAAAACTTTAGTGTGTCCGTTACGAATAGCCACGTCGTTATGTTCATAAGACTGTCAGATCCGACAGACAGGTGTCAGATTTTAGGCTAACGAAAAATTGGACAGCTTCGTTTTAAGTACCAGAGGCAGATGCACCAGCGCGTGGTACTAAATAACACAATTTCAAAATTATGTTCATTGAAAATTTTCCAGTTTTTAACTGGGGAGGCGACGATGTATAGTTTTCTATCAGTGGACCAGATTAAATACAAAAACTCATCAAAAGCGTGTAATGAGCTAAGAGTGTGCGGATTGTCCGTAGGATAGAGACTTTAACCTTAAAGATCCCCTTGGAGCAATTCATGAGCAGTAAATTATGTTTCAGTACGAAACACGTTTTTCAATTAAGCGCAGTTTATCACTTACCAATAATATTAGGCAGAAGATATAATTAACAGAAATTAAACTCTTTTATAGATATCAACCTAATTCATTTCTGAACCTTCATAAACATTACTGAATCAGATTTCCGCTTTTTTGCACAGATGTAACCCGCATTACAAAACAAGCAGACCATCCTACTTCCTAATCGTTCTGAGAATTGGCAGTCGCCTTGAGAATTATGAATTCCAACTTCGTTCTTCTTAACTTTCAGTGTAAGTTTCCCGATTCCCAAAATCGTCTGAAGAAGATGCAACCAGTCCTGATGTGAAGATACTAACGTCATTGCCAGTTTTTACACAGCCTGCATTCTTCGTTATGTAATGATACGCTCCGAAAATCCTTGAATAATTTACCTTTAACTTTGACACGGCGGATATATCTCCACTCCCTCACCAGCTTTTTTGTCAGCTACAAGGCCTCCTCAGGTAAACATGTGGTTCATTATAAGAATTTCACAGTTACTTACAAATAAATTACAATTAACAACACAGACCGGGATATACTGTACTTTGTACAACTCTAATACTTCAAAGCTAGGATCCAGTAGAGAAAATACAGCGGGAATCATGGTTCCGGTGGCTCGTTACAACGTTATAATAGAATAATTATGGTATTTTTCAACTGAATAAAATATTTTTAATCACTGTAGAAAATCACGCACAATTCTGCAACTTCCATTCCAAGGATTTCCAGCAGAACTGAACAGTGTCACCTATGAACACTAAATTTCCGAATACATCTTGAAAGCCTTCCTTTTAGTACAATTTTTCAATCTGCACAGGAGTTCCTCGCAATCCCACATTAATAAGTTACTTATCAGTATATACTAACCAACATTTCAGAGTTCTGTGCAACATGTTACATAGCCGGGGAACTTTTTATAGCACCACGGATCTTAAGAAAAATAAGTACAGCTTGCTTTTGTTGCCACGCTTTTTTTGTGTTTACACAGAAACTGCCACAACATATCTACAGATGGAGACTTTAATAAGGTTCCTGCAATCATGGCACACTCAGATGCAAAAGCAGTGCGATGTGGCTTCCCTCATTGCGTGGACAGATCAGCATAGCGTCGTTGTGCTTTTCTCCCAATGCAGTCAGTAAACCCATACACGAGGTGCATGCACATCGGCCATCTCTTTTATTGACGAACAACTAACACTGCCGAAAAAAACAAATCTAAGAAAAAGAGCCTTGAAGACAAGCTTGACGGCAAAGAGTAAACTGGATGTTCCCGTTTTGAACACCAAGTACAGCGAAGGATGGATCAACTTTGTTCACAAACAAGGCGGAAACTTTATACCGTCGACATTTCATTAACTCTGATGTGTACGTATTTTCAGTGCAATACAGATACAAACATAGACGGGTGTAGGACATAAAACGAAATGCAAGCGAGACATCGGAGGCTACGGTCCCTCATACCAAAGTGCTCAGAAAATATCCCTGTAAACCCTCCGATATTTTGAACATTTTCTTCAGGCCGTTGTCAACAGCGCAAATATGTTTCACAAAATTCATACCAAAAAATGTATTTTGTTTTTTGTTTCGGTTCCAAACCTTCATCCGACACCTGTATCATTGTAAATGAAGCAAGAGTCACAAATGTAACTATAACCACAAAAATGAAATGTAAATGTCAAGAGCAATACATTTGGCACTTACGAAACTCGAACAAAAGCAGTCTACATATTACGAAAATGGAAACACAGAAACGCCGCTATCGACACCCTCATTGACAAAAATACGTCAATCAGGTTAAAATTGAAAAACAACGTTAGAGGGTATAATAAACCGATGCGAAGAGTTACATACAGTACTTTCAGGTGATGTATGAACAGGTTAACTGCATGGCAGTGTGAGCAAGGTGTACTTAATACAAAGAGCAACAAGTGGAATGTAGAGATCGACACTAAAAAGACATTTCGGTGTACAAAACAATTCCACAATAACGATGGAAAAGTTAAAACTTAGAAAAATGGAAAGTTATAGAAAGCTATAGAACATTTTTAATCTATATACATAAAATATGCTACAAAATAAATTCTTTTAATAAATCATCAGTGTTCGTATATCAATAACATTAAGAGCTGTGTATTGTGTAGATAAGTGTAACTCGCAATCAGAACAACAAATTAACTTGCCAGCACGTGACGTTCTGATCCATTGTGCATAGCCGACAAAATTACGAAATTAATGAATTTGAGGTATTTTTTCTCACAGTATTGAAGGGACGGGACTTCCTATGCACCAATGAAGATGTGTTCCTTTAGCTACCACTGTGAGAGTACTAAGTTTCCCTCTTGGTGACTGGTGCAAGTGATCCACAAAAGGCTTTGATCATTTCTATAAAGAGAACGTTCTCGTATAAGATAGAAGACTACGCCCGAACGAAAGGCAAAACGGCGATCGTTAGTAAGATGCTTCTTGTTTGTAGTATGACGGTTCACATCTATCCACCATGGTTCGATACTGAAATACTATCCAAAGTCGAAGTCCTTTCTTCTAGGCAGATACCACAGTCATACAACGTAATAATTACAGACGAAGGTGAAAAATACTGTCATTTTGAAAATTTTTTACGACTTTAATATCTGCCCAAAGGAAAATTATCGAATTATTGCTAACTAAGGCATTACCTACCTCTTGGAAATGGCGTAATAGCTCAAACTGGCCATTAGCGAGAATTAAATAATACACTGCTGATCAAAAAAGATAAGCACCCAGAGGGGGGAAGGAAACGGGTTGAGAGCGTATACGATGTAATTTCGGTGATTATAACTTCGAGTCCCATTTACAAAGAATCTGGAAGTATGAGTCCATATATCAGTACGAAGTTGCGCTTCCTCTGGACTGGATTCATACACCGATCCGGTTCGGAAGGGTGTCACAAAACTGTAGTATTCAGTCCTGAGGAAAGCAGACCAACAACTGTCGTAACTGGTCCTTGATATTCTGGATACTGGCATTGGAGCGGAGTTGACGTCCAAATTGGTCCCACACGTGTTCTGTCGGGGCCAGTTCTGGTGGCCTTGCTAGTCACAGGGAAAGTTCAACATCACATAGACAGTTCACAGAGAAACGTGTCATATGTGTACGAGCATTGTCCTGTTACAAAATGGCACCACGATAGTGTCGCATGAGATGTAACACAAGGAGACGCAGTAAATCCATGACGTACCGTTGTACCGTCAGTCTATAGTCGATCACAGCCAGCCGTGACCTATAGTCGTACCTTATGGCATCCCACAATATGAGCGCCACAAGTAATGCCGCTGTGTCTCTCCAAAACATAGGAAGAATGGTTCCTCTCCCCAGATCACTGCCATACTTGCCGACGAAGGTCTACCGGGGTAACGTAGTTCCGCGATTCATCGCTGAACACAGCACGACGCCACTGATCGGCAGTCCATCCTTCCCGGTCGCGGCACCTCTCCAAACCCAGCTAAGTGTGTTGTGGTATTGACGCAGCCTGCGCATGACACGGTAATTCCCTACTCGGCTGCAGCCAGTTTCCGACCAGTGGTGCAGATGGCAGAGAATGTTGCAAGAAGCTCATTACTTGTTCTTGGATTGCAGGCACAGATATGAAGTGGTTATCATGTACCTGATCCATAATACCGGGATCCTCCCTTGTGGTGGTCAGTCATAGTCGACTAGAAGCTTGACGGCAAATATACTTGCTCTCACGTTCTCATGCAGTCCAATATGGGGCCATTGTCACACCCAAAGGCCCTACAAATCTGGACATTGCACGATTCCATCAGCTGGCCAATTGGAGACCCTTAATGAGGTCCCTTTCTAACTCTGTTAGGTGCTGATAACGCTGTCTCACACGAGTACACTCCATCTCTGTCTCCTTCACATTGATCACTCAGCCTCTTACGCTCTTTACGCCCATTATATACCCTATCAGATCTGATCACAAAACTAAACACGAACGAAATTAGTGCACTCTTATGACCGCTCTACCTATGGAAGACAAGTGCAACTCTAATCGTTTACACACCCGCCGATGGTGTGTACAAAGTTACATTTACACCCGATCATGTATTCTGGGTGAATCAAGCAATGTAGTTACGGTGGTAGGCTGTTGCTGTCATCATTTCACTACGCATAGCGCCAGTACGAATACTGCAAATTTAATTTTCTAGCCGTCTGCACTATAAAATCGTCAGTGTATGTGCTCGTTACTACTCGATGAGCCATTGCATTGATATTGAAGGTCGACGTAGAGAACGGATTGTAGTCGGATTCCATCAGTAAGCAGCCCCAATGCTGGCGGTGTCCGTTAGCTATTGCCTATGCGTGCTGTGTCGCGGGCAGACAATGCGCGGCACAGAAGACGGCGTTTGTTTCTTTCATTCCTTGCAGTCACTCTAGAGTCCCATGGATGTATTACAACAATAGCACTCAGCAAAAGCTTTGGCAACTTTGTAAACAATGTCTTTCTGAAGTCTTATAACGTGAAACATCAGCTTTGAATACAGAAGCTGGTTGTGGAGTTCTGGAACCGTGTGTCGCAAAAACAAACTTGCTGCATTCCATAGTTTTATTAGGCTACTTATATGTTCAAATAACTACCGCAAAGTAGGACTGTCATTGGTTTAAACTTGATCCATTGTCTCAGGTTGAGGGTGACGCACTAGAGAAGTCGTTTGTAAGAACTAAAATCGAGAAAAAAGAGGAATATAACACTCACTCGCCACACGAAATCCGTTGCCATTTCAACAACTGACAGTTTCTTCACGAAAAAAGTTGTGCTTGACTAATGAGTATACAGCCATCTCCTTGGAGCATTGGCGGATACAGAAAAAACTCAAGAAGGTGGCGCTTAAGATTTCTTGAGCTACCTTTACTTTTACCGTAATAAAAAATAATGAAGTCACATGCAGAGTTTCAGAAATTTTTATTTAAACTGATTATACACATATACAAGACAATGCCATCTTATGATATAAAAAAGTTGCAATTGTGGTTATCTTCCTTAAATTATGAATTCTATGCACCTATTCATCCTGGCAAATTGGTTAGTTACATCTACAATAGGACAATCAATGTCAGGGTCAGTGTTCTACAGGGCTAAGCCATGAAGTCGATCCCCCTTCATCGTCGACCTCAGCCATGTCTTTGTACGCCGCAGTGTTGAAAAACGTCTTTCTACTGTACCAATAGATAAAGGTAGACAAGCAAATATTTTGTACAGTATATGTAACCTAGGTTAGTCAGATCTAGGACAAACAGGTAACGCTTGCATAATAGAATCACGATCATTAGGGGCGTTTATGCTCGTTTGCTCGTATTAAAGAATCTCTCCCATTCGTCTCTATTTAATCACAAAGAGTGATTCTTCTTCAAAGAACGGTAGTTCAGTGAAGCACTAATTCAGTTTATGCGCCAGATCATTACCGTCCTGTTTCAGTAGTTGTGAGGGCAGAAGTATGTTGAATTTTAAATGATAAATATTTTCTTCAGCAAAACGTCCTCTCATGTCAGACGTAACATTGTCCAGTGTTGGAGTAAAAATAGTTCTTTTCCAATATGTCATAGCATCATCATTATGATCCCACTTTTCCCTGTGTCTTTGTCTGTCTGTAACACGAGAAACACTCATCTCCACGTCTAACTCTTCCATAACTGCCCTCGCCTCTTCAACAATAAGAGCAAAGTGTCTCTCCGCATTAGCTCTCATGCCGTCGTACACCTTGAGCGTCGAATCTAATTTTGCTTTTGCCATCGCGATGTCCAAGCTAGGGTCTCGTAAGATTTTGCTGACTGGATATGTTATGCTCGTAATGTCACTCAGTGTAAACAGACTGATAATAAACACGCAATTACAGAGAGCGCGAAGGAGAATATTGGCTTTCGCAGCCGTTGTCCTATCCCTCCAACACTGTATTTCTTTAAGAACTTTGCAAACTGTTCCGAGACCAGCTGCGAATTGAATAACAGCATCATGTCGCTCAACCCATCTGCAGCGAGTGTTTTAGGTGATTCTTCAATGTTGCGAACCGCGTGCTAGACGCTGTAAAGAACAGTACCACTTCTTCAATAGTACCAAGTGAGTTTCTCACACATCTAACTTTTGCAACTGGAAGACACAGCGATGTTGAGCTGATGACTTCGACACAGTGTTACTTGCGCGTTGATAGCTTTCTTTTTTATTGTAGCCACAGCTCCTTTCAGTTCTGACATATTAACTGAGCAACCATCAAATCCAATCCCACACAGGTCTCCAGTGACAGAGAAAGGCTTTCCATTCGCCTTAGAATCGTAGTACCTAATACTTCACCAGTAACGCTACGCTATTCATCTTGACTCTCTTGAGGTTCATCGTCTTTGTCTTTACGGATGTCAATGACACCCAAAAATCTTTCTTGTAATTTGCCGTCACCATCAACATATCTTGCAGCTAAATTCAGTTGGGCAATGTGCGCTATGTCCGTAGTCTCATCGAAGATTATGCTGTGATAACGAGAATCTTTGATTTCCTCAAGTATTCTCGATAACATCACTGTTTCACAGCATGAAATAAGTTCGTTACACGTTGTTTTATTTATTTAAGTGACGTTCACTTTAGTGGTATCAAGGTGATGTTTTAGTTGCAAGTCTTCAGCGTCAATTATAAATCTTAGGAGGGCTCTAAATTTTCCCTCGTTACTCACTGTACTTTCATGACCATTTTCGTTTTCTAATAGACTCCCATCATCTCCATGCCCCCGCAGAGGAATACTTTGCTTTCCATTAAATATGATTGTTTTTATTATAGATGAAAGACGGTCTCTGTTTTCCCTAATGCTTTCCATTCTCTGTCTTGACAATTCATTTATGACCTCAAGTTCGCGGTTGTCTCGTGTCGCCAAAAATTATTTTGGATCTGTTGACGCTTCAACGTCGTACTTGAGCCGAGAGTGGGTCTCAAGGTCACCATCTTTACCAGTAAGTTGGCAAACTTTGTTATCGGTTCAGTCACAAGTTTCTTGGCGATAATGAATTTCTTTCCTCCAACCATTTTATTATTCACAAAAATTGAACAGTTAATGCAAAGATGTCCCTTTTTAACTTGTGAGAACACCAGCCATGGATACTGTTCTAAGTGATTATCGTGCACTTGTCTGCGTTCAAACCGTCCCCTCTTGTTGTACTCGGAAGTAGGAAAGATATAACCTTTTTCAGGTTTCCTTGGAGCTGTGAGAAGCTTGTGTTTTATATCATCACTAATTTTTCCTGGCGCTAATATACCCAAATAATTGTCAATATCCTTGGGATTAAAGGAATCAGTCGATGAACTTTGTTGTGGAACTTTCGATGAAAAGCTGGGCTCTGCCTGTACATCTGGTGGTGTTTTTGCGGTTGAATGGTGACCGGAATCTTCAAAAGCTTCTACTTTTTCTTATTACATAATGATCCCTTTTATTATATTATTACGACGTAGATGAATTAGATGCCAATTAATCTCGAATAAACACTTTATTCGCACTGAAAAATGCAACACTAGTACACTTAGCTCTTAAACACACATGGTCACACTCCGCGTATTTCTAATATCACTAAGCACAACACTGGCTGAAGTACATGGTAACAGCCAATAATCGCAGTTGTTCACATTTTATCTCTTCCAAGTTATCGCGACGATCGTAGCTTTCAAACTGACTACCTGGCAGCGACTCTGCTTCTCTTATATGTGTGGCTCGGTTGTTTCGAGAACATTCGCTTCCAGATTTTTTACGGAGTGTGAACCTACTGTGAAAGCGACAAGCTATTATGCATCTTACGACGTATAATATAAGGGCGAGTTTCCAATGATGATGTGATCCGGCAGTTTATGTGTGTGGAACTTTTATTGTCGATTCCGATCCTTTCTAGTGCATTCGATAGAGCGCGTATATTGTAACAATGCGTTTTTAGAAATCTTCTCGAAAGTCACTATTACCGGAGATAGTTTCCCATACCTAACTAGTATTACGAGTTAGGTATGTGAAACTATTCTTACGTTTCGAGTCTGTTACGAGACTCGTTACAATACTCGTATATTGTTACGAATACTTTTGCTGAGAAATTACTATGAATTACTATAATTAATACTTCACAATCAACTGATCATTCTCACTCTTGACTAATCTTCACACTTGCACTTGCTACAACTAGGACTTTTTACTTATTCAACCTTCAGTCTTAATATTTCTGCTTCTGAATACAAAATATCGAAATTCTGCGAATATTCCGTATTTATAACGCTACGTATCGAAGGTTCTCTGTACAAGAAGACAGTAGAATATTCGCGACTTTTCTCGAGCAAATGTCAGACAGAATAACGTATCGAGATCATTGGAATGACCGCGACTTTTGTCGTAGGTATGTGTTAGCTATCTCTGTGTCAGACAGAAACGTATAAAAAACGATGACGCGGACGCGCGTGCTGCTGGGAAGTACAACTACTCGATAACTCGATTCAGTCGAGTCGACTGACGAAAGAAACGAACGAAAAGTCTGCGGGCTGACTGGCGGGGCGATGCGGGTGGCAATGCGTTCGGCCACGCAGGAGGGTGGCAGGGGGAGGGGGGGTGGCGGCGGAAGGAGCGCTCTGCGCGCCCCCCATGTGTATCCGCCACTGTCTTGGAGCAGATTGAATGAGGACTCGTCATAGAACACAATAGCGGATGATTTCTATCGGAAATCCAACCAGTCGCTATATAATGTTTTTACACTTTTTTCTTCGCCTTAGCTTTCATGCCACCGTAGGCTCACCGTCAGATGGTGGGTATTTGTGGGCACCTTGTCTTTGAATACGGTATTAGTGTTGTGGTGCTTAAGACAGTCACTTCGATTAAATACGTAGACGCAACGCTGCAAAGAGGTGTGAAATTGTACGAGTACGAAAGGTCGGTAATAGAGAGGGTGAATGTTCGACTACAGTTTATTGGGAGAATGTTAGCGAATTGTAACTCACGTATAATGGAGACTACACGTAGAACACTTGTGCGGCCGATTCTTGAGTACAGCTCGAGGCGTTTGGGATCCCCACCAGGTTGGGATAAAGGAAGACATCGAGGCAATTCAGAAGCGTGCTGCTAGATTTGTTATTAGCAGCTTCCGTCAAAATGCGATTGTTACAGAGATATTTCCTAACTTAAATGGGAATCCCTGGAGGGACGACGACATTCTATTCGTGAAACAATGTTGAGAAAATTTAGAGAACCGCCATTTGATGCTGATTGCAGAACAATTCTAATTCCGTCAGCGGACATTTCGCGCGAGGACCAAGAAAACAAAATAACAGAAATTGGGTCTCGTACGGAGCCATATAGATAATAGTGTCTCCCTCGTTCCATTTGTGACTGAAACAGGAAAGGGAATGACTAGGATTGGTGCGTGTATCGTCCGTCATGTTCTACCCGGTGGCTTGCAGTGGATGTACGTAGACGTAAATGTTTTATGCCCAGTACAACCAGTAGCTGGAATCGTGGCGCCGTCATGTGAATACGGAAGTCAGAGAAACGTCAAAAAAAAAAAAAAATAAAAATAAAAATAAAAATCCGTTACACACTAACATGTATAACACAACACGCATGTGGTTTGATAAATCTGTTGACCATCTGGTGTATAATGGGTCATTTTAGGTCATTTTACATGCCATACTTACAATTTCCAAGGTCACATGACGTTTCCGCGATCCTACAGATTAACTGCACTTGGTACAAAAAATAAAATGCCTATAAATAACAACTATAAAACGACAGCAACCAGTGCCGAGTGCGCAGAAAAGTGAGACCTTAAACTAATTCGCCCCAGCTAATTTCTGTTACACTAGAGAGCGTAATTACTAATTAAATTACCTGATTGTAATGGTTTCATTTGAGCAGTCGAAGCTAGGAAAAGTTGAATTTCACATTCGTGGTTGGTTACGGTGGACACGAATTTTCTGTGACGTTTACTGTGTAAGGTTTTGTTATTAATATGGTTTAAGAAGAATGGGTCTACCTTGAGCGAACACAAATTCTTGATTAGCGCCCAGACATGTTCCGGAGAAGTTTCACGATCATCAATGGGTTCATTTATTTTCTTACCTTCACATATTTATGTTCCTCTGGCTGTACAGCCGATATTTTTTACTCCAGTTTGTCATTTCCTGTTGCTTCCACTTTTTCTTGTCTCTATGTGCACTGTACTATCTGGCATGCACTGTGTTTATTAGATATTCACCTGCGAAAAATTTTGTTTAATGTGCGCTCAAGCATAAAACACAAAACAAGATGGCGAAATAGGTGAATGTCTAATTCACAGTGACACACAGCGTGCTAGATAGTACAGTTTACAAAGTGGCATGAAAAAGTGGAAGCAACAAAAAATGACAAACTAGAGCAAAACATATAGGCCAGCCAGTCAGATAAACATCAAAATGTGATACTAAGAAAATAAATGAACCCGCTGACGTTGATGAAATTTCCGTGAAACATTTTTGGGCGTTTGAAAAAGGAGAATTTGTGTTTGCTCAAGGCAAAATCAAATTTCCATAATTATACAGCTGAAAGCAAACACGGACAAAAAGTGAATTTCAAAACAAGATGAGTACCTTGAATATTAAATGAACTACGCTAAAACTACCGCGGTTCCACTAATTTTTTAATGTAACAAGCTGGAGTGCAAAATCAGCGCTGTAAAAGGGTGATCTGTATGGTGCAATGTTATTAACAATTAAATTTTGAAAGACCACGTGTTTTAATTTTTGATAATGTGCAAGTGGTTTGTTTACATTTCTGTTCCAACGAGTTCAGCAGGAGTATGGTCCTGCGAAAGCGTATTGATAGACACACTCCAATAAGTTCCCTTACCAGACAATTTTTCGCGCTCTCATCGATGATTGGCTGTTGTTTTATGGGCGTAGCTCCACTACGATGCAACACCAGCCTGTTTCTCGGTTCTACGCCTCCTAGACTTATTATCAGTCTTTTTTTCTCCGAGCTGTAGTACTCGTATGAAAACGTTACTACCAGAAATGGCGCATTTCAGTGCATGCTTAAAGTCCATCACGTCTCAGAACGCTTCGAATCATCGACACACACAACTCCGTGCTCACTACGGTGTGCCGGCGTCGATTAACACTATGGACGAAGTCTCATCCTGTGTGCGATCCCCCTTTATTCACTACATCTACACGCACACACACGAATCTCACAGCGGAATGTCCAGTGCAACTCAAACGTCATGATGTGGCACGCCCGTTTATACGTGTACGATCATCTACTCCATCTACACTCACAAGCTGTGACCTGGAAGAGTCATTTACCAATTGCTCTCGCGCTCTCCCATCATTTCAGGGCCCCTTACTATCTGAGATTGGCCTAACAGCGAGCTCTCCAGTCACACAAGGGGTGGCCCAGCTAATCTGTCTCAGCACCATATCTTATTCTTTTTTTTATCGTCATTTTATTACCTCGCCAGTCAGGATATGGGATGGAAAAGATGGGGAAATGGGTTCTGAACAAATCTATTGAAATGGGAGAGGGCAGACCGGTGAGAAGAGGAATCCTGACGTGGGGAGGGAAAGTACTGTTTTGTTAAAGCTGGAAGCATGGGGAGATCTCTGGACGAATTTCGCGTTCAAGTTGGGGAAGATGGTTAAAGTTTATTTAGGATAAGATATAGAGAGTGTATAGGTCCGAGATCGTAGCGGATGTGTTGGTGAAGGAGCGGTAGAGTGCGAGAACTGATAGTCAGGAATGAAACTATAAGGTTGTTGGTGTAACACCTTTCAGGGAACTTGACAGCACGTACAGGACGTAGCAAATAAAAGTGGCCCGAACATTTTCAGATCATTTGTGGTAGCATTAACGGAGGAGGAAAAGATCGAGAGTTGCTTCCAACAGGGAGCAATTGCCCATATAGCCAACCCAACCTTGGAGCACATTTACACAATCTTCACGCGTCACAGAGTTATTACCAGTCTGGTAGTGGCCCTAGCTGGCCACCCAGGTCACCTGATCTGTCAGTGGGAGATTATTTGTGTGCGCACCCCTCAAGTTTAAGATGTGTAGCAAGAACGCTGATCTTACGACGCTAATAGTCTTCAAGAACTGCAGCAGAACATTTTGGATGAGACTGCAGCAGTTCCAGCAGTCCAGCTTCAATCCGCCTTCAGTAACTTACTTACCAGGGCCCAAAAGTGCCCAGAGATGAATAGTGGCCACTTTCAGCGTCTGCTATAGTCAGGTTAGTACTGCATTTCCTTTCCTCTACTGTGTTTCTTAGTACCCTGGAACTCTGTTCTCTGGGCCACTTTTATTGCTCCACCCTGTATTAATCTACATACCCTGAAGGATTGGGCACTTTCGAGTAATTCTTTCTCGATGTTATAATTTTCTCTACGAAACAAACAGGGAAGAGTGGGAATCAGGCAGTAAGAATTACTATTATAATAAAGTGAACAGCAGCGGGAAGGCGTGAATAAAAGGATCTCTCATGCGAAAATGAGCTTGCCCATTTCTCACACGATACTCTACTCTATGAACCATTGATGAAGGAAAGCAGGCAGATCCCATATTCCTAGAATTCAGGAAAGCAGTTGACACAGTGTCCCACCACAGGCTGTCAATGAAGGTCCGAGCATATGGATTAGCTTCCCCGATGTACGAGTGGCTCGGAGAGTTTGTAAACGGTAGAACCCAGTACGATTTCCTGCAGAGCGAGTGTTCAACAGAGGTAAAGATATGGTCAGGAGTGCCACACGAAACTGCTATAGGACCGCTGTTGTTCTCTATATTTATAAATGCTCTGAAGGAAAGTGTGATCACCAGTCTGCGACTGTTTGCTGATGACACTATGAACGTGAAAGAGCCGTCCCTGTGTGACTGAAGTGGAATAAAGGATGAAGGACAGAATTTTTATTTGTTGTGATGAGTGGTAGTTTGCTCTAAATGCCGAAAAACGTGAGTTCATTTAAATAAGAAGGAAAAACAATCTTCGGAAGTTCAAATACTTTATGGGTAGTGTGATGCTTGGCAGAATCACGACAGTTGAGTATTTAGGCGTAACGTTGCAAAGCGATGTGACATTGAACGAAGATTGTGGGTGGGAGGGCGAATGATAGACCTCTGTTTATTGGAGAATTTTGGAAAAGCGTCATTCGCATACAAAGTAGATCGTTTATTCGTTCTTGAGTAGTGCATCAGTGTCTGGGATCGCCACCAGGTCGTGTTAAGGGATAACATTGAAGAATCTCAGAGGCGTGCTGCTACATTTGTAGCAGGCAGGTTAGATCAACACACGGGTATTACGGAGATGTTTCGTGAGTTCAAATGGGTACCTCTGGAGGGAAGGCGAAGTTCTTCTTGCAAAACATGTCAAGGAAGTTTAGAAAACTGGAATTTGCGACTGACTGCAGAAATATTCTGATGCTGTGAGCGCATATTTCGCCTGAGGCCCTCCAAGACAAAAAAAGAGAATTTAAGACTCGTACGGAGGACAAAGACACTCGTTTTTCACACGTTCCATTTGCGAGTAGTACTAGCAGTAGTATCAGGTATGCTCCGCCATGCACCGCGTGTTTTTCAGAAAATCATTAAGTGGTTCTCTGCAAATGGGCTCTCATTAAACTTTGACAAAACACAGTATATACAGTTCCACACGGTAAATGGAATAACCCCATTAATAAATATAGACTTCGATCAGAAATCAGTAGCTAAGGTAGAATATTCAAAATTTCTAGGTGTATGCACTGATGAAGGGGTTGAACTGGAAAAAACACACTGAGGATCTGCTGAAACGTTTGAGTTCAGCTACTTATGCTATTAGGGTCATTGCAAATGTTGGCGATATACATCTGAGTAAATTAGCTTACCACGCCTATTTTCATTCTCTGCTTTCGTATGGCATCATATTCTGGGGTAACTCATCATTGAGTAAAGGAATGTTCATTGCACAAAAGCATGTAATCAGAATAATTGCTGGAGCTCATCCAAGATCATTCTGCAGACACTTATTTAAAGAGCTAGAAATCTTCACTGTAGCCTCACAATATATATATTCACTTATGAAATTTGTTATTAACAATCCGAACGAATTGAAAAGTAATAGCAGTGTACATGGCTACAACACTAGGAGAAAGGATGATCTTCACTACTCAAGGTTAAATCTAACTTTGGCTCAGAAGGGGGTAAATTATGCTGCCACAAAAGTCTGTGGTCACTTACCTAACAGCATCAAAAGTCTGACAGATAGCCATATAGCATTTAAATGGAAATTAAAAGAATTTCTTAATGACAACTCCTTCTACTCATTAGATGAATTTCTGGATATAGTAAGTAGGTAATTTCCCAACCTCCACAAAAAAAAAAAAAAATATATTGAGTGTCGTCTAATATTTTGTCTAATGTAATATCTTGTATAGGCACCTTTTATTAACCTGACACGTTCCACATCATTACGAGGTGTCGTATTCATGATCTATGGAACAAGTACTAATCTAATCTAAAAGTACACATGTAGATGTAGATTTACATGTAGTATGGACACGTAACCCGAATGTGGCGTGCGGCCGGATCTCGCGGCTGGCAGCGGAGAGCCACAAAAGCGAGGGAACGATTCCTCACAATGGGCGGCGGCAGATGGCGGCAATTTATGTCTGCCGGCTGTCTGCGTGTTCATTACTTACCGGCGGCAGATAGCCGAGATCCCGCTGTGCCGAAGAAAGCACAGCCACCTGACGCCCGCCAACGTCCTGAGCAGGTAGCCGCGCCACACGCAGTATGGTGCGGAATCCGGTCCGCGGCGGATAGGTGCGTGCGCGTGCCCCTCACACAGCCATGCTCGCGCAGGAAAGCAGGGCGGGCGCTTCTACATCTTTCCTTGTGATAAAAGACGGGACACAAAGAACGGCAGTCGCGGGGGAAAAAATTGACAAACTGTGACAGGTAGGTGAATAGTTATAGGAAGGAAGAGAGATACTGCTGATCTTTTTCTTAAAAAAAGTATTCTTCATCAAGAACGCATCTCTATCTCTCATCTGATTACCACAGTGTCACAATGACCCACAGATTATCCTCTTATGTAGATGGAAAACTAACCATCTTTGCTTGTTTACAGGGTAGTCCATTGGTAGTAACCTGGCCGAATATCTCACGAAATAAGCATCAAACGAAAAAACTACAAAGAACGAAACTCGTCAAGGGAGAAACCAGATGGCACTATGGCTGGCCCGCTCGATTACACTGCCATAGATCAAACGGATATCAACTGCGTTTTTTTTAATAGGAACCCCCATTTTTTATTACATATTCGTGTAGTACGTAAAGAAATATGAATGTTTTACTTGGACCAATTTTTTCCCTTTGTGACAGATGGCGCTGTAATAGTCACAAACGTATAAGTACGTGGTATCACGTAACATTCCGCCAGTGCGGACGGTATTTGCTTCGTGATACATTACCCGTGTTAAAATTGACCGTTTACTAATTGCGGAAAAGGTCGATATCGTGTTGATGTATGGCTATTGTGATCAAAATTGCCCAACGGGCGTGTGTTATGTATGCTGCTCGGTATCCTGGACGACATCATCCAAGTGTCCGGACCGTTCGCCGGATAGTTACGTTATTTAAGGAAACAGGAAATGTTCAGCCACATGTGAAACGTCAACCACGACCTACAACGAATGATGACGCCCAAGTAGGTGTTTTAGCTGCTGTCGCGGCTAATCCGCACATCAATAACAGACAAACTGCGCGAGAATCAGGGATTTCAAAATCGTCGGTGTTGAGAATTCTACGTCAACATCGATTGCACCCGTACCATATTTCTATGCACAAGGAATTGCATGGCGACGACTTTGAACGTCGTGTGCAGTTCTGGCACTGGGCACAAGAGAAATTACGGGACGATGACAGATTTTTTGCACGCGTTCTATTTAGCGACGAAGCGTCATTCACCAACAACGGTAACGTAAACCGGCATAATATGCACTATTGGGCAACGGAAAATCCACAATGGCTGCGACAAGTGGAACATCAGCGACCTTGGCGGGTTAATGTATGGTGTGGCATTATGGCAGGAAGGATAATTGGCCCCATTTTATCGATGGCAATCTAAATGGTGCAATGTATGCTGATTTCCTATGTAATGTTCTACCAATGTTACTATAAGATGTTTCACTGCATGACAGAATGGCGATGTACTTCCAACATGATGGATGTCCGGCACATAGCTCGCGTGCGGTTGAAGCGGTATTGAATAGCATATTACATGACAGGTGAATTGGTCGTCGAAGCACCATATCACGGCCTGCACGTTCACTGGATCTGACGTCCCCGGATTTCTTTCTGTGGGGAAAGTTGAAGGATATTTGCTATCATGATCCACCAACAACGTCTGACGACATGCGTCAGCGCATTGTCAATGCATGTGCGAACATTACGGAAGGCGAACTACTTGCTGTTGAACGGAATGTCGTTACACGTATTGCCAAATGCACTGAGGTTGACGGACATCATTTTGAGCATTTATTGGTTCAAATGGTTCAAATGGCTCTGAGCACTATGGGACTCAATATCTTAGGTCATAAGTCCCCTAGAACTTAGAACTACTTAAACCTAACTAACCTAAGGACATCACACACGCCCATGCCCGAGGCAGGATTCGAACCTGCAACCGTAGCAGTCCCGCGGTTCCGGACTGCAGCGCCAGAACCGCACGGCCACCGCGGCCGGCTAGCATTTATTGCATTAATGTGGTATTTACATGTAATCACAATATAACAGCATGCGTTCTCAGAAATGATAAGTTCACGAAGGTACATGTATCACATTGGAACAACCGAAATAAAATATTCAAACGTACCTACGTTCTGTATTTTAATTTAAAAAAAACCTACCTGTTACCAACTGTTCGTCTAAAATTGTGAGCCACATGTTTGTGACTATTATAGCGCCATTTATCACAAAGCGAAAAAAGTGGTCCAACTAAAACTACTTTTTTGCGTACTACACGAATATGTAATAAAAATGGGGGTTCCTATTTTAAAAAACGCAGTTGATATCCGTTTGACCTATGACAGCGCCATCTAGCGGGCCAACCATGGCCCCATCTGGTTTCCCCCTTCAAGCTAGACAAGTTTCGTTCTTTGTAGTTTTTTCGTTTGATGCTTATTTCGTGAGATATTTGGCCCGGTCACGATCAATGGACCACCCTGTATATATATCTTTATTCCCCGTGTCTACATATTTTCGGCCCTCCACCGCTAGAGAGCTCCGAATTGTAGCGCTTAAAAACGGTGATGTGTAACAAAACTATGTCTGTGGGTTAGAAACTGCGTGCTGTAATATTCGAAGAGTTCATCCACACATGGGGCACCGCCTCCTTGAGGATGTCAGTTCCAGACCACACTCGAGCGCTGCGACATCTGGAAAAATCCGACGCCTTGGTTTCACTGTCGTCGATCGTCCTCAATACAGTCTCGAGATGACCCCATTCGATTTTCATCCGTTTCCAAAACTTAAGGAATGCCCTCGAGGACTTTACTTTGACACTGATGAAGCGGTGCACGCGGAGGTGAGAGAGTTACTCCGTCAATAAAGTCAAACATTCTACAATGACGGTATCGACAAACAGGTCTCTCGTTGTGTTGTGTTCGTCCCTAAGGAGACTATACTGAGGAATAAATAGACTTGAAGAATAAAGGAGAAGAATATTAATAACTTTTGTTCTGTTTTCACGCAAGAGAAACTGCTTTTCAGCACGCCCTCGTAAACTGATGTCCTGTGCTCGCTGTCTGTCTGTAAATTCAGGCTGATCTGAGGAACTTCTCTAGGGATTTTGATACGGTTTTCCGTAGTAGACTGGTTTACGAGGGCGGTTTGCGTATATGTTTTATAAAAATTTTTGTGCAAATTGGCAGAACCGTGATAAATAAAAATCTCTGCTGCAATGGAAACGATGCTTTTTTCGATCTAACTGTGACAGGCTAAGGACACCCGACTATCAGGCCATGCCAAATCGAAACATCTGACGTTTATACGTTCCAATAAAGCGAAATTGCGCGTCGAAAATTTTGTTCTCTTGCAGGATGCCTTGCATTCAGGAAAACGTAGCAACAATTGGTAATAATGCCATCAGCTGTTACAAGAGACGCAGTATATATACACAAAAAGACACAAGACGCATTGACAAATGCAAAAAAATTACGGAAAAACTGACCTTTCCATCACGATGACGTGTAATCTGAATAGGCCAAACATTGAAGATAACATCCATCCTAATGCAAAACCCTAAGACGGGTGTTTCATCTAAAATTCTGAACCCCATTATTTCTTATAAATAAAGCATATATATATATATATATATATATATATATATATATTTGGTCCGAGATTTGGCACATGTACCGTTGATCGGCGATAACATAGGTCACCACACATACATCTGGTTCTGCGGCTAATCAAATCAGACTAGACCAAATCGACAGTACAATCACAACAGGGCAGCAGAACAGGAAGACTACATATTCGTGGCTGTGGAAGACAAATGGGTCATGGCCCTTGTAAATATATTTTATAGAAGAACCTTTTATCAGGTGTGCTTTGGCAGTGGGAAAAATGAGACATCCGGAGTGCATTCGGAATCTTCTGACTTCGTCCTACACCCCTCCTGTATAAGAAAAGTTAGGATTGGCAACTGTCTTGCGTCCAATGTAGTTTCGATGTCGAGCACAGTTCTGTATTCAGTAGACATTCGAAAATCTTGCTTTAAGAATGATATCTCCTCAAAAACACTAAACAAAGTGCTTTGTTTTAAAAGCGGACTACATCGAAAGAAGTGCATTTGTGCCCAAAAAAGCACACTCTCTCGCCAGCTTGCCCTGTGTAGGGAGTGTATTGTTAAGGGCCGAACTAAAGATTACATATCGCTCTCATTTCGCAACAGAATTTCTGTAGATGTTATTCAGCCTTATTGTTATTTTCAGCAGATGGCATGCAACCTTTTATTAACTATACTGTGAATAAGCGAACATTCTGTCACTCAGAAATAATAACAAAGTCTATATGTAGAGGAAGTAGCAGACCTAAAAAAATGTTTGGTTATTCCCGTTGATTTTTTAAGCCAACCTTACCTCCACCTTCGTCGATGAATTATTTACAGCCAGCCCCATCCGGACAGCTCTGATGTTGCGTTGTACATACCTGCAAACAGGAAGAAAAGAAATTATTTGATAATACGCCACAAAGTATATACATATATAATTTAAGTCGTCGAAAAATAAAACACAAAGCATGGCGAGAGAAGGAGATAGGTGAACACTGTTCTTTAAGCGTTGATTTTTTTAGTTCTTTAAAGCTGAATTCTGCTAATGGAGCTTATTTCCATCCAGGCAGGAGGCATATATTCGCACTCGTTAAAAGACACAAGAAAACGGTGGTGAGGAACAGGCCACACGCTCAAAAAAGGGATAGAATAGACGCTCAGTGGCGTTCCGCTAAGTTATATCACATCGCGTTAGTATGCTACAAGCTAAATTATAGTTTGATTCGTTAGTACAAATCTACACTCCTGGAAATTGAAATAAGAACACCGTGAATTCATTGTCCCAGGAAGGGGAAACTTTATTGACACATTCCTGGGGTCAGATACATTACATGATCACACTGACAGAACCACAGGCACATAGACACAGGCAACAGAGCATGCACAATGTCGGCACTAGTACGGTGTATATCCACCTTTCGCAGCGATGCAGGCTGCCATTCTCCCATGGAGACGATCGTAGAGATGCTGGATGTAGTCCTGTGGAACGGCTTGCCATGCCATTTCCACCTGGCGCCTCAGTTGGACCAGCGTTCGTGCTGGACGTGCAGACCGCGTGAGACGACGCTTCATCCAGTCCCAAACATGCTCAATGGGGGACAGATCCGGAGATCTTGCTGGCCAGGGTAGTTGACTTACACCTTCTAGAGCACGTTGGGTGGCACGGGATACATTCGGACGTGCATTGTCCTGTTGGAACAGCAAGTTCCCTTGCCGGTCTAGGAATGGTAGAACGATGGGTTCGATGACGGTTTGGATGTACCGTGCACTATTCAGTGTCCCCTCGACGATCACCAGTGGTGTACGGCCAGTGTAGGAGATCGCTCCCCACACCATGATGCCGGGTGTTGGCCCTGTGTGCCTCGGTCGTATGCAGTCCTGATTGTGGCGCTCACCTGCACGGCGCCAAACACGCATACGACCATCATTGGCACCAAGGCAGAAGCGACTCTCATGGCTGAAGACGACACGTCTCCATTCGTCCCTCCATTCACGCCTGTCGCGACACCACTGGAGGCGGGCTGCACGATGTTGGGGCGTGAGCGGAAGACGGCCTAACGGTGTGCGGGACCGTGGCCCAGCTTCATGGAGACGGTTGCGAATGGTCCTCGCCGATACCCCAGGAGCAACAGTGTCCCTAATTTGCTGGGAAATGGCGGTGCGGTCCCCTACGGCACTGTGTAGGATCCTACGGTCTTGGCGTGCATCCGTGCGTCGCTGCGGTCCGGTCCCAGGTCGACGGGCACGTGCACCTTCCGCCGACCACTGGCGACAACATCGATGTACTGTGGAGACCTCACGCCCCACGTGTTGAGCAATTCGGCGGTACGTCCACCCGGCCTCCCGCATGCCCACTATACGCCCTCGCTCAAAGTCCGTCAACTGCACATACGGTTCACGTCCACGCTGTCGCGGCATGCTACCAGTGTTAAAGACTGCGATGGAGCTCCGTATGCCACGGCAAACTGGCTGACAGTGACGGCGGCGGTGCACAAATGCTGCGCAGCTAGCGCCATTCGACGGCCAACACCGCGGTTCCTGGTGTGTCCGCTGTGCCGTGCGTGTGATCATTGCTCGTACAGCCCTCTCGCAGTGTCCGGAGCAAGTATGGTGGGTCTGACACACCGGTGTCAATGTGTTCTTTTTTCCATTTCCAGGAGTGTATATTCTTGTATCCCCAAGCGGATTTCATTCAACTAGACAAAAGCTGTCGCCGCTTATAAATTGTAATACTCTGAGAAAATAGTGCGTAATTAAAATCGTTAGCTGCGCTTTTCTGTTGTAGGGCACTGCAAATCCCCGAAAAAGGTCGTGTCTTCAGAAACACTTACGCCTGCACCAGCATTGTACTGTGTCGTCAAGTCTGCCACAGATTTCGCCTATCCTGCCGATCAGAGCGGTCAAGAGTCCGACCTCCACAGTCTGTGATATGGAGTGGATGGCCAGCAGCTTTTAGTCTACTAGAGATTTCTCTGTTCTTAACCTCTTTCCTAAGTTCTCACGACAGCAGCATGTCGCGTTCCCTCCGAGTGGCTGGACTTCTGAGGTGCATGTAAATGGATCAAATTCATCTTTATTATTCTTAAGCAGGGTCTTTGACTCTAGGTCTGTAGAACCTGTTGAGGTGGTGGTTCCTGATTTATTTTAACTTTCTATTTTATTTTCTTTGCCTTCACTTGGCTTCCAGTAGACGTCATTATGGCAGATCTTCTACGATGATTCGGCGTATCTCGACCGTGTGGCACCATGCGGAACGTTGGAAGTAATAGTCCAACCTTGTTGAGGAGTTTCATAATGGATATCCGAATTTGTGCGCTAAGGGGCAGCATGTCAAGTTCACGGTGGAGGTCCTGGATCCGGGACCACGGCGGAGTGTGGAGTATGGCCCAACACCAATCCTGGATGCCTTGAGGAGGCCTAAGGATGTGGGGCAAAGAGTGTTCCACGTCGAGCAGCCGTAAAGTAACGCCGGGAGGATTATTGCACAATAAAGGCGGAGGTTGGTCCTGGTCCGTAGTTACGTGCTGGCCAGTGTTGAGTAGACCTGTGGAGAAGGCGTAGCATCTTGCTTCGTTTCTCTCGTACATGTGTGTTAAAAGGTAACTTGTTGTCCAGAGTAATACCAAAATATTTATCTCTGTCCATCTAGCTGAGTGGTCGACTGTGCACAATCATGCGACCACGGGATCGGGCGTCGGCGTGTAATCATCACGGCCTTCGACTTTCCTGAATTGACTTTGATACAGTTTTCCGGCGTCATTGTTCAGTTAACGTCAGTTGCGCTGGCGGCTGTTGATGACGGCATTGACTTGTCGGCTACCGGTCAACAAAGCCGAATCATCTGCAAATTGAGTAAGCACCACTAACAGCAGAGCTGGAGGGTCCTTAACGTAGATGACAAAGACAACTGGTGACAAAACCGATCCCTATGGAATGCATTCCGAGAGGTGTTTGAGACTGCAGCGTTGTCCTCGTATCTTGACTGTTATCTTCCTGTCCTGGAGAAAGCTCACGATTAGTTTGCTGCAGTAGTCAAGAAGGACATGTAGGTAATACAATTTAGCGATCAGTTTGTTACGCCAGACCCGGTCGTACGCCTTCTCTTTATCGAAAAAAAATGGCAGCCAGTGTTGTAGTCAGACACATTCATATTATACGTGCATAACTTTCAGATTTGCCCCAGGGCAGCGTAATAGGTCCGCTGCTTTTTACGATTTACATAAACGATCTGGTTGATGGTATTGACAGCGGCATTAGACTGTTTGCCGATGATGCTCTAGTCTACGCGAAAGTAGTATCACACGAAAGTTGTTAACAAACCAATGAGGATTTGCAGAAAATAAATGCGTGGTGTAATGACTGACAGTTATCTCTCAATATTATTAAGTTTTACTTTATTGTTATTTTAATACCTGTACAAATCAGGTAGGCTGGCAGCGGCACACTACGCCGCTCTTCAGCCATAGTGTTTACAATAGTATAATAACGGAGAATGATAATGAACATAGTGATGGGCAAAAGAGAGAGGTCACAGAGACACAAAAAACACGGAGTCGTTCACACGTGATGATAACAACACTGAAAACACGTTGGCACGGCGCACAGAACACTGATGAATCCGACGGCACAAGTGAACGTAGTAGTGGGACGGCAGACACCAAAAACACTAAACGACATCACACACACGAGACGCAGAAGGCGATGATCTCCGGCGCGCGAATGTTCACTATGCGTGTGCGAGTCCGGGGACCTGCCAAGAGAGGAAGAGGAGGAAGGGGAGTGGGAGAGTGAGAGGGGAGAGCAGAGGTGCCACGGGCAGGGGAGATAGGGGGGAGGGAGGAAGGGGGAGAGGAAGCCCGGGGGAAGAGGGGGGAGGGAGGGGACGGGGAAAAGGAAAAAGAAGGGAAGAGAAGAGAAGGGAGGGAGGGTGCCGAAAGGAATGGACACCGGAAGTGGGGGGCAGGTCAGGGTCAAAGTTGATAGGAGGGGTAGATGGAGGGGACGAGGACATCTTCAGGGAGAGGGAGCTGGCGGAAGCCACCTTGGGAGAGGGTAAGGAGGGTGGAGAGATGGAGACCAGGCGGGACGTGGGAATACAGGCGCGGCAGCGGGCGGGGGTGGGAGAGGATCGGGAATACGAGCGGGTGAGGAGGATCAAGTTTACGGGAGGTGTACAGGATCCGTATCCTTTCAAGGAAAAGGAGGAGGTGGGGGAAGGGGATGAGATCATACAGGATCTGCGTGGGGGAAGGGAGACGGATGCGATAGGCAAGGCGGAGAGCATGGCGTTCAAGGATTTGGAGGGATTTATAAAAGGTAGGGGGGGCAGAGATCCAGGCTGGATGGGCATAACAAAGGATAGGGCGGATGAGGGATGTATGGGTGTGGAGGATTGTTGAGGGGTCCAGACCCCACGTACGGCTGGAAAGGAGCTTGAGGAGACGGAGTCGGGAACGTGCCTTGGCTTGGATTGTCTGGAGATGGGGAGTCCAGGAGAGGCGACGGTCGAGAGTGACGCCAAGGTACTTAAGGGTGGGAGTGAGGGCGATGGGACGGCCATAGACGGTGAGATAGAAATCAAGGAGGCGGAAGGAAGGGGTGGTTTTGCCTACAATGATCGCCTGAATATTATTAAGTGTAACCTACTGTGTATAACAAGGCGAAAACCCCCATTAAAGTACGAGTACAAAATAAATGCCCAGTCTTTGGAAGCGGCAACATCCGTCAAGTATCTGGGTGTGACTATTCGAAATGATCTCACATGGAATGATCAGATTACAAAATTAACGGGTAAGGCAAACTCTAGATTGCGGTTTATTGGTAGAATCCTGAAGCGATGCAATCCTTCAACGAAGGAAATAGCTTACAATATGTTAGTTCGTCCAGCCCTAGAGTATTGTTCGTTGTATGGGACCCTTACCAGTTGGGTCTGATTAAAGATATTGAGAAGGTCCAAAGAAGAACGGCAAGATTCGTGACTGGTACATTTAACCATCGCGAGAGCGTTACAAATCTCATAGAAAGTTTGAAGTGGGACACACTTGCAGATAGACGGTGCGCTGAACGGAAGGGGCTGCTCACTAAATTCCGACATCCGATCTTCACCGAGGATGTAGAGCATATATTACCACCAACTTTCAAATCGCGCAATGATTACTATTAAAAGATAAGGGATATCAGAGCTCGTACTGAGGCGTTCAGACAGTCGTTTTCCCATAGCGCGATCCGCGAGTGGAATAGGGGAGGGGGGTGAGGGAAGGGGGGGAATATGACTTTGGCGCGAATTGTGCCCTCCGCCACACACCGCTTGGTAGCTAGCGGAGTATATATGTAGACGTAGATATAGTCTGAGATCCGTAAAAGTGCCAAAGTCGCTTATGTCAATGGATTTCCCCACTTGTGCCCCGCATCGCCTCTGGAATGATTCCCTAACCGTCTCTGCTCCCCTTATATTTGTTGCTTACAGCGCCACATGCCATCAACGCCACCAGGCGTCATTCAGTCATGCTGTTGGCAATGGTTATAATGTTTTGTTCCATCAGCATGTACCAGTGAACGTCCTCATTCTGTAAAAGAATCGGACTCACACGTATAAAACAGCTTCAAACGTTTTATTACTTTACAAATGAGTTAATGTGCTCTTTGACTCTATAAGCACGTAAGCGACAAAAGTTTAGGAAAAGATTTGCAATCGGGCTTAAAGTCTGTTGGAAGTCACTGAGTGCTCTCATTGTCAAACACTGGATGAATACATTCTGCGTAACCTGCGCTCCATTTCAAGCAGAAGCAAGATTTTCACGCATCTCAATGTACACGACGTCATACCTCCTGAGCCACGTGTCGTACAATGACACGCTTTTGCAGGTACATTCAGCGATATTTGTACGAGGCCGTGCTGAAAAGTAATTCTTCCGAATTGGAGAAAACTCTTGAAGCTTTTTAGATAAAACAAACGTTATTAGCATTCTACATCTTTATTCTGCATGTCTACATATTTGCAATCCTCTACCGCTAGAGGGTTGCTAGTTGTAGCGTGTAACATGGCGGTGTGTACCGTAACTATTTCCGTCCGTGAGAAACAGCGTGCTGTAGTCGAGTTCCGAGTTCGAAGAATTCGTTCGCATGTGGAGCACCCTCTCCTTCAGCATAATGCCAAACCACGCACGAGCGCTGTGACACCTTCAACAATCCGAGGCCTTGCTTTCACTGTTATCGATTAGCCTCCACCCGATTTTCACCTGTTTCCGAAACTTAAAGGACTTCAGTTTGATAGTGCTGAAGCAGTGCTGGCAGTGGTGAGGTCGTGGCACCGCCAACGCAGTCAAACGTTCTACACTGACGATACTAACAAACTGGTCTCTCGTTGGTAGAAACGTGTTCGCTGCCAGGGTGACTACGTTGAGAAATAAATGTGTAGACATGAAGAATAAATATGTAAAATTTAATAACGTTCGTTTTCTTTATAAAGCGTTAAGTGTTTTTACACGAAAAATTCGGTAGTATTACTTTTCATCACGTCCTCCTACACACTGTTTGCAAAGTGTGTTGCGAATAGTTAGTAGTAAACAAATAATAAATTAAAGTGTCATGCATGAGGCTGATGTTTTATTGCATGAACAGCGAAAATGTTTAAAATTATGTGTAAAGCTTATTCGAAGTGGGCAAGTGCTGTCATTGTCAAACATTGGATGAATATCTCCTTCTTTTTCTTGCCCCTTTGTCCTGCATCTGCACAGAGTCGGTATCGTTATTAACAGCTGTGGCATGGTTACTTTAAGACGTTGCCCAGATGTCCTTCCTACGCCGCCTCATCCCCCCCCCCCCCTTCCCATTTGTGTAAAGTTGTGCGAGTGAAAATGTGCAGAAGCTCATCTAAACGTTTGAGAATCGTATAACTGAGGCGAGAGTTGGGTACCAGACCGGTATTCACCTTGTCGGTTGTGGAAAACAGCCTAAAAGCCACACCCAAGTTGGCTAGCACACTGACCCTCATCGTCAATCCGCCGGGCTGATCCGATCCGGGGCCGCGCATCTCGCCGCACTTGGACATGCATGCGCTTTTTTGTATTCCGTGTGCACTCATTCTGTTTAAGGGGGGGTAGGACGTCAAACGGGCCGACTTGGAGCAGGAGAT
Source organism: Schistocerca piceifrons (assembly GCF_021461385.2). Lineage (NCBI taxonomy): Eukaryota > Metazoa > Arthropoda > Insecta > Orthoptera > Acrididae > Schistocerca > Schistocerca piceifrons. The sequence continues at coordinate 776,196,637 of NC_060138.1, forward strand.
GCGCCACAGGATATTTTATTTTCTACTGTCTATACTTTTACAAATAAATTCATAAAACTTTGTCAACATGACCAGGAAGGGTTCAGGATTCACACTCATAGCAGTGGAAGTGCAAAAACATAATAAAATAATTTTTTTTTAGATATGAAATTTCATCATTTTTTCACTTACTGTTGGCTGCATTTGTTGCTATAGGTACATATTTCTTCACAAGTAAGAGAGATTCTTTGATGAATTTTGCACAGCATACAAACCATACTTACAGGTGTATGAAACTCTAGAATTTTCCAAATCTATTAAAAACTGTGGTAAAAATTGAGATAATTAACTACAAAATTTGATTTTTTTCTAAACATAAAGTTTAAAACGTAACAGCTCATTCATTTTTTCATAAATTAAATAGATTCTAGAGTTTCAGACACCTGTAAGTATGGTTTGTATGCTGTGCAAAATTCATCGAACAGTCTCTCTTACTTATTAAGAAAAGTGTACCTATAGCAACAAATGCAGCCAATAGTAAGTGAAAAATTGATGAAATTTCACGTGTAAAAAAAATTATTTTGTTATGTTTTTAACTTCCGCTGCTACGATTGTGTATCCTGAATCCTTCCTGGTCATGCTGACAAAGTTTTATGAATTTACTTGTAAAAGTATTAGACAGTGGAAATTAAAATGTCGCGTGATGCCTCTCCTGCTCCAAGTCGGCCCGTTTGACGTCCTACCCCCCTTAACTAGACAACAGTGCGAAACTGCACCGAAGGCTTACGTACCAGAATTTAAAAAAGACGGTAACAGCAAGGGCTCCGCCGTTTTCATCCTCCCAGAGAGCTTCCTTCACGGTGAAGCAAATCGTAAACGAGTATAACGCGCGTACGACTGTCCGTACTTATTGAAGACAGTACAACCAATCCATCGGGTATTTTACTCTTCGGCCACAGCGCCGAGAAACGTAGTCGAGCTGCTATAGCTTCCGGGTCATTGGCTCGAGGTTTTGTTTCCTTATTGGCGCTCTCGGAGGCTGAACTTTAGGGAAGCGCGTAACAGTGGTGTCAGGCGGGAATGCGCGGCTGGGACGGTGATGTACGTCCCGGAAACGCGGGTCTGGCCCGCAGCGACTCCTCACATTTGTCTGGGGACGCAGCCCAGCCTCAACCTGTCCCCGGCCGCTGCTGCCGTCCTCTCGCCTCGCCACGCACCCAGTCGATGCGCGGCGGCGCCCCGCAGCTACGACCCGCTCGGCTGACGGTCAGCGGTTAGCTATGTTTACGGCCGCCGGTTCTGCGCCGTAACCCGAGTAAAGCCTAGTGTCAGGTGCAGCCAGCTGTGGGGCTCAGCTCACCATTCACTGTCGAAGCAGGGATACCAAGTTAACAGACTACTGGAGTGCCGCGAAAGGCACTATCTTCGTCGCAGTGTGAGTAACCAATACCTATACTCAGCGCGCAAGTCGGGGAACCTCCAAGATTTACGAAATAATGTGGCGCTCGGCGATATTATGTACACTAAAAGGCGCTCTAACAACATCGTGAGAAGTCCCAAGCGACTGGAAAAAAGCGCAGCTGATTACTGTATATAAGATAGGTAAAAGAACGGACACGTATAATTACAGTCCAGTAACCTTAGTCACCTTTTTTTAGAAAAAAAACTACGTAGGTGGGTGCCAACAACATTTTCGCAATGGGAGGAGGAAGTTGGCGGTTGACATTTCGGGAGAAGATCCTGCCGCAACGAAAAACGCCTCTGATTTAATGGCAGCCATACCACTTCACGTATTACGTCCTTTGCGTTAACTACCCTATTTTGCGATAATATGGGTAAAAATCGTTATCATTGTTACTGTTTCGTCCTCTTATCTGTGTTTGTTGCTTTTATTTCTCTCCTTTCGATTTCGAAGCAACTACGGCATCGTCTTCCGGTACCTTAACGCTTTCATCGATGTGTTTTTACCACTGCAAGTGTATCGGTTCAGTATACTCCAGTATCCTCTGGTCTGATAACTATATGGCTCAGACTTTTTGTCTGAGCTAATTCACTCTTGGTGATAGACAAGGGTGACCACATTACAACAGATCATATTTCTATGAGTAGCATCTCCCGGGGGCATATGGAGTTATCATGACTACTCATAGTAATGTATGCCTTTCTGGTCACGAAACAAGATAATTTCTAATCGTAAAATATGTTACAACCGTCCAGCTTTTTTTCACTTTTTGACACTGTTGATTCGTTGCTATACAAGGGTTGTCCAGAAAGTAAGTTCCGATCGGTCGCTAAATGGAAACCACAGTGAAAATCAAAAACATTTTATTTGCAAGAGTTAGCTACACTTTCCAGATACTTCTCTATATAGTCGCCGTTCCTACTTATACATTTGTAGTAGCGCTGTACCAACTTTCCAATACCCTCGTCATAGAAGGCCGCCGCCAGTGCTTCCCGCGATTTCCCTACGCTGGCCCACAGCTCGTCGTCTAAGCCAAAAAGTTGTCTTCATAGCCAGCGGTTCATGTGAGCAGAGATGAAACTCAGAGCGAGACAATTACGGGCTGTATTGTGGGGAATCAAACATTTCCAATAGAAAACGAAACAGGAGCATCTGCATTGCCCCTGCAGAACGCGGCTGAGAATTGTCTTGAAGAAGAAAACGCACGACAGCTATGTAATGTTGGTTGCGTAGATCAGGCGAAATTTCTCAGCAGGCCCTCGTACTGGGCGGGAGACACTACTGTTCTAGGTATCTTAATGTGCTCCCTGTGTGCTCAGAACTAAAAAGAACGACGTAACGCGATCGACGGGTATACTAGAGACACTGTCCAACACATCTGTACAAAAGTCATCGGATTTTCACTGTGCCACAACACTGCAGAAAGTACTCACCTTTTGTATGGCTCTCTTTTGACGTACCATTTGATGCAATAACTAAATGTATTATCGAATGCGGGTAACACATTAATAAGATTTGTTTCAGACACATGGTAATACATTTACAACGGAACCACTCACCTCAATATGACGATTATTAACTCAAATCGCTACTGGTTATGATAACGTTGTAATTGCATTAAATGTCTCTTTTGGTGTGGGTTCCCCTTATTATCAGGTGCGTAACATACAACAATAATATGTCAGTGTCAAATTAAAGCTTACCCTAAGTAAGGTTGTGTGTAGAGAAACATCGCTTGGGGAAAGATTTGGGATTGCTGTCAGGTCTTCTTCTTTTCGTTATGACTACAACTAAATCGTATGAGGCATTATGCGTGGCAGTGACGTATTACCGTTAACCAATTGTGGAGCGTGTTAAGCAAAGTATTCCATATTTTGAGAGGTGGTGGTATGAACCAGAACAAGGAAAAAATGGCCAGTAAGCACGGGCTCTAAGATGCACACGTTAAGAGTTACGAGCACTTTTCAGTAGAGTAGTTCCGTTTCACACTAGCGAAGATGAACAAGTCCTCATTACTCTTAAGCGACGTACTATAGAGTACAAGTATACCGGAAACTTTTTCTTGTTTTAGTTCACACTACCATCTCACAAACTCTGGAATACCTTCTTTTACCGCGCTGTATGTCTGTGTTGAATGATCTTACAAAACATCTACTATTGTAGCTTCAAATTAATTTGGACTTGGTCACCCACTGGTGTGTTCAACTTCAGGACGAAAGTAACTTTCGCATATTACGTCACTGCCAAGTAAAAAAGGTCTACAAGGGAAGGCCTCAGACACGGGCAACCGATTCGGCTCAAATTTGGCAGGTCGCTTGTGTACAACCTAAAACGGAGGAATCTAAGTTACTTTGGGTCAATACCCCCGCGTTTTTGAGAAAATCACCTCTAAAGATTATGACGAGCAATCAACTCAAAATTGGCGGGATCGATAGATAATTGTAAATAGAGCGTTTTTCATCATCAGATATGGGGTCCGAAAACGCATACTTTTCCAGAAATCGAGGTAAGAAACTTTTACAACTGCCGCTTCTGTACCCACATGGTAAACGCTTATCGCCGACAGCACCGATAGTCGCGGGCGCGGTAGCTCAGCGTGTTCGGTCAGAAGGTTAGCTACCCTCTGTAATAAAAAACTGAGTCAACGGCTCAACACTGAACTTTAACGGGTGTCATGGGACATCCGCACCGAACAAATGAATCGAACAAAACGAGAACAATAAAAAACTACCGGAACAGCCAAGGTAATTGTCTGGGATTCGGAGAACCCGGGTTTGACTCTCGAAGAAACTTAGCGGATGTTCTTCTTTCGTTTGTATTTTTCCATATCTCAATTGATAGGGATAGGAGGGTTAATAAGGTAAGTAAATCAATAAGGAATGATAATATTAAGGTAGGCAAATAAATTTCTCGAACGCCGAGGAACAGAACTGCCTGCTTCCGGTAGAGCATTGATAATGCATCTGTCTTGCAACACTTTTACAAACCAAAACACATCGCCGGAAACTTCCCGCTTTCAATCGTCTGTGACAGGCTCCCAACTACACTCCTGGAAATGGAAAAAAGAAAACATTGACACCGTTGTGTCAGACCCACCATACTTGCTCCGGACACTGCGAGAGGGCTGTACAAGCAATGATCACACACACGGCACGGCGGACACACCAGGAACCGCGGTGTTGGCCGTCGAATGGCGCTAGCTGCGCAGCATTTGTGCACCGCCGCCGTCAGTGTCAGCCAGTTTGCCGTGGCATACGGAGCTCCATCGCAGTCTTTAACACTGGTAGCATGCCGCGACAGCGTGGACGTGAACGGTATGTGCAGTTGACGGACTTTGAGCGAGGGCGTATAGTGGGCATGCGGGAGGCCGGGTGGACGTACCGCCGAATTGCTCAACACGTGGGGCGTGAGGTCTCCACAGTACATCGATGTTGTCGCCAGTGGTCGGCGGAAGGTGCACGTGCCCGTCGACCTGGGACCGGACTGCAGCGACGCACGGATGCACGCCAAGACCGTAGGATCCTACGCAGTGCCGTAGGGGACCGCACCGCCATTTCCCAGCAAATTAGGGACACTGTTGCTCCTGGGGTATCGGCGAGGACATTCGCAACCGTCTCCATGAAGCTGGGCTACGGTCCCGCACACCGTTAGGCCGTCTTCCGCTCACGCCCCAACATCGTGCAGCCCGCCTCCAGTGGTGTCGCGACAGGCGTGAATGGAGGCACGAATGGAGACGTGTCGTCTTCAGCGATGAGAGTCGCTTCTGCCTTGGTGCCAATGATGGTCGTATGCGTGTTTGGCGCCGTGCAGGTGAGCGCCACAATCAGGACTGCATACGACCGAGGCACACAGGGCCAACACCCGGCATCATGGTGTGGGGAGCGATCTCCTACACTGGCCATACACCACTGGTGATCGTCGAGGGGACACTGAATAGTGCACGGTACATCCAAACCGTCATCGAACCCATCGTTCTACCATTCCTAGACCGGCAAGGGAACTTGCTGTTCCAACAGGACAATGCACGTCCGCATGTATCCCGTGCCACCCAACGTGCTCTAGAAGGTGTAAGTCAACTACCCTGGCCAGCAAGATCTCCGGATCTGTCCCCCATTGAGCATGTTTGGGACTGGATGAAGCGTCGTCTCACGCGGTCTGCACGTCCAGCACGAACGCTGGTCCACCTGAGGCGCCAGGTGGAAATGGCATGGCAAGCCGTTCCACAGGACTACATCCAGCATCTCTACGATCGTCTCCATGGGAGAATAGCAGCCTGCATTGCTGCTGTACTAGTGCCGACATTGTGCATGCTCTGTTGCCTGTGTCTATGTGCCTGTGGTTCTGTCAGTGTGATCATGTGATGTATCTGACCCCAGGAATGTGTCAATAAAGTTTCCCCTTCCTGGGACAATGAATTCACGGTGTTCTTATTTCAATTTCCAGGAGTGTATATATTACAGCGCTAGTCGAAGGGTGTACATCCTCCATTATTCAGATTATGCACCTCAAAGATATGACACAACAAACAATAACTAGTTACTACGGCATAAATAGACGAGCTAATTACTACAAAGAACATACAGTACTCGTCATATGTTACTTACGGAAGAACACTGTATTCATTCAAAAAACGTATTTCATTCGGCGCATTAACGATGGAAAAATCACTACATGTATCCGCGAGGTTCGCGGCAGCATAATGACGAAAAAAAAAAATTCTTTCCGACTGACTTCTATCAGGCTCGTGCTGAACACCTTCACTCTTCCAGGTGCACAACTAAGATATTACAAGAGGCAACCGGGACAACATAACTCTCCCCGCGTGCATTCTGTCCCGTGCCTCGCTGTAAACAAGCGTCGCGCGGTTGGTTATCTGTGATCCCTCGTGAGGAATTCGCAGCACTCTACATCTACATCCATACTCCGCAAGTCAACTGACGGTGTGTGGCGGAGGGTACCTTGAGTACCTCTATCGGTTCTCCCTTCTATTGCAGTCTCGTATTGTTCGTGGAAAGAAGGATTGTCGGTATGCTTCTGTGTGGGCTGTAATCTCTCTGATTTTATCCTCATGGTCTCTTCGCGAGATATACGTAGGAGGGAGCAATATACTGCTTGACTCTTCGGTGAAGGTATGTTCTCGAAACTTCAACAAAAGCCCGTACCGAGCTACTGAGCGTCTCTTCTGTAGAGTCTTCCACTGTAGTTTATCTATCATCTCCGTAACGCTTTCGCGATTGCTGAATGATCCTGTAACGGAGCGCGCTGCTCTCCGTTGGATCTTCTCTATCTCTTCTATCAAGCCTATCTGGTACGGATCCCACACTGGTGAGCAGTATTCAAGCAGTGGGCGAACAAGCGTACTGTAACCTACTGCCTTTGTTTTCGGATTGCATTTCCATAGGATTCTTCCGATGAATCTCAGTCTGGCATCTGCTTTACCAACGATCAACTTTATATGATCATTCCATTTTAAATCACTCCTAATGCCTCCTCCCAGATAATTCACGGAATTGACTGCTTCCAGTTGCTGACCTGTTGTATTGTAGCTAAATGATCGGTCTTGTCACTCGATGATCCGCAGTCCGTTCATTGGATCGGTGGAATGCAGGGAGATTGTCAATCTGACATCCTCGGCACAATAAAGGTTATAAAAACTCAAGTGACCGAAACGTAGGGCTAACTGCTATGAAGGGAACACATGAATATAAATAGAACTACGAAATAACCTTTATTTACTTTAAAACACCTGGGGACCATTTCGACTTAGAAAAGTATACGGGACGATCAAAATGTTGCCGCTCGAGGGCGTTGCTGCAGCGTATATGCAACGTATCGCGACTCCAATGCTGGTACATAAGCACCGAAATATAGGCAAGAGATTAATGTGGCATTCGTGTCTTTTCGACATGTGTGCGAAAAATGCGGAAACGTGATATATGGAGACATTGTTATCAGATGCGTTCTAACTGGACCAACGTGTTGTTTTTCCTGTCGGGGCTGCTGAAGAACAAATGTCCGTAGACATCCGTCGGAAAATGTGTACGGGGTCGCATGTCTTTCGAAGACCACCGTTGTGGAAAACTGCGAAAGGGGTGATAACACAGGCACCCATATCGCAAATGTCGTAATGTAGAAGTTACGCCAACTCAAGTGGCAGACACTCGAGCACGCGCATATAGTCCTGATCTCTCCCCATGTGATTATCACATCTTCGATGCCTTGACAAAGGCCTTGCAGGGTAGATGGTCCCTGTCGGCCGAGGACGTGCAGCAGGCAGTTGTGGACTTCTTCACGCAGCAGGGTATCTTCATCCTGGTGTGTCGATGGGATAATTGCCTCAGTGCTTATGGCGATTGTGCCTGATTGGCGAACCGATTCTGGATGGTACGACCTTCTAAAGGAAACTTTTTTATCGCCCCTAACGTAATCACGCTTTTTGTCGGGCTTACGAGCGCCACTATCGCACTGGAAACGTATTTCAGCCGAAGCGCGTGATTCTCTGCGATCGAAAAACTATTTGACAGTTCTCTGTTACTAGTCTCTCCTACGCTACAACACCTCAGTATTCCACACCCAAACACATGTGTCTAATACAGACGAAATGATTTAGTAGTTTAGCCGGCCGAAGTGGCCGTGCGGTTAAAGGCGCTGCAGTCTGGAACCGCAAGACCGCTACGGTCGCAGGTTCGAATCCTGCCTCGGGCATGGATGTTTGTGATGTTCTTAGGTTAGTTAGGTTTAACTAGTTCTAAGTTCAAGGGGACTAATGACCTCAGAAGTTGAGTCCCATAGTGCTCAGAGCCATTTGAACCAGCCATTTAGTAGTTTACTTTCGGATGCACAAGCCTGCGTTTTGTCATCATTTCTCCAGTGTCTTCGCTGTCCCGCTCGCCAGTTCCCAACCTTACTACCGCCGCCCCTCCCCCTCTCTTTATACAGTTACCTAACTCCCAGATACGAAAGTAAACCAACATACGTCCGCGATTAGAGTATATGTTCTCCTGTGCAAATCTTCTCCTATGAAGAGCCGGCCGCTGTGGCCGAGCGGTTCTAGGCGCTTCAGTCCGGAACCACGCGGCTGCTACGTCGCATGTTCGAATCCTGCCTCGAGCATGGATGTGTGTGACGTCCTTAGCTTAGCTGGCCGAGGTGGCCGAGCGGTTCTAGGCGCTTCAGTCTGCAACCTCGCGACCGCTACGGTCGCAGATTCGAATCCTGCCTCGGGCATGGATGTGTGTGATGTCCTTAGGTTAGTTAGGTTTAATTAGTTCTAAGTTCTAGGGGACTGATAACCTCAGATGTTAAGTCCCATAGTGCTTGGAGCCATTTGAACCGTTTTTTCTATGAAGACTCCTTAGGTCACACCCTGGTCACTCCCTCGGTCGTGGCATTTCCGCAGTAATGGTACAACGCCCATGCTACCGCAAGCGTGTTATCTACCAGTTATCGTAGTGGAGCTCCCACGACTCTCTGAGCCGATACACTAAGACAGCGGGAGCACCACAAGCACTCTTGCTACACTTATCTTAGAGTTCCTGAGGACACTCACAACAGGAGCAACTACAAAAAAATATCTTTTTCCGCGGCATTAGTTGCTTCTCCTCCCTTATACTGAAATTTAGATATTACTTCAGAGGATGCGTATAACTCAGGGCAACGGCCTTGCGGCAGTGGATACACCGGTTCCCGTGAGATCGCCGAAGTTAAGCGCTGCCGGGCGTGGTCGTCACTTGGATGGGTGACCATCCAGGCCGCCATGCGCTGTTGCCATTTTTCGGGGTGGACTCAGCCTCATGATGCCAATTGAGGAGCTACTCGATCGAATAGTAACGGCTTCGGTCAAGAATACCATCAAACGACCGGGAGAGCGGTGTGCTGACCCCATGCCCCTCCTATCCGCATCCTCCTTGAGGATGACACGGCGGTCGGATGGTCCCGATGGGCCACTTGTGGCCTGTAGACGGAGTGGTATAACTCACGTTCTCCTACTATTGTTGAGTCGCGTAATACCTGTATATTGGGGTTGCCACGATACGATATACCGGAAGGCTGAGAGGTGAGTGGGCACAGAGAATTGTTTGCGAGCAGGAGTGAGGAATGAGTCTGTGGCCTTTAAGAGCGGCCTGCGGTCTGGGGCCTCGTGAATCAGCAGGCTGTGCAGAGGCTGCCGTGGGAGCGCAGCTGCGGGCCACACCTGGCAGCCTCCCATCTCTTTCCCTCTCGCTGTCTCTCCCTTCCTCTGCTCTCCGTTACACGCACGCTGATCCACGCCGGCGCCGCGGGCGACCGCCGCCTCGTGACGTCACACCTGCCGCTCCGCGGACAAAGCGCTACTCGCCTCCGTTTCGCAGGTGGCTTAATAGCCGCCGAGGCCCTGCACCGCTCGCTTGCACGAGAGGGCCGTGCCCACAGAGTTCCAGCCACATGCCTTTCGAATCAGTGTATGCGCACTGGTTTCAATCAGCAATAAAAGAAGGATGAAGAAACAAGTGTGTCTGGGGACCTTATTAAAAAAGTTTCCTTAGCGTACGCTATGAGAACTTAACAATAACCACTGCGAGAACTCACACGTCGACAACAGCTCCACAGCCAAGTAGCTGTTATTATGCCCTGGCAGACTGGTGGCTAAGTGTATACGCGAGTGTATGTATATAGACTGAAGTGACGAATGAAAATATGTACGAAGGCTGCGATTCGTACCAGCAACCAGATGTGCTAACCACGACTACAAAAATGGCCCTGAGCACTATGGGACTAAACTTCTGAGGTCATCAGTCCCCTAGAACTTGGAACTACTTAAACCTAACTAACCTAAGGACATCACACACACCCATGCCCGACGCAGGATTCGAACCTGCGACCGTAGTAGTTACGCAGTTCCGGACTGAAGCGCCTAGAACCGCACGGCCAACCACCACCAAACCACTCCGGAACAGCGGCTTTGCACAACTGCAAGGACTACCCTAGTGCACGTCCCTTCTCAATCCAAATTCCCATTCACGCCTCAGCCCACTTGGTATTCCCCGTACAATCGCACAGCGTTGCAAAGATTCTCTAGTTCTACTGGAGTAGAACATTAGCATCGACGAAATGAGAGATCCTGCTTGAAACCTAGACCGTTCGAGTTTAGGGGGAATACCAAGTGGACTGAGACGTGAATGGGAATTTGGATTAACGTGGGAGGCTGTGTTAGGATAGACCGTGCACCTGTGCAAACCCACCGTACCAGAGTGGCGTAGTGGTTAGCATGTCTACCTAATAAGCAGGAGATCCAGGTTCGAATACCAGCCATCATTCATCGCATCGGTCCGTATATATACATATCAGATGTCTGAGACGTGAAAAGATCTATGGAACCAAACAGTTTCATTTGATACCCAAGTATGTTAAGTCCCTTACTGTTCATGTTGTATATTAATGGTCTTGAAGACAATATTAATAGTAACCTCAGATTTTTAGCAGATGATGCAGTTATCTACAGTGAAGTGCAGTCTTGATGAAATTGTACAAATATTGAGTCCTACCTTGATAAGATTTCAAAGTGGCGCAAATACTGACAACTTCCTTTAAATGTTCATACATGTAAAATTGTGCACTTCGCTAAGCGAAGAAACATAGTATCCGATGAATGTAGACTACTGGCCATTAAAAATGCTACACCAGCGGATGATAAACGGGTATTCATTGGACAAATATGTTATACTAGAACTGACAAGTGATTACATTTTCACGCAATTTGGGTGCATAGATCCTGAGAAATCAGTACCCAGAACAACCATCTCTGGCCGTAATAACGGCCTTGATACGCCTGGGCATTGAGTCAAACAGAGCTTGGATGGCGTGTACAGGTACAGCTGCCCATGCAGCTTCAACACGGTACCACAGTTCACTGGCGTATTGTGACGAGCGAGTTGCTCGGCCACCATTGACCAACGTTTTCAATTGGTGAGAGATCTGGAGAATGTGCTGGCCAGGGCAGCAGTCGAACATTTTCTGTATCCAGAAAGGCCCGTACAGCACCTGCAACATGCGTCGTGCATTATCTTGCTGAAATGTAGGGTTTCGCAAGGAACGAATGAAGGGTAGGGACACGGGTCGTAACACGTCTGAAACGTAACATCCACTGTTCAAAGTGCCGTCAATGCGAACAAGAGGTGACCGAGACGTGTAACCAATGGCACCCCATACCATCACTCCGAGTGTTGTGCCAGTATGGCGATGAGGAATACACGCTTCCAATGTGCGTGCACCGCGAAGTCGCCAAACACGGATGCGACCACCATGATGCTGTAAAACGAACCTGGATTCATCCGAAAAAATGACGTTTTGCCATTTGTGCACCCAGGTTCGTCGTTGAGTACACCATCGCAGGCGCTCCTGTCTGTGTTGCAGCGTCAAGGGTAACCCCAGACATGGTCTCCGAGCTGATAGTCCATGCTGCTGCAAACGTCGTCGAACTGTTCGTGCAGATGGTTGTCATCTTGCAAACGTCCCCATCTGTTGACTCAGGGATCGAGACATGGCTGCATAATCCGTTGCAGCCAAGCGGATAAAATGCCTGTCATCTCGACTGCTAGTGATACGAGGCCGTTGGGATCCAGTATGGCGTTCCGTATTACCCTCCTGAACCCAACGATTCCATATTCTACTAACAGTCATTGGATCTCGACCAACGGGAGCAGCAATGTCTCGATACGGAAAACCGCAATCGCGATAGGCTACAATCCAACCTTTATCAAAGTCGGAAACGTGATGATGTTACGCATTTCTCCTCCTTACACGAAGCATCACAACAACGTTTCACAGGCAACGCCGGCCAACTGCTGTTTGTGTATGAGAAATCGGTTGGAAACTTTCCTCATGTCAGCACGTTGTAGGTGTCGCCACCGGCGCCAACCTTGTATGAATGGTCTGAAAAACTAATCATTTGCATATCACTGCATCTTCTTCCTGTCAGTTAAATTTCACGTCTGTAGCACGTCATCTTCGTGATGTAGCAATTTTAGTGGACAGTAGTGTAATATGAGAGTGTCACAGCTGAAAGCTGTAAACTGATACAAATATATGGGTATAACATTCAGTAGGGACACAAAATAGGAGGATCACAGGCACACTCGTGATAAAGGCAGGTGGCAGACAACGGTTTATTGGTGGAATACACGGGAAATGTAATCAGTCTACAAAGGAGATACCTCAGAAATCACCCATTCTGGAATACTACTCATTTATGGGAAACCTGTACCAAACAGGACTAATAGGAGATATTGAACGTTTATAGAGAAGGGCGGCACAAACAGTCACAGGCTTGTTTGATCCGTGACAGTGTCACGGACATGTCATACGCGAATGGAACTGGAAAAAGTCATAGTAACTGGTAGTGTGGATCGTACTCTTTGCCATGCTCCTCACAGTTGTTCGCAGAGTTGGTTAGGTGGTTGGTTGGTTTGGGGAAGGGGACCAAACAGCGAGGTCATCGGTCCCATCGGATTAGGGAAGGATACGGAAGAAAGTCGGCAGTGCCCTTCCAAAGAAACACCGGCATTTGCGAGTTAGGGAAATCACGGAAAACCTAAATCAGGAAGGCCGAACACGGGGGCTTGCAGAGTATAGATGGAGATGTATATGTAGAAGATTTGGGGCGCATTTCTATTACTTACCATTTACCTGTTCTGATATTTGTCGCTATTTTCGTTTCTGTGAAATGTCTCTGTATCTGAAAAATAGCCCCTTGCTTGGAATGTAAAAGCTTGTTTCGTACTACTTAGCTTGTGGAAACAAAAAAATCTGCACACAGGTGCGGCTTTGGTAATTAATTATTACTGCCTCATTGCAAGCTTGATATAGAAGTCAACATTATGCCACCTATCCCCCTGCATTTCCTGTTACGTCATTGCATTCGGATCAGATGGTACGGCTCTAACGTAACGACAACAACTCAAGAAGCCTTTATTCTTTCATCGACAAGCTACGTTTACTACTTAAGCTTCAACTTGTTTACGTAATTCCACCTTAACTGAAGTTTGATCGACGCTTTATGATGTTTTGTTTTTTTTCAAGATTTTTGAGTGAAAGAAGAAAGATTAGATGACGAAATTGAATTCCAACATTAGTCGCAAGCGGGAATGGAAATAAATTCAATGACGACAAGCGAAACTTTGCTCCAGAGCGCGACTCGAACCAGTATCTCCCGCGGTCGCTGTAACTGCTTCGGGTATCCCAGCACGCTTCCCGTTCAACCAAAATTCCCAGCACGTCACACACTCCATACATAGCATCCCCTGTCCATTATTCACATTGCTCGCAGGCTCACGTTGATTCACGCAAGACGTCGCACGAAGAGCAACTGCACTGAAGGATCTTTAACTGCGATTCATAGCACATAAATTTATGCGTGTAGTGTCTGTTCTTTCGAACATGACGGCAATTAATGACCATTCAGTGCAGATGCACTCTTCAACCGACCTCTTGCGGAAATAAGCGTGAGGCTACTAACAGTGAGGGTAATGGATGGGCTCACTAGGTATGTAATGTGCGATAAGTTGGCAATTTGGGACGAACGGGAAGCGGAAATTAAAAGGACCTTATTGTAGAGAATTTAATGTAGTTAAATTTTGGACTGGGATACGTTTTGGTGGCCACGGTTTTCGAGTTACTCAAGGTCACCTAGGGGAAACATATCCCACTGAAAAATTCAACTACATTAAATTTCCTGCAAATACGTCTTATTCATTGTTTCTGTAGGACTAATAGTTTGGGTTACGCGAGCAAGAAACTATCAAAAACCACTGCATGTGGTATCTGAAGGCACTGCAGGTTGCATAAGGCCCAGCGGTACGGGTAGCTGAATTAAATGGTTCAAATGGCTCTGAGCATTGTGGGACTTTACATCTGAGGTCATCAGTCCCCTAGAACTTAGAACTACTTAAACCTAACTACCCTAAGGACATCACACACATCCATGCCCGAGGCAGGATTCGAACCTCTTTCAATTACTGGTAATCCCCATCTACTGTGGACTCAATTACACGCGGGATCTTGTAAGTTTATTTTTTTATTTAATATTGCCTTCCGATGCCTTATCTGTCGCCGCAGTCGTCAGAGTAAAGTCACGTGCGCTCTCTGTGAATTGTGTAAACTTTGCTCTTAATGTGATCGTATTGTAATTATTTGTGTGTTATACTTTCTGAGGCGTAAATAGGGGAGCAGTCCGGTATTTGCCTAATCATTCGTAGAAAACCGCCTGAAAACTACAATAAGGCTGGCCGGTGCTCTCAGCCGCGCGGATCCGATCCGGGTCTGGCTGATCTTCCTGTCAAGCAAGTTAGCATTCTGTGCGTTACGCTATACGAGCAGGACCATTACACACGGATATAGAGTAACAAAAGTGACAAGGTCTGTAATATTGCGATCTCCGTAACACACGAGGATCCAGTTTCTGTAGGCGCCTATGTAAATATGCAACAGTAGTATGACGTGGTCCCGTCGCTCCAGAAACAACTAGGTGCAGCGTTGTGATTCTACTCTGTCACTGTATCAGTGAACTCACAGTCCGCCCCGATAGCTGAGTGGTCAGCGTGACGGGCCCGGGTTCGATTACCGGCTCGGTCGGGGATTTTCTCCGCTCAGGGACTGGGTGTTGTGTTGTCTTCATCATCACTTCATCCCCATCCGGCGCTCAGGTCACCCAATGTGGCGTCGAATGTAATAAGACATGCGCCACGGCGGCCAGACCTGCTCCGTCAGGGGCCTCCCGGCCAATGACGCCGAACGCTCATTTCCAGTGAACTCACACACGATTCCACTGTCATTCCACTCCGCTTCAACCACGCCTCTTTCCTTCTTCCTTTAAATCGCATCAACATTTCCAGTTCTCCAGCAGGTTGAGTGACTCTGTCTCGGAAGCTGATATTAAACCACACATTGTTTTCGTGTCCCACGTTCGTCTGTGAGAGGTTGAACTTTTTGAAAACATTGTAAAGTAAGGGATATACACCTCCCTCTATAAACTTCGCGTCTTTTGTTTACCAAAGAGATTCACCTTCATAAAGTAACTCTTAACTTCCTGAAGAGTATTGGACAAAATCTGTAGGTTTAAATGGTACGAGTATTTCATTTTTATGTTTGGCTTGTGATAAAATTGCAGAAATCGTGTGAACTGATAGATCAAAACTGTCTAATTTACTTCTAAATCGGTTTGTCAACAATTTATGGTCGACAAAATCGTGACAGCTTGAGCTCTTATATCTGCAAAGATGCATTGTGTGTTTTCTTCACATTGTAATCATATTTTTTCGATGGCTAAGTAAGAGTTTTTTCTCTGGCGGAAGAAAAACTGTACACGAGATGTATATCGGGAAACTCTTCATCAATAAACCTACCCACACTGCTGTGTATCACTGCTAACGTACAACAAACACTGCTGCGAAAAGAGTCCCGGAGACAAACGAGCAGTTACTGAAGACAAACTCGAGGTTGAAGAGTAAACAGTCGACAACAGCTAGTAATAGCTGACCACAGTATTATTGCACCTGGGAATGGGGGCGCTTTGGTCGGCTTATCGTGAGTTTTTATCGTGATATTTCACGGGGGCATGCCGGGTCACTTGAGAGTATATGCACAACTAATTTGAAATAATTCCACTCTACCTGTTTACTCTAACGTAATTTCGTGTTACCGATAACGGCCACGGGAGTCCTAGTGCAATAATATCGTGGTCGGTAAGTTCCGTGAGTGAATGGAACAGATATGTTTCCAAACAAGACACAGCGCGCATACCATATAAATCTGTAATGTTGTGCAAATATAAAGGCAGATGGTGGTAAGAAATCAAAGAAAATGCGATTACTCTATTAACGAGCCACAGAAGACAAAATGAACCTTATGGTAGAACAGAAAATAGCTGTGAGCAGATCCCAAAATAATGTAGATGGTTTTCGTGTATACTTGGCACAATCTGTGAGGGCTGAAAACGGAGTTATTCGGTGACTACATAGTTGCATGCTGTTAGCACTTCTGCTCGGCTCGGATCATTGCTACTCCAATCAGTTACATGCCCTCTGATGGCACGTATTTGTATGAAAGTACGTCTTCATCGGGTCATTCCTACTAGGTGTTTAACTACTGTTGTCAGTGGAGTATAACGCTGGAGGGCTCTAATATGGGTATTACATTACGGAACCATTTTTGAAACGGATAACCCTTTGTCTTTTGTTATTTATCTCTAGGTCTATTCTAGGTTCTAAAATCAAGTGAAGATCCTTCATGAAAGTTCAGTTGCTATGTATATGTTATTAATCCTCCATATTTTTCCGTCAGAGTCTTTATTCGCTATTATAGACCAACAGGAAAAGCTTGTATCTTACCAGTCACTGTTTGACAGTCTATATTTTACGTTACATCTTTGGGTTAACTAAAGTCTCAGCAGGTTAATAAATCTTAACTTCATTGCGCTTCAGGTCATGAATGTCACACAAGGAACTGTCATTTTTATGTGTTAGCTATATTGTTTCCTACTTAAGAAATGACAATTAACATAATTCAATAATTAGTTGAAAGTATGAGCAGGCCATTTGTTATTTACCTGTTGAAGTACCTCATTTGTTATAGCTGCTTGACAGCTTACTCCTGTTATGTTCATACTAGCAACTCTCTCCCGTCACCCATACTCTTTAAAGAATCGAACTCCCGAGTATAAAACAGCTTCAAAACTCTGATTACTTTACAAATGAGTTAGTGTTAAATATTTGACGTTAACCGTGTAAGCAAGAAAAAGGTTAGAAAAGTCTTCACAAAAGGTGCTGTATGCCATATGTGCTGTTGTTACATGTGCCCAACGTTTCCAGCTGATCTGCTTTTTCACTTGATGCTTAATAGCGGTTACGGGTTGTCACGTCTGAATACTATGTCGCAATACAGCTCAATATGGTCTGTTTATGACCGAAAGTAGTTGTGTAATAAAACCGTGACTTTTGAACATTCTCAGATATTGGGTGAACACAAGCTGGGTAATTTTCACGCCATTAGTTAAGACTATGTCAAGACATAAAAACAGTTTTTACTGTAATATGTATCTTATTGTGTTAAACCTTAAACGTAAGATTATATTTCTTAATAAGTAGATTATGACATTTTCCCAATTTTCTAAATGCGGTCACTCGTTATATGAGTCACTGAAAATTAAAATTTTATTGCCTCTGAAAGACATTAGATAGGCTAACTACGACAGGGATTGTGCCTCGAGTCAACCGATTGCTAATGTAGTTTCAGGCACATCTGCTGTGTCAGTAGTAAAGGATGATCTTCTAAAAACATTTCAAAAACATTACACACAATGTGTTTTTTCGCCATTTCTTAACGATACTCTGTTCCTACCTTTCACTACAGAACAGTAAGCAACTTCAGCTACTTCGTGGGATACCTGGATGGCTGTGTGTGTTACGGCAATACACCATTTTTTGAGGCATACATCTACCCAAAAATCTGTTTCCATGAGAAACCGGAAAAGAAAATACACGAGGTGTCGGGCACTGATCACACAGTTTAACTATCGTCGTTTGATTGCGAAGGCTTTCCCGGCGTAATAATTGATAATAGTCTTGTGTCAAGATGACGTTATGATCCGGCTGCACACCCAACAAGAATATCATCGTCGTTTGTATTTTTCTGGTGGAGCTCCGCAAATCATTAAAATCAGCAGTACAAATGCTATCTAGATAGCAGAATCAGTTTGACTATAAATTCAACTCTGATAAGGATACAGAAATTTCACTAACTACTGTTTAAAGCTACAATGTTTCTCTATAATCACCACTAACATTGACGCATTTATGACGGTTAACGAATGTGCAAGCTGACTCTTCGTAAAATTCTGTATTTTAGACTTCAGTGACGACATTTGAAGTTTTTGGGCGATACTAAAATGTTTAGAGCTTAGTATGAATACAAAAATCGTAGAGTTTCAGTGGTAATGTGATTAGTATGAACAAAAAAAATTGTAGAGTTTTCATGGTAACACGATAAAAAAGAAAAAGTAAACCGCAGCATCAGTGCCAAAAGGTAATTAGACAAACACTTTGGGGTAATTTGAGTTTTACGAGTTTTATTCATAATATTTATCACAGAAGGTATGTTAAACGGAAAACATAATTATTGCGGAGTACATAGTATATTGGAAAACAGTTACACCGAAGACAGAGAAACACAACAATAATAAAGTGTAGAGCTGAGAGATAGTTTTTGCAAAAACTTGCAACGAAAATTGTGATCATATGCTTATCTATTCATAATTGTGCAAAAACTTGCAACGAAAATTGTGATCATATGCTTATCTACTCATAATTGTCGATGTACTCTACGTTTTACTCGTTCCACGTGATTTCGATAGAGGAATAGTTTAAATGACCTATGGAACATGTAAATAACAAAAAACAAAAAACAAAAAAATGCGGTTGATGGTGCAAGACTACAGAAACGTGTTCGAGTAAAAGTGAAAATCGTGAAATCGTGTAAGACAGTGTTCTGCTCAAAAGTGTTTTCTTTATTGAACAAACAGCGACGTAAGTAGCGAGCCTCACTCCTTCCCTATGCTGAGATCATTATAGCATCGATTTCAAGTTGGAGTGAGTACACAATCGGAAAATACATTGTTTATCCAGCGCCTGACTTACCATTCGATGTTTTGATCAAGAATCCCGTTAAGGTCGTTAATGCACAGCAGAACACGTGAATTATTCGTCATACTGTTTGTAGGTGGAAGAGTGCCGGCGCAAGCTTAGCACTTGCCCCGCTGGATGGCTACTGAGGAGCTGCGCTCTTAGCGGCAAGAAGGTTTCGCTCTTAATCCCGCCCCACTTCCTGCAACTTCCCCCCCCCCCCCCCCCCCACTCCTGCTGGCCGTCCTCTCTAACACCTTCCTGTCCAGACAGCTCTCGTAAAACTGTTTACGTGCCGCGTCGAACTCACAACTGAATTAAAGTTTTCACAATTTTAGCGAGAAGCATTTCGCTTTACCTACTGTATTTACAAAGCACCCACAGTGACTGTTTCTCTAGTTTAATGACCCATGTGTTACTGGTTCTACATTGAGAGCGTTATTTACGGCTCTGGACTCATATTCGGGAGGATCGGCGTTCAGAGCCCCGCACGACCATTTAAGTTTTCCGCAGTTTCCTTAAGTTGTTGAAGCAAAATCTAGAAATGATGCCTTTGAAAGTCACGCCGTCCAATTCTGTCCCCAAACCTCATCAACTCACACTTGTCTTCCGTCTTTAATGACCTCCTCGTCGACAGAGCTTTAATCTCCATTCTCTCTCCCTTTCTGTTTATAAGTTGGAGGTGATTACGTTTATTTACCTATTTTTCAGTTTATTATATTTGACGAGATTAGTGTACCAACGGTCAAGCTGTCACGTCATGAGCCAAACAAAAACGTTGAAAGTTCAGGCTTCTGAGTCACTCTCTTACAGCTAATTTCGCATCCAGATATGACGCTACATACTGGTTTAGTCAATTGATAAGAATAAGTGGCACAAAATTACTGTCGTAAGGACAAGAATGCTGATGACAACAACCGTCTCGGCAGTCGAGGTGGCTGAATCAAGCTTGTGTGGTGGCCGTTGACTTGGGCTAATGGCGTGAGGTGGGGGATGGGGGAAGTATTCAGATCGAATCTTGGTGTTGGAAAAAGTTTTCAACGGCAAAGGTAGGAGTGGTGATGACATAAAGTCCTGTATTAAATTCGAAACCTCGCGTCAACATCTCATGAGGTTTGGGCACGTATCACAGTTGACGGTGGGTAGTTCGTCCGTTGGGTGGGGACAACTGCTCGGCGGGCCCCATGATGCTATTTGAGAGAAGTAGGCCTCTTCCTACACCGGTGCCATACGACACAATCATGCCACCATACTACACACACACACACACACACACACACACACACACACACACACACACACAAATGGTTCAAATGGCTCTGAGTACTATGGGTCGTAACATCTGAGGTCATCAGTCTCCTAGAACTTAGAACAAACCTAACTAACCTAAGGACATCACACACATCCATGGCCGAGGCAGGATTCGAACCTGTGACCGTAGCAGTCGCGCGGTTCCACACTGAAGCGCCTAGAACCGCTCGTCCACCACGGCCGCCCCCCCCCCCCCCCCCACCCACACACACACGAGCGCGCGCGCGTACGCATGCACTGCAATCATCTATACTCTCTAGATACATTTACAACACAACTCAAACAACACTAGGGTTGGGTTGGGAGAAGAGACCAAACAGCGAGGTCATCGGTCTCATAGGATTAGGGAAGGATAGGGAAGGAAGTCGGCCGTGCCCTTTCAAAGGAACCATCCCGGCATTTGCCTGGAGTGATTTAGGGAAATAACGGAAAATCTAAATCAGGATGGCCGGACGCGGGATTGAACCGTCGTCCTCCCGAATGTGAGTCCAGTGTGCTAACCACTGCGCCACCTCGCTCGGTAAAAACAACGATAGGAGAGCGGTTACTGTGTTTGGATGAAGAAAATCATTTCACATTAGTCAGCTGAACCCATCCCTCTTAGTCTTCCAGCCAACAATGCCGCACTGCTGGCAATAATGAAGGTGACAATATTTCCAAAAATAAGCCAAAAACTGGTTATAACGAGATCAAACTGTGTGTCGGACCTAGCAGAGCGCTACTAATTATGGCTGAGCACACTTCACGAACCGATTCGAACCTTCACCTTGCCGCAAGTTCCTATCTCTTCTTCTCGTATCCAATACTTAATTTTATAACAAACCTCGCAAATTTTTCTTTGCATCTGTTCCCGTGATATGTTCGGTCACTGAGAAAACAGACAAGTAGAGGTTGAATTATTCATAAAATAAAGATTGTGATAAAAATTAATTCAGTAATTTTCGTTATTTAACTTACTGCCCATATTGGGAGTTATATTCACTTGACAACTATATACGTATATTTCTCCTTGTAGGGGACATATCAGTTTTTTTGTTTAAAATATGTATGTTAAGATAACATGTTGCAACCACTTTACTTTTCATATAGAGCTTCAATTCTCTCCACTACGAGACATCACAATTTCAACATTCAAATATGTCAGAAATTCAGATTAGCATAGGACTCACACAGAACAACAACTTCCCACCAACTTTGTCACCACAACTCGCCAACAAGAACAGACATCAACATGTGTCAAAGAAATTCTTTTACACAACAAATGAAATACCTATCTATAACCTGTTCTTCGAAGTCTTTTCTTTAAAGTTTATAACTAATTTTAATGTCTATGATTTTAGATGGATTAAAATGGAATAAGTAAATTTCGAAATAAATTCAACATGTAAAAAATTATTATTTTGAACAATAATAAAATCAATATATTTATGTTGGATTTAATATCTGAACACATATTCTGTTTATAACTGTATGGTATGCGAAATTACAACTTCGAACTTGGCAGGGGGGGTATCGGTAGCAAATTTATAATATGCATCAAGTAATCAATTTCTTTCAATGTACCAAAAAGTACTGTACTTTGCGGAAGGTGTGCTATTGACCGTGATGACTGGGTGTTGTGTGATGTCCTTAGGTTAGTTAGGTTTCAGTAGTTCTAAGTTCTAGAGGACTGATGACCATAGATGTTAAGTCCCATAGTCCTCAGAGCCATTTTTTTGCTATTGACGTGTTCCTTTACAAAGTTCATAACATAAACTACATAGGTAATTATTTATGTAGTTCAGTTACTGAGCCTTAATTTCCAGTCGTACTTCATTTTCAGGACACTAAATTCATGATTCGTAGATGATTGCCTTATGTATTGAAAAACATTACCATGCATTGCGTCTCGTCACATCTTAATTGAATTCTTTTCAGTTTCATTATTTCATTGTACACCCGGATGTATCTGGTCGTGTAACACACTGTTACCCTCACGAGCCCTTTAGGTACAGTAGTTTTTCCCGCGGTACGTCACATGTTCCTTCCGCGGCTGCCTTTGTCGGTTTTCCGCTCGACTTCGCACTTTCCTCAATTGCCCTGTTTTTATTTCGAGCCTACCGAAGTACTGCGGATTTCAGTTCGGTGTTGTAGCGGCTCATTATAACTCTGCCGGGGACCCAGTTCTTAGAATTCAGCGGAAAACTAGCGAGGTGCGCCTCGGCATTTCCTGTACGCGGTGAATGCGTCTATGGGGCAGCGGCGGAGGCTGAACAGAGATTGAAATCCGTGGCGGCACGCGATGCGTCCATTTTAATCAACTAAACAGCTACATCATTAGTTGACAATCTACGAGCTGGAAGCAGCAATGGCCTGCAGAATCTTGCTTTGTAGCACTTTAGGTCCCTCAACCTATCTAGACACACTAAAAAATACTAAATGAAAGCTGCAAATCGTGTATTAAACGTTGTGCTGCCTCTAACACCCACAGATTCAGAGGATATGTGTATCAGCAGTTACTGAGTAGGGCGGTGTACGTGTATTCACAGCAGTGTCCTTGCCAGGAGCTACTGCGAAATTCTGTTCGCAACTAAAGATACATCAAACCAAATGCAAACGTAAGAGCAAGTGTTGAAGTCGAAGGTTAAATAGACTGACGGAAAAAAGAAAAAAAAAAAAAACATCCCAACGTCAAGAAGGAATTGTGCGACATAAACGAAAGTTGACCAAACAATGTAAGCTTTCACGGCCGGTATTGTCTTTTGTTTTAAGTGTAAACGAAAGTTGGTAGGCGTGTTTCTACATCTGAATAATGAAGTTATTCAAATTTCGCGCCAGTCGCATGGGAGTGGGACTAGCAACCTTGCTACGAGGATGGAAATCAGTTTTGCTTTAAATACACGCTGAAACGTCGTTAGTCACCTTTTAGATTGGGCATGGTGAGTTGATGTTAGTCAACAACGCCTTTAAGCCGACAAAGGCGCCATTATCGGTAATTTACTGAGTTTGAATGAGGTCGTGTAATAGGGATGCGAGAAGCTGGATGTTCCTTCTGCGATACTGCAGAAAGAATTGGCAGGAACGTAGCCCCTGTACATGACTGGTAGTAGTGGTGGTCACGAGAATGTACTGTCAGAAGAAGACCAGGCTTCGGACGGCCACATGGTACTACCGAGAAAGAAGACCATCGCTGTTCGGCGTGTGGCTCTGGTACATCGTACCGCATCTGCAAGAGCAATTTTAGCAGCAGTTGGCACCTCAGTGACACAACGAACTGTTACAAATCGGATACTTCAAGCACAGCTCCGAGCCAGACGGCCTGCAGTACGCATCTGATCCCAAACCACCGCCGTTTATGACTTCTATCGTGTCAAGCGAGAGCTCATTGGAGGGCAGGGTGGAGGTCTGTTGTGTTTTCTGATGAAAGCTGGTTCTGCCTCGGTGCCAGTGACTGCCGTGTGTTGGTTAGGTGGCCAGTTGAGGGCCTGCAACCAACCCGTCTGCGTGTTAGACACACAGGAGCTACACGAGGAGCTGTGGTCTGTGGTACGATTTCGTATGACAGCAGTAGCACTCTCGTGGTAATACCGCGCACCCTGACTACAAATTTGTACGTTAGTCTGGTGGTTCGATCTGCGTGAGCTTTACTGCCATTCATGAACAGCATTCCACGGGATGGGATAACGCTCGCCTACGTACCGCTGTTGTAGCCCACCAAGCTCTACAGGATGTCGAAATGTTGCCTTGGCCTCCTGAACCACCAGGTCTGTCTCCAATCGAGCACATATGATACATCATCGGACGACAACTCCAGTGTCATCCACAAACAGCACTAACCGACCCCATATTGATCGTCCAGGTGTAACAGGCGTGGGAATCCATTCCACAAACTGACATCCGACACCCGTACAACACAATACATGCACATTTGCATGCTTGCGTTCAACATTCTGGCGGTTACACCGATTATTAATGTACCAGGCTTTCACATTTTCAGTGGCTTATGTTGCTCTTACATTAACCTGTGATTCTGCAATGTTAATCACTTAAATATGTTTCCTAGACAAATGTTTACCAGAAATTTCATTACTCTAAGTTAATTATTTTTTGTGTTCCAATTTTTTTCCGTCAGTGTACGAGCGCCTGATGGTATCGACGGAAGGAAGAAAAATTAGGGTTTGACCATCCGTAAATGACGAGGTCATTAGAGATGTAGCACAACCTTGGGTTTGTGGATGGATCAGCTAGGAAATCGGTCGTGTCCTTTTCAGTGGAATCATCTCCGCCTTTGCCTTAAGCGATGTAGGGAAACCAAGGAAAACCAAAATCTGCAAGGCCGAACTGTTGTCCTCCTGTACGTGAGTCCAGTGTCTTACCATTGCGCTCGGACGACTGTGTGTACGGAGATGACTGATCGTTCCCGGTGCAATGGGTTTATCATACCGTGACACTTTGCTTCGTACACATCATTCTGCCATTAAGTGCTACGTGCGTGGAAACAGCGGATATGACAGCCGTACGTCGCGAGGGTACAAAATCACACAAAATGACCATTGTACAAGATACTCATTAACTTTTCCTCAGGGCCTTAATGGACTGCGTTAGTTCAATACTGGCATTGGTTGTGTACTGTGTACCTGTCTGCGTCGACTGTTCATTATTTTCTGTTTCGGACTGAATACGCTACACGGATGCCACGCGGCATGATGCATCCTCCAGAAAGCATAAACGTTTCAGTCTGTTATAGACATGTGATAGCCGTCGTTGAAGCGCAAAATATGCTCTTGCCTGACGAGTCCCTAATCAGACTGTTCCACACTGGTTGTCGCATATGTGACAGATGTCAATGAGGCAGCCTGCACTGCTAAGCGGCGTAGCGGTCAAACACAACCTTGATGGCTGATAGCGATGTGGGATACACCCTTCGATTTCTACTCGTACATATTGGTGGAAACCCGAATGTCAAGAAAAACGTCGTAGGGTTTAGATACCGTCCCCATTTCAGTATATTGCACTGATATATGCGGTGATTATGTGCAAGCCTTATTCGAAGAACGATGCGTACCACTGCTAATGTGACTGCGCGTTGTCCCGACATGTCCTTACAGCGTCAGTTCTAGCAGCCATTTCTCTGTGATATCATTTCTTTCAGGAGTGCTAACCCGGAAAGGTATGTAGGGGAGCTTTTGTGAAGTTTGGGAAATAGGACAGAAGTACTGGCAGAAGCTGTGAGGATCAGTAGTGGGTCCTAAGAGCATCGTCCGCAAAAGGCGCTGTTCCGAATTCGAATCGCTGTCTATACATATTTTTAATCTGCCACGAAGTTTGAGTCATGTTTCGCCAGCAGCGATTGTAAGTGCGTATTTGACTCGCACAGTACGTCATACCCGGATCCTCTTCAATGTTGTTGTTTGTCATGATTGCAGCACATGGTGGCTTTACATGATTCCGAATTCTCAGGGTCTGAGATCATGTATATTTCTGTAAACCGTATCGTTTTTCATAAATAAGCAAGTTTTAGAGACTGTTTTCCTACTCTGTGTTTAAGCTACAAATAAACAAACAAATGTTTCGTGACCGTCGCCAAATTTCAATTCTATTGTTACTAATCATTTTGGAGGCTTTACTCATGTATTGTATTTATTCCTACCCCTGTGATTAGACTACTTTCGTGTATCTCATATGTAGTATAAATTTAATTCTACTGTTTGAAAGAGGTGATTATTTACAGCTTCTAAATATTTTATGTAAAATCATGATTTGCACAATATCTGTATGTTACTTTATTAAAAACAACCAGTTTCAGTCGAACAACAGGCCATCAGCTACAGGACATGTGTCAAATCATGAGATCTGGTATCAAAATCAACGATATAGACCAACTGCCTGAAAACTACAAAATGTAGGAAAGCACCTAACTCACACATAAGGTATATGTTAATGGGTCGAAGTACATGGTGACACTGTTAACGGTGAAAGCACACATGACCAGAATGTTAATGGAGCAAAGCACATGGCCAGACTGTTAATGGAGCAAAGCACATGGCCAAGCTGTTAATGGAGCAAAGCACATGGCCAGACTGTTAATGGAGCAAAGCACATGGCCAGACTGTTAATGGAGCAAAGCACATGGCCAAGCTGTTAATGGAGCAAAGCACATGGCCAGACTGTTAATGGAGCAAAGCACATGGCCAGACTGTTAATGGAGCAAAGCACATGGCCAGACTGTTAATGTGGGAAAGCACATTACTGGACTGTTAATGGAGTGAAGCATATTGACAGACTGTTTTATGGGGTGACACATATGGCCATACTGTTAATAAGACAAAGCACATGGCGAGACTGTTGGGGTGAGACACATACACAGTCTGATTGGGAGTCCAGCCATGTGCTTCATCCTGTTAGTACAGAGTAGAGAAAATAAAAGTGGCCGAGAGAACAGAGTTCCAGGGTAACAAAGAAAAACAGCAGAGGAAAGGAAAAACAGTACTAACGTAACTATAGCACATGCTAAAACTGACTCTCTTGGCACTTCTGAGCCTTGGTCAGCAGTTGCTGAAGGCGGATCGAAGCAGGACTGCTGGAATTGCTGGAATCCCATCCGAAATCTTTTGCTGCAGTTCTTGAAGACCACGAGGATTGTGGCGATACATTTTAGACTGGAGGGCTCCCAACTCAAAGTAATCGCACACTGACAGATCAGGTGACCTGGGTGGTCAGCTAGAGCCGCGACCAGACTAAGCTCTGTTGACAACTCTGTCAGGCGTGGATATTGCGTAAATGTGTTTCAAACTTCCCTCCTGTGTGGTGTGGTTACATCCATACATTCACGTTCAGTCGTATCCACTCGGCCGGGTTTTATATCTGACCCATCCCGTGTAGAAAAATTATGCATTCCACAGTTTTGATGCAGTTGATCTATAGCATTGATCAAGATTCAAGTTGTCATAGTTTGACACTTGTTCGGTAACTGATGGTTTTTATATTCGAGAATTGTTTGATGATTGACCGAGAATGGTTGTTCGAAACAAAGTGGAATAGAGTTATTGTACATGATGATATTCCAATCAAAAATTTAATTACATTGTCTAACAATACAACCACTTGCAAAGTAGGTTAGAAATCAGATTAATAATGTTGCTCACGCAGCATATGTTCGCTTTATCGAGCAACAACAAAGTTATTGACTGTGGATGGTATCGTCAGAATGGAAATAATGAAGTCACTGTAAAAAAGTCATTAATTTTGGCACTTATTTTGAATGGATTCCCACGTATATTTCGTCGAAGTTGTTATGGCTCATCTCGTTGATTCTAGGGTGATTCCACTTTGACTGCTAGAAGGTCCAGATCTGTATTTTAGTAGTATACGAGTATGAAGACCTAACAAACGCGTTTTTCACGAAATTCTTAATGATCAAACAATCCCAGATCAGAACAATGGTATGGTAGAAATAAGTTTTGACTTGGTGTTCACGATCCACATTTTTATTGAACTTCTTGTAAATTCACATATACTTCTTCTTAATTGTCACATCATCAAGGAAACAGTTTTGTATCACTTTTCATATGTTTAATTTGCACTTTAACTAAACACAACACTTGACTGTTCTTTTACAAAGCGAAATAACAACTTAACTTCTGCAAAGTGAAACAAAGACTGCTCTGTGCGCATTCGCGCCAAAACGTTTACAAGTCAGTCAAAGATTATGACAGTCACACAGAAATGAATACACACAAGAACCATATCACTGTAATATATCGATACATCGGAGTACCTATACATTAATAAAACCAAATGTGAATATTGTCACAAAAATATGTCTGTTTGTGGTGTCACCGCCAGACACCACACTTCCTAGGTGGTAGCCTTTAAATCGGCCGCGGTCCGTTAATATACGTCGGACCCGCGTGTCGCCACTATCAGTGATTGCAGACCGAGCGCCGCCACAAGGCAGGTCTAGTGTAGAGAGACTCCCTAGCACTCGCCCCAGTTGTACAGCCGACTTTGCTAGCGATGGTTCACTGCCTACATACGCTCTCATTTGCAGAGACGACAGTTTAGCATAGCCTTCAGCTACGTCATTTGCTACGACCTAGCAAGGCGCCATATTCAGTTACTATGTATCCTGAACAGATAATATTGTGAATCATGTACCGTCAAGAGCGACGTTCATCATTAATGGATTAAAGTTAAGTATCAAACTAATTATGTCCGCTTTCTGAATTCTGATTCCTTGTCATGTTCCAGACCTCACGTCAGTATAGTTCTTGCCTCTTCACGCCAGCCTGCGTGAGCTAAAACGCGTGCATTTCGGCCTCCATTCATAACACGGTGTTGGCTCTTCTGCCAACACAACACTGTTACTTCGTAGAAAAGTAGTACGATATTAATGGTATCGAGAACTGGGGTTGGAGTGCCATAATGGTCACGTAAATAAAGAACCATTACAATTGTAAAGCGTGGTTTTTGTTGTTCCATTGTCACTGACGTTGCTGTACATTAGCGTAGGAAATGATGTTGCGCAGTGGAGGCTCGCTTGGTGTGTTCTGGGTATCTCTAGGAAATTACGCAGTCGTCCTTTCTGTTTACGACAACCGGTCTATTGGCGATCCATCATTCTTTTACGACGGGCGCCCTTATCGCGGGACGCCGGGACAGGCCGCGCCCTGTCGTAGCGGGGCTATGAGCGTCGTGGGAAGACAATCCCCAGGCGAGTGCCGTTTCCAGCTCGACGAGCCTTCAGCGCAGTGGGTAGCAGGATCGGGCGGAGGGCTGCGCGCTAAGAAACGCCGGGTTATTTGCAAATATAGGGCACGGGACGTCGTCGCTAATGGAGTGCCTTACGGCTGGCGGCGTGGCATACATAATTCATGCATATGCATGGCTGGCATTTGCATGTGGCGGTAGGCGCGCCGCACAGGCCCGAGGCCGAGGGCGGTGCAGCCTCACATCCGGAAACACGCGGCTCACTTCCGGGAGGCGGCCGCCTCACTCCTCCCACGTCTGCAGTGCTCCTGCGTTACATCTCCGGCAGTTATGTACTCTGTAGGCCATCTCCGTTGTCTTGCCATCAACTGACACATTTGCATTACCTGCGCTTTAAGCTAATTTCCGTTCATAGAGCCAGCGAACATAAGCGGAAAAGAGAGTGCTAAGTTGTAGCAACACTTTGGACTGTGAAACATCGTCACTGATCTCTTATAACAGGACAGTGAATGACGCAACTAAACATCGTAGTTCGTTTAGGAAATCAGTTACAGAAAATTACGTTTGTAAGGAGCAGTGATAGTCATATGCCCGGCCGGAGTGGCCACGCGGTTCTGGGCGCTACAGTCTGGAGTCGAGCAACCGCTACGGTCGCAGGTTCGAATCCTGCCTCGGGCGTAGATGTGTGTGATGTCCTTAGGTTAGTTAGGTTTAAGTAGCTCTAAGTTCTAGGCGACTGATGACCTCAGATGTTGCATAGTGCTCAGAGCCATTTGAACCATTTTTTTGTAGTCATGTGGATTTAACCAGTCCCCCTCTACATATTCGCCGTTCAGTAGGACAGATGTATCCCAACGATGGATTCATTGGGACAGACAGAAGTCTGCAATTTTGTTGTTCAAGAGTGGTTTCAGTGAGGGCCGGTTCGAGAATACTTCTTAATAAATGCTACACTACTGACCATTAAAATTGCTGCACCACGAAGATGACCTGCTACAGACGCCAAATTTAACCGACAGGAAGAAGATGCTGTGATATGCAAATGATTACCTTTTCAGAGCGTTCACACAAGGTTGGCGCCGGTGGCGACACCTACATAGTGCTGACATGAGGAAAGTTTCCAACCGATTTCTCATACACAAACAGCAGTTGACCGGCGTTGCCTGGTGAAACGTTGTTGGGATGCCTCGTGTAAGGAGGAGAAATGCGTACCATCACGTTTCCGTCTTTGATAAAGGTCGGATTGTAGCCTATCGCAACTGCGGTTTATCGTATCGCTACATTGCTGCTCGCGTTGGTCGAGATCCAATGACTGTTAGCAGAATATGGAATCAGTGGGTTCAGGAGGGTAATACGGAAAGCCGTGCTGGGTACCAACGGCCTCGTATCACTAGCAGTCGAGATGACAGGCATCTTATCCGCATGGCTGTGACGGATCGTGCAGCCACGTCTCGATCCCTGAGTCAACAGATGGGGACGTTTGCAAGACAACAACCATCTGCACGAACAGTTCGACGACGTTTGCAGCAGCATGGTCTATCAGCTCGGAGACCATGGCTGCAGTTACCCTTGACGCTGCATCACAGACAGGAGCGCCTGCGATGGTGTACTCGACGATGAACATGGGTGCACGAATGGCAAAACGTCATTTTTTCTGGATACAGAAAATGTTCGACTGCTGCCCCGGCCAGCACATTCTACAGATCTCTCACCAATTGAAAACGTCTGGTCAATGGTGGCCGAGCAATTGGCTCGTCAGAATACGGCAGTCACTACTCTTGAAGAACTGTGGTATCGTGTTGAAGCTGCATGGGCAGCTGTAGGTGTACACGCCATCCAAGCTCTGTTTGACTCAATGCCCAGGCGTATCAAGGCCGTTATTACGGCCAGACGTGGTTGTTCTGGCTACTGATTTCTCAGGGTCTATGAACCCAAAATTGCATGAAAATGTAATCACATGTCAGTTCTAGTATAATATATTTGCCCAATGAATACCCGTTTATCATCTGCATTTCTTCTTGGTTTAGCAGTTTTAATGGCCAGTAGTGTACTTATCAAATGGCTCCACACCCGACTCCACCAATTTACCCTTCACCCACGTCAGTTCTCGCTGCTAATTGATATATGCACTATATACAAATCTTGCACCTGGACGCTCAGGTTGGCACCTGAAGCGGCCGTTACTAATTGTGGTACGTCCTGTAAAGAAATATTAGAAATGTGAAGCCTCTGGCGCTTCACTCACCTACGCGCAGCCGGCCTCTGTGGCCAAGCGGTTCTAGGCGCTTCAGTCCGGAACGCCGATGCTCTTGAGGTCGCAGGTTCGAATCCTGCATCGGGCATGGATGTGTGTGATGTCCTTAGGTTAGTTAGGTTTAAGTAGTTCTAAGTGTAGGGGACTGACGACCTCAGATGTTAAGCCCCATAGTACTTAGAACCATTTGAACCTATGCGCCCCAAGCCGTGGCTTGTGTAGTTTGAGCCTTGGACCGGCCGTTGCTCCGATCTGGAATGTCCGCCACGCAGTGGTTACTTCACCCACGGAAAGAGGAAGCAGTCACTTGAGTGTCATGTCAGGAGAATAAGAGGTTGAGGCAAAATGCGATTGCCCAGAGATGCGGCATGCGTGACTGTGTCCTGTGCATAGTGAGTTGGCGTGGTGCCATGGAGCACAAACATCCACTTGGACAGCTTCCCAAGACATTGGACAGCTTCCCAAGACACTTCGTCTTGATAATCTCCTGTAACCTAATCAGAAGATTTCGGTAGTATTCTCCTGTTTGAAATTTATGAGTGTAATCTATTAGCACATGCTATGGCAGACCAAAAAGCACACTCAGCATCAACTTGCGCGATGACTGGTGGGCCTTCGCCTTTTTCGGCGGTGATGAATTTACATGTTCCATTGCTTCTTTTGCTCCTTTGTATCAGTATCATAAAGGTGCATCCATCACTAGACCATGTAATAAGGAGACTAAAAAAGACATCTGGGACGGAGCGACACGGCTGCAGTATTTCCACTGTTGGCTCGGTTCTACGGGGTTTTTGAATGGGTGTGACCACTCGCAGAACTGAGTAGGCGGCGACTTTTATCATGTTGAAAATGTCGTGCAAGACTTCAAAACTGGTCCATAACTATTTTCTTTTCCTTTTTCCACTATCGCCTCAACTGCGATACTGCTGTCAGCAGAGCCTCTACTCCTCTTGCGTTTACTGTTCTTTATAGAGATATGGTGTGCACTTCGTTCTTCGTAGTTCAGATTTGTCTGATGACACTGGAAGCGTGTGCACCAGATAACCACTGAGTCATATTTTGGTGCATTTTTGCCGTGAACTTCCACTAAAGCAGCATGGATTGTTGCGGCGTTGTTGCCATTCAAATGCAGATAATGAATTACCGCAACGATAGTCCACTTTATATCAACGGGCTACACCGTTTTCGTTTGGCATGCTGCAATACTGTGGCGCTGGGATTTCAGTGTGAACTAGTATACACAAAAAATTAAGTACGTAGCTTTATTTGATTGAGGACGGAATTAAATCTTTTACTATCCCTCGTATTAAGGGATTTAAAAATTCATTAAAAAACGTAATATCTTGTCGACACTTTGTGTAAATACGTGAAAAATGTGCCACGCCATTATGTTTACAGTTACAGCGTAATTTAAACCACTGACCATAGTTACGGAAGTGGAAAACTGAACGTGTGTAGAGGTAAGTATTATTACCAACTCGCAGATGTGTGACAGATGGTAACGTAAACCCAACGCATTATTTCAAAGTTTCGTCCTGTTTGTGTTGTACATATTGCCACATACTATTCCTATGCACCAACTTTTACAGTGGAAAGAGAACAAAACGTTTTTACAGACAACTACTGGATGGACAGAGTAGAAACGTAGGACTGCATTTGTTGAACTACATAAAGCTTTTAAATCTGACCAACTGCCAAGGCAAGGAAGTCTACAATTAAGAGTGAATGGATGGTAAATGGTTAAAGGAAGTCCTTATGGTTGATTCTGTGAGATAAGGAAAGACTGAGAAAACGACCTTATGAAACGTGCGCAGATAACGTTGGGAAATATCCAAGAGCAACATGAGTGCGCACAGCTACATTTTCCTTTTTTAATGAGTGACCGAGTGTAAGGACAATGGTGCTAAATATGGTGTACAGACTCGATGTCCCACAGGCAAAGCAACTTTGTGGGCAAATTAATTCTTTCGATGAAGGTCGGTATTCTATACCTTTTTCCCTTTGGTATCGATACCCTTTGTCGCGTATTTTTCATCCTGTTGGTATGGAAGACTTGGTATATATCAAGTATTTTTTTTACCCCTTGCAAGGTATTCAGTAACAGAATCCTTATAAATCTCGGAAAACGGCGTGTAATCTTTCTAGCAGATGAAATCAACTTCGGCTATAGAAGAGAAAACTGCCTGGGTTACTGTTTCGTTTTGGGCGTGAATTGGTGAAATAACATTTCATGCACGGTAATAAATTGGCGCTCAAATCCTCCGAAACTTTACAATACGAAACAAATGAAACTGCGTTCTAAATCTGTAGGGAAGTGGGGATTATGCCTCAGTTTAATGATATATTTCACATCAAATCGGAAACTGACACAAAGAAGACGTCGGTGCTCCTTGATGTGTGGCAGAGACACGTAGTACGGCTGCTGCGGTAGTCCGCCACGGACCATTGGCCATCCCTCAATTTCTGTTGCAGAATGGTCCATCGAGCCGCGTGCTCTACCGTGACCAGATATTCAGCCCCACACATTTACCGCCCCTTAACGGGTACGTGCCGCTTTGTAAAAGGACTGTTCCCCTGCCTTCTCTTCTGGGTGCACAGACGGAACTGAAATATCCTCAATAATGCTAAGGAATGGACAGCTGTAACGAAACGTGGGCGAACGCTTGACGATAATCCACTTGAAGGGTACCCAATAACTGCGTCAACGAATGATGTAATAGAAAAAAGGCACGACCAGTTGTTGTTATACGAAGTAGCTGAAGCCATAAACATATGAAAAAAAGACTGAGGAACATTTTAAACGAAAAATTAAGCATGGGAAATATGTGTAAAAGATTCGTGCCGTATAAATTGAAGGCTGATCAAAAGCAAAATGAATACTAATTTTCAGGTGTGTTCTTACCATTCTGCCAAGAGTTCACACCTCCCTTGCGAGCGTGATTTAAGTTCATGAGTTGCAAGTGAAAATGTTAAGAACGGCGGAAATACAGACTGACTGAATACAGACTATCAACGGTGATACTGAAGTGTTATAAAGTATCTTTTTTATTAAATACCACAACCAAGCCTTCGTGCATGTTGTTAAATTTACCTATTGCCTATCAGCACGCACTTTTTCACGAATGTACCTCCCTCGATAGTTGAAAAACAGAAATGTGTGCGTGTGTGTGTAGTTTACGGGCGCTCAACGCCGAAGTTATCGACGCATGTGAAAAGCAAACGATCTGAATACAGGCTCACATTATAATTTGGTTTTTCGTGATACAATTTGTACGATGTTTATTTTTCTCTCACGTGCATTTTCAAATGATAACTTGTTCTGCGTGTTGCATGTACAGAGCATTGCTGCGTGTAGTGCTGTGTAGCCAATGCCAGAGGTACGGGAGACGCCCTCCAAAGTGCGCGAGCTATCATTTGCGAACAGTACCTT
Organism: Schistocerca piceifrons; assembly: GCF_021461385.2. Classification (NCBI taxonomy): domain Eukaryota; kingdom Metazoa; phylum Arthropoda; class Insecta; order Orthoptera; family Acrididae; genus Schistocerca; species Schistocerca piceifrons. The sequence continues at coordinate 776,231,412 of NC_060138.1, forward strand.
CGCGAACACTGCAACAGTAAGGCGTTCCTATGCACAACCCGATCGGCCGGCGGCCACCACAGTGGATTTTCTCCATTACTACTTGAGGCACTGTACGTATCTGTCGGTAGCAGCTGATAGTATCTTGCAGTTTCTTTAGCAGTTCTGCAGTCAGAAATACCGTGACGACTTTGAGATTGAAATAGTTAAAGAAAATAGAAGTCACATCATGCAATAAAAAATTTGTCGTATGTATTGAAGCAAAATACAGATCAGCGAGTAAAGTAAAAGCAAAGTCGTGTGGCATGTATGGCTGGCAGACCACGAAGGGCAGGTTCAGCCAGCCGCCTAATTGGAAAGGTTTTCCCTACTCGCCACACCCACAGGCACCTTTCCTTCGCGAAGTATGAGATGTGCTCAAATGATTCAAATGGCTCTGAGCACTATGGGACTCAACAGCTGTGGTCATCAGTCCCCTAGAACTTAGAACAGGGCTTAACAACTGGCCGGTTTTGAGCGCGAGTACTCGCGTTTGCTCACGCACGTGCTCGCGAGCAGGTGCAAGGTCGCGGAGTAGGGAGGGAGGGGAGGAAGGGGAAATGCGCGCGCACGTTTGAATGTGATCTCGCGTTCTTAGCAGATTTAACTAGCCATCTGAATGCTTTGAACATTTTACTACAAGGTAACGATCTGCTAATTACTCATTTCATAGATCGAATACGAGCTTTTAACATGAAATTGACACTTTGGGTGAGTCAGCTGGAAACAGGAAACCTAGCTCATTTTCCTAAATTATCATCCATGCAAGATGTTCACAAAGACTGTGAAAGTTATTCACATAGTTTAGTTGATCAGCGCTTTCAAGATCTGACAGCACTAGACAGTGATTTTGATCTGTTCTCTCCATATTCACCGAATATTTAAGAGATTCGTCCTGAGCTGCAGCAAGAAATTATTGACCTGCAGTGTGACAGAGAATACAGAGACAAATTTCAGAACAAGAAAAACATTTTGGAATTCTACAGACACTTCCCTCAGGATAGATTTCCTCGTTTGCACAAACTGGCGGCTACGATAATATCAATGTTCGGTTCCACGTATGTTTGTGAACAACTGTTCTCTGCAATGAAATATAACAAGACGCGCCTGAGAAACGCATTGTCTGATCGAAATTTAAACTGCACGCTTCGCCTAAAATGCACAAGAACAATTACTCCGAACATAGACGCAATTGTAAAGGGCAAAAAGTACAAGATAACCGAGGATCCCACACTTCAGTGACACCTTTTATTGTGGAACAGTTCACAAGTTAATGCGAATGTAGAGGCATACACTAAGCTAATAAAATTATGTGGCATGTGTACGTTCTCCTTTATTTGTTTCATTTGTCGCAGTAATAATTCGTGAGTGATATCCCTGCAGGTGGCAGCGGATTTACATTGACTGGCGGCAGCTGTTGTGTGCCCCACGTGACTCTCCCCACTCTCCGCTCTGGTTCGGTGGTGGGGGTAGCGTGCTCGCGCTGCTCCGTGCTCGCGCCTTCCTGCTCACAGCTTGCTCCGCGAGCACGTATGTTGTGAAGCCCTGACTTAGAACTACTTAAACCTAACTAACCTAAGGACATCACACACGTCCATGCCCGAGGCAGGATTCGAACCTGCGACCGTAGCAGTCGCGCGGTTCCGGACTGCGCGCCTAGAACCGCGAGGCCACCGCGGCCGGCTATGAGAGGTGCGTGGAGGAGCGTATGTGTCACATGTAGGTGATTACAATGGTGTGTGTGTGTGTGTGTGTGTGTGTGTGTAGTATAGTGCCATGTTCGTGTTGGAGATGAAGAGAGAAGCGCGAGGATGAAAGCCGGTGCGGTGGCTCTCGAATAGCACCAAGGGAACCCCTGAGCTTATCGTCACCATCTGACGGACAGCTCACCATCAACAGTGTGACTTGCCCTCGCTTCATGAGGCACTGCGCAGGAGTTTGGAATTAAATGTAGGACCTCGGCGCAAACACTGGTGTTAAGGAACTTTACGTCACCATCCCTCCCGTCACCTCTGCTGTAAAGGCAAATGGAAAATTGTCAACAGCACGCATCCAATAACTGTCACTCCCGACGGTGCTTAGCTTCGGTGATTCGACGGGCAACGGTTTATTCATCTCGGCACGGCCGTTGACAATCTGCAAGTGAAGCACGAGGTATGGAATTCTATGGACCTTATTTGTGGCGAAATCACTAAGGCATCTACCTGATATTTGATTTTTGAGGCGTTGTAAATGCTGAAGATATATTCCTTCAGCGTTTCAGGTCGTTTAACACATTTAGTAAAGCACAGATGTAAAGGACTGGACGTGAGCAGTAGCAGCAGTACGAGGGGACTTCAAAAAGTAAGTTATATACATTCAAGCACAACATATGCCCCCGACCCCCTACGAAGAAAGTATCAGAATGGGACGGAAATCGGTAGTTGTGATGTACATGTACAGATGAACAAATGATTACAATTTCGAAAAAAAAGGATGACTTATTCGAGAGAAAGAGCTTCAATGTACTGGCCAATGGTCTTAGCGTGGGACATGTGACTTACTTTCTGAACTAGTGTAAGGTATAACGGCGTTTCATAGTATTTTCGGGAAGTACATCCGAGTACAAAGATTAATAGCTTACGATCTGTGCAGTAATTGTCTCTTTATTGATATGTATGTGTTCCATAATACACTGCTTGATAATTTCCTAGTGAACAACTGACAATTCCTACGGAACATCCGACCATGGACTCCTCCAAGTCGGTCAATGTGTCACTGCTGTGGCCTCAATAATGGGTATGTTGGAAAGTGTCTTCTCGCGATTCAAAAAGGCCGCTGAAGGTGGAAATGCCTTGCGAAAGTATGCTGGTGGTCGTAAACGGCCCACCATACCGCAAGAAAATAGATACGTAGCCCTAGTCGCGAAAAGGAACAGACAAGTCACTCCCAGGCAGATCGTCACAGACTTTGCAGCCGCTAGCGGTATACGTGCCTCTGCCAGAACCAAATCACGGTGATTAAATCACGCTGGTTTGTAGGATTGGAAGCCTGTAAAATGCATCTCACTTCAACCGCGCCATCGTCGAGAAAGAGTTCGTTGGTGTAAGGATCACGTTGGTCAGGGTTAACAACGGTAAACCAGTGATGTTCTCCGACGAATCCTGCTTCACTGCGGCAAGTGATTCTGGCCACCAATTAGTGTGGAGAGAGAGGGAGACCCGTTACACACCTCAGAAAGTTCATGAACATCATCGGTGTTGCCTAGGCATTATAGTGTGGGCAGGCATTATGCAGAATGGGCGAACGTCGCTGCGTATGTTGGCGCGAAGTACCGTTACAGCACAGCGTTACTGCAAGGAGATTGTTCTAGGTCGTGCCGTCTGTTTAGGGGTGTGTTAGGTCCTGACTTCCTGTTTATGGACGACAATGCCCTTCCTTACAAGACCGCTGAGGTGTCACACGTACTGGAAAGTGAAGATATTGAACGTACTGAATGGTCTGCGTACTTCCCAGAACTAAACCCTATAGGGCATGCCTGGGATGTAGAGTTGTTTCTCAAAGATGATGATGATTGGTTTGTGGGGGTGTTTTTCAAAGAACATCCCGTCCTTGAACCATGCTAGAACTGAAAATTGCCTTCAGAGAGGAATGGAACAATATCCCCCAAGGATTCCCCAATAGTTTGGTAACCAGCGTGAATAGCAGGTGCAAAATGTGCATTAGTCTTCGAGGAGAGCATTATCATTACTGAGAGTCCGATATTGATCTTTATGTTGGGAGTCTGATTTATGTCAAACGTTAACGTCTGTTATCCTGGTTTCCCATGTAGTGAAATCTGTAGCATTTTTCGTTATAAATATACCACTCCATCTCTATTACGTTTATACAGTGTTTCATGTCGTCCATCATTGCCTGGTGTTATTCCTGACCATCAATGTCTCTGTTCCTTAGCAATTGGCAAGCAGCGCATCACCTAAAGTGAAAGAAAGAATTAGAACTCTATCGAATTCTTTGACCTAGCGTTGCGACTACTCGAAGCGCTCAAGGGAGACTACTGCTACACTAGGTGCAACATACAGTACAAAAAAAAAAAAAAAAAAAAAAGATAAGGAAGATTAGAGTTCAACATCCGGTGGACACTGCGGTCGTTGGAGACGGAAGCCACAGTAGACAGTGGTGCTCCTTCTGGATCTGTCAGTGCAAAGCATTTGTTACCACATGCCAGAACAGTGTCTAGCGCACTGCCTGGCAAGCACCAGGCCACCGTGGTTGTTGTCGGAACTGCACAGTGCCCCATCGCCAAAGCGGTAACATTGCTCGAGCCGAGGCGAACACTACTTAGGCCGGCACAAGGCACCGGAGTTTTCGCCGTCACCCACCCAAATTTGGTATAGCCCGATTTTCGATAGCGCTATACGGGTAATTCCCGTAGACTACTCGTCAATAATAACCTTATGGTTTTATTAGAGTTGATCTCTATCGACGCTCTGCTGCGTTGTGTCGCGTATGGCAACAGTTTATGGTGATGATAGTGCTAATGATTTTGGATGTGGGGCGCTCAACATCATGGTTATCAGCGCCTTGAAGAAAAGTCATCATTCCATCTTCTTAGTGGAAGGAGGGAGAGGAGGGGAGGGGAGGGGAGGCACAAAGGCTGTCTTCACATACGCCGAGTAATTTGAAATGTCCGCCTCTCCTCTCCAGCACTTTAGTGATGAGACCGACAGTTCACAAAAGCCGCAGGTTACGTCAGCATGTGCTCCCACAGGCAACAGACGCAGTGCCGCCTTAGTAACTGGCTGTCGGCAAGCTGTGTGCAGCCGAGTAGAGTGGAGAGGCCCCGGTTCCGACCCGCTGGGCGCGCAGAAGCGAAACCGAGAGGCAGTCGCGGATCGCCGCCGCCGCCCGGCTCACAATCACTGGCGCAGCTGTGCCCACACTGCCACTGGAGAGTGGACGGCAGCGAGGACGACACACGACTGCTGCGGAAGGCGCATTAAGCGGAGCCACTGCGTTCCAGGATGGTCGCGACGTCAGGAAGCGTGACGTTTCTGTTGCAGCAGCCAACTAGAACCTAAGTACAGTATCTAACACGACCTGCATCGCGGGACCATTTTTGGCTCATGACGGCGTGCTACGGCCTAAATGTATTCTGATTTCTACACTGCCGGAAAAAAATTAGTACACCCTTCTAGAGGTTTCCAGTTCATTCAAGGTTTATTGTTGCAACAGTGCACATGGAGTACATGAAATGATTACAGTTACAGATTGATAGCAGAAGCTGTTCTGAGGTACCAGGTATTGAGCCATGCTGAAACACCCATATTAGTACGTGGTGTAGCCTCCACGAGCGTCGATGCAGGCGCTGGCTCCGACATCCAGTCGATCATACAGATGGTGAATACTGTCCTGGGATACGTTATACGACGCCTGATCAACCTGTTCACGTAGTTTTGTAGGAGTTGTTGGCTGACGAGACGCACTCGTCCCACCATATCCCACAAGTGCTCAATTGGAGACAAGTCCGCAGATCGTGTTTGCCAGGAAGACTGCTGCACGTTTTGCAGAGCACTTCGAGCTCCACGGGCTGTGTGTGGGCGAGCAATGTCCTTCTGCAACTACATATCACGTTCCCACTGCAAGAACGGGTCTATCAACATTCTGCACGTACCGAGCGCTGTTAAACGTTCCCTCCAGAAACACCAAAAGTGCACGAGAGTTGTAGCTTATCGCAGCTCGGATCATAAGACCTGAGGTGCGTCCAGTGTGTTTTGGACGAATGCCCTTTACGAGACAGCGCTCAGCAGGTCTACGTCGTACTCGCAAACGACCATCACTTGCGTGCAGGCAGGATCTGCTTTCATCACTGACGACCACGGTGCGGAATTCCATCTTCCAAGTGATCCTCTGACAGCACCAGTTGAGCCGTGCGCGTCGATGCTGTGGCGTGAGTGCAAGACGTGTGAGCACCACAGTGAGCCTTCTGGCTGTGAGCATTCCCTATTGACGAGTAGACACAGATGGTGCTCTGGTAGCTAAGCCACTACGCTATCTGTTGGTGGAGGACGTTGAAACCATTAACAGTACGTCTACTATCCCTAAGGTGGCATACGTCGTCATCGGATCAAAATCGACGTTGTCTTTCGAGGTGTCCTGAAATTTCCGGCTGTGTATAGATTCTATAAAATAAGAACAGTGACTTACGCAGTTGACATGCTATTTCAGTTCAGCCTGTATATTTGTCCTTGACACTCTTTTAGAGGGTGGGAGGGGGGGGGGGGGGGAGAGGAAGCTTCAAGCGGCACGTACACCGCCCTGGGAAAGGAACAACCACTCATCTTTTCCCTCTCTCTCTCACGCAGTGCTACCGCTACAGCATATTTGCGGCTAGTGTGTGGCTCAAAGCAAATACGCTTGAAGAAGGGACCGAGTGAGGTGCCTGTCGGAAGAAGACGGATATGCCGTCGGAAGGACGGTGGTTCAGATCTCCTTCCGGCCATCTACATTTAGATTTACACCAGTAAACTGTCCACCTCTAATTCTTAAAAGTATTGAACTTCCGTGTGTAAAACAGTTTCTAAAGTCTGATTGCTTTACAAATGATTTAATGTGTTAAATATTTCTTTTTAGCAATAAAAGGGAGACAGAGTTTAGAAAATGTTTTGCTGGAAGTCGCTAAGTGCTCTCATTATAAAGTGCTGAGTGAGTTAAGTCTGGGTAATTTACACTCAGTTTGAAGCAAAATTACGAATAGATTTAGCACTAAAAAAAAAAAATTAAAACTTTTTACTGCATGAACAGCGAAAATTTAGTAAGCTCTCTTTTCTTCTATTCTTTTCGTCGTTTTGTTAGACGTGCTAGCAATAAAAATTTTCGTAAACGTTTGAAACTGAACATAATCTAAGTTACACGCCGTGATTTACGTTGCCTCAACACATAAACTCATTTTTAACTGTAATACTGGTATTGCTGTGCTAAACCTTTAACATAAGATTGTAGATCTTAATGAGTAGGATTAAAATTTTTAAATTCGGTCAATGGTTGTATGAAATACCGAAAATTGCCCCTGGAATTCGTTACATACGCAAGCTGCAAATGGACGGGGTTAGCCACTTAGTAGCGTGGACTGGTTTCCCTAAACCGTGTAAGGAAAGTACCACGAACGCTTCTTTGAAAGGGACACGGCCGATTTCCTTCTAGAACTTTCCCTAATATGGCCTTGTGGTCCAATGACCTTCTTGTCGACGGAACGTTAAACTTCATTCTGCCTTCCTTTGAGAGAAGGAGACGTAGTTCCTGCAATTATCAAGAAATCCTGTTGTCGCTCAGTATTGCACTAACCTAACAATGCACAAAGAAACATGGCATTCAACAATGCCCACTACAGCACTGCTGTGGCGAGAATGGTGTGAAGTTGGAAGTAGACGGATGCGAAACACTAGTGGCCGCAGGCTTTCCGCTTGCAGCGATTCTGGACTCTGAAAGAGGCTGCTGAAGACACAGCTGGCAGACTGCACTACTGGTGTACTAGTCTGCTACATGAAAACCAAGAGAGCGCTCAGATTCGCCAGCGTCACTACTATGTAGTCCACTGGCTCATGTTTAGCAGCAGGGCAGCGCAGGCAGCTGGCATAGTAAATAGGAGGTATAGCATCACTGAAATATTGTCTCCATGTAAAATGGACGTTACTGTTTTGTAGTGCGATGAACATTATGTCACTTTTATAATGTCTTTGAGTGAATATTGTCTCCATGTAAAATGGACGTTACTGTTTTGTAGTGCGATGAACATGATGTCACTTTTATAATGTCTTTGAGTGGACTGGATTATCTGTACGGAAATCGATCAAAAAATAACGCCAATAAATTTTAATTGAACGGAAAGCTCTCTTATAGTGAGAATGACACACTATAGAGCTGAATAAGACGAGTGATAAACTCGAAGTCTTCAGATCTAAGTAGAAATGTTTCCTTGTGGCACACTTCTATTATGTACAGTAGCTCTTCGAAGTAGTTAAGAACTTTTTCTCTGCAATATGTTTATTCATTTGCTCTCTCATACCTTTTCAGTATTTTACTGATACTTTAGCTTTTTATTTATAAATTTTGTAATCAGCATTCTGCAAACTATGTACAGCTCGTTCCATGCCCAAGTATGTTTGGCTCAAATGGTCCAAAAACCCTGACAAATAAATGCAATAAAAAATAAAAAAGGGCAGGCTTAATTCACATAGGTGACCAGCTGGTCAAATGTTGCATTTTATGTTGTTCATGCACTTCGAAAACAATTTCTAGCCACGGTTTGAGTATCCAGAATATTTAATTATAAGTGAAAAAGGGCTATGATGAGCGTTGCTTGCATCGGGTGAGATGACAAAGTAGTTAAGAGACTGGACTCGCATTCGGAAAGTCGTTGGTTCTAATCTCCGTCCGACCGTCCAGAGGCGGCAGTATTTGTGTGTGTGTGGGGTGATATACTACTTTTTAGAGAACACACGAATTTCCACGTCATTCAGTGCAGAAATATGTCTATGTAGGTCTATCGACGACGGCGCAACTGGCTGTGATTTCATACTACAAGGCAACAACGACTGACCGAGCAGGACTAGTTCCATGAACGAATATCTACGTCGTCGAGCTACTCGTAGCATGTATTGCACAGGCCGGTACCAGGACCCGACTTCCAATGGACCTGTTTGTGTTGCCCCCCATAACTTCTGCGCTGAGAGCAACATCGCAAGAACTACGGCAGTCGTTCTCTGCATCACTAACACACTACTGTTGGCGGCATCACACCTTGCTGCATATTCTGTGTTGCTGTGAGAGGCAGTGTTGCTGAATTTATTGTGCGAGAACCCTTAAAACTTTTAGAATAAAACGGGCGTTACTAACATTCTACATTTTTATTCTTCATGTCTACATATTTATTTCTCAACATTGACACCCTGGCGACGAACATGCTTCTCCCAATGAGAGAGCAGTTGGTGATACTGTTACTCTGGAATGCTTGACTTGATTGACGGAATCACAACTCGTGTGTTTGAAGCGCTTCATCATTATTAAAATGAAGGCCTCAAACGATTTATTTGTTTAAGAAACAGATGCAAATCGGATGGGGCCAAATCGGGACTGTGTGGAAGATGTTCGATGACAGTGAACCCAAAGCGTCGTGTTGTTGCGGCGCTCTTGTGTGGTCTGCCATTGCCCTGCTCAAGGAGGGGATGTTGCATGTATGGGCCAACTCACGCACCAGAATAATTACGTTACACAATACCATGTTACACATTACAGTTCGGAGTCCTCTAGCAGTGGAGGGCTTGCAAATATGTAGACTTGAAGAATAAAGATCGAGAATGTTAATGACGTTTGCTTTATTCAAAAAGCTTTAGGAATTTTCACACAAAAAATTCGGAGGCATTGCTTTCCAGCGCGCCCTTCCAGTGAGTTCTACGTTCTATCCTGTTTCCTAACTGGACTAATATATTTTGCGTGCTTCTTGTGATGATCCGATACTTCGATTAACGTTCATCACAAATTTTTTGAGGTTATCTTGATTTCTGTAATGGAATCAACAAAGTAAAACTACAAAGTCCTTCGCGACGGATCTGTTGTGTTAAATGTTTTCAGTACACTAGTTGCATTAGTTCTTTATAAAAACCCCACCTTTGGATTATATGCACCATTGTCTTCATCAGAAAAGTAACTGACAATCAAAGAAACGGAATCACAAGGATGTAAATGACGTATAATGCCCTCTGTGGCCAGAGAGCGCATTGACGCCAACGACAATAAAAACAACAGCGGTGTTTTTTTCCATTGACGATTTTGTCACGGTAAGGAAAATGCAGCGTTACTCATAATCACCTCCGGGATTTGTAGTGAACACAGGACACAGCGTCATCACGGCTGTTTGCCGCGCGGGATTAGCCGAGCTGGTCCTGGCGGAGGTTCGAGTCCTCCATCGGGCATGGGTGTGTGTGTTTGTCCTTAGGATAATTTAGGTTAAGTAGTGTGTAAGCAGTTAAGTCCCGTAAGATTTCACACACATTTGAACATTTTGAACATCACGGCTGTTTGAAGCATACACTGCGTCATGGATGCAGACCGCTGGTTGCAATACTACTCTAAAAACTCCGCCCCGCGGTGTTACCCGCGGATAAACATTAATTTAGAAAAAAATATCCTGGAATGAATTTTTTCCAGTCTTTTATTACTCCATCTCCTGCTTCCTCCCTCTCTTCCATCTTCTGCTACCTCCTCTAGCTATTCAATTCGTCCTCCCTCCTCTCTCTGTTCATCTACTCCGTTTTCCTTTCTATGTGGATCTCTCCCATACCCCTCTCACCGTCGATCTACTCCTCTTCCCTCTCTCTGCCCTTTTCCTCCTCCCATCTCCTCCTTCCCCCTCTCTCTGTCTATCTATCTCCCCTTCTTCCCTTCTCTCTCCAGGTTATCACCGCCATCCCAAAAGAAGGCTGGACGTTCTTACGCCCACAGTAATCCCTTCCATATCGTAACTAATATGTGTAACAAATTGGTTTTAAATCGTTCCAGGAATTTAGGATGAACTTTTTACCCACGGCATTGCCCACTTACACAGGTTTCAAACATATTTCACATGTGTTTAACACATTTCACACGTTTTGTATGCATATTTCACGTCTATCTGTAGCGAATTTCACCTTGCAGCTTCATTTTCACTCAGTTCAACACTTATGAAGTCGTATCTCCAGAACTGTGTGTTGTACAATGATATAATTTTGCAGGTACATCCAATGGTATATGCGGCTGCTGTCTGTGAATAGAGTTAGTTGTGAATAGAGTTCGTAGTAAATATGTAATGAGTTTAAACGTCATGAATGATGCAACAGTTTTCACCCATCTGAGTGTTCATGACGTCATATATGCTGAAATATATGTCGTACGATGATATACCTCTGTTGATACATTCAGTGCTATAAGTCAATACTGTGTTCAAAATGTGGCGTGAATGCAATTAGTAGTGTGAAGGACTAAGAAACATACTAACTCACACACGGTGAGTTAGTACAGTACAGTACACACACACACACAGACACGAACTTTCGCATTTGTATTACCGGGTGATTCAAAGAGGAAGAACAGATTTTAGTTGTTTATTACACACTATAAAAGATAGAAACACATTGGGTATGTCACTGGATAGGGGAAGGTTCAAAGTTTTGACACATCTGCGCTGCTGTTTACTTCAACATGACTACTACACCACAAGAAAAATCATTTTGTGTGTTGGAATTTGCGCGAACTCAATTCGTTGTTCAAGTGTAGCGTGCATTCCGCCGTTGACTTAGCAAGAAGCCGCCTCTGCGCAAGCAGATTTATAACTGGCATACAGAATTCTCGAAAGTTGGTTGCATATACAAAGGGAATACGAAGTTTTCGTTTTTTTTTTTAATTTGTCCCACGCGTCTTGTGGTCGCCGGTAGCTTCAAGTTAGCCATTTTTGAGCTCATGTTTTGCCCCTTTGCCTTGCGCTGGGTTATTTGCGAGCAACGCTCGGACAGCTGTTTTGTCTACCTATACTTCTCGTTTCATCCACACTGAGCATCAAAATTTCACAATATTGTTAATAACACAACTTGATTGTCCTAAATCATAGTGATTTGACGATTCGAAGAAACTATCTTGACGTCATTTGTAATATTTTTCCTCAACAGTAATTGCAGTAAGTATTGATGTACACTGCTCTCAAAGACCCCTTTCTAATAAGACTATGATGATTTGTTTAATCTTTTCCCATGCCGCTTCTTTTTAGGTAATAGCAGTAGTGCCTTAAAACGCAAATTAGGATCTACACATAGGCTAAACCTTAAGTGTCTGCTAGTATTGAGTCAATAGTTTCTGGATTCCTGTCAGCACAGTGATGGACTAAGAAATCTATTGTATACAGCCAGTATATATTTGTAATTGAATGCGCAATATCGAGATATGCTAATATCGAGATATGCTAATAAAGCCAATAAAACGTTCCAAAGACTTCTGGAGTGGCTTGCAGCATAAAGCGAAAAGGCTTTAAGGAAGAGCTTAGCAGTTAACAGTGCCTCAATGTCCACGGATTCAGGTCACCCTGAGCATTTAATCTCAGACTCTGCTTTCCCAAGTTACAGGATCTCAAGTTATTACAGGACGCTACATGAAGCTTCGGGGGTCCGCAGAAATTTATCAAAGGTGGGGAAGGGGGGACGAGACTCTAAAATTACAATTTTTTATATAAATGAGTTGGTAAGTTTCGAAACATGTCTTGCCAAAAGAACTACATTTTATAGGTGACAGAAAAGAGTTATAATATCCCAGAGCATTGAAGCGTATGTGAATTCTGAAATGAAATACAAAGACTACGTACTCCAGATTCCTGGGAAGGTGGGAGGGGGGGCGGTAATGTGCCCTTGTTGATGCCGACTCCCGCCTCCCCCTCTTGCGAATTCTCGCACTGTCCGGAGTAACGCAGCCTGTGTTTCCCGCAGGCCAGCTCGCAGCATGCCATCTTCCGCAGCGAGGACGCGAACGGAATTTCCGACCGCCGTGACTCAGTGGTCTGCGATGTGATCACGAGGCTCTTAGGTATGTGCAGGGGCCACTGTGAATGATCCGACTACCGTCCAGCTGACCCAAGTAGAAAGCGCCTTTATTTTGCAGATAGATCGCACTGCGAAGCATCCTAATTAGGCTTTCGAGCTCAATCAGTGGCTCCTATAGCAACTGCTCACTTAGCACAGTTTAAATAAAATACTTTGGTGGTGCTGTGGTTAAAATACTGAATCTGTGGCCCTGAAGTAATGGAGTTTATATCCCTCTATATCGCCAGTATGATCATTCACATATTCGGGAGTTCCTTTTTGTACCTAATTCACTTGAGGCGAACAAAGTCATTGCCGATTTAATGCGCCGTTCTGATCTTTTCCAGCTCTAATTAACCAAATGTTAGAAGTAGAATTATGTAACCTTCGTGAATTCCTTTTCTGTGAGCCAAGACAAACATAGGAATAGACAGAATTGGAGACGGTCTGTTATAGAGCCTTGCAGCAACGAGATCGCGGCTGAAGACGTAGGAGCTGCTAGTTGACTCGGGTACGGTGCCAGTGGATTGTGCAGAGGTTTGTGCCGATACTGCAGCCCCTGGCCGTGTCTCCCGCCGGGGGCCGCCGCTTGGAAGCTCAGCTATGCGCCACTGGGCTCCGCTCAGCTCGCCCCGGCACACAATTTCCTCCGGAATGCAGCCGTGTCTGCCGCCAGCGCTGAGTACTTTGCCCGCAGGCTCACCAACTGCTCTGCAGGCGTCACCGTCACTCATTTACCACTGAGCGATGACCATATAAAACTCCAAAACAGCCCCTTGTTGTCTTATCAGAAGCTGCCCAAGGCCCGACGGTTGGTTTGAACACCGCTTTGTTTTGATAGAGATGGCCAAACTGAAGTTAACAGATCCTGCCTTTGCTCCGACCTTTGAAAAGATTTATTCAACCAGTTATAGGGGAACCTACAGTTTAGCGTGGATTTGGAAACACGGCCTATCCTCGGCTAAATTGTATATCACTTTTACCGACCTCATTCGAGGAACTTTATAATCTCGCTAACCACAGTCATAACAAATCATGTTTAGAAATAAAAACGCTTCAGCAGTTAAATCCTTTTAGTCTTAGGCACTATCGGTTTCACAGCACTTACAGCTGCATCTTCAGATACAAAACTGTATATAAGGGGAAAATCAATTACGTAGAAAAGTATATAATCCCAAACCTAAGATGAAACCGTAATGAAAAATGTACTCACCGGAGTCGCGTCATGTCATAAATAACACATTACGGGAAAAGTCAGTACCATGCAACAGATTACCTGCAAAAAAAGACGTATGTTCTACAAGTATTAACATATGGTAGAGAACACTCCCGTAAATCCTATGGACAAGGGCAATAAAGAACAATTTTGCGTGATGTTACAATGAATAAGGAGGAGATGTAAACGGCACACACAAATTGTTGAGGTGAACACCCACTATCTCATGGTACCTGGATGACAGTGCACCGGCGAAAAACTTTTGCCGCATAATAGGAGCATTTTAATGATATTAGACTGCAGTGTCAGGGTGGCTCTCTGATGTACTTGGGCACTCTGGTGTTCTACAAAGGATAATTAAGGTTTAAAGACCCGTTGACGACAGTGGAGATAGAGATTGAATATAAGCGTGGAAAGGATAAGAATGAGGAAGGATGTCGTCCGTGTCCTTTTCAAACGAGCTACCACGAAATTTGCTTTGAGCGGTCGACGGAAAACCTAAAATGGCTGACAGGACAAGGATCCGACCTACCGTGCTCCCGAATGTGAGTCCAGTGTCTCACCATTCCCATCCTACACCCAGATGGTTGATTTTACGATCGTAGTTTGTACACGTTAGTGGTTAGCGGTGCATCTCTAATGAAATCTCCAAATTTCCTCTCGTGGATAGATCTGTCGTGCGGTCAGTAGTAAAAATGAAGCGAAATTTTTACGAACTTCCCACATGCTGGAATAATTGTAGGTCAGCAACCACTGTTAATCAGTACAACGAAAAACCAGCCTGTTGTAAGTTTCACTTTTTTTACTCACTACATGACTAGTTTCAGCCCGGAACCCATTTTCAAATCATTGCAACAGGTAGTCAAATTGATATTACCGAAATTGCAAAAAACATGTCAAAAATGTGGTTTTTTTCATTTTCGGAAATACCAATTTGACTATCAGTTACGATGATTTGCTGATGGCTCTCGGCCCAAAACTAATCATCGCGGAAATAAAAAGAATTGCAACTTTGGCTGTGGTTTCGTTGTAATGAAGCGAGATGTTTGGGCGGTAGCAGTTTGTTGTCATGTTTACGCAGAGTACTGGCGTTTATAAACGACAGTTCCACTGACGGAGGGAGACGTCAAAGTGAGTGTAATGAGAACCAATGATAGTAGGGCATGATACAAACGGCGCTCCACTCCATGGCATCCGGCTACTAGGACGTCACCCATCATTTTTGGATATGGTGATGTGTGATGTAGCTGGACTTAAAACTAGTTATCGAAGAAACTTGGATACAATTCATGAGACCCTGAGACATCTGTAGCCAGCATACTCATCACAGAATGAATGTGTAGGGTACGTTAAGTGACTGAAGGAACCTTACTTAAAGGTCATGGAATACGGCACCAGTTTCCATCATTGTAGGTAGCAAAAGATCTATGCATTTTTATATGTGTGGTGTCTGTTCTCTGTTCTTTTGGCGGGAGGGGGGGGGGAGGCGGGGTAGACGAAGATGGGACTGGCTGTTGATGCTGATCTGCATCTGAACAAACCTTAACAGTATCTGCAGTGCGAATTTGGGTGAGCATAGTCTTAAATTTCTTTATATCTTTTATACACTACAGAAACGATAGAAAAATTTTATTTTATCTTACTGTCGACATCTGATACCTAATATTAACTAATGTTAAATACAGTCACTTGATTTTTTTGGGCCTGATGATGATCCATATGGTTTTTATGCGAGCAGCAGCTTAATCTGTGTGTCATAGCATACTTTTAATCTATGGATCACCAACTATATAAAATTTACAGTTACACCTGTGGCTAGCTGTACGAACTAGGCATTCCGAAAAAAGTCACCATCTGTGTGCTCGGTCTGCTGTATGAAACAAGGTTGAGGGAGACCCATCAGGGTTGATTGGTGCGGGGGAAGGGATCAGACAGCGAGGTCATCGGTCCCATTGGATGAGGGAGGGATGGGGAAGGAAGTCGGCCGTGCCCTTTCAAAGGAACCATCCCAGCATTTGCCTGAAGCGATTTAGGGATATCACGGAAAACCTAAATCAAGATGGCCGGACGCGACTTTGAATGCAAGTCCAGTGTGATAACCACTGCGCCACCTCGCTCGGTCCTAATACCAGGGCGTATTACTGTTTCTCAATCATGTTTTATCTACACCGTCCTTTCTATGCATCATTTGCGTGCTAGTAGCGCTTTCTTCTTTCAATATGCAGTTTATACAGCTCGTGTCACACTGTAATTGTAGAAACAAATTTCCTGCAGTTCTAATTGACTTGTGATGTCATTCTTCTCGCGCTACTTCCACCTTTTTAGTCAAATAGAAAAATCCCAGCGCTAAATATCGGTTATCGTTGATGTACTCTTGACACGAGTCGTGTATATCGTCATCATGTTGTACACTGTTGCACCAAATACATACAAGTAAGAGCACGCTGGTAACTTGCTACATGCATATTTCCACAAACGGTGTACCGACGATCAACCATCCTAAGAGTCAGAGGGGTTTCCGACTTTTCTACGTTTAAAACCACAGCGATTTTTTTGCATTATTTCACTACACCTTCCAGCTACTTCTCTATGTAGTCACCGCTCCGATTTCGATATTTGTCATAGCATTGTACAAACTTTCCAATACCCTCTGGGGGAGCGAAGTCCAGGCTGTATGATGAGTGATCAGGCACTTCCAACCGAATACGATGCAGGAGTGTCCTCATTACACCTGCAGTGTGCGGCCGAGAATTGTCACAAAAAAGGAAATGCATGCCATTTACGTTATGTGGGGTTGCATGAAATCAGGCGAAACCTCCTAGCGACCACCCATACTTGATGGGAGACTCTATTGTTCTAGACATCTTTATGTGCTCACTGTGTGCTGAGAGCTGCAAAGAGTGACTTGAGGCAATCGACTGGCATACTAGAGGCACTGTCCAAAACTTCATTGGATTTTTCACTGTCGTTTCTACTTCGCGACCGATCAGACCTAACTTTCCGAATAGCCCTTGTATAATATTTGTAAACTTTTGACGTAACGGGACACTAGAACTTCTAAAGTCATTGGAATAATGCAGCATCACAGATCGCAAACACAGCACTTAAAACTGTCACATTACATTATAATGAGAATTACATGTTCCTGAAATATTGTTGGTTATAGCAGTGACAAATGCAGACAGAAAAACATTATTTGCTTTAATCTATAACTGCGTTTTCATTTTGTCTAATGACCACCTCTTTTGGTACCGAATACTATCATCAGACTACACTAAATTCAAGGCTGCCCTGCACAACAGATGTGTTGTCTAGCACAGGCTTGCCTTAACGACCCGCTTTGCACGGCAGCATACATGTCAGGAGTAAGGAAATGGTTTTCAGGGCCTTCAGGTGTGGGTTGCCCTGCACAACAGGTGCATAGTGGTAGTAGTATCAGCTTTATTTACTTGTTCTGCTAAAACTGACAATATGTGGCTTTCTGTTGCTCACTGAACTATGCTTAGTTTCAGAAAGTTTTCACATTTTTAAGTTTATAATTAAGTACAATTCACTGTATGTAATAAAATAAAATTAGAAGTTCAAGACAATTACATAAATGATCACATTAAAATATTTCAGTGGGAAAGTGTACTATTGTCATCATAAAATTGACCCACTCCACATAACACCGAGAGGTTACAACTATGATCCCTGGAACATGCAGATACACTAAACTGAATTGTAGCATGCCATATGTCAAAATTAATAATATTCTTGATTGTTGACAAATCCATCATAATATTAATTTTTAACTTTGACGTTGTCCTATGATTTCATTGTTAACTTGTTCTACTTATTTTCCATATATTCATTATACTTTATTGTAGATTTTAATTTAATTGATTTTAAGCCTATTTTAAACTGAAAATGTTAAGTCTTTTCATTCAACGTTGAAATTTATCTGCTCTACAGAAAACAGTTCATCAACATTATCAGCAAGGCAGAGACAGCTCACATACGTTCGGTTAACAAAGGAATTATAATTCCTCTTGCTTTTCCCAGTTGACCTGTCTGAAAACTTCTTTTAGGACTGTTGAGAATAGTTTTCGTGACATGGAGTCTCCTTGCTTGAAGACTGTCAGAATTTTGAATTCCTAACCATCCCAATGAAGGAAGAAGTAGCGTTGACATAGATATTCTTTAGTATACAGACATAGGTTTATTTCCCTTGTGAACTGATAAAGCAGATTTCGCTGCAACTGAATGAGTTTTCTCAGAGTCTCCGATCATCGAAATAGCTTCGTTTACATGATGTTCGAAATTTCCCGTTATAACGATTAAGGGCTCGTAGAGGGAATAAGGGGATAATATTTTGAATTGGAAACCATTTCAGAGACGTACTGTTCCCGTGCTCGCGATCCTTTGTACAAGTAATTGACTAGGCGTGACGCTGTACATCACTTGGTTTACAGTTGCACCCATTAATAGCCAAAGAAATTGCTCCTATTCTTGTTGACGGGTTCTCTTCAACGTGATAATGTTCGGCTTCTTCCAGTGAAGAAGGTTGACCTGCACGACAGGCAGAGGCTCTTAGTGTGGATGGGCACAGCTGAGACGGATGGAGGAGGGGATCGATAGGGAGAGAGGGGGCAGGAGGGGACAAAGAAAGAGGAGGGTCAGGAGGGAACAGGCAGAGAGAGAGAGAGAGAGAGAGAGGGGGGGGAGAATGAGATGAACAGAGAAAGGGGGACGACGATATGGCCAAAGAGAGGGTCTGATCGGATCAGGAAAGGATGGGGAAGGAAGTCGGCCGTGCCCTTTCAAAGAAATCATTCCGGTAGTTGCCTAAAGCGATTTAGGGAAATTACGGAAAACTAAAATAAGGATGGCCGGACGCGGGTTTGAACTGCTGTCCTCCCGAAGGCGAGTTCAGTGTGCTAACCACTGCGCCACGTCGCTCGGTCCTCATTTTGGATAGAACAACTTTAACTCCTCGGATGGGGCTGAATGAGGACTGACTTTCTTTTAAAAAAAATAGAAAATGTTGCCCAAGAATAAAATACACTACTAGCCATTAAGATTGCTACACACTAAGATGACGTGCTACAGACGCGAAATTTAACCGACAGGAACAACATGCAGTGATATGCAAATGATTTAGACTTTCAGAGCATTCACACAAGGTTGGCGTCGATGGCGACACCTACAACGTGCTGACATCAGGAAAGTTTCCAAGGGATTTCTCATACACAAACAGAAGTTGACCGGCGTTGCCTGGTGCAACGTTGTTGTGATGCCTCGTGTAAGGAGGAGAAATGCGTACCATCACGTTTCCGACTTTGATAATGGTCGGATTGTAGCGTATCGCGATTGCAGTTTATCGTATAGCGACATTGCTGCTCGCGTTGGTCGAGATCCAATGACTGTTAGCAGAATATGGAATCGGTGGGTTCAGGAGGGTAATAAGGAACGCCGTGCTGGATCCCAACGGTCTCGTATCACTAGCAGTCGAGATGACAGGCATCTTATCCGTGTGGCTGTAGCGGATTATGCAGCCACGTCTCGATCCCTGAGTCAACAGATGGGGACGTTTGCAAAACAACCACCATCTGCACGAACAGTTCGACGAAGTTTGCAGCAGAATAGACTATCAGTTCGGAGACCATGGCTGCGGTTACCCTTGATGCTGCATCACAGGCAGGAGCGCCTGCAATGGTGTACTCAACGACGAACCTGGGTGCACGAATGGCAAAACGTCATTTTTTCGGACGAATCCAGGTTCTGTTTACAGCATCATGATAGTCCCATCCGTGTTTGGCGACATCGCGGTAAACGCACATTGGAAGCGTGTATTCGTTATCGCCATACTGGCGTATCACCCGGCGTGATGGTATTGGGTGCCACTGGTTACATGTCTCGGTCACCTCTTGTTCGCATTGACGGCACTTTGAACAGTGGACGTTACATTTCAGATGTGTTACGATCCGTGGTTCTACCCTTCATTCGATCCCTTCGGAACCCTACATTTCAGCAGGATAATGCACGACCACATGTTGCAGGTCCAGTACAGGCCTTTCTGGATACAGAAAATGGAAAATGTTCGACTGCTGCCATGGCCAGCACATTCTGCAGATCTCTCACCAATTGAAAACGTCTGGTCAATGGTGGCCGAGCAACTGGCGCGTCACAATACGCCAGTCGCTACTCTTGATGAACTGTGGTTCGTGTTGAAGCTGCATGGGCAGCTGTACTTGTACACGCCATCCAAGCTTTATGTGACTCAATGCCCAGACGTATCAAGGCCGTTATTACGACCAGAGGTGGTTGTTCTGGGTACTGATTTCTCAGGATGTATGCACCCAAATTGCGTGAAAATGTAATCACATGCCAGTTCTAGTATAATATATCTCTCCAATGAATACCCGTTTATCATCTGCATTTCTTCTTGGTGCAGCAATTTTAATGATTTCTTCATTACTTTTTCGAAATTCAAGTTCGCAAAAATCGCTAGTTTTATAGGCTGTCTGTGGAGAATAGACCCCTTTATGCGTAATGAAGTTAGTTTTTTTTAAGTATACCAATCAGAAATAAGGCATGGGTAATTGATAGATGACGCTGGAGCGGCAGTGCGATTACAGTGGCGTGGTAACGAGAACGAGAAATGACTTTATCTGGGAGACAGGCCGTGGGATTCGGCAGCAGGTGTTGGCCGCGTGCCGTGTCCGTCCGGCGGAGGCCCTGGTGCAGTCGGCTCGTTACAGGCAGAGGTGAGGCGAGGAGCGGGCGCTGGCCGCCGTCCGAGTTCTCACAGCGGCGACGCGGGACCCTCGACCCGGGGGTCAGCTGCGGTCGCCAAACACAGGCTCGCGGCCTATCTCCGGCATCGCACGCCGATGGCATGCGCCGTCTATTGGCAGCCAGAGGCTCCGCGGAGTAGCCAACCGGTGTCTTCTCAGCAGACTGGCTCACAAAGCGTTTCTCTGCGCGAAACTTACACTAAACATTGTGAAACGTACAGCGCCGAGGCGGACACGTGTGACAGAAGTAAACTTTATAGCACAGTTTAGATGCAAGACAATGCACAAACTAGGATAAAGAACTGTACATGACCTTTGACTCTGAGAGTAAGTTGTGTCGTGAAGTGCACACGTGTTTGCTATACGAATCTCTAAAGCACTATTATGGGGAATAAAAGAGGGCCTTTAAAATCTCTCTCTTAGCGTGCGGTATGCGAATCAATAGAGTGGAGACTATTATTGCTGAAGGACCGTGACTTGCATGCTGCCGACTAACCATATTCCAGATACGTACGATGAGCGATGCGTCAGGTAAACACTATTGCGAGGGTAATCCCAAAAGTAAGGTCTCCTATTTTATTTATAAGTACATAGACCTGTTTATTTCTACAATGGTTTACATCAGTTTACAGCTTGAACATTTAGCTATTTTTCGACATTATCACCATTTCGGTCGATGCATTATTGTAGACGCTGTGGCAGTTTTTGTATGCCCATGTCAAACCAGCTCGCCGCCATGGTGTTCAGAAAGTTACGAACCTCTTCTTTCACCTCGTCGTCGGAGCTGAATCGCTTTCCGGCCAAATGTTCTTTTAACCTAGGGAACAGGTGACAGTCACTGGGCGCCAAGTGGAGCCATCCAAGATCATCCCGCAGATACTTATTTAAAGAGCTAGAGATCTTCACTGTAGCCTCACAATGTATATATTCACTTATGAAATTTGTTATTAACAATCCGAATTCGAAAGTAATAGCAGTGTACATGGAGTGTACTAGGAGAAAGGATGATCTTCACTACTCAAGGTTAAATCTAACTTTGGCTCAGAAGGGGGTAAATTATGTTCCCACAAAAGTCTTTGGCCACTCACCTAATAGCATCAAAAGTCTGACAGATAGCCATATAGCACTTAAAAGGAAATTAAAAGAATTTCTTAATGGCAACTCCTTCTACTCATTAGATGAATTTTTGGATGTAGTAAGTGGGTAATTCCCCCAACCACCACAGAAAAAAAAATTAAAAATATTAAGTGTCATGTAATATTTTGTGTAACGTAATATCTTGTACAGACAGCTTTTATTAACCTGACACATTCCACATCATTACGAAGTGTCGTATTCATGGTCTATGGAACAAGTACTAATTTAATCTACTATAGGGTGGGTGGGTGATCATGTTCCACTGAAACTGTTGCAGGAGAGCGCTCAATTCGCACTTGGCGATAACATCCAACGGGAGCTCCATTCTGAACGGCTGCCAAGCCAAGACTGAGCGCCTCAGCGCGGCGTGCGAATGTTTACACACAGCGCATGAAGCACTCTTCATAACAGTGTGACCAACTGCCACACAAAACAGAGTTCTGTAGTTATAAAAAAATAGGAGACCTTACTTTTGGGTTACCCTCGTACATCTATGTGCATTTTAAACTTCTCGCGGCGTAATGAACAACGCATTAAATTTCGGGTTCCATGCCCGTAATACAATGGGTTACTTTCCATCTACATCAACATACATACTCCGCAAACCACGATACGGTGCGTGACGGTGAGTAGCTTGTACCATTATTAGCCATTTCCTCTCCTGTTCCACTCACAATCAGAGCGAGGGAGATACGACTGTCTAAATGCCCCCGTACGAGCCATAATTTCACTTACTTTCGTGCTCCTTACGCGGAATGTACGTTTTCGGCAGAAGAATAGTTATGCAGTCAGCTCCAGACTCGGTTCACTAAGTTATCTCAACAGTGTTTCTCGAAAAGAGCGTCGCCTTCCCTCCAGGAATTCAAATTTGAGTTCCCGCAGCATCTTGCGTGTTGTTCGAACCTACCTGTCTCTGAATTGCTTCGATGTTTTCCTTTAATGGGACTAGGTGCGGATCCCAAACACTCGAGAAGTACTCAAAAATGGGTCGAACTACTGTCCCATATGCGGTCTCCTTTACAAGAACCACACTTTCATAAAATTCTCCCAATAAAGCGAAGCGGACCACTCGCTTCCCTGGTGCAGTCTTCACATCCTCGTTCCATTTCACATCGCTTTGCAACATTAATCCTAGGCATTTAATCGCTGTGGCTGTGTCAAACAGCACACTGTCAATGCTGTATCCGCACGTTGCGCGTTTGTTTGTCCTACTTATCTGAATTAACTTACATTTTTCTACATTTAGAGCTAGCTGTCATTCATCCCTCCAACCAGAAATTTTGTCTAAGTCATCTTGTATCTTCTTACAGTCACTCGACGACGACGCTTTCCCGTGCATCACAGCATCATCAACAAACAACAACAGATTGCTGCTCTCTCTGTCCGCCAAATCATTTACGTATTTAGAAAATAAAGCGGTCCTATTACACTTATATGGGGCACTTCTGACGATACCCTTGTCTCTAATGAACACTAGCCGTCGAGGACAACGCACTGGGTTCTGTCACTTGAGAAGTCTTCGAGCAACTCAAGTGTCTGGGAAGCTATGCCGTACGCTCGTACCTTCGTTAACAGTTTGCTGTGGGGGACCGTGTCAATAGCTTTTCAGGACTCTAGGAATATGGAATTCGGCTGTTGCCCTTCATACATGGTTCGCAGTATAACATGCCAGAAAACAGCAAGCTGACGATCGCACGAGTAATGCTTTCTAAAATGTTACTGATTCGGGGACGGAAAATTATTATATTAGCCCAGGAAAGCAGTGATATCCGTTGTTCTTTAGATAAGGTCTGATAATCCTCTACACATATTTGGAGCATTGTCCTGCTGAATTATACATTGTGCACTTGTCTGGAAGAGGATTAGTGCCTCACAATCTGAAGCATTTCTTATGCAAGCTGCCCTGATTGCCCTCCGTACTAGGAGATTCAAAAAATTGTACAAATGGCTCTTGGCACTGTGGTACTTAACTTCTGAGGTCATCAGTCCCCTAGAACTTTGAACTACTTAAACCTAACTAACCCAAAGACAGCACAAACATCCATGCCCGAGGCAGGATTCGAACCTGCGACCGTAGTGGTCGCGCGGTTCCAGACTGAAGCGCCTAGAACCGCTCGGCCACAGCGGCCGGCAGTAGGAGAGGAGATCCCAAGTAGTTCCCAACGATAGCGGTACTCCAAAACAACACGTATGCCGCAGTCCTTCAACTGTTGGAGAAAGCCTTAGCGGCGGCGTCTAACGTTTTTTTGAATATTACTCTAAGACAGGTTGAAGTGAGCTCATCAGAAAATATAACATGTTACCATATAGCAGTGCCGGCGTTCACTTGCCCTTGCACTCTGAGGCGTTTGAGGTTTCCGGGCAATGGGGGCCGCCGCTGTGGCATACGACCAGTCACGCCTGCAGCAGACGGTGTCGACGCGAACATTCGCCAGACCTAACTATTAGTGACTTACCTGTGGTGCAGTCTGGAGGAAAAGTGTACCCATACTAAGAACTACTTTGTGGTTCCACTACAAGACATTCAAATAGTCCTTGCATCCGGCAATACTTCAGCCATCACAGAGAGCTCTGAAACCCGGAACTATTTGAAGCATCCGCCAGATAGTTCACAGAATGACATTTATACGCCCAGTGCATCATTTAAGTGCCTGCACGCCGACACTCAGCCATTTCTCATTAGTTCCAGTTCCGGTAATTATTGAGATATAGCAATTACCAAAGTCAGTAGTCAGTCATCGCCGCAGATCTCTACAGTTGCCTACAAGTTACCTGCAGTGCCGAGTGTTTTAGTCGCCCGTCAGTGTTATGCCGAGTGTCTAACATTCTTTACGTGTTGGACAAAGTGTTTACTTGTTCAGCGACAGAACTTAAACTTTCAGAACTTCAGTTAGATTAGATAGAAATCATCTCATTGCCAAACAGTCTCACAAAGCAAACGATGAGTATCTATGTTGTGTGGCGCTACAGTCTGGAACCGCGCGACCGGTACGGTCGCAGGTTCGAATCCTGCCTCGGGCATGGATGTGTGTGATGTCCTTAGGTTAGTTAGGTTTAAGTAGTTCCAAGTTCTAGGGGACTGATGACCTTAGAAGTTAAGTCTCATAGTGCTCAGAGCCATTTGAACCATTTTATCTATGTTGTGATGTACATTCTTTCAATAAATGGTTGTTATTGTACTCAAGTGTTGCTACAATAGTGACTACAGTTCCTACTATAGTCACTAAAAATCGACGGAAGAAGGGGATACCCGCTGCGTGACGTCGCGCTGTGATTTGTTCGCTTCACAGCTTTGTTGCCACATATACACTGCAGGAACGATGGAGACGAGCTCCAGCTTCATGTTCAGTGTTCCCATGCAATATCGCGTGTTCACATGTGGCATGAGTCTACCGCAGAGACTTGCGTTTTGTAGTGAATGTAATGCAGAGCAAGTGCCTACACCGGTCGGTGTTCGTAAAGAGCAAGACAGAGTAAAACAAACTATAATTGTCCTATCAAATACTGAAGTTTTTTACTGACCAACAGTGATTTTGATGATTTCAACAAAAAGATGATGTGTAGACTGTGCTTGGTTCCTAAGATGGAGGAGAGAATACCACGGCTAGAAAAAAAGTGGTTCAAAGACCTCCGTCCTTCGTCTTCTCCGCTCACTTGGTTTTCGATTCAGACAGTACAATGATGGACGAAAAATATTAAGGGGCTCCGGAACGCCCTATACTTGCAATGTTAAAATAACGCTTATAAATTACATCTTTCTTCACAAAGTATTTGAGGTAGGAAGTTGAACTTTTTACAGATTATTTATTGGAATATGGGCTACAACTTAACACAGGGATTTTACAAAATTTTAGTTCAGTTATTAAAGATGATTTTTTTTCAATTGTAATGAAAATTCACAACATTTTTTTGCAATTTTTTATTTATATATTCAAAAATATACAGTTTTTTGGAAAAAGGCTGTGTTAAATTATGCAGAAGGTACTGTGTAACATTTACTGAAAGTTTGAAACAAATATGTTTGGAAGATGCTTAGAAAACATGTAATTAGTATGAGAAAATAAAAGTTTTGGGAATCGAGCGACAAAGATTGGATTAACTTTTTAGTGCATTCCAGGTCCATAGGATGGATTATCTTCATCCTCTGCAAACTCCTCCTCCAGCTTCCTCTTGTTCCTCCTCCTGTTTACTCTCGCTTGTATTTCTAGACTCTTTACAGCCCTGTCTGCAGCCCGAAGGCGTTCCTTGTCTAAAGCAAGCATCGCTCGTTGTTGTGTTCGTAGATTTTGCTACCATTTTCTTCAGTTGCAGTTACTGCAACACTGTTCCAAAAGGTGGTCATGTATGAACACTTATCACATTTCAGTTGTATTTCACTAGCAAGTCCTACGTGCTTTATTATGGAGAGTTCCAAACCATCTTCACTACAATGAATACATCTTACACAGTTTGAAAAAATTCCTTTGCGAACCGACATATCAAATATTTCATTCACATCCGATTCGCCCATAAAACATTCATAGTTTTCACTCATTGAACCAAGCTTCTTCTGTGAAGTATTTTCTTTCTCACTTTGACTGCTATGGGCAGGTGTACTTGAGAAGTTAGGTTCACTCACTTGGTTATCGTCTTTATTGTTTACAGTAATAACACATACCTTTGGCTTTCCAACATTTCTCCTTTTCTTAAAAGCCTTCAGAGGATTTCTAATAACTTTACTTTTACTCATTATTATACTTCAACAAAACAGAGACTCAAGAAACAGAATTAATTACGAATATTTTCGAGATAACGACAGAGTAAATAAACATGAAACAATCGACAATCACACCAGCGATATATATTGAACCATCACAGGTTAGCCACAACACATACTTTATCTCACATCACTAAAATGTACCTGATGAACACGGACGTTAATAATAACACCATTTGACAGCAGTTTAACAGCGCCACAGTGGGTCACGCCCATGTAGAACACATTTCAAAAAAAAATTTAAAAATAGTTGTAGTCTTCGGAATTGAATAAATTATACATCTATTAAAAGGTAATAGTCTGCAGATTCAGAAAACGAAAAAAAGTAAAAATTGAACTTTTCTTGATTTTGAGCCTTTCCGGAGCCCCTTAATAGAATGAACAGACATTGCAACAGCAAGAGCAGAGTTTTTGCGTAAACTGCACTTATTGTATGCAGAGGATAATAGTCCTGTTGTACTTTCCTATAAAATTTGGGTTTTACTAAATTTTACGGACAAATATATTTTGTTAGACTTCAGCAGAAATAGTGGACTGCAGTCACTTTTGTGCAGCTTATATCTGGTTTTGGGTGATAGTTAAATGATGAAGAATCTTTAACAGCTTCAAATAAAAAATTTTCGAGAGCTACGGAATATCCTCGGACCTACTTAGGCGAGCTGTCGAGACAAAAATCTTTTCGGGGGCATATACACTATGTGATCAAAAGTATCCGGACACCTGGCTGAAAATGACTTAAAAGTTCGTGGTGCCCTCCGTCGGCAATGCTGGAATTCAATATGGTGTTGATCCACCTTTAGCTCTGATGACAGCTTCCACTCTCGCACGCATACTTTCACTCAGGTGCTGGAAGGTTCTTGGGGGAATGGCAGCCCATTCTTCAAGGAGTGTTGCACTGAGGAGAGGTATCGATGTCGGTCGGTGAGGCCTGGCACGAAGTCGGCGTTTCATAACATCCCAAAGGTGTTCTATAGGATTCAGGTCAGGACTCTGTTCAGGCCAGACCATTACAGGGGTGCTATTGTCTTCTAACCACTCGTCACAGGCCGTGCATTATGAACAGGTGCTCGATCATGTTGAAAAATGCAATCACCATCCCCGAATTGCTCTTCAACAGAAGGTGCTTAAAACATGAATGTAGGCCTGTGCTGTGATAGTGCCACGCAAAACAACAATGGGTGCAAGCCCCGTCCATGAAAAACACGACCACACCATAACACCACAGCCTCCGAATTTTACTGTTGGCACTACACACGCTGGCAGATGACGTTCACCGGGCATTGGTTATACCCACACCCTGCCATCGCATCGCCACATTGTGTACCGTGATTTGTCACTCCACTCAACGTTTCTCCAATGCTCAATCGTTCAATGTTTGAGGTACTTACACCAAGCGAGGCGTCCTTTGGCATTTACCGGCGGGATGTGTGGCTTATGAGCAGCCGCTCCACCATGAAATCCGAGTTTTCTCACCTCCCGCGTAACTGTCACGGTACTTGCAGCGGATCCTGATGCCGTTTGGAATTCCTGTGTGGTGGTCTGGATAGATGTCTGCCTACTACACATTACGACCGTCTTCAACCGTCGGCGGTCTCTGTCTGTCAAAAGACGAGGTCGGCCTGTACGCTTTTGTGCTGTACGTGTCCTTTCACGTCTCCACTTCACTATCACATCGGAAACAGTGCAACTGGGGATGCTTAGGGGTGTGGAAATCTCGGGTACAGATGTATGACACAAGAGACACCCAATCACCTGACCACGTTCGAAGTCCGTGAGTTCCGCGGAGCGCCCCATTCTGCTCTCTCACGATGTCTAATGACTACTGAGGTCGCTGATATGGAGTACCTGGCAGTAGGTGGCAGCACAATACACCTAATATGTTTTTAGGGGTGTCCGGATACTTTCGATCACATAGTGTAAATATTCGCGCGCTGCTGCGCATGGAATGTCTCGCAAGTACACGGTCCAGTCACACTAACGTGACCACCGCCGGTGTTCGACGTCAACGTGCAACAACCATTCAGAGACGGCAGGTGGCAGCACTAGCAGTGGAGGGTATATAAAGCGTGTTGGACGACGCGAAAAACAGTGTATTCGTTGTCGTAATGCAGAAAAGAAGTGATTTATGTGACGTTCAAAAGGACCTTTCATTGGATTTAAGGCAAGGGTGGAAGAATTTCCGAAACTGTCATGTTTGTAAACTGTTCGCGTGCCGCCGTGATTAAAGTATACCGTGCATGGCAAAATGGCGATAGCCAAAACGGGCGTTGAGGCAACTGTGGTGCACTATGGGACTTAGATGACAAGCGTGAAAGACCGCTGCGGAGTGTATACTGGCGATTAGGAGTGCAACTGTTGAGCAACTGTTCGCCCAGATGAACCAAGGGGCTACTTCCCGCCGGAGGTTCGAGTCCTCCCTCGGGCATGGATGTGTGTGATGTTCTTAGCATAAGTTAGTTTATGTAGCGTGTAAGACTAGGGACCATGACTTCAGCAGTTTGGTCCCTTAGGAATTCACACACATTTGAACACACAACAATGTCTCCTCAATGACAATTCAGCGAACCTTTCTGCACAGTGGGCCCCTGGTTCCTGTAGCCATGCTGACTGCCGTTTATCGGCGATGAAGGCTGGAATTTGCACGCCACTCTAATGAGTGGCGAAAGACGACCTTATAAGATAAATCACGTTTTATGCTGTATCGGACATGGTCATTGGCCTGTAAGGAATGAAACGGGTGAAAGCAAACGCACTGGGCCAGAGGAGGGAGCAATACTGTACGGTGAATGTTTTTTTGGCGTTCCTTGGGTGATCTTGTCGTTCTGGAAGCAACAATGGGTCAAGACAAGTATGCATCTATTCTTGGAGCCTATGTCTACCCCTACTTGCAGTTTGGTTTTCCTCGGCAAGCTGGTGTCTACCGGCAGCACAACGCAACCTGTCACATAGCTTGCAGTCTACGTGGGTGGTTCTAAGAGCACCCGGGTGATTTTACCGTACTCCGATCGCCACGAAACTCCGAGGATTTATGTCTCAGATGTTAACAAGATTAATTTTATAGTCTTATAACTTTCTTGCCAGAAATTTTTACAAAGTTCAACAGACGGCAAATTCGTGAGCGATATTTTACACAAGCACAACTGTTTCACACCTCTTACTTTATTTTATTTTTTGCCGTACTTCGATATATTTTTATGTTTCCATGGTAAAACATGTATCACATGCATTTATAAACTTTGAGAACTTCGTTATATTTTCTCAGTCGAAATACGTTAGTGTTTCCGTTTTTTCGCACGCGATGAAGTAAAAAAAGATTTTTCTTGGAAATTCCTTGTAACATTAGTTCCTATTTTTTTTCTAAACGACTGTTAAGGATTTTCAGGTGTAAAATACTCCGTCATACCAGACTAAAAATAGAGCTTCCACATATTTTTTTCGGAATTTTGTCTAACATTTGAAACCATCACTAACTGGCAATACTGTAAGAAGGTGAGATGACCTTCGCTTGCTGGCCTAGTCTAGTGACGACTAGTACAGTTTGTCTGTTTCAGAGATATTAATTGCGCTTTGAACCAATAGGCGACTCCTATTTAGGTATTCATCTGTAGCGGAGGGGGGAGGGGGGGGGGATACGCTTCGCTTCCTGCTTCCTCTACGTTCAACATCTCCCTTAACTGTACTCCCTGAGTGTGCAGGGAGATTGGAAGTATCTGTAAGCAGTCAAAAGTTATTTGAGCTGAAGAAGTTGGGCGCCTTAGCGCCTCACACTGTATACAGGTTGTTCCACAGAACCTGGTGATTCAAAAAGAAAGAACACATTTCAGTTGTTTGTTACAGACAAACTATAGAAGATAGAAATGCGTTGCATATGTCACTAGGTAGAGGAAGGTCCAAAGTTCTGACACAAGCTGCGCTGTTGTTTGTAACAACATGGCGATTACACCACAAGAGAAATCATTTTGTGTGTTGCAGCTTGCACGAAGTCAGTCAATTGTTCAAGTACAACGTGCATTCCTCTGCGATTCGACAGGAAGCCGCCTCTGTACAAGCAGGTTTGTGGGTGGCAAAAAATTTTCTTGGAAGTTGGTTGCATATGTTTCATACATTGTTGATTTGTAACGTAAAACGGAGGGATGTTGTAGTAAAAATAAAACAAGAATACAGATTTATGATACAGCGTGTCCTATGCATACTCATACCAGGCTGTTCACCCGAGATTTATTTCGTCATAAAATACGCCTGGAGAAATTGAAGAATCACACTTACGATATAGCGCTAAAAAACGCAAAGTCCTAAAAAAAATTAAAAGAAACCGCAAAGCACTGGTCCGCCACGCAAGTTCTGATGAAAATGTCAGTATATCCTAGATGTGTTCACACGGAGCCCTCGAAAGTCCACAAGACGGGTATGCCAGGAACTTCAGCTTCCTCAACGATGTGGCGTGTTCTGAAAAGACGTCCGCATATGAAGCCATACAAGTTGCATTCACTGCAGCAGTTGCGTCCCGACGACATAACAGAAGGTACGAATATTGCATTTCATTTCTCCAGGATATGGCAGAGGACACTTTCCCAACGTCTCATCATTTCGGAAAAATCGACGATTCATGTATAGGGTAAAGGAAACTGCCATGATGTAAGAATTTATAGGTCACAAAATCCTGGTCTCGTCGTTGAACATGAAAGAGACTCAATCGAAACTGAATGTGTCTTGTGCCGTTTCTGTTCACAAAGTTTATGAATCTATCTTTTTTCCGGCGGGAACAGTGTCATACCTGGACATTCTGCAAAATTGTTCGATTCCTCAGCTCCACTTAAGATTCAAATGATTTCATTTTTAAGCGTGACAGAGCCCCGCCTCAATTTTACCTTGAGGTGCGGCGTTGTCTCAACGACATC
This sequence comes from Schistocerca piceifrons, assembly GCF_021461385.2. NCBI lineage: Eukaryota > Metazoa > Arthropoda > Insecta > Orthoptera > Acrididae > Schistocerca > Schistocerca piceifrons. The sequence goes on from NC_060138.1 coordinate 776,262,794, forward strand.
CCCGCACTATGTTGGATTGGAAGAGGTGAACAACAAGATCTTGTTCATTGGTTTTGACTTCCCTAGTCACCAGACTTCACACCTTGCGATTTTGGTTCTGTGTGGGTACATAAAAGACACAGTCTTTGTCCCGCCTTTTGCAGCTGCTCTTCTGAGAAATCAAATTGCTGGAGCTTGAGCCGTGGTAAAATTTGTTGTTTTGTAGAGCGCGCTGCAGCGCGTAGTGTGAAGCAGTCGCCCTCCGTTTCTGGCGGTGGTGCCGTTGTGGCAATCGCAGCTTTGGTGTCTCCCTCTGGTGGGAAAGGGGAAAGGTTGCCTGTTCACGTGCATTTAAGGTGCGCTATGAGCTCGGCAGTTGGTCAGTCTGTCAGTCTCGGCGAGTCTGGTCAGCTGGTCAGCCGGGTCAGTGTGGGGCAGTCAGTGTCTGTCTGTCGTCAGGAGTGCTAGTATGTGTTAGGCCGTCAGTCTGCTTGAGTTTGTTCAGGCAATGGTCATTGGCGGTTGGATATATCGCGCACTGGGACACAAGATGACCTGTCCGTCTTGAGTGTCGGCGCATGTGAGGTCGCCACGTGAGTCCCGTGGGCCGCGCCGTATAGCGAGAGGTAGTGGCTTCGTGGCCGACACGAGAGCAACAGGTGTCAACCCACGACATCGGCCCGGCCGGTGCGAGCTGCGACGCCGTGAGACGGAAGATCGGCGCTTCTTCCTGCGTCCGTTGAAGCGGCTGGCACTGGACGGTTCGGGAGAGCGTTTCGGGGGTGCTACGCCAGGTCTTTGCCAGACATCGCGGTTTATTAGAAGTTAAGTGATTCGTGATGTGTTGTTTCATTTACTTGCTAAATTCTACTTGTTTTCTTTGTCAGCCTCTCGTCCCCTGCTTGCTCGTCTGTCTCTCATCCGCATTTGTTAGGCAGTTAGTGTCTGTCTGTCTGTCTGTCGGTCTGCCGTACGTTAATAGCTGCCTCTGTCGTGTTTGTCGGATTCGGTGTTAACGAATTTATTGCTTAAGGTGTAAAGGCCGAATTCCTGAAGTATGTTTTTATCTTGTCTATCATCTTGAGAGGCAGTATATGTGTAATATAGAGCATGTTTGTATATCTTATGTAAGACTGCATTTCAAGGGTTTTTATTTAAATGGTCATTTTAGTATACAAAGTTGCCACCCTTCCACCGCAAGAGTTTTCTTTTAAAAACAAGTTGCACTTTCGGTAGAAAGTAATTTTTTTTATGTGTTTTGTACCATTTCCATCCCTCCTACGGGGTGCATAGTTTATGTGTTTGTATTAGTTGTTAAAATTTTTAGTTTAAAGTAATCTGGTGTGTTGCAAATTTGCATCATTGTAGTATTTCAGAGGTTATTGTGAGCGGTCGTGACTACGGCCGTGTTAAAAGGGAGCGGTAAGCTTCTCAGCCCGAAAGGTCATGCTGCCAAAAAAAAAAAAAAAAAAAAAAAGGTTATTTCTGCCTCTGAATGGACTACCACTTCGATGTTTCTCGAGCAATGGTGCTCATTCTGAACGTATAGTTCAAATGGTTCAAATGGCTCTGAGCACTATGGGACTTAACTACTGTGGTCATCAGTCCCCTAGAACTTAGAATTACTTAAACCTAACTAACCTAAGGACATCACACACATCCATGCCCGAGGCAGGATTCGAACCTGCGACCGTAGCAGTCGCGCGGTTCCAGACTGCGCACCTAGAACCGCTAGACCACCGCGGCCGGCCTCTGAATGTATGCTATAGTGTCTGTGCGAACATAAAACTTTGAACCTTTCTCTATCCAGTTATAAGTGCGATGTGTTTCTGTCTTTCGTAGCTTGTCTGTAACAAACGATTGAAATATGTTCTTTCTTTTCTGGCTCAACCTGTACTGATCGGACAGGGAATACGAACTGAGGAGACGAGTGAGTCATCAGTGGACGGAGGACGGGAGCAGGCAGCAAGGACGGAGTGCGGGTGTGTTCTGTGGGCCAGTGGGGCGCCACAGCTGGCGGTGGCAGCACCTGTGCGTGGCGCTACGTCTCGGGTTTCGCGGCCGCCTGCCCGATCCACGCCCGATCCACTCAGGTTTCGCGGCACGCGACCGCCCCAGCCCCCCCCCCCCCCCCCACCAGCAGCCCACTCGGCCCTCATCTAGCACCTAGAAACCACCCACAGCATCACGATGGCATTCATTCGCTGTAGTCGTATCCTGGGTATAACTCGCAACTAGAGTTGTAAAACTACCGTAGGCTACCGTAGACTATAATTAGTAGGCGTAGTAGCCTAATGTAGTTTTCCTAATAGCCTTGATCAGTTAAGATCGTACCCGCGTTACCTGCACGATAGATGTGTTGCATACGTAATGGGCGTTACATCATACCGATGACTTTATTTACACTACTGGCCATTAAAATTGCTACACCATGAAGCTGACGTGCTACAGACGCGAAATTTAACCGACAGGAAGATGATGTGAGATGCAAATGATTAGCTTTTCAGAGCATTAACACAAGGTTGGCGCCAGTGGCGACACCTACAACGTGCTGACATCAGGAAAGTTTCCAACCGATTTCTCATACACAAACAGCAGTTGACCGGCGTTGCCTGCTGAAACGTTGTTGTGATGCCTCGTGTAAGGAGGAGAAATGCGTACCATCACGTTTCCGTCTTTGATAAAGGTCAGATTGTAGCGTATCGCGATTGCGGTTTATCGTATCGCGACATTGCTGCTCCCGTTGGTCGGGATCCAATGACTGTTAGCAGAATATAGAATCGGTGGGTTCAGGAGGGTAATACGGAACGCCGTGCTGGATCACAACGGCCTCGTATCACTAGCAGTAGAGATGACAGGCATCTTATCCGCATGGCTGTAACGGATCGTGCAGCCACGTCTCAATCCCTGAGTCAACAGATGGGGACGTTTGCAAGACGACAACCATCTGCACCAACAGTTCGACGACGTCTGCAGCAGCATGGACTATCCGCTGGGAGATCCTGGCTGCGGTTACCCTTGACACTGCATCATAGACAGGAGCGCCTGCGATGGTGTACTCAACGACGAACCTGGGTGCACGAATGGCAAAACGTCATTTTTTTCGGAAGAATCCAGGTTCTGTTTACAGCATCATGATGGTCGCATCCGTGTTTGGCGACATCGCGGTGAACGCACATTGGAAGCGTGTATTCGTCATCGCTATACTGGCGTAGCAACCGGCGTGATGTTATGGGGTGCCATTGGTTACACGTCTCGGTCATCTTTTCTTCGCATTGACGGCACTTTGAACAGTGAACGTTACATTTCAGATGTGTTACGACCCGTGGCTCTACCCTTCATTCGATCCCAGTGAAACCCTACATTTCAGCAGGATAATGCACGACCGCATGTTGCAGGTCCTGTACGGGCCTTTCTGGATACAGAAAATGTTCGACTGCTGCCCTGGCCAGCACATTCTCCAGATCTCTCACCAATTGAAAACGTCTGGTCAATGGTGGCCGAGCAACTGGCTTGTCACAATACGCCAGTCACTACTCTTGATGAACTGTGGTATCGTGTTGAAGGTGCATGGGCAGCTGGACCTGTACACGCCATCCAAGCTCTGTTTGACTGAATGCTCAGGCGTATCAAGGCCGTTATTACGGCCAGAGGTGGTTGTTCTGGGTACTGATTTCTCAGGATCTATGCACCCAAATTGCGTGAAAATGTAATCACATGTCTGTTCTAGTATAATATACGAGCGCAGTTCAAGAAGTAATGCAACACATTTTTTTTCTGAAACAGGGGTTGTTTTATTCAGCATTGAAATACACCAGGTTATTCCCCAATCTTTTAGCTACACAACACTATTTTTCAACGTAATCTCCATTCAATGCTACGGCCTTACGCCACCTTGAAATGAGGGCCTGTAAGTCTGCACGGTACCATTCCACTGGTCGACGTCGGAGCCAACGTCGTACTGCATCAATAACTTCTTCATCATCCGCGTTGTGCCTCCCACGGATTGCGTCCTTCATTGGGCCAAACATATGGAAATCCGACGGTGCGAGATCGAGGCTGTAGGGTGCATGAGGAAGAACAGTCCACTGAAGTTTTGTGAGCTCCTCTCGGGTGCGAAGACTTGTGTGAGGTCTTGCGTTGTCATGAAGAAGGAGAAGTTCGTTCAGATTTTTGTGTCTACGAACACGCTGAAGTCGTTTCTTCAATTTCTGAAGAGTAGCACAATACACTTCAGAGTTGATCGTTTGACCATGGGGAAGGACATCGAACAGAATAACCCCTTCAGCGTCCCAGAAGACTGTAACCATGACTTAACCGGCTGAGGGTATGGCTATAAACTTTTTCTTGGTAGGGGAGTGGGTGTGGCGCCACTCCATTGATTGCCGTTTTGTTTCAGGTTCGAAGTGATGAACCCATGTTTCATCGCCTGTAACAATCTTTGACAAGAAATTGTCACTCTCAGCCACATGACGAGCAAGCAATTCCGCACAGATGGTTCTCCTTTGCTCTTTATGGTGTTCGGTTAGACAACGAGGGACCCAGCGGGAACAAACCTTTGAATATCCCAACTGGTGAACAATTGTGACAGCACTACCAACAGAGATGTCAAGTTGAGCACTGAGTTGTTTGATGGTGATCCGTCGATCATCTCGAACGAGTGTGTTCGCACGCTCCGCCATTGCAGGAGTCACAGCTGTGCACGGCCGGCCCGCACGCGGGAGATCAGACAGTCTTGCTTGACCTTGCGGCGATGATGACACACGCTTTGCCCAACAACCGTGCTTTTGTCCACTGCCAGATCACCGTAGACATTCTGCAAGCGCCTATGAATATCTGAGATGCCCTGGTTTTCCGCCAAAAGAAACTCGATCACTGCCCGTTGTTTGCAACGCACGTCCGTTACTGACGCCATTTTAACAGCTCCGTACAGCGCTGCCACCTGTCGGAAGTCAATGAAACTATACGAGACGAAGCGGGAATGTTTGAAAATATTCCACAAGAAATTTTCGGTTTTTTCAACCAAAATTGGCCGAGAAAAAAAATGTGTTGCATTACTTATTGAACTGCCCTCGTATTTGTCCAATGAATACCCGTTTATCATCTGCATTTCTTGTTGGTGTAGCAATTTTAATGGCCAGTAGTGTAGTAAGCATAGCGTGAGGTAGTTTTCCTAATAACCTTGATCAGTTAAGATCGTACACGCGTTACCTGCACGAGAGATGTGTTGCATACCTAATGGGCGTTACATCATGTCGACCGCTTTATTTATGAATGCGATCAGTGCTTTACTTAATTCCCCGAGTAACCGGAAGTGATGAACAATCTAGAAACTGAATGAGGATATACACTGAAGCGCAAAACAAACATGCGTATTCAAATACAGAGATATGTAAATAGGCAGAATACAGCTCTGCGATTGGCAACGTCTATATAAAGCAACAAGTGCCTGCTGCTACCATGGCAGGTTATTAAGATTTAAGTGAGTTTTAACGTGGTGTTATAGTCGGCGCAAGAGCGATGGGTCACAACATCAACAAGTGTCAGCTTCCGAACTATTCAACGGAACATCATCGATATGGGCTTTCGGAACTCATGGCCCACTCGTGTACCCTCGATGATAGCACAACAGAAAGCTTTACGCCTCACCTGGGTCAGTCAACACCGACACTGAACTGTTGATGACTGGAAACACGTTGACTGGTCGTACGACACTCGTTTCAAAATTTATCGAGCGGATGGGCGTGAACGTGTATGGAGACAACATCATAAATCCAAGGATCCTGTATGTCAGCAGGAGACTGTACGAAGTGGTGGAGACTCTGTAATGGTGTGGGGCGCGTGCAGTTGGAGTGATATTGGGCCCCTGATACATCTACTTACGACTCTGACAGGTGACACGTACGTAAGCATCCTGTCTGATCACCTGCATCCATCCATGTCCATCGTCCATTTCGATGGACTTGGGCAATTCCAGCAAGACAACGCAGCACCATATATGTCCAGAATTGCTGCAGAGTGGCTCCACGAACATTCTTCTGAGTTTAAACACTTCCGCTGGCCACCATCTCCCCAGACGTGAGCAGTATTGAGCATATCTGGGATGCCTTGCAACGTGCTCTTAAGGATTTATGGACAATCCTCCAGAACTACTTAAGACATTTGTCGAGTCCATGTCACTTCGTGTTGCGGTACTTTTGCGTGATCGTGGAGGACCAACACGGTATAAGGCAGGTGTACCAGTTTCTTAGGCTCTTCAGTGTATAAAGGGCTCTGTAACGTACAGAAAAATTCTGTTCTACATAGTTCTCTTCCTGTCTGTTTCTTAAAAATAAACAGTATTTATAGCACAATTGAAATTGTCAATGTTTCATTCAGATATTATTGATCTGAAAGTGAAGCAGGTGGATGTTGAAGTAACAATAAAAACAATAACAGGTAGTTATCAAATAGCGGTATCAAACGTAATTTCCTCAAAAAATAAAAAATAAATGAAATTGAAAAACAAAAGTAATTGGTTGCATAAAAGCGGGGAAGTTACATGATCATATAATTTTTATTCCTTACGAAATGCAATTTATATTTCGTATGGATATAAAATACACAATGGACTACTACTGAACGATGTGCGGTTTTAATTATGAACCAAACAAAGAAGGACAAGTCATCTGTTCCCAGTTTCTTTCTTACACTATCCTTTGGTTCCCTACCAACGCTGCCAATACCACCGGTAATCCTACTGTTTACTTCATCTTTTATGTACTGTGGCAAAACTACCAAATCCTATTTTTGATAGATCGCAACTCTACTCGCAACGATTAATGTTTCATACGAGGCGTATTCGGAAAGTAAGATCTGATTAGGTGCGAATTCGAAACCAATGTCAAAATCCAATGTAACTTTGCACAGATGTGTTGGTCAGTGTCTTTAGTGTGCCTGTAGATCGCTTCACGTCGCTCTTTTCAGTTCTAAGCGCGAAGTGATCATGCAGAAATGCCTAAAACAACAGTGTCTCCTGCCAACTATGCAGATCTGGTAAGAGCTTGCGCCTGAAGCTATGTAGCTCACATAACATAAATGCCATGCGTTTCTTTCTTGAAGATAATTTTCAGCCGCATTCTGCAGGGGTAATGAAGACGCTCCTGAACCATTTTCGATGGGAAGTGTTTAATCACCCACAATGCAGCCCTTAATTGGCTCCCTCTGTTGGTCGTCTCTGCTCACATGAACCACTGCCTACGAAGAAAAAATTTTGGCACAAACAACGAAAGGCAGACCAGCGTAGAGAATTGAGAGAAAGCACAGGGGGCCCCTTTCCGTAACGAGGGGACGGGAAAGTTTGTTCAACGCCACCACGAATGTTTAAGTCGGGGCAGCGACTATTTAGAAAGCCAGCTGGAGGGTGTGGCTAACTGTTGCGAATAAAATATGTTTGATTTTCAATGTGGTCTTCATGACCGATCGGATCTTACTTTCCGAACAGCCTCGTGCGAACCGATGTGCCAATACCGTTTCTGGATGGTAATGTAAACATCCCAACGTCGGTTCTGGACCTGCTGATTTGGCTGCCAGATTTTCGTGATCTGATACTCGCTACATGTAAACAGCACCGTAATTGAGTCGTAATTTAGTTGTCAGGGATATTTGCTTTTAAATTGTGGAGTACCATGAACAGAGTGCACTGCGTCCATCAGTAAATAAGGTATACAAACGCACACACAGAAATCGCCATACTGCAAGGCCACTCAACCGTGTGCCACCGTGTAGTTACGCATAGATGTTATAGAGGTCGCACATACTACGGACTATAGTATGCTTCCGCCATACGTCATTCAAACTGTCCCCATAGTTATGGTCCAGCACCATTGAGGGCGCTAAAACACAGACTACGGGGATCATTTTAGAAGTCATGCTTACTGAGAATGCGCGACCGTTATGGTGGCGAAATAAAGTTGAAATTCATGTCAACTGTGAGCGAGGGTTTTATGTGTGGCGGTCGTATATGTATTTGCTGGTTCGCGTGGCAAGTCGTGAGTAATTCAGTTTTAAAATGGAAGTAGAAACTCAGTCAGATCGGATTACTTGTAGTCACCAGCGTACTTATATCACAATCGAATACCTACATCGAAAGAAGCCAATGGCAATTTACAGTGCGTTGAGATATATGTGTGGGAATAGTGTAGTGGATCTTAGCACAGTATCACGGTGGTCTGCTCGTGTCCGTGGGTGTTGAGTAAGCATTGAGGACAACCCAGGAAGTAGAAGCCCATCAACTTCAAAAGACTAAACCTCTCACGTTATTATTAATGACATTTTGAGGGAAGATATACGAAAAACGTGTAAGGAAATTGCATATGATGCCAGAATGTCTGTCACTTCAGTTTACAGAACCATAACTGAAAAGTTAAAGACGAAATGCTTCAACGTTATTGAACATAAGGAGAACAGCTTCTGAAAAGGATTATTGCACTTGATGAAGCCTGGATGCGAGATTTTGAGTCAGAACTGACGTCCCAGTGTTCGCAATTGTAAAGTTACGCGTCTCCACACCCGGAAACATCAGCCGCCAATACTCAAACAAGAAACTGAAGATGATATTTGCGTATGACATGAATGGAGTCGTAGCTACAAATAGAGCGCCCCAGGTGACACCTGTAACAGGCGCGTACTACAAGCCGTTTCTGCCAAATGTTTTGCGCCCGAAAATTCGTCAAAGAAGACCTAAAGCGCTTGCTGCTGGTATCCTCATTTTGCACTATATGCAAGACTGCATATTGCCCTACCAGTGAGAGAGGCACTCGACAAATATGGATGCGAAATACTTTCCCATCCACCCCTGATATCTGTCCACCAAACTATGTTTTTTTCCTAAACTGAAGAAACGACTCCATCGAAAATGTTTTGACACAACTGATGCTTTCGGTGTCGTGACTCGAGTAATCAGACAGCTCAACAATGAAGATGCCTTACCCGGAATATAGAAGTTGCCAAAACGTTGAGAAGCTGTCATGAGCAGAAATAGAGATTGTATTGAAGGTCTTTAGAAGTATCTTGTAAAATAAATGGTTTTCATAAATTCTTACACTGTGCAGAACATTTGAAATGACCATGCTTTTACCTGATATTAAGCAAACACACTACCCAACGCAATTACAGGGAAACTTGTTTGAAACCCCGTAATTTTCTCTCATTGCGACGCAGAAGTGTTAAATCTATCTAAAACCTTTCTCTGTAACGATGCAAAAGCGTGACGTCCTGTGACGTCATCCTCGGGCTCGGTAACGTTTCAGGCAGCAAACTGTCGACACATGCAAAAAAGAAGAAGAAGAAGAAGAAGAAGAAGAAGAAGAAGAAAAGGTCAGAGCTCAGAAGCTCATATCAGGCGTAAGGAGTATTAATGATATCACATTGGCACCAAATTTTAGCGCAGTTCTGCCCAACACCACCGTGGACGAGTCACACGATTGGAAGGTCGTCACACCTCTTCTTACCATCACTTCACCCCTTCTTCTGACACCTCTGCGTTTAAGGTCAGAAAGCAACGACCAGTGTTGAAATCTTTTCTTGTGGGTGACTGAGGAAAACATTTCAGACTCCTGCCGCTCAGAATCGAGACGAAAGGGCTCAGGAGAGGGCATAAAGGATGTCAATGAAACCACGCTTTCCATTTTCACACATTTTGCGATCGAAAACAATAGTTTCCAATGCGATGTGCAACAGGACGACGTACTCGAAATCCTTTTAGACTGCTGACACCCCGGACGATTCAACCCCACTCTAAGGTTATTATGGGGCCCCAACGTCATTGAACGTGATAGCTATTACAGATTCTATAGCTCCTTCCACATACTTGGCACGACGTTCGAAAGTTTTACCGTATGTGGACCGGTCTACATTGACGGTTTTAATACGCGCTGGGTTGGTAATACATATGCCATTGCACCATCTCCACGGACCAAAACTAACAACTGGCTGTGGCGGGCATGTGAACACCGTCCCCAAAGTGCTGAGTGCCTAAGCATAGTGTTTAGGGCGAGTCTCAATACAGCCAGTTCTATGGTACTGTCCACGTACGAGTAAGTATGGTGTCTAGAATCCAGCATACAAACGCTGTGATAATTTCAGGATATCGTGGAATATAATATATGCCCACGATTTCTACGTATTAAAAGTAATGTGAACAGCAACCGAAGCATCTACTTGGCTTTAGAGGACGGGGGTGGTACTCCCCTATGAGGTAACTGCACACGACATATTTCAGTAGGATAATGCGTGGCCAACAATGACGAGTAACATGCACAGCTTCGAATACAGGTACAACTACTGTTCTGGTTTGCATGTTTACCCCTCACCTTTAGCTCTAAACCAAAATTAAACCATGCTAGACTTGCCAGAGACCTACTGTCCTTCTTCCAATCCCTGCAAAGGAAACACTTTCTTGCCACCAATCTCTTCAACCAAAGCCAACCTACTTCCAACGTTGAATCCTGCCTCTACCAATTCATACCAGTATCCAGACCTATCGTCCCCCTCCCAATTAACCACCCACCCACTGGTCACCTTCCAGGAATTTCTTACCTCCAAGTGGCCCTCACTAGCCTTCCCCAGGTTTATTCTTACATCAAACTTCCAGAAGAAGAAAGAACAGCCATACATCATCTTAAAAAAAAAGATCCTGACCTTATCATCCTACTTGCAAACAAAGGTTCCACCACTGTTGTAATGAATCACAGTGACTACCCCCAGCAACATCAGTGGGGAGACGCAAGTAAACGACGCGAAGGAAACACATCGAGGACCTCATGCGTTGCATGCCACAATAGTTAGAGATTCCGACCGCAGTATGTGGGGCTCGTCACACTACACCGAGTTCACGAAGTCAGAAGTCCTGTAATCCTACGCGTGTGTCTGTTGTCTTGAACCGGATCTGCAGTGTGCGATTCATTTCAGTCACATGCATCCTTTACGGTCTTGACAGTTACGGTGAGACGCTACTTTCTGAAGAACCGCTGTGTGTATGACATTCATTGTAATCCGGGATGAGACTCCCGGAAGCTGCGCGCCCGAGAGCAGGGCATTGGCCGAGTGTGTGTGTGTGTGTGTGTGTGTGTGTGCAGAATGCCTCGCGTCGCGCTTCCCTAGTAGCGCACGGGTGACCGCAGAGCGTCGCGTCGCGACGCGGCGGTTTGCCAGCTGGCAGCGGCCCGGCCGACCCGCGCCGTTACGTGTCCTGCCACCGCTGCTCCTCGGGGGACTGTGTTGGGACCTCTGCTCTGTCACAGCGCACCTACGGCTCTGACTGCTACCAGGCCGCGTTGTGGCGCTTCCGTTCACTTTATGGGTAGATATTTGCTTGCACGCATCCGCGGATCCGCGGATATTAAAAATTTTGTGAACCAGTTTAATCTCCTTCAGTACGCCGGAACACCGGCTTAAAGTTTCCGCCAGGCCTATATTTTCGTCTACTGAAATCTGACGTCGTAATTTATGTCTCACTGATGAATAAAGTAGAGAGCAATCATGACCACACTTAATTATAACGTATCCCGTGTGGCAATTGAATCTCAATGTAGATAAGTGTAATGTGCTGTAAATACAGAGAAAGAAAGATTCTTTATCATTTAGCTACAATATAGCAGGTCAGCAACTGGAAGCAGTTAATTCCATAAATTACCTGGGAGTAGGCATTAGGAGTGATTTAAAATGGAATGATCATATAAAGTTGATCGTCGGTAAAGCAGATGCCAGACTGAGGTTCGTTGGAAGAATCCTAAGGAAGTGCAATCCGAAAACAAAGGAAGTAGGTTACAGTACACTTGTTCGCCCACTGCTTGAATATTGCTCACCAGTGTGGGATCCGTACCAGATAGGTTTGATAGATGAGATAGAGAAGATCCAACGGAGAGCAGCACGCTTCGTTACAGGATCATTTAGTAATCGTGAAAGCGTTACGGAGATGATAGATAAACTCCAGTGGAAGACTTTGCAGGAGAGACGCTCAGTAGCTCGGTACGGGCTTTTGTTGAAATTTCGAGAATATACCTTCACCGAGTAGTCAAGCAGTATATTGCTCCCCCCTACGTATATCTCGCGAAGAGACCATGAGGATAAAATCAGAGAGATTAGAGCTCACACTTCCGCCACACACCGTCAGGTGGCTTGCGGAGTGTAGATGTAGATGTAAATGCTGATATGGTCCGCTGAGCGACGTCAGGTAAATATAAATAGGTGTTATAATTTTGCACTATAGACGTTGCATGAATTGTTGAACTAAAATGCCGTGTTTGTTCTGTATTTCATGCTCAACGATCGAGCTCAGATAAGGTGTTCCAGCGCTGTTCTGATGATGCGGCAACGGGTATACTGGGCGCTATTGGAGTCCAACCAACGAGTACTGGACGGCAGACGACCTGCAGATGTTGTCGAGTATCACTCTTGATTATTAAAATGTCTTGCTAAATAAATGGAATGATGGAACGGTAGCCACTGTTGTATCTGACGCCTAATGGTGAACATTAAAAAGTTACATTCTACCAAATATGTGTCTATTGGTAATTCAATGTACATGAGATTTGCTCAGAAGAAATATAGTGATATCTCGGATAGGAGAGGTACGAAATAGGAGGATATTTAATTCTGAGAGTTTCTAGTTGCAGGAAGATTCGCTAAGAAACTTTAATGGAAATTCTCATAGCCGTAAAGAAGCTAAATGGAAGTTTAATGACAGTAAATGCTATTACAATGCTATTACACAGTGTGCGTGTTCGGAAGTGAAAATAATGTCTTGACGGTTATTAGTAACAAAACTCGATTACTTATTTCGCGCCGCGTGGGGTAGCCGCTGGGTCTTGGGCGCCTTGCCACGGTTCGCGCGGCTCCCCACGTCGGAGGATCGAGTCCTCCCTCGAGCGTGGGTGTGTGTGTTGTCCTCAGCGTAAGTTAGATTAAGTAGTGTGTAAGCCTAGGGACCGATGACCTTAGCAGTTTGGTCCCATAGGAACTTAACACAAATTACCACAAAATTTTTACTCACTTTGCACGTCAGTATGCAGTCATGTACTAAACTTTCGAAGAAGTGACACTCACTAATAGAGAATTAACAGTAAAAGGAAACCAAAAAACTATCTTACGGAAGTTATGAATTTAGTAAATGCGAGTTACACCGACTGATCTGAATTCACCTATTAACCGTAGTTACGCTTTGGTGAAGAACGTATACAATCGAACCGTGCCTGTTATATGTTTGCTGCTATCCTTAAAACCCACTATAACAGATTTTTAACTGTTATTATCCTGATTCTTAGTGAGCGTGTTATCTCTAAGATTCGTATCTGAAGTGAACATAGGTATTGTACCTATACTAACGAAGTTCAAATAGTTATATTAAATTGTGGGCAGTTATTTAGACGCTTATGGACTGCGATAAGGCTTTACGAAAGGAACTTTTATTCGAAATGTGCATGAAGTACGACATTGCCTCCAGAGATTAATGGACTGTGTGAAAATGGATTGACTGATACTTCCTGTGTTTCAGAAAACAGCAAACTTTGTGCCACGAACGGAATTCAACATTTCACCTCCAAAATTATGCCTGTGTCTCGTTATTGTTAGCGAAAAGAATCTGCAATTGAATAATAGTATTTAATAGAATATTTTAAATGAATGAAGATTTATGCGGGTTCGTGTAGTTGTTGGTTAGACTTCGATTTGCACCTCCGGCGTGGCGACACAAGGCCACAACAGCAAATAGACAAGAAATAAAAGTCCTTAACGGTTAAATAATTCGTCGCAAGCAGCGTGTAGGTGACAACAGAAAAGGTGGAGCACAAAAGGTGTCACATTCTTGATACACTTCGTAGGTTACAGTTTTCTGTCGTAATTACTGAAGGAGAATTTGCGAAATTTTCTTGGCTCATTTTCACAGCACGGGTAAGTCAGATGAAGTCATATTACAATTTTCCGTCTTGCATTCTGTTAAATGTTAGTCATGTAGGGCGTTACTTAAATATATATTAATTCACCATAAATTAAGGTTATTTTAACATATTGTACTTTCCTATGTAATAAGTGTTGCAGGGTGTAATTGTTAACACACTTCAGAAGAACGTTGATACATTCACTGACCTTATAACAACTCACTGACCTTAATAGCGCAAACGTATCCACGGAAACCAGCATCCATTCACACCTCCATTGGTAGGCGACGTTCTTCATACCAGACTTTAGACCGAGCGAGGTGGAGCAATGGTTAGCACACTGGACTCGCATTCGGGAGGACGACTGTTCAAACCCGCGTCCAGCCACCGTGATTTAGGTTTTCCCTGATTTCCCTAAATCGCTTCAGGCAAATGCCTGGATGATTGCTCTGAAAGGGCACGGCCGACCTCCTTCTCCATCTTTCCCTAATCCGATGGGACCAATGACCTAGCTGTTTGGTCCCCTTCCCCAAATCCACCAACCAATCATGACTTTAGGACTTTCTGACACCCAATAATGAACATATGAGGGCGTGCTGAAAAGCAATGCTTCAGAATTTTTATGTGAAAACTTTTAAAGCTTTTTAAATAGAACAAACATTCTTAACATTCTGCATGTTTGTACTTTCTCCACATAGTCACCCTGGCGACGAACATATTTCTATCCATCGAGAGACCAGTTTGTTGATGCTGTCACTGTAGAATGTTAAACTTCGTTGACGGTGACACAACCTCACCTTTGTTTGCATCGCTTAATCATTACCAAATTGAAGATTTTGCCGGCCGGGGTGGCCGAGCGGTTCTAGGAGCTACAGTCTGGAACCGCGCGACCGTTACGGTCGCAGGTTCGAATCCTGCCTCGGGCATGGATGTGTGTGATGTCCTTAAGTTAGTTAGGTTTAAGTAGTTCTACGTTCTATGGGACTGATGACCTCAGAAGTCCCATAGTGCTCAGAGCCATTTGAATCATTTTTGAAGATTTTGTAGGTGTTCTTTGAGTTTTGGAAAATGATGAAAATTGGATGGGACCAAGTCGGGACTGCATGAAAGATGAGAGATAACAGTAAACCCAAGGCGTCGGAACGTTATAGATATCGAAGCCCCCGTGTGTCGTCTGGCATTGTCGCACTGAAGGAGATGGCGCTTCATGTGTGGACGTTTACTGTCGTTAGAAACTCGATTACAGCACTCTGTTTTCGCGCAACGATATAGTTACGTGCACACCGCCATGTTACATGCTTCAATATAAAGCTCTCTAGTGGCAGAGAACTGCAAATATGTAGACATGGAGAATAAAAATGTAGAATGTTGATAACGTTAGTTTTATTTAAAAACTGTAAAACTTTTCACAAAAAAATTCGGAGGCATTACTCTTTAGCACACCCTCGTACCTTAACATGCTGGTTAAAATAGATTAGTAACCATATTGAGAATAGTGCTACAATTCTGGAAATAAGAATTGTATTTAACAAGGCAGGGCACACTAATGGCGAAGATAAGAATGAAGTTCTGAAATGAAATTAAGTTGACAGGTGCTTAGCAATAGCGGTAGTCAGACGTCAACTAGATTTACACAATTTTTGTGCGCACAGTGTGGAATTGTCCGAAGAGTGAATAAACCTATAAGAAATAGTTCTTTCGGACGTCGTATCAGAAGCAAGTTTTATCTAAAATTAATGTCACAGTACTGACCAAAGTAACTGAAAAAACCCAATTTCTCTGCAATATGTGTAAAAATATGTTGTCGTACGCTGATTTAGCACAGTGGATGAGATCTGATCCCTATTTCATGCCATAAAAGAAATAGAAATCAAACCTGTGAGCGTAAATTTCTGACGCTGGAAAAGGGAAAAAAAGAAGAAATCTGTTAGCTGGATTGGATGGCAAGTCTTTTCTGGGGTGGGACAGATACGTGTCGAATATCTCCTCTAAAACACAGCACTTAACACAGAAATTCGTTTCATTTTTTCATTAGTGCTAAATAAAAACATAGTATAGATATAATCTACATGCAGCGTCTATATGTAACTGAACATGGCACGTTTGGGAGAAGGGCGGCTGCCGGCGATGTTAGCCTGAAAGCTAGTGTGGTCGAATGTCATCAAAGAGACATCTACCGAAGAAACTCCATTTGGGGGTCCGAGGATAGATTGGTGGAAAGTTAACCCAGAAATGGATGGTTGTATAAAATAAATGTGATGTAATGTGTATAAACATACACGAAGTGCCATCGACTGTCTACGATTACAGTGGGACGATTATATAAACTTACGTGACCAAGGAAAATACCAGACAGACTTGTCGGAACAATCGAAGAGAGCTGTAATTGATAAAAAAAGGTCCATTACAGGATCCTTGTTCGGATAACGATTGATTTCTGCACGCGTATCCAGTTGGTTTAACGGTTAAGAGAAGAATAAATAAAGAGTCGCTCACTTCGACACGTGATTATTTGGACAGCGCGAGGGCGGCTAAGAAATGTTCAACAAACTCTCATAAAAACGCAGGGAAAATGGCGTTGTACAACGCGAAGAGCATTACTTCACAAAATACACAAAGAGTCCCGTTACAAGATCGTTGTTCGACTAACTCTTGACTACTTTTGTGGCCGCTTACCGAGCCAGTTTAACGGAACTAATGGAGAAGAATAAACGAAGAGCTGCGCATTACGACACGTGATTATTTGGACAGTTCGAGCGCGCCACAGAAACGTCCAACAAACTCTAATCGAAAACGCTGCAAAAGAAAGCGTTGCACGAAGGTGTTTTACTTCTTAAATTATCGAGAATCCACATTCGATTACGAATCTAGGAACTCATTACTTCTTCCAACATTCATATCCCGTAGTAAATACAATGAGGTGACAAAAGTAATTGTCGGACTTCCATTTGCCTGGCGTAGTGCAGCAACGCGACGTACCATGGACTCAACAAGTCATTCGGAGAAAAAAAAGCTCTGAGCACTATGGGACTTCACCGCTGAGGTCATCAGTCCCCTAGAACTTATAACTACTTAAACCTAACCAACCTAAGGACATCACACACATCCATGCCCGAGGCACGATTCGAACCTGCGACCGTAGCGGTCGCACGGTTCCAAACTGTAGCGCCTAGAACCGCTCGGCCACCACAACCGGCTTGGAAGTCCCATGCAGAAAATATTATAGTGAGCCATACTGTCTCTATAGTCGTCCATAATTTCGAAAGTGTTGCCGGTGCAGTATTTTGTGCACGAACTGAGCTCTCGATTATGTCCCGTAAATATTCGAAGGGATGATGTCGGGCTACTTGGGTGAACAAATCTTACGCTCTAATTGTCCAGAATGTTCTTCAAACCAGTTGCGAACAATCATGGCCCGGTAACATAGCGCATTGTCATCCATAAAAACTTCGTAGCTGTTTGGGAACATGAAGACCATGAATGGCTGCATATAGTTTCCAAGTAGCCAAATATAACTATTTGTAGTCAGTGGACCGGAGGACCCAGTCTGTTCCGGGTAAAGACAGCCCACACCATTATGCAGCCACCACTAGCTTGCACAGTCCCATGTAGGCAAGATGGGTCCATGGCTTCATGGGGTCTGCACCACACTCGAACCCTACCATCAGCCCTTTCCAACTGAAATCGGGACTCATCTGGCAAGGCCACGGTTTTCCCGACGTCCAGGATAAAACAGGTATGGTGACGAGCCTCGGAGAGGCGCTGTAGGTGACGTCATGCTGTTAGCAAAAGTACTCGTGTCGGTCGGTCGTCTGCTGCCATAGCTCATTAACGCCACATTATGCCTCACTGACCTAACAGATACGTTCGTCGTACGTCCCACATCGATATCTCCGGTTATTTCATGCAGTGTTGTTTGTCTGCTAGCACTGACAACTCTACACAAACGCCTCTGCTCTCGGTCGTTAAGTGAAGGCCATCAGTCACTGGGTCGTCCTTGGTGTGAGGTAATACCTCAAATCTGGTACTCTGGGCGCACTCTTGTCACTGTGGATCTCGGAATATTGAATTCCCTAACGATTTCCGAAAAAGGACGTGCCATGTGTTTAGCTCCAGCTACCATTCCGAGTTCACTGTTTGTTAATTCCCGACGTGCAGACAATCACGTCGGAAATCTTTTCACGCGGATCAACTGAGACAAATAACAGCTCCGCCAGTGCACGGCATTTTTATACCTTACGTACTCGACACTACCACTACCTGTACATGTGCATGTTGCTATCCCATGACGTTTGTTACCTGATTGTAATTCTTATACAATATTTACCGTCCTGACGAGTGGTGCACATACCATACCGAAACCTGGGTGTAAATTCAGAATACGTAGTGAGGGCTGGCAAAGGCCTATAGCATTCGTGGGTGACCCGTATTTGCCGTTATGCATTAGAATCAGCTGAATTGGGATCTATTCGCGTCTACTGACTACCATGCACCTGCCACCGGAATGTCGATATCGTCGAGCACTGTGTTCAGAATATTTCATGAAGGTGATATGTGTGAGTAACGACCAGCTACGTGTGTACCGTTAACTGATCCTCACGTCAGGAATCGTTAACAGTTGGCGAACTTACTTGTATTGTCGGGTGCAGGTCAATGGATAACTGTTTCTTCGTGAATCTGCTCCGGTTTAGCTAGCAAAGTGTCAATGGACGTGTTTTGTTTTAGTGAGATCTTGTGGCCCGTTAACATCAATCAAACACCTGTTGAATGGGTGCCTCATGTGTGAGATATTTAACGTGTAAGTATATGGAGCCATCCACTGTTTCTTACGTAGAAACGTGACAGACAAGTGTAATGGAGGTGACGTAAGATGTTTTATTCGTAGGTCGTTATGCCCCTACAGTCTATGACGCTTTTATTCAAGAAGTTCGACGGCCGAATATCAGACAGCTCTTTGATTTGCCAGCTCGATGTCTTGATTATTAGAGTTACACTAGCGGTCACGAGTTTTCCACCACCCGTGATAGAACTATACACTTTATTTCAATGTACAAACGCATCGCACAGATTAAATAAACCAAGGAAATAAATATTTTCTCTCCCTATCATTAAGTGCAGTATAATATGGTTTAGATTTTAGTCTCTACAAAGTATCCACCTTTAGTCCTCAGAACAGTTGCACGAATTCTTGGCATTCTAGAGGCAAGATTTTGTAGTGTTTTTGCAGATACTGAAGTTCAATATGTTTGTAAAATATTTTATAGATGTTCAATATTAGATGAACTTAGTTTTATGACCTCCTTGCCAAGGTCATCCCATAAGAGTTCAATGGGATTTAACGCAACTGACTGACTTGGCCAAATCATATTCTTCAGTTCACCATATTTCTCTTTTCTATTCATATCATAATTTGTAAGTTAGTCTTTGATGATTCTACAGCTGCAGAACAAACCCACGACAAGACATCCCTTGGCAGAAGGAACTGCATTGTGATCAGCATTATGTGGTATCCCTCATTTTTTAATGTATCATTAATTCTCACTAGATCACCGACTTTATCACCCGTAAAACTTCCACACAGCATGAGCGAACGTCCACCATGCTTCACCATTGGTGTTACTCACTGTCTCTTCACATGTTCTCCACAAAGTCGACGAACAAATTTTCGACGATTGCTTCCAAAAACCTTAGACTTAGAATTATCCGTAAATAATACTTTGGACCATTGCTGCACACTCCAATTTTTATGTCACAGAGCCCACTGCAAACTTTTCGCTTTATTTTGTTTGCGTAATAAAAGTTTCTTGCCCCATCCTTTTAAAACTTGTTCACGAAGACGTCGTTGCACTGTTGAGACAGATATAGGAACACTAGCACACTATTTATTTCTTCGCGAATTTCAGGTGCAGTACGAATCCTCTTATGTTTACTCTGTACACATATGAACTGATCTTCCCTGTTCTGTGCTCTTCTAGCTCGTGAAACACTTGCATTTGCGCCAGTTTGCTTGAACCGATGCAATGTATACATCATTGTAAATTGGGTTATGGCATTTTATGTTGCTACTGTCCTACTAGAATAGTCTTCCTAATGCAGAGCTACAATTACAGCAAGATTTTTTTCAATTCAGCTCTCCTACTTCCGTCCCATTATGAGATAATACGGTATGAAGCTGATCGTGTATACGAACACACTGCTAGATGCACACAGTGTACTGTAAACTAATGCGATCTGGTTTCTACACAGACAGCTTGTCATACTTGAATAGAACAGTCGTTAGCACCCCTCATTGCGTACAACCGGTCAAATACACAACAGGGGCACTCAGTCTTTATATGTTTATGCTCGTTTTCTTATCAGAACGGGAACATGATAGAATATTCAAAAAGAAATTCCTATTTCAGCGACAAATCCATAGTTGTGATAAGCGATCGAAAAATTTTGTCAGGTAGCATATCTCTTTTGCGAGTTCTGATTTGTGTAAACTAACGTGAATAACTGCCTTTTGCTTCTGCATTTTGCATAACCACATCGATAAGCCAAAACATTATGGCGACCTGCTTAACAGCGTATTGGTAGGCTTTGGAAATACAATACGGCAGCTATTTTAGGTGGCGGAGGACATCGAAAAAGTGCAAAGAACGGCAGCTCGTTTCGTGTTATCGCGCAATAGGGGTGAGAGTGTCACTGGTATCATACGCGAGTTAGGGTGGCAGACATTGAAGCAAAGGCGATTTTCTCTGCGGCCAGATCTATTTACGAAATTTCAATCACAAGTGTTTGCTTGGTTTCCGGAGGTAGGAGGCGTCACATGTCTACTCAGCTCACGCCGTTTTCTTGGATAGCGGGCCGGTGGTTTGTGGAAGCGAAGCTGGTGCCTGACAGTATCCCAGATGTATTCCATGGGGTCAAATTGGTCGAATTTAATGGCTGAAACATCAACATGAGTTCACCAGCATACTTCTCAAACCACTGTCGCACGATTATCGGTGAAACGTAGACAGTTGTCTTCCTGGAAGATGTCATAGCCGTCGGGGAAACTTCAAACGTGATGCAGGTAGTCTGCTTTAATGTTTATATAGTCACACCTGTCATGGTGCCTTGGATTACTACCACAGGTCCCATGAGAGCCCCAGTGAAGTTCTGCCAAAGCATAATATTGTCCTCGCCACCAGGAGCCTGTGGCACGGTGGATGTCTCGAGGAGTAGTTTCCGTGACGGACGGGCACGGTCTCTGACTTGGTGTAACAAGAAATGTAATTGATTCAACCGACTAGGCTACACGTTTCTATTGTGGTCGTATGTAAAGTACACCAGTGGTAAAACACAGTCAATACCGTCACTGCGCGATATCGATGGAAATGTTACCGATGATGGTGCCACTAAAGCGGAGTTACTAAATACAGTTTTCCGCAATTCCTTCACAAAAGAAGACGAAGTAAATATTCCAGAATTCGAAACCAGAGCAGCTGTTAGCATGAGTGACATAAAAGTAGATATCTTAGGTGTTGCGAAACAAATCACTTAAGAAAGGCAAGTCTTCCGGTCCAAATGGTATACCAATCAGGTTCCTTTCAGAGTATGCAGACACAATAGCGCCTTTCTTAGCAATCATATACAGCCGCACACTTGACGAAAGGTCTGTTCCTAAAGACTAGAAAGTAGGACAGGTCACATCAATATTCAAGAAAGGAAATAGGAGTAACGCATCGAATTACAGACCCATATCACTGATCTCAATTTGCAGTAGCATTTTGGAGCATATACTGTACTCGAACATAATGAATCACCTTGAAGAAAATGACTTATTGATACATAACCAACACGGATTCAGAGAATATCGTTCTTGTGCAGCACAGCTAGCTCTTTATTCTCATAAAGCAATGAGTGCTGTCGACAAGGGATCTCAGATCGATTTCAAATTCTTAGATTTCCAAAAGGCTTTTGATACTGTTCCTCATAAGCGACTATCAATCAAATTGCGTGCATATGGAGTATCGTCTTAGTTGTGTGACTGGATTCGTGATTTCCTCTCAGAGAGGTCACAGTTCGTAGTGATAGACTGTAAATCATCGATTAGAATAGAATTGATATCTGGCGTTCCGCAAGGTAGTGTCATAGGGCCTCTGCTGTTCTTGATTTACATAAATGATCTAGGTGATAATCTGAGCAGCCCCCTTAGATTGCTTGCAGATGACCCTGAAATTTACCGTCTAGTAAAACCATCAGACGATCAATTCCAATTACAAAATGATCTAGAGAGAATTTCTGTATGGGGTGAAAAGTGGCAATTGGCACTAAACAAAGAAAAGTGCGAGGTCATCCACATGGGTTCCAAAAGAAATCCGATAAATTTTGGGTATACGATAAATCGCACAAATCTGAAGGTTGTCAATTCGACTAAATACGTAGGAATTACAATTACGAGCAACTTAAATTGGAAAGGCTACATAGATAACATTGTGGGGAAGGCGAAACAAAGACTGCGGTTTGTTGGCAGAACAGTTAGAAGATGCGAGAAACCCACTAAAGAGACAGCCTACATTACACTTGTCCGTTCTCTTCTGGAATATTTCTGCACGGTGTGGGATCCTTATCAGGTAGGATTGACGGAGGACATCGAAAAAGTGCAAAGAACGGCAGCTCGTTTCGTGTTATCGCGCAATAGGGGTGAGAGTGTCACTGGTATCATACGCGAGTTAGGGTGGCAGACATTGAAGCAAAGGCGATTTTCTCTGCGGCCAGATCTATTTACGAAATTTCAATCACCAACTTTCTCTTCCGAATACGAAATTATTTTGTTGACACCCTACTACGTAGGGAGAAATGATCATCATAATAAAATAAGAAAAATCAGAGCTTGAACGGAAAGATTTAGGTCTTCCTTTTTCCCACGCGCCTAGCGGGCCGCAGTGGCCGTGCGGTTAAAGGCGCTGCAGTCTGGAACCGCAAGACCGCTACGGTCGCAGGTTCGAATCCTGCCTCGGGCATGGATGTTTGTGATGTCCTTAGGTTAGTTAGGTTTAACTAGTTCTAAGTTCTAGGGGACTAATGACCTCAGCAGTTGAGTCCCATAGTGCTCAGAGCCATTTGAACCATTTTTTTCCCACACGCCATTCGAGAGTGGGATGGTAGAGAAGTAGTATGGAAATGGTTCGATGAACCCTCTGCCAGGCACTTAAATATGAATAGCAGAGTAACCATGTACATGTAGATGTAGACCCACCATCCCATCTCGATGATCTTGTGCCACTACAATTGTGACTGACGATGTCGTTGTGTCAACATGGGAACACGTAGTGGTTGTCTGAGCGTGTGCTGAACGGAGTGCTGCAAAACACTTTTACCTATATGAGCACTGTACTCTGTCGTCAGTTCTACCACTCATAGCTCCTTTCCTAATTTACAGAGCAGGCAAACCTCCGACTTCCACGTCCTGTGACGAGCCGTGGACGTCCAAGACCCTCTCCACTATTCGTAGTTTTATCGTCCTTCAACCGCCTTCCATTGATGCTCGTGGCAGTAGCAGGCAAACAGCCTCTCAGCTTTGCCGTTTCTGCCATGCTCGTTCCCAGGCCCTGAGGCATAGCATTTTGCCCTTTGTCAAAGTCTCTTATTTCGGTGGATTTCCACGTTTCCGGCTTGTATCGTTGCTATAATGATTCTCTGCTCCGCTTATATACTTCCCTTAAAGCGCCACGTTCCCGCAGCTAGGCCAGACGACATTCTCTCTCGTGATGGGCAGTGCTCATAATGATTTTTATTTTATTAGCATAAGGCCGTGATCCAAGGCATATTATTTGCCTAACATTTCGCCTTCCAGTGCTGCGGACATCATCAGGGGCTACTACAACTCAGAAAACTCAAACAGTCTTAAGCAAACTCAGTAGCCAAACAAATCCACGCAACGGTGCATTCAGACCGTTGCCTAAAAGTGGCCACACACGTAACGCGTGCTTGACAAGCACGCATGCGCAGACGTGCTTGCGCAAGCACTCACAAATTTCTTGCGCCTTCACACGGCTCAAACATGCATGTACAAGTAGCAGTCTGTTGTCTGTTAACCAGAAAATGTAGAGTTCAGTCGACAACGCGCTGGCTTTCGCAACCTTCTTGATTATGTCACGAATAAAAAGGGGGGAAACAGGACAGATGGAATAAATATTCGTTAAGAAACGAAAATATTATTCCCATAGTAACTATTTGCAATAGATACGCTACGGAAGCTGTCTCACGGTATTGCTGCTTTACTTTCCTTTTTCTTCGTGTAATATTGTATTCTTTGACTTGTCCAACATTACAGTACATCCTCCATACAGAATGTAATTTAACAGGACCAAATAAAAAATTGAATCGAATCAGATAACTGAACAATACATTCACAAGCCTCCCTATTCTCGGTACACACACTCAAGTATGCATACACTTGCGCAAGCATAACCGCATTTGCTTAACCGAAATTCGATCAAGAATCAAGCTGCTTGCACAGGCCTGATGCTTGCACAAATTTATCTTGCACACGCTCAGGCATACTAAGACAAGCAATCTTTGTGCACGCGTGTTTGTCAAGCATGAAATTACGTCTGTGGCCACATTAAGATCGCGGAATAGCGCCGACGTGTGTGTGGAGCTGTTAACTTTATTTAGCACTAAGGTCTACAACTTGTCTAATGTCAGACCTTTTCTTTTCTATTGAAGTAATTTTACTGCTTTTGAATTTCTATGATCTCTGTGTACATCCTTGTATGCTTCCCCCCTCCCCCCATCTAATTACTGTATCTAAATAAAACCATAGTACCGGAGAAAGGAATTTGGTGGAATTGGGCGCAAATGCGGCCCTGAAAGCCTGGATTGTATAATTTGTCATAACGCTTTGGCTCACCAGAGTATGTGTACCGATATATTTAGATGTGCTGTCGTCATTGGCATCTTGGTGTCGTGTCGTCCTCATCTTCCATTATATTGAGTGAGCGTCGGGCAATGGCACAAACCTCTATGTCGATATTGGAACACTTTATATAGCAACATATTCTCTGGCACCATATAACTCGTTGGCACCTATATTGTGAAAACACTGGTAGCTGCAAAATCTGCACGTAAAATTTAGTGCACTTTTCGCGCTCTGGATGCTGATGTAATGGTTCAGTTCTTTGTCAGTTTTGGTGTAAATCATGACTTATTGAAATGTTTGCGGTTGGTGGCGAAGAAAACTCACTGTTTAAAGATAATTCAATACCTCCTCTTGTTAACAGTACGGGTAATGTTAACGGATGCTGATAAACAGAAGGCCGAAATTCAAAACCTAGCATTCAAAAACTCGTTTACGGTAGAGGACTGCAGCCCGATTCCCCTTTTCAATTATCGAACAAACGCAGGGATGGCTGAAATAGTACTTAGTGTATTTGGGATTGTAAAACAGTTAAGACCCTTAGACGCCAGGAAAGAATCTGGCCCAGACGGCATCCCCGTAAGATTATATGTTGACTACGCTACAAATATAGCACCATTCTTATCCATCATCTATCAGAGATCACTGGAACAGCGGAAAGTTCCACGGGACTGCAAGAAGGCCCAGGTCATACCAATCTATAAAAAAGGTAGAAATTCGGATGCACATAATTACCGGCCAATTTCACTGACATAGATTTGTTGTAGAATCATGGAACATATTTTGTGTTCAGACATAATGACCTTTCTAGACTCTGAGAAGCTCATCTGCAGAAACCAGTACGGTTTTAGGAAACAGTGGTCATGCTTGACACAGCTGGCTCTCTTTGTGCACGATATACAACAGGCTCTAGATACCGGCTCCGAGGTTGATGCCATATTTCTCGACTTTCGAAAGGCGTTCGACTCAGTTCCGCACTGTCGCTTGCTCCAAAAAGTGCGAGCTTACGGTCTATCCATTGACATATTCGATTGGACAGAAAGTTTTCTAACAGAGACAAAGCAGTATGTCGCCCTGAATGGGGTGACTTCAACAGAAACAAGCGAAACTTCAGGTGTGCCCCAGGGCAGCGTAATAGATCCGCTGCTTTTTACGATTTACATAAACGATCTGGTTTATGGTATTAACAGCGGCATTAGACTGTTTGCCGATGATGCTGTAGTCTACAGGAAAGTAGTATCACACGAAACTTGTGAACAAATCAATGAGGATTCGCAGAAAATAAATGCGCGGTGTAATCACTGGCAGTTATCTCTCAGTATTAGTAAGTATAACCTACTGCGTATAACTAGGCGAAAATCTCCATTAATGTACGAGTACAAAATAAACGTCCAGTCTTTGGAAGCGGTAACATCCGTCAAGTATATGGGTGTGACTATTCGAAATGATCACAAGTTGAATGATCAGATTACACAAGTAAAGGGCAAGGCGAACTCTAGATTGCGGTTTATTGGTAAAATCCTGAAGCGATGCAGTCCTTCAACAAAGGAAATTGCTTACAATACGTTAGTTCGTCCAGTCTTAGAGTATTGTTCGTCTTTATGGCGCCCTTATCAGTTGGGTCTGATTCAAGAGACTGAGAAAGTCCAAAGAAGAGCGGCAAGATTCGTGACTGGTACATTTAGCTATAGCGTGACCGTTACAAATCTCACAGAAAGTTTGAAGTGGGATAAACTTGCAGACAGACGACGCGCTAAACGGAAAGGGCTGCTCACTAAATTCCGAAATTCGATCTTCGCCTTGGATGTAGAGCATATATTATTACCACCAACTTTCAAATCGCGCCATGATCACTATTCAAAGGTAAGGGAAATTAGAGTTCGTACTGAGGCGTTCAGACAGTCGTTTTTCCCTGGTGCGATCCTCGAGTGGAACAGAGATGGGGGTTGGGGTGGGGGGAGGGGGGGGGGGTTGGGGGTGGGAGGAATATGACTTTGGCGAGAATTGTGCCCTCCGCTACACACCGCTTGGTGGCTAGCGGAGTATGTATGTAGATGTAGATATACTTTTCTATATTTCATTCATGACTGTTTGCGCCACAGTCCCAATATAAAATAGCTCCTCAAAAATAACAATAATGCTATAAATTTCATGCATTTCATTGATTCATCACGAGTTTAAATGTTACTTTAAATGTTCTTAATGAAATACATTCATTCTATTTAAACTCAGTGCAGAAATTTCTACACACTGAGTGAGGTACGGATACGAACATGCTCACAATGTCATGTGGCGGATGGATAACACACACGGTCCAGTTACATTAATGTGACCACGACCTATGTTCGACGTCAACGTGCAATAACCACTCACGTCTGGCAGCACTAGTAGTGGAGGCTATATAAAGCGTGTCGGGGGACGAGGGTAATAGTGCAGTCTGCAGTCGTTTTCGTAATGCTGAAATGGTGCGATTTATCCGACATCCAAAAGGGCATATCAGTGGCTTTCGGGCCAAGCGTGAAAGCAATTCCGAAACGGCTAAGATTGTAAACCGTTCGCGTGTCACCATGGTTGAAGTACGCCGTGCATGGTTAAGTGGCGCTACACAAAACCGGCACTTAGGCAACTGCACTGCACTACGAGCCATAGATGACAGTGGTGAATAACGGCTGCGGAGATGTGTACGGGCGAGCAGACGTGAAACTGTTGAGCGGCTGACCATGCAGATGAACCAAGGAGCTAACAACAGTGTCTCCTCAATGATCTATCAGCGAACGTTGCTGCGTCTGGGTCTCCGCAGAAGGCGCCTGGTCCATGCACCCATGCTGGCTGCTCTTCATTGGTGACGAATGCTGGATTTTGCACGCCAGTATCGCAAGGACGTCCACCGAATGGCATAATTAACATAATAGTGATAAAATGTAGAAGCAGGCCACACGCTTAGTTGTTACTGAATATATTCAAAGTCACTTTTAACAACCTCCTTCAGTGCTTTGTTCCCTGTATTTCCGGCACTATGTGTAATTTATTTATTTTGCTAAGACATAAAACGCACTCGCTCAAGTGCGTTGGCAAAGTAACTGCTTTTCGAACAGTTATCAGAATAATCATGGCCTTTTCAGACGAATCACGTCTTCTTGTCCGTGTGACACAGCGTGAAACGTCTGTAAGCAACATGCACTGCAACAATCGTCGGATTGATCCAGGCTGGAGGAGGGAACGTTGTAGTCTGGGGAAAGTATTCGTGGCTTTCCTTGGATGATCTCGTCATTCTGGAAGGCACAGTGGATCATCGCAACTGTACATCTATCCTTGAGGACCCTGTCCATTCCTACATTCGATTTGTTTTCCCTCGGTACGATGGCATCTACCAGCCGGACACTGCAATGTGTCACACAGTTCCCACTGTGCGTCCGTGGCTCGAAGAGCACCGGGATAAGTTTACCATACTCACCTGGCCAATAACTCCCCGAAATTACACCCAATCGAGAATCTGTGGGACCATCTCGCTCGGACTGTTCGCGCAATGGATCTTTAACCGAGCAACCTATAGCAGCTTGGCACGACACTGGAATCGGCATGGCTCCACATCCGTATTGGTACCTTATAGGAACTCAGTGACTCTCTTATTGTACGTCCGCGCTGCAAACGGAGATTATTCAGACTTTTGACAGTTGGTCACATTAACGAGACTACATACTGTACCTAAAAGCTCAGATTTCCGGTGGAGACGTATGACATGTGCACCTAATATCTTTGGGATCTCCAGAGTCTTTGCTATGCTATCTGCTATGAGTTGAAAGATATTACTGTAGTGTTATAGTGCCATTTAGATTGGTACTTTTAAAGCCGCGTACTATTTATTCTACATGTCATGGATTCCTTCCAGCCTCAGTTCTGCTTTCGTTCCTTCTAGATTGGCCAGTGCACATAAATCTATGTGAGCCTTTTATTTCTGATTTGTTATTTTGGTGATAACTCTTAACATTACTGTCCGTATCTCAAACATTTGTGTTATTTTAAGCCAAATGACTTCATTTTGGATGCATCAAACCACTTTCCAGATCTTTTCCATTTAGGAGCCCTTGAGGTTCGTAAATTATCCTGATAACTGTTCGAAAAGCAGTTACTTTGCCAACGCACTTGAGCGAGTGCGTTTTATGTCTTAGCAAAATAAATAAATTACACACAGTGCCGGAAATACAGGGAACAAAGCACTGAAGGAGGTTGTTAAAAGTGACTTTAAATATATTCGGTAACAATTAAACGTCTGGCCTGCTCCTACATTTTATCACTATTATGTTAATTATGCTTTTTTCAGTTCATTCTCTTTCGTTTCAGTTGTAGAGATCTGAAGAGGAAAACACGAAAACAGTTATGGCATTTATTATCTGGCATAAAATAAAAATATTTAATTTTTATGGATTTCATTTGCTCCTAATGACTAGTAAAGTCGAAAATTTTGGTAATTCCTTCGTAAGCATGTGTTAATAATGTCGCCATATAATGAATTGGTATAAGATAATTTAACAAAATGGTTCAAATGGCTCTGAGCACTATGGGACTCAACTGCTGTGGTCATAAGTCCCCTAGAACTTAGAACTACTTAAACCTGACTAACCTAAGGACAGCACACAACACCCAGCCATCACGAGGTAGAGAAAATCCCTGACCCCGCCGGGAATCGAACCCGGGAACCCGGGCGTGGGAAGCGAGAACGCTACCGCACGACCACGAGATGCGGGCGATAATTTAACAACCGACTTACTGATGAATCGAGGTTGATCTGTACATGAAGAACAAAGTATGAGCCATGAGCCTCACATTTTGCATTTTCCTTGACTCAGTTGTTGCAGAAATATGTTAATTTATAAAATTGTCATTTATTTATCTGCAATTATGTGTACCTCTGGCAAAGAGTTGCCACATATTTGAAAGTTGCCATATATTTGAGACCATCTTCAAAACAATAAAGAAAATTGAGATACACTACTAAAACTTATTGTTTTCGTGTAGGTGTGAATGTTATCTACAATATTCTGTTTTTCTGGACGTACCTAATATAGGATGGCTTAACTACAACCGGCACAGGGTTTACGAGAAGTCCGCTGACCGTAACATGTAAAACAGGCTGCTTACAAATGTCACTCAAGAACTTCTATATTTGTTACACTAATAAACATGTTTTGTAATGCGAATCCTCCTCATTGAAAAAATAAAGAAGCAATGTAATGTGTTTTATAGTAGAATTTACGACAGCCGGCCGAAGTGGCCGTGCGGTTAAAGGCGCTGCAGTCTGGAACCGCAAGACCGCTACGGTCGCAGGTTCGAATCCTGCCTAGGGCATGGATGTTTGTGATGTCCTTAGGTTCGTTAGGTTTAACTAGTTCTCAGTTCTAGGGGACTAATGACCTCAGCAGTTGAGTCCCATAGTGCTCAGAGCCATTTGAACCAGCCAATTTACGACATACCACATTTCCCTCCTGCCCCGTCCACTCCCTTCTTCCAATGTGCACCCACTCATTAGTCTCGGTAATCTGATACCTTATAAAGGGCAACTGAAGCTTCTAAAGTGCGGCTAGCATAAAACTACAGCGCGCTTTCTTTCCAGTACCACCTAGCAATCCAATCCTTTCGCATGCGGTTGCTCGCAACTGAGGAAAAAAAGAATACGCCGAAGAAACGCGCAGATACAGTTATACATCCAAAACATTCGCTTGTTGGTGATCTGTTATTCAATACGTAATAGCAAAAGAATGCCGTCCGCACCTGGATAATATTTCCTACTGCAGCAGCGTGTTCCGGAAGTCTCGAAACGACACGCGAGTGCATAAGCTCGAAACAAGCTCACAAGAATATCAGTAACAGAGGTGAGCACGATTCTCAGCGGTATCACGGGAATCTCAGGACGATTCTTCAGCAAAAAAGGTGCTATTGTGCTTTTAAAACAGAAACATATAACATTCACATAAAAAAATTAGTTTCAAGATATGCTGATCGTTTACAAATTTATCTTTTGATACAGCTGTTCGCTATTCGGTATGCATAACGTCAAAAATATGTATACGCTCTCTGTATTAGTTGGCGCAACGAGTGCCGCCTTTCACTTACTGATTTAAATCATTTGATGACTACTGTTTATTAACAACATAATTATTGTTTTTTGGATCTTTTAAGCAGAAATTCATACATTTACGCAATGCATTTACATCTACATCTACATGATTACTCTACAATTTAAAGCTAAATGTCTGACTACTTGTTTTCGAACGAAAAATACTCCGAAAAATATATGGTCCTGTGATAGATTCACAAACAGAGGAATGGAGAATTCGAAAAAACAAAGAATTAAAAGAGCTTTACGCACAGCCTGATATTATAAAAAGAATAAGAAGAAGAAGGATAACCTGGGCTGGACATGTAGCAAGGATGAATGAAGCGAGAAAACCCCATGATGTGTTTTTGGGAGCTGTAGCTGGAAGGAGGTACCGGGGACGAGGTGGAAGGACAATATTGACAAGGACACCGAGACAATGGGAGTAGGAGCGGCCGAGTGGTGGCAGGAGGCTCGCAACCGGGAACGATGGAGGAGGAGTGTGGAGAAGGCATATGGTCACTAAGGCCCAAGCCACAGGTAAGTAAGTAAGTCTGATAAAGGGTTCATCGAATCACATTCAAGCTATTTCTCTACCGTTCCAGCCGGTCGGGTTGGCCGAGCGGTTCTAGGCGCTTCAGTCTGGAACCGCGCGACCGCTATAGTCGCGGGTTCGAATCCTGCCTCGGGCATGGATGAGTGTGATGTCCTTAGGTTAGTTAGGTTTAAGTAGTTGTAAGTTCTAGGGGACTGATGACCTCAGATGTTAAGTCCCATAGCACTCGGAGCCATCTGAACCATTTTTTCTACCGTTCCACCTTCGAACAGCGCGAGGGAAAAACGAACACTTAAATCTTTACGCTCGAGTTCTTATTTCTCTTATTTTATGAAGACGATCATTTCTCGCTGTGTAAGTGGAGGCCTACAAAATATTTTCGCATTCGGAGGAGAAAGCTGATGATTGAAATTACATGAGAAGATCCTACCGCATCGAAAAACGCCTTTGTTTTAATGATTGCCACCTCATGCTTCAATCATATCTGTGACACTCACTTCCCTATATCGCGATAATACAAAGTGAGCTGCGCTTCTCTGAATTCTTCGCTATCCTCTGTTAGCCCTTTCTGATGTGAAACCCGCACCGAGCACCAATAATCCAGAAGAGCACGGACAAGCGAAATGTAGGCAGTATCTTTAATAGACCTGTTTCTCTTTCTAACTGTTCTGCCAATAAATGGCAGTCTGTGGTTCCCTTTCCTCACAGAATTGTCTATATGATCGTTCAGTTTAAGTTATTCGTAACTTTTATCCATAAGTATTAGATTTGTGTGACTTACCGTGTAATCGAAATTCAGCGGAATCCTTTTAGTGCTCAGGTGGATGACTGCACGTTTTTCATTATTTAGTGTCAATTGCCACTTTTCACGCCATACAGATATCGTTTCTAAATCATTTTGCAACTGGTTTTGGTCATCTAATGACTTTACGAGATGTAAATGACAGCACCATCTGTAATCAATTTAAGAGAGCTGCTCAGACTGTCTGCTAAGTCGTTTATATAGACCAGGAACAGGAGAGGGCTTGTAACACTTCCTTGGGGAACACCAAATATTACTTCTGTTTTACTCGACGACTTTCCATCAGTTACCACGGATTGTGACGTCTCTAACAGAAAATTAAGAATTCAGTCACACAACTGGGACGATACCTCGAAGACACACAATTTGATTAGAAGTAGCTTTTGACGAACGGTGCCAAAAGCCTTCTGGAAATCTAGCAGTATGGAATCCAGTTTTATCATGTAACAACATAAGATGAGCTGTACTCTTCAGCCGGCCAGGGTGGCCGAGCGGCTCTAGGCGCGTCAGTCTGGAACCGCGCGACCGCTACGGTCGCATGTTCGAATCCTGCCTCGGTCATGGATGTGTGTGATGTCCTTAGGTTAGTTAGGTTTAAATAGTTCTAAGTTCTAGGGACTGATGACCTCAGATGTTAAGTACCATAGTGCTCAGAGCCGTTTTTTTTAATAGTCTTCATAAGCACCGATAAAGACAGAAATGTTTGGCATTGTTGGTTAATCGGAAAGACGTTTCTTCTTCGACGAGCAATGGCTTTTCTTCTCGCGGTGTATGAGAGTCGTGTCTCAAGCCCTTTTAGCAAGTGTAGGTGACTGTGGTGAGTGGGAGAGTACAAAACACGATAGCACACTCCTGTCTCGGAAAGAAGCGAAGTGACCGGAGACCGTAGCGTAGGATTTGCGGCTATCGCTGAAATACCGGTTTTCAGTTATATCGGTATTATTCGAAGCCAGTTTAACGTGACTTAAAACCGCTCAAAATAACCGGTTTCCGAAGCAACAGATTTTCGGTTTTTCCTGTTATTTCCTGAATAAACGTATAAATTGAACAAGACTGAAAAATTTCGGCTCTCTCAGTTTCAAGATGCATTGAAATAAAATATTAAATTAAATAAGCAAATGGAATGAAACATAATTTGCCACTGCTCGTTGCTTTTCTCGAAAAGTAGTAAGTGGCCGAATACTACAGAAAATCTCCAATTGATTCTAATTTTTGAAATTCTGCTTAAGAATGGAATCGGGCATCATATCTCTATTTGAGTCTTACGAACACTCAAGGATGAAAAGTAAGGTAGAACTCTGTTATTCTTGTTAATTTGTTCGTTTTCAAGGGCTACAAGCTGCTAAAGCCTATTATATAAACACAGACAGCAGATCTACTACTTTCTATTTTTACTGTATACTTTGAATGAATTGTTATATATTTAATTTGTTATTGCTACCATAGTGTCCTTTCTTTTTTCTATTATTTCACAGAAATGCAGACAACTCTTTAATCTCTTGAAGCAAATGAGGTATTGTAATTCATCGTTACGACGCTTGATAAAAATATTTCGCAACTAGGGTTGCTGCCATTCTGCAATACGACGGATGTCCGGCAACTACAGCGAAGAACTACCGTGTATATCAGGTGGGGGCAAAACTCGAACACAGCACGTAAACGCGTACAGGACGCCACGACGCACGGAAACAGGAACATTGTTGTCCCAGCAACGCTGTACCAATTCTTATGCTACGTTTTTGTTGCTCGTTTCTGTCGGCAGTGTTACTAAAATAGCACTGATCGCTTCTCCCATGTTCTATAATGAAGCAATATTTCAAATCAATGCAGATTTCAGGGATAAAAATTAGTCTTTTTTACTTTAAAAACAGGTTTATTTAAAAACGAAAATTTTTAGCTCTGCTCATGTGGGTAACTGATATTTCGGTTTTCTTACCCTATTATCAGGAATTTTTTTTTTAAAAATCAGCGATGGTAACCGAAACTAAACAAATACGGAAATATTCCGGTTATTCAGGACTAAAATATCGGTATCGGTTTCATCCGGTCGGTTTTTCCCATCCCTAGCGTGACGTCCAATTTCAGCTAACAGATCCCGATTGGCAGTCACAGGCCCTCAATCCTTAAGACCCTGCGGCGAGGTGTGGAGTGCAATCCAGGAGATTGGAGCAAAGTCGGGGTTCAAATGGCTCTGAGCACTATGGGACTTAAAATCTGAGGTCATCAGTCCCCTAGAACTTAGAACTACTTAAACCTAACTAACCTAAGGACATCACACACATCCATGCCCGAGGCAGGATTCGAACCTGCGACCGAAGCAGTCGCGCGGTTCCGGACTGAAGTGCCTAGAACCGCACGACCACACTGGCCGGCCAAAGTCGGGGAATCATAGACTTTACGCCATCGTCTCTCCTCTCCTTGCCAGTCAGACGCCCGTGCTGAAAATTTCTTCCACTACCACGAACCGACCAACTATCTTGGAATCGAGCGCCACCGCACAGGCAAGCGTCAGAGACCTGGACTACATAGTAGAGCTCAGCCGCTGATAGAAATCTACTCTAGCAGATCCACGTGGGACACTGTATCGCGCACATCTGGCGAAGGGGAGATTCCAGCGCGCTCGAGCGAGGGCGAAGCTTCGCAGGTGATATGCCGAATTACCACGGGGGGTATTCCCACTGGACAGTGGCGCGCCACCGTCACTTGACTTTGCACGTTCGCAGCGGGAGTAATTGCCTATCGGCAGAGGAGCACACATTAATTTAGAGCGGCGGCTATAGACGCGCCGGGCTTATTGGCGGCGATGTTATCCGGCGAGCACGACCTGCGGGCTGGCGCGGTGGGCGCCGGCGGCTTCCCACGCGCCGCAAAGCTAAGAGGCCCTAACGGTGCAGCCCGCTGCCCACTGCCCACTCCGCCCCTCTCCCTACGGTTACCCACACACCGGCTCGCGCACCTCCATCTCTTCCACAAGTATCATCCCTCCCGCAGCGAATGCGTTATACGGCAATTGTCCGGGAAGTAAATCTCAAACATTGGCAAAATATGGTAGGCCATTCGTTAAGCCGTCCTCCGTCCTCAAACGGGACGAGACAGCTAATGTTGGCTAGGACAAAGGCGGGAAATCGACCTCACCAGACACGTTGCTATCGTCACAGGGGACGTGCTAATTAATGTGATTTGCCGCTGTAGCGCTCTCAAGCGGCTGCTGTATCTGGCTCTCAAAATGTGCAGTTTGTTTACGAACATATGTTCAAATGTGTGTGAAATCTTATGGGACTTAACTGCTAAGGTCATCAGTCTCTAAGCTTACACAGTACTTAACCTAAATTATTCTAAGGACAAACACACACACACACATGCCCGAGGGAGGACTCTAACCTCCGCCGGGACCAGCCGCACAGTCCATGACTGCAGCGGCCCAGACCGCTCGGCTAATCCCGCGCGGCAGTTTACGAACATAGATGCTCGTAAAATTCCTACGTTAGCTCTACTAAAGCGCACATTTTCCCCCATTTCCATATGCTGGCCATGTTGCTCTCGCGTATAGTATACACTAAATTGACAGAAGTCAAGAGATACCTTCTAACACCGTGTCCTTCTGCCCGGCATAGTGCAACAACTCCACGTGGCATGGGCTCATCAAGTCATTGGAAGTCCCCTGCAGAAATACACTGTGTGATCAATCGTATCCGGGCACTCCCAGAAGCATACGTTTCTCATACTAGGTGCATTGTGCTGCTACTTACTGCCAGGTACTCCATATCAGCAATCTCAGTAGTCATTAGACATCGTGAGAGAGCAGAATGGGGCGCTCTGCGAAACTCACAGACTTAGAACGTGGCCAGGTGATTGAGTGTCACTTGTGTCATACGTCTGAACGCAAGATTTTTACACTCCTAAACATCCCTAGGTCCACTGTTTCCGGTGTGGTAGTGAAGTGGAAACGTGAAGGGACACGTACAGCACGAAAGCGTACAGGCCGACCTCGTCTGTTGACTGACAGAGACCGCTGACAGTGGAAGAGGGTGTAATAGGCAGACATCTGTCAAGACCATCACATAGCAATTCCAAACTGCATCAGGATCCAGTGCAGGTACTTTGACAGTTACGCAGGAGGCAATAAAACTTGGATTTCACTGTCGACTGGCTGCTCATAAGCCACAAATCAGGCCGGTGAATGTCAAACGCCGCCTCGCTTGGTTTAAGGAGCGTAAACACTGGACGATTTAACAATGGAAAAACGTTGTGTGGAATGACGAATCACGGTACGCAATGTGGCTATCCGAAGACATGGTATGGGTATGGCAAAAGCCCGGTGAACGTCATCTACAAGCGTCTGAAGTGCCAACAGTAAAAGTATGGTTTGGTCGCGTTTTTCACGGAGGGGCTTGCACCCCTTGCTGCTTTGCGTGGCACTATCACAGCACAGGCCTACATTGATGTTTTAACCACCTTCTTGCTCCCCACTGTTGAAGAACAATTTGGGGATGGCGACTGCATCTTTCAACACGTTCGAGCACCTGTTCATAATGCACGGCCTGTGGCGGAGTGGGTACACGACAATAACATCCCTGTAATGGACTGGCCTGCACGGGGTCCGGACCTGAATTCTGTAGAACACCTTTGGGACGTTTTGGAACGCCGACTTCGTGCCAGGCCTCACCGACCGACATCGATACCTCTCCTGAGTGCAGCACTCCGTGAAGAATGGGCAGCTGATCGAACGTATGGCTGCGACATTGGAAGCTGTCATCAAGGCTAAGGGTGGCCAACACCATATTGTATTCCAGCATTACCGATGCAGGGCGCCACGAACTTGTAAGTCATTTTCAGCCATGTGTCCGGATAGTTTTGATCACATAGTGTATTAAGCCATGCTGCGTCTATAGCTGTTCGTTGTTGTGAAAGTGTTGCCGGTGCAGGATTTTGCGCACGAACTGAACTCTCGATTGCGTCTCATAAATGTTCGGCAGAATTCATGCCGGGTGATCTGGGTCGCCACATCCAGTCAATAATAGGTTCAATTCGACCATAGGAGTCAGTGCATTCAAATTAAATACATCCCACCACATTTTGGAGCCACCACCACTTATTTAGCTCCACGACAGAGTTAGCTAACTCGTCCAGAGTGGGAACAGCTTTAAGAAGGCGAGAGCACTCAGCTGAGAGACACCGTATGCGTCATTCGGAGCGATCTTCTGTCTTGACTGAAATTTTCTCGTTTCGCATTTTTGAATATTTTTTATAGATATGCTAGCATAAATGCAGCACACATATTGCTTTTCTTCTCTACCTATCCCAAGTGTACTGTTCTAGCTTTCTGATCGCATAACTTTTAATACTTCTAATTACACTGTCTAGCAAATGAAGTAAAACGCGCAGAAGACAATGCCAGACGTCAGTGTAACTTCGTACACCTACACGCCATCGGCGGATAAGTAAATGATAGAGCCGCACTTCTCTGTGACAGTTACAGCGCTCACCAGAGTGCATTATATTGTTACTCGTGTTCTGTGTTGTTACCAGCACTGATGGGGTATAGAAGAGGCGTGAACAGCATCGGATATGGAGTGACCGCTGTGAAGGACACGGAGGTTCCGCTACTCCTGAGAGATAGCGTTATTAGTATCTGACAGTGTTTTAGAGGCGCTTTATTGTGAGTCTCCGTACGGCCGCCTGGAAGAATAGTGTAATATCCATATTCGCGGGGCATTCGGACGTGACCGTGGCCAGATATTGGACAGTACAGTAACGTGAGGACAGCCATACTCGTCGTGAAGGTTTCAGTTGACTGCGCCTGACCACCACCAAAGACCATAGCGGTATTGTGTACCAACCACATCGTAACCCCTTCACATCCGCGCCTGCCCTCCGAGACCAACTAATGGGCTCTGTGCAAAACTCATTGATCAGAGATGGGCAGCAGCTGCACTCTGCAAGAACCGTCTTATATTAAGGCTGCTGTTACCACCACAATACAGACGCCTATGGAGTGGTGCCGCGACCGGGAAGCACTGGCTGCTGATGAATGGCGTCACATTGAGTTCATCGATGAATGGCAGTTCTGAACAACTCAGGATGATCATCGTCGGCAACTATAACAGCAACTTGAATATTTTTGGAGCGCGTAGTGGTGTTACTCCCAGAGTCATGGTGTGGTGGGCAATCGGGTATGACTTCAGGTCACAGATGGTAGTGACTGCGGGAACATTAACGGCACAGCGGTACCCACGTACATCCTGGATCCTCATGTGTTACTTCTCATGAGGTAGCACTGGGGTGCCGTACTTGGACGGGATATTGCTCATCCAAGCACGGCATGTGTGTCTATGAAACGTCTTCGTGATGTTGAGGTACTCCCGTGGCCGGCAATATATATATATATATATATACGTGGGACCTGTTCGGATGTAAACTCCGTCCCAGCCCCAATATCCAGCATATCAACAGTCGTGTGACAGCTTGAATTAGGGGAGCATACAACGACCTTATGACACCTTTTCCAACCAATTAAGTGCATGCATCCAGACCAGAGGGGGTGCTACATCATACTAATAAATGACCTCAGACTGCCAACTTATTTTGTAAGTATGACTACATGTAGATTATCTAATCATTGAAATAACATCACATATCTTCTCACGCCTTGAAGCTTCATTTTATTTCTCCTCACTTCTGGGTGCTCCACATTTCGTGTCAGATAGTGTATTCCCTTGTTCTTATTTTGAACTGTCTGCTTCTTCTTGCTACCTGGAAACGCTGTTGATACAATAGAGCCGGCCGGGGTGGCCGTGCGGTTCTAGGCGCTACGGTCTGGAACCGCGCGACCGCTGTGATAGCAGGTTCGAATGCTGCCTCGGGCATGGATGTGTGTGATGTGCTTAGGTTAGTTATGTTTAAATAGTTCTTAGGGGACTGATGACCTCAGCAGTTAAGTCCCATAGTACTCAGAGCCATTTGAACCTTTTTTTTTTTTTTTTTTTTTTTTTTTTTTTTTTTTTTTTTTTTTTTTGATACGACAGAAATAATGTTAACCAGTAGGGATTACCCAATCACTGTTCTTCACAAACAAAAAGACAGCGATCAAACAAACCGTGCCTAGTTCGGCCACCTGTGAGGTTAAGTGTGCTATAAAGTTTTTTCAATTTATAGAACGTAACATCGATCGAATTTTTGGGTCGTTGGAGCAATGTCTCGACAAACTGTCCACGATCAAAAGCGCAGCGTACCGCCGTCCCTCTAAACGACGAAGCACGTGCAATTTCGCATTATAGAGAACCACTTCTTTAAAATTACGAGGTTCTGCAGATACTTACCGTTGTTTCGAAAATTGAGTGCCAGGTGAATGTCAAGACGTGACGACCGTCCTCAAAACAAAACCAATGGGAGCAGCGTTGGCGTTTATGCAGCAGTATCCAGATGTGGCGATGAAATGGAGGATAGATGACTGGGTCACGACATCGCTTTGGCGATAAGATAGTTAGACAAGGAGTAGAACTTTTATAGGTGTCTACACGACTTGTTTGTTTTCAGAGGTCTAGTAAAACGCACGTTGTACGTAACTCTCGATCTCGAGATCATCCTTACAAAGAATGGAGAAGCAGCTGTTGCTGGCTCTCTTGACGGTACAATCTTGCCAGCTTCCAGTCGTTTATGGAATGCCTACGCAAATCAGAATGAATGGATCAAACACAGCTGTGATAGCTGCATTTCGAGATCTTAGCGGACAGTCTATAGGGAAGCAATATATAAGTTCCGCTCCGATCAGTTCGTATTAACGGAAGAAAAAAATAAAATAATGAAAAAGCATTAAATGTGCATTTTGCCATATCGTTAGTATGACAGATTTAATTTCTTGACGATTCACGTATCTGAAATGAACTTTTTAGTACAGGTAAGATGCAGGATTACGAAACTGTACATGACTTCTGACTTCGAGAATTAAGTGTGGTGCTATAGCCCATGTGGTGCAATTTAAATATAAAGGGTGGTCCATTGATCGTGACCGGGCCAAATATCTCACGAAATAAGCGTCAAACGAAAAAACTACAAAGAAAGAACTTGTCTAGCTTGAAGGGGGAAAACAGATGACGCTATGGTTGTCCCGCTAGATGGCGCTGCCATAGGTCAAACGGATATCAACTGCGTTTTTTTAAAATAGGAACCCCCATTTTTTATTACATATTCGTGTAGCACGTAAAGAAATATAAATGTTTTAGTTGGACCACTTTTTTGCTTTGTGATAGATGGCGCTGTAATAGTCACAAACATATGGCTCACAATTTTAGACGAACGGTTGGTAACAGGTAGGTTTTTAAATTAAAATACAGAACGTAGGTACGTTTGGACATTTTATTTCGGTTGTTCCAATGTGATACATGTACCTTTGTGAACTTATCATTTCTGAGAACGCATGCTGTTACAGCGTGATTACCTGTAAATACCACATTAATGCAATAAATGCTCAAAATGATGTCCGCCAACCTCAATGCTTTTGGCAATACGTGTA
Source organism: Schistocerca piceifrons (assembly GCF_021461385.2). Taxonomy (NCBI): domain Eukaryota; kingdom Metazoa; phylum Arthropoda; class Insecta; order Orthoptera; family Acrididae; genus Schistocerca; species Schistocerca piceifrons. Next base: position 776,303,541 of record NC_060138.1, read on the forward strand.
ACGACATTCCTCTCAACAGCGAGTAGTTCGCCTTCCGTAATGTTCGCACATGCATTGACAATGCGCTGACGCATGTTGTCAGGCGTTATCGGTGGATCACGATAGCAAATATCCTTCAACTTTCCCCACAGAAAGAAATCCGGGGACGTCAGATCCAGTGAACGTGCAGGCCGTGGTATGGTGCTTCGACAACCAATCCACCTGTCATGAAATATGTTATTCAGTACCGCTTCAACCGCACGCGAGCTATGTGCCGGACATCCATCATGTTGGAAGTACATCACCATTCTGTCATGCAGTGAAACATCTTGCAGTAACATCGGTAGAACATTACGTAGGAAATCAGCATACACTGAACTGTTTAGATTGCCATCAATAAAATGGGGCCAATTATCCTTCCTCCCATAATGCCGCCCCATACGTTAACCCCCCAAGGTCGCTGATGTTCCACTTGTCGCAGCCACCGGCGATGTTCCGTTGCCCAATAGTGCATATTATGCCGGTTTACGTTACCCCTGTCGGTGAATGACGCTTCGTCGCTAAATAGAACGTCTACCATTAAAGCGATCTATTCGCATGTTTAAGGAATGTGACGTCTTCCAGTAACCGTTCGACTATCGTGCACTGAAACAATAACCGCCCTTTCCACCTACTTATGCGCAGTGCAGTTGTTTATGTTAAGAGTCAACAGACAATCCCTGCATAAAGCGTCGATTATTTGTAGCTCCTCCTTCATTTCGCTGTAATTTACTAGAACTGCGAAATTTGTGTACTCAGCAGATCATCAGCCAACAGCTTCATGGAGTCTCTGACGTTGTACACTAGTTCATGTGCAAACTGCCTTTTTTATGTATGGATCCACAGTCGCTGTGAATTTCTTAAGAGAAACAATTTTCCTGCGTAGGCTGTATTTACGCGTATTTCGAAATAATCTGTTTATTGTATGATTTGTATGCTAGCTACTTTTGCGCCTTGGGCGTATTCAAGCTACTTGTTAGTAAAAAATATATCGAAAGCTACAGCAGCTTCAAGAACCAACGAAAAACAAAATAAATAATACACGTATCAAAAAAATTACGCGCCTCTGTTTTTTGCATCACAGAAAAAATGTAACTGTGTAGCATCTTACATTCCATGTATCAGTCATCATCTGATGGCGCCCTTAATAACTGTTTCTTACGACCATGGTAGTTACAAGCTCAGACGTGAAGTACGTATATAAAAAGAGAAAGATGCGACGCTTATGCGGGTTTTCTCATTGAACCAGCGTACAACACATCAAAATACACTAGTGCAATATCTGAAAAGAAACCACACCTGCCGGCAGCTGTGACCGAGCGGTTCTGTGCGCTTCAGTGTGGAACCGCGCTGCTGCTACCGTCGCAGGTTCGAATCCCGCCTCGGGCATGGATGTGTGTGATGTCCTTAGGTTAGTTAGGTTTAAGTAGTTCTGACTCTAGGGGACTGATTACCTCAGATGTTAAGTCCCATAGTGCTTAGAGCCATTTGAACCATTTTTTGAAACTACACTTGGCATAAGAAAATTAAAAAAAAGAAATAAAGTTTGTAAATACTTTGAATAATAATGGTCCTCTATAAACTTTAGTTGGGGGTACTCCCAACTGACATTCAGTGATTTCGTTTGCTTGCAATGATCTTCTCGATCATCTAAGAGGGGGCGATACCTGGCCAGCATATACTCCGACTCTCTGCAATCTATGTCCCTATGGACTTCGATGAATGAGGGACGAATGCACAGCAACACAGGAACGTCTGTTTGGTGAAATATAGCTCTGAACTTATGACCCATTGTTGACGTACATCGTGTTTTGCTTTCTGGTTAATAGTGCTTGCCTTATGAGCCTCGTGAATCCTCTAGTCGTAGTTGTTGTGACGCCGTTTGTTTCTCCAGCGACTTTTGCATCTATTATCTTTAGATTCTTTAACGTTCAAACACCGATTGTATATAAATGGAGAGATGTACAGAGTAAAGATCTTGATGGGTAGCAGAACAGACACATCTACGTATCTTAAAACCAACTCAGTTTTAACTCTTTCGAGTTAGGGTACTTCCCTTGTCAGTATGGTACAAAGACAAGATGCACGCTGTTAGTATTTGAAAATGAGGTGGAATAACATTTCTTCTTCGGTGCGATGTTTACAGACAGTTCTGATGTCAGAATTTAATGCAGCGTCGAAATCCTCAAGGACAGGACAAAGGAGAAGCATGGCTATGCATTCGTTACCAATCCCCCCTCTACCAAGATTAAGATAACCCATTTTCGACATTTACCTACATGGGCTTTAGATTACTTCGATGACTGTGTGTCATGTTTGAAAATCAAAGCCACGGTGACGTAAAGAAGGAATTACGCGAACTATTGCAATCTCACGGGATTTACTTACACTGTACATTTCAATGCAGCCTTTCTAAAACGATAATAATTTGCACCAGAACTATGGTGTTCTAGACTATTGTCGAAATGACGAAACATATCTGGTAAATCTCCAAGTGCAGATTTGTCTGTCTGCACGACAGGTAACAATATGTATCTTGAGCTGAGACGCTCAGTCCAGGTTTTCAAGTCCATAGGTTCACCGTCTGAGAATTACTTCTTTGATGGATGGTGATTCATCACTTCCAAGGAAACAATCGACTTCTTACTTATTTATATAGTAAGTCAACAAATCACTCCAGTACAGTACAACAGCTCTAACATTTCTCCAACCTAAAATTACCAAGAAGTCTCACCTAACAGACGTCGACAGAAGACACACTCCGAGCTTATACCAGAACTCACCAACAATAGCCCCTTTGTGTCTAAATTGGTTCTACTTAAAAAATTCATTGTCTACGTCGTAATTCATGAATCAAAGGGCATTTACACGGACGGTATTGTTGGATGAAGACCAAATATAAATTAACAATTTATTTTTAAAATTTTGTTCTGTCATACAGCCCATCGTCTGTGGCACTCTCTAAGTAATGTTATATCACACGCACTGTCCGTAAGACCTGAACTAAAAACGATCATATGGATATGTATGTCAGTACATACCACACGTTACAGATAAACAGGACTCTAATAGTCTCGCCGTTGATCCCCTGAATCTTCAAACGCTGCGGTCTAGTAGGGTGGAAAGCCACACTAGACGAGGCGTGTACATAAACTCGGCTGACTGAGATGGGCTAATATCTGGAGTATTTAAGTATATCCGCGCTGCCGTGCAGTGTCATGAGGAGCCACGAGTTCTGCAGCGACGTACCGTGTCCTGTTGTATGTCACTCAGCGCTAGATACGTTAGCGTAACGCGCAGTCATCACTTGGTCAACCGCCGTTTCGAAGCTAAAATTGCGAAACGTGGCTCCTCGGTATTTTCTTGAGATATCGCAGCAACAATCTACACACTAGTAGCGTCTCACTTCAGTCAGGCATTTGCATACGTTATTGCATCATTTTCCTGACTGTGCGCTGTAACCAGGCATTATTATTGTTTACTGTATTAATTCGATGCTGTCTTGCTTAACACTTTGTCTATTAAGATAAGCTCTCGCAACACGAAAAGCCATCGCAGTCCCGGTAGTTGGCGTTATGTTACGAGTATGTGGGAACTGATTTAGTGGGCATCTCTTCTCTGCATGAGAACTCGTCGGAAATACAATCTTCTCTGTTCTTAAAAAGTGTCAAAGGGTTTGTTTTACTATTAGCAACTATTTCAGACTGCTGAGAGGTTGTAAGATAAGAAATGACAGTTGCTTTTTCTTCCTGTCGTCTCTGATATTCTCATTCTTCTTCGCTTAGTCGATATTTGAGCTGATCTGGTAGAACTGACTTAACGTTCACGGTTACAATTCTTAGTGTAGTCTGTGGACTAAGAATGTTAGTTCCATAATTAATTTGCTGATTATTGCTATAACTGAAGTATTTAACAATTTTTTTTATTTCAAGATGAAATGTGGGAAACGTAGCGTGTCAGACCAAGAACGTAACGGCAGTGCTGCGCTTTGCACGAATTGTGTTGACTTACTAGGTGACAAACATGGCACTGCCCGGATATTCAATTTGCCAATTTTCTGTTAGCAACTAAAACAAAAAATGAACGGTGTTTGGAATGAAATACGGAAAAAATTTCATTTCTGTGTATTCTTGGAAACACCTTTGAAATTATGAAACAGTACTACAAAGAAATATGCATGATGTATAAATGTACAAGAGCAGTTCCCAAATTAAGAAACATGATCACAGACAGCAGCTGCTTCGTGGGTCTAGAGTGAGATTTGGTGAATGTCTTCACAGCACTATAGACGGCTATCGTTTTCGCGTACAGCCGTTAGCGTTTCGCAGTTGAAAGCTGTCAGAAGCACTACCAGATGTCGGGGATTTCCTTAAGTTGAATCTGCTTTAGAAGATCTTAGTAGTAACGAATAAACGTATTAAAGCTTCATATATGATGCAGCATTTTTTCACATATCTCAGTGTTTATAACGTGATATCTCCTGAGCTATGTGTGGTACCATGACATACTTTTGTAGGTGCATTTAGGAGCATATGTCGATTCTGCTTGTGAAATTTATTGCGAATACAGTTGCACAGAAGTAATACTTCTAAATGTCTTAGATTCAAGTGTTCGCTGGTCGCACTGTTTTGCTTTTCGTAGACGTGTTGATAGTGAACAGTGTCTACACTTTCGGATCCTGTATCCGTTGCACGGGAGAGGTTGTTGGTCAAAGCAAAGCTCGAAGGTTCGTACAGCCTTCGCTTCTCTGTCGCTGTACCCTGGTTGCATTTATGGAAGAGTACTTGTTCACCCCGCGCCAAACCGAGTAGCTCTACTATTCAATAGCCGGTGATCTGTTTATTTTATCTGTTCGTGCTGTGAAGGCTGTTATTGAGTCTGCTCATGTAGGCGCCACTTGCGTGTATGTGTGAGACCGGTGATATCTGATTTATGTTCCAGGTTTTATCATACGAATTTAATGACGTGTATAATGTGTAGCCAAGAAGTGTACGAGGGACTGAAGCGTGAAATAAAATATGATCTCAAGCTTACTTCACTGTAAACTTACTGAGGTAGCCGTGCATGAACTGCAAAAGTAATCACCTTTTGTAACTGAACAATTCGCGCTTCCTTATTTGGCATTCATCTGAAGGCGCTCCGTGCCTTAGGTTGTTTTGAAGTTGTCTGGTACTTCCGTACAGTCCTTTAGGAAATCTAACTGGTGTGCATGAAACTTGTGAGTAGGGCTCTTGCTTTAACTGTTATTGTGTATTTAAGTTCTGTTGCTAAATTTATTTTATCGAAGATTGTTTTTAAATTAGAACCGATGTCAGTTTACCATTATAAATTTTGTTTAAGGATTTACTATATGCATTTTTAAGATAGGTTTGACGGTTTAAATTTTAATTTCAAGTACTTACCTAGTTTCAGTTAAAACATTTAACTGATGTCGTCATAATTGTCTTGAGCTTAAATTCGATATCATTGTATCACTACAATTTGCCATCAATATTGCATCGGGGTTAGTATTTAATACAGGGTAGCGTACTGGTTACCTCTAAAGAAAAGGGGGGAGGGGGTTGGGCAATATGTGTTTTTTGTTAAGGTTGAATCGGAATTTCTTGTTAATAAATTCGTTTTAAAAATATGTCTCAATTAATGTTAGCCCGCCGCCTTGCCATTTTCTACAGCTTCTACCATATCAGTTATAGCACTTTAAAAGCCTCCAAAGGAGATCTGCGACTATAGTGGCACTAAATGATGAAACACTTGTCTTGATATCTATAACAATTTTGTCATCTCATGACGTGTTTCGGTAGAACCACATAATCAGTTCTGTTAAAATCAATAGAGAGCAAGTTGTTACTTTCTACTCCATTCCATAACAGCGTCTTGGGTGGTGGGAGTAGGAAGCGACAATATACTCTGTATTGATTTTAATAGGTCTGATGATAGGCTTCTCCAGAGACGTGTTATGAGATGATAAAAAAACATTTTGGCGATAATGACGAGTGTTTTACCATTTAGTCAAATTTGCCTTACCGACGGGTTGATTTATGCTGTTCTTTCATTTCAAGTCGATCTGAATAGGTGCTTTTACATATTTGGAGACTGTGGCTGAGTCCAGTGACTAATCAACAATCGTGTACTCTAACAGAATCGATACCTCCCGTCTGCTGGTACGTATTAGATATGATTTAATTTTGTTGAAGCGGCTAGTCTTGGCACATGACATTTATCATTTGCATGCCCTTTCGTAATTTTTTACAATTTTGTAACTATGTGCACTCGCTTTAGACAGCAGCTTCGTCACAGCTCCAGAGAGCTACAAACGTTGTCTGTCCGGTAATTTATTTACTCTGGCGACGCATCCCCATTAAGTACGACGAACCGAGTGCTACGCAGCCTTTATTACGATCGCACAAGTGTCGCGACATTCCGTAAGCATATGCTCCGTTTGTCAGATGACATCATGGAACTATATTGAAGGCCTTCTCGGAGACAACATGTACGGCATCACATTGGCAGATGTTCCATGTAGAAGTAATTCACTAGACTACAACATGGAGCTGTAGAAATGCTCTTCGTAAAAATCGGACATTGGCAGTGGCTGCCCGTAGACTTTTCAGCTGGAGGTGACCATTGTGGACTGTTTTTAATCAGTCCAGGATCCACATCCTTACCGAGAATTGTATCTCCAGGCTGCACTTGCAAACTGTACTAACGCAAAACCTTAACATCTACACGTATTATAAACAATGTATGTAAGTGTCTATGCAGAACACTGGACCTATTTTAAACAAAGCCGTCAGGCAACAATCTTTGTGAAGGTAAGAACCACCTACCTATCACAGTTCAGAAGATATGGCGTCTTAAATAATGCGAGACGTGAGAAAATGCTGTATCATGCTTGGCGTTTAAATGTATTACTTCGGCGCCGCTAAATTCACCTACAAAAGTATATAATGGACCACCTCAGGAGATATGAGGTCATAAACACTGAGATATGTGAAAAAAATCTGCAGCATGTTTGAAGTTTTAATACATTTATTCTTTACTACTAAGACACCCCTGCAGCAGACTCAACTTACGGAAATCCCCGACATCTGGTTGCGTTTCTGACAGCTTTCAACTGCGAAGCGCTAACGGCTGTAGGCGAAGACGATAGCTGCCTATAGAGCTGTGAAGACATTGACAAAATCGCGTTGCAGACGAACAAAACAGCTGCTGTCCCGGATCATGTTTCTTAATTTGGATACTGCACTTATACATTTGTACATTCTGCAATTTCATTGTAGGATTGTTTCATAAATTTGAAAGGTGTTTGTACGAATACACGGAAATGAAATTTTTTCCGTATCTCACTAGAAACACTGTTCAGTTTTTGTTTTAGTTGCTAACAGAAAATTGGCAGATTGAATATCCGGACAACGCAAGGTCTGTCAGGTAAGCCAGTAAGTCAACACAATTAATGCAAAGAGCAGCTCCGCCACTACGTTCTTGGACTGACGCTACGTTTTCTACATTCTATCCTGAAGCTAAAAAAATTATGAAATACTTCAGTTACAGCAAAAACCAGCAAATTAGTTATGAAAATAGCATTCTTTCTCCACAGATTAGACTGAGAATCGTAACCGTGAACGTTTTAAATTCTACCACATCAGCTCAAATATCGACGAAGCGAAGAACAAAGAGAATATCAGAGACGGCAGGAAGAAAAAGCAACTGACAACTTTTCAGGAAACTCAGGATGTTGCTAATGACAAAACTAAACTTTTCACACTCTTTAAGAAAAGAGAAGATCGTATTTTCGTCGAGTTCTAATGCAAAGAAGAGATGCCTACTAAATCAGTTTGTAATGTCTCTTGCAGCGGTCTCTCCGCGATATTTTCAGAAATTTTATAAATTATATAACTCAGTACATATCTCGAAATATCTCTTCTTATCTTACCGATTATCAATGCAAAGTAGTTTCAAGCCCAATTATTCCTTGGAGCGTCCATTTACTCCATGGAATAGCTTCTCTGCTATCTATGTTTTCTCTTATGAAAAGAATGGAGGAATTCTTGCCGATTAGTCGTGAAAGAAAGAGGATGTATATGTGTGTATTGTTGAGCTAGTCGCCATCTTGATGAGATTCTGTATGAGAAGGAATTTAATACATGAACTAAACTAAAGTAAGTGTGTTCGCGTATTGTTTAACTGATTATTATTGACAGTGTCTGCTTACTACGCTGTGTTGCACGGGATCAGTGGGGAACGTCTGATTTACACTGGACGAACCTGCCGTTTTGTATGCTCAAGATATCCAGTTACTTCAAATAAATAGGCTAACACGGTCTTACCAGCAGATCTCCGGTCTTCCCCATGTGATCACCGAAAGTTAATAATTATTACAAATGTTTCCAGGGGATCGACTGACAGTTTTCGTCGCACCGAGACTTCGAAATTGCTTCACTGCCTTATGGAATTTAAGTTAAGCTCAATTTAATCAGGATACAACAATATTGAATTGTGTGAATGTGATAAGCCTGCTTTGTGAATGAAAATTCCCTTAACATACGCAAGTTTTTACTATCCTGATCAGTGAAGCTAAACCAGGGCGGTGTGAGATTTTTTTTTTAAATTTTTGATCCCAAAAAAAAATATTAAATTTGGCTTCACTGTGACAGGACTCATTTTTGAGCATTACTTAAACATTGTGTGAATTTTATGTTGCATGTGCACGAGAGAAAAGAAGACGAGGCCTGTTCCGGAAGTTACAATTTCGCCACAACCTACGAGAACGTCGTTCAGGCCAGACAATATACAATTAAATTTTTGTAGATAGAAATTTAGAATAACTATTTAAATGTCTATCGGTTTGAATCAGTTTGATTGGGTTGAACTTTAGATAGGAAGTGTTTTTTATGAGTGAGTATTATGCAAAGTTTAGGTCAGTGACATTATTAACTCAGATGCGAGTGACTTTATATATTTGTTGTTCTGTGTATTAATGGTTCTTACTAGGGCGGCTTATAAAATGGCAATGCAACAGCAGAGCGAATCACAACAGCCCTCAGCTGTTTCTGAGGTTAGTGAAACATTAGACGCTAGCTTAACTGAAGTAGTGCCTAGCGGCAGCATTAGTCAGGCCCCACAACAAAGCTTAAGTGTTTCGATGTCATCTGAGCAGGACGAAATAAACCCATTGACTGTAATCATGCAGCAGTTAACACTTTTAGCCAAAAATGTAACAGACTTAACTAAAGCGCAAACAGAGACTAAAAGGGAATTAACTAAAGCGCAAAGAGAGATTAAAAGGGAAATGAATGAACAATTAGCAGCCAATCAAGTGAAAGTCCAGGAGCAATTAGAAGCTAATCAAGCGGAATTAAATAATAAATTAGTAGAGAGTTTTCAGAAACTTGATGATAAATTAAATAAAATTGCGGAAGAATTGAAAATTCAGAATGAGAAGACAGAATTAAAATTAGCTGCTCAAATTGAGCAACTCACTCAGCAGTGTAATGAAAATGCAAAGAAGTTACGCCTGGAGCTAACTGAGTATGTTGCTACTAAGCTTGATACTATTAAAGAGCAGGTCGAGTCAATCCCACAGATAGTTCAAGCACAAGAACAGATGCAATATTCTATGGCGGTAATTCCGGTATTAGTTGAAGTTCAATATGAATTAAAGCAACAAGTAAATGAGATGTCAGCAGATATGCAGGATTTGAGACAATCACAAGACAAGATCCCGAAATAAATAACAAAGGAGAGACAAGACGAGGTTGATCATAAGGTAAACATTCTCGCGGGAAAATTCTCGCAGGAGTTTAGAAAGGCAAAGCATTTCTTCAGACAATATTGAACATACGGTCAGCGTAGCTATACTATCTATGACCGAGAGTTCTGAAGAAAATTTATTTAATAAAGGTTTTCGAGAAGCCAAAGAACAACTAGGCGAAGAACTTAAACAATGGAAAGAAAACATTGAGAGATCTTTAAATGTATCTCGAGAAGATTTGTGTTCCACGCAGGGAAATGAACCCATAACAAGATCTGTCAATGAAGCTACATTATTTACCCGATCAAGTACAGACAGGGACATTAATGCACACGTTCGTTTTTGCAATCAACATCAATCACAACACTATGAGGGTAGTCATAATGACTGTAATTGTAAAAGCAATACCTCAATCACAACACTATGAGGGTAGTCATAATGACTGTAATTGTAAAAGCAATACTGAGGAGAAAATGCTGAAACAACGTCAATTCCAGATCTACAACCCAGACAAGAAAAATGTTCGTCCCGTAGTGTTTATAAGAGGTTTTAGGGGAGTATTGCCAAAAAATTGGAGTGAGTGGCAAAAGGTTAGTTTCGTGACCGGTTATATTCAGGGGTCAGGAGCTATATGGGCATCTGATATATCAACTTGGGACACATATGAAGATTTTGAACGAGTATTTTTATCCGAATACTGATCCGAAGGAGTACAAGAACGTTTAAGGCAGGAGGTATTATACCCGGAACCTTTTTCCTTTTCACGTGGGTCTTTAAAGAAATACTTTGAGAAATATATAAACAAATCGCGGTATTGGGATAAGCCTATGCCTTTACAAGACGTGATTAGCATATTAAAATCTCGACTTCCCGCCAGCATCAGAAATAGAATGCTGTATATTAATGAGCATGACCTTGACTCTTTCATGACTACGCTTGACACTATAGATATGATCGAGGAAGATGAACATCGGCCAATACAACCGGTTATGCAGAGGAGAGCGATTGAGGCACCAAACGCAAACCGGAACGCAAACGGCTTTAATAATTATTATACTAGGAATAGTCAGAGATTCAACGGAAACAATTGCAACGGAAATGGAAATTTCAATAACAGTGCTGCGAGGGGCAGATTCAGAGACAATCGAACAGGTCGCAGATACAACCCAATGTTTGGAAATGCAAGAGATTATCAGAACCAGCAGTCTTCAAATAATAATAATGCGTACAGAAATTCTGACCCTCGATTTGAAGCAAATAACACAACCAGTCATCAACAACAACCAGTCATAACAGAAGTAGTAGATGATTCAAGAGGAAATAATAATCGACATTTAAACTGAAGAGGGTCGCTTTATGCTCCGTAAAGTCGGCCGGGGAATACAAAAGGGGCAAACCTGTTTTAAACAAAATTAATTCCGTGGCAATGTTGAGATATAATGAAGGTGAATTAATGACAGATGAATTGACGAGAGACTTAGAGGCCTGTGTAGTCGAAGATAAAAGGGTTCCTGTGTCTGAGATCATCACAGAAGTGGGAGGAATTTTAACCAATGTAGTATTGGACACAGCTTCATCTACAGACGTAGTATCCCTGTCCTACCAGTACAAAATTGCCGAGTTATAGGTGCAGTGGGAGCAAAATCCCGGAACGTCAAGATACAAACGCTTATAGAGATAAAATTGGGAAATGTAGCTAAAGAATGCACATTCCTTGTAGTGGAAAAGTTGTTAGTAGATTGTGTTCTTGGCATTGGAACTTTGCAAGCCTGCAGTTGCAAGTTGGACTTGGTAGAAGGAAAGGTGCATTTTAAAATCGAAGATCAATTTGTTACACTGATCTTACTGAGAAAGGAGGCAGTGTATGAGCGTTATTTCCGTGGTGCTGCTGTGCAGTTGATTTGTGCTGAAAATAATAATATGTACCGACTACCGATCAAGTCAATTCAAGAAGAGGATTTCAGACAAACAGTCGAACAGAAGATTGCTGAGTCAGATTGCCTAACGGATAGTCAGAGGGAACAATTATTCAATATATTAACAAAATATGAGTCAGTTTTCGATGAAAAGCCCGGAATTATTAGAGGATATGTTTGTACATTACAGATTAAGCCCCATAAGACATTTTGCCGCACACACTATCCCATTCCCCGGCGATTAAAACAACCAGTTCAGGGAGAGATACAAAAAAAATGTTAAACTGGAATCTTATTGAACCGTCGAACAGCCCATTGCTTGTTGTACCAAAGCCAGGAGGAAAAGTTCGATCAATATTAGATGCAAGGGAAATTAACAAAATTATAGTACCTGTGCGCACACATCCGGAGAACATCGATGAGTTAATACAGAAATTTCAAGATGTATCCTATTTAACCAGTATTGATTTGAGAAGTTCGTTCTGGCAAGTCCAGTTAGACAAGGACTCAAGAAAATATACTGCTTTTATATATGGAGGGAGAAGCTATCAGTTCAAGGTCGTTCTGTTTGGTCTCAATATCAGCTCTGGAGTTTTTATTTCTGCGTTGGGCTATGCCCTAGGACCAGAACTACGTAGTCGAATAACAAATTTTGTGGACGATTTATTAATTGCCTCTAAAACTTGGGAGGAACATGTACAACTTATTAGGAGGATTTTTGCTGTGTTCAAACAAACTGGTATAACTGCAAATCTAAAAAAATCTTAGGACATATGATTAATGCAAAAGGCATTCTTCCAACAGAAGCGAAGATTAGTGCGATAAAAAATTTTCCAACTCCAAGAAACAGAAGACAACTGAAAGGCTTTATAGGCTTGGCTTCATTTTTTCGTCGATTAATTAAAACTCAAGCAATGAACTCTGAAGCACTAAACCGGCTCCTGAGGAAAGATGTACCATGGCAATGGTCTAATGATTGTGAAAAGGCTTTTTGTGAAATTAAGGATCAACTGATAAATGCTCCGTTATTGTATCACCCTGATATGAATGTCGGATTCTGTTTAGCCACTGATTCATCAGATGTGGGATTAGGATCTTGTTTATTTCAAATTAGGTACATCGATGGTGTAAAAACCTTTTGTCCAATTGCATTTGCTAGCAGAGTTTTATCCACCTGTGAAAGAGCATATACCACTACGGAATTGGAAGCTTTAGCAGTTATTTGGTCTTTGAAAAGGTTTAATTATTATGTATATGGCTCAAGGATACCCGTTTGTGACCACCAATCACTAGCCTTTTTACAAACTTGTAAGTTGCTGCATCCTCGCTTGTCAAGGTGGACGCTGGCGCTGCAAGAATATCAGTTTCAAATTATTCATGTAGCCGGAAAAGAAAATATTATAGCTGACGCGTTGTCAAGATCTCCAGCAGGAATAACACCTAAACTGGATGTAAATAATAAGGCAGAATTTCCAGTGTTTCTTCTTCAAGAAAATAATTACAAGTTATATTATGTTCATTTATGTAAGACAGCTTCAGAAGAAGGATCGACGATGGAATGCTATAATACGACAATTCAATCAACAAAATCCTATGGTCAATTTGGAATACTACCGGCTTGTGAATAATATTTTATTCTTTAAATCTGGGAAGGCTGAGAATCCAAAGTGGTGTGTCTGCATACCCGAAGAATATGAAGAACGATTAATTTGGTTTACACATTTGACCTGGGGTCATGTTGGTGTTGTAAAGTGTGCTAATAAGGTCAGATATTATTGTTACTTCCCAAATATAAGGCGAAAAGTGCACAAAGTCATACAGAAATGTGTTCTCTGTCAAAAGGCTAAGCCGGACAACAGGGAAATAAAATTGCGCTTCACTCAATAATACCTGAAGCACCAAGATCACTTATATCATGTGATATTTGTGGACCACTTCTAGAGCCAGAGGTGGTGTTAAGTACATTATTGGATTCAGTGATGTGTATACAAAATATGTTAAACTATATCCTATAAAATCAGCAACTGCAAGAGCTGCCGCAGTAAAGTTTGTAAATGACTACATTCCTCATGCAGGGATTCCAAAATCTATAATCTCTGACAATGCGAAGATATTTACTGGATATTTATGGAGAAAATTAATATCACAGCTAGGAATAAAACAGATATTTACATCTTGCTATCATCCACAAGGGAATTTAATTGAACGGGTTTTTCGAGAACTAAACAAATTCATGAGAACGTACTGTCATGATAAACAAACTACCTGGATAAACTATTTGACCGAGTTCGAGCAGATTTATAATAATTTACCTCATATTTCTACATACTTTACCCCGAATGAACTGATGTTCAGAGATAACGAAAGAAACTTTTGGGTAGATAACTTGTCTAAACTCGAGGACACCAAAATGTCATGGGAAGAAAAAATTCGCAATGCTCTCATTAATATTACGGAGAAAGCAAGACAGCGAAAGGAAATACATGATAGAAACATCAAACGGATTCAGATTTTCAATATCGGACAGAAAATTCTTTTAAGAAGACACATCAAGTCATCAAGGTTGAAGAAGACCATCAGAAAATGGAATCTAATTTATACAGGTCCATATATAATAGTTGATATACCGAATCCTGGCCGGCCGAAGTGGCCGCGCGGTTCTGGCGCTGCAGTCTGGAACCGCGAGACCGCAACGGTCGCAGGTTCGAATCCTGCCTCGGGCATGGATGTGTGTGATGTCCTTAGGTTAGTTAGGTTTAACTAGTTCTAAGTACTAGGGGACTAATGACCTCAGCAGTTGAGTCCCATAGTGCTCAGAGCCATTTGAACCGAATCCTGGTGCGTATTTATTAGCATATCCGGATTCTGGAAGAATAAAAGGATTATTTCCCCATGTAGACCTAAAGAGGTACTTTTAAGGAAAATGTTTCAAATTAAATGAAAAGTCTGTATGAAGTATTCGGGTGTTAAAAAAAAAATTGAAGTGCGAAGGACAGTATGCCTCAGCTACTGTGATAGGTTAAATGACAGCATGCCAAGCATCTGTGATAGTTTAATGAACAGTAAGCGATTGCTTCTGTGATAGTACAGGAATATTTAGAAAAGTGGAACTGTAGCTATTGTTGCTGTCTACACGATGATCACCAAAGAAGCTTGTGCGTGTGAAATAATATACATTCAGGGAGTGTTAATCTCCAGTGAGAATAAGTTTACTGAAACTATATGATCGAATACGGCGCTTGCGTGTGAAGTTAGTATTTGTAAACTGACAGTTCACAGGAGAACAAATGAACTGCGTTAGGAAATTAGAATCGACTGCTACTGTCCACAGATATAAAGACTCGCTGGTTTTTTTGGCGCGAGCTAAATTCTATTCAAAAGAATTTAATTAACTAGCTTAGTGTGTGTTTATAAAAATTAGAGTTAATAAGAAAATTCCTCATTTAATTTATAATAATGTGTCATTTTCCAGTTGGATTTGTTTATGGTTATATTGCATTCATATATGTTCATGAGAAAATGCGGCAATCGGAGTATAAATGAGAACATTTGATAGTCAGAATATTAACAAAGATTAATTTCAGCTGGTGAGGTCATGCAGCAAGACTTAATTAAACGTTCTCTTTCAGCAAAATTTCATTTCAATCATGTATGAGTAAGATATAATTTTTTTTGGAAATTGTCTCAAATAATAAAGTTTTTAACATTCTGACATGCTATCCACATTCGTACTTGAAACCAAATTAGGAAAGATTCAGATCTACTTCCACCTGGAAAAGCCAACAAAAAAATAAATAAATAAATAATTAAAACCAGGATTAGAACCTTTCGGCTTACTCAAGTAGATGGATGAAATTATCCATGTTTTCAAAATTGTTTTCCGATCTGGAGTTGTGATATTGTGCAACTACAGTATCGATTAAAACACCTAGGTGTGGTAAGTATAAGACGAATGGATTTTCCCATTCCTGAGATGGAAGATTGGATGGATCAGGTCCATATTTGAGTTCAAAATGAATCTGGAGAAATTCGACTAACCCTTCTCTTCCAGGAATCTTTAATAGTTGACCATTCCTTACACGAATTTCGATTGTTTCATGCCACAATCCTGAGTACCTGTTCCTGAGGTTCCTTCTGGTCTCTCAAATCCGTTACGTCTCCTGTCCGGTACGCCAATGCCACGCCTGTCCTCCGTGCCGTGTCCCACGTTCCTGTTCGATCAGTTTCACCGCAGTTCAGCAAGACATCGATGAAGAAAATTTTTCAGAAGATTGTAAAAAATTTGCGTGTATCAAGATTTTTTTTTTATTTTTGCTATGAGGCAGATTTATCTTTCCTATGAATTCTAGAATACCTCTCAAATTTCTAAATTATTCTGTCTTTCCTATCATCTGTGGTACATACTTGGGGTCTAAGCCTCCAGGTTTTCCGGGGTTTCCCTGTGAAGGCCAGTTCCTGAACAGGTAGACCTGATTAACAACTATGTAAGTCCATCTTCCCTGGTTGTGTACGTGGGATGCGGGTATGCCCCAGTACACGTGAAAACAACAACTAGGTATCTAGATAACGAAGATACCAAATCTCTTTCAATTCCTGTAATAAAAAAAAAATCTTACTAACTTCTTAAAATTTATAGGAACGTATGTTCCACAAATTCTAACGAGTTAGCTAAGCCAATAGTTAGCTCGAAAAGTGGATACATATCAACTTTGCTCGCTGCGAGGGGCGATGTAATGTCTCTTGCAGCGGTCTCTCCGCGATATTTTCAGAAATTTTATAAATTATATAACTCAGTACGTATCTCGAAATATCTCTTCTTATCTTACCGATTATCAATGCAAAGTAGTTTCAAGCCCAATTATTCCTTGGAGCGTCCATTTACTCCATGGAACAGCTTCTCTGCTATCTATGTTTTCTCTTATGAAAAGAATGAAGGAATTCTTGCCGATTAGTCGTGAAAGAAAGAGGATGTATATGTATGTATTGTTGAGCTAGTCGCCATCTTGATGAGATTCTGTATGAGAAGGAATTTAATACATGAACTAAACTAAAGAAAGTGTGTTCGCGTATTATTTAACTGATTATTATTGACAGTGTCTGCTTGCTACGCTGTGTTGCACGGGATCAGTGGGGAACGTCTGATTTACATTGGACGAACCTGCCGTTTTGTATGCTCAAGATATCCAGTTACTTCAAATAAATAGGCTAACACGGTCTTACCAGCAGATCTCCGGTCTTTCCCATGTGATCACCGAAAGTTAATAATTATTACAAATGTTTCCAGGAGATCGACTGACAATTTTCGTCGCACCGAGACTTCGAAATTGCTTCACTGCCTTATGGAATTTAAGTTAAGCTCAATTTAATCAGGATACAACAATATTGAATTGTGTGAATGTGATAAGCCTGCTTTGTGAATGAAAATTCCCTTAACATACGCAAGTTTTTACTATCCTGATCAGTGAAGCTAAATCAGGGCGGTGTGAGATTTTTTTTTTTTAAATTTTTGATCCCACAAAAAAATATTAAAAGTTCCCATATACTCGTAACATAACGCCAACTACCAGTACTGCGATGGCCTTTCGTGTTGCGAGAGCTTATCTTAACAGACGAAGTGTTAAACAAGACAGCAACGAGTGAATATAGTAAACAACAATAATGCCTAGTTAGCGCGCACAGTCGGGAAAATGATGCAATAACGTATGCAAATGCCTGACTGAAGTGAGACGCTTCTAGTGTGTAGATTGTCGCTGCGATAGCTCAAGAACATACCGAGGAGCCACGTTTCGCAATTTTAGCTTCGAAACGGCGGTTGACCAAGTGATGACTGCGCGTGACGCATACGTTTTGGACGCTGAGTTCTTTTCAAACAAACGGCCCTCAACCCCATCGACGCCGCGCTATCATTACAGGTATAGACAGGACATTTTACGACACGATCACCGATCTTCCGAGCTCCGACCTGGCGCGCCACCTTCCTCGTGCCGCTCTGGCGAAGGGAATCTGTACCACCACCGACTCCACCACAGGGGGCACATAGTCAGGAAACACAAAATACCTTTCGGAAGGGTTCCGCGCACGGCCCAAAAATAATAATTTAAGGAAGTGTAAACGGCAGAGTCGAAAATTAATTCGCGACGTAGTTACTTATAGCAACGCAAGTTAATCGCTTGCAAAACGCAGATACAGCCATGCACAGATAGTTTAAGGAGGTGGATTCGCTCGTAGCGCGTTGTGTTCGCCAACGATCCAACGGGCAACAACGCCGCGAAAAAAAGGCAGGACAAGAGAAGATGGGGAGTATTTCTGGTCATCTTCGGAAAATACTACGCTACAGTTTTCCGTTCGTGATCGGTTGATGAACACTGTCGTATATAACAAACTATGTAATCGAGGGCCACAGAACATTTTTTCCCTATTATTAGTGGTCTGCCAGCTCAATTTTGACAGCGTAGGAGATTCGGCATCCTGTTCACAGTCAACGACGTCTGGATTAGTTGTTGTGGTCTTCAGTCCACAGACTGATTTGATGCAGCTCTCCCTTTCTTCATCTCCCAGTACCTACTGCAACCTATTATTAGTGGTCTGCCAGCTCAATTTTGACAGCGTAGGAGATTCGGCATCCTGTTCACAGTCAACGACGTCTGGATTAGTTGTTGTGGTCTTCAGTCCACAGACTGATTTGATGCAGCTCTCCCTTTCTTCATCTCCCAGTACCTACTGCAACCTACATCCTTCTGAATCTATTTAGTGTATTCATCTCTTAGTCTCCCTCTACGATTTTTACCCTCCACGCTGCCATCCAATACTAAATTGGTGATCCCTTGATGCCTCAGAACATGTCCTACCAACCGATCCCTTCTTCTAGTCAAGTTGTGCCACAAACTCCTCTTCTCCTAATTCTATTCAATACCTCCTCATTAGTTATGTGATCTATCCATCTAATCTTCAGCATTCTTCTGTAGCACCACATTTCGAAAGCTTCTATTCTCTTCTTGTCTAAACTATTTATTGTCCACGTTTCGCTTCCCTACATGGCTACACTCCGTACAAATACTTTCAGAAACGACTTCCTGACACTTAAATCTATACTCAATGTTAACAAATTTCTCTTCTTCAGAAACGCTTTCCTTGCCATTGCCAGTGTACGTTTTATATCCTCTCTACTTCGACCATCATCAGTTATTTTGCTCCCCAAATAGCAAAACTCCTTTACTACTTTAAGCGTCTCATTTCCTAATCTAATTCTCTCAGCATCACCCGACTTAGTTCGACTACATTCCATTATCCTCGTTTTGCTTTTGTTGATGTTCATCTTATATCCTCCTCTCAAGACACTGCCCATTCCCTTCAGCTGCCCTTCCAGGTCCTTTGTTGTCGCTTACAGAATTACAATGTCATCGGCGAACCTCAATGTTTTTATTTCTTCTCCATGGGTTTTAATACCTACTCCGAATTTTTCTTTTGTTTCCTTTACTGTTTGCTCAATATACAGATTGAATAACATCGGGGATAGGCTACAACCCTGTCTCACTCTCTTCGCAATCACTGCTTCCTTTTCATGCCCCTCGAATCTTATAACTGCCATTCGGTTTCTGTACAAATTGTAAATAGCCTTTCCCTCCCTGTATTTTACAACTACCACCTTCAGAATTTGAAAGAGAGTATTCCAGTCAACATTGCCAAAAGCTTCTCTAAGTCTAAAAATGCTAGAAACGTAGGTTTCCTTTCCTTAATCTATTTTCTAAGATAAGTCGTAGGGTCAGTATTGCCTCACGTGTACCCTTCTCAAAAGCGGCTATGTTTACTCAAAACCCTTGTTGTTGTCCTTTTGCAACATAACCTCCCTTTTAACCTTATTATTCTAAGACACAAAATGTCTTCAGTTGGTTTTAAGGGGCAATAGAGGCTGATTTGGGCACTGCGTGCTTGCAATATAACGCGGTGTGTTACTCGGAAAGTCAAAGTGATGGCCACTGCAACTGATTTTTCATAACTTTCACTAGCGTATTCCTCAAGGAATAAAACCAATCGTAATCGTGTCGCTTAAATACATGGGAACGGCAATTAGACGCCACACCACACAGTCATCCCGTTTATATGGGGCTCCTAAAAACACAGGATTTCGGGAAACGACTTCCCCATATCGATTCTCGGTGGTCTTGTAGTCACTTCAAACTCGATTTTGGAAATCCGCATCTGGTTGCCGGTTTTCCGCAATCGATTTTGGCTCCCACGTAAACGCAACCGATTTTGAGACGTGCTTGGTCTGTCAGGTTTTTAAAAATTTTCTGCTGCTACGGACGGTATGGCTTTTTGTACAGTGGAGGATAAATAGAAATAGTAGACTGAAGCCGTTTACACCTTGTCCAATTGAAGAGAAACAGCGATTGTGCTGACTAAATTATAAACTATAACAACTGTTTTCCTGGCGCCATATTTAACTAGGCTAGTAAACCCGTTTCAGACCTTAGCGAGTAAACGCGACAGCGAAAAACGGTTTCCGAAGTTCGGTTTTCGGAAGATGTGTCGCATGTAAACCTAGTGAGTAAATAGCTGGCGCTAGGGATTTAAGGCAACCAGTGAGAGTGAGAATGACGGTTGTGTACACAGTGGCAGGTGTTCTTCTATGAAGGCTTAGCTGTAAAACTCACTCCTCACATGGTTACGGCTGTTGCGGTTAGCCGCGAGAGACGTGGATGAACAGTTGTGTGTTTCCGAGAGTCGCTCCCGGACACCTCTGCTCGGTCGGCAGGACGCCTGCCGCTGGGAGAGGTCTGAGTTCGTGTACGTGTCTTCTTTGCATAACAGTTTTCGAACACGAACTTTCATCGGTGACCATCAATCTCACCGGGCAAGCTACACAGTGGTATCGACAACAACCGCTACTCTAGTAAATGATCGCACTAGTGGCTGCCTGGTTGCTTCAAGAATGAAAATAGACTGTTTTTCTCTGTTGTCTGCTATATTAAATCGACACTATCCAGAAACAGTTTCTGTAGCGATATGACAACGGAAGACTGATGAAAACCAACCCCGGGGATGATCAGTAATGAGTTGCAGAGAAATGTAACAACACAGGAGCCAATACCCATCCTACGTTTGTAGCACTTGAAAATTTAGAGACAGCGTTTCACAATGTTGACTGGAATATTGAGACTAAAAAATTCAAAGTATCTCATGAATTAAACTACCGATTCCTATCACATTCAGACATCATAAAATTATTTACAACATGCTGTATAGCAACATTTTTGCTGTGGCATTACATAAAATAAAAGCCACATTGCGTCACTGCCTCCAATAGTAAAATGCATCAGTATGCAGAGCACACCTCACACGGAAACGTGGAACTTGATTATGACAGTGTACGAAAACTGAGTAACCGCGTCAGTGTTGACGGTATAATGTGTTTCACTACTGACAGATGTGACGTAGTATGGCTTTTATTTTATTTGACACAGCAGTAAAAACGCCAATTGCAGGCTCTTGTAAATAGTTTTATGAAAAGAGAAGATAATCGGACGACAATACGAGTAAGCGGCAGTATACAGAAAACTATTTGATGAACTGTTCTTGACTTGTACAGAAACAAGACTGTAATTGTAAGAGTCAAAGGGAGGCAGTTGTTGAGAAGGAACTGAGAGAGGGCTGCAGTCTATCACCTGAACCTTTGAGTCTGTACTTTGAGCCAGAGAAATTTGGAAAGTGAATTAAAATCCAGAGGGAAGAAATGAAGGTTTGCCGATGACATAACGATTCTGTCAGAGACGTCAAAGGGCTTGAAAGAGCAGCTCAGCGCAGTGGACAGTGTCTTTAAAATAAGTTATAAGACGAATATAAACCAAAGTAAAACAATGGTAATGGAATAAAGTCAAATTAAATCAGGGTATGCTGAAGGAATTAAATTAGGAAGTGAAACCGTGGAGATGTCTTCTACTCGGACAGGCACAAATTGTAATTATTTTGTTTGATACTGCCCCGTGAGATTACTATGTTTGACGTTTCATGATATCAAAGAATGTCATCCAGACATTCTCTCACATTTTTATAGTATGAGCTAAAATTTTAAGCAGAGATAATACGATATTACTTGGTTCAAATGGTTCTGAGCACTATGGGACATAACATCTCAGGTTATCAGCCCCCTAGAACTTGGAACTACTTAAATCTAACTAGCCTAAAGACATCACACACATCCATGCCCGAGGCAGGATTCGAACCTGCGACCGTAGCGGTCGCGCGGTTCCAGACTGAAGCGCCTAGAACCGCTCGGCCACCAGCGGCCGGCCTACGATATAATTTGTTTAAATGCTAAAAAGAAGAGTGCTGAACAAATGCAAGGTTCGAAATAAGCAACTCCGGTTCTGATTCTGGATAAAACCGTGGCTGACCAAGAAGACTTAAGTATTGTTATTGTAAAACGTTAATACTGCTGTTTTAACTCTGACGTTATCTTTTCTTGTAAAAGTCTGGCTTGGAAACTATGACTCCTCCCCCCCCCCCCCCCCGCCACTCCTCTATTTGTGACTGGACGCATCCCTGTTCTGCTGTGTCGTCAGATTGGATCCCAGTGACACAGTAATTTATTGTTTCCTCCTATATTTAAAGTCTACCTTCATTCAAAGGAAGTTGTGTAGTTCGACACAGTATTGGTGCGTCTTCCTGTTGTTTATAATTTTTATACCATCGAAAAAGAAGTTGCCTCGTGGAACGTTTATGCACATCACCCATAGAATACTCCATGTGTGTCCACACTGGCATCGATTATCGCGGTGGTTGACGATGTCCCAAAGTGACGCAGAGCGTGACAGCTTTGTGTGTACGATCCTTTGTGGTTGCTCTCTTCTAGAAACATGCTGCACTGGTTTTAGTGCAGTCTGGCTTCCGTTTTAGTTAAAAAGTACTAATATTATACAAAAGTGTGTAGTTCAGACGAGGAACAATTCATCGTTGTAGTGCTGTAAAATGACATATCTTAATGTCACTGTGAAGAGATAAAGATAGTTGTTTCTGTTAATTCAGCATTGCTGTAAAAAGTAAAGTATTCTGTCTATGAAGCAAGTGGCGGGTATACACATACGTTTTCCTTGTGTACTCGTAGATGACGAAAACTTTTTATTTCTAACTTATTTATTAAGAACGTATATGAAACCTTCAATAATGTAAAATGTTAGAAAGACAGAATTTAATGCACACGTAAGATGTGCGTTAAATAAGTTCAGCATATTGGCTCGGAATGATACGTATTCGGTCTCAGCTTGCTGTCTGCACAGTTACGTTGCATCAGAGGATAACAACAAAGAATAAACACAAGCTGAAACTCAACAATACTGCAGGTCTATAAGCACATTCATAGAAGAAAGGCCAACTAGTCTAAGGTTGCCCAGGCTACTATTCAATTTACATTTCTCTGATTATTTTGACAGGAAAGAAACTTTCGAGTCAGTTAACGTCGGGAAGAGAATTAACGACCATTTGCCTTCCGTAACGTCCATGGCTACATACAGTACTGGCCATTAACATTGCTACACCAAGAAGAAATGCAGATGATAAACGGATATTCATTGGACAAATATATTATACTACAACTGACATGTGATTACATTTTCACGCAATTTGGGTGCATATATCCCGAGAAATCAGTACCCAGAACAACCACCTCTGGCCGTAATAGCGGCCTTGATACGCCTGGGCATTCAGTCAAACAAAGCTTGGATGGCATGTACAGGTACAGCTGCCCATGCAGCTTCAACACGATACCACAGTTCATCAAGAGTAGTGACTGGTGTATTGTGACGAGCCAGTTGCTCGGCCACCATTGGCCAGACGTTTTCAATTGGTGAGAGATCTGGAGAATGTGCTGGCCAGGGCAGCAGTCGAATATTTCCTGTATCGACAAAGGCCCGTTCAGGACTTGCAACATGCGGTCGTGCATTATCCTGCTGAAATGTAGGGTTTCGCAGGGATCGAATGAAGGGTAGAGCCACGGGTAGTAACACATCTGAAATGTAACGTCCACTGTTCAAAGTGCCGTTAATGCGAACAAGAGGTGACCGAGACGTGTAACCAGTGGCACCGCATACCATCACGCTGGGTGATACGCCAGTATGGCGATGAGGAATACACGCTACCAATGTCCGTTAACCGTGATGCCGCCAAACACGGATGCGACCATCAAGATGCTGTAAACAGAACCTGGATTCATCCGAAGAAATGACGTTTTGCCATTCCTGCACCCAGGTTCGTCGTTGAATACACCATCGCAGGCGCTCCTGTTAGTGATGCAGTGTCAAGGGTAACCGCAGCCATGGTCTCCGAACTGGTAGTCCATGCTGCTGCAAACGTTGAAGTGTTCGTGCAGATGGTCGTTGTCTTGCAAACGTCCCCATCTGTTGACTCAGGGATCGAGACGTGGTTGCACGATCCGTTACAGCCATGCAGATAAGATGCCTGTCATTTCGACTGCTAGTGATACGAGGCCGTTGGGATCCAGCACGGCGTTCCGTATTACCCTCCTGAACCCACCGATTCCATATTCGCCTAACAGTCATTGGACCTCGACCAACGGGAGCAGCAATGTCGCGATACGATAAACCGCAATCGCGATAGGCTACAGTCCGACCTTTTTCAAAGTCGGAAACGTGATGGTACGCATTTCTCCTCCTTACACGAGGCATCACAACGACGGTTCAGCAAGCAATGCCGGTCAACTGCTGTTTGTGTATGGGAAATCGGTTGGAAACTTTCCTCATGTCAGCACGTTGTAGGTGTCGCCACCGGCGCCAACCTTGTGTGAATGCTCTGAAAAGCTAATCATTTGCGTTTCACAGCATCTTCTTCGTGTCGGTTAAATTTCGCTACTGTAGCACGTCATCTTCGTGGTGTAGCAATTTTAATGGTCACTGGTGTATGTTTAAAAGAATGTAAAAAAATTGTAGGAAAATATTTCTGCTCAACAAGAGCGTATGGTACAGGTTGGAGATTACCTGAGCAATCAATCTCAAACGTTCGTCTCCTGGGCTCATCAGAACGTCGAGAATCAAAGGATAAGATTCTAAATAATTATTGTAGCAGCAGTAAACGATCTACGAGTAACAACTGCGCCACACACTTGTTGTCTTATTCAGGCGTTGCCGACCGCAGCGCCGTATTCTGCCTGTTTGCTTATCTCTGTATTTGAATACGCATGCCTATACCAGTTTCTTCCGCGCTTCACTGTAGATCTCAGGCTGGCGGGAGTGGCTATGCGGTTCTAGGCGCTACAGTCTGGAACCGCGCGACCGCTACGGTCGCAGGTTCGAATCCTGCCTCGGGCATGGATGTGTGTGATGTCTTTAGGTTAGTTAGGTTTAAGTAGTTCTAAATTCTATGGGACTGATGTCCACAGTAATCAAGTCCCATAGTGCTCAGAGCCATTTGAACCATTTTTTTGTAGATCTCTGTGGCGAACGGATTGCTGCGAGGCATGTGGAGAGGCGTTTGCAGGTTTGTCGGCGATGTTTATTTTCGGCAGGAGGGGACTGCGCGAGCGGCTGGCGTAGGTCGCGGCGCGCGCGATTGTGGCGGCGCGGCGTCGGCTGGCGCGCCGCAGAGTCGCGGCGCAGGCGGTGGTTACGGCGTTTCACGGTGTCATTACGCTGTCACGCCGATTGCGGGCCGCTCACGGCCGCAGTGCGGCGCTGGCGGCGAGTGCGGGCGGCGGCCGGCGGCGGCAGTCGAGGCGCGACAGTAATGTATGGCGCCCTGTCCGCCGTGAAATACGGTGCGCGCTCCCAGCTGCAGTCACCGCCAAATCGGCACGCCGGCTGACACCGCCTGAATGGAGCGTCCGATACTGACCCTCGCGGCGCGGAGGTTAAAACACTGTCGTCGCCTTCGAAGGGAGCCTCCTCTCGGCGATACCCGTTAATCCCCCCTGCCGTGACTGTTGCGTCGGCTTTCTCGACAACGTCGCGACTGACTCCTCGTCTAAGTGGGCTGATGCTTCCTTCCTAATTAATCTGTCACCGGAGATGAAATACGAGGGGCGTTTAACAAATGATGCCGCACATATTTCTCCTTGGCCAACTCGGCTCAAAAAAATGCGATATTCATTATGGGACACCGTTGAATATTTCCGCTTCTACACTGAAGTTTCATGAAACTCCGACAGGTGCCGGGTCTTTAAGTATCCTTCAAAATGGCATCTGTAACGGAGGCGCATGTCATTTCTTTTGGCGAAAATCCAGACCGTAGCAGATATTCATAGGCGCTTGCATAATGGCTGTGAAGACCTGGCAGTGAAAAACGCACAGTGACTCGTTGGACGAGGCATCTGTCATCGTCGCAACAAGGTCTCGCAAACCTCATCGAACTACCGCGTGCCGACCAGCCGTACAAATCTATGACTCCTGCAACGTTGGAACATGTGGACAGTTTCATTCAGGGTGATCGACGGAACACAATCAAACACCTCCCTACTCTACTGGACGTCTCTGTCGGTAGTGCTGACAGCTCACAAAGCTTCATTGACTGTGCTTTCTCATCGACCCTACAGCCCGGATCTCGCACTTTCTGACTTCTCTTTGGCGCAGTCAGGGATGCATTCTGCGGGAAGCAGTACGTGAATCATGGAGAGGTTATTGATGCAGCAAGGTGTTGGATCCAACATCCACCAGTAGAGTGGTACCATGCGGGCATACAGGCCGTCCCAGTAAGGCAGGGTAATGCCGTCACGTGGAACGGAGATTATGTTGAAAAACAGGGTTTCGTAGCCAGAAGAATGGTAAATAATATGGTTTATTGGAATACTGAATAAACCCGACCCGCTTTCAGAACAAATGTTTTGCGTTACTTCTTGAATGCCCCTCGAACATTTAATCTTGACAGGGTGGAAGCTTTGACAGTCATCTGTGGTAACTCACAGCTGCGCGCCACTACAGTTCCTTCTGCTGGATATAAGGTTATTACATCGTTGGCCATTAAAATACCGACACCATAAAGGAATCATGTGGCAACCGTTAAATCGTAACGAAGTATGCGACATGCTTGGATATGGGAATGGTTAGCATTACAGTGCAATTGCATAAAGTAGATACGAGTAACACTATCTACAATCGGTATACAAAGGAAGATTAATCAGCAGGTTTCTAATTCAGAAGTCGGATTTGAATGTTGTTTGTGACAGATCGTGTTATGTCTCTTGTCCGAAGAACAAACGTCTACCATGTCGTGTCGAAATTAGACACGGTAGTAGAATATTGATACCGCGGTTTATCGTTCCGTGATATTACTGCTCGCGTTGGTCGGGATTCCATGACTGTTATTCCAATTCGTATCGATGGGTTCAGAAAGGCTATACTCACTGCCATGCAGGACCTTAACGGCCACACGTGACTAGCGCCCGAGGGGACAAACGTATTGTTCCACCTGCTGTGCAGGGTCGTACAAATACGTCACGTACCTTGAGCCAGGATCTGGGTTCGTTTGCAGCAAGGACAATGCGAAGTCGGCTGGATCACCTCCGATTGTTGGGATGGTCAATATTGTTTGTTGCATGTTCATCTGACGCGAACGCAGAGAGAAGCACGCCGACAGTCGACCGCTCTACAACACTGGACAGATGAGTAGCAGTATGTTTCGTTCTTTTTTTTTTTTTTTTTAGTTGAGTCCTAGTTCTGCGTACAACATCGCAACAGGCATGTATGTGGAACCTGCGTGGGGAACGAACGTTCCCAGATTGCATTTGTCATCTCCATACAGACTCAGCACTTGCCATGGTGGTACCTGATACACAATATTACATCTGTTTCGTATAGCCAGTGATTTGGACAGCAGTCGTTCCATTCTGACATGTTAAAGTTGGCGCTTGTGCTCTAGCTGGAGGTCTCTGTGACGTTTTTCAACAAGTTAACGCAAGAGCGGATGTTGCCCACGCTGTCTTAACCTGTCTGAATACAGAGGTTGCTCAGTTGTTGCTGTGCTCAACACGTTCTCCATATCTCTCAGCCACTGAAAATATGTGGTCACCGAGAGGTGCACGCCACCACTGACCTGCCATTACCATTGATCACACAGTGATGTTTGGGGGACTCGGCTGTTCGATACAGGATGCCAAAATAAACAACCTTCAGCCGTGTAGTTTCCAAACTTATTTTATTTGGCTACCAATTCCAGCGATTTATTACGCCCCTGACTCACGTGCAGGAAGATTTCACCTCAGTTCTGGTCAAAACAGAAGCTAGCAATGCTGGTATTAGTAGACTTCTGCTTGCTATAGGGATGATCACTGCACGAATGTCGAAATTGCATATATAAGTAGTCGCAGTATAGAAAATCGATTAAAATCATTTAACAGAGGGAAGTCATTTGGATCTGGTGAGATATCTGGTAATATTGCACTATTTCTGTCAATTAGAATATTAATAATTTTACCAATTTTACAACAAAACACCATTCCGAGGTATTCAATTCCACCCTATTACTCAAATCCCATTTTGAATCACAGTAGTTGTTGTATGTTTGCTAAAATGAATTGGTAAACTCAAATGGTTCAAATGGCTCTGAGCACTATGGGACGTAACATTTGAGGTCATCAGTCCCCAGACTTAGAACTACTTAAATCTAACTAACCTAAAGACATCACATACATCCATGCCCGAGGCAGGATTCGAACCTGCGACCGTAGCAGCAGCGCGGTTCTGGACTGAAGCGCCTAGAACCGCTCGGCCACAGCGGCCGGCAATTGGTAAACGACCAACTGCAGTATTATACAGACTGCGCGAAGGAAACTGGTTAGTTCGCTGGAGCAATTAAAAATACGAAGCTTTCGGCAAAAAAGCTGAGGTCATTGTCTTTTCCAAGAAAAGCCGTCGGAAAGATGTACATAATTATTGGCCTATACCGCTGACATCGGTCTGCTGAGGAATTGTAGAACAAATTTTCTGCTCAATTATAATGACGTTTTCGGAAAAAGAAAATCTTCTCTACAGGAGCCTATATCCTTTTCTCAAACAGAGATGATACGAAACTAAGCTCGCTCTATTCGTGCACGATATCCAGAAAACCATAGGGAGCGGCGTTCCTTGACTTTTGGAAGGCCTTCCACACAGTTTCGCAGATGATTTGATCGAGTGCGTAACGGCACAACGTCCGTGAGATTGTTCGTTTACGATGCTGTTGTCTTCAGCAAAGTTCCAACGTGAAAAAACCGGTAGCAAAATACAGGAACACCTGCAGAGCATCGACAGCTGATGCAGAGACTTGCAACTGATCCTAAATGTATTACTTGTAAATATGCGGAAAGGTCATTTTCTGTTCGATTATACTGTAGACGATAAATTACTGATAACTGTAACAACTGGAAACAGAAACAATCGTAAACTGTCTGGGAACAACCATCCTGAGTGACCTGAAACGTTTGCCTCGCGACTTTCTAGCGTCGGTCGGCAAGACACTTGGAGAATGTCTGTTTCCCGAGCCACCTCACTCAACACTGATACTGAAAGGGAGACATTCCGCCGGTTGTGAAATGAACCCCTTTGAGGATGGCGCATGCCAGAGATACCGGGGTATATTCTCTGCACCGAGTGTGGGAGGAATACATTTCGGTTCACCCCCTCCCCTCCCCCGCCCACCTCCTCCCTGTCCTGAGCCAGCCGTGGGTTAACCCCGAGGTTAGTGTAAAGCCGAAAGCGGGCATCTAGTTACGAGAACAAAACTCCTTTTATAGCGAGTAATAAGAACTGCGCCCTCATTAACAAGAACTGTACACACAGGAGACGCAACTAAAATACAGTCGGAAGATGGGATGAGGAAAGTCATACTTAATGATCGCTAGCATTTGTTTCTCCTATTTTTTATTACCTTGCTCACTCTTTTCCTATTCAGAGAGGTGGGAATTCCTCAAGGAACAGAGGTAGAGATCGGTCTGAGTGAAACGAGCCAGCCAAAAACTGGCGGAATCGCTTCAATTGGCCGCCAGTCTGGTAGCCTTCCAGGTAGGATTAATACAAGAAATACATAAGAGTCACGTTTATTAAGTAAGTGAGTGAGCGTTACAGAAATTTTCACCGAACTTCACTGGTAGACACGTAAAGGGAGGCGTAATGCAGCTCTTAGATGTTTACTGTTTAAATTACTGGAACCTGTGTTCCAAAAACAGTGTGGCTCCACTTTACTTCTTCGTACATAAATCTCGTAAAATGACGATGGTAGGATAGTCAGAGACATTACAGCTCGTATGGAAGGAAAAAAGCCGGCCGAAGTGGCCGTGCGGTTAAAGGCGCTGCAGTCTGGAACCGCAAGACCGCTACGTCGCAGGTTCGAATCCTGCCTCGGGCATGGATGTTTGTGATGTCCTTAGGTTAGTTAGGTTTAACTAGTTCTAAGTTCTAGGGGACTAATGACCTCAGCAGTTGAGTCCCATAGTGCTCAGAGCCATTTTTTGAAGGAATAAAATGTGCTATAGGCTTTCTGAGGATGACTAGAGAAAGAATGATGGAAATTAACAATGAGGTGTATATTGGTTTTATCGACTGGGAGAAGGCATTCGATAGAGTTAACTGGAGTATACTATTGAGAATTTTAAAAGATGTCAGAGTAGAATGAAAAGCTAGAAAATTTGCGAAGGAGATGTAGGGTATGAGGAGACGAAATAGATGAGCACTGGAAGTGTGTAAGGCAAAGATTCTCACTGTCACCAAACCGATCAACATACATGGCGAAGAACTCATTGGACATAGAGGAGAAAGGATAAAGACTATGAAATACGCAGATGATCAAACAGTGCTAGGGGAATCAGAAGAGGAGTAACACCAGATATAGAAAAGTATTACAAAAAGGGGTGAGGAGTATGTTGTGAAGATAAATACAGGAAAGAGAAAAGCGATGAGAATAAGCAAGAAGGAAGTGCCACTTAACATTTTCTTAAATGGAAAAAAGACAGAACAAGTAAAATCCTTTCTGCCCCTGGGAAATTTAATGACATGGAATGCAAGCTGTACAGAAGAAATAACAAGGAGAGTATATGGGAAAAAGAGCGTTTGAAAAGGTGAGGCAGTTAAGAACAGCTATAGAAATTCCAATGGAGCGATGTGCTAGATGTTATGTTTGGAGAGTAGTGTTGTACAGCAGTGAATCGTGGACAGTTAAAAAGAAAGAAGGAAAATATTTAGAAAGTATTGAAATGTGGATATGGAGAGGACTGCTTAAAGTGAAGTGGACTGACAGACTGATAATGTAGAAGTAACGAACAAAGTAGGGGAAGTAAGTAAGTGTCGTGTGACTAGAGCCTCCCGTCGGGAAGACCGTTCGCCAGGTGCAAGTTTTTCGATTTGACGCCACTTCGGCGACTTGCACGTCGATGGGGATGAAATGATGATGATTAGGACAACACAACAGAACATCTCCGACCCAGCCGGGAATCGAATCCGAGCCCTGAGGATTGACATTCTGTCGCGCTGATCACTCAGTAACCTGGGGGCGGACAAAGTAGGGGAAGAAAGATTACTGAAAGTGATCAGCAAGAGGAAAAAATGTTGCCTAGGACATGTACTGTGTAGGAATTCTCCGCAACAAAGAATTATAGAGGGAAAAATGGACGGTATAAGAGGAGGAGATGAGAAGACGACTGAAATGATGGACGATATTAGAAGAGGACGAATACTGTAATACTTCTGGCTTATTCAGCCATCATACTAGGCTCCAGGAAGCTATTCCCAGGGCAGTGGAGATGCAAGAAGCATAGAGATGACGCAATGTGGGATGAGGTACCGGTGACAGATGTTAGATTCGGTACCATTCCCGTGAGAAAGACCGCCTGCATGATGCTGCTGCTCTGTGATTGGCTGCTGTGTTCGGCGGTAGTGCGCCAAAACGCTAAACTTTAGTTGCTATTATTAATTAAACCTCTCATTCAAATTACTTCATTTTTTAAATAAACATCTCTCAACAGCCAGCTATCAATCAGTCATTTCAAAATTATTAAAATCAAAGTATTACCAAAACCAAAGACTGACGATATTACTGCCGATGCACTTCGGTGGCGTTCGGGTCACGCCTTGCTGGCATGGCGAGCGAAGTGTCTCGGGCAGTCCGGATCCCCAGTTCTGACCGTTCCAGTAGACAGACATGTTGTCTGTTACAGCAGTATTTGTTTCATGCAATTTTATTTACTACAGTTCCGACCGTCGCTAGGTGCAGACATGTTGTCTGTAATAGTAATATTTGATTCATGTAATTTTATTCTCCAGTTCTGATGGTTTCAGTAGACAGACATGTTGTCTGTGGCAGGATGTATTTCGTGTTATTTTAGCCAGATATAATGACTGTGGAAAGATATGTTCAATACGTTGTGACCAAGAATAGTTTCTCGAGTCTATATCAATAAAAACGCGAGTGGCATCCCAAATGAGTTATAGTTTATTCGTAGCAGCAGTTCCTTGCGAAGTTAATTTCAGCCTCAAGAAAAAGAATCCACGACCTGCGTGCTGTTTTCTGCGCTAAGGACATCATCATCATGAAGACAGCAGGTTAGTGAAGTGTACAAGAACTGATGTATTCCACACAGGGCAGTGGAAACAACTAGGCACCTCAAGTGTACTGCATGCACAGTACAAATGTGCTCAGAGGCACGTCATCTGCAGTAATGCAGAGGTGGTAAAGGAGGATGAAAGTATTAACACTATCTCAGTTTTATTCCTTTTTCTTGCCGTAATATACAAAGAGATGAAGGAAGACGACACGGTGGAGAGCCTCCCGTTGAAACCTGTCATAAGACACATACACTAAAGAAATAAGGAGATAGCGGCTTGCCGATAGCCGTTTCTTCCACGGAAAAGGAAAAGAAGAACACGATTGTGGTAAGGTGGTTTGCGATGTAAACGTAAAAGCAGACGTAAGGTGCAGGGGTAGTGCGTAGCCCTGGAAGTGAGTGAAGAAATGATGGGAGAGAAGGAGTGTGTGAGGAAGTGATGGGAGAGAAAGAGTGTGTGAGGAAGTGGTGGGAGAGGAGCGCGGGCCGCGACCGCGTGACCTCTGGCGCAGCGACTTCCCGCCGTCGCTCCAGCGGAAGCCGGCGCGGCGCACGCTGCTGGACACACGCCACCACACGCCGCGACACGACACGCAGCGCACCGCTAGCCGGCGCGCGCAAGCCGCCAACGCTACCCGCACTCAGACGCCAGGAAGGCCTTTTCTCTGAGACCGAAGCTGCCTGCTCCCACACTTCGTAACACCACATATCGCGAATCTTCCGAACCGGCCAAACGCCGAGACAACCGCGTGCGCGGCCGCTCGAGGCCGAATGCAGAGAAAGGGTTGAATAACAATGAATAAGTAATCAATCACGTGACAAATTCAAGACCCTTCGGTATCCACAATTTCCCTTTAAAATTTATCTCGAGTAATTTGAAAATTCAGTCGCGATTTAAACCTTTAAGGGGGTAGGACGTCAAACGGGCCGTCTTGGAGCAGAAGAGACGCCACAGGACATCTTAATTTCCACTGTCTATACTTTTACGAATAAATTCATAAAACTTTGTCAGCATTACCAGGAAGGATTCAGGATTCACAATCATAGCAGTGGAAGTTCAAAAAAATTACAAACAAATTTTTTTTTACATGTGAAAGTTCATTTTTTCACTTCTATTGGCTGCGTTTGTTGCTATAGGACACGTTTCTTCATACGTAAGAGAGATTCTTCGATAAATTTTGCACAGCATACAAACCATACTTACAGGTGTATGAAACTCTAGAAATTATTTAATTTATGAAAAAATGAATGTGCTGTTACATTTTAAACTTCATACTTAGAAAAAACTCAAATTTTATAGTTAATTATCTCAATTTTTACCACACTTTTTAATAGAGTTGGAAAATTGTAGAGTTTCATGCACCTGTAAGTATGGTTTGTATGCTGTGCAAAATTCATCGAAGAATCTCCCTTGCTTATGAAGAAAAGTGTACCTATAGCAACAAATGCAGCCAATGGTAAGTGAACAAGAGGTGACATACAAATGTAAAAAAGAAAAAATTATTTTCTTATATTTTTGAACTTCCACCACTATAAGGGTAAATCCTGACTCGTTTCTGGTCATTCTGACAAAGTTTTATGAATTTATTTTTAAAAGTATAGACAATGGAAATTGAAAATTCCTGTGGTGTCTCTCCTGCTCCAAGTCGTCCCGTTTGACGTCCTACCCCCCTTAACAAAATTCCCAGAGAAAAGAAACTTCATGTTAAATATTTCTAACATGCATAGAACCGAAATATGGAAACAAATTTTGGCTGCTGTCGTTCTGAGAGGAGTCAATAAGTTACTCAAAACGGTGACAGTATAAGAAACTTGGCCAGTGTAGGAAACCTCTATCAGAAAAAGGGGATGTGGCCATCTACTATGCCTCAGCAGGCAGCATCGGCCCCTTGACATCCCACGTAGTTGGCAATGGCTCTTTTTCTTAACTATCGGAGTGCGACACTAGTCAGCTCGTAACAGGACTGGTCATCGAATCCGGCCCAATCAGTTTAAGCTCGGTTTAGCTATTCATTATTTTATACAGAAAACAATAACGCCACTCCAGTACTACGCGACAAACCAGTGGCGCCAGTCATGTGCTAACATTCACCAAAATTTTCTCCTCTGTCACCTTCATCTGTTTCTCATAGAGTAACATTCTGTCTCAGATTAGATCGCAGCCCTTTGTATTTAGATATGATTCAATACACGTTACTTGAGTCGTTCGTCGCCGTGTAACATCAGTGAACACTGCCCTCGGCTTAATATTCTATTTTGCCGGCCGGAGTCGCAGTGCAGTTCTAGGCGCTACAGTCTAGAACCGAGCGACCGCCTCGGGCATGGATGTGTGTGATGTCCTTAGGTTAGTTAAGTTTAATTAGTTCTAAGTTCTAGCCGACTGATGACCTCAGAAGTTAAGTCGCATAGTGCTCAGAGCCATTTGAACCAATATTCCATTTTCCTCACCCCTGATTTATTATTGGTGTTTGCCAGTATCCAAACAAATCAGGAGCTCCCTTCAAGTACCAACGTTGCTGAAGCCTTACAAAGCTGATAATGAATAGGAAATCAATTTTAAATACTGGCGGCCAGTTAACATATACCGCACCCGAAATCTGGGGCACGCTTATTCTAGTGCAACAACTGTGCAAGACAGCAGAGTCAGGTAGTGCAACTGCCTTCGAACAGAAAATCTGTTTCAATTTAAGCGATAAACCACCTTAGGGACTTCTCGGGAATTTGGCAACAAGATACGACTCCATAGAACCTAGGAACTTTATGATCATTAACGCAGCAGTTATGTAAAATTAGTGTTTCTTTCCCTGAATAGATTTCAACCCGAGGTTCACGTAAAGGTACTAATCACGATAAAAAGTTGCAAAATATCACTGTAAGTTACAATAAACAAGTCGTGGATACGAAACTTCCTCGCAGGTTGAAGCTCTGTGCCGGACCGGGTTTGAGTGCCGGTTATTCTGGAAACCCTGCATATTTTATCGTTTCGTAATTTTCTAGGCAACGGCCTTGCCGTAGTGGATACACCGGTTCTCGTCAGTTCACCAAAGTTAAGCGCTGTCGGGCGTGGCTGGCACTTGGATGGGTGACCATCTGGGCCGCCATGCGCTGTTGCCATTTTTAGGGGTGCACTCAGCCTCGTGATGCCAATTGTGGAGCTACTCGACCGAATAGTAGCGGCTCCGGTCAAAGAAAACCATCATAACGACTGGGAGAGCGGTGTGCTGACCTCACGCCCTCCTACCCGCGTCTTCAGCTGAGGATGATACAGCGGTCGGATGGTCCCGATGGGCCACTTGTGGACTGAAGACGGAGTGTTTTTTTTAAGTAATTTTCTGAGACTGAATAATAGATACATAAACAAACTTTGTTCACGGTCTGAGGAAGTCAATATACACTCTGAGACGGAAAAATGACGCACCACAGAAGTATTATCCGATGAAGCGGAAATCGATAGATGTGATGCTCCAAACGTTCTCAATTGCGGTGAGATCCGGCGCCCTTGCTGGCCAAGGCAAGGTTTGGCAAGCACGAAGACAAGCAGTAGAAAAAGTCACTCACCGTGTGCGGGCGGGCATTATCTTGCTGAAACGTAAGCCCACAACGGCTTGCCCTGAAAGGCAACAAAACGGGCCGTAGAATATCCTCGGCGTACCGCTATGCTGTAAGGCTGCCGTGTCGTCGATCTGCAATCTGACCGGCAGAGTGAAACTGTCTTCAGTGAAGACTCCCGCTTCGAACTGAGGTGACCAGCGAAGACGTATCTGGAGATGCCCCGGCAGTGGTGGGGTACCAGCCTGATTGTCGCCCTCCGTGTGGCGCCACAACCAGGAGCGATGATCTGGGGTGCCACTTCATTTTATAACAGGACCCCTTTGGTTACAGCACAGCAGTACGTCGACGAGATTCTATGCCCCGTTTTAGTGCCTTTCGTGGCAAGCCATATTAGGCTTACATTTCAGCAAGATAATGGCTTCCCGCACACGGTCAGTGTTTCTACTCCTTGTCTTCGTGCTTGTCAAATCCTACCCTGGCCAGCAAGGTTGCCAGATCTCTTCCCAACCGAGATCCTATGGAGCATTATGGGCAGGGCTCTCCAACCAACTTTGCAGTTTGACGATCTAGCGCGCCAGTTGGATATAATTTGGCACGATATCCCTCAGGAGGACGTCCATCAACTATACCAATCAATACCAGGTTGAATAAATGCCAAGGGTGGACCAACGGCTTATTGACTTGCCCAATTTGTGAAGCTTTTTCTCTTGATTAAATTTCCCAGTTTTTATGAAATTATAATCATTTGTTTGTCGGTCATGTATACCGCATCTACCGACTTCCGTCCCATTCGAATAATTCTCTCTTGGTGCGTCGATTTTTTTTTGTCTTACAGTGTGCTAGCACCGATCAGAATCCAAATACTGATCTCACTTCCCACGCCCGGGTTCCCGGGTTCGATTCCCGGCGGGGTCAGGGATTTTCTCTGCCTCGTGATGACTGGGTGTTGTGTGATGTCCTTAGGTTGGTTAGGTTTAAGTAGTTCTAAGTTCTAGGGGACTGATGACCATAGATGTTAAGTCCAATAGTGCTCAGAGCCATTTGAACCATTTGAACCAAATACTGAAATTTATCAAAGCTATAACGTGAACTGTAATATCTGTTGTGCGCCGCAACTACATCCCACATTTCAGAGACCACAGTCCTTAGTGCACTTTCGGGGCATCTAGGGAATCAAGGGCATTTTTCCGTTTGTAATTAACTTCAGTGATGAAAAAGCTTCAGGTGTTCTGATATATTTCAAGTGCTTTTATCTCCAAACGACTCTCATAGACAATATATTTCACTGCATAAATCTCATGGCTCATAAATGATGCTGAGGATGGCTTTGGAAATTATTAGATCTTTTGTAGCCATTTTCACTAACAATTTTTTTCAATATAAAAGCCATTAATGTACAACTATTTCAATTAATGTCGTAACAGAAGTAACAATATGAAAAAAGCTATTTCTCACCATTTCTTTTTCCCATGCGGGGAGGGAGGGAGGGAGATATTCACAGGAATCTCCTGGGTGAGAGAAGACAACTGCGCGAAAGCATGGCGTATAGAAGTCGGACACACATAGTGGATAGACTGTCTGTATAGGTTTGTAATGCGCGTTACAGTTACTCATTATGGGAACCGTTTGTTACGCGACAAGTGTGAGTACGTGCATGAAATTCATTGACACTAATTGTCCGCGAAGGCGCGACAGCAGCTTGCTCTCCGGAATTTTTCAGTGGGTTGCCTATCTGCAGGCGCGAACTAATTCGATGCGATACTACGGAGCAGATGGTTAACAGTGAAACTTGATGATGACACAAACTACAGGTGCAACCTGTAATTATAAGAACTGGACATATAAGAAATTTTTTCCATGTTTGTAAATGACTTTAAATGATTTAACAATGTAAAGATCCTTCTCCGATACATCTAAATCGCCTGGTATAAAGACCTTCGTGACTACCATTGTTCTCTTTGTTAAGACGACAGCAGAGTTGCAACGACGAAAGCAATTGTTCCAACCTTCTAACAAGAGGCAAAGAAATATTACTAGCAGATTCTTCTTTCACGTTCTTATTATCTGAAATGACGAGGAAAACCAACAAACAAATAGAAGCGATTCTTTCTTAGGTACGAGTCAGGGGACTTGATCTCACTGCCACCTGGAGATCGTCGTGATTGCATCCTCCACCGTTAGCCATAGCCATTTTGATGGACAAACAGCACATTCCTAATGAAATATCTAATCTTTCTTAAATATGGCATTTAGCCTCTTTATACACTTAATGCTAATACGAATCACAGCGCACGCACACACACACACACACACACACACACACACACACACATTCTCTGTATAATAACGAAGTTATTCACTGAAACATAACATTACTTATACGCCCGTCATTCAAGCTAAATAATGACAGATATAAGACATTTAAAGATCTCTTACGTGTTTGACCACCCACAGGGAAGTGTATATCATCGACTAAAAATACGTTATCAAAATTGTCAAGATCGTCGAAATTCTCAATTGAGAAAGAAGCATAGGCAATGTGCCTGCAGAAGTTATCATGATTATCGGACAAAGCGTCACAAACGTAGTCTTAATTCGTTAAGCCAATGCCGATGATATTGAAGAAAAGCACCTCTGTGTATCTTATAATTTCTGACCTCCACCTTTACTACCGACAAACTGATTCTCTTACCTGTGGTCCTCTTACTCCACATCCCTCTTCTGTAAAAGGCCTCTCACCTTATAAAAGCTGTCGGTCATAACTCCCAGTGTCAGCTCCACTGAATTTCACATCATCTCCGACAATGGATCATCTAACTACTTATCACATTTAATTAAAGTTATTTACGAATCAGTGCTGAACGTAATTACTGGATGTTCTCCAGCCAAATAAAACAAAACAACTTTTGTGAGATTGAATTTGAGTCATATGAAGGAGAAAAAGTCTTGCTATTAGGATTAGGGAGGGGGGAGGATATAATCTCCCAGTAAAGAGCCCTTGCGGCATCCAAACGTCTTGCGGTGTCAGTTACCTCCTGCTACAGGTCTTAGGAAATAGTCAGCTTTTCAGTGAGTGGAGGTTTGGCCCTGGATTATTATAGAATCATTGACCTACTAGGGTGATTTGAACCGCTCCGAGCAGCAGGTAGTCAGTACCCGTATCGTTCCTGGCACTTTCTACTCTTTTTTTTAAAACTACCTACACAAGAGGTAATGCACATTATAACGTGAGACGTACATCAAACATACAACGTGAACATTAATAAAACCGACGAACTGTAGGGACGGATTAAACTAAAACACTAATCTAAACTCCTCCCGCACAGACCATAAAGGCCCAGAGGTACCGGCTGACCGCCGTGTCATCCTCAAGCCCACAGGCGTCACTGGATGCGGATATGGAGGGGCATGTGGTCATCACGCCCCTCTCCCGGCCGTATGTCAGTTTCCGAGACCGGAGCCGCTACTTCTCAATCAAGTAGCTCCTCAGTCTGCCTCACAAGGTCTGAGTGCAGCCCGCTTGCCAACAGAGCTCGGCAGACCGGATGGTAGCCCATCGAAGTGCTAGCCCAGCCCGACAGCGCTTAACTTCGGTGATCTGACGGGAACCGGCTTTACCACTGGGGCAAGGCCGTTGGCAAAGGGACGGATTCCTGAATGTAAATGGAAGGAAAATGTCCTATAAACATTTTTCCGGAAATGGACGATGTGCGTGCAACGACAACAAATCGTTCACAGAAAACAGTACAGAGCTGCACTGCATCCACGTCACAACAGATGTTCAAAATGGTTCAAATGGCTCTGAGCACTATGAGACTTAACATCTTAGGTCATCAGTCCCCTAGAACTTAGAACTACTTAAACCTAACTAACCTAAGGTCATCACACACATCCATGCCCGAGGCAGGATTCGAACCTGCGACCGTAGCAGTCCCGCGGTTCCGGACCGCAGCGCCTAGAACCGCAAGACCACCGCGGCCGGCCAACAGATGTTCAAAGTGGCTTCCATGCAATTTCAGGTGATAGGAATAGTAGCGATTGTCATGCAGGATACACATAATCGTACTTTGGCGAACACCACGTTGCCGGGCCATTTTTCTGTGACCTGCAGAACCCCGTTTTCTTAATGTGGTGTACGCACCGTCTGCCACCTCCGTGTACGTTCGTCCTACTCAAAGGCCCCATGATCACACAGACGCCCAAAAAGGGCTTGAAATGTTGTGTGATGTGGATGCTGTCTGTGAACATACTTGTTTTGGTATAGTCATGCTGCCTCTCGACCGCTTCCGTCTGCTTGGCCGTACCCAAACACAATCTCGGCTTGTTCCCGACATCATTACCGGATCATTCAGCAGCTTGCAGTGCGCTACGTCAGTCACACAGCCTGCAACACACAAGGAAGACACAGCACGTGGTCAGAGGAACAGTCATTCATCAGCGCCATATACTGTGTCGACGACGCATTTCCGAA
This sequence comes from Schistocerca piceifrons, assembly GCF_021461385.2. Lineage (NCBI taxonomy): Eukaryota > Metazoa > Arthropoda > Insecta > Orthoptera > Acrididae > Schistocerca > Schistocerca piceifrons. The sequence continues at coordinate 776,343,764 of NC_060138.1, forward strand.
TACGTGTCTTTTCCTCCATTTCCAGTCAGAAATACGTATTTGCAGTTTGTCGGTTTTGTTAATGTTCAATGTGTACATCAGCATCGCGTTATGACAAAAATCCAACGGCCAAGCCACAGTGGCAACACCGATTCCCGTCAGATCGCCGAAGTTAAGCGCTGCTGGGCTTGGCTAGCACTTGGATGGGTACCGTCCGGGTCTGCCGAGCACTGTTGCCAAGCGGGATGCACTGAACCCTTGTGATGTCGACTGAGGTGCTACTTGATTGATAAGTAGCGACTCCGGTCACGAAAACTGACAACGGAGAGCGGCGTACAGGCCACATGCTGCTCCATCCGCATCCAGTGATGCCCATCGGCAGAGGATGACACGGCAGTCGGTCGGTACCGTTGGACCTTCCGAGGCCTGTTCGAACGGAGTTATGACGAAAACTTTTATAAGTAACCGTACGCGCTATGTTTGGCTTAGCAAATAATTAGTAATAGTTCACGAATCACGAGCCGGCCGCTGTGGCTCAGTGGTTCTAGGCGCTTCACTCTGGAACGGCGCGACTGCTACGGTCGCAGGTTTGAATCCTGCCTCGGGCATGGATGTGTGTGATGTCCTTAGGTTAGTTAGGTTTAAGTAGTTCTAAGTTCTAGGGGACTGATGACCTCAGATGTTAAGTCCCATAGTGCTCACAGCCATCTGAACTATCACGATATCACGAGCTTTTGTTGCACTGGAGCTCTCCTAATGTTCTCAATATGTTAAAAAAATGGAGGCATGAAGGCCATGTCCTGGTTATTGGCCTAACTAGATAGAATACAGCCTCTCTTCGCTGCGGCACTAAGAGGGATAGAGTCACGGACTCATCGACCTGGTCGCCTTTTACGTCGGAACTCATTCGATAACAGGCTGACTACACGAAAATGGCTCTGAGCACTATGGGACTTAACATCTATGGTCATCAGTCCCCTAGAACTTAGAACTACTTAAACCTAACTAACCTAAGGACATCACACAACACCCAGTCATCACGAGGCAGAGAAAATCCCTGACCCCGCCGGGAATCGAACCCGGGAACCCGGGCGTGGGAAGCGAGAACGCTACCTCGCGACCACGAGCTGCGGACACCGCTGACTACACGTGGGACCGTCCTGGAGGGACTGGAACGAGGAAAACTCTTCGCACCTATCCTGGATGGATCCCAGAAGCTGCAGGGCCAAAATCTAGTCCTCTGATCACTAGGCCACTACGACAACATCTTGTTAATACCATTCCAAGTTTGGTGTATGCAGTGTCATGGTAGTACTAGGGAGAATGCGTGAAGCGTTCAGAGTTCGCTGTTGGCTGACAGCGAGAGTGAATTATGAGTTGGATGAAGATAAAGTTCTCAGGAGGCCCGGCTTCAATGAGCCCATCTGACAAGCTGGTTTTTGAGCCGTCTGAATGTTAATCAAAACGAATGTTATGTTCATGTTTCACCCGAATAGTTCAAATGGCTCTAAGCACTATGGGACTTAACATCTGAGGTCATCAGTCCCCTAGAACTTAGAACTACTTAAACCTACCTGACCTAAGGACGTCACACACATGCATGCCCGAGGCAGGATTCGAACCTGCGACCGTAGCAGTCGCGTGGTTCCCGACTGAAGCGCCTAGAACCGCTCGACCACGTTTCACCCGAAGTATAGTGTAAGAGACAAAAAAATACATGAGTACGAATTTGATATTACGGAAATTTTGAAGAAATTGTCATTGAATAAGTATAATGATGACTCCTCAGAGAATGGAATTGCGTTTACAGGCCCTCATCGAACAGGTTGGTGTTTTAGTTAAGATTCTGCATCTGTATTCGAGAGATATGCGGTATAAATCCCAGTTTGGTGTTCCTAATTTAGATTTTTTAACGGTTTCCCTAAATTACACGAGGTAAAAGCCTTTATGGTTCCTCCAGAAATACTGCGATCCCCACGCTTATCGATCAGATTTTGCACTCCGTCTGTTACCGCGCTGTTAACCAGACTTTAAGCACTGAGCGGCCTCCCTTTGCTTTCTACGGACAGCAGCCACACGCCTGACGGCGCACAGCTCGTTAACGTAATGGTACGACGGCTGCTGCTTACCTCGTCGCGATCTCGGCTGGGAGGCTTCGGCCCAGTTGCCTGTCGTCGTGTGGCCGGCAGAGGCAGCTTGTGGCCGCAGCCCGTGGCGCGCTCGCGAGTCGCCGGCCGCCGCTCGCTGCTCGCTATTCCTGGCATCGCCCCGTGACGTGACGGACGCGCCTGCAAACGGAACTCACGGAACCGTGTCCGCTGCTTTTCGCTCAACGGGACATACGTACGCAGCACCCTGGAAATGGGACACCTCGAGCAGATTGCTCGCCGCTGAAGCAGCTCTCCACGGTTGCGTTGCAATGTGGAGCACGGAAGCATCCCGCAAACGAAGACAGCGCTACATGTACATCCACATTTATACTCCGCAAGCCACCCAACGGTGTGTGGCGGAGGGCACTTTACGTGCCACTGTCATTACCTCCCTTTCCTGTTCCAGTCGCGTATGGTTCGCGGGAAGAACGACTGCCGGAAAGCCTCCGTGCGCGCTCAAATCTATCTAATTTTACATTCGTGATGTCCTCGGGAGGTATAAGTAGGAGGAAGCAATATATTCGATACCTCATCCAGAAACGCACCCTCTCGAAACCTGGACAGCAAGCTACACTGCAATGCAGAGCGCCTCTCTTGCAGAGTCTGCCACTTGAGTTTGCTAAACATCTCCGTAACGCTATCACGCTTACAAAAAAACTCGGTGACGGAACGCGCCGCTCTTATTTGGATCTTCTCTATCTCCTATGTCAACCCGACCTGGTACGGATCCCACACTGATGAGCAGTACTCAATTACAGGTCGAACGAGTGTTTTGTAAGCCACCTCCTTTGTTGATGGACTAAATTTTCTAAGGACTCTCCCAATGAATCTCAACCTGGCACCCGCCTTACCAACAATTAATTTTATATCATCATTCCACTTCAAATTGTTCAGCACGCATACTCCCAGATATTTTACAGAAGTAACTGCTGCCAGTGTTTGTTCCGCTACCGTATAATCATACAATAAAGGATCCTTCTTTCTATGTATTCGCAATACATTACATTTGTCTATGTTAAAGGTCAGTTGCCACTCCCTGCACCAAGTGCCTATCCGCTGCAGATCTTCCTGCATTTCGCTGCAATTTTCTAATGCTGCAACTTCTCTGTATACTACAGCATCATCCGCGAAAAGCCGCATGGAACTTCCGACACTATCTAGTAGCTCATTTATATATATTGTGAAAAGCAATTGTCCCGTAACACTCCCCTGTGGCACGCCAGAGGTTACTTCAACGTCTGTAGACGTCTCTCCATTGAGAACAACATGCTGTGTTCTGTTTGCTAAAAACTCTTCAATCCAGCCACACAGCTGGTCTGATATTCCGTAGCCTCTTACTTTGTTTATCAGGCGACAGTGCGAAACTGTATCGAATGCCTTCCGGAAGTCAAGGAAAATGGCATCTACCTGGGAGCCTGTATCTAATATTTTCTGGGTCTCACACAATCGCTACTTTGTCTCAGAAGTAACCAAAAGTAAGGAGTTCTGAATGCATGTTGCAAGACAACTCCCTCTAATACCAAAGGCCGAAAACTACAAGAGAAACTATAACAAATTTTTTGAAGTAACTTTAAGATAGAAGTCCGCCCCGATAGCTGACTGGTCAGTGCGGCGGTCTGTCACGCCAAGGGGCCCGGGTTCGATTCCCGGCTGGGTCGGAGATTTTCTCCGCTCAGGGAATGGGCGACGTGTTGTCCTCGTTATCATTACATCATCATCAGTGGTAGGCAACAGGAAACCACCACTGAAATCACTTCCCTAGACGCTCCTGCGGTGGACCTCGCAGACGAGTCGTAAGGCAGAAGTTTTTTTAAGATAGAAAATTGTGCTAAATCATGAATTAAGTATTTTTGAAAACAAAAAACCTTCTTTTTTCACTTTCAATACGAAAAAAACTTTCTTTTGACTAAGCCAAAGCCAAAGAGTTTTATTAATGTTTTCTTACTGCATATTTCTGTTTTACTTAACACTGTATTTTAACGCCAAGAAGTGGCCTTAAGCTTTGTTGTAACGTTTATAAGTCTCGATGTTAGAAAGCAAAAGAGAAATTCATCTTAGCTAGAAGACCCAAAGGAGACTTCCGAGACAATAATAAAACTCCGTACGAACAGGTCTCGGAAGGCCCAACGGTACCGATCGATCGCCGTGTCGTCTTCAGCCGACAGGCATCACTGGGTGCGGATATGGAGAGGCTTGTGGTCAGCACACGGCTTTCCCGGCCGTTGTCAGTTTTCATCAGCGGAGCCGCTACTTCTCAGTCAAGTAGCTCCTCAATTGGTCTCACAGGGGCTGACTGCACCTCGCCTGCCGATAGCGCTTGGCAGATCTACTGTACTACACGGTGTTTTATATGTTATTGTTGACTACTTAAAAAACAAAATGCTATCATCAAAATGTTTGGATTGTGGAACATGCGACCCCCAAGCACATTAAACGTGTCGTAAAATGTAATGTTCCGAAGCTACTTTACACTAGCTAAAACGTTTTTTTGTGCATTGTTCGCAATACAAATTGATAAGTCAGCAAGCACCTAACTGCGGCTAAAGCCGTCAGCACCCTGTGAGTCAAAAATTTATGTAGTGCAACCATTTTATACTCTGCGAAACCTCTGTCTTTTGCTTCTTTTCTCGTCATAGTGTTATAAAAAAATTACGAAACAGAAATTTTTTGGGATTCCGATGTGAAAATGAGCGCTCGATACCGGCCGCACCTAAGTTTTCCTACTTTTTATTCTAAGTTTTTTATTTATATAGTACTTTTTTCTCAGCTGATTATTTAAAATATTTATGATAATAAACAAAAATCTATTATCAACATATTTTTTTTAAGATTTACAACGCAGTATTGCTATTAATAGTAACATTCGTTGGAATGCATATTATTTGACTAGTATACAGCTTGCTGACTATTTATATCAATGATTTATAATTTTAATAAGCATACAAACAGTTTTAAATGGTATAAGGTAGTTAACGGACATTCATTTTATGACAGGTTTGAAACTGTGTGGGTATTGCATGTCCCAAAATACAACCTTTCTGGTAATTGGCTTTTGTTGGTTAAGTCGTCAGTAAAAATATATTAAAACACCAAGCAGTACAGAATAGTTGCCAATTTTTTGTCACAGGCTTCCAAACTATCACCTGTTCTTTAACATTTAATACGTTGCAGTGCACAATAATCGCAGGGTTGTTATTTCAGATAGAGTATCTGAAGCTATATGCGATAATTATCTTAATGGACTTTCAAGGCATCTTATAAAATATTTCCAATTAATACGATATCTTCTTGTGGTGTGGGAATGTGGACTAAAGCGCTGCTACAGGTGTGAGTGCGAGTTTACTTTGTGTTTATCCAGCTACCTGCGCTGCTGAGGGGGGCTGTCACGAGTGGACAATGGCAGACTGTACCACTATTCGATAACAGACAGCAGGGATTAGCCGAGCGGTCTGGGGTGCTGCAGTCATGGACTGTGCGGTTGGTCCCGGCGGAGGTTCGAGTCCTCCCTCCGGCATGGGTGTGTCTGTGTTTGTCCTCAGGATAATTTAGGTTAAGTAGTGTGTAAGCTTAGGGACTGATGACCTTAGCAGTTAAGTCCCATCAGATTTCACACACATTTGAACATTTGAACAGACAGTACGTACCCACGAAAGGCAAAGGTTCTAGTTCGAGTTCCGGTCTGGCATAGAATTTTAATATTCCAGTAAGTTTCAAACTATTAGTTATGAGCCGTATTTAAATAATTTGTTATTAATGATTGATGCTTGTGGTGGTGTTCAGCTAAGCTCTTTGGGTACCAGTAACTCTGAATATTTTGTTTTGTTTGGTGACTGTGATAGTTTCTCAGTCACTTAGACGCTGTCATCCAACTGTTACGATCATTAGCTTTGCTGAGCTTTTCCGACAACCAGGTTTGTAGCAATTTTGGGCTTTTTGCAATTCACCCAGGCTGTAGTTATGCTTGCTGTAATGCTGAAAACTGGCAATTCTGCATGTACCGTAACTGAAATAGTCACTTGTAGGCCGAGCATGTCGCGATAAGAGCCAGTCTAGGGACACCTCGTAATATCATGGGCCGCGCGGGGTAGCTGAGAGGTCTAATGCGTCTTGTCACGGTCCGCGCGGCTTCCTCCGTCGGAGGTTCGAGTCCCCCCTCGGGTATGCGTGTGTGTGTCGTCCTTAGCGTAAGTTAGTTAAGTTAGCTTAAGTAGTTTGTAAGCTTAGCGACCGATGACCTCAGCAGTTTGGTCCCGTAAGACCTTATTTTCCAAATTTCCTAATATCATGTCGGACCACCTTTAGTCCGGCATAGTGCAGTAACTTGACGTGGTGGCACGAACTCAACAAGTCACTGGAAGTCCCCTACAGAAATACTGAACCATGCAGCCTCTACAGCCATCCATAATTACGAAAGTATTAATGGTGCAGGATTGTGTGTTCGAATGACCCCTCGATTACGAGCCACAGATGTTCGATGGGATTCATGCTGGGCGACCTGGGTGGCTAAATCATTCGTTCGAACTGTCCAGACTGTTCAAACCAATCGTGAACAATTATAACCCGATGGCATTTTTGGGAACATCGAGTTCATGAACGGCTACAGGTGGTCTCAAAGTAGCCGAAGATAACCATTTCCAGTCAATGATGGTTTCAGTTGGACCAGAGGGCCCAGTCCATTCCAGACAACACCAATATGGAGACACCACCAGCTTGCACAGTGCCTTCTTGACAACTTGAGTCCATGGTTTCGTGAGGTCTGCGCCACACTCGAAACCTGTCATCAGCTCGTACCAACTGAAATCAGGCGTCATCTGACCAGTCCACGGTTTTTCAGTCATCTAGGGTGCAACCGATATGTTCACTAGCCCAGGAAAGGCGCTGCATGCGAAGTCCCACTGTTAGCAAAGGTACCCGCGTCGATCGTCTGCTGCCATAGCCCATTAACGCCAAATTTCGTTCAAAATGGTTCAAGTGGCTCTGAGCACTATGGGACTTAACTTCTGAGGTCATTAGTCCCCTAGACCTTAGAACTAGTTAAACCTAACTAACCTAAGGACATCACACACATCCATGCCCGAGGCAGGATTCGAACCTGCAACCGTAGCCGTCGCGCGGTTACAGACTGCAGCGCGTAGAACCGCTCTGCCACTCCGGTCAGCGCCAAATTTCTTCTCAGTATCCTAACGGATACGTTCGTCGTTCACCTCTCATTGATTTCTGCGGTTATTTCACGTAGTGTTGCTTGTCTGTTAGCACTTACAACTTTACGCAAACGCCGTTACTCTCGGTCGTTAAGTGAAGGCCGTCCGCCACTGCGTCAAATGTGATATTCTCGGCATACTCTTGATACTGTGGATCTCGGAATATTGAATTCTCTGACGATTTTCGAAATGTAATGTCCCCGCGTTCAAAGTCTGTTTATTCCTGTCGTGCGGCCATAACAATGTCGCCGCGCGGAGTGACCGCGTGGTTAGAGGCGCCATGTCACGGATTGCGCGGCCCCTCCCGCCGGAGGTTCGAGTTCTCCCTCGGGCATGGGTGTGTGTGTGTGTGTGTGTGTGTGTGTGTGTGTGTTGTTCTTAGCATAAATTAGTTTAAGCAGTGTGTAAGTCTAGGGACCGATGACCTCATCTGTTTGGTCCCTTAGGAATTCATACACATTTGAACATAACTACGTCGGAAACCTTTTCACATGAATCACCTGAGTACAAATGACTGCTTTGCCAACGCATTGTCCTTGTATACCTTGTGTTGACGATACTATATTAAGACCGTTTGTATATGTGCACATGCCTGTCCATGGCATTTCTCGCTAGAACAGATTAATCGGTTTGGCTTTTAGTGTTACTGCCGGGACGCTGGTAAGGGAAAGGAAGCCTTTTGGATCAGTACATTATTCTGAGTTATTGTGTACGGTAATTCTGGGTCATTTATCAACGTTCCTAGAAACTGCGAATACGCGAACTATGTTAAAAAAATAAGTAGGTTAAAACTGGACTTTGTTAGTAGGCTGTAGGATGTACGGAAGTGTCCGCCTGTGGGGCGGATGTGTGGGCCGCTTTTCGCGTAGCGGGAGAATGGGCAGTGCGTGGCGCTGTCAGCCGGTAAGAGCAAGTGGCGGTGATAAGCGGGCGAGCTAGCGGCCGGTGGCGCGTGCTGGCTAGCGGCTACTGGCAGGCGAGCCGCACGCGAGCTCAACGGGACCCACTGGGCAGCTTCCGCTCGGCCAATGAACAGCCTCTGAGCGCTGGAATCACATTCCGAGGCATGTCCGGAAAGGAAATACCGTTTTGAGAAAAAAAACCTCACAAAAATATTTACCAAACCAAAATTTATTTTTAGAAGAAAGAGCATTTCTAAAACTATTTTTCTACATAGTTGCCACTACTGTTCAGACATCTTTGATAGCGGGAAAGCAACTTTTCTACGTCCTCTTCATAGATAATGATGATGATAAGAGATTGAGAGCGCACGACAGCGAGATCCTTAGCGCCTGTAATAAAACGTAATGAGACGAGTGTGGAGGAATGTCATAAAACTACAAACATGAGAACTATGAATAAAAACGTAAAATTAAACACACACACACACATCACAGTGTCAAATCCAACATAAGGTAAAAGAGGGAGAAAGCAGTGTAAAGAATTGAAAGAACACAGCAGATAACTGCTGTTGGCTAATTGCTGGTAGAAAAGGGTGCGAACGAGCTAGTCTGCAACACGCTAAAGTCTACAGCCTAAAAGTTTGGGACAGAGTCTAGATACCGAGTGATCAAAAAGTCAGTATAAATTTGGAAACTTAATATACCACGGAATAATGTAGATAGAGAGGTAAAAATTGACACAAATGCTTGGAATGACATGGGGTTTTATTAGAACCAAAATGCAGGATGGCGCTCCACCCCATATTCCTAGACGCGTGAAAGATCTCTTGCGTGCGTCGTTTGGTGATGATCGTGTGCTCAGTCGCCACTTTCGTCATGCTCCGCCTCCCGACCTCATTCTGTGCGATTATTGGCTTTGGGGTTACCTGAAGTCGCAAGTGTATCGTGATCGACCGACATCTCTAGGGATGCTGAAAGACAACATCCGACGCCATGCCTCACCATAACCCCGGACATGCTTTGCAGTGCTGTTCACAACATTATTCCTCGACTGCAGCTAATGTTGGGGAATGATGGTGGACATATTGAGCATTTCCTGTAAAGAACACCATCTTTGCTTTGTCTTACTTTGTTATCCTAATTATTGCTATTCTAATCAGATGAAGCGCCATCTGTCGGACATTTTTTAAACTTTTGTATTTATTTGTTCTAATAAAACCCCATGTCATTCCAGGTATGTGTGTCAATTTGTACCTCTCTATATACATTATTCCGTGATTTATTCAGTTTGCAAATTTATGCTGACTTTTTGATCACCCGGTAAGTTTTAAAATCTTCATCACAGTCGTCTCATCATCAGATAAAATACAGGGCAGGTCCCCCACTTAAATTTGCGTCTGCCCTTCCATCATGAAATAAAATCTCTCATTTAAAATGTGGCGTACGCTGACTTGCACGTCACAGTCATCGCGGGCAGGAGGGTCCTCTCGCTGGAGTAAAAAGCCATGCGTGATGAGATAGTGCCCTATGCGGAGGCGGGAAAGGGTCACCTCACCGCGCTGGGGCGACCGGCACGACCTCCATGGCCGGACAGTTGCCGTCACTAACTGCAGCTTATTTTCCATCACCGCCTCCCACTCTTCCTCCCATAACTGCAGGGATTTATGACCCACTAGCGAAATGACTGAGTCCAAGGGAATGGCGCATTCTGTAACGGTGTGTTCCCTGATGGCCTCTTTCGCGGCTTTGTCAGCCTGTTCATTTCACCAAGATGCTGCCAGCCACTTCTGAACACCGTTTTTTTTTTGCGCCTCCATCGCTGTGAGAGCGGCTTCCTCCAAAATCACGCTTCAACTTCAAGAACAAGTGGTAGTCAGAAGGTGCGAGACTGGGACTGTACGGTGGGTGATCCAACTGCTCCCAACCGAAATGCTGAATGAGGTTTTGCGTGACACCGGCAGAACGGGGACTGGCGTTCTCGTGAAGAAACACAACAGTACACCGTGGGAGGTGCGGGGTCAGCGCCGCAGGTCCCTAGCTGAAGGGGCCCGGGGTCGAATCCTGGTAGGTGGGAGATTTTCTCCGCTCAGGGACTGGGCGTTGTCCCTACACTCATATTTCCATTACTGACACGAAAGTTACCTCAGAAACACTGTCGTATCGTCTTTCCACTACTGACATGGCTGCATGGGCACGAACCGAAAGTAAGTAAATTAAAAGCATTTTTTTTTCTAACCGCACGCCGAAGTCTTCAATGTTTTACAGTATCGTATTGCATCGACGGTTTCACCTCTGGGAGGGAACTCAACAACCAACATTCTGGAAGGCACAGTGGATTAACAAAAGTATGCGTCCGTCCTTGGGGACAACGTCCACCCTTACATGCAGGTTCTTTTTCCTCAGGACGATGGGATTTACTAACAGGGCAATGCAACGTGTCACACAGCTTACAGTGTATGAGCATGCTTAGATGTGCGCCCGGATGAGTTACTGTACTACCCTGGCCATCAAACTCCATCGAGAATTTGTGGGACCATCTCGATGATTCTGTGCATGCCACTGATACTCAACCGAGAAACCTTGCGCAGCAGGCGCCCAACAATGCTGTCTGACGAAATCATCGATGATTAAACCCGCCCCCACACTGCCTATCGGACGAGGCTACGTTTCAGCAATGTGGCCCGAAAACACTGCAACGTCCTACGTACTTCACCGTGTGATTTTCACATCTTTGACCATCTGAAGAAAGATTTTCGTGGACGTCGGTTTCAGTCGGACGAGAAAGTGCATGACTGGGTATGGTTGTAGATCAGTCAGTGGCCGACCGCGTTCTACGAAGCAGGAATTGATTCTCTCGTCTGCCAGCGGAGTAAATGTCTTAACGCTTGTGGTGATTACGTTTCAATGGAACCACTCGATGATCCTTTGTGGTGGGTGATCGGTTTTCATCTGACTGCCATTTATAACAACTTAAAAACGGAATTCGTCTGGTTTTGCAAAACACAAATACCACCTGAACGTTCACCGAAACGTTTTTCACCGTATTTGTGCCATCGTTCTTGAGTCTTGCGGGACTCCACCCCTCTTTCTATAGTCTCGGCTGGATCTATACACAATACCTGACACAAAAGTGAAGCAAGCGGAAGGGAAGGAGGAAACGAAGTGAAACTTCACGTGTTGCGATAACAGAGTCAAATTTATAAATAAATTGGCAGTATTAGCCCAATTATCACTATGACGTATCACTTCACGCACCCATTCGGTTGGGAAGGGTGTCACAAAGCTGTTGTATCTTCTCCTGAGGTACCCTGGTCCACAACTGTTGTACATGGTCCTTAATATCCTCGATACTCGTATACAACAGGGTTTGATATCGGAGCTGGTCGTGCACATGTTCTATCGGGGAGAGATCTGAGCGTATTGCTGGCCACGAGGGTCCTGCAATATGACGTATAAAGTTCAAAGAGACACGTGCCTTGTGTGAAAGAGTATTTTCCGGTTGAAAAATGGTATCACAGCACTTTCAAATGACAGAAAACACATAAGAACGCAGGCTGTTCGTGATTACCATTTTACTGTCGGAGTTATTCCAGACACTATCACCCGTGAAATGAAAACATATCCAGTGGCTTCCTACATCATGACGCCAATAGTAAACGCATTTTTTTTAAGTTTCAACATTTTGCTAACACAGGCCCAGCAACCTTTCCTAATATTTCATGAAGCGTTTACTAACAAATCTGTCACAGTTGGAATACATACTGTATGTTTAGCTACTGGTTTCGAACCAACTGGTTCATTCTCAAGCCTGACCTACCGAGGCTACAAACAATACTAATAGTGAACAGTGAATGAAAATGCAGAAATACTATATGAACAGTTCAAATGTAAAAGAAATTAATTATTTGAATTGAGGTTATCGACATTGAAAGTGCATGAGCTTTATAACAAACATGGCAGTAAGTGCTTTGCAAAGTAATCACAGATGGTTGACAGTCAGACAATGAACTCTGGCGTGTGCGCTCTACGGAGTCCATAGCATCTACAGTCTTTCGAGTATTCGTTGTTGAGTTCTTTTCTATGTGTCGGGAATGCGTCTCGTTCGTGCAGCACCACAGTCAACCGACCCTCCTAGTTGTGAACGTACCACTTGTAGTCGGACGTATATGGTATGTGATATCATAATTGAAAGTTTATCACACTAAAGGGGCTAAGCGCCAGTTTTGTAACAAAATATGTTTCCTACTTCGTAAGGTGGTATGCGAACAGGGCTTTTATATACCAGAAGGCTGTCTCCAAAAATAGCTTATGTAAGTGCTAAGAAGGTCAGTAGATGACATGAGAGGTCGCCCCTATGGCTTGTTCATGGTAAATGGGTTGAGTGTAGAATGCGGTGCACGAGTTAGTTATACCGAACTTAGAGCATATACACTTCTGTTAACCCTGCTGTTTTCTGGCCTGTCTATTGCGTGTCTTCATTGGCTGTAAACAGTATGAATAATTCAGAAAACAGAAGCAACAGACAAATTGGTAACTCTAAAAGAGGTCAGTTATTGAAAAAAAAAGTGGGCAAGCATTTTGTTTCTGTAAGCAACCACTTAAAGTTATTCAGATTACGCCGGCCGGAGTGGCCGAACGGTTCTGGGCGCTACAGTTTGGAACCGCGCGACCGCTACGGTCGCAGGTTCGAATCCTGCCTCGGGCATGGATGTGTGTGATGTCTTTAGGTTAGTTAGGTTTAAGTAGTTCTAAGTTCTAGGGGACTTATGACCACAGCAGTTGAGTCCCATAGTGCTCAGAGCCATTTTATTCAGATTAGAGGCAATTATTTTACGGACTTTTGGCAAGCGGCTGATATGATCATTTACATAACTAAGGTTAATATAAGTTCTAATTCATGGATTAAAATAACCATGCCTAGGGTAAGTCATATAAAAATGACATTTGGTGCAATGGATGGAAAATGGTAAGAATGTTGAAAAAATGGTGGCGAAATGTACGTATCAAAAAGATGGCATTCATTAATGTGGTCATTGGTCCAAAACGATTGTCTTCAGTGAAGAAAAGAGACATCAAAAGTAGGACGGAATACATGCCTAAGGTGCACAAACAGTGTGGTGAATTGTGCCAAGACTGAACAGTAAAATGATTACTAGACGTAGAAATATCACAAAACTTGTTTGGTGGACTTAGCCCGTCTAGCAATTCAGTGCAAATTTATTTAGAAAAGTCAGTGTTTTTTTCTTATTTGGATCATTTCAAGTGATAGCTTACTTTCCTAAAGTCAAAGAGTAAGTGTTAACCTGGAGTTAATGCATATTTACATAGACGTTATGAAGGTTATTGTGAATAACTTAGGAAGTTACTCAGCCGCTTTAGCATGATAACCCTTCAGCTACAACAGGGACAGACGATGGCGCCCTCTTCTCAGTTTGTGTGCGTACTGCGAAGCGATCTTCAAACTTATTTTAATCCAAACGGTATGTTTCCGGACTTGGGTTCCCTATCAGCACTTTACCTACTAAGTCCTCTCTACAGCCCCTAAAAAAGCCTGTTATAGGAATTTTTTATGCCTCGTCTAAAGATGAGCCTGAAATGGATCGAAAATTAGCAAACTAAAATAACGCAATATTTCAGAACTGACTGGTCATAAATATTTAAAGTTAAAAGTCACTTAACACAGCCGATATTCAACAGTGTTCATAGCGGATAAGTTTCATGTTGCGCACTTCCTGGATGGTTTCATACGTGCTTGCAGTTTTCGGACGTACTTCTTGTTGATCATCTTCAGGAGAATTACGCCCACGTATGAATTTCATAATTGTCAGAGATGAACAACCAGAATCCTCATAAGATTTGTTCAGCTTTGGGCAAATTTTCGCTGCCAATTCAATGAAAAGTTTGTTAACAAGAAGTCAGAAGTAGAAAACATTTTTAATAATCACTTTTTAAGTGTTCATAGCGGATAAGTTTCATGTTGCGCACTTCCTGGATGGTTTCATACGTGCTTGCAGTTTTCGGACGTACTTCTTGTTGATCATTTTCAGGAGAATTACGCCCACGTATGAATTTCATAATTGTCAGAGATGAACAACCAGAATCCTCATAAGATTTGTTCAGCTTTGGGCAAATTTTCGCTGCCAATTCAATGAAAAGTTTGTTAACAAGAAGTCAGAAGTAGAAAACATTTTTAATAATCACTTTTTAAGTGTAGTGGAGAAAATTGGATCCAGTTTCTCATTAGAAAATTCAAGGCAGCATATGGAAGAGCCAATACTACGCAATTTGATAAAATTGAAATTCAACTCAGCTCTCCTACTGAAATTAGGAAAATAATAAATTCACCCAAAAGTAAAAGCACACATGGAATTGATGGCATTTTCAACAGAGTACTAAAAGCTTATTCGCAACAAGTAAGTAGGATTCTCAGTCACATATGCAGTAGCTCACTGAAACAGGCCATTTTTTCAGATAGACTGACATACGCTATTGTTAAAGCATTGCATAAAAAAGGGGATAGATATGATGCTAACAATTACCGCCCACTCTCATTTCTGACAGCTTTATAGAAAATCCTTAAAAAAGTAATGTATTCAAGAGTGGCATCACATTTTTGTAAAAATGTACTACTAATAAAATGTCAGCTTGATTTTTAGAAAGGCTTTTCAACAGAAAATGCGATATATGCTTTCACTGATCAAATACAAGTATTAAATGCATTAAATAACCGAACATCACCCATTGGGATATTTTGTGATCTCTCAAAGGCTTTTTGATTGTGGGAATCGTGAAATTCTTCTAGATAGGCTTAAGTATTGTGGTATGAGTGGGACAGTGCACAAATGGTTTAATACATATTTAACTGGAAGAATCCAGAAGCTGCTTGTATTGGTGTAATTAATAGACGACAGTGTGTATAAATTGCTGGATGTGTCACGCTAAATGGCGGAATGGTTTCCGCAAGCGGCCAGGTCGCAAGCGCATTCACTTGTAGAGGCACTTAGGCAAGCAAGTCAGAAGTATCGTGTTGCAAACATAACTTCTGATCGTGTGTCATCTTCGTCATTTTTCTTTCTTCAACAATAATATTTACATCCTCTTCACGATCATTACCTGACGTTGCCAGGAGGAGAAAGATCTCTGTATCAGCGTAAAAAAGCATCCAGAATAGAAATTGTATTGCCCACATCGCGGTTAATTCATATCCTGATTACCGGTTTCAGCAAAGTAACTCTACCGGTTATCAAAATACACACATCCTCTTCACGATCATTACCTGACGTTGCCAGGAGGAGAAAGATCTCTGTATCAGCGTAAAAAAGCATCCAGAACAGAAATTGTATTGCCCACATCGCAGTTAATTCATATCCTGATTACCAGTTTCAGCAAAGTAACTCTACCGGTTATCAAAATACACACATCTGAGAGCAGTGGATGTTCTCTACCTGATGTGTTTGGCACTCTAAGGCTTGCTCATACAGTTATGGCTTTTATTGTAGTGTACTTAGTATTGCACGGGAGTGTCTTTTTTATAAGTTTACGTCCATGTTTTCAATGGCCAGATGGCAATGTGCAACACGTAGGGGCATTATAATTCAAGTAACCGATGACCTGAAGATGGCAATATAATTTTGTTGAAATCTGTAATCGGGGTACGTATCACCTGCGATCTGGGCAATAAAACTTCTCTTTTAGAAGCGTTTTAAAATTTGTATCAGCTATAGAAAGTACAGGTTCGGTAAGAGAGCCGGCCGCTGTGTCCGAGCGGTTCTAGGCACTTCAGTCCGGAACCGCGCTGCTGCTACGGTCGCAGGTTCGACTGCTGCCTCGGGCATGGATGTGTGTGATGTCCTTATGTTTGTTAGGTTTAAGTAGTCTAGGGGACTGATGACCTCAGATGTTAAGTCCCATAGTGCTTATAGCCATTTTTTTCAGTAAGAATGGATCACAAGAAAATAAATTTGTCCTACCACAGCGGCATTGATTAGCACTCGCCAGACGGAGAACAGTACCACTGTGTTAGAATCTGTATAGAAGCTATACATTCGCCGTACACACTAGTTTTGTAAGCAGGGGCGGTAGCTATTCGTATTCGGTACTATTTTTCCTAAATTAAGAGAATTATAGGAGCTTTATCGTCTCAGACTATGATTTATCTCTAAGAAAAAGCCGTGCTACTGAATAGTAATCACTACTTAACAGGAACTTTTCCTTACTAGTGAAGCGTTAAACATTAACAACGTATTCACGACACTTGCGCAAATGCGGTGACTACTTGTGGCAAAAATGTTGACTCCGGTATCGAAAAAAAGACGCGTGGGCGGCGCCTTTCTTTCTCCCGATCTCTGAAGAGAAAGCTCACAGTCCCTCTCAACGTTCAGAATAGTGCTAGTGGGCGTCATGATCTCCCGTTTGTCACATTACTCTATACAATCCGGCATTGTCATTCATTTCGGCTGGATATTGCAGTTCGGATTTTCCGATTCCAAGTTCAAAGGATGCTCTCTCCCTTTGAGGCGATGCTTTCTCTATTCTACGTGCAAGAAAAGAGAAGTGAAGCACGTTTGGGGGCACGTGCGTCTTTGTGGCCGCCGGACAATAGGAGGTGGCGGGGTCGCGATGCGTCATACGACGAATACTCCGGCGCAGACGTCGGTCGTCTGCGAAACGCTTCTGCTTTTGTTCCGCATAACACGTTAATTCTCAGCTGCTATGCTGAACCAGGTCCTTTTGAAGGAATCTGCCTCTAGATTTCTCCCTTTCATAGGCAAACAGCCAGGTTTACAGCGGAAAGTTGAAAACTTCTCGGTCCGTCACAGAGATGAGACTGATGCCAGTTAGGTTTAGTGTTATTATGTGTGTATACGTTGTGCAATAATTTAAGTCTGCAGAATTCGTCGTTTATTCTGCTTTTTTTTAATGGAAATACAATGTATGTGTTCAGTTAAAACAAATAAACTGGAGTAGCGCCCAGTTATAATTTTCTTTTATAGAGCTTATCGACATAGATCATGAATACGACATTTGGTAATGATGTGGAAGTGTCAATTTAACATAAGTTTTCTTTACACAAATTAATTAATTAATTTTTTACTGTTACTATTTCACATTTAAAGATTAACCTATTGAGTAGAAGAAGTTGTCATTCAGAAATTCTTTTAATTTGCTTTTAAACGTTGGTTGGCTATCTGTCAGACTTTTATGCTATTTGGCAAATGACCAAAGAGTTTTGTGGCAGCATAATTCACTCCATTCTGCCGTCGGAGGTTCGAGTCCTCCCTCGGGCGTGTGTGTGTGTGTGTGTGTGTGTGTGTGTGTGTGTGTGTGTGTGTTTGTCGTCCTTAGCGTAAGTTAGATTAAATAGTGTGTAATCTTAGGGACCGATGACCTCAGTAGTTTGGTCCCATAAGACCTTACCACAAATTTCCATTTCACCCCTTTCTGTGCCAAAGTGACTTTTAATCCAGAATTGTGAAGATCATCCTTTCTTCTAGTGTTGTAGCTATGCACTTCGCTGTTTTTGTTTTAATTGGGATGGGTTATTAATAACAGACTTCATAAGTGAATAAATGTATTGCGAAGATACTGTGAATATCCCGAGTTCCTTAAATAAATGTCTGCAAAGTGATCTTGGGTGGGCTCCAGCTGTTATTCGGATTACACGCTTTTGTGCAATGAATACTTTCTCTCTTAATGACGAATTTCCCCAAAATATGACGCCATACGTAAGTTGTGAATAAAAATAGGCATAGTAGGCTAATTTACTGATATGTTTATCACCAAAATTTGCAATAACCCTAATAGCATAAGTAGCTGAAGCTAACCCTTTCAGCAGATCATCGATGTATTTCTCCCAGTTCAATTTCTCATCAGTGCACACACCCAGAAATTTTGAATATTCTCCCTTAGCGACCGACTTCTGCTCATAGTCCATATTTATCAATTGTGTTATGCCATTTACTGTACAGAACTGTATGAACTGTGTTTTCTCAAAATTTAGTGAGAATTCATTTGATGAGAACCACTTAATAATTTTCTGAAAGACATTATTTACAATTTCCTCAGCTGATTCTTGTTTGTTGAGTGTGATTACGATACTTGTATGGTCAGCAAAAAGAATTACTTTGCATCTTAATGAATAAAGAGTGGCAAGTTCAAAATGTTCAAATCTTATGGGACTTAACTGCTAAGGTCATCAGTCCCTAAGCTTACACACTACTTAACCTAAATTATCCTAAGGACAAACACAGACACACCCATGCCCGAGGGAGGACTCGAAACTCCGCCGGGACCAGCCGCACGGTTCATGACTGCACCGCCTCAGACCACTCGGCTAATCCCGCGCGGCATATCCGGGTGCAAAGTTAAACGAAATAAATTTACCAAATCGTGACTACAACACACCCTGAACTAGATGGCATTATCGCTATGAAGAAGGTAATTCCATTTCATGTATGAGCTGAAACATTTTATTTCGGCTGTTCTATAAACGTGCTACAGTACTGTGGCACGGGGATTTCAATACGTATCAGGACTGCATTCACGTACATGCAAAAACGCGAAACATTGATTACGTAAGTGTAATTCTTAGTGGTGATAATAAAAATATTTTGACTACTCCTTGTATAGATGAGGATAATGGTAGGTGAGCCGTGTCGGCTGGTTTCCGAGCTGTTATATCTTTCGTACTGGCGCAATCCGTTTTCCTATCACGCCACCGCGTGGCGCTTCGATCGCCTTGTAGTTGGCTCTTTGGTTGGAGGACATAGCTGACGGATTGTGGAGCAGTGAGCGAGAGGAACGGGTGACGAACTGTGAGCGTGCGATTACGGGGCCAGATCGGCGGTCGCTCGTTCAAGTCAGCAGCTACTTGCACGGGGCCGTGTTGATGTGGAGAGTTGGGCTGTACGCTGTTGCGCCCGATTGACTATCTGGATTTGGGAGCGGCCATCTGCTGACGTGGGCGTTGTGATCACGTTGTTTTTCTCTGGTAGCGGCCCGCCCTACCTTACTTCTGGGTAGGGTACTTCTTTTTATGTATTTTGCCACGTGTGTGCTCCGGTGCTGGACTTGCTCCCGTTAGGCTGGTTTGCCCGCTGTTCTCCGTCACTCTGTACTCAAGCTACTAAATTTGTCTCCCCTCTATGTGTGATCTCCCCTTATGCGGTATACATTTGAGTTTTCCTTTTAATGTAATTTGTTCAGCATTTCGGTAATCTTGTCATTGTTACTTGGGTGTTAAATTAATTTGGTTGCTATATGTTCTAGGACTGTATTAGCGACTACTGAGGTCGAATATTGAGCCTGACCTTTAAGGTGGGAAGTTCATGGTTGCCCGACTTAAGTATGAATCGTAACATCGGGCATGGTCGTGACAAGCAAACGCCAGCGGCCCGCTGAATGTTGGCTCGTTTTCTGTGCTCACTTTGGAAGGTCTTGGTGAGACCCAGTAGTTCACTTAAAAGAAGGAATTTATTGTTTTACTATTGTATACGTTATTACTACCGTGATTTCTTGCTTACGTCTTAGCGTTTAAGCATTTCTTCTTACTTTTAAACTTACTTACGTGAATTTGTTTTTTGGGGGGTCTTGTTAGCAGTTGGATGTTTAATCAAATTGATTCCTGTGTTTGGTTATTACTCTTAAACGATTAACCGGTTAATCTTTGTTTGAATTATACAGTCATCGTAACACTTAAGATTTTGGTCGGTATCTGGAGGGGTTTGCATTTTGTATTATTGGATCGGGCCTGGAGAATTACTTATTTTGTTGCTCAGTCTTGCATGAATTATGTCTGTTTGTTTGCCCTCGGCTTCCCGAGTTATTCGTAGCCTTTGAGCCGCTGGCTCCGGCGTGTTGTCTGGTACCTGCCGATTCACCGGGCGTGGATAGTCCACGTCGGCTGTGTACGTGTGTGCGGCGTGGTGTTCCGCGTATCGTCTTGCGGTAGACACTGAGGCGGGGCGGTCTCCATGCTTGCTACAGCATCTCTCTATAGGTTAAGTTCTTAATCAATATGGCATCCGGACTTAATTCAAAGTGACCGCTACCGTAAACCATCTTAGACAAGCCTTGCTTCTGCCTGTCCATTCTTGTCTTGTTATTGCTGCCTTAGCGTTTGCCTGATTTGAAGATCTTTCAATTCTTATTTGTAGATTGCTGTAAATTATAGAATCGTTGTTACCATTCTGTTCCAAAACCGTCAGTGCCCAAAGGGCACTACAAATCTTTTATCGTATTTCTGGGCCTATAAATTTTGAAGTATTGTCAACTGCTGAACTTGTAAAATTTTGAATATTGTTATCTTCCTGTTTGAAAATTTGCTGATGTCAAAGAGCGCCTCCAGTTTTGTGAAACGCTGAACCCGTAAATTTTTTTTAAAAAAGAAAGGGGTTATCCTTCAGTTTGCAAATTGCTAGCGCCAAAAGCGCACTAAGTTATTTTAATCGTAAACTTGAACTTGTAAAATTTTTCTAAACAAGGGCCACCTTCCTGTCTCAAGTTTACTGTCTAATGAGTGTTCTCAAATTGTTATGATAATGCTCTTTCTGTAATTGTGGAGAAGTCACACTTGCCTGGTTGACATTTTACGAGTGCTTAAAGGGCTCTAGAGTTGTATTTTTATGGATGTAGAACTTGTTATTTTAAGTAGGCATTACTTTTCCTGAAAAAGACAAAAAAATATTTATTTTAAGTCTTGTCTCTCTGGTTTGTCAACCTGAAATCAAACAGTTACTATTGATTTATATTATTGATGTTTTTAGTATACCTTGTTAAATAAAGGATTACCAACTATTGTGAAGCAACAAATGGCTTTCCGTAAACTCAACCCGCACCTTCGTCCCGACCGTTATGTAGTTGTATTCTGAGGCATCCACTGAGATATCAGTAGGATGTAAGCCAGTGGCGGATCGTGCAAAATTTTATCAATGCGCTACAATGTGGTGGTCTAGAGCCTTCTGACTGACAACGCTACTAATCGTAACTAAATTGAATTATTTGATTTTATGTGTATAAACTTTACTTCTCATATGTATTCAAATTTTGTACTGATAGTTTAACATTGTGTGGAATAAAATAAATTAGTGGGAAATATTGGTAACGGCGGGAATCGAACAGAGTCGACGAAAAGCCAGTCAGTGCACTATAGCACTTGGTCATGGCGCCAATATGACAAAGGCTCCTCACAAACTCCACATAATCTACATTTGCATAATACGCTACACGCAGTTGCAAAGAAAAATACTGACTTGGTGCTGCGAGCAACCTAGCACTTGCTGTGGTGGAAGGGATGACGTTACATCAGACCATGCTACTCTCTGAGTTGATCGTAGCACGACTGTCCATCATTTCGCCACTCGACACTGGTTACTTGTTATTGCAAAGCATACCAGCACGATTCTGAAGATAAATGGGGTAACTGTAGAGCGATTTCTGGTTCGCGCTCAAAGATAAACTGAGCGATTTTAGTGCGGTTTCCAGTTCTCATTCGAAAAGAAATGGCGTAGTTTTAGCGCTATGTTTACGGTGTGATGAGTACATTAGCTCATGATAACCAGCCGCCAGCGATGTACACTCTAGATGCAGGTCGTTAGTAGTTTCTGACAGTTCGGGCTTTGTGTTGGATGGTGAGGCAGTATGCATCCCAGGTTAATTTTCTGATTATGATGTTGAGGTCCCACACTCCGAGGAGCGTAGGGGACGATGTGGGAGACCTGCACCGCCTACTAGGTAAGGTACTAGCAGAGGTGGTTTGCCATTGCATTCCTCCGACCGTAATGGGGATGCATGATGATGATCAAGACGACACAACAACACCCAGTCATCTCGACGCAAGGAAAATCCCCGACCTTTCCGGGAATCGATCTCGGGAGCCCGTTCGCGGGAAGCGAGAACGCTATCGCAAGACCAAGAGCTGCGGACGTTAATTTTCTATGAATGATTAGCTCCAAGTGCTGCATTGTGTTACTAAGATTACTGAGTTGATTGAACATGGAGAAGTGGAAGTTCGGACGTCAGAATAGCCGAGTTATACAGCTAAGGAAGGTAACATGGCTGTTCAGAGAGTTTGCTGTAGTTTCCATTTGTTTCACCACTCGGCAAGGAGGCACACGTGACGTTAAAGGCAGCCATCCCAGAGTTGGGAGGTGTACTGTGTAGTTTGGTAAACTGTGTCGTCAGCATATTGGAGCAGGTGGGTAAGCTGGAAAATACATCCATAGATATATGCATCTGTTTGCGTTTGCTGTAGGGCGCCTCCGTTACACACCCCTGACAGCTGTGGGAGATGTCTCAGCAGCGTAGCGCCGGACAGCCACGCAGCAGCTGCCGCTCCGGTCGCAGTACGACAGGGCAGAGCGCTCTGCCCCCGTGGAGTGTCGCGGCGTGTCGCGCCGCCTTCCCGGATGCGCACAGGCGAGGAGAGGCCGGCCGGCGGCGTGCCCTTGACCCCGGCCGCGCATGCGCGTGTGACGCGCCGCTGGCCACTGCGACCCCCGACCTCGTGGCATTCCGGCCCCGCGCGCGCCGCACCACGGCACCGTACCGTACTGTACTGTACTGTACTGTCCGGCACCGCTCCGCTCCCAGCGCCCTCCCTCCACTTCCCGACCGGCGACGCAGAAACGTCACCATAGCCAGTCCCTAACCTAGTTCCGCTCTCGAAGCAACTCTCGTGTAGGAAGTACAACGCAGTTCTAAAAAATCCATATTACTCAACAGGGGCACGACCCTAGATGCAGGTTGCGTCTGTAACGGCTTTCAGGGGCATATATATGGCCATTAAAATTGCTACACCAAGAAGAGATGCAGATGATAAACGGGTATTCATTGGACAAATATATTATACTAGAACAGACATGTGATTACATTTTCACGCAATTTGAGTGCATAGATCCTGAGAAATCGGTACCAAGAACAACCACCTCTGGCCGTAATAACGGCCTTGATACGCCTGGGCATTGAGTCAAACAGAGCTTGGATGGCGTGTACAGGTGCAGTTACCACAGTTCATCAAGATTAGTAACTAGCGTATTGTGACGAGGCAGTTGCTCGGCCACCATTGACCAGACGTTTACAGTTGGTGAGAGATTTGGAGAATGTGCTGGCCAGGGCAGCAGTCGAACATTTTCTGTATCCAGAAAGGTCCGTACAGGACCTGCAACATGCGGTCGTGCATTATCTTACTGAAATGTAGGGTTTCGCAGGGATCCAATGAAGGGTAGAGCTACGGGTCGTAACACGTTTGAAATTTAACGTCCACTGTTCAAAGTGCCGTCAATGCGAACAAGAGGTGATCGAGACGTGTAACCAATGCACCCCATACCATCACGCCGGGTGATACGCCAGTATAGCGATGACGAATACACGCTTCCAATGTGCGTTCACCGCGATGTCGCCAAACACGGATGCGACCATCGTGATACTGTAAACAGAACCTGGGTTCATCCGAAGAAATGACGTTTTGCCATTCGTGCACCCAGGTTCGTCGTTGAGTACACCATCGCAGGCGCTCCTGTCTGTGATGCAGCGTCAAGGGTAACCGAAGCCATGGTCTCCGAGCTGATAGTCCATGCTGCTGCAAACGTCTTCGAACTGTTCGTGCAGATGGTTGTTGTCTTGCAAAGGTCCCCATCTGTTGACTCAGGGATCGAGACGTGGCTGCACGATCCGTTACAGCCATACGGATAAGATGCCTGTCATCTCGACTGCTAGTGATACGATCCATCACGGCTTTCCGTATTACCCTCCTGAACCCACTGATTCCATATTCTGCTTACAGTCATTGTATCTCGACCAACGCGAGCAGCAATGTCGCGATACGATAAACCGCAATCGCGACAGGCTACAATCCAACCTTTATCAAAGTCGGAAAGGTGAAGGTACGCATTTCTTCTCCTTACACGAGGCATCACAACAACGTTTCACCAGGCAACGGCGGTCAACTGCTGTTTGTGTATGAGAAATCGGTTGGAAACCTTCCTCATGTCAGCACGTTGTAGGTGTCGCCACCGGCGCCAACTTTGTGTGAATGCTCTGAAAAGCTAATCATTTGCATATCACAGCATCTTCTTCCTGTCGGTTAAATTTCGCGTCTGTAGCACGTCATCTTCGTAGTGTAGCGATTATAATTGCCAGTAGAATATGCAAGAGACGTCCAAAAAGTAACGCAAACCATTTTTTTCTCGGTCAATTTCGACTGAAAAATGTACGGAATTTCTCGTGGTACATTATGGAATATTTCGGCGTGAGCCCCTATTATTTCATGAAGTTCCGATAGTTCGCGGCGCCAAGCGTAGCCTTCAAAACGGCGTCTATAACGTAGGTGCGTTCCAAGCATAGAGCTGTCACTCAACTTCTCCCGGCGCAAAACCAGAGTATCGCAAATATTTACAGGCGCTTTCAGAATTTCTACGGATACTGGGTAATGAACAAAAGCACGACGAGTCGTTCGGCGAGGCGTTTGTCATCATCGCAATAAGTTATTGCAAGCCTGTCCGATCTCCTGCGTGCCGGCAGGCTGTACACAGCTCTGACTCCTGTAATGTTCTCATCCGAAGATGAAGTTCAGCGCCGCACCCTCAGTCGGTAAGGTCACGGACACGGTCTTCTGGGGCTCTGAAGGGGTTATTCTGTTCCATGTCCTCTGTTAAGGTGGAACGATCAACTCTCAGGTATACTGTGCTACCCTCAGGAACCAGAAGAAACGACATCATGTGTTCGTCACCACAAAAATGCAAACGAACTTCTCCATGACAACACTAGACCTTACACGAGCTTGCACACCCGAAACTTCGTTGGCGTGTTCTTCCTTATCTATCCTACAGAGTGGATATTCCACATTCGACTTCCATCCTCTGCTGGAAGCAGTACTTGGATGATGGTAAGGTGCAGGAGGACGTCGACCAGTAGAATGGCACTAGTCGGGCATACAGGCCCTCCCAGTAAGGTGGCGTAAAGCCGTCATATCGAACGGACATTATGTTGAAAAGTAGGTTTTTGTAACCAAAAGAATGAGGAATAATTTGGTATACTGGGATCCTGAATAAAACCAATTTGCTTTCAGAAAAAATGTGTTGCACTTCTTAATGAACGCTCCTCGTATATACATCCATCTAAAATGCTCTCGTAGTATACTCATTGAGACCTTAGAGGCTGACCTTAGAGGCTGACCACAATAACTGAAGTATTACATTTAGAAAATGTGTATACAGGGTGGTCAAAACACTCTCAAAAGTTTGTAAGGGTGTTGGAACTAAGGTTGCGCTGAGAAGTACCTGTTAGGGAAAAAATTCGATACGTTACGCCGGTTCCGATCTATTCAACATGAAAGTTAGCCAATCAGGTCGCTGCGAGCGCAAATTAAAGCAGCCTGCCAGATACAATTTGTGTCAGTTGTTCTCATAGCGCAGGTGATAGAGTAAGAGACTGCTCAGCTTTTGGCTGGGGGTTATTTCTTATTACCTTCTGTGAAATCCTGCCCACTCGTGTAATATAGGGTGCCTAGGAAGTTGTTTTCTCGGATAGCTAAACAACACACAAGCAAATCACATTAATGGAGTTTATTACGGTAACTGAGTAGATAATATTTAACTTAACGGATGTACAATTATGTATCGCAAGCAGTTACTGACATGCAAATGGCCGAGCGGTTCTAGGCGCTTCAGTCTGGAACCGCAGGTTCGAATCCTGCCTCGGGCATGGATGTGTGTGACGTCTTTAGGTTTAAGTAGTTCTAAGTCTAGGGGACTGATGACCTCAGATGTTAAGTCCCATAGTGCTCAGAGCCATTTGAACCATTTTGACATGCAAATTATCTATGTCCTTCGTTGTATACAGTTTCCTTCTAAGCAATAAATAGCAGATCACACAAGTTCATAAGTCACTGTTCGTCTTCAAGTGCGGCCGAAGCTAGGCGGCACGTCTCTTTCATTCTCTTCTTGTAGAGGCCGCTCCTGTCGTGGTGACGTCCTGGTCAGCGTGCTACTGGCTGACGTCGTCTCACAGCCGTCTCTGCTGTATCGTTCTTGGTCTTCGTGGCGGCGCTTGTCTTTACACTAGAACATCTTCTACGTCCAATTTTTATATCGGCCTCTTGTTCCGTTTTAAGAAACGAAAAGAAGGGCATATTTGGCGACTGTCTCCGGCGAACCGCTTAAATACGCTTGCAACGGCCTGATTGGCTATCTTAAACGCTAATCAACTCGGAAACAATTACTTATCAGCACATCTGGCCCTGTAACTCTCTTAAAAGCTTTTACACTGTTTCTGACCACCCTGTAGGTATTGATGGCGCGCAAATTACCCAGAGTATATTCACCCAGTATTTGAGAATGACAGCACCTAACGACTTCCAACTAACTTTACACATAATTTCAAACCTTTGAGAATCTTTTTCTCGCTGACAGTTGCCGGAAAAAGAAGAAAGGAAAGAAGTTCATCGCTTACTACATTTTCGCCGTTCATGCGGTAAAACAGCTGCATTAGGCATGACATTTTAACTTCTCACTTCTTTACTGCTTACTCGACTCGCCACACAGTTTCCAGACAGTATTCTCATGTGCCACTGAGTGTACTTGCATGCCAGTGAATGTACTTACAAAAGTATATCGTTGTACGACTCAAAGTCCGGAAGATATGACATTTTATACGTGGAAGTTCAAATGGTTCAAATGGCTCTGAGCACTATGGGACTTAACATCTTAGGTCATCAGTCCCCTAGAACTTAGAAGTACTTAAACCTAACTAACCTAAGGACATCACACACATCCATGCCCGAGGCAGGATTCGAACCTGCGACCGTAGCAGTCCAGCGGTTCCGGACTGCAGCGCCGAGAACCGCACGGCCACCGTGTCCGGCCATGGAAGTTCGATTGTTGATAAAACTGGGAGTGAAAAATTTTTCTGGTTCATCCTTTTCCACTCAGATCGTGTCTTCTTCATGAACGAAAATAGAAATTTGTGGTAGATTTTAACTTACGCGCAGGACTGATGGTTCAAATTTGGTCCAGCGATGTATCAGACCGTGGTTTAAAATGAGTTATAACCATTTGAAAAAATCGTGCTTCGTTTGTAATTTACCCGTCTTTTGGGAGGTTTTTGAGGGGCGCCATTTCTAAACTTTAAACGTGTACGAGTCGATTCAAAATTTGCTCGAAGGCAGATTAATGGATAAAATCAAAGCATATTTTTTATTCAATAATCTTTATCCGTTGTCGAGCTATGATGGTTTAAAGTCGAGCTAAGTGTAACATGTAAAATTCGTTGTTACGTGAGTTGAATCCGCCGAAACGATTTAAAGTCAATCAAATAAATAAAAAAAATCATTTTTTACGATAAAATTGGAAATTCGCTTTCAGAGATGTAGCTATATTCGGATTTACCTTGAAAAAAAACACGTTTTTATGAGCTTTTTTGCAAGCGCCACTTCTGTTTTCCAAACTTGTGCTAATCAGTTCAAATTTTGTAAGACGGTAGGCAGATACATATAATTAATGGTCATCCTGTCATTTTGTGAAAACTTTAAACAAGGAACATGGTTCAAAACATAGTAAAAAAGTCTATACCGGATCAATCGCGCTGGAGTCAACGAAAATCTACATCGGTTACCAAGCTATGGCGGTCTAAAGTTAAAATTATGACAGAGTAAAAGTTGGAAACCAGAATGAAAAATACTCCTATCATAGCGCAAAAAAGGCGAATATCTCATGGACAGAGTTAGGAATGTAAAAGAAGGAACGAGCTTTCCGACTTATCTGACAGCTTCAAATACATTTAAATCAAAACAGCTTGACATACTCGCGCTTTTTTAAGAGTTAATCCTACTTCCCGAGCGCAGTGAGCTCTCTTAGCTGCAAGGTGTTGGCAACCTGCTTCTTGTAATTTATAAGCTCCTGTACCCAAAATCCAGAGGATTCTCCATCCTTAGTAAGCATGACGCGATAGCATATGTCATGTTATACGACATGATATAATGTATCATGTTAAATTTACGCGACACGAAGCATTATATTATATGACATGGGTACTAATACCTACAAGTACAAAAGCGCCAATATGTCAGGATGTTTTGATTTAAATGTCTTTGAAGGTGCAAGATAAATCGAAAAGCTAGTTCTTTCCTTTCCATTCCGAAATCTGTACAGGACACGCCATTTTTACCTTTCTTGTGGTATGATAGGCGCATTTTTCATTCAGGTTATTATTATCATTATTGTTATTGCAGTTCACATGAGCGATTCTGTAGTTTAAGAACCGCCTTAACCGTTACCGAAAGGAAATCGCACACTGGTATCAACGGTTATGATGGAATATTGTGACATACGGAACCAAGAACGATGATAACAGTTGCATGCAGGAGTTGTTGGGCTATTTGCAAACTTTTACCGCACTCAGACTGCACTTTCACGGAGACTTGACGATAGCAGGCGTCATTTAACGTCGTGAGGGAGATATGTCCTGATAATTTAATGCAAGACTCAGCACCTGACAACTCCAAAGAAAAGTAACTCATTTTTAAGCCTCGTGGGAACAAGTAAACGTAGTAGGAAATGTGCGATCGGAATTTTAATTTGAGGATTGATTTTACACAAAGTGTGGCCCGTGAATACTCCGGAATGAGGACACATTTTCTTGTGACTGAGGCTGCGAACGGCCATGGTCGGCAAGAACGCTTTCAAGCCCTTTCCGGTTGTAGGATGCTTTGCTTTTCGGCTAATGTTAGAAGACGAGGTTTTTCCCTAACGTCAGTAGAGTTCGTTCATTTGAGACGTCCTGGCAACCAAAACGAGTGCCAAAGAGAGAGTTTCTAAACTGGTCTAGATCTCAATAGGTTTCCCATGACATTGGGGAAACTTTTCAGGGTGCTGTGATATAAACAATAACAACAGGAATTCCTGGGAGGAGGCAGCACAAACCGAGATTGCTTACGTAGCAGAAGTGGGGAGAGCGGCAGTTGCAATATTCATCAGAGGCACGGATCGAGGACTTGTTTCTGGGAATAACGGGGCCACATTTTGTTACTGTTTCTTCCCTTCGCAATATAACATTCCACCAATTTTTTCTAATGTGCCACACATGTCGACGATCGTAATGATAACATAAGACGTAAGATTCTTTACTACAATAATAATAAATTGTTTAATTACAATATAATATATAAATTGTTTTAATGTGATAATGATAATTTGTTTACGTCACTAGTCAGTACATCGCTTTAGTAGAAGTTCTGAGAAACTGCACTTCAGAGAAACCCGAAAATTTGAGAAATACATGAGTCATGTAATAGCAACAATCAGTCACAGTTGACTACGTCCTAATTTATAAGACATAAATTGGAATTGTTCACTCAGCATTATTATTACAGGAGGAAGACAAAAATATGGGAACACCAAAAAGACAGCATATTACCATGCCTAACAAGTCTCCTCGGAGCGAATAAATTCAGGTCTTGTTCGGTTTTCAAGGGAATCTCATACTTGCAATTCTACCTGCAAACTATATGCAGTTCAGGTAACGCTCATGGAATTGGTTAGTAATGGCGCACCCTGATCTCCAAAGTAGGCCACAAAGACTCCATAATACTGAGATATGGTGACTGTGGTAATTATGGGAGCTGCGACAATTCACCCTCGTGCCCATAAAACCAGTGCAGGACAATGCGAGCTGTGTGTATAGAGGTCCTGTAGTCTTGGAATTCAGCGTGAGCACGGGGGACCAACATTATATCTTGGGGTGGACCTGATCAGCGAAAATGGACACACAACCCTTGGCAGTAATGCGATCTTGCAGAGAAACCAAGCGTACCACGACATGGCTGCTTAAATCAGCTAACTTGTTTCACTGTTGGGATGTAAACTCGGCCAGAAGTTGGAAACAGTCTGAAACAAGTCTCATCCGATCAAATGAGATTCCTTCATTGTCAATGGTCCGGGTTTTATGACGTCGGCACCACATTTTGCTGTTACGGACGTCTGCAGCATTGATGAGTGGTTTTGGAATTCCAGCTCGTCTTGCAATTCCGTGCTTCTGGTACTCCCATACTGTTAGTGAGAAGTCAGTTCTGCGGCGACTTTTGCAGCTGCCGTCCTCTTTATTTCCGTCACAGTCCTCTTCAACATACTCTGTCGCCCTCGTCGTGAGTTAGGAGGTGACATTTTTTCCGCTTTTCCTGTATGCGGTATAAATCTTCGATATGGTGCCTCTTGAAACACAAAACACTACGGTTACCTTCGTTACGAAAGCGCCCACCGTATAAGCGCCAACAACTTACCTACGTTCAGAGTCAGTTAGCTCCTATATAATGTACTCACAACATTGTTCTGACCACGAAGGCCACTTCCAATGTATTAAACATTGCACAGGCGACGTTCGCCATCAAATGCAACAGTGCAATCTAGAGGCTTCGCTAGCATCTGTAGTTATGTTCAAGCGTGCATCTCTCGCGGTTTTCAAATGGTTCAAGTGGCTCTGAGCACTATGGGACTTAACATCTGAGGTCATCAGTCCCCTAGTACTTAGAACTACCTAAACCTAACCAACCTAAGGACATCATCCACAGCCACGCCCGAGGTAGGATTCGAACCTGAAACCGTAGCGGTCGCGCGGTTCCAAACTGAAGCGCCTAGGACCGCTCAGCCACAAAGGGCCGGCTCTCGCTGTGTTTCCATATTTTTGTGCGGACCTTGTATTTCCACTGGCACTACGTTTGTGAACTCGGATCTAAAGACTACGGCTTAAGTGAGCTTGTATATGTGATATGTGGGGAATACTATATCTTTCAGTCGTTTCCGCCTCCGTACGATAAGTCAGTGCGTGTGCGCGCGCGCGTTTGTGTGTGTGTGTGTGTGTGTGTGTGTGTGTGTGTGTGTGTAGGGTCTGTCGCGTTCTGGCTTCCCTTACTCAAATTCTTGTGGTTTGTCTTCTCTGCTTGTGGCCTCCCAAACCGTGTCGGATTTGTTGTTGGCAGCATGTACGGTCAGCCCGTAAATGGTTGCCTTTTCCTGGATGAAATGATCGCAGGAGGCGGTTAAGCCGCGAGGCCGTCCACGTCGAAGAGTCTTCAAGCAAGCAACTTAAAAGTATCTCGTACTTAACGCAGCTTGTAAGTTCTACAATTGCTAGCTTTTCTCGAAACAGTTTTCATGCTACTTTGTTCTCCGAAAGTTAACTGAGGGTGTTCCTCCAAGAAGTCGTCCGGTGCATTTACTCTTCATATTTTGCCAGCTACTTGCAATTTCGTTTTTGGAATGTGTAGATGAAGTCAGCCTAAATAAATACTTCTCATTTTGTTTTCGGCGTCGCTGGAAAGCCTCTGTTTCCCGTTACAAACAATTTTACGTGCCCATTCGATAGAGCGGTCCCAAATAACTGCAGCGCAATATTTGTTTTATCCATGTGCATTAAAATGGACAGTAAAACACAAAGAATAAACAGTACTCTATTAGCGACTGAGCAGCACTGCTGCAAGGCGGTAGCAATCAGCTCAGGTTAGGGTGGTGCTGTTGCTGCTGGAGTACTAATTAGTCTTCGTGTTTTACTGACTCTGTTGATACACATAGCTAAAACGAATATCTATCACACTTCAGCACCGAATGAGCACGTAAAATTTCGTTTAAATCATTTTGTTCATAACGGGAAACGAACTGACTCTTTCAGTCAACAACTAGGCATCGCATAAAAGTTCTGATCGCCAATGTTTGTTTGGACTGACTAAGTACACATTGTAAAAACGAGATTGCGAATATACCCCATAAACAGCAGAGAAACTCGTGCCTGACGATTCTTAGGGGGGACACTCGGTACTTTTCAAATGTTCAAATGCGTGTGAAATCTTATGGGACTTAACTGCTAAGGTCGTGAGTCCCTAAGCTTACACACTACTTAATCTAAATTATCCTAAGGACAAACACACACACACCCATGCCCGAGGGAGGACTCGAACCTCCGCCGGGACCAACCGCACAGTCCATGACTGCAGCGCCTTAGACCTCTCGGCTAATCCCACGCGGATCGGTACTTTTACTGAAATCCACTTTTACTGAAAAGTTTTTATGGGTTTGGATCATGACCCCTACGACATCCCCCTTCCCTTGGATGTGGGCCTGTACTTCGTCCCTGAGGAACAAGCCAAAGAGGGGAACGCAATGCCGATTAGCTTAAAACTGAAATCTTGAACTGTTTCCTGGAACTGCTCTGTACTCCTTAGCTTGGAGAATATGATGAGGTATCTTGGAGAGTACAGAGCCTCTGTTGCCAACCTGCCGGCAGGTGGGGATCGGCAAAGCTTCGTTACAAGCATAGTCTCACACACATTCGCGACTGTCACTCCTGTGACTGGTCTTCCTGTCTGACCACTGGAGCGACACAAGCAGTCCAATCAGCATAAAATATTTTAATAAGTCTAACCTAAAACCATTTTTTCTCAACAACTCCTCCTACTTCACAGAATAAACGCCGGCAGGTTGAGGGAAAAATTTGTTTTAAGTGTAATTGCATGAAGAGGACTGAAAAATGTGTCCATTACTGTTAACCCTGTGGTGCATGAATTTCACTGCAGTTGACAACTTTTAATGGTCAGTTCTCTGGCGTTTTCAGTCAGTCATGAGGCTGAAAATGCATGCAGGACACAACACCAGTAGGGAGTGCTCACTGCAGTGAACCGTGTGCATTTCCAGTCTCACTGACTGATTGAAACTGCCAAAGAGGTGACCATTAACAGCTGTCCACTGTAGTGGACGGTATGCGCCACAGGCTTAAATTTAGCCAGTGAGCCATTTAGGGACTTGTAAATTGCCAGTGATCAGAGATATTAGTAATGCATACATATCCCATAAACCAACTCGTTCCGTATTATATCAACAAAAAATCGTTCAAATATTCTTTGGACCATGTTACTAATTAAAAAACACGCTGGAGTTGTCTCAGCGTCACGTACACCATAAGAAAGGAGTTATTTTTCATCCCTACTGCCAATGATCTACGAAATAGTTATAATACATCTCGCTTAATGACCACGGCACCAAAATTAGACAGGTTCGGGCCCGTACAAAGAGTTACCGGTAGACTTTCTTCCGCATACCAGCTACAAGTGGAATATCTACATCTACGTACGTATTTCACAAACCACCATACGGCGCGACAGACAGTTCCTTGTGCCAGGATTAGTGAAGTCCTTCGTGATACACTCACAAATGGAACGATGAAGAAACGACTGTCTACACGCTTCGGTACGAGTCCTAATTTCTCCCATCTTGCCTTCTCGGTCCTTACGCAAAATGTAAGTTGATGGTGGTGGGATCGTTCTGTCCAAACTCTCTGAGTAGCGTTTTGCTAGAAGAACGTCGTCTTCTCTCCCAGAAATTCTCATTTGAGTTCAGAAAGCATCTCCGTAATACTAGAGTTTTGTTCGAAAATACGGGTAACAAATCTAAAACCATACTTCTGAACGCTTCGATGTCTACATCTACAGCTACACATACATACTCCGCAATCCACCATACGGTGCATGGCGGAGGGTACCTCGCACCACAACTAGCATCTTCTCTCCCTGTTCCACTCCCAAACAGAACGAGGGAAAAATGACTGCCTATATGCCTCTGTACGAGCCCTAATTTCTCTTATCTTATCTTTGTGGTCTTTCCGCGAAATATAAGTTGGCGGCAGTAAAATTGTACTGCAGTCAGCCTCAAATGCTGGTTCTCTAAATTTCCTCAGTAGCGATTCACGAAAAGAACGTCTCCTTTCCTCCAGGGACTCCCACCCGAGTTCCTGAAGCATTTCCGTAACACTCGCTTGATGTGTCAGACCTACCAGTAACAAGTCTAGCAGCCCGCCTCTGAATTGCTTCTATGTCCTCCTTCAATCCGACGTGATAGTGATCCCAAACGCTCGAGCAGTAATCAAGGATAGGTCGTATTAGTGTTTTATAAGCGGTCTCCTTTACAGATGAACCACACTTCCCCAAATTCTACCAATGAACCGAAGACGACTATCCGCCTTCCCCACAACTGCCATTACATGCTTGTCCCACTTCATATCGCTCTGCAATGTTACGCCCAAATATTTAATCGACGTGACTGTCAAGCGCTACACTACTAATGAAGTATTCAAACATTACAGGATTCTTTTTCCTATTCATCTGCATTAATTTACATTGATCTATATTTAGAGTTAGCTGCCATTCTTTACACGAAACACAAATCCTGTCCAAGTCATCTTGTATCCTCCTACAGTCACTCAACGACGACACCTCCCCGTCTTCCTTCAGTTCGACATAGAGAGGGCATCCCAAATATTATTTCACTTTAGTAATGGTTCTGTTGTTGTATACGCGATCTCATTAATAGAAGAACTACCTTTTCCTAAAATTCTCTAATTAACAGAAGTTGAGCATACTCGTTCCCTCCTACCGACCGGACATGCTCATTACGTTCCATATCGCTTTGCAGCGTTACTACGCCTTGCTATTTAACAGACGTCATGTGTCAATAAGTAAACTATTTATAATGTATTACACATTACAGGGTTGTTTTTCCTACTTATCTGCGTTATTCCCCCCCCCCCCCCCCTCCGCCATTTAGAGCAAGATGCCATTCATCACATCTAAAAGAAGTTCTGTCTAAGTCACCCTGAACCCTCCTACAGAAAAGGCAGAGAGGAAAATTAATCTTGCACGCTGTTTACCCCGCGGGACATACCGTATGGTGGACGGCAGCGACGTCGCGGCGTGGACCTGCCTCGCGCTGCGGCTGCTCCGTGACTCACGTGGGCCACGCACGTGCTCAACTCTGCCCCATTCATTTCTCAGTTCACACACCGTAAAAATTGCTCATAATAACTTATGAATACAGCTGCGGTTTAACAAATTTGTTCGTCGTGCACGCTATAAGTGAACCTAATATCAAAGAAAAATCTGTCTTACTGAACATAGACATCTGAAACAAACCATTCTCCTCATTTATACGAACGTATTCCCTTAGCTGACAAGTGTTCACATCCGTAAATGCTAACAGCTGTGAGTGCGCACTTCGCAATTGCTGGACACGCCCTGATCTCCTCCTGCCCCCCCCCTCCCTGTCCATATCCCCCTCCCCGTATCCCCGTATCTTTCTCCATACCCTGCTCTCTCCTCTCTCTGTCCAACTCCTCCTTCCGCCTCTCTATGTCCGTCAACTTGTTTTTATAAAGTATTAAAGTTTAGAATATATATTTATATACCACATATATTTTAAAAATATGGAGCCTCTGTCTGCCTGAATGCTTATTAGAGTACAGAACAAAAGAGTCAGTAAATCGATATTTTTGGTAACAACGTTAAACATCAACATGTCTTTATACAGAAGTATAGATTCTGAATATATGTTTATATACCACATATATTTAAAAAAAATAGTGTGCCTGTGTCCGTCCGAAGGTTTATAAGATTGTGTCAAAATCTGAAGTAAAACGGTCACTGACTTTTCGAAATTTTTGCTAACAACTCTGCCCATTTACACATACTTACATAC
Source organism: Schistocerca piceifrons (assembly GCF_021461385.2). Taxonomy (NCBI): domain Eukaryota; kingdom Metazoa; phylum Arthropoda; class Insecta; order Orthoptera; family Acrididae; genus Schistocerca; species Schistocerca piceifrons. The sequence continues at coordinate 776,379,502 of NC_060138.1, forward strand.
AACATGTATTAAAACAAATGTAGCCTATGACCATCCGGGCGTTTATTAGAGTATAGTGTGAAAATATGAAGTAAATCGGTGAAATTTTCGGACGTATGTTTTTCAAAGGCTAAATTTTTCTAAACTATTTTTTCTAGGACATTATACTAAAGGAATGTTCTATTTGGAACTTCCTACCAGGTTAAAACTATGTGCCGGACCGAATTCGAATTTCGGTCCGAAAGACAGTTTTAACCTGCCGGGAAGTTTCGTATCAGCGCACACTCCGCTGCAGAGTGAAAATTTCATTCTGGAATGTTCTGTTTACTATTACATTGAAATATTTTATGTACTCTGTGGTACCTAAGCAACATATTATAATATTATTGTTGTATTCTGTTATTATTAAATAGTTACAGAACTACGGCATGTTGGAAGCAAGGGCGCTGGCAAATTATATTGGGGGAGGGAGTGGGTGGGTAGGAATGGAGGTAGAGATCGTAACAGAGTTTAAACCCCCAGCCAAGAACCGAATCCTTCGCTACCCGCCTGCATTGGCGCTTTCAACCTTTGCATTGTCCGGTATAAAGTACCTGCAGATATTTTCGTTAGTTGTTAGCTCTCAGGGAAAAAAATTGCAGTTTATTGTTTACATGTCTATCAGAATTTATGGTTCGGTGGAAAATGATAGGTCCAGTATTTCGTGTTGCACTAAATACACACAGCACTCTTGGTATAACTTATGGTGATTTTCAGAAATCCAGCGTCCATTCTTCTGGGAGTCATGTACCACGAGAAATGCAGTCGTGTTTCAAAGAAAAAAGTGCTTTTCAGGGTCAACCTATCGATCACGCACAGAATGCAGTCGCTAGTTACAATACTCACATCGAGCAACATTATCTGAGTTGGTTAGTCGACGCACTACCGTTCTTTTGTAAGGTTTCAATCTGCACTTGAACGTGTCACTGTGAGGAGACACTGCCGACTCACCAGTCTGAAGTGATAAATGGCACAACAATTCTCTACGACATCTTTCCAAAGCCGCTCCTAACACGTCGAAAGTTCCATTGCCACCTGTCAAAAGTCCCAGGAGTGCATCGGAGCGATGCGGTGCTCGGAATCTGCCTGCCCGGTGCTGGTTAACGATCAAAGCCATGCACAGATCATACATGAAACAGCCTGTAGAGAACAATGAGGTAATGCTTCACATTACCAACTGATGTAAAGAAACAACTCAGCAACTCCGTAGTCTAGTGATAAAGTCAGCCATCGGTAAACAGGAGGAGGAGCACGCGGGTTTGATTTACGGAGTCCAGACGGTTCTGGAATTGGTAGGTCTGGAAAACGGTATTCGTGGTCCCGTGTGGAAAACAGAATAGGAGTAAATTATTCGCCAACTGTAACATTATCCACTGGTGTGGCGTCAAATCGGAATGATTGCGCTCTGTTCCCAACCTTACAACGTTTATGTATTTAGTGGACTCTTAAAACATCACACAGCCGTTACAAAATCAGGACTTCGTGATGCAACTGTATGCTGAGGTATGTGATTATTCACGCTGTAAAACCGAATCGAAAAATTTGAAAAATCTTACATATTTATGTTAGATTCGCAAATTGAGTGACGTAAAATGGCTGTCTTAATCTTCACGTATACGACCCTAGTTTTTCATACTGTTTACAACACGTTCCACATTGCACAGTGCTGATTAGGATGTTATTGCAACTCACATATATGATCACTTCTTTGGACATTTCGACACTTACTAATAGTAGCAATAAACCTTTAGAGCTCAGTTAAGTATGTGGACTCTTTATGACACCTAATGAAGGTCGATAGCAGACTGAAACCGGTTGTGTAATAAAGATTATTTCCTATCAAAAGGTGTGATAAAACATGACATTCAAAGAATACTTAACAGCTGTTATCCAGTGCCTCCTAACGTTACGAAACTCTTACCTTGTTGTTGTCGTCCAGCCAAGTCTGTGAATGAGTCAGTTGCATAATTGTATACTAATCATTCATGAAGATTAAGTCTTGTTTATTACGAAGAATCCTACGTAACATCGCAGGATCACTGTCGCGAACTGATTGTTGCAGATCTAACGCACTGTCTCTCAGTTGCAACAAATTCCCTCCTCCAGTACGACATGGTGAGCTTCGATAATACAGAGCCAGAAACGTTACTGGCACACTCTGAGATAAGAAAACGACGCACCATGATGGAGTTATGCAAATCCGTCACGAACTGATATTCACACAGGCATCGACGGGAAATGTAAAAATGTGAACTTTGGTGTTCGGTGGATGAACATTATCGCTGCAGAGCAATTTCGCCGCTCAGCTGGAAAGGACAATAATCAGGGGACAAGTCGATACCAGTGTTGTTGCGAATTTCGTTTCATGTACTGAGTTGGACAGCAACTATGCCTCGCAGGCAGGAGGGTGAAGAATATTCACAGATACTTTATTTGGATATGGTGTCTGTTCTTTCGGACATGTCCGATACCTTCAGCTGCTGACGGACGTTGATATATATCAACGGGGACAGGTGAAAATATGTGCCCCGATCGGGACTTGAACCCGGGATCTCCTGCTTACATGGCATACGCTCTGTCCACCTTTTTCTTCTTTTTCCTTTTTCGTTTTTGTTCGATTTTGATCGTTGTGTTTGGTCGTTGTGGACGTCACATGACATCCCTCCAGGTTCATTGTTGATCCTTTCACTCAGTTTTTTCTATTACAGAGGCCAACCAGAACCATCTGACCCACCGAGGGCACAGAGGATAGTGCGACTGCAGGGACTATCTCGGGCACGCCTCCCGCGAGACCCACATTTTCACCTTATATGTCCACACACTACATTCGTAGTGTCCCTACCCAACACACTCATTACTCGTGGGAGACATTCTTACCAAGTCACGTAAGAGTTCGGGTAATATGTGTACATCCGCACAGAAGAAGAAGGTCATGGTCGGTATTGCCAGAACCACCGGGTGATCACAAAGTCAGTATAAATTTGAAAACTGAATAAATCACGGAATAATGTAGATAGAGAGGTACAAATTGACACACATCCTTGGAATGACATGGGGCTTCATTAGAACCAAAAAAATACAAACGTTAAAAAAATGTCCGACAGGGGGCGCTTCATCTGATCAGAAGAGCAATAATTAGCATAACAAAGTAAGACAAATCAAAGATTATGTTCTTTACAGGAAATGCTCGATATGCCCACCATCATTCCTCAACAATAGCTGTAGTCAAGGAATAATGTTGTGAACAGCACTGTGAAGCATGTCCGGAGTTATGGTGCGGCATTGGCGTCGGATGTTGTTTTTCAGCACCCCTAGAGATGTCGGTCGATCACGATACACTTGCGACTTCAGGTAACCCCAAAGGCAATAATCGCACAGACTGAGGTCTGGGGACCTGGGAGGCCAAGCATGACGAAAGTGGCGGCTGAGCACACGATCATCACCAAACCACGCGCGCGAGAGATCTTTCATGCGTCTAGCAATATGGGGTGTTTTTTTTTTGTTCTAATAAAACCCCATGTCATTCCAAGCATGTGTGTCAATTTTTACCTCTCTATCTCTATTATTCCGTGGTTTATTAAGTTTTCAAATTTAAACTGACTTTTTGATCACCCGGTATATACTTTATATGGATATGGTGTCTTCTTTCGGACATGTCCGAAATTAGAAAAGTATGTAGTTCTGGCAATACCTGCCATGACCTTCTTCTTCTGTGCGAATGCACACATTTTACCCAAACTCTTGCGGGACTCGGTAAGAATGTCTTCCACGAGTAATGAGTGTGTTGGGTAGGGACACTACGAGTGTAGTGTGTGGACATATAAAGTGAGAATGTGGGTCTCGCGGGAGGCGTGCGCGAGATAGCCCCAGCAGTCGCACTATCCTCTGTACAATCGGTAGCTCAGCTGGATAGATCGTCTGCCATGTAAGCAGGATATCCAGGGTTTGAGTCCCAGTCGGGGTACACATTTTAACCTGTCCCCGTTGATATATATCAACTCCCGTCAGCAGCTGAAGGTATTAATATATAATTCTAATATTCATAGATGTCAGCATTTGAGAGAGAAGGTGTAGTTGGTCTCAAATAAGCCTGCTCTTGGGTCGACTACCATCGACCTATAAACGCCAATAAGCCTGTTTTAAGTGTTTGTTGGGCATATTCGTCCTGGAATCGTATTGCCTGAGTATAACTGGCTTCAGTGATGAGGCCTACTTCGAAATGAGTCCCGATGACGTGTCTGGAGACGTCCCGGACGGCTGTGGGATACCAGCCTGCCTGTCTGTCTGTCTCCATATGGCCTGACAACCACGAGTCACGGTGTTCGATGACATTTTATTTCACAGTAGGACTCCTTTGTTTGTCATCTGCGTCATCCCTGCAGCATAGCGCTACGTCAGCGATATTGTACCCTTTGTTTTTTTGTGTTAGAGTGTAAGTTAATTATCACTTTATTGTACGCCACCCATATGCTTAACCAGCAGTTGTCACGTCACTGTACCCCACACATGTGCTCGACCAGTCGAGAGCCAGTATGAACGCAATCTGCTATGCCGCAAAGGAAGATGAGTGCCCATTCGAATTTATTATCAAGTGAGATGAGGAAAGGACTCCTTAACTCTACAACTTCTCTCAACTCCTTAATACTTTTCTAGGCATACGCCTATTGAAAGAGACAAGTATATTCTTTTCAAAATCGTTTTTCAATTTGTTTTTATCTTCTGATGACTCTATTAGTCGATAAACAGTAGCATCATCCGCAAACAACCTAAGACGATGCTCAGATTGTCTTTCAAATCGTTTATATAGATAAGGAACAGCAATGGCCCTATAACATTAGCATGGGGAATGCCAGAAATCACTTCTGTTTTACTCGATGACTTTCCGTCAATTACTACGAACTGTGACCTCTCGGACAGGAAACGCCGAATCCAGTCACATATGTGAGACGATATTCCATAAGCACGCAGTTTCACTGCAAGCCACTTGTGTGGTACAGTGTCAAAAACCTCCCGGAAATCCAGAAATACGGAATCGATCTGAAATCTCTTGTCAGTAACACTCAACACTTCATGTGAATAAAGCGCTAGTTGTGTTTCATAGAAACGATGTTTTCTAAACCCATGTTGACTGTGTGTGAATAGACCGTTTTCTTCGAGGTAATTCATAATGTTCGAACACAATATCTGTTCCAAAATCCTGCTGCATATCGACGTTAACGATATGGGCCTGTAATTTAGTGGATTACTCCTCCTACATTTCTTGAATATTGATGTGACCTGTCCAAGTTTCCACTCTCTGGGTACGGATCTTTCGTCGAGCGAACGGTTATTTATGATTGTTAAGTATGGAGCTGTTGCATCAGCATACTCTGAAAGGAGTCTAATTGGTATACATTCTGGATCAGAAGACTTGCTTTAATTGATTTAAGTTGATTCACTACTTTGAGGATATTTACTTCTACGTTACTGATGTTGGCAGCTGTTCTTGATTTGAATTCTGGAATATTTACTTTGTCTTCTTTTGTGAAGGCATTTTGGAAGGCTGTGTTTAGTTACTCTGCTTTGGCAGCACTGTGTTCGATAGTATATCCATTGCTATCGCGCAGAGATGGCATTGATCGTGTCTTGTCGCTAGCATACTTCACATACGACCAGAATCTCTTTGGATCGGTTAACTGGTACCCTGGATAATTTACAACAGGCTCAACAGTTTAATTTGGAATCGAAACCACAATGCCTTCACTTTTCCGCACATAAACCAATGTCACGTTCCTTGGAGGGAAAAACTCTATAGCCCGCTAAAGATCGAACTCTGAACGTTTATATTTCTCGTCTGTTATTCATCAGAGCACTTCGCAGGAAACACTCTAATCTATGTCCCCACAAATGTGATGAAGAAAGGTTATCAAATCCTGCTGGTGAGAGAAGACGTAATTTGTGATAGCTGTCATAAGCGGTAGTATCCAGCGACAGTGATGTAAGATGTTTTGGTTGTTCAAAACCATTGTCCAAATTGCAATCGCATTCTCACTCATTTGGACGAGACACGACTATCTATTCCGAGTTCCAGATAATTCCTTGCTAGTAGAACTTACAACTTAATCACATAACATCGCCGTGTGACACGTCCGAGCTAGAGTGCTGCGTGTTAGCATAGGTTTTGAGGCATCGTACAGGATGATCGGCAACTATGGCTCTGTTTAGTATCTTTATGTATCAAAATAATTTGAAAACAATTCCTGCGATAGGGAAAAGGCCTAGCCTGTACATGACTGGTGTTAGGTTTCGCCAAACAACACAATCAATCAAGCATTCCTCGCTGTCCTGCAGGTACGGCTTCTACAACTGCCTATACATTCGCAACCGTCTGTAGAACAAGTATGAAATCTGTGCTGTGATCTCCCTCCCTCTCTCTCTCTCTCTCTCTCTCTCTCTCTCTCTCTCTCTCTCTTTCCCTCTCTCTCTCTCTCTCTCTCTCTATCTCTGTTCCACGATATACAAAAATTGTAAGCATCTATTTTTGTAATTGTGTGAAATATTTGCCATATCTTTCTCTCAGTTTCATTAATTAACTCTTAGTGTTGCAATTCATCTCCCCAGTGTGTTTAAACAAACACGAATTGATCTAAAGATTTGATCTAAGGGTTAGTTGCTGCATTAACACTGAAATGAATACTGCGGATTCACGTCGGCAGTTAAACCGTTGATTAAAAGCGTATGATATCTTTTAATGTATGACTCTCGAAAAATTGGCCAAATGTACACAAAATGCGTAGAACTGAAATTAGTTATTGATTGAGTTCCGTTGCCTCTTTTGCTTACCATAACAAGTTGCGGGAAATCTGCCGCCTGTCTCGATATGCTCACCTGTAAAAGAAAAAGAAAAGATGTTAGAAAAAATTCATGCTTAAATAACAATGTTAAAGCTTACATCGTAATATATCTAGAGACAGGAAGCAGATAGGATGGTATCATTCAACATCTCGTCTGTGTAGAGGGCGCTGGACAGGGAGCTTTAACTCAGATGAACAGCGATGGGGAGAGGGAATGGCGCTCGGTATATTTGAAGAAACCAATCCGCCGTTCACTTGAAGCGATTTAATGAAAGCGAGGTGAACATAAAGCGAGACTGCCGTTCGATGATTTCAGTTTCACCCGTTCCTAGTAATAGTCTAGCATCTTCACTACTGCAACGCCTCTGTCTGTGTTCGCTTCAAGTGTTAAGACATCTACAAAGAGTAATATATATTAATACTTCTACGACTATTGATTCATCGGATACAATGGACGTCACTGCATCAGTTTGCGTGTGATATGAGCAAAAATATCAAGACAACTAAGACAGGTATGTGGAAACGTAATAGCGTTAACTGACTCAGTCAGGCAGCAGCAGCCGGCCGAGAGAGAAGCAGCGACAAGGAAGTAACCGATCTTGTGACTTCTACGAGTTCATAACCAGGAGCGAATTTTATAATATCATCCGTGTGCGTTAATAGTTTGGTTTCTTGAATTCATGAGTGTTAAATTAATATATAATGGCCCCAGTTCTCTTGTTTTCTTTTGTGTCAGAAGGTAAACCGATTTTGTGATCAGGGGGGAATTATTTAGTTTCACCTGACTGCTTCGTAGTTAGGTTTTTGAATCTCTGCGTATTAATCTAATATATCACACACAGTTCCTATGTTTCCACTAGTGTCTACAGTAGAGTTCCGCAGCACGTGGCGAAAGTCTGTTTATCTGGGTAGTTTAGTTTTCCTCAGTCTATAGTAAGGATAGGGACTGTGATTGTTGTGTGCGGATGCGAGCCGAGTTGGTGACACTTCGCTCTCAGCTTCAGGCTGTGGTGGCTTCGGTTACACAGCTTGAAGCTGCAGTGGACGGTCTCCACTGTCGTGGGCCGGCCGTGAGGATCCAATGGACGTCCTCCGATTGGTCCTCACCAGTGGCCAGCCCAGTTACTGCTCGCACTGAGTTTGACCCGTCACCAATGGTCGAGTGGGAGGTCGCCCCAGGGCGTAGCAGGAGGCGAATGACTTCACAGGGAGCTGCACGTAAGGCCTCCCTGGTTAGTCTGACAAACAGGTTCCAGGTGCTGTCTGTGGCTGACCCTGTCGCTGAGTCAGATGCTGTCGCCTTTCCTGTTTCACAGGAAACCTCTCAGCCTGCAAGATCCGGACAATCACAAATGGTGGATTTATTGATAGTTGGGAGCTCCAACTTTAGGCGCGTTATGGAGTCCCTTTGGGACATGTCTGCCAAGAAGGGAAAGAAAGCCAATGTACACTCCATGTGCATATCAGGTGGAGTCATTTCAGATGTGGAACGGGTCCCCCCGAATGGCATGAAGAGCACAGGGTGTAGCCAACTGCAGGTGGTGGCTCATGTCGGTATCAATGATGTGTGTCACTTTGGCTCAGAAATTGTGAGGTAACAGCGTTACATCTCCATGACAAGGAGGCATACAGAAAGTCACACGTGTTATTTGACGGGGTCGAATTTTCTCATCAATCCTTCCCTAACTATCGATGTGTGACCCACGAACAATGTCATTTAATATAGGAGTGCATAGTTTAACGGCGAAATGTGCTAATAAAAGTTTCTGGATTTTAAACCACTTGACATGGCTGGAAGCCCGAGAAACTTTTAATTTCATTTAAGTCGTTCTGCATGAACCTGTCAAAGAAGCTAGGCTCAAGAGTAACTATTCTATAAAAAGCTGAAAACAGGTTGGGAGCAAATATTGACACGCTACGCAATGATGCAGTTTCACTTATGTACTCAGAAGAATATTGTCCACCTACTTGGAAAACAGCGGACGTACGTACATATGAATGAGGCCGTGAGAACCATTACAGGCCCTGTGAGCTACTCATATTCAGTGGTTGCTTGTTCTGTCTAATATTATTCTTACAGACCTCAGAAGAAAGACTGGCAAGATGTAAATTTTTAAGAAAATAGTCTAGTAAGTTTTTTTCTTCTAAATGACACTTCTCAGAATAAATCAGCCACAGGCCTGAAGTAAGGCAAGTCACCTTTAGTCACTCCGCGTGTCACAGACCTTTTCGACGTCACGAGAAGTGGAAAAAACGCTAAAGTGAACATCCGCCCCCTAACGCCCATCTAATTCAAATCTCAAAGAAGAAGGCTGTAGGATTCCATCTTCCCCGTCGCGAATGAACCAGGCTCTTTCGCACTCGAACGGGACAAGTGCGATATGAATACATGTCGAAGAAGTGAGATTACTGCGGAAGTACTGTGTGTGACAATGGTGAGAACGAACAGGCAGCGATATATACTCAGGAGTACTGCCCGCTCCGCGTTTTTGAAGCTGGTTTGAAAGCCTTGCATAAATTGACATGGACTGTTGCATTCTGGCTGTCAAATTTAAAAATCTGTACGTATTACAAAGTCCCCCGCTGCATTTTTCTGCCTCTGTGTGAAGGCTGCTCTCAAGAACTACTACAGAGATTTTGATATCGTCTTCACTAATCCATTGATTCACGAAAAAGATTTGTATATATCATTTTATATTACAAGAAGGTCGTCCGCCATAGATACTTAAGGCTACCGCTGAGGGCGGGTCGCTAGTTATTATATAAATTCATTGTGTAAGTACGAATGGCGATCAAAAAGTTTCCGCCTATATGTCGGTGCCTACATACCCGCATAGGAGTTGCACTGGGTTTCATACACGCTGCAGGAAAGCCGTCAAACGGAAACTTTTTGATCTCCCCTTACATGTGTTCTTTTTCGCTGTACAATAATAATAATAATAATAATAGTGATGTGTAAATAGCAGGGTTTCAATTAATTTCCCACCTGCAGCCATTGTGTAGCTGACACATAGCTACTCCGTACAGTATGGCAGGATTTTATTTAGCAGCAAGAGATCGCAAAGCTTTTTATTCTTTTCTTTTTAATATTTAAGTGTTATCGATACACATGTCGCTATTATATTTACTACTTGAAAAATGACCAACTTCTGTTACTATAAAACACATCAAATATAAATTAATTTGCTGAATAAAGCTGAAGCCTAATATTTCTCCAGTCTTTTTGATTCTTCTGACTCGAATAACGTACAGGACTCCTTTAAAGTGAGAGTTAGTTTTGATTAAACAAGGGAAAATGTTTTACAACTGTAATAATAATACTAGCGTGTGCTCAAGGGCCAGCGCAAGTCTTTCTATTGGACACCACTTCACTGACTGGATGTCCACAACTTACCCCACTCATCCAACGGAGGAAAAGCGACCTACCGTTTAACGCCGAATCCCAACCACGTCTCGTTCCTGTCGCCTCCACTCATTGTTGTGGAGGCTAGATTGAAGGTGGGCTTAGATCCTGCGGCTTCTTTTCAGGTACGCGCTTTACTGCTAGACCGCCGACTTCATACCCATAAGCATCATTGATCTGCTTTGGGAACAAATAGTAAAACTGACAATATAAGTTTATTTTCTTAATCAAAGTAATCATTCTCATGTAGAATGATGGGTAACTGATAGCCCTTACAAAATCTGAAAATTTTCGCCCAACGGCAAAGATTAAGACACTAGGGAATTGAAAGTACGATTGGGATCAGACCATATGACAGACACGACAGTATCATTAGGTTGGATGGTAAGGCCATACCGCTGACACCATGTAGCTCATCTGCGGATACGCATTCACATGTAGCGGTAGTTGGGAAGGCAACATACGGCTATTATCTCCAGAGCCAACGTGGCCAACTGGTGTAATAGGAAGATGGACACTAGGTAGTAGGTGATAATCGAACTTCTGCTACAGCCATTGCTTGAGATGACAATAAGGAGACACATTAGCATCAACCAACGATCGCCGAAATGACATAATGAGTGAAGACATCGCCAACTGGAAAAACAACAGAAAAATACTCGACAGAGGAAGAGCAACTGTGCCGTATGACTGCCCTCTCTCTGGGCGACAGTATCGAAGGCACCATGTCAATGGCTACCTTCGATTTACTTATCGTTTACAGAGGGTTGGCAAAATGCAGCTGATCCAGAAGAAATTTCGTGCACCTTAAGGTTGGGAACCCATCCTACATCATTTGTCCCAGATGCGGATGGTGTAAATTGGGTAGCCTGCTGTAAGATAAAAATTTTCTGAGCCATTTTTTTACCCATCCTATAAAATTTGAATGCGCACAGTTAAGTAAAATAGAGTTCGAATATTTTAACATAGTCACGGTAGACATCCGCACAGCGTGAAGGACTTGAAATTGGAAAGTCACTGAATCGGTCCTCGCTAGCATCAACGTTCCTCTGTTACTTTTAGTTTAATTCTATATTTATTATCAAATAGAAATGTTAATTAGCAACACTTAGTACTAATTTTTGGTAAAACTAACATTTATTTTGAATCACTAATCACATGCAAATAAATAAAAATTTGATACAGGCATGCAAAATGCTTTATTATTAGATGGAAAACTTTATACTATTATATCTCTACAAATTAATGAAACATTTTTTAGTTTCTGTTTGATGTTACGGATTTTTATACAAAAATTTAATATATCGCAAATACTCGTATTTTCATGCAATTAATTATTAAAAATAAAAATGATATATTTTATTAAGTAGTTATAATGTAATGGTTATTAATTATCATATCCATTTGACGTAAACAAAAAATTGCATTATCGGGAATCAAACCAGCAACTTAATACACTTTAAGACAAAAAAACAACGGACCGCGAAGGAATTAGCCAAATTGGACGGAAATCAGTAGATGTGATGTACATATGCAGACAAACAAACGATTACAATTTCAGAAAAAATGGAAGATTTAGTCAAGAGAAAGAACTCCACACATGAATAACGCTTTGGTCCACCTCTGACTCATGTGCAATCAGTTATTCGGCTTGGCACTGATTGACAGAGTTATTGGTTGTCCTCCTGAGGGATGTCGTGTTAAATTCGGTCCAATTGGCACGTTAGATCGTCAAAAACACGAGCTGGTGGGACGGCCCTGCCCATGAAGCTCCTAACACTTTTAATACGAGAGATATCCAGCGTCCTTGCTAGCCAAGGTAGTGTTTGACAAGCAGTACAAACTCGCCGTGTGCGGCCGGACATTATACTGCTGAAAGCCCAGGATGCTTGCCATGAAGTGCTACAAAACTGTGCGTAGAATGTCGTCGTCGTTCCGCTGTGTCGTAAGGGGCTTATTTCGAAGCGGAACCCATCACTGAAGACAGTTCTGCTCCAATCAATGAGATTTCAAGCCGAAGCCAGAGCTACACAAGCCTGACTTTCGCCTGTCATAACACCCGACTGCCAGGAGTGACGGCCTGAGGTGCCATATCTTTTCGTAGCAGCACCCCTTTGGTTGTCATCCACAGCATATTTACAGCGCAGCGGTACGTGCCCGATATTCTACGTCCCGTCTTGTTCCCGTTCACGGCGAGTCATCCTGGTCTTACGTTTCAGCAAGGTATTGGGCGCCCGCACATGGCGAGAGTTTCTTCTACACGTCTTTGTGCTTGCCAAACACTATTTTGGCCAGCAAGGTCGCGGCATATCTCCCTAACTGGAAACGTTTTGAGAGAGTTGCGATTTTGACGATTCAACGCGCCAATATGAAAATTTTGCACCATATCCCTCAATAGAACATCCAGCAACTCCCTTGATCAATGACAAAATGCTTGCATAAGGGCTAGAGGCGGACCAACACGTTATTGAGTTGCTCGTGTTGTGAAGCTGTTTCGCTTGAATAACTCGTCCAACTTTTCTGAAATCGTAATCATTTGTTTCTCTCTACCTTTACATCAAATCTACCCATTTCAGTCCCACTCGGATAATTATAAGACTTATAGGCTATGCACTAAGCTACTTTTTTAAACTAAAAGCTTTTATTGTGCTGAAATCCAATGAACTATTACGTTGTACAAATGTTTGCCCAAAACTCAATTACTATCAACATATCCTTCAAATTACTACATTAGTGAAGCATATACTTTAAACAAATTAAAGAAAGAAACAACATCTACATCTACGTGATTACTATTCACAATAAGTGCCTGGCAGAGGGTCCAATGAACCACCTTCAAGCTGTCTCTCTACCGTTCCACTCTCGAACAGCGCGCGGGAAAAAAGAGCACTTAAATTGATCTGTGCGAACCCTGATTTCTCTTATTTTATCGTGATGATAATTTCTCCCAGAGGTGTTGGCACAAGTGCCAACACCGTGTTACTTGAGGAGGCCGAAATGCACGCTGTTAAGCTCACGCCAACTGGCGTGAGGTCTGGAACATTACAATGTAATTAATATAGCAAATAAAGTACGTAGTTGATGTAATACTTAACTTTATTCCATAACTGGAGAACATAGGTCTGACGGTACAGGCTTTATAAGATAACCAGCAAAAGATAAATGGCGCCTTGCTAGGTCGTAGCAATTGACGTAGCTGAAGTCTATGCTAACTATAGTCTCGGCAAATGAGAGCGTAATTGTCAGTGACCCATGGCTAGCAACGTCGGCTGTACAACTGGGCCGAGTGCTAGTAAGTCTCTCTAGACCTGCCGTGTGGCGGCGCTCGGTCTGCAATTACTGACAGTGGCGACACGCGGGTCCGTCGTATACTAGCGGACCGCGGCCGATTTAAAAGGCTACCACCTAGCAAGTGTGGTGTCTGGCGGTGACATCACACTCCCTATGTAGGTGGGTGCCAAAAGAATGTTTTCGCAATCGAATGAGAAAACTGGTGATTGAAATTTCATGATAAGATCCCGTCGTAACGAAAAACGTCTTTGTTTTAATGATTGCCACCCCAATTCATGTATCATGTCTGTGGCACTACCTCCCCTACTTCGCGATAATACAAAACGAAATACCTTTCTTTGTACTTTTTCGATGTCATCCGTCAGTCCCATCTGATGCGGATCCCATATTGTACAGCAATACTCCAGAATAGGGTGGACAAGCGTGGTGTAAGCAGTCGCTTTAGTAGACCTGTTGCATCTTGTAAGTATTCTACCAATGAATCGCAGTCTTTGGTTTGCTCTACTCACAACATTATCTATATGATCGTTCCAGTTTAGGGTATTTGTAAATGTAATCCCTAAGTATTTAGTTGAATTTACGGACTTAAGGCTTTTGTGACTTATCGCATAATCGAGATTTAGTAGATTTCTTGTAATACACATATGAATAAGTTCAGGCTTTTCTTTATTCAGGATCAACTGCCACTTTTCACACCTTACAGATATCTAAATTATTTTGCAATTCGTTTTGGTCATCTTATGACTTTACAAGACGGTAAATGACAGCATCATCTGCAAACAATCTAAGACAGCTACTCAGATTGTCTCCTATGTCGTTATTATACATCAGGAACAATACAGAGCCTATCACATTTCCCTGGGAAACGGCGGTTATTACTTCTGTTTTACTCGATGACTTTCCGTTTATTACTACGAACTGTGACCGTTCTAACAGGAAATCACGAATCCAGTCGCACAACTTAGGCGATATTCCATAGGCACGCAGTTTGGTTAGTAGACGCTTGTGAGGAACGGTATCGAAAGCCTTCTGGAATCTAAAAATATGCAATCAATTTGACATTCCCAGTCGATAGCACTCATTACTTCATGACTATAAAGAACTAGTTGTGTTTCACAAGAACGATATTTTGAGAATCCGTGCTGACTATGTGTCAATAGATTGTTTTGTTCGAGGTACTTCATAATGTTCGAATACAGTGTACGTCCCAAAGCCTACTGCAAATCGATGTTAGTGATATGAGCCTGTAATTCAACTGTTTACTCCTACTTCCCTTTTTGGGTATTGGTGTGAGCTGAGCAATTTTCCAGTCTTTAGGTACGGATCTTTCTGTGAACGAGCGGTTGTATGTAACTGCTAAATATGGAGCTATTGTATCAGAAAATTCTGAGAGGAGTCTTTATTGAGCGATTTAAGCTGCTTAGCTATACCGTGGATATCTATTTCTATGTTTCTCATCTTGGCAGTTTGGCTCTGGGCACTATGGGACTCAGCTGCTGTGGTCATCAGTCCCCTAGAACTTAGAACTACTTAAACCTAACTAACCTAAGGACATCACACACATCCATGCCCGAGGCAGGATTCGAACCTGTGACCGTAGCGGTCGCGCGGTTCCATACTGTAGCGCCTAGAACCGCTCGGCCACCCCGTCTAGCGCAGTGAAGGAATTGGTTGCGTCTTTCCACTGGTGTGCTTTATGTATGACCAGAATCTCTTTGGGTTTTCTACCAGATTTCGAGACATAGAGCAAGAACAAAGCGAGACAATACCAGTGTATATTTGCATCCGTAGAATATAATTTTTTTTAATATAACATAAACTGATTTAAGTTCTTCTTGCAGAACATTTTCTTTGTGCTCTATTTGAACTGCTTTTGGATGTAAGTTAGAGAAAGCCAACAGGGTTGTACTGTGACGGAATACCTGCGGCGATAGAAAATGGCTCAAATGGCTCTGAGCACTATGGGACTTAACATCTATGGTCATCAGTCCCCTAGAACTTAGAACTACTTAAACCTAACTAACCTAAGGACAGCACACAACACCCAGCCATCACGAGGCAGAGAAAATCCCTGACCCCGCCGGGAATGGCGATAGAAAATGTCCGAAATACAAGATTATAACTAAACTTTCCCTACTTGAGCCAATGTAGATGGAAAAATATTTACGGTATGGGTACGCAACGTTATAGGAACAATGATGACTGTGCGCTGCACGATTTGTGTCGTTAGTAGTGTTAGTCTCATGAATCGTCGTTAGGTGCCGTAACAGGTGCGGCGACATAGGAATGAAACACAAGCATAAATGTGTAAAACTGTTACAGACAGTCAACATGGGAGGAAACAAGGTGAGCCGGGCTTTACTTGTAAAGCTTTTTTATCAAAACAACACCAATAACGTTACTGCTCTTCGCGATTTTCGATGCATTAAAGCTATACGGAGAGGTCATTTTTTTGTACCGGGGTTGAAGAACGTGATTCGGGAGTTAGAATTAACTGGCGATTTGGAAATTGCTGTTGGGAGGAGCCGACGGCCAATTGCGCCGCAAACTGTTGAAGTTACTGTTGCCGTGGCTGAGAATGCTTGACGCAATGTGCGACCTTTAAGCAGTGCACAAGCTGTGACATGGCCCACTGTTTGATAAGCGCTACGAGCGATTATCCTGCAAATCTCCAGGGCACTTTCAAGCAGTCGTCAATGCGGATGGTCATCGCAATGAACAACGTTTCCAACCCGTATCGAAAACGTGACGCACATTTAACAAATGTTATACTCTTATGTGGAAATTAAAATGCGTTTTTTAATGATTTTTCGATATCTCTGTTCCGCATGTCCTTACAAATAGAGCGCACTGCATGCAATCGGCTGCAAACAGTTGCAACCGGCTGCAGACAGTGGCACATGTCAGCACGAGCCGGCCATTGTGGCCGAGCGGTTCTAGGCGCTTCAGTCCGGAACCGCGCGACTGCTACGGTCGCAGGTTCGAATCCTGCCTCGGGCATGGATGTGTGTGATGTCCTTAGGTTAGTTAGGTTTAAGTAGTTCTAACAAGAGAACCTTCCCATCGCACCCCCCCCCCCCCCCCCCCCCCAGATTTAGTTATAAGTTGGCACAGTAGATAGGCCTTGAAAAACTAAACACAGATCAATCGAGAAAACAGGAAGAAGTTGTGTGTAACTATGAAAAACATAAGCAAAATATACGAACTGAGTAGTCCATGAGCAATATAGGCAACATCAAGGAAACTGTGGGCTCAGGAGCGCCGTGGTCCTGTGGTTAGAGTGAGTAGCTGGGGAACGAGAGGTCCTTGGTTCTCATCTTCCCCCGACTGAAAATTTTACTTTCTTTATTTTCGCAAAGTTATGATCTGTCCGTTCGTTCATTGACGTCTCTGTTCACTGTAATAAGTTTAGTGTCTGTGTTTTGCGACCGCACCGCAAAACCGTACGATTAGTAGACGAAAGGACGTGCCTCTCCAATGGGAACCGAAAACATTTGATCGCAAGGTCATAGATCAACCGATTCCTCCACAGGAAAACACATCTGATGTATTTTCTACGACACTGGTGACGGCATGTGCGTCACATGACAGGAATATGTTGTCGACCCACCTAACTTGTACACTTAGCGAATGGGTAAAAAGATTCTTCTACCTTGCCCGATTTAGGTTTTCTTGTGGATGTGATAATCACCCCCAAAAAGTGATGAAGACGTAAGAGTTTGTCACATAAACTGAAAATAAAAAATTAAAATTTTCACTCCAGGGAAGACTTGAACCTAACACCTCTGGTTCTACAGACGGTCTCGCTAACCACGGGACCACGGCGCCCCTTCAGTCCCACTATCCTTGTTGTTGCCTGTCTTCACATGGGCTACTCAGTTTGTATATTTTCTAATTTTTTTCATAGTTCCACACAATTTCTTCCTGTTTTCTCAATTGATCTGTGTTCAGTTTTTCAAGGCCTATCCACTGTGCCAACTTATAACAAAATCTGAGGGGGGTGCGATGGGGAGGTTCCCTTGTAAGTTCTAGGGGACTGATGACCCCAGATGTTAAGTCGCATAGTGCTCAGAGCCATTTGAAATATTTTTTTGTCAGCACGAATCATCCTCACTTCCTTTCAACGGATGGCTGATATGGTGAAGGCAACTAGCATTGCACGCTGGGTGTTGGCAATGCTGTGCATCTGTAGCATCGTACCCAGGGTTGATCGCGGTCCTCTAGTTTGGAACAGCGTGGAGAGTCTAATCCAGAGGATCAGACGACTCTGCGACGGTATCAGATGCGAACTGTCAACCTTCGCTACCGGTTGCAGAACTTTACGGTTCCCCTTAATAGGTCAGATGTGCACGACATGCAGGAAGTGGCTACTAGAACAGCCGTGTACGTGTGGCGTGCACATGGGGATTTTTTTTTCTTTTTTTTTAGGTCAGAGAAACCCTCCCTTGGGATCAGAGACGAATTTCCTGCCAAAATCTAGGTTACAACAGCTACAATGAGTCGGAAAAAATATTTCGTCCTGCGACTTACATCTCGAGTAATGATCACGACGAAAAAATTCGAGAAAATAGACCAATACGGAGACTCACCAGATTCATTCTTTCCACGCACCATTCGTGACTGGTGGAGGGTTGGGGGTATCAGTTAGTGGTACCATCTCACTTTAACAACAGATGACGGAAATTCAAGTGTTCCAAAACCAGTCGTGTACCCAAAAAAAGTTGTGGATTGCGCACTTGTCCTGCAGTTTCTTCATTTTTCAAAATCTCACTTTTTTATTCTCATATGTGTGTTCATTACCATTAACTAAACTGAGACCACAGTTCTCAAATTTGTATTCATTTCCTTTATGTGACTGCTGCCTCTTACTAAAGATAGAGAAGATAGAAGAGATAGAGAAGATCCAAAGAAGAGCGGCGCGTTTCGTCACAGGGTTATTTGGTAAGCGTGATAGCGTTACGGAGATGTTTAGCAAACTCAAGTGGCAAACTCTGCAAGAGAGGCGCTCTGCATCGCGGTGTAGCTTGCTTGCTGTCCAGGTTTCGAGAGGGTGCGTTTCTGGATAAGGTATCGAATATATTGCTTCCCCCTACTTATACCTCCCGAGGAGATCACGAATGTAAAATCAGAGACATTCGAGCATGCACGGAGGCTTTCCGGCAGTCGTTCTTCCCGCGAACCATACGCGACTGGAACAGGAAAGGGAGGTAATGACAGTGGCACGTGAAGTGTCCTCCGCCACACACCGTTGGGTGGCTTGCGGAGTATAAATGTATATGTAGATGTACCACAAGTACACTCCGCCACACATTAGGTGGCTTGCGTAATATGATGTAGATGTCGAATTGTATGTAGATGTACATGTTTGTACAAAAAATCATTGTCCTACGATCATTCGCTTTCATGAGGGTCCTCTGAAGTAGCCAAAGTTTAATTATAAGTACCCTGTATTTTGTAATCAACAGTGCTTCGAAACCTTCAAATGCGTTTTTTATCGATTTTTTAATTTCTTATTTTAAAATGTGTATGACTTTACGAAACTGATGTCCAGGCGTAGCCTTGAGATTCTGCTACTGGGAAGGAATTCGAAGAGCGCCAGTCCGTAAGACCCCTCGTAAGTTGAAAACTGTGCTGACGTCGCAGGGTCCTTCGCGAGATACGCTGGAACGGAGGACGAAAGCAGGCCCCGAGGACGGCTGGGAGCGTAACGGAGGAAAGTGGTGCGGCGGCGGCGGCGGCGGCGACCGGCCAGACGCTGGTGAGAACGCCTCGCAGCCGGTCTGCCGCGGTGCGCCGAGTGGAGACTCAACTTTTTGCGGGTGACCTGCGCCTCGGTCTCCGTCTGGCCTTTGTCTGGCCGCAGTTATTACCCGGCCCTAGACTAACGAGACCGGCGCGCCGGCCAGCCCGTCTGCGCTCCTGCTGCCGCTGCCGCTGCTGTCACCGCGCCGTTTTTCTGAGCGCCGCTGCAGACGCGCCGCGATACGCCTAGTCGACCAAACGACGGCGAATTAAGTCGCGCCGCCCATTAAGCCCGCTTTGCGAAATTAATGGCCGCTTTCCTGCGGGACACTTCCCAGGCGCACGACATCCCACGCTGCAGTGCGCAGTGTTCCAGCACACCGACAAACGCTTCCCCCGAAGTGTGCATTACGTGACAACTACCTGTAGGCAGACACCGGCTCAGTTCCGAGGGCACGAGCCTTTTCGAGAAATAAAAACACAGCCGTTATCTACATCTACAGCTAAGTTCCGCAAGCCAAATTACAGTTGCTGTCAGAAAGTAGCTCGTCTACGACCACTATCATGTTAACAAATTTTTATTATCGCTTTCTTTTCCATCTCTCTGCTCGGTACAAATTTTGCAGTTGATTTTAACCTAAATTTCCGATGAGCTAGGGACCTGAAAATTAAAATATAGTTCGGAACTAGATGGGAATGTAATATTAACTCGATTTCTTGTCAGTATGTTCGCTGTGTGTGTATGTGTGTGTGTGTGTGTGTGTGTGTGTGTGTTTAGGGTTGAAAAAGATGGTTAACGCCTGACGTCTCGATTCCCATATTTCACTCCCTTAAGAGTGGAATTTCGGGTAATCCCTTTCAATCCCTTTTTTAAACGACGCCTACAGTATACGATTCACACTCTCTCCAAAGTTCAAGTTTCTATCCTTAGTGGTTTGGGCTGGGCGATGATCAGTCAGTGAATCAGTCTACAGGACTGGCTTGTTGTACGAGTAGTGTGGTAACGCGTTCCAAGCGGTATGAGACCAGACAGGTACGGCTGCGCAGAGGGATGGGGAAAAGGTGAGATACACAAAATGAAATGGCTCTGAGCACTACGGGACTTAACATCTGAGGTCATCAGTCCCCTAGAACTTAGAACTACTTAAACCTAACTAACCTAAGGACATCACACACATCCATGCCCGAGGCAGGATTCGAACCTACGACCGAAGCAGTCGCGCGGTTCCGGACTGAAGCACCTAGAACCGCTCGGCTACCGCGATCGGCACAGATACACAAAGAGAGGGTTAGGAGGCTGTGTATTCATTATATGTAACATAAACATACATTAGCGAAGCTTCGTTTAACAAGCTATTATATATGTTTTTCGTTATAAATCTTACAAGTACTGTCAGAGCTACGAAAATTAACAATCATAAATTTTCAGGAGTATCTGATCGGGATTTGGAATCAATGTAAGACTAGATTAAATTATTTTATACTTCTCAGTCCAATTTAAAAACGTGTTATATTAAAAATTAATTTTTATTTCAGTAATTTTCCCCTTTCCTGATCCATTCGCGAATGATGAGCAGGAAAAACGACCGTCAGTAAGCATCTGTATTAGTGCTAGTTTCGACAGTTCTACCTTCACAGTATTTATATGGGAGAAAGTAATATGTTGTCTGGCTCTTCTAGGATGTGCGCTCTCGGAATTCCAGCAGTAAGCTAGTAGCGTATGCGATGTTACGTCAACCGCATTTTCGAGTAATGATTATTTGTGCGAAAAAGAAAGAACTAACACTGTTAGATTGTTCTTAAGTATTCCTTCTTCTCTTTCTCGACGCTGAATGCTACATAAATAATTTCTTGGCGGTATATGATTTTTATGAATAATAAAGTTGTCTTTAATTCGAGTCTGTATTACTTCGCAAACCAGTCAAGCTTTTCACACCAAATGAATTGGCAGATGCGAATAAGGACTACCCTCAGCTGTAGAATGGAATGACGACAGTGAAAATTTGTGGTAGCCCGGGACTCGAATATGGATTTCCCGCTTATAGCGTGCAGTCGCCTTACCATTTGGCTATCCCTGCACGACCCACGGCGAAACCCAAACTTTCATTTGTCGTCAACCATGCATCTATGACCTGTATTCGTACATCCATTATGTGCATTCCCTATATGCTAACTGAGTAATGAGAATTCGCTCTAGGACAAAGAAACGACACACTGCAAAGGGATTACCCGAATGAAACGTAAATCGGTATATGCGATCTACATATAAAAAACAAAAAGAAACAAGTAATTACAATTTCAAAAAACTGGATATTCAAGAGAAAGAGCTTCATACACTACTGGCCATTAAAATTGCTACACCAAGAAGAAATGCAGATGATAAACGGGTATTCACTGAACAAATATATTATACTAGAACTGACATGTGATTACATTTTAACGCAATTTGGGGCATAGATCCAGAGAAATCAGTGCCCAGAAAAACCATCTCTGGCCGTAATAACGGCCTTGATACGCCAGGGCATTGAGTCAAACAGAGCTTGGATGGCGTGTACAGGTACAGCTGCCCATGCAGCTTCAGCACGATACCACAGTTCACTGGCGTATTGTGACGAGCGAGTTGCTCGGCCACCATTGACCACACGTTTTCAATTGGTGAGAGATCTGGAGAATGTGCTGGCCAGGGCAGCAGTCAAACATTTTCTGAATTCAGAAAGGTCCGTGCAGGACCTGCAACATGCGGTCGTGCATTATCCTGCTGAAATCTAGGGTTTCACAGGGATCAAATGACGGGTAGAGACACAGGTCGTAACACATCTGAAATATAACGTCCACTGTTCAAAGTGCCGTCAGTGTGAACAAGAGGTGACTGAGACGTGTAACCAATGGCACCCCATACCATCACGCCGGGTAATACGCCAGTATGGCGATGACGAATACACGCTTCCAATGTGCGTTCACATGGATGTCGCCAAACACGGATGCGACCATCATGATGCTGTAAACAGAACCTGGATTCATCCGAAAATATGACGTTTTGCCATTCGTGTCATGCAGTGTCAAGGGTAACCGCAGCCATGGTCTCCGAACTGGTAGTCCATGCTGCTGCAAACGTCGAACTGTTCGTGCAGATGGTTGTTGTCTTGCAAACGTCCCCATCTGTTGACTCAGGGATCGAGATGTGGCTGCACGATACGTTACAGCCATGCAGATAAGATGCCTGTCATCTCGACTGCTAGTGATACGAGGCCGTTGGGATCCAGCACGGCGTTCCGTATTACCCTCCTGAACCCACCGATTCCATATTCGACTAACAGTCATTGGACCTCGACCAACGCGAGCAGCAATGTCGTGATACGATAAACTGCAATCGCGATAGGCTACAGTCCGACCTTTATCAAAGTCGGAAACGTGATGGTACGCATTTCTCCTCCTTACACGAGGCATCACACCTACGTTTCAGCAGGCAATGCCGGTCAACTGCTGTTTGTGTATGGGAAATCGGTTGGAAACTTTTTTCATGTCAGCACGTTGTAGGTGTCGCCACCGGCGCCAACCTTGTGTGAATGCTCTGAAAAGCTAATCTTTTGCATATCAAGAGCATCTTGTTCCTGTCGGTTAAATTTCGCGTCTGTAGCACGTCATCTTCGTGGTGTAGCAATTTTCATGGCCAGTAGTGTAATTGAGCATATCACTAACGCGTTGGGCCACTTCTCCACTTCTGGCCCTTATGCAAGCAGTTATTCGGCTTGTCATTGATTTACGGTGTTGTTGGATGTCCTCCTGAGGGGCCAAACTATCCTATTGGCGCGTTGGGTCGTCAGCATCCCGAGCTGGTTGGATAACCTTGCCCACAATGCCCAAACGTTCTCAGTTGGGGAGGGATCCAGTGATCACGCTGGCCAAGGTAGGATTTGGCAAGCAGGAAGACAAGCAGTGGAAACCCTCGCAGTGAGCAGGCGGGTATTGTCTTGTTGAAATGTAGGCCCAGGAAGGTTTCACATGAAGGGCGTGGAGTATCGTCGGCATACAACTATGTTAAGTGCGTTGCGGATGACAACCAGAGGGGTTCTGCTACGAAAAGAGATGGCTCACCTGGGCGTCACTTCTGTTTTTCTAGCCGTATGGCGGGTGACAGGTGGGTACCACACTGCTGTCCGGACACCGGTGGGATAACAACCTGCATCATCCGCCTTACGGCCCCACATTCAGAAGTGGTGGCCTGGTGTGCCATTTCGTTTCATAGCAGGACCACTTTGGTTGTCATCCATGGCACCCTTATAACACAGTGGTACGTCAACGTTATTATACACTCCGTTTTGTTGCCCCCCGTGGCAAGCCTTCCTGGGCTGACATTTCAAGCGCGATCAATGCTCTGTCGTTAGCTAGTTCATTACTGAAAGTCGAGCCCGCAATTTTATTACGGAGTCCGATAATCTTTTTTCAAAACATTTTCCTGTGTGTGAATATTAATTTACTTAGAGGGTCACACATCTCTATAGATACCGACAACCAACATTGACTTCTGGCCTGTAATTTCAATCTTTTTATCGAAAAGAAATACATAAATAATTTACAAGAAATTTTAAGAAAACTAATTAAAATTCCAATTCCTGATTAGATGTGGAAAGTAAAGCATTTCTGTTCCACTACTGCTGAAGTGGATTCTTCCGATGTATACTTTTAAAAATACTGTTGCCTTGGAAATTAAATGAGTGGCACGAAAGGAATCTCTTCAACCTTTTCCGTGACGCATAATCCCTTTGTTATGGCGTCTATTAGTGGAGTTAGATAAGCGTCTATGCAACGTTCTCTCGCGTTCGTCACGATCTCAAAACAAGCAGCTCTTCTTTAGATATGTATCTACCCTATTAACTCTTCCTCTTAAGGGACTCAGATTGGTGAATAATACTGAAGCATCGATTTATCAATGGTTTTGTAGACTAATACTCTCATGGGTAAATTTCATTTCATTGTGTTCTTTCAGTTAATCTTAGTCTAGCATGTACTTGCCCTGCAAGAAATTTTGTGTGTTAGTTCTAATTCACCTTGCTCCATTCCTAGACATACTGCCATATTTTACTGTTTCCAATCATTGTGTGCGTGTTTCGTTGAAGTAGATTTTTTGGAAACCCTGCAATCATCAATTATTTTGTTTTTGACTTTTGACTGTTTGTCGTCTACGGAAATTCATCAATACCTGGAGAAGGTTCTTAAGGACGCGCTCCTTCATTCTGAACAGTTATGAAGTGGGCGACTGAATTCGTAAGCGGCCACACTTTACTTGAGGATGCTCCGCATGAAGGGCGTCTCGACACTTGAGACCGGCAGTCACTCCGTATGAAGCAGGTTACGACGCTTACCAGCTGAAATGCAGCGAGTTTTGTGCTTACCGAAGCGTGTGTGTGTGTGTGTGTGTGTGTGTGTGTGTGTGTGTGTGTGTGTGTGTTGTGCGGGTGTTGTGCGTGTTCTCGCTACAGGACGTCACTTCGCAAAGCTCCGCTATCTGCACCACCTACCTGTTGTCTGTAATAAACTAATTCCTATAATGGGTTTACCCATTTCAGCCTTAGCGAGTCAAAGAACGGTAGCTGAAAGGAAAAAAATAGGTATCGATGTGCCAGGCAAGTAAGTCCTTTTGGAACCCTTATTAAGTTAAGTGCCGCATGACGAAAGTTATTAGTGAGTGCGAATGGTGGGAACCAATAACGAGGCGATCCAATGGTGTATAATTACCCGTGGCTGCAGTAACCTCTGCTACGTAACTAGTAAATAGTGTTTATGGCTTCCCTTTAACGTTCGTGACACTCATTTAGCACGATCCTTTTTGTGCAACAGGATACATAGTTGATTTGGGATAAAACTATAGTACAATACTACAAGCAATCAATCGTAACTATACCGTTAAGCCGGGAAAATAAGACTGCTCTTTTTACGTACTCTGGAAACCTGGTCTCCTTAACGGCATGATGTGGCTTCGATACAAGTGTGTGACGTGAAGTCGCTTCAAGAATGACGGTACTACAGTGAAAATCCGACCAAGCTCTGCGTGGATGTGTTGCATAGTGTCACTCGTTTGCCCGTCGACCGCATGACGTACGACTTCTCAGTTCCGAGCGAGCAGCGAGCGTGTAAACATGCTTAGAACAAAAGTCTCCCGCCAAGTTTTAAGTGCGTACAATCATTCGATTCCTTCAGGATGAGTGGTTCCGCCTGATTTCATGCAGTCTACATAACTGTCATGCGTGACAAAAAAGTGCGACAATGGCGCAGGAATGGCCGAGCGGTTCTAGGCGCTACAGTCTGGTACCGCGTGATTGCTATGGTTGCAGGTTCGAATCCTGCCTCGGGCATCGATGTGTGTGATGTCCTTAGGTTATAGTTACGTTTAAGTAGTCCTAAGTTCTAGGGGACTGATTACCTCAGCAGTTAAGTCCCATAGTGCTCAGAGCAATTTGAGCCATTTTGCAGGAATGGTGCAGAACGTACAGAAGTTCATGATGTGGGCGGCCAGAGAAGGAAGTGAGTCTCACCCCACGATCTCGTTCAGCAAGTGAATCGGGCGATTCGAGAAAATTGTCTACGATGGCGAATTCAGGGCAAGGAAAGAGGAGTGTTGCCATCAGATACTGCCTTTTTTCTTGAAAATGTGCGGTCGCACACCGGAGCTGCAACAAAGACGCTCCTGCAGCGTTTGCGTTGATTGGTGATCGTCCACCACACAGCCCAGACTTGGCTCCCTCTGATTTTCATTTCTTTGATCACGTGAACCTCTGGCTCCGAGAACAGTATTTTGGAACAGAAAACAATCTGCTGACCAACGTAGAGAGTTGGTAGAAAGCACAGGCGGCTGCCTTTTATGACGACGGTATTGGAAATTTGGTGCCACCCTACAACAACTGTCTGAGTCGGAGTGGTAACTATGTAGAGAAGTAGTTGGAAGGTATAGCTAAATGTTGCAAATGAAATAGTTTTGATTTTCGCTATGGTTACCATTTCGCGAGCGTATGGAACATAAAAAAGGTCGTACATACCTACAGTAACTTCATCACGTAGAATATTCATAAAAATGTAAATCGGAGTTTGTCGGTAAAATAAGTTTCGCAATAATATGAAAGTATTCGTTTGTCGCTGGTTGGTCGAACAAGATAATATTTCCGAATGTCCTACAATACACATTTTTTAAAGTACGACATTTTAACATCCGGAGGCGACAGTGATTGCGGTAATTCTGAAAATGGATTTATTTTTCTACATAATTACAATTGTATTTTCAGATAACTCTAACGATATACTAAGATACATGTGCAGCGCAGGAGAACCAAGCGTTGTCATTTTATCTGGTAACCTACTTACGGCACACACGGTCCTCGTGGAACAGCGATTGACTAAGGTGACGAACAGTATGTATGAAGGGAATTCCCACGCTAAGATCATTGCGCAACAAGAATGGCGCGTTGTCAGATGAGAGTACATGTCACAGGTTTGCTGCAGAAACAGTTCCGCTGCTGGTGGACAACAGATGCATCGCAGTGTGGAAATGGAATGGAGCAGCAACTGAAAACGTACTCCGAAGCTGAAGTAACGGGAAATACGATTCTTGTGGGCAAAACATCCAAATTGCACACAGATACACAGATTCATTGTGAAATTTTGGCAGTACGTGGACTAAATGCAATGTGCCATACAGCCGTAGAGAAATGATGTCAGCAATTTAAACAAGGGTGCCCAGGAATGAGTGACGGTGATCGGAAAGGAAAGCCATCGACACCGACCACAGACGTCAACGTTCACCAACCGAAGAAATGATTCGCAGCACTCGCAGACTTTCCATCAATGAGGACGTTCACACACGGGTTCTGGAATGGCTCGGTGACCGTAGAGCAGAATTATTTGTCGAGAAAATGGACGACTGACATAAGGTTCCGGCCATAATCTGCAGGGTCTTGGTATTTATGTCGAAAAATGGTGTTATAAGTCTGTGTTACTTTGAAGTGTAGTGCAGCATTCAATTAAAGTTTCCTGGCCTGCTATAATAATCCAGAACTTACTTTTTGAAGTTAAACGTATATGAGAACCGTCTCAATTGTTGGAGCTATAAACACGAAAAATTAACACTGCAGGAACTTCAGAGTCTCTTTTCTCACTCATAAACTAGCACGAAATGTACTGTGAAAAGAGAAAATAAGTGGAAGCTAGGGCTATAGGTGCGGCTACCGATCCGCCGCAAAAATGTACGTTGACGTGAGCGTTAATTTACAGAACGTTTCTACAGCAAACAAGCATGCTTTATTAGTCAATGGGATTTCAATGAAAGCCTCCGCAAGGATTTTTATAACAATTATTTCCCGCTCGGGATCGGATTCTTCAGTTACAGTGAGCAGTTGAAGCGTGTGTAGGGGACAGATTACTGGCGACCACGCGAACAATGTGAAAACTTCCCGCCCTCATACAGTAATGGCGCTGATGTCGATAAAAGTTCGTGTTGGCATACGTTGCAAAAATACACTAGTAACATGTCAGTTTCGTCCGTTTACACACCTTTTAATGTAGTATAACCGGGTGTGTTTAGTTGAAATCAATAAAATAAAATACATGTAGTCATAAAGTTTATTGTTTTGGGCAGTGTGTCATCAATCGATAGTCATCAAAAAGTTAGTTAAGGCTTAGAAGGATTCTGTCTACTCAAATTCTACAGTTAAGGAAGATGACTCTGAGGTTATTAGAGATGGTGCACAAATTTCGATTGGCGAATTTACATTTATCACGAAATTTTCCAATAGTTCTGCCACCACCTCTCCTCCCACTACTGCCCAAATACTGACGACGACAAGTATTTCAACACCAGGCCTCAAAGCCATCACCTCCGAGTGGAGCGTCATCTTATAAACCTCCGCATGTCTTAATGTTCGCAGAGGTGCGTCAGTGATCTCGGTTACATTAAGTGTGATCCAACGACGAGGTTTCCCTGTTCGTGCTTGAGGATTGTATAGGATACCCTGAGATATTCCGGGTATCTGAGAGTTTTCGGCCACCAACTCCAACATTTCCAGAACCGAAATATACTGCCCCCGTAGAGACAATGGAAAAGGCAAAAGAAGAAGAAGAAGAAGAAGAAAAAGAAAAAGAAGAAAAAGTTGACGATGAAGAAGTAGTTCTGAGAATTTGGGGAGGGGCGGGAGCTTAATTAGCTGATAACGAATGAGTGTGGCAGAGGGAACGCGGAAGCAGTATGCGAGACGAAGAGCGTGACGCAGGAAGCGACAATATGGGAGGCGCAGAAAGACATGTACTGATTTGAGTTAAAATGTTGAAACAACTTACGGGAATGCAAATGGGTGAAGTCTTCGACAACCGCTGTTACACGGTCCAGTCACTATGTTCGACGTCTGTCACCAATTACTACTCACAGGTGACAGGTAGCAGCACTAGTAGTGCAGGGTACATGAAGCGTGTCCGGGAGACTAGGAAAACTGTGGGGTCGTTGTCGTAACGCGAAAACGGAGCGATTTACCTGCACTCCAAATGGGCATCATCAGTGGCTTTTGGGCCAAAGCTGGAAGCATTCCGAAATGGCTGAATTTGTAAATTGCTCGTGTGCTGCCGTGGTTGAAATACACCGTGCATGGCAAAAAGGCACTATCCAGAACCGGCGTCGAGCCAAATGTGGCAAACCACCGGCCACAGATGACGGGGACTGAACGATAGCTGCGGAGATGTGTACGGGCGGACAGACGTGCAAAAAAGGAATTACCAACAGTGTCGCCTCAATAGCCGTTCAGCGAATGTTGTGCACACTTGCCTCTGCAACAGGCGTCCGCTTCATGCACCCATGATGACTGCTGCTTATCGGAGTCGACGGCTGGAATTTGTACGCCAATACGGCAACTGGACGTCCACTGATTCGCCATAGGTGGCGTTTTTAGGTGAATCCCATTTTATGTTCCATCGGACTGACGGCCGTTGGGGTGTACGGCGTGCAACATCTGGAAGCAAGGGAGTCCAGGACACAGGAGAGGATTTTTTTTCTGACATTACCTGCGTGATCTCGTCATTCTGGAAGGCACAATGGATTAAAACAAGCATGCATCTATCCTTCGGAACCATGTCCAACCGCCCCCCCCCCCCATGCAGTTTGGCGTCTACCATGAGGACAATGCGCCGTGTCACACAGCTCGCAGAGTACGTGAATGGTTCGAAGAACATCAGGATGAGTTTACCACACTCACCTGACCACTAAAATCCCCGCATTAAAACCCAATCGGGATATGTAGGACCACCTAGATCGGCTGATTCGTGTCATGTTTCGTCAAACGAGAAACGCGCAGCTGGCTACGTACGACACTGGAGGCGGCATGACTTCCTTCCAGAACCTCACTGACTCTCTTCTTGCTCGTCAGCGCTGCAGAAGATCACATTAATGTGACTCGACCGTGTGTTTCTATAACTGAACAACCTGTCATTTGTGTCTTGAAAATGTCAATGGGTTCACCTGTCGAAAAGTCGGTGGTTATCGAATCCCTGCAAGTTGGTTTTGAACGTTACTGACTGCCTATGCGCCTCTTGCAAGACGGTGGACGTCTCGACTGCAACCCGTAAACGGCCCACTTAGAGGGGGGAGGGGGTCAGGGATTATAATGTGACTCGACAATATAAGCCACAAAGCCTACAAGGTTGTTAGCGCACACAGTCCTTTTGTGACGGGAAATCAGAAGCCTGCCGCGGTCATACTACGCAGCCTGCGGCTGTTTCCGTAGCGACGGCGGCAATTAGCCCAAGTCATTAGGCCTCCGGAAGAACTGTCGTCACGCGTGTCTGCGCGTGCGCGCGCCCCGATAAGGGCTGGCCGCGTTCGTTACCCTGCCAGCTCTTCTCCGCACTGGAACACTTTTGTACAGTCTGGGCAACATAAAACTCGCCCGGAAAATACTTACAATTAGACTGACACAGAATTGACTCATATTAACTATCATCACAGAAGATGCTGGAAATGCTCACCGTTGAAGTCGATGCAGCACTGTGTTCGATTTATTAAACTGTGAGACACGCGTAGTACGCCGACAGAGGGATAGCAGCAATAGGGTTTTCAATGTCACGTAGCTCTTCCAGTGTGTGAGGATTACTCAGTACACCCGACCCTTCAACTTTCTCCACTGGTAAAAATCAGCATGGAGAGAGATCAGTCAATCAAGCTGGCCAGGAGACTGCACTCCCTCTGCTGACTGTCCTCTCCTCACGGAATACCTCACGCACTCGTGACAAGGTTGACAAGATGGTGTGCGCTATTGCTCTGTCTTGCTGAAGACATCCATTGAGTCATTTAACTTCTGTGGCCGACTCCCTAACTCTGTGATCAGCATGTCTGGGTGCTAAATCGAGGACTCGGGTTCGATACACCGTACTGCCAGGGAGTTTTTTCTTGGTGGGAGGCCTGGAAGTTGGTGCACTCAGCCTCGTGATACCATCTGAGCAACAACTTGAATTACAAGTAGGGGCTTCAAGGTTACGAAAGTCGACAACGGCCGGGAGAGCTGTGTGCTGACCCACGCACCTTCATACCGCATCTAAATGACGCCATTGACAAATGGTGACGTGGCTGCCAATCGGTTGCGATTGACCCATCTGGGCCAGAATGTGAAGATTTGCTTTTTTTTTATCTTCTGCGAGTCGATCCACATATGGATTGCACAGTTTCTGGGCATATTGGTTAGCATTAAAAGTTTGATGAAAGAATCGTCGTATACGATGTGGAGACCAGACATTGCGCACCAAACACCTTTCTCGAGAGTATGCGATGGTTCTTCAAAGTACTGATGGGAATTTTCTGTTACGTAATGAAGCTGTGAGTTCACATACCCTGACAGGCTGAACCGGATCTCATTTGAAGAAAAAAACTGTGGATCAAAAAGTTCTGGTTCAACTTCACTCAGAAATCACAGGCACAACTTAACATGTGGAAGTTCGTCTGAACGCTAACTCGCGAACAATAGTAAATTTGTAAAGACATAGTTACTGGTCGTTTTTGATAGTTCCAGGCTTTCGTTCACTTGAGTCGTATTCTCATATTTTCAAACGGTTTTCGGGACAAGGATAGAAGCTGAAGTAATAAATTAAAATTTGTGCAAAGGCTGCACCTTTAACCGAGGCTACTGCTTACGAGGCAGAAGCAGTAGACACTACACCTCCCTGGCTTTGTGTCTAAGAGAGCTGCACGGAATAGCTTCGTCCAGTGCCTTCCCTAATACAACTTTTAACTTAACAGGAGACCCACGTTCAAGCCCCGGCCTTGGCACAAGTTTTAAATCGCTACTTCAGCTCCCATCCTCATTGAAGATAAAATTGAGACTGAATATGCCTCACGGTAAATGTAATTACATCATATCAATAGATTACCCACCCTAAGGTACAGGTAGAATTTCCTCATTACGTACTACGCTGTACCAATGCCGTGCGGAGTGGCCGAGCGGTTTAGGGCACCATTTCACGGACTGCGCGGCCCGTCCCGTCGGAGATTCGAGTCCTCCCTCGGACATGGGTGTGTGTGTTGTTCTTAGCATAAGTTAATTTAAGTAGTGTGTAAGACTAGGGACCGATGACCTTAGCAGTTTGATCCCCTAGGACTTCACACACAGTTGAACATTTTGAGCTATTCCAATATAGAAGAGCCTCAGCAGTACTGGCGATTTAAGAAGGGGAAAAGTGAAGATGGGCTGAGATGTGATTTGAAGTTTGTGTTATGGAGGGCACCGGACTAATGTATTCTATGCAGCTGTATTAGGAATAATGGATGGTGTGGTGGATAGCGCATCTGCCTAGTAAGTACGAGACCTGGTTTCAAGTCCCAGCCTTGGCACACATTTCGATTCATTACTGCAGCTTTTACCCTTATCGCAGATACAGTTGAGGATCAGTATCTCTCCAAGAAAATGTAACTATATCAGATCAATAGATCTTTTCTAATAGTTACGGTTTATATTCGATACTGAGCCCATTCGCGCTATTGTGGCTCTAAATTTAGCACTGCAGACTTTGCTGGAGGTTTTGCCGAAACACTTTCATTCTTAAACTCTTGCGCACACAGTTCCGCACACGTTTCCCACGAACTGGGATTTCCATAGCATTTCTCAATGAACAAGCTATGTTTTGTCATGAGCACCATTCTGTGTTGCATTCAACTGGTCACGAAACACTCTCCGCCTCTCACTCATTCAAACGCAGTGACACAGCGAAGTGCTCGGGACAAAGCGTGCGGGGGATGCGAATGCTTATCTGACAGCAACTGATTGGTGTATTGAAATCTCGGTTTCCAGAATTTTGCTCATTAACAAGGGTCAATTCCGCATCAGTCTCATAAATACTTTCTGGATCAGTTTTATTTTGTCAGTTCCGTACATCTCGCTACACCTACCGTTTAGCGTAATTGAAGCATAAAGGAGCTCGCGCAATCACATTCGACATATTCAGTTTCAGAATCGATCGCGGCAGTGAGAGGCTTATCACCGTCAGAACAGGGACAAGGTCACTAACCGCAACATTAACTCATCCCTGCCGGCGCCACAGACGATGAAAAGATTAAAAATGCATCAGGAAATAAAGAAATTGTTCGCTACGTTAAAATAGGCGAAGCTTTAATCTTGACAGGGAACAGAAATTCGATAGTTGGAAAGAAAAAGGAAGGAGAAATAAGAAAACATGGACCAGTAACAAGCGAGGTGGCGTACTGGTTCAGACACTGGACCCGCATTCGGGAGGACGACTGTTCAAATCCCCATCCGGCCATTCAGATAAGATTTTCCGTGATTTCCCTAACTCGCATAAGGCAACTGCCGGGACGGTTCTTTCGAAAAGGTCACGGCCGGTTTCCTTCTCCATCCTTTCCGAATCCGAGCTTGTGCTCCTCCGTTTCCAACGATCTCGCTGTCGCTGGGACATTAAACAATAATCTTTCACTTAAATAGTTTAACTCAATAATTAATATATTAAGAAGTTGACGTGTTTATCTCCTCTAGGCTGTCATACTTGGGATCAGTTATATACTATAAAATGGGTTCGTAACGCGAAAACTAGGTCGTACAATAATAATAAAGTTAGTGGAACTACGCAAAAAAGTGTTTCATTTAGTTAATACGAGATGGGACTTAGATATGTTAAAAGAACCAGAGACCGTGGAGCGTATCAAACAGTGCATTAGGCAACCATTAACTGGAATAAAAAAGGAATACAATAGAAGAGGAATGGGTAGCTTTAAGAGGTTTAGGAAAATTAGCATACGAAGAACTAAGTAAAAAGACAAGCCCCATGATGAAACCGTTAATAACGTGGGAGTTACTAAAATTTGATTGATGAAAGGAGAAAATATAAGAATTCACGATTTGAAACAGGAAAAGCAGAATACACGAGTGGATGCCTAAAATAGGACGTTGATGGGAAGTGCAAAGTTGCAAAATAGGACTGTTTAGAGGACAAATGCACAATTGTAGAAATATGCGTGGCTGTAGGAAAGGTAGATGTCCCCTATAGAAAGAAAATTAAAGGAAAGCGTGTGTAAACAGACGGAGAGCAAGTATTAAGCAAGGAAAAGAAGACAGTATGGTGAAAGGAATATATACGAGAAAAATGGACACAGCCTTCATAACAGTTTTATGGGAAGAGGAGAGGAACTGGATGATGTATACTGCGAGAAGAATTTTACAAATCATTGAAACATCTGTTCGTAAAAGGGCACCTTGAACAGCTAACATTCCCCCAGAATCATTAAGATCATTGAAAGTGAGACGATTGCTCCTTATAATACATATAAAATTTTAATACTACATGTCTCTGAGTCCATTTGCTCCTTCATTTATAACCCTCTTAAAGCTTTACATTTCCTCAACAAACAATAAAAGTTCTATGTCAGATAACTGCGTTTAGTGATTCGTTTTAAAAGCACTAGCAATGCACCGTCGATAATACTGCAAATCGGGCGTTGATTCTACGAAGAATACGGGACTCTAAAATCGCCGCAGTTCTAACGCGCTGGCAGCGTCGAGCATTATTGACATTGCTTTGCGTCATGTACTTTAATCATGTTCCATTCTCTACCCCAAATGTTAGAGCAGGCTGCTCAAGGTTCAAGCCTTTGAAGAGCCCTCTTCTTTTCAGTCAGTTACCTGCTGAACTTATAGTCGAGGTATGCTGGACTCCTGCACACTTTGCAAACATGGGAAACGACCTACAGGAGAAATGACAGATGGCAAGATATATACCTGACACTCTCTAGTCGACTGTAACTGTAGAAGATATATGTAACGTTACACTTCTTGGACTCAAATGGCGGTGCAAAACATCAAACTATCAGTAGCACGTCAAATGATTGCGTACCATCTGCAACAACCAGCCTCTCAGTAAAATCCTAAAATAATATTAAATGATGTAACGTTTTAAAGATGCGCAGTAAGGAGTAATTCGCCTTTGTTCCTAGATGGACGCTGTAACTCAGGCATCATATAGAGGAAGTGTGAAGAAAAGGAACAAAGGCGTTGCATAAAATTACTAATGTCAAGAACAGGCTATTTTGATTTCCCTAAGAAATATCTGCATTAATGTCTGATGTGATATCTATAATTTTGCTAACTGCTTCATTCAAATTACAATGTATCTCTCCTGACGGATACTGCTGCATATTAAACGATTGAAATTCTTGTGATTAATACTAATTATGTTCACGTCGCCCGTCCTTCCACAAAACAGCACTCCATTTCGCATCTTACTGCATTTTTCCACAACCTTGACGCTTTGTGAGTTACCAGCACACAACAGCATCTTCAGTGGACAGTCTCCTGAAAACTGTAACGTAGTCCACTAAACCTTTTACATACGTCGTGAACCAGCCGGCCGGTGTGGTCGAGTGGTTCTAGGTGCTACAGCCTAAGGAGGTTAGTTAGGTTTAAGTAGTTCTCAGTTCTAGGGGACTGATGAGCGCAGAAGTTAAGTCCCATAGTGCTCAGAGCCATTGGAACAATACGTCGTGAACCGTAAAGCTGCTATAATACTTGGAATGTACCCGAAGCTGTATTTACATCTGACGATTTCTCTCCGCTAAAAACAACATATTAAGCTCTGTATGATAGGGAGTCTTGAAGTCTTCAGTTCAATCACAAAGATGGAGTGATATTGCGTACGCACTTATTTTGCCAATTAGGTGGCAGTGCAGAAATGTATCAAACACCTTCCAAAAGACGAGGAATGCGTCATCAGCTTGGGGCCGTTGTCTGCTGCCGTTGGCTATCACGTACGAACGTTGTGAGCTGAGCTTCTGGAGACTGCTGTTTGTGGAGTTCATGTCCATTCCCGAAGAGGTGACTTTCACTCTTCAGAAAAATCTTAAGACAAGAAGGTAAAGCTTGTTTCGTAAAGATACGACTTATTGACATCAGCGACATAGACGAATAGTTTTGTGAAACTGTCCGACGACCCTACTTGACCTGCAACTTATTTCAATCGATCTGAACGTTTCGTTGTTTAAGCGACCTACGAAACACTGCTGCTGGAAAGGAAAGCAATTTCTTTCCTAATCATCTATACAGAATCGTACTAGCATCACAGCAGATCCAGTTGCCTTTCCTCTTGAGCGATAATTTGTTTTTTGTTTTGTTTTATTTGTGTTTCTTTATTTCGTGTCTTTTTATAAGAATACCCGTCACTTCGGAGTTCGTGTGACGAATTAAATGAGGAACTGTAATAGGATTTTCATTGAAAAAAGTGACGAAGGACAATTTCTGTGTTTCAGTATTCCGTGTGTCGTCCTCTGGTTCGGTATCAATGTGATCATTAAGCGGCCATATGTAGAACTTCGGTCTGTTTATTTTCGTCGCATTGGTAGACAGTACTTTAATGGTTCAAATGGCTCTGAGCACTATGGGACTTAACATCTGAGGTCATCAGTCCCCTAGAACTTAGAACTACTTAAACATAACTAACCTAAGGACATCACTCACATCCATGCCCGAGGCAGGATTCGAACCTGGGACCTGTAGCGTTGCTCTTGGGGGACAAAAATAAAAAGAATTGTTACTTTTTTTTAATGTCGAAAAAGTGAATATTTTGGTGGGCCACTTGGCAACAGAATCAGGGATTTATTACGCTATTATAATAACATACGTTGACCATTAAATACCTGAATAAGAGCAGCATATTGATATATATATATATTTGAGATCGCTCGGAAGAAACATTATCATTTCTGTGCATTTTTATAGTCGCGATGTAGTCATACCCGGATCAACACTAAGGGACCAGAAGATTTATAGACTTTAAAAGAAATGCAACACTACACAATTAAAAAAGAGTTGGTTCAGAAATAATAGGAAAACGATAATGTTCCTTCTGCCTCATGCTGCGTTCGGCCCATCAGCGTGATCGTAATTTCTGATGATGAAGTAACACAAAATAATTAAGTTAAGTAAATAAGGAGATGGACTCATCAAGGTTAATTTACGAAAATAAGCACACTTATCTTTAACACACGTTTTTTTTAATGCTACGTACCTTTTCATATTAAATTACAATAGATGACCATTGTGGTTAAATACTTTATACATAACAGTCAAAATGTCCTCTTGACGCTGTCTGTTCGATATCAGTTACAAGAAACTACATGTTTTCTGATTGGAAAAAATAACAATTAGCATATTCACTAAATATTTTCACATAAAATATAAAATACAGTTGCGGAACGCAGCAAGTCCGCGTCCGCCTCTCATGGAATACAATCAGTAAAAGGTGAGGCGCCAAAAGCCTCATTTGTCTTGAAACAACAGAATTCTTTTTTATACCATTAATCGATACATGTACATAGAGATTTACTGGCACCGCGCAAGAACGGTAAAGATAAAGAATAATAGTTTCTGTCGATGCTATGCGATGGTTCATTTCTTTTACTTTACAATTGTTCGATAACTTTAGGCCATCAGGCGTTTACTATTGAGCGTATATTAATGTTTGTGAGGCGAAAATTACTAACATTACAGACCGTAGCGGTCACGCGGTTCCAGACTAAAGTGCCTAGAACCTCTCGGCCACATCGGCCCAGTACTTTAAT
This sequence comes from Schistocerca piceifrons, assembly GCF_021461385.2. Lineage (NCBI taxonomy): Eukaryota > Metazoa > Arthropoda > Insecta > Orthoptera > Acrididae > Schistocerca > Schistocerca piceifrons. The sequence continues at coordinate 776,416,871 of NC_060138.1, forward strand.
TTCGAACACATTGATCGCTACTCGTATTATTCCTCTTCCGCCTGCCGGCCGCGGTGGTCTAGCGGTTAAGGCGCTCAGTCCGGAACCGCGCGACTGCTACGGTCGCAGGTTCGAATCCTGCCTCGGGCATGGATGTGTGTGATGTCCTTAGGTTAGTTAGGTTTAAGTAGTTCTAAGTTCTAGGGGACTGATGACCACAGGTGTTAAGTCACATAGTGCTCAGAGCCATTTGAACCTCTTCCGCCAATTTCGACTTATTTCAGTTTTTGTTTGTCAATGTCGTTTCAATTTGTGTAGCAGCTCTTCTTGATTTCAAAAAAACTTTATGACACGGTTATTAAATCGCAGCGGATGATTCTCATTTCTCATAAACCTACCTGACACAGAAAAACGCTTGAATTTTATCCGTCAATACTCCACTTTTTATCTCCAGACAAATGTTCACGTCAAGTGTTCAGGTAATCCCTAAAAGTCACTTATGTGGCAGTTAACGATGATTTCGTCTTCCTTGTTTCTGGTCCCACTTGCAAAAGAGAAATATTTTGTTTCCTGCCTTAACAGTCATTTTAACACTCAAATGTTTACTGAACGCTCCTCTACGTCATTTAACTAAAATAACATTACCCTCGAAATTCGACAAACTGCCACTGCCCGATTTCTGGAGGCGGATTAACATCCAGCCACTTGTAAGGAAAAGTAAAGTTTATTTGGAACGGTGATTTCAGGGGTGTTAAACTCTCCGCTGACAATAATATAACGTTAAGGAAAACACACATATTAAACCAATCACATAAATGTTATGTCTTCCTTTAATCCGACTTGGTGCGGTTCCCAAACAATCGAACAGTACTGAATAATACATCACGCTACTGTTCTATATGCGATCAGCTTCACAGGTGAACCACATTCCTAAAATTCTCCCAATAAACTGAAGTCGACCATTCGCCTTCCCTACTACAGTCCTTACATGATGTAAGGTGCGGACATTAATTCGAGCTGATCGATGGATCACAATCAAACACCACGTTACTCAACTGGACGTCTGTGTCACACGCGATCACCAATTAGCATACTCAAAGGTGTGTGCCAGCTTGGTTCTTCACGGCCTAACAGAAGGCTATAAAGGTCTTCCATCTGTTTGGCCCAATGAAGGTTGCTCTCCGAGGAAAGCAAAACGTGGAAGATGCGAATGTTATTGACGCTGCAAGACGTTGGTTTCGACGTCGATCAATAGAGTGGTAGCGTGGAGGCATACAGACCTTTTCAGTAAGGCGTCGTAAGGGCGTCGCATTGAACGGAGATTATGTTGAAAAATATGGTTTTGTAGCAAAAACAGTTGTGAATAATATGTTGTACTGAAAACCTGAAAAAACTAACCTGATTTCAGAAAAAAAGTGTTGCGTTACTTATTCAAGGCCCCTCGCTCATATCCTATCGAGCGAATTGAGTTGTTTTCGATTTTTTAATAGTAACCTCTGTGTTGCTTTTGCGTCTATGTACGTAACGAAGGTGCAATTACAATGTCATGTTATTCAACAATAGAATTTCCGAACACAGAGTTTAGTATTTGAGCTTCCTGTCATGTTTCGTTGTTGTTCTAGTATGCTGAATGCACTACTGGATTTATGATATTTATCTGTTAACGAGCCTCACTGCTGATCAACCCTTTTTCAGTGCATTCTGAAATTATTAAAGGATTCTGACAAGAGCGTCCCGATGCTCGTTAAAACTTTTCTCTGCTTCCATTTTCCAGCAAGGCTTCGGCTCTGACTGAATCTCCGACGAAGCTCCCTCTGAACTCGCAGTAAAGTGTTAAATATGTTAGTCTTATACAGCAACACATACGTACCTAAAGCGTGTCTTACAACATTCTGGCGGTTGTGCCTTAGGTCGTTAATCATTTTATTTTATTATCTTCGGAGATTTAGCGCGCATCTGACGGTCAGTGATTATATGAACATAAGCGGGTTACAAAGCTGACGACTGTCGAAGGAAGAAGAAACCCCAGAAAAAGACTGGCGCATGGCCAGCGAAGCGTCAAGAACGACACGCAGGCTGGCAGCGGCGTATCCTAATGGCCTGCAATGTTCATTAAATACCATTTTCACTTGCAGAATGAAGCAAAAACGAGCCTGTGGGTTTTAAAATTCTATACTAGGATTTTCACTCCTGTTTTAGTCAGTTGTGCAACCACTAAAACAAATTCGTTTCTGTTTCTTGTTAAAACCTCGTTTAATTTTCATGTAAGGTGTGCTTTTCTCCACAATCGATCATATTACATTGCATCTGCAATAATGACAATAGCTTCAGGTGCATGGATTAGGTTTATTTATTTACGTCCTGTTTTGGTAATACAATTCACCATCTTTGTCGCCTAGATACAGCAGACACATAGTTTATCATACTATATAAAATGTAACATAATGATACCTATATTTACTTTTTTGAAAAGCCAAGTGTTAACTGTGTTACATTGAAATAATTATCATTACATATCTGTATGTGACCAGTATAGTATTAAAACTGTTGAGACATCATTTATCGATCGTATTTCCACTTAACAAATTTGTAATAATTATTACGAAACCTAAAAGTTTATACTCTATTAAGGACCTGTTGTGTTGGTCACATGAAACACTCAAATGCTGTGGTGGGCAAGATGTCATTTGAATGGGTAAAAAGTAGACTTATATAAGGCAGAAGCATAATTTTGAATTCAATAGGTTACCCATGGCTGCCTAAGATGCTACACACACTTCGTCCAGTTGATACAAGTGGGATTCGTATAAGCGTAACAGTGAGAGCCTATTAATGACAACGCGACATAGAGTAAATTTTATACTGGCATTAGCCATACAATGCAAATATATGTGTACACATAATGCATTGTGGTTATATCTCAGGCGGTGTCTAAGTGTGAAGTCAGAATGTGTTTGACAGTTAGAACACGGTTGTTCTTATTACAGAAGTTTATTCCCCAGATCAAACAAAAATACACAGTGATTACTAGTTACAGCGAAATTACATCGACATCTTCAGATCATTTGTAACAAGAAGAACACCGGTGTTTAAATTCTGAGGTCGCCTCCAATACAGCTGACAAGAATAAGAACATTTGGGGTAGTCAAGCAGGCACTCAGTGGACTAATCATGTTATGCTATGGTATCAGACGTGGTTTTCAGTCATAATCAGTTCTGAATTTTGCTTGGTAACGCATTATTCTATTTCGTCTATATAATAAAATTTTAACCTATCCACGCGGTCTGTAATTCTGTAAGTGTGTCGATAGGGAAACGGACGCCTATCTGATACAAACATACCATGTGTATCATAAAGACAGCATGTGACAGTACGCATAGGCTGACAAGGGCGTCTGTGTAGTCGATTTATTCTAAGCAGAACAGTATAGATATTAATTCCCGATGTAGAAGTTTATATGAAGAGACAAAAAAATTGTTCTCACATCCACAATTGGTGACGTGACGTTTCCAAAGGGGAAAAAAGGTGTAGAACCATCGATGTCCAAGAAAATGAAGCCGAACATGACATAATACATGAAGGTCCATCTACAAACAGGTGTGTCCGTGATAAGTAATATGCAAAGCTTATCACAGTATCTCTACATATCTTTCTTCTGTGGCGTGCTCGGACGGATTTCATCAATTTAATTGTTAGTATGAAGAAAGTCTTAAGAAATATTGGAATAAGAGATTCGCATGATGTAAGGCCTTAAGATATCAAAACTAACACATGCAGCCCCCCCATGAACCATGGTCCTGGCCATCGGCGGGGTGGCTTGCGTGCCTGGATATCTGTTGAGGAGCCAGACAAACTTGTGGTTCCTGAAGAGGGGCAGCAGTTGCTTCAATAGTTGCAGGGGCAATAATTTGGATGACTAACTTATCTGGTCTTGTAACATAAACGAAAACGGCCTTGCTGTGCTGGTACTGAAAACGGCTGAAAGCAAGGGAAAACTAGAACCTTAATTTTTTCCTAGGACATGCAGCTTTGCTGTATGATCAAATGATGATGGCGTCCTCTTGAGTAAGTATTCCGGTCTCCCATTCCAATCTCCGGGCGTTGACTACACAGGAGGATGTCATCAGGGAAAACAAAATATGGCCAAAGTAGAGAAGATATAAAACGTAGACTGCAATGGCAACAAAAGCATTTTTGAAGAAGAGAAATTGTTATCATCGAACAAAGATTTTTTTAGGTGTTAGGAAGTATTTTCTGTAGGTATTTGTCTGGAGGTTAGCCATGTATGGAAGTGAAACATAGACAATGAACATTTTAGATAAGGAGAGAACAGAAGCTTCTGAAATGTCGGGCTATTGAGGAATGCTGTAGATTATGTGGGTCGATCACGTAACTAATGATAAAGTATTGCATAGAATTGGGGAGACAAGAAATCTGTGGCACAACATGATCAAAAGAAGGGATCGGTTGAGAGGACACTTTCTGAGAAATCAACGGATCACCACTGTAGTATTGGAGGGAAGTGTGGTTGGTAAAGTCGTAGAGGGAGACTAGGAGGTGAATACAGTAACCAGAATCAGAAAGATGTTTGTTACAGTAGTTATCCGGAGATGAAGAAGCTTGCACAACGTAAGGTAACATGGAGAGCTGTATCAAACCAGTCTTCAGTCTGAGGACAACAACAACAATTATTGGTTGGATTTCCAGATCAAACTTTACTGAGTTATCACCGGATTCAATGCACGCAGTGCAATTTCGCCTCGACATACGCCTAGAGAGTACCTTTAAGGATCAATCCCTAAGCCTGGCTGTCCAGACTACTACGCCTAGCTGTAGTTCGCCCTAACGTTTTGCTTCTCTTAGGAGCAACGACAGCGGAGGTTTGTACTGAACGAGAGCCACCGACCGAATTGTTCACATCTTTTAACAAATAAATACAAGCAGGCGTGTACAACCTTATGTTTTTCTAGTAACATCTCATTTAACCTCATCCTTTCGATCATTTAAAACTCTTATTCTGCATATGTTGTCATCCAGGAGCAAGATTTTCGTATGCTATAATCTTAAACGTAATTTGTGTAAAATGGCTGCCAAAGGCCGTCATTTGTAACGGACAACGACCGAAGAGGGCCAGTGATAACGCAGCTTTAACGCCACAGCAACCAGTGACGTGAGCTAGGTAAAAAGCTACATTGCCGGTCACCCAGTCAAAATAATAACGAAAACATTGCGGATGAAAAGCAAACTGTCACAGAATGGACGCAAATATTGCTATTATATTTCCAAGTGAAAATTATTATTAATGTAGTGGAAATGCTTAATTGACTATATGCTGCCCGAATTATTTATTATAGTCGGTTAACTATTTCAAGAGAGACTTAGCAGTAGAAGGTATTGTAACTAGTTTAAACCTTTGGTCTGCTACACCGGATGCAAAGAGCTTTCACGCAGGCAAAACTTGGTTTATCTAATGTTACATCCAAGCAACGATCTTTAATGTTCGCTTGGATTTCAAAGTAACTGAATACGGGGAAATATATCATTAATGAAATATTTTAGTTCTAGACACAATAGTTTTTATTCTCCGTTACTGCATGCACTCTATACGTAAATTACCATACGGTTACATTCTGTCACAATTTCATTTAGTAATCTTGTAATGAATTCGAATAAGCGTATGAATGTAAATATTTTACGCAGTTTAAAGGGAGTTTATTGAGAAAGTAGCTTGGATTTCAAAGTAACTGAATACGGGGAAATATTAATGAAATATTTTAATTCCAGACACAATAGTTTTTATTCTCCGTTACTGCATGCACTCGATACGTAAATTACCATACGGTTACATTCTGTCACAATTTCATTTAGTAATCTTGTCATGAATTCGAATAAGCGTATGAATGTAAATATTTAACGCAGTTTAAAGGGAGTTTATTGAGAAAGTAGCTTTTTCGAGTGTGGTGTAACAGTTTCCCGTAAAAGATTCAGCAGTAGTGACAATAGCAAGGATTCAGCACAAGGTTCAGTGGTTTTAGCAGTGGGGATTAAAGATATGTCTTTAATGACGTATCAACTTAAGCTAAATTTGGCCTAATAGACAGGCCAAAGAAAGCAAAAAGGATCTGATGCATGCCGACGTCCGTCCGCAAACGGGGCGACGTACACAAGAATTGCTACCAACTCTTCTCGTGAGATCCGCTAAGCGCCGACACAGTACGACTGAAATATCACACAAATTAAATTCCACTGCTCTAAGTAATTGAAAGAATATCTGTAAGTGAATGGCTCTGAGCACTATGGGACTTAACTTCTGAGGTCATCAGTCTCCTAGAACTTAGAACTACTTAAACCTAACTAACCTAAGGACATCACACACACCCATGCCCGAGGCAGGATTCGAACCTGCGACCGTAGCGGTCGCGCGGTTCCAGACTGTAGCGCCCAGAACCGCTCGGCCACCCCGGCCGGCATCTGTAAGTGAAGACGACGACAAAGTTGAGGCGGCGACGATAAAGCAGCGTAACATCTTTATGAAACAAATTTAGAAAGAAACTCGCATCCAGCTTACGAAAAGTTTAATCGTGAGGAATTAAGACGTTTTAAACATAGATACAGCTGGGATTTCTAAGAGTTTGCTAATGTACGTGGTTGAAGGCGTATTTTCAGGTTGACGATTCCATTCTCCTATGCAATACCGCGGTTCGATCGCGTCCGCATTGTTACTTTCTGCCAGGAAGGGCTCTCAACAAGGGAAGTGTCCAGGCGTCTGGGAGTGAACCAAAGCGATGTTCTTCGGACATGGAGGAGACAACAGAGAGGCAGGAACTGTGGATAACATGCCTCGCTCAGGCCGCCCAAGGGCTACTACTGCAGCGGATGACCGCTACCTACGAATTATGGCTTGAAAGAACCCTGACAGCAACGCCACCATGATGAATAATGTTTTTCGTGCAGCCACAGGACGTCGTGTTACGACTCAAGCTGTGCGCAATAGGTTGTATGATGGGCAACTTCACTACCGACGTCCATGACGAGGTTCATCATTCCAACCGCGACACCATGCAGCGCGGTACACATGGGCCCAACAACATGCCGAATGGACCGCTCAGGATTGGCATCACGTTCTCTTCACCAATGAGTGTCGCATGTGCCTTCGACCAGACAATCGTAGGAGACGTGTTTGGAGCAACCCGGTCAGGTTGAACGATGGTGGTTAGTGTTTAACGTTCCGTCGACAACGAGGTCATTAGAGACGGAGCGCAAGCTCGGGTTAGGGAAGGATTGGGAAGGAAATCGGCCGTGCCCTTTCAAAGGAACCATCCCGACATTAGCCTGAAACGATTTAAGGAAATCACGGAAAACCTAAATCAGGATGGCCGGAGACGGGATTGAACGTCGTCCTCCCGAATGCGAGTCCAGTGTGCTAACCACTGCGCCACCTCGCTCTGTCAGGTTGAACGCCTTGGACACACTGTCCAACGAGTGCAGCAAGTTGGAGGTTCCCTGATGTTCTGGGGTGGCATCATGTGAGGCTGACGTACGCCGCTGCTGGTCATGGAAGGCGCCGTAAGGGCTGTACGATACGTGAATGCCATCCTCCGACCGATAGTGCAACCATATCGGCAGCATATTGGCGAGGCTTTCGTCTTCATGGATGACAATTCGCGCCCCCATCGCGCACATCTTGTGAATGACTTCTTTCAGGATTACGACATCGCTCGACTAGTGCGGCCAGCATGTTCTCCAGACATGAACCCTGTCGAATATGCCTGGGATAGATTGAAAAGGGCTCTTTATGGACGGCGTGACCCACCAACCACTCTGAGGGATCTAAGCCGAGTCGCCGTTGAGGAGCGGGACAATCTGGACCAACAGTGCCTCGATGAACTTGTGGATAGTATGCCACGACGAATACAGGCGTGCATCAATGAAAGAGGACGTGGTACTGGGTATTAGAGGTAACGGTGTGTGCAGCAATCTAGACTACCACTTCTGGTGGTCTCGCTGTACGGTGGTACAACATGCAATGTGTGGTTTTCATGAGCAATAAAAAGGGCGGAATTTATGTTGATCTCTTTTCCAGTTTTCTGTACAGGTTCCAGAACTCTCGGAACCGAGGTGATGCAAAACTTTTTTTTATGTGCGTATAACACAGTCAGTTTATGGGCAAATACGTTAATCAAGAGTGGCATTAACATGAATGCCCAGGAATAAAATAATACAAGGTTATAGAACTAGCGTCAACTGCTGCTGTTTGTATGACCATGAACTTTATATTTAAAAGAAAAGAACCAAACTACAAATGAACTGTTGACTTATTTTTGTTCTTACAAGAACATGATCTGGAATGTTAGTAAAGGCAGATTCTGCTTGCTTCAGCTAAAGGTAATACATATGTATAAAAGTTAAAGTATTTCTAATGAACTGCATCTGTTTGTATGACCATGAACTTCATATTTTAAACACAAGAACAGGACTTCAAACGAACTGCTAACGTATTTCTCTTCTTACAATATCATGATCTGGAATATTAGTAAAGGCAGATACTGATTATTTCAGCTAACGGTAATACGTATAAAAGTATCGATTTCCTTTAACAGTATAGGGTTTCGAAATTTAGGCGTCTAGTACAGGAATTATTCTGTGGTAGGATATTTACGTCGACATCCTACGCATGGGAGCCGTCTGCGCAGAACTTCTTAAAGTTTACACCGCTTACTCCACCATTTCAATAAAAACCACGCAGTGGCGCCGCAGCATTTAATCATTCCACTCTCTCTCAATCGTCTTCATGAAGAGTTTCTTTCGGAAAGTAGGGCAATATCCCCTACTTACGTGATATGATCAAAAAGTAACGGGAATGTTTTAATTTCGCGGGCTTTATACATCTGATTTTCAAATTTTTATCTTGGTGGAACACGTGTTCCTGATACATATTTGCACTTTTAGTTATTTTGAATATTTATCATTGACAGTCGAAAAGGTTATCCGTGTTTTCGAGTGCTCGGCGAATTTTTACTTTTGAAAAAGACAGATAAAAGAATTTGCATTAAATTTTGCTTGCAAATGGAATAAAGTGCAGAATCGCATTCCAGATATTGTCTGTGGCCTTTTGCGAGTCTACTATGACTAAGACAAGAGTTGACGAATGTTATAAACGTTTCAAAGAGGGTCGAGAAGACGTTGAAGACGACGACCGCCCTGGACGCCCTAGGACATTAATTACTGACGACAATGTGGAACGAAAATGGCTCTGGAAAATCACAGTCAGACAGGTTGCTAATGATGTCTGCGTATCCCTTGGCTCATGCCAAGCACTTTTTTTCAGATGTGTTGGGCATGAGACTTGTAGCAGAAAAGTTTGTTCCGAAATTGTTGAACTACGACCAAGATCGACGTCGCATAGACATCGCTCAGGAATGTCTGAGTGAAGTCGACAACGATCCAGAACTTCTAAAGAAGATTATAACAGATGACGAAGCCTGGGTATACCGGTATGACATCGAAACCAAGGCCCAGTCGTCTCAATGGGAACTACCTGAAGAGCCACAACTGAAAAAAATTAGAGAAGTTCGATCACACGTGACGGTTTTTCTCACTGTTTTCTTAGACAACAATGCGAGAGTGCATCATGAGTTCCTGTCTTATGGTCGTACTGTGAGTATGGAGTTCTACTTGGAAGTTACGCGCCGTTTGCGTGGATCAGTCCGGAGAAAACAACCAAGTGTGGTAAAACCACTCGAGGAAATTGCGCACGATAATGCTCCCTCTCACACCATGGTGCTTGTTCGTGATGTTTTGGCAAAAAACATAACTTATGTCGTCTCAGCCAACGTTTCCGACGGACATGGCCCTCTGAGGCTTCTTTCTATTCCCGAAGATGAAGAGAACCATCAAAAGACGTAGTTGTGCCATCACTGAGGAGACGAAAACAGAATCGCTGAAGGAGCTAGACACGATAACGAAAAGTGAGTTACAAAAGTGCGTCCAAGACTGGAGACAGCCCCCCTGAGGGGAATTACTTTTAAGGGAACAAAGCTGATGTAGATCTATAAACAAAGATTTTTTAAGAGAAACAAAAATTCCCGTTACTTTTTGATCACACTCTTATACACGGAATACCTCATACTTCCCAGTATTCCACCAAGCTTCATACCACTTACTGCATCCCTGGTACTACAGTTAACGTTGTTAGTGGCATAAGGTAGAAATACCAAACTCCTTCTTCCAAAAATGTGTCACCGAGGAATATCGTAATACGGTCCTTCCTTTAAATCGTAGCAGGAGCGTCAAAATAACAGCTATCGAAATAATTGAACACGGGATGGAAAATAAACTGAAATCGCTGAACAGAGGAGAGGCCAGTGGGCCTGATGAGACACCAGTACAGTTCAAAAAAATGGTTCAAATGGCTCTGAGCACTATGGGACTCAACTGCTGAGGTCATTAGTCCCCTAGAACTTAGAACTAGTTAAACCTAACTAACCTAAGGACATCACACACATCCATACCCGAGGTAGGATTCGAACCTGCGACCGTAGCAGCAGCGCGGTTCCGGACTGAAGCGCCTAGAACCGCTCGGCCACAACGGCCGGCGAAGCCCAATGTAGACCCCATGCAGGGGCGTTCGATACAGCTCTGCACTGCCTCCTAATGAACAAAATACCAGCTTACGGAATATGAAACCACCTGTGTGACTGGATTGAAGAGTTCCTGGCGAACAGGACACACTACGCTACTGTTAACAGAGTAAACCCGACAGACGTAAAAGTAATTTTGGGTGTACTCCAGAGGATTTTCATAGGATCATTACTTTCCACAAGATATATAAATGTGGGTAACAATGGTGTTGCCGTAGCGGTATCCCCGGTTTCCGTCAGATCGTCTAAGTTAAGCGCTGAGGCTAGCACTTGGATGGGTGACCATTCAGGTGTGGCGAGCTCTGTTAGTAAGCTGGGTGCACTCAGCCCTTGTGAGGCCAATTGAGGAGCTACTTGGTTGGGAAGTAGCGGTTCCAGTGACGAAACATGACAGCTACCGGGGAAATGCCCTTCCATATCCGCATCCAGTGACGCCTTCGGCTGAGAATGACACGGTGGTCGGTCGGTATCACTCCACTTTCAGAGTCCTGTTCGGACAGGGTATATATATATATATATATATATATATATATATATAAAACATCGGCAGTTCCATGAAGCTTTCCACGGATGATGCTGTTGCATACAGGGAGGTCGGTATGCTAGAAAATTGTACTGAAATGCGCAGAGACCTGCAGAAGATAGACGTAGAGATTGGCGGTTGACCCTCAACGTAAGTACAAGTCACTTATCGCCCGTAAATAGACAAAACAACAATTAGCGTATGACCACAAGAACTGGAATCAGTCACAACTATTAAATATAATATGCGTAAGTGTACGACTACGTGAAACTAATCGCAGGAAAGGCAGATGCCAGACAGATTCAGTGGAAGCATCCTCAGAAAAGCTAGTCCATTCACAAAGGAAGTAGTTTACAAAACCGTCATTCAACTAATACTTCAATACTGCTTCCGTACCAGATAGAACCGAACAGGAAATAGAGAAAACGCAAACAAGACGAGCGTGTATCCTTACGGGTTCAGTTAGAGCGCGAGAAAGCGTCACGCAGGTGTTCAGTTAAACGCAGTGGCAGACGCAACAACAGAAGCGTTGTGCACCACGGTGTGGTTTACTATTGAAGTTCCGAGAGCGTACTTTAAAGTCAGCCAATATTTTTACCCTTCGTATATCTCGTGAAAAGGTCGTGAACGTAAAATTAGACAGCTTCGAGCTCACTCCGAGGCTTATCATTCGCGGACCAATCGCCATTGGAACGGGAAACGGGGGACGTGATATTGATACACAAAGTGTCCTCCGCCACACACCATAACGTGGCTTGTGGAGTTTGGACAGAGATTCGGATGTAGATCATTCCTTACAGATAACAACGACCTTTCTTTGTGAAGTTTGGTATGTCTGTCCTCGCTTACCTTTACAACGCTATTGCTTACATGAAAGTATATATGGGAATTCAGCTGACTCTTAATGTGGATAAAAGCAAGATCATGACCACGAACAAGAGAAAGAATGAGCCAGTATCAGGTTGTACCACAATGTTAAGCTTCTGGAGTTTGTCACAATGTTTAAATACCCAGCATAATAATAATAAGTTAGAAAACACTTCCTTAAGGCATTTGTTTGGAATGTAGCCTCGTTGCGAAGTGAAACGTGGGCCATAAGCACTTCAGACAAGAATAGATGCTTTTAAAACGTGGAGTAACAAGATAATGCTGACGATTAGATGGGTAGATTAGATTAATAATGAGGAGATACTGAATCGAATTAGAGAAAAAAGAAATTCCCATAGTACAACCTGCCTAAAAAAGGGATCAGTTGACAGCGCGCATCCTGCGGTTGCAAAGAAATGGGGAAAAGTGTGGAGGATACAAATTGGAGAAGAAGAACGAAGGATGAACACAGTAAGTAGGTTCAAATGGGTGTGGCTTACAATAATTATTCGGCGACTGAGAGGTTTACACAGGACACGCTCGCATGCAGAGCTGAATCATACCAGTCTTCGGAGTAAAGGCTACTGCAACAGCAACAGCAACAAGGATTCTACTGCGAAGCGATACGAAACTGAACGAATATCTAATATCAGTCGTAAGAAGATGATTGCGAAACAGATTTGCTGGGGGATTTCTGCCAGAGGGCAAATTATAATCTACTGAAATGGTGGTAAAACGCTAGTGATACTCCCAATGTTTGGAGTCATTACCAAGTCCTGCAGATACCGTATCCATTGTAGGAAGCGCAGCTCCGATAGTAACAGGTCAGTGTAGCTCATATGAAGATGTAACAAAGATCCTCTGGGAATTTACAAAGGGAACTCTGAATAGCGGACTAAGTTACTGCGATAGCATGTCAAATAAACTTAGAGAACCGGTATTTGAGGTAGACTGTCAACAGTTTAACTGCCGCTGGCTTGTATCTGGCGTAGGGATCGCGGAAATAATGTAAGAGAGATTATGAAGTGTACGGAGGCATTTTCTCTCGGTTAAAACGAGAAACAAACTGGCGAAAGGTATCTAAATTGCGACAAAGTACGCTCGGTCACGCAATGCGCTTGTCTTGCAGAATATACATTGCCTGAAAAAAAAGTACAGCTAGAAGAGAGGACGAAACGAAATGAGACTTCACGGGTTGAATGGGTGTGTGATGTTACTGCAGTCATTACAAAATCGAGTTAGTTTTACAAATAACTTGGCAGTATGCGCCCACTTATCAATATGGCGTTATACCTGCTATGGCCAGGATGAATGCACTGATGCGGTTGAGGAGGGTGTCTTAAAGCAGTTGCTTCCACTCCTGAGGCAAGAAGGCTCGCAGCTGTTGATACTGGCACTAGGAGGGGCTAGTAAAACACCCGTCCTATTGGGGAGAGACCTGGGGTTCTTCTTGGTCACAGGAGTACCTCAGACTCATGCAAACATTTCATAGAGACCTGTGGTATGTGTAGACTCTTACTGTCGTGTTGAATAATGGCAGCACGATACTGCTGAGCGAGCGGTAACACACGGGGACACACGATGTCCGTAACGTACCGTTTTGTCGTCAGAGTTCTCTCAATAGCAAACAGCCGTGATCTGAAATCATAACCAAGGGCTCCCCACACCACGATACCAGATGTAACACATTTGTGCGTCTCTGAAAGCATTGGAAAAACGCGACCTTTCCCAGGTCATCACCATATTCGCCAACGATGATCCAGAACCCCAATTCATCGCTGCGCACAATGCGAGCCATTTGTCACTAGCCCATGTTATCTAGTCTCGGCACAGCTCCAGACGCAGTCGTTTCTGTTGTGGTGTTAATGGCAGTTTACACAGGTAAAGGTAATTGCCTAGACCGGCTATTTCTAGTCTCCAACCAATGGTGTACGATGACACAGAAATTTTCTGGAAGCCTATTACTTGTTCTCAGATGGCAGCTGCAGAAATGAATGTGTTACGATGTGATTTGTGCACAATGTGGCGATCCTTCCTTGTGGTGGTGAGACGTTGTCGAACGGAATCTCGTCGATGAGTGCGCCTGCCTTCACATGCCTATGCAGTCCAACATCGGGTCAGTGTCATGTGAGAACACGCGACAAATTTGGATACTGCACGATTCGACCAGCATGCCAAATGAAGACCCACAATGATGCCCCTTTCAGATTCTGACAACGCTGTCTCACACACCCTTCACAGCGAAACTCAACATGTGACACTGTTCATGTCCCCATACCCTACCACGCCTGGTAGCAACATTACAGGCGAACAGCGCTAAGGCATTCTAGTGGCCGTTCTGCAACGGAGAGTTGTAACTCTGATCATTTACATACCCGTCAATGGTATGTACGTGTACGAAGTTAAATTGACATCCTGCTGCCCTTTGTTGACAGGTAGTGTGTATGAAGACACTGATAGATCCACAAGAAAAAGTACAGTTCCCTGTTGATCAGCAGTCCCCTTAAAATAGCGAAGATTTACACTTTCCGTTACGCTATAGACGTACGTCTTGATGCATTATCTTGGTGAGTTGATTGCAACTTATTTTAACATAATTTCTTGCTATACTTTCCTGTCAAATTCAAACTATGTGCTGAACTGGGGCTCGGAGTAGCACTCCTCGAAGTTAGGTGCAAGATATTTCTAATCTATTTTTAGTTCGCAGTTTTAAGCATATCACGATACTTTTTCAATTTTACATACTTTACATTACTGGCGCTTACCGCTAGTCTGAACATGCTGTGAATTTTTACTTGTTATTCCGGTTGTATATCTCAATCTCCCTTATGTTTTTGTTTATTTATACTACCTGTGTTCCCTATTTCTTGTTCTGGTATCTGCTGTCATTTGAAATTATCTTGTTTAAGGTAAATACTTGTTATACTAATAAAATTCCTTGCAAGTGTAGCTGTTTTGTTATCACTGTTATCCATCAACTGTGTCGTGAGTCTCGATTTCAGTTAGGATAAACTAATTCTTATTACTTATTCCATGTAAATGGAAAAATTATAAAGAACGAATACTGTGTGACTCCTTGGTACTAACTGGATGAAAAACATACATTAAAGGGGATCATACATTAAAGGGGCCCTTGATTCAAGGAAAAACGCCTCATCAGAACAATGCATCTGCCAGAGAGGTGATTGGGCAATGAGAAAACTGAGGGAATTTAGTTACGGCACACTTTATGCCGCACATTTCTCACCTTTTGGCATCCAACATTAGATTGCGATTTGTGGTTAGAAAACGTTCGGAGTCGAATAAAGAGCTATGGCAGCCATAAATCGTTATTTTATAGATCTGGCAGAACTGCATTGTACTGTAACATATCGAAAAATAGCTGAATGTTTTGCCCAACGAGGGCCACAATACTTCACTGGCAAGCCGAGAACTTCTCACTCTGTCCTCGTATTAGTCCATAGGATTGAAAAGGTTGTTAAGGGTAATCACAGATGGTGCTATTAATTCCTCATTATGTCCTGTTTTCACAGACCAATTACTCTCCAACACCGTAATTCGAACGAGTTCGAACGGTTACGAGATTTATGGCACTTTCTCGATACTACGTTTGTAGTCCATAGGTCATCGTGTATGGAGTGTTGGAGGGTGCGATGTTTATCAGTATAACATTCCAACCTTACTTTTCCGTTCGCGGATAGTTCGTACGAAATTCAAATTATACGTCAAAATTTGTCTATTTTTATTGTCGTGGTTATTAGTGAGTTGTTTTTATGGCACAAAGTAATGTTTACTGACTATTTCTGTTCTAGAATTTTAAAGATAACCCATTCTGTGATGTACACTACTATCCTTACAACTATGCATACTTTTAATTGGTGAGCCTTCTTTTCTCTCTCTCTCTCTCTCTCTCTCTCTCTCTCTCTCCCTCTCTCTCTCAGGCATGCCTGCCCTGGATTGAATCCGCCCGGGGGATTAACGACAAGGCGTCGATGTGCTGACGGGCCTGGATATGGTTTTTAGGCGGCTTCCCACACCCCACTAGGTGAATACCAGGCCGGTTCCCATATTTCCCCTCAGAAACATTTACTAGGAACTATACATAAACATATACACAATAGACACGTGTTGTTTAGTTATTTGTACATTTGATGATAATCAATGAAGCCAAGTATCGTCGTTGGGCTTTTACACGGTCCGCCCATAACATTCCGAGACTGATTTTATTCCTGGCGTATGTGCGACTTCAGCGCAATAACAACGGTGGCAGCTTGAACTAACAACTGCAAACTATAAATGCGCATTCGACCAGTCTGTTGCGAGCATTCAAGTCATTCTCTAGAATGTTTTGTAGAAGAGAAAAGCGCCTATGAAGTTTGTACCTGACACCTTGACACCCGAACAAAAACAACATGTGGACGCCTGCCGCGAATTGAGTGAAATGTAAAACGCGGATAGTTATTGTGTGCAAAAAATCATCACGGGTGACGTGATTTGGTGTTGCCGATGCGAACCTATCACAGAACGATGCAGTGCAGAAATTCACTTTGACGATATGATCGATATTCAAGCACATGTGACACGTGAGTTGTACAACATCCCAAAGAAGGACTTTTCTGACATTTTGACTTAGTTGTACGAAAGTTCAGTTCTTCGTAATCAAGAGGGGAAGCATTAAAACCATCATCGTAGCTTTTCTCTCTTTTTTTTATTAATGCAGCCTCGAAACTTTTTGGACTGACGTGGTAAGCAGCTTTAGGGTAAATCCACGATTTCTTCCAAGAGCCTATTCCTGCTCATTTCACTAAACGAAAAGCATATGATCACCGTCTCCTTCCTGACTATAAGATAATTTCGATGTCTCTGGCACTCCTCTACGAAAAAAATGTCTTTCTTAAATTCATCTTTCCACTTCAGTATTACATTCGTTACTGAAAACCTTCATGCTGAACTAATTGTGAACTTTATCCATTATGTTACAAACAGCAATTACTACAGTAATCAGATTAATATGTGTACAAATACAGCCTTCAGTCACAAAAATAACTTTATTTTAAGTAGTGTGCGATAACATTTAGGATCCGCTTTCAGGTGCCCTTGTGTTTTCAGCATTTAAGTATAGGTTTCCAATTATAAATCACATAAAGGGACATCGTGGATGCTGAAAACACATGGGGACTTGATTTCATCATTTCGGTGACCAATGCTGAATTTATGTGTATATGCATTCATTTGGCTGTATCAATTCTGATATACTAGAGGCGAATGCGTAAATCTACAGGGTTTCCTTTTCAAACTCTTACAATTTTCGAGTCGAGTACAATCTTGATTATGCAGGTTGGAGAAAAACAACTTGGTAATAATTTGTAACTACAGCCAGTTACGGACTGGCGTGTCCTAGCTAATATTTGTTATGATAAGGACCGCAATTACTAATTAAATTCCCTGAAGATGTTGGTTTCAGCTGAAAAGTCAAAGCTAGGCAACCTTTACATTCATATGCATGGCTAGTTTCGTTAGACGCTAATCTTACGTGATGTTTACTAGGAAAGCTTCGCTATTACTCTGAACTGTGCTCAGAGTACCGTAATGCCACAAACTTTGTAAGACGATTAGCTGCACTACAGAAACAACAGCATGGCAGTCGACACATAGAACTTTGAGATGGAACGGTGTTAGTAATGAAATCTAATACCAAGTGTTTTAAATTTTGATAATGTACAGAGAACGTGAGTGAACTTTTAATGTAACAAGTAGTGAAGACTAGTATGTGTCAATTAAGGCAATAATGATAAAAGAGAGCAGAAATTAAATTTTAATCAATCTTTTTTCTCAAATCGCATTTTTTCAGTAAACGTTCGAAATGCGTGTCTCCTAACATCGCTACGTTGCTGAATCGCCAAGAGCATAAGGTAGCAGCAGTTTAGTCGGACAAAATCACACTGCTGGTCAGACCCAAATACGCTCGCTTACCGGAAAAATATCGCTGATTGGCTGTAGATTGATGTTAGTAGCTCTACAACGCTACATTTCCGTCCGATACTTATTTGAAAAATTTCGCTCGATTCGCTTTTGCTGGCCCTCCACTGACGTTATCATCGGGTTGTTTTTCTCCTCCCTGTGTATCCCTTTCTACGTGGGGTATAAAACCGAGGGCCGATTTTCGTTGCTTTATTGCACCCTATGAAAAATCACGTTTTTGGTAGCTATCCCGCCTGTTCTTCTGTTCTTTACCTGAAATCATTACCATGTCTTCCGTTGGCTAAACAGATCTGTGACGAGTCGTACAACCATTTTCTTGATACGCTCTCGCTACTCCGTCAGTCGTGAAGACATTGCTAACTCTGTATGATAATGATTTTTTTTTCCTTTCTTTTTCTTTCGTTTCTTTTAACTTCATTTACATAATTTTGATGGTTTAGAACACTTTTTGTTTTGGTCTATAGTATGAAATGTAACTACGTTTTACTTTGTTTATGTTGCTACGCGAACCTCTTACTAATTGAGTGCGCAAAAATTTCAATTACTTTTTTTTCTTTTTTGTAATGCTTTTGTAAAATCGACCATGTAAAATTAAACGCAATATGCAAAACTGTTATACGAATTGCGATGCGAGAGCGATACTGATAGTCGCAGTAGGACAAAGAGAGCCAGTGTGCGCGCAGTGGCGTGGATAGACGAGAGCATAGGGTAACGTGCTAGTATAAGGGGGCGATCAAAGTTTTCGTTAGAAGCCAATACACCTCAAAATCATCGTGAGCGCTGAGGCAATCATTCACCGACGCACCAGGTTAAGATACCCGTTTGGTAAAATACTGTGTCCTGGTGCGTGGAGAAGTCCGCAGCTGCCTGCTGCACATCCTTGTCGGACAGGAATCGTCGACCCTTTCTTTTTTAAGAGACCGAAGTCGCCATAATATCATAGGAAGAGATCAGGTGTATAGGGAGGGTGCTCGTGTGTATCCCACTTGAGTTATTGTCCGTAATATATGGCCTTCCAGAAATGCCCGCGTCTTGTCTCGAGTCTCAACCAGCACGAACCTTGGCACACCATTCCAGAACGATGGTTTTCGACAGACATGCTGCCCCTCATTGGTCCGATAGATGTCTACCGCCCGATCGATGTCAACCGGTGTTTACCCTTCGGCAGCCAAGGAAAGAATAACTGCACGTTGGTTCGATTGGGATGCATTTGGTGATAACGTCTCCATAGTTAATCTTTCTGCCTCAGTAATTCACTAATCCCTTACCTACATGTCGGTGCTTTTATATCCACATCTGAATCACGCTACGTTGCATATATGCTGCACCTCTAGCGATAATTTTTGGATCGTCCCTTATATAACGTGTCGGACAGAACCACATGAAAAGCTACGGTCGAGTTCTTTTGTTTCGGACTGAGCTTGGACTATGTACAAAGATGAACGATATGAAGGAAAATGTTAGATTGAATACTGTGAGGTTCGTGGAGTGCTATAAACAGCAGTGACAATGTACACTTGAGTGAACTGTGGTTGTTGTTATTAGAATGATATTGTTTCCATCTAATCGAATTGCACAAACTACTTTATTTTCAGTTTAAGGAGCTGAACTTTAACCGACATTTTCGAAACATTGAAACTGTATAATATATGTGAAACTGGCTCGCCAAAATTATGTATTCGCGATCGTGACGTGCATGTTGAAAGCAGACTGACTGTAGTTTCGCGATCGCCGAGTTAAATTATATTTTACACCGTTACAAAACTGTGTACTGGATGTTAATAGAAGCAACGTGTGCATTATAGTCGTACACATTCGATCTTACACCCATACAGCAACAATTGCCTTCGACCAATTTGTTACTAAAGGAGTGCCGCGAAGGATAATGTTACCGCATGGAGGACGATATTACCGCATGGAGAGTCGTATATCAAGCGAGAGGATGTATCCATTGCAATTTCACGACTGATGGAACTACTTTAATTAAGCCACCATCACCGACGAGCCGCCGTTGGCGTCGCATCTCGCCGACCACACGAGCAGTTAAGCTGCAAGCAAAGCTCTCGCTCACTCTCTGTCAAGACTCTTAAAATAGTTTCAGTTGTAATTTCTTCTCTTCGTAATGAACCTTGGCAATCATAGGCTTTTCTGTAAATAAATATAGTTCTCGGTGAGGGTGTTCGTCACTAGTGTTGAAGCTGTTGAATTCTATGAAGTGTAGTCATTGATATTTACCTCTTCCACCTTTCTCTTTTATTTTATTGTAATTGTTATTGCATGTGTCTTTAGGGTTCCGTACCTCAGTCGATGAAAAAGGAACCTTTACAGGATCACTCTGTAATGCGTTTGTCTATGTCCGACTGTTAAAAACCCTCTTTCTCAGGAAAGGGTACGCATATCAAGTTGAAATTTATATCATAGATTAAGGTCTACTGTCCCTTGGCAATCAAAAGATACGACCATTTATGTCACATATTTTGATGCAAACACACACATCAAAACCTATAGGGTACTAAATGTGGCAAGAAGCAAGGTTTCAGACAACACGTAAAGGCAAAAAAAAGGTCAATTTGTGAAAATATCAGATGAAAATATATTCCTTTTGTCATTTGTTACCCAGCTTCCAACTTAAAACTAAAACATTCTCCAAAGTATTGGAATTCCCGAGACCGATATCCTACCAGTGTCAGTGTCGATAACAGGCAAAAATCGTCATGGTTTTCTCGATTCCCGGGATGGGTGAATTGTGCGTACACAGTTCTCAAGCGATGTTTGTCCTTGTTGTTTGGTGTCATCGTATTTGCACCGGCAATATGAACGATATGACCACAGAAATGTGCTGCATGCATCGTATTTTTGACACTAGCAGATGATGCAATGGTTATAACCTTTTGAAGAAGGGCAATAGATGCCTAAAATCGGAAAATAAAATAAAATTTATTTTTTTTGCAACTGGTTGTTGATTATTTGAATTAACATAAATAAGTCTGTACGGAACCCTCAGACCGCGAGTCTTACAAGCACCTGATCAATATATGTGCAGTATTTCCATTGGGAGAATTTACATGCTTTGCTACGACATGCTGTAGGTTGTGTGATCTCTGCCATCCGCCATTAATTTCCGAGCGCCAGCCAATAAAACTAAAGCTGCTCGCTTACCATTCATTCAAGGCAGACAGTAGGTGGGAACTTCAAATTTCACAGCTGTGTAGCTACGAAGGCTATTTTTTCATTCTATAGATTGTCGTACTACAGCATACTCAGGACCGCATGCGGATTTATTTGTTTCTCGTAGTTACATTTGAGCAGATTGTTCCACTGTTCTTTACAAAGTACTACTTATACTTCCGACTTTGCTAACCAACTTCTGATACAGTTCATTTTATTAGCTTCAGTAGGCGAACTGGTTCTTTTGAGTCTAAAATAATCAAAATTTACTTCATCATGTTTTTGCACGCAAATAGTTCGCATAAATTCACGGTGAATATTTCGCAAAGTTTATCTCTCGAAATCGGTTTATTTACAGTCTAAACCCAGTGGCGGCGCGCAGATATACATTCTGGATGTTCACAAATTTTTAAATTCAGATAAATATGAGAGACAGAAATTAATAGCATCTGCTGAATAACAGTTATGCTCATCAACATATTTATACATCTTCAGCCGCTGTCAATAATAGCAATAATAATAATAATAATAATAATATGCATATTAAGTTGTCTGAAAAAAGAACAATGGATTTTGTGAATTTTGTTGTCTTGCACATAATTAAATACAGCTTATGGCGAGAACGAAATGATGTTTAAGCTTTCGCTATTTTCCGTTTCGCATTTTTGTGTAAGTGGGACTTTTCGTGCTTTTTTATTTATTCGAACAAATGCACAAGATCCCTAATTCATGATATTAGTTAACGAATTAACGTCTGGGTTGGAAAAAAGGCATTCCTACGTTTACTATACACTTCTTTGTTAAATGTTCGCTTATAATGACGCTTATTTGATTTCTTCACTTTCTCAGACTGCGAATCTGGTCTGGAATGCCCTAGTTTCTTTGCGGCTAACTTTTCCTGGTAATTTTCTTTTCGGTTAGAGCTTAATACAATGTTCAACAGAGTTCACGTTGACACTGCACAGGAAATCGGATTCCTGCACACAAACTCCAAACACAAGCTGCCGTTTGCGGAAATGGTTAAATTCAAGTAGTACCGTCTACCAGAAAGGTCACTCGACTAGAACACAAATGAGGCGCGTAGAGACATAAGGCCAAAAAGCACGTCCTCTTCGATTCTCCCTTTGTTTTAAGGTTAATATCAGAGAAGCCAGTGAGACAGTTTTACGTGAATGTTCAAATATGTGTAGAATGTGGGCCTACAGTACAGATAAACCATAAGATAAACAGATGTCAGAACCACGAATAAATGCTACAGTCTCACAATCGTCAATGATGTGCTTGAGGAACCTCAAATGGATTTCTCTGTGATAAAATCCAAAACTTCATGTACCATATTCAGAATCCCACGAAATAAGCTTTTCTCTCAGTATAAGTGTAACATACACTGATGTTCGATCTAATTTTAGTATATAGTGTGTGAATTCGCATATCTGTGGAGTGTGCTACCACCTGGTGGCATTGACATAAACTAGTAGTTGAGTGGTAAAGGCTAGTAGTGCATGCCATGAACCGTGCACATCGTTTATCAAATCTGTATGTATTTGGCCTGTAAGGCAATTACGTCATGCCATTTGCACATGCGCAGAATCTCCGTAAAACCTGCACAAGTGAAGGTGTGCTCACGACCCTGATGCCAAGTTTCACCGAGTATAGTGGAGCAGTATGTAGCACAGCGCGGTGGATATGGTGCCGTGTACTTCAGATTACCGCATCTACATTACGTTTAAGAGCATTCAAAGAAAAATAGCCAATAAATCTGCAGGGTATCAAAAGTTGGGGGTGTTCACGTGCTCTTCTGCTCTCGCTCGACAGCCTCCACTGTCTAAACCCAGTCAGGATCCCAGACTGAGGGTCAGTGCCGTTTGTGCAGCATCAGTTCCTACAAGACCACTTCCAGCCCGCAGCTCCCGCTATCCTGGACTTCGCGCCTCGGCGAGACGGAAGAGCCGTCTGCGTGTTTCGTTTTGCGCTGTGGGATGCCAAATTGAAATCGTTCCTCGGCGAGTGTGCCTTGTTACCCCAATTACGTTTATTGCGGTACGCTTCCTGTCATTAGTTCCGCCCCACGGCGTAAATGCGACGCGCCGTTCGGCGTAAATAAGGTAACTTACCGTCTGGCCCGACACGCGACGCTGGCCGCGCAGCAGCGCCGGCACGGTTTCGTGTCACGCCTACAGGGCCTGCTGGTTCCGCGAGAGGAGTGCCTACGTCACAGGCGGCACCAGCCTGACCGCAATCTCGGCGCCGCTCGTGTTCCTACTTGTTTCTGTATCATTTCGGTGTCATAATGACGGGCCTACCCCTGACTGAACCTTACACGTGCGTCTAGGGCATAGCCACTTACGTACAGTCGATTCACATTGTTTTCGCCACCTTATACATTTTACG
This sequence comes from Schistocerca piceifrons, assembly GCF_021461385.2. Classification (NCBI taxonomy): domain Eukaryota; kingdom Metazoa; phylum Arthropoda; class Insecta; order Orthoptera; family Acrididae; genus Schistocerca; species Schistocerca piceifrons. The sequence goes on from NC_060138.1 coordinate 776,440,422, forward strand.
TTGTTGGCGTAGCTCAAAAAATCTTTCTGCGAGACTGTTTGATAGCAGCTCTCCGAATACTTAGCAGTATCTGCGAATAATCAGAATTATGGAGTACAAGGCAAGCCGGCCGGTGTGGCCGTGCGGTTCTAGGTGCTTCAGTCTGGAACCACGTGACCGCTACGGTCGCAGGTTCGAATCGTGCCTCGGGCATGGATGTGTGTGATGTCAAAAATGGTTCAAATAGTTCTGAGCACTATGGGACTTAACTGCTGAGGTCATCAGTCACCTAGAACTTAGAACTACTTAAACCTAACTAACCTAAGGACACCACACACATCCATGCCCGAGGCAGGATTCGAACCTGCGACCGTAGCGGTCGCGCGGCTTCAGACTGAAGCGCCTAGAACCGCTCAGCCACTACGGCCGGCCAATGTGTGCTGTCCTCAGGTTAGTTAGGTTTAAGTACAGGGTTATTACAAATGATTGAAGCGATTTCACAGCTCTACAATAACTTTATTATTTGAGATATTTTCACAATGCTTTGCACATACATACAAAAACTCAAAAAGTTTTTTTAGGCATTCACAAATGTTCGATATGTGCCCCTTTAGTGATTCGGCAGACATCAAGCCGATAATCAAGTTCCTCCCACACTCGACGCAGCATGTCCCCATCAATGAGTTCGAAAGCATCGTTGATGCGAGCTCGCAGTTCTGGCACGTTTCTTGGTAGAGGAGGTTTAACCACTGAATCTTTCACATAACCCCACAGAAAGAAATCGCATGGGGTTAAGTCGGGAGAGCGTGGAGGCCATGACATGAATTGTTGATCATGATCTCCACCACGACCGATCCATCGGTTTTCCAATCTCCTGTTTAAGAAATGCTTCTGCTTTAGCCTTTTCCGTAAGATTTTCCAAATCGTCGGCTGTGGTACGTTTAGCTCCCTGCTTGCTTTATTCGTCGACTTCCGCGGCTACGCGTGAAACTTGCCCGCACGCGTTCAACCGTTTCTTCGCTCACTGCAGGCCGACCCGTTGATTTCCCCTTACAGAGGCATCCAGAAGCTTTAAACTGCGCATACCATCGCTGAATGGAGTTAGCAGTTGGTGGATCTTTGTTGAACTTCGTCCTGAAGTGTCATTGCACTGTTATGACTGACTGATGTGAGTGCACTTCAAGCACGACATACGCTTTCTCGGCTCCTGTCGCCATTTTGTCTCACTGCTCTCTCGAGCGATCTGGCGGCAGAAACCTGAAGTGCGGCTTCAGCCGAACAAAACTTTATGAGTTTTTCTACGTCTCTGTAGTGTGTCGTGACCATATGTCAATGAATGGAGCTACAGTGAATTTATGAAATCGCTTCAATCATTTGTAATAGCCCTGTAGTTCTAAGTTCTAGGGGACTGATGGCCACAGTGCCATAGTGCTCAGAGCTGTACAAGGCAAGTAAAATGTTCTCGGGGTGGCAGTGAGATGAGGTTAGAGTCACGGAAGTTGTGTGGTTTATTTTGTTATGTTGGTACGGGTTACACAATAACGTTAGGAACATACCAATTTGACCTACGGATCCGGTCGGTGTGGCCGTGCTCAGGTTCATTTGAATTTGGGCAGAGCGAGAAAAATTTGTGAACCGAAATTGTGTGTAAAAACAAATGGAATATTTCACTAGCAATTTGATATAGAATGAGTAAGGAATGTGTTACGATGGCTGGGAAGAGAGCGCGATGACATGGTCATTATAATACCAAAACTCTTTTTGTTCATCATTAAAAGTGTAATAGATACAACAGCAAATCTTACAAAACGGAAATCACTATAATATATAAATCCAAAAAGAAGGTACAGCAACATATAAGATTGGCCAAATACAGTCGCGAATCATTAGGAATATTGTAACAGAAAAATGGTTCAAATGGCTCTGAGCACTATGGGACTTTACCTCTGAGGTCATCAGTCCCCTAGAACTTAGAACTACTTAAACCTAACTAACCTAAGGACATCACACACATCTATGCCCGAGGCAGGATTCGAACCTGCGACCATAGCGGTCGCGTGGTCCCAGACTGTAGCGCCTAGAACCGGTCGGCCATCCCGGCCGGTTCTGTAACAGAAATATATATAAAATTTCTCTAATGGATATTACAAGAAATCAACAGAAAATAAATATATAAAAGAAAACATACCATGGGAAGAAACATGTAAATCTGCATAAGCGAAACAAAGTTTGTTTGCAGTAAACCACAAGTTTCTATATGATAAGACCAGCCCGTTGAGGTCACAAGCGGACACTGCAGTGGAATGTATATACGGACGACATGGAGTGCTAAAGACGCCTGCAGCTTATACAGGAGAAAGGAAAGCTTAATGGCGACTGGTTTTCAGAGTTGAAGAGGAGGTGTACCAGTCTTGCACTGTGGAGCGATACCTGTAGTATCGACAACTTTCTCTTACTCGATCTCAAAAACAAAATAAGACGTCTAGGCTGAGGGCACCTCAACGGTAATTTACTTTGAATTACGATGCTAATCATCCGTACTTGGACGTCAATATAGACTACACTCAATCTGTTAAAAGGCATTCCTCCTCGTAGATGTGGACGAAACACTGAGCTTTCCAATGGAATTTGTGAAACCCTGCTACTACAACAGAGGAAATTTAAAATTTCTTGCTGTGAAAAGCTGTACGTTACTGTATTTCAAACTGTTCCGGCGCTGATCGGCATCAGTGAAGGCCCACGTGCTCTGCAGTTTTTATACAGGGTGGTCGGAAATTCCCGTTACAAACTTCTAGGACATGTAGAGGGTAGTGAGTACAGAACATTTTGAATAGGAACCCATGTCCAGAATCGTATCGTTTCCGCTCTACGACAGTTTCATTTCAGATGTGTACCTCGTCAACGTCTGCTTAGGGCAAGAGAAAGGTCTCAGAGTTTCCTGCCCTGGTATGCAACAGGGTAGACACGATGACGTGTACTACGTCAAACGATCCCCAGATGTCACTTATTATCCGCTTTGCTGTGAGATCGAGTCAATACCTGTGCATCACCGATAGAGGAAACTTGGTGCAGTACACGTTAGCGGAATACACAGTGAGGAGGCAGGGCTGTGGTGCTCCATGGCGACGCCGCACTCCTAAATTTGAAGAGGGTGTACTGCGTCGCATTGAAGATGGCCCGTCAACGAGTTCGCGATGAATTGCGCGTGCAATGGCTGGTAGTCACAGTACCGTCTTGGACGTCCTGCATGAGCAACAATTACATCCGTACCACTTACAACGAGTACACGCTATGGGTCCAGCAGACATTCCACTACGCGTCGCCTTCTGCACGTGGTTCCTGCACCGTTGCATCGACGCGCTCCTGTTTGCACATCGAGTTCTCTTCAAAGATGAATGTAGGTTCACAAGGGACTGTGTTCTGAATACTCGAAATAGCCATGTCTGGGCGGACAAAAACCCTCATGCCACGCATGTTCAGGGATTTCCAAACAGGTTTGGAATTAACGTGTGGGCAGGTATTCTGGACGGTCATGTGCTTGGACCATACCTCCTTCCATCCAAGCTCACGGATCCCCTATACTTAGTCTTCCTACGACATGTAATGGACCCGTTCTTAGAAGCTGTTCCATTGAATGTTCGTCAGGAAATGTGGTTTCAGCATGATGGAGCACCACCTCACTTTTCACTGGCTGTCCGGAGACATCTCAACAGACGGTATGGTGAAAGATGGATAGGCCGTGGTGGTCCAACCCCTTTGCACTACTTCTTGTGGCGTCGTATGAGGAGCCTAATTTATGAGACACCTGCAGATACAGAGGAACATCTGCTGTCACGAGTTCTGGCCGCTGCACAAGACACTGAAGAGACACCAGGTGGATTGGAGAGGGTGTACCAGAAGATGCTTCGGAGGTACAATGTGTGTAACAACGTTGGTGGTCGCCACACCGAGCCAATCTTGTAATGCATCGGTACGTTGCGGCTGGTGCCATAGATGCTGAGTTCTTGTTGTTGTCGACTAATGTAAACCATAAGATGTAAGTTGTAATGCAAATGTGTAAGTAATAACGGAACGAGTCAGTATTCTTTTCACATGGATGGCAACAATTGTACTGGGTCACGCCTAACAAGGGAACCTCCCAATCGCACCCCCGTCAGATTAAGTTGGCACAGTGGATAGGCCTTGAAAAACTGAACACAGATCAATCGAGAAAACAGGAAGAAGTTGTGTGGAACTATAAAAAAATCAGAAAAATTATACAAACTGAGTAGTCCATGCGCAAGATAGGCAACATCAAGGAGACTCTGAGCTCAGGAGCGCCGTGGTCCCGTGGTTAGCGTGAGCAGCTGCGAAATGAGAGATCCTCGGTTCAAGTCGTATCTCGAGTGAAAAGTTTAATTTTTTATTTTCAGACAATTATTATCTGTCCGACCGTCCGTCCGATGCGAGGTAACTGCGCCATAGTTCGGGGACGCTACACCTAAACAAACATCGAAACACACGACGTCAGTCGACTACAGCGTACGGAAGAGAGAGTATTCCTGCTAACGAGGCTCCCTGGCTGGCAGTTGACTGTTCGCTACTTTGGACAAGAGTGCATTAAATACGTGAGATGTGTTCCGTGGGCAATATGAATCCATCAAATATAGCTCGCGACTTCAATAACAAGGTCAATGAATATTTTCCAAACTGTAAGAAATCGGAAAGTTCCTTAAGGGATCGAACGATTGTCGAACATTTGTATGATTATTTCCTACATTTGTTGATAAGCAGTACGTGTGGTGATGACGATACCTTGCTGATTGCTGCGGGGCTGTATGTACCAGATGATGAGATTGTTGGCGATCCGTACGAAGAACACGAAGAGGAAATACTGCGACTTCAATCTGATGGTATTTCTTTGGGTTACATGAAGGAAATGCTCCAATACAGGTTACTGTCCAAACCAATTAAAAGACGCAAATATAGATTATGGAGTGAAGTAACAAATAAATTTAAGAAATTTAAAGGGATGGAGGAAAAAAGCACAATTAAATATTGCAAAGAAGTCGTGGAACCAGGTGGAACCCGAAGATAGAAGTTCAGTGAACTAGAAAACCATGTATACTGACAATTTATTAAAGCCAGAAATGAATTAAGTGCAGTATATGAGACAGACCCTCCCCCCATGAACCATGGACCTTGCCGTTGGTGGGGAGGCTTGCGTGCCTCAACGATACAAATAGCCGTACCGTAGGTGCAACCACAACGCAGGGGTATCTGTTGAGAGGCCAGACAAACGTGTGGTTCCTGAAGAGGGGCAGCAGCCTTTTCAGTAGTTGCAGGGGCAACAGTCTGGATGATTGACTGATCTGGCCTTGTAACACTAACCAAACTGGACTTGTTGTTCTGGTACTGCGAACGGCTGAAAGCAAGGGGAAACTACAGCCGTAATTTTTCCCGAGAGCATGCTGCTTTACTGTATGATTAAATGATAATGGCGTCCTCTCGGGTAAAATATTCCGGAGGTAAAATAGTCCCCCATTCGGATCTCCGGGCGGGGACTACTCAAGAGGACGTCGTTATCAGGAGAAAGAAAACTGGCATTCTACGGATCGGAGCGTGGAATGTCAGATCCCTTAATCGGGCAGGTAGGTTAGAAAATTTAATAAGGGAAATGGATGGGTTAAAGTTAGATATAGTGGGAATTAGTGAAGTTCGGTGGCAGGAGGAACAAGACTTCTGGTCAGGTGATTACAGGGTTATAAATACAAAATCAAATAGGGGTAATGCAGGAGTAGGTTTAATAATGAATAAAAAAATAGGAGTGCGGGTTAGCTACTACAAACAGCATAGTGAACGCATTATTGTGGCCAAGATAGAGACAAAGCCCATGCCTACTACAGTAGTACAAGTTTATATGCCAATTAGCTCTGCAGATGATGAAGAAATTGATGAAATGTATGACGAGATAAAAGAAATTATTCAGGTAGTGAAGGGAGACGAAAATTTAATAGTCATGGGTGACTGGAATTCGTCAGTAGGAAAAGGGAGAGAAGGAAACATAGTAGGTGAATATGGATTGGGGGGAAAAATGAAAGAGGAAGCCGCCTTGTAGAATTTTGCACAGAGCATAACTTAATCATAGCTAACACTTGGTTCAGGAATCATGAAGGATGGTTGTATACATGGAAGAACCCTGGAGATACTAAAAGGTATCAGATTGATTATATAATGGTAAGACAGAGATTTAGGAACCAGGTTTTAAATTGTAAGACATTTCCAGGAGCAGATGTGGACTCTGACCACAATCTATTGGTTATGAACTGTAGATTAAAACTGAAGAAACTGCAAAAAGGTGGGAATTTAAGGAGATGGGACCTGGATAAACTGAAAGAACCAGAAACTTCCTGGCAGATTAAAACTGTGTGCCCGACCGAGACTCGAACTCGGGACCTTTGCCTTTCGCGGGCAAGTGCTCTACCAACTTTCTTTCAGGAGTGCTAGTTCTGCAAGGTTCGCAGGAGAGCTTTTGTAAAGTTTGGAAGGTAGGAGACGAGGTACTGGCAGAAGTAAAGCTGTGAGTACCGGGCGTGAGTCATGCTTCGGTAGCTCAGTTGGTAGAGCACTTGCCCGCGAAAGGCAAAGGTCCCGAGTTCAAGTCTCGGTCGGGCACACAGTTTTAATCTGCCAGGAAGTTTCATATCAGCGCACACTCCGCTGCAGAGTGAAAATCTCATTCTGAAAGAACCAGAGGTTGTACAGAGTTTCAGGGAGAGCATAAGGGAACAATTGAAAGGAATGGGGGAAAGAAATAAAGTAGAAGAGGAACGGGTAGCATTGAGGGATGAAATAGTGAAGGCAGCGGAGGATCAAATAGGCAAAAAGAGGAGGGCTGGTAGAAACCCTTGGGTAACAGAAGAAATATTGAATTTAATTGATGAAAGGAGAAAATATAAAAATGCAGTAAATGAAGCAGGCAAAAAGGAATACAAACGTCTCAAAAATGACATCGACAGGAAGTGCAAAATGGCTAAACAGGCATGGCTAGAGGACAAATGTAAGGATGTAGAGGCTTATCTCACTAGGAAAATTAAAGAGACCTTTGGAGAAAGGAGAACCACTTGCATGAATATCAAGAGCTTTGATGGAAACCCAGTTATAAGCAAAGAAAGGAAAGCAGAAAGGTGGAAGGAGTATATAGAGGGTCTATACAAGGGCGATGTACTTGAGGACAATATTATGGAAATGGAAGAGGATGTAGATGAAGGTGAAATGGGAGATATGATACTGCGTGAAGAGTTTGACAGAGCACTGAAAGATCGGAGTCGAAACAAGGCCCCCGGAGTAGACAACATTCCATTAGAACTACTGATAGCCTTGGGAGAGCCAGTCCTGACAAAACTCTACCATCTGGTGAACAAGATGTACGAGACAGGCGAAATACCCTCAGACTTCAAGAAGAATATAATAATTCCAATACCAAAGAAAACAGGTGTTGACAGATGTGAAAATTACCAAACTATCAGTTTAATAAGTCACAGTTGCAAAATACTAACGCGAATTCTTTACAGACGAATGGAAAAACTGATAGAAGCCAACCTCGGGGAAGATCAGTTTGGATTCCGTAGAAATGTTGGAACACGTGAGGAAATACTGACCCTACGACATATCTTAGATGAAAGATTAAGGAAAGACAAACCTACGTTTCTAGCATTTGTAGACTTAGAGAAAGCTTTTGACAACGTTGATTAGAATACTCTCTTTCAAATTCTGAAGGTGGCAGGGGTAAAATACAGGGAGCGAAAGGCTATTTACAATTTGTACAGAAACCAGATGGCAGTTATAAGAGTCGAGGGGTATGAAAGGCAAGCAGTCGTTGGGAAAGGAGTGAGACAGGGTTGTAGCCTATCCCCGATGTTATTCAATCTGTATATTGAGCAAGCAGTAAAGGAAACAAAAGAAAAAAATCGGAGTGGGTATTAAAATCCATGGAGAAGAAATAAAAACTTTGAGGTTCGCCGATGACATTATAATTCTGTCAGAGACAGCAAAGGACTTGGAAGAGCAGTTGAACGGAATGGACAGTGTCTTGAAACGAGGATATAAGATGAACATCAACAAAAGCAAAACGAGGATAATGGAGTGTAGTCAAATTAAGTCGGGTGATTCTGAGGGAATTAGATTAGGAAATGAGACACTTAAAGTAGTAAATGAGTTCTGCTATTTGGGGAGCAAAATAACTGATGATGGTCGAAGTAGAGAGGATATAAAATGTAGACTGGCAATGGCAAGGAAAGCGTTTCTGAAATAGAAAAATTTGTTAACATCGAGTATAGATTTAAATGTCAGGAAGTCGTTTCTGAAAGTATTTGTATGGAGTGTAGCCATGTATGGAAGTGAAACGTGGACGATAAATAGTTTAGACAAGAAGAGAATAGAAGCTTTCGAAATGTGGTGCTACAGAAGAATGCTGAAGATTAGATGGGTAGATCACATAACTAATGAGGAGTATTGAATAGAATTGGGGAGAAGAGGAGCTTGTGGCACAACTTGACTAGAAGAAGGGATCGGTTGGTAGGACATGTTCTGAGACATCGAGGGATCACCAATTTAGTATTGGAGGGCAGCGTGGAGGGTAAAAATCGTAGAGGGAGACCAAGAGATGAATACACTAAGCAGATTCAGAAGGATGTAGGCTGCAGTAGGTACTGGGAGATGAAGCTTGCACAGGATAGAGTAGCATTGAGAGAGCTTGCACAGGATAGAGTAGCATTGAGAGAGCTTGCACAGGATAGAGTAGCATTGAGAGCTGCATCAAACCAGTCTCAGGACTGAAGACCACAACAAAAACAACAAAACAATGAGACAGACCTACAGATTTGGAGATTGCATTACGCTAAACAAACCGGCCTGGACTTCAAGGCTTCATCTCATTGGCTTGTCACGTTCAAAAGAAAATACAAAATTACGAGCAGGAAGATTACGAAATATGTAAGCAAGAACTACGCGAATAAACTGGAAGAACTTATAGAGTGTTTCAAGACGTTTGTTACAGAAACTAACGTCAGATTCTAACAGTATGAAGACGCATATATTATCAACACAGATCAGTCCGGTTTTAATTATGAAATGAAATCGACCCGCACGTTATCGTTAGTTGGAGAAGGCGACACGGAATGTACTGTAGACCAGCTGCATGCCACTTCACATAGTTATACCATACAATATGCTCTGAACAAAGCGGAATTTCTTTTACCTACATTTGATTTATGTTTGCAGGAAAAACTGGTATAATTGGACCGCAAGTTTAGCAACAGGTGAATAGGGTACTTGCACAAACTCCGAATGTCATTGTGAATTGCAGTGCGTCAGGAAAAATGGAGAATAGACTAGTGAAAGACTTTAATGAACGTGTGATTGCTCCTTACGCGGACAAAGATTTTGCCTTGACAGCTGTACAGTACAGAAGGATCAGGCATTATACAATTTTAGAGTGGGCGTAGACGTGATTACCATTCCTCCAGGTTGTACACCTATTGTGCAACCGTTAGATGTGTTTGGTTTTCGGCAAGTGAAATACTTTGTGAAAAGATTCTATGATTTTGCGAAGCTGCACAGGTACACAGAGCAGTATCGTTTCCGTGATCGTGTGTCAAAGTTCAGGCACTCACACATAGTCAACTTCGCTCTCCAAAATTCCAGGACATGTTCAGATTTGCTTGGACGTATGCAGGATTTGACGGTCTACACACGGAAAAATTTGAAAACGTTAAAAACACATGTTTTGACAGAGCACACGGAAAACTGTGCGACTGTGAAACTGTTGCATTCATTTGTTGCAGTTTATGTGACAAACTCTTATGTTTTCATCACTTTTTTGGAAGTGATTATCACATCCACAAGAAAACCTAAATCGGGCAAGGTAGAAGAATCTTTTTACCCATTCGCTAAGTATACAAGTTAGGTGGGTCGACAACATATTCCTGTCATGTGACGCACATTCCGTCACCAGTGTCGTATAGAATAAATCAGACGTGTTTTCGTGTGGAGGAATCGGTTGTCCTACGGTCGTGCGATCCAATGTTTTCGGTTCCCATTGGAGAGGCACTTCCTTTCGTCTACTAATCGCATGGTTTTGCGGTGCGGTCGCAAAAAACAGACACTAAGCTTATTACAGTGAACAGAGACGTCAATGAACGAACGGACAGATCATAACTTTGCGAAAATAAGGAAAGTAAATTTTTTCACTCGAGAGAAGACTTGAACGTAGGACCTCTCGTTCCGCAGCTGCTCACGCTACCCACGGGACCACGGCGCTCCTGTGCTCACACTATCCTTGATGTTGGCTATCTTGCGCAGTTTGTATATTTTGCTTATTTTTTTCATAGTTCCACACAACTTATTCCTGTTTTCTCAATTGATCTGTGTTCAGTTTTTCAAGGCCTATCCACTGTGCCAACTTATAACTAAATCTGAGGGGGGTGCGATGGGTAGGTTCCCTTGTAAGTACATTCCTCACGTGGGTGTGGATGAGATAATCATCTGCGTTGAAACTGTCGTAGAACGGAAACGATACGTTTCCGGACAGCGGTTCCTATTCAAAATTTTATGTAATCACTACCCTCTAGTTGTCCTAGGAGTTTGTAACGGGAATTTCCGACCAATTTGTATATTGCATGAAAGACACTTTCATATATACCACCAGAAGCTGTATTAAATACAAAGATAACGCGAGCTCTACCGACAGAATTTCTTCCGGGGATTTCCTGTGAGTACTTTTGGCATAAGCGACCTCTGACCTTCGGTGGCTAGTTACAGAATAACAATGTAATTATGATTTATTCGGTTTGCTACGCCAGTTACCTATGTTCCGGTGGAAATGTTACGATGGAAACATGGCCTCAACAATGAAAAGACCTCTAACGTGCTATTATCAAAAACGTACAACACAAAACATGGAGTAGGCGCCTATGTACAGGTGCAGAAGCACTGACCTGCAGTTCCTGTTGCTGAACATAGATAGCGTCTCTGTGCCGCTCTTCCGTTAAATTCAGTGAACCCATACATGAGTTGCATATCAGCCAGTTCTTCATCAAAAACTTGCCTGCACTGCTGTGTATCACTTTTAACGTACAACTAACAATCTCTGAAAAATTAACAAGAAACCCCAGGACTGAGCAAAGAGCAAATTGTGCCTTACTGTTGTCGACAACAAGTATACATTTGCACTGCTGTGCATATACCATATTTTCCGCGAAAAACTGATACAAAGGTAAGTTGAAATAACGAATGAAATGAAGAGCAACTACTCCGTAACGATGATCACTTGTGCCTTACACCAAAATGTTCAGAAAATATCCTCGAAATGCCTCCGGAACTTTATCGATGGGGTTCGGTTATGTCTTGTATAGAGATGACGTAAAAGTGTTCTAGTTTTGTGGCAATACTTATTTAACCACCTATTTGTGTAACTTTTACTCGTATTTGTTACAAAATTCATTCTTTTTCGATAATTACTTCATGGTCTTAATATCCTTGTACCTCCTCTCCTCCTCTCCCCCCCCCCCCCCCCCCACCCGTAAGCGCTGTGTATCATTACAAAGAAAAAAAAAGTGGCTCTGAGCGCTATGGGACTCAACTTCTGAGGTCATCAGTCCCCTAGAACTTAGAACTAGTTAAACCTAACTAACCTAAGGACATCACACACATCCATGCCCGAGGCAGGATTAGAACCTGCGACCGTAGCGGTCTCGCGGTTCCAGACTGCAGCGCCTAGAACCGCACGGCCACTTCGGCCGGCCATTAGAAAGAAATTCGTTTAAAGGAAGTTACTTCGTACATGGATGCCAGTTTCTTATTTGTGCCTGTAGAAACAATAAAATGAACATAGATGATTTACGTCGACAGTTTAAGAGCTCATTAGAAGAAGATGAGTTTTTCTTTTGTAATGGATGTCACTCGAATAAATTTCCCAACTGCTGACGTGCGTAGTTCTGAAATTAGTTATTGATTGTGTTTCGTTTTCTCCTTTGCTTACCATTAGAAGTTGCTTGAAATCTGCCATTTGTCTCGGAATGCTCACCTGTAAAGGAAGAAGAAAAGGTGTTACAGAGAAATAATGCTTAAAAGACGATATTAAAAATTACATCGTACTATGTGTAACGAAAGAGAGCAGGACAGGAAGTTAATGCCCAACGTCTCATCGATGGAGAGGGCGTTAGAAGCGGAGCACTATATCGAGAAAGAAGGAATCAACCGGAGTACGTTTGAAGCAACCACTCCGGCATTCACTTGAAGTGATTTAGTGAAATCGCAGTAGAAGTAAATCGAGACTGGTGGTCGGCGATTACAATCCTGCTCTTTCCTAGCACGAGTTCAGCGTCTGAATTACTGGTCCGCCTCTGCAGCTGCGGTCTTTAAGTGTCAATACATTTAGAAAAACTTGAGATTTTTTTTCGAGAATACTAAGAAGAGTAGGTGGAAAAAGAATACCTTCATTTATTGCAGGAACTGTTATATTATACTTACGACTAGCTGTTACCTGCAGTTTAGCTCGTATATCAACAGTTTTATTATGATAAGAGGTGGTGAATAAGTAAACTGTTGTATGTACAATAATGTCAGCTGCCTTCGCGCGTTCGTCTGTTCAGGGAATCGTAGCTCCTGATGTGCGCCCTCCAACTGCCCCAGCGCACGGCTCGGTGGCACGCGCAGCGTCGTTGTCCAGCGGTGCGCGTTGGGGCGTGGGCAGGAGCACGCATCTGTGTATCGTGCTATTAAAGTATACTACTGGCCATTAAAATTGCTACACCAAGAAGAAATGCAGATGATAAAAGGGTGTTCATTGGACAAATATATTATACTAGAATTGACATATGATTACATTTTAACGCAATTTGGGGGCATAGATCCTGAGAAATCAGTACCCAGAACAACCACCTCTGGCCGTAATAGCGGCCTTGATACGCCTGGGCATTGAGTCAAACAAAACTTGGGTGGCGTGTACAGGTACAGCTGCCCACGCAGCTTCAACACGATACCACAGTTCATCGAGAGTAGTGACGGGCGTATTGTGACGAGCCAGTTGCTCGGCCACCACTGAACAGACGTTTTCAGTTGGTGAGAAATCTGGAGAATGTGCTGACCAGGGCAGCAGTCGAACATTTTCTGTATCCAGAAAGGTCCGTAGAGGACCTGCAACATGCGGTCGTGAATTATCCTGCTGAAATGTAAGGTTTCGCAGGGATCGAATGAAGGGTAGAGCCATGCGTCGTAACACATCTGAAATGTAACGTCCATTGTTCAAAGTACCGTCAATGCGAACAAGAGGTGACCGAGACGTGTAACCAATGGCACCCCATGCCATCACGCCGGGTGATTGGCCAGTATGGCGATGACGAATACACGCTTCCGATGTGCGTTCACTGTCATATCGCCAAACACGGGTGCGACCGTCATGATGCTGTAAACAGAACCTGGATTCATCCGAAAAAATGACGTTTTGCCATTCGTGCACCCAGGTACGTCGTTGAGTTCACCATCGCAGGCGCTCCTGTCTCTGTGATGCAGCGTCAAGGGTAACCGCAGCCATGGTCTCCGAGCTGATAGTCCATGCTCTTGCAAACGCCGTCGAACTGTTCGTGCAAATGGTTGTTGTCTTGCAAACGTCCCCATCTGTTGACTCAGGAGCGAGACGTGGCTGCACGATCCGTTACAGCCATGCGGATAAGATGCCTGTCATCTCGACTGCTAGTAATACGTGGCCGTTGGGATCCAGCACGGCGTTCCGTATTACCCTCCTGAACCCACCGATTCCATATTCTGCTAACAGTCATTGGATCTCGACCAACCCGAGCAGCAATGTCGCGATACGATAAACCGCAATCGCGATAGGCTACAATCCGACCTTTATCAAAGACGGAAACGTGATGGTACGCATTTCTCCTCCTTACACGAGGCATCACAACAACGTTTCACCAGGCAACGCCGGTCAACTGCTGTTTGTGTATGAGAAATCGGTTGGAAACTTTCCTCATGTCAGCACGTTGTATGTGTCGCCACCGGCGCCAACCTTGTGTGAATGCTCTGAAAATCTAATCATTTGCATATCACAGCATCTTCTTCCTGTCGGTTAAATTTCGCGTCTGTAGCACGTCATCTTCGTGGTGTAGCAATTTTAATGGCCGGTAGTGTAGCTGTACATTATACAACGTGTACATTAAGCAACAAATTAATAATTTTTTATCATTGTAAACGTTCACTGATCTAAAAAACATGTTCCGTTCCAGACTTCACCCTCTTAAGGGCGTGACGCGCACACTACGTGTACACCCTCCATGTGACCCACACCGGATCAGAAAGTAGTACGGGCTGTGTCAGTGTGACTAGAGTGCTGCAAAGGGGACGATCGTACTCAAAGTGGAACAACGGACGGTCGCTGTGGAAAGTTACCTGACAAAGTAGTCGTCGAAACGGTACGATCAGTTGTTTGCTGAGAAGTTTAATAGTGTCAGAATAACAGCAAAGAGTGTCATGCAAGGCTTGGTCCGAAAATGGCGCCAGACAGGATCTGTTTTGAACATTCAAAAAACATTCCGCAACATGCCTGCGCATCAGAAAATGTGGCTGCAGTTCACGAGAAAATTTTTCACAGCTCTACCAAAACAGCATGACGCCTATCGCAAGAGACTGTCATATCACGTCGACCATAGGGACGAATACTCCACTTGGACCAGCTGTCTGGTCCGGTCCTATCTGACCACCCACTTGATCTGTCAGTGCGCGATTACTTTGTATAGGGAGCTCTCAAGTCTAAGGCTTAGCGCAACAATCCTCGTAGTCTTCAAGAAATGCAGCAATTCCAACAGTCCAGCTTCGATCCGCGTTCAGCAACTTGCTGACCAAGGCCCAATAATGCCTAGAGATAAATGGTGATCGCTTTCAACATTTGCTACAGTCACGTTATAAGGTACTTCCTTCCCTTTGCTGTGTTCCTTTGTACCTGGAACTATGTTCTCCGGTCCAATTTTATTTGCCCGAATTCATTTGTACGAATTATTGGTTCAAATGGCTCTGAGCACTATGGGACTTAACATCTGAGGTCATCAGTCCCCTAGAACTTAGAACTACGTAAACCTAACTAAACTAAGGACATCACACACATCCATGCCCGAGGCAGGATTCGAAACTACGATCGTAGCAGTTGCGCGGTTCCGGACTGAAGCGCCTAGAACCGCTTGGCCACCGCGGCCGGCTTTGTACGAATTATTAAGACGCTAGTGCGGACAGGTTTCTTTAACGTCAAAAAGAGGACTGGAAAGAAGACTGCAACTTACAGAGAACATAAAGAAGCTGTTTTGGCTGAAACGCCAATAAATCCGCACTACGAGACATATTTCCAAGGAATGTGAAATCAGCCAGACAAGTGTCATTCGCTTCCTGCATCGACAGAATTTCCATCCCTATCGTCTCTCATCATATCAGGCACTCGAGGATCGTACAGAATTTTGTCTGTTTGCCCTTCAGTTAATACCGAACAAGAAGTTTTCTGGACCTGACTAGGACGAAATTGTGTCGTCAAATGGCGTGCGAGGTTCTCCGATTTCACTCCTCTTGATTTCTTTCTTTGGGTATTACTCAAAGATGCAGTTTACAACGAAGTCCCCACTACGCCAGACGATATGTGTCGTCGAACCGCCAGTGCATGCTCAACCATATCATCCACTGTAATTAAAGCTGTTCATCGTTCTTTCGAACGGTGATTGCAGATGTGGCTTTTGAATCCATGATCGACAATCTGAACACACGCTTAAATAAAGAACAATTTTTTTATTTATTTTATTTTATTTTACTTTTTTTTTTTTTTTTTTTTTTTTTTTTTTGCAAATAAAGTTTTTGTTATACGACTTGGAAAATAAAATTTATGTTATGGTTTTAGGGAGCGAAACTGCTATGGTCATTAGAAAACAAAATTTATATTATATGAATTGTGTGGTTACCAAATCAATGTTAGTAGTAAACTGTTTATTTCATTTACGTGTGTACGAAATTTCATTGCAGTATCAAATGGTTCAAATGGCTCTGAGCACTATGGGACTTAACAGCTGCGGTCATCAGTCCCCTAGAACTTAGAACTACTTAAACCTAACTAACCTAAGGACATCACACACATCCATGCCCAAGGCAGGATTCGAACCTGCGACCGTAGCAGTCGCGCGGTGCCGGACTGCGCGCCTAGAACCGCGAGACCACCGCGGCCGGCATTGCAGTATCAGATAAGTCGACAGCGTGTATTGCACGTTGCTGGTAATACTGTCATTACAAGCTTACGTTCAGCATGAAACGACGTTTCCTTAAGAAGAATATTTATTCTGCAGTGTACAGGTGGTCACCAAAGTATTTTTAACAAAATGTTTAGTTCAACGAATATATCCCATATGATAAAATTTAGAGCAGTGTAGGTACAGCGTATATTTTACCTATAAGAAGCATATAATGTGCAGGAAAAATAGGTCATATCTTGCTTCTAACATTTAGATATTTAATATATCAGTTGCTTTTTGCTGCGCATAAAGCCTCTTTATTTCTGAGGAATGAACCGTTGATTTCTCTTTTTCAGCTCACGTGAAACTGGGAGGACACACAAATGAGAAATAGTTTTCCTAAGCCCTTTATGATACACTGGTGTCTAGCCTATGTCGTATTTTCATATATAACATTCGTAGGTGTACCTACATCTAGGCAGTAAGTTGGTTTAATGAGAAATAAAGCTTCATTCTCGTAGCGCGGGTCTACCTTTCGGTAAACAACTACGCAGCCTGGTCCGAGACGCTTGCCAGGCAGCGTTTGCACCGCAAATGCCGTTTCCAGCCACCGTCCTCTCACATTCTAGAACATTTCCCGAATGTTTTTTGCGACGCGTCAACATTAACAAACGCTGTATCACTGTGTTTGTCTTCTCAAGAGCTATAGAATGCAGTTATAAAAAGTATACAGTTCCATTTAAAAAACAGTACTTATTTCAATACTTCAGTTGATACTAGCGCTAAAAACATTAACCAAACACACACATGCCCCTCGACGCTCTAACATTTGCCGAAAAGCGCGATTCGACGTGTGTATATATAGGGCGAACATTAATAAAACCGACAAACTCCAGGGACGGTTTTCTTACTAGAAATGAAAGAAAATAAGTCCTATGAACATGTGTCCGGAAGTGCATAGTTTCCACTGTAACTGGCGCTGAAGAATGACAGTTCCTCTGCCATGTGCTGTGTGTTCCTTGTGCGTTGCGTGTTGTGTGATTGACACATCGTACTATAAGCAACAGAATGGTCCGCTATTCGTGTCGGAAACAAGCCAAAATGGTGTTTGTGTACGGTGAAGGTGTGGAAACGGTCGAGAGGCGGTATAGCTATACACACAACATTTTAAGTCCTTTTTGGGTGTTTGTGGAATCATGGGTCCTTGCAGGGAGGCGGCGGAATGCGAGTACACCAGATATGGAGGACCAGATTTTACAGGATATTGAGACGAACCCTAGTACAATCTCCAGGCAAGTCTCCCACGAACATGGTGTACGCCAAAGTACGATTAGAGTGTCATGCATGACAACCGCAACGAGTGCAAAGGTTATCAGCAGCGGATTTCACTCTGCAGGAAAGATTTTGTCGATAGTGTTTGCACCAGACCATTACCATAATGAGATTTCTATCATCATTCCTCTTTTCCATCGAAACATTCTGCCACTTACAGTAACATGCGTCAATCACACAGCCTGCAGCACACAAGGAACACACGGCACGTAGTCAAAGGAACAGTCATTCGTCAGCGCCCTCTACCGTGGCAACGATGCATTTCCGGAAATACATTCATAGGACCTTTTCTCCTCCGTTTTCAGTCAAGAATCCGACCCTGCTGTTTGTCGTTTTTATTAATGTTCACGCTTTATAGCTCTACTTTCTGAAATAGCCAATCTTCTTGATCAGGCTTCAGGCTATCTCCATGCCAAATTTCATCAAAATCGATTCAGCGCTTTACTTGTTAGTCATGAAAACGTAACAGACAGAGTTACTTTCGCGTTTAATAATATTAGTATCAAGATATGGATTAAACAAGTTGTGGATTGTACGAGGGTGATTCAAATGAAAACCTTAAAGCTGTATCACTTTTCAACATAATCTCCCCCATGCTCAAGTCCTCCAGTGCTTACAAAGTGCATAAATTCCTTTAGAAAAAAAATTCTTTTGGTAGTCCGCGCAACCACTCATGCACCGCGTGGCGTACCTCTTCATCAGAACGGAACTTCTTTCCTCCCACTGCGACTTCGAGTGGTCCAAACATATGGAAATCACTTGGGGGCAAGCTCTGGTGAGTATGGTGGATGAGAAAGACAGAATGCAGGTCTGTGGTTGTTGCAACTGTTGTACGGGCAGTGTGGGGCCTTGCATTGTCATGTTGCAAAAGGACACCTGCTGACAGCAATCCACGTCGCTTTGATTTGATTGCAGGCCGCAGATGAATTTTTTAGGAGATCTGTGTATGATGCACTGGTGACAGTGGTCCCTCTAGGCATGTAATGCTCCAAAATGACGCCTTTTTCGTCCCAAAAGAGACTCAGCATAACCTTCCCTGCTGATGGTTCTGTTCGAAACTTCTTTGGTTTGGTGATGAGGAATTGCGCCATTCCTTGCTCGCTCTCTTCGTTTCCGGTTGGTGGAAGTGAACCCAGATTTCGTCCCCAATAAAGATTCTTGCAAGGAAGCCATCACCTTCTCGTTCAAAGCGCCGAAGAAGTTCTTCATAAGCATCAACACGTCGTTCTCTCTTTTCAGGAGTCAGCTGCCGTGGCACCCATCTTGCAGACACTTTTTGAAACTGGAGCACATCATGCACAACGTGATGTGCTGACCCATGACTAATCAATAAACATGCTGCAATGTCATTCAGTGTCACTCGGCGGTTTTCCTTCAATATGGCTTCAACTGCTGCAATGTTCTGTGGAGTCACAATTCGTTGTGCCTGACCTGGACGAGGAGCACCTTCCACTGAAGTCGCACCATTGGCGAACTTCCTACTCCATTCGTAGACTTGCTGCTGTGACAAACATGCATCACCGTACTGAACCTTCATTCGTCGATGAATTTCAGTAGGTTTCACACCTTCACTACGCAAAAACCGAAAAACAGAACTCTGTTCTTCCCTGGTGCAAGTCGTAAGTGGGGCGGCCATCTTTATATGATAGTGCGACGGTATGTGTGCAGTTGCACTATGCTGCCACCTACAGGCCATTCTGCACGCTGCTTGTAGCACGCTTACCAACTTACTGGATAACGGTGCGAAATTTTGATTTGTTATTACAAATTTAAGGTTTTCATTTGACTCACCCTAGTATAAATATTGTATTCATTACATTGAATGAGAACAATCAACCAATGAAAGTGTTTTTACAAATATGGTAAACTTCAAAAGGCAAAAAGTGAATAGCTTTTTCAACGATTAAATATTTTTCCCTAATTTGTGTAATATTCTTGAAATCAGTAAATATCTTATACTACATACATTCCAAAATAGCCTGTGTCCTTCTTCAGGGTTCAAGCTATCTTCATATCAAATTTCAACCAAATTGATTCTGTGCTTTAGCCGTGAAAACGTAACAGACGGAATTGTTTTCGTGTTTATGTGCAACATTTAGCTACCATGAATGTTGGAATATACATTCTGGTTCATGTTCACGTTAACCTGAATGAGGGGACTCGAGTCTTTTTTTTTTCTTTTTTTTTTAAAAAAAAACGAGAAACCCCTGATCTTTTGCGAGGTACAAGGTTCCAAACGTCCATTGCGTACATTTACTTGGGCAATGTTCGTTTGGAAACTAGTTGAGATGGACCTATACTTGTAACAAATAGTCCTGTAGTGGGAAAAGCATCATATAACACTGTTATACGGGGAATGGTGCATGTAGCATACCCGTCATAAACGCGCCTACTTTCCACAAGTGTGGTATAATGTTACCCCTTTTACAGGATTTGTCCTTGATGTATGACTAATGGATATGGAAATCAGACTATTAGTTCTTTCCTAAGAGGCTTTCAGCTGTTATAAAGAAATGCAGCAAAAATGGAATGATACTTAATCTAGGACCTTACTGTACCAAGTTCATTAATTGGTTTGCCTAATGGATTTGCGGCGTAGGCAAAGAAATGATTATATTTCAGCAAAACTGGAGAAGTAAATTTGGTCTTCTTTCCTGCTCCTGCCTAACATAACTTCACAAATAAATATGACTTTTTAGGGTAAGTTCTGAAGAAGACACAGGAATTTTTTAGCTACTACACCCACATACATACGTAGTTTTAATTTAGAAAGGCCACGAATTTTTAATCATCACTATGTGCTGAAAAGAATTTGCCAGTGGGAGGGGACTTCTATGTTTGCATTTTGTATAACCAACAAATACTTGAAAATTCTAATATCATAAAAACACATTTAAATTTATTAAGACACTTTGCTTATACCTTTCTCTTTCTGGTGTCCTGACATAGGTGGGAGAGGGAGAAAAGGGGTTACTGGACAGTCTGCGCTCCCGAGCGGTACAGAGCAGAAGGCAGAAGGACAATTCACAGTGAAGGTATTTTATTGTTTCCTTCTATCTGAGCCAACATTGGTACAGGTATTTACTAGAAATGCGGGTGGTGAGACATGGTAGAGAACTCGTTGTGGAGACTCTTGGACAAACAGGATTTTGAAATAGTTGTTTATTCCAGACAGGACTAACTAATATAGACTAACTAATATACTGGAGGCTAGTTCTAGGGTTAGTAAAAGCATGAATAACACTGTTACAATAGAAGCCAGTGCAGAAGTCCCAGGAGTGGATGCTAACTACAGTAGCAAACACTAGCAGCATCTTACGGCAACAACTTATCTGCAAAATAAAACATACTGAATGTGACACTGTTCACTGAGGCACTCCAAGTGAGAGAGCAGACTTAACGCGGAACTGGACCGAGGCTGGAGTCGACGAACGCGGATTCGGCGCCCAGATCGTCTGACTGAGAACTCAGCCAATATGCGGAATCTAGGGTTTTAAAGAGTCGCGTGGGGGCACTGTTTTTCCCACTTAAGGCCACCCAGCCAATCCCGCAGGTCTCTCGCAGGCGCCTGCCAATCACGGTTTAGTTAGGTTCCCTCTACTGCTCCTAAGACGGGTTTGTTAATACAGTTGTACTAAGTCCGTATTTGGTATCAACATTGTGCAGCTGAAATCTAAACGTAACTGCTCTGCCAAATAAGGCTTGCAACATTATTGTTATACGCCACTTAGCCCCGTCCCTCGGGCTCGCCGGAGTAGGGACTGCTAGGTCAACAGTTTTTTGGCGTTGTCGCTATCTTTCTAACCCTTGTGAGCCTACTGACGTTGCTGTTCTCAGGGCTGGAATCAAGCTGGCTTTATACGCTAATACGTGCCTGTTGGTTACAAAGTTCTACGGTGGCAACCTACCACAGCGTCTAGACGACATATGAAGTTACATGTTAGTTCCTTGAAGAGTAACTAGCGCCCTGGGACCGCGTCTGGGGGCGTCTGCATTTTCACAAGGCTTACGGTTTACTTCATGTAACAATATCTCTCCTAGTTTCGTCTGCCCTCAGCATCGTCTCTGCTTCCGCGTCTTGGAGCGCCTGTCCTCCTTTCTCACAGCTTCAAGATAACACTACAGTAGAAAGGAATAATCAATATATTACATCTTAATAAATGATCAGTCGTAAGCCATAGGTAGGGTGCGGTCACTCTATATTGTCATTGCAACCCTACTTCAGTGTTACTGAGCCACACAAGTAATTTCCTTTTTATAACGCTTCGTACTTTATTGAATTTCATTTATAACTGAATAAAATATTATCTTTACTTTACTCAAAACTTAAGCTTGCACAACCTCGGTATTCGTGAGTGACAAGTTCATCTTTTTAGCAAAAATTATTTCCTCACTTTCACACTACTTATTACCACAAAGAGAGTAAGACTATTAAAATCGTTAAATTTGTCTGAAAACATCTACTTCAGTACTTAAGCAGAATTTCACTTCAGTACTTCTACTATGTAAATCATACAGTACTTTCACCTACGCTTTAAAAGTAAGTCTACAACAATTATTTTCAGGCATTTATTCAAAGACGAAAATTAGTGCTTGTAGATATTGAGTAAAGGACTTCAAATGTTTTTATAACAGGTTTACTCTCAATAATGAAACAGGAAAGGACCCTATATAAGTGAATGATTAGGAATAAAATAACAAGTGAACCAAATTATACGTTTATCACGATAATTATTCAAAAAATGTTAATTTTGAGTTAAAGGTTCACGCTTCTGCGATTCTAATTATGCAGTTCATAACCTGTTGGCTGTGGTCATTGTGTGTGGCGGATAGTAATGGCGGCTATACTACCCATGAATTCCTCTTGGCGCCGTTTTAACGTCCCTAACATAGCTCATCAACTTGTACCAAAGTCGTAAAAATTCAGAAATCGCCATTCAAAGCTACTGTTCAACAATTTACAGGCAAGGCATCAGCTACTCCGTCCGAGTGTTGCCTCTTTACTTCTGCCTACAGATTGTGTCTTTTCGTTTCCGCTCGCTCTTCAGGCAGCGCGGCAGAAACCCAAGCCACCTTTTACGTTTTCCACAGTGACTTCCGTACAGTACAAAAGGGCTATACTTCTTCCCTAAGCGTGTACCATTTTATACAAATGACAACTTGCACAAATATACAAAATTACATACACGAACATTTTGATTTCCTTAATCCATGACAAAATATTAGTAAGTAAATTATATATTTCACATATTTCTTTACTTAAGTTACAAACATACATTACCAAAGCACTCTAACATCATATATATCACACATTCCTTATAGTCTTTGCATATCACAGTTATATTACGAAAAACTAAGGCAAACAGATTTTTTATAAATTAGATGACTGATTGAATAACAGTGTTACACATTCACTGAAAAGAGAAATTCCGCACGTCGATACACAATACCTCCTTTCTGCCATTGTATCAAATCTCTACACAGGCCCATTTTACTGAGCCGATTCGTTACAATCTACTAAAGGATGCACACCACTTCGCTGCCATTGGAGGGTCATATGATCCCCTGGCACCAAAGCGATCAGTGTACTCTTTCAAGTCCGTGGGTAATTTTGTCCGGTGAGCTTAGAGAAATGGGGCGAATTATAACTTAAGCATAATGTTGACATTTGCGCTATTGGGTATATATTTTCAGTACAAAACAAGATAAAATGGGGGTAGAAGTAAAACAAAGCTTACTAACTATGTAATGAGTCACCGGAGGCCACGGGTCCCTTATACATTATGTGATCAAAAGTATCCGGACACCTGGCTGAAAATGACTTTTACAAAGTCGTGGCACCATCCTTCGGTAATGCTGGAATTCAATATGGTGTTGGCCCACCCTAAGCCTTGATGACAGCTCCCATTCTCGCAGGCATACGTTCAATCAGATGCTGGAAGGTTCCTTAGGGATGGCAGTCCATTCTTCACGTAGTGCTGCACTGAGGAGAGGTATCGATGTCGGTCGGTGAGCCCTGGCACGAAGTCGACGTTCGAAAACATCCCAAAGGTGTACTATAGGATTCAGGTCAGGACTCTGTGCAGGCCAGTCCATTACAGGGATGTTATTGTCGTGTAACAGCTCCAGCACAGGCCGTGCATTATGAACAGATGCTCGATCGTCTTGAAAGATGCAATCGCCATCCTCGAATTGTTCTTCAACAGTGGGAAGCAAGAAGGTGCTTAAATCATCACTGTAGGCCTGTGCTGTGATAGTGCCACGCAAAACATCAAGGAGTGCAAGTACCCTCCATGGAAAACACGATCAAACCATAACACTACCGCCTCCGAATTTTGCTGTTGACACTACACACGCTGGCAGATGATGTTCACTGGGCATTCGCCATGTCCACAACCTGCCATCGGTTCGCCACATTGTGTACAGTGATTCGTGGCTCCACACAACGTTTTTCCACTGTTGAATCGTCCAATGTTTACACTCCTTACAACAAGCAAGCCGTCGTTTGGCATTTACTGGCGTGATGTGTGGCTTATGAGCAGCCGCTCGACCATGAAATCTAAGTTTTCTCACCTCCCACCTAACTATCACAGTACTTGCAGCGCATCATGATGCAATTTGGAATTCCTATGTGATAGTCTGGATATATGTCTGTCTATTACATATTACGACCCCTTCAACTGCCGGCGTTCTCTGTCAGTCAACAGACGAGGTCGGCCTTGTACGCTTTTGTGCTGTGCGTGGCCCTCCACGTTTCCACCTCCCTATCACATCGGAAACAGTGGACCTAGGGATGTTTAGGAGTGTGGAAACCTCCCGTAGAGACGTATGACACAAGTGACATCCAATCACCTGACCTCGTTCGAAGTCCGTGAGTTCCGCGGAGCGCCCCACGATGTCTAATGGTTACTGAGTTCGTTATATAGACTATCTGGCAGTAGGTGGCAGAAAAATGCACCTAATATGATAAACGTATGTTTTAGGGGTGTCCGTATACTTTTGATCACATAGTGTATCAAATGATTCGGAAATTATCCCTGAACAACCTCTGAAATTTTGTCGTTGGAGTTGTGGTTGTTTGCGTAACTTTAGTTATGCAGCAGAATAAATTTTTAGTTGCTGCCAACGTTTGGTGGTACATAAAATAAATATCACACAGTTTTAATAATTGTTTTATCCTACACGATTTAAATTTCGAGACAGCTTATAGACAGCGGTGAAAATGCTCTGCTGGGAGACAAGAAAATATTCTCGTCAAAACTGTCTTCATATCAAATCCATAGCGGAGATTTGGTGAAGGAGGTGAATTGGTAGATGTAGGTAATGACAGTGTAACTCTCTGGGTTACATATGATTACGTCACCACCTTCGCGCAACAACACGAGTCCCCATCTACATTGCCACGGTGGGAAGACTTGATTCGGATACATGAAAGGTTATTTCATTATTAGAAACTTTACTATCGGCATAATGACAAATTATAAACAGGAAATAGCGATAAGTGGGTACATTCGAAATGGATAGAAATCGGATCCAGCAGAGAAATTCCTGAATGAACTATGCGGAACCTATAAAAGTTGGCAGGTTTTTCCGTTAAGAGCTTGGCTGTGTCGGAATTCGACCCGCTTATTCCTAAATTGGGAACCAATATTTCGTCACAACATTAGGCTAAAGAAACAAGAAAAGCGTGCGAGTGTGGAACCGAGAAAACGATAGAGAGAGGAAGACGTCTTTCGTCAACAATTACTCTGTTTTTAAGTAGGGAAAGAGATGGCACTTCATTTTATCGACCCTTCTCAGAGTATTGACTTTTTTTGCTGTATGATAAGTAGACGAACGTTGGTCATGTGTTACATAGTGGAACTGTTCGCGATTAGATTCGAAACACATTACTTTGAGCGAATTATACTTCTAACCACTGCCACTTGGGGTAGACCTCAAAAAATCGTGTTTTCCGTCTAACAAAGCATTTCATCCTCTAGAATACCTGAAATTGCTATTGGGATGCGAACACGGGAGACCTGCGTAGGCACTGAGACAATGCGACACTTACCACGAAAACAGGACAACGGAATACTCTTAAAGGGGAAGAAAGGCGGCACTGCTATTTGCCTGGGAGATAACACCACTGGTTGACACTTGCTAATACTTATATTGTTGCCGGCAACACGAATTAAATCAGCATATCGTAGAGTACGCGCATGGATGACTGGTAGCGGCACTTCACTTTTCAAATGAGGATATTTCATCGGTGACCAGGTTCTGTGCTTTTCAGCAGGGATGCTCTGCATACCAGTATTGGACTCACTTATCTTCTCATCCCGATTTTCATTCTTATCTAAAACAAC
Source organism: Schistocerca piceifrons (assembly GCF_021461385.2). Lineage (NCBI taxonomy): Eukaryota > Metazoa > Arthropoda > Insecta > Orthoptera > Acrididae > Schistocerca > Schistocerca piceifrons. Next base: position 776,466,325 of record NC_060138.1, read on the forward strand.
ACATATGAGGTACAGTGTTGTATCGAAATGTACCTATCACAAGTCACTATAGAGAGAAAGAAAGATACTTTATTCATCTGGCCATAGGACGGATGCGAAAACTGTTTAGAGGTGAATGAATTCAGAACTCAGGTGAAGTCGTGGGAAGGCCACTCTGCTTTAAATTTGTGTGCCGTAAATGCGAAGGAATGGGCTCCTCTTCTAGCAACAGCCAGCTGTACGTCACTGGAACAATGATCGTGTCATTTGATTGCAAGAAGCCGCTGGTCGTTCCATCTTCAAAAACATCTCAATACAAAAGGGCCATTACAAACTTTTCTCATTAGAAACTACACTATGTGATCCAAAGTATGCCGACACCCCCAAACACATACGTTTATGATATTAGGTGTATTTTGGTGCCATCTACTGCCAGGTACTCCATATCAGCGACTTCATTAGACATCGCGAGAGAGCAGAATGGGGCGCTCCGCGGAACTCAACGGACTTCGAACGTGGCCAGGTGATTGGGTGTCATTTGTGTCATACGTCTATACGTCTGTATGCGAGATTTCGCCACTCCTAAACATCCCTAGGTCCACTGTTTCCCATGTGATAGTGAAGTGGAAACCTGATGGGACACGTACAGCACAAAAGCTTACAGGCTGTTGACTGACAGAGACCGCCGGCAGTTAAAGAGGGTCGTAGTGTATAATAGTCAGATGTCTATCAAGACCATCACACAGGAATTCCAAATTGCATAAGGATCCACTTTAAGTACTATGCCAGTTGGCGGGAGGTGAGAAAACTTAACATTTCATGGTCGAGCATCAAGCCGGTTAATGCCAAACGACACCTCGCTTGGTCTAAGAAGGGTAAACATTAGAGATTGAACAGTGGAAAAGCGTTATGTGGAGTGACGAATCACGGTACACAATATGCCGATCCTATGGAAAGGTGTGGGTATGGTGAATGCCCAGTGAACGTCATCTGCCAGCGTGTGTAGTGACAACAGTAAAACTCCGAGGCGGTGGTGTTATGGTTTGGTCGTGTTTTTCATGGAGGGAACTTTCACTCCATGTTGTTTTGCGTGGCACTATCACAGCACAGGCCTACAGTGATGATTTAAGCACCTTCTTGCTTCCCACTGTTGAAGAGCAATTCGAGGATGGCGATTGCATCTTTCAAGACGATCGAGCATCTGTTCATAAATGCACGGCCTGTGCTGGAGCTGTTACACGACAATAACATCCCTGTAATGGACTGGCCTGCACAGAGTCCTGACCTGAATCCTATAGTACACCTTTGGGATGTTTTCGAACGTCGACTTCGTGCCAGGGCTCACCGACCGACATCGATACCCCTCCTCAGTGCAGCACTACGTGAAGAATGGACTGCCATCCCTAAGGAACCTTCCAGCATCTGATTGAACGTATGCCTGCGAGAATGGGAGCTGTCATCAAGGCTTAGGGTGGGCCAACACCATACTGAATTCTAGAACTTGTAAGTCATTTTCAGCCAGGTGTCCGAATACTTTTGCTCACATAGTGTATTTGTTGTAGACCTATGGAACATATTTATTACGGATTATGTCAGCATTACGACCGAGAGAGCGGTGTGCTGATACATACTTCTCCATATCCGAATCCAGTGACGCCTATTGGTTGAGGATGACACGGCGGCCGGTCGGTACCGTTGGCCCTTCCAAGGCCTGTTCGGACGGAGTTTCGTTTTATGTCAGCATCCGTTGAGTGAAACTCAAATTGGTTAGTTCTATCACAAACGCCAAATAGTTTTAGATAGCGAAGCCCAGGTTGTGTGTCAGAAAATAATACGTGTTCAGCATTTACTGCTGACACAGTTCTCTAGCAAGTAAAATGGCATGCCAGTTGGAAAAAAAAACTTCAAATTTGAGGTGCGTGGGACAGTACGATTCTTGTGGGAAAAATATATATTGTGGACAGGTTCACCTTGAAATTCAGGCGGTGTGTAACAAATGCAACGTCGCGCCCATCCGTAGTGAGATGATGCGTACAGTTTGGCCAAGGCTGCACAAACATGGATGGAGCCGGTCGGGAAGCCCAGAACTCGCGCCATGCGATTTCCATCTTTTCGGCAAACTGAAAGAACATCTGGGACTGAACGAGATTTTTCGAATGATAAGGACGTTCACACTGCCGTTCTCTAATGGCTCCTTGGAAACGTTACCCGCCGCCATGTATAAACACATTTTACAGCTCTATGTACTGCTTATAGAAGAGAAACAGTTCGGAGAGAACTGTTTGTATCAGCATGAGAATGCACCCTGTCATGAAGCAGCATCTGTGAGGCAATAATGTGTGTTGTGAACAATAACATTCTTGAAATGAACCTACTTGCCCACCTGAACTCAATCAAGTACCGTTGGTGAGACTTAGAGCGCAGACTTCGCTCCAGACCACACTGTCCTACACCACTACCTTTTCTGTTTTTTTATCCTCTTGAGGAAGAATGGGCTGCCATTCCCCCACAGGTATTGAAACACTTTATTGCCTCACTGACTGTGCCCTCAGCACAGTTCAAGCCGTCATAAGGGCGGTGGACATACCCCAAATTAATACTCACTAGCCCGCATCTCGTGGTCGTGCGGTAGCGTTCTCGCTTCCCCACGCCCGGGTTCCCGGGTTCGATTCCCGGCGGGGTCAGGGATTTTCTCTGCCTCGTGATGGCTGGGTGTTGTGTGATGTCCTTAGGTTAGTTAGGTTTAAGTAGTTCTAAGTTCTAGGGGACTGATGACCATAGATGTTAAGTCCCATAGTGCTCAGAGCCATTTGAACCATTTTGAATACTCACTAACGAGTGTCCGGATACTTTTGATGAATAGTGCATGTAGCTCAATTGCAATTTCTTGGAAGTTATACTTAAGCAGTGTACTACGTACTGGTCGAAAAAAACTATGTAAACTGTTTAACACAATACTAATAATAGTATATTGGCGTATTGTTATTATTTTAAAGTCTTACGTATATGTTCGAGTTAAACGCCAAGATGACGGGAAGTTATACTTGGGGGGGGGGGGGGGGCAGTAAGAAACAGTACCCTCGCACCCTCCACCCGGAATCGAGCACTGAAAGACCCGCGCCTGCACACCACACAGTGGCTTTCAGACTACACACGCAGATGTAAACAATCATGACTCGGCGTTTCCAATGCTCCGATGAAGTAACTATAGGCGATTTCTGCTTGTATTTTGCCGAGGGCAACCACGCTAGATACTCGCGCTTCTTCCTCGAACTGTGAGGTCACACGTATCCAAATACATCCCGCGCCGAAAATTGCAAAGTAATTTTTCGATGTTAGTTCCTAATTAACCGAAACAAGAATCAAGTTATATGCTGCGGTGTAGGCCGCAAGTTCGTTATTTTTTGTTACCTCGGTTAAAATGGTCGGAAAATGTTGAACACGCGCTGTTCCAAGAAGCAAACATATATGTCGGTCCTGAGAACTGCTTCGCGTGATGAATACACTTACAGGAAACAAGAACTTACGGAAGAGTCAGGCGCGCCGTGCCAGTGGTTTTTCGAAGCCGGCGACGGCGGCAGCGGCGGCTACGAAACTTAATTTGCGGAGGGTAAATGTTTCCTCCGTTTGTTTTCTGTTTGGGAGCTGATTACAAGCGGCAGGTTTGGAAAATAGCTTCATTAGCGAGCCGGCGTGCGAAACTGTTATTAAGCCCATAACTGAGTAATGTGCTCGGACTCGAGCAATTACCGGCTTCCGTAATGGCGGTGCCTCGTTGTTTTCCGTAATGGCGGCACGGCGGGCGCAGAAGCAGCCGCGCGTCTCTCTACCCTCCTCCCCTTCTGGTTCGCTTTTCCTGCGCCGACGCGACGCGGTGCGGCGTAACTAGAATTTCTGCGTGTCTGGCACTTTCCGCTGATATGGCGTTCAGGTCAAGCGTCTGCACCGTCGGAAACTGAACAGAGAACGATGTACGAACTTACCGAGTTTTAGATCAGATTTGTGACCCGACACAGAATTTCCTCGCACGTAGAACTCAATATGTCACTCTTAACATAATGAAATCACAGATGTAAAAATAATTTTAGCAGTTCCCACGGAAGAGTGATAGGACCATTACTGCATATATTATACTGGGTGACTAGGTATCCCTCAACCCCTGAGATATATGCAGCCCCCAGCGCCTTCAAGTATCACACCTAAGAATTTCGTATTGTCTTACTCGCTATGTGCAAACTATGAGTCCTATAGAAAAAATGAACGTGACGCTTTTGTCGGAAATTTAATGTAAGGGGATATGTTTTCGCTAGAGGCCGCAGTTTTCGAGTTATTCAAGAGAAACCTACAAAAGTGACCTCCAAAGACGTTCATCTTGAATAACTCTAAAACCACGGCCTCCAGCGAAAAAGTATCCAGTACAAAATTTAACTAAATTAAATTTCCTACAAAAAGTGTCTCTTCTTTTTTCCTATACGACTAATAGTTTGCACGTAGTAAGCGAGAGAGTATCAAGATCTTGCACTCGGTATTGGAAGGCGTTGCGGGCTGCATAAAATCCAGTGGTAGGGGCAGCTGAATCACAAACGATATAGTGGACAACGTCAGAAGCTCTATGAGGCTGTCTGCTAACAATATAATTGTCAATAAGACGGCAGTAACGCCTGAAGACAGTCGCGAATTGCAAGAACACCTAAGATCGATGGTTGGCGAACGGACTGGCAGCTGAAACTCAACGTCACTAAGTGTAGTGTACTGCGTCTAGATAAGCAAAGAAATCCACTACTGTACGTTTACGCTACTGGCAACAAACGGCCTTGCCTCGTTGGAAACGCCGATTACCGCCCGATCACAAACATTAAGCAACGCCTGACCTGTTTAGTATCTACTTCGCTCTGCGACCGTCTGGGTGCGCCAGGTGCCGTTAGCTCAGAGACACATAAGTCGCCGAAGTAGTGTCCAACTGAAAAATTTTCAGTGAGCTATATGGCATTATTACAGACGACAGATCTCTGAAAACGGTAACTACTGTACAATACCCTGGGGCAACTAACGGGAGTGAACTGATTTATAGGAAAAGCAGATACTGGCGTGAGATCCACATGAAGAATCTTGAATAAAGGTAATTCCCCAAGAAGGAAGTAGCTTACAAAACATTTGATCATTTAAATTTCGGGATTTCAGCCCCATAAACACTGTTTCTTCTTCTTCTTCTTCTTTTTCCAACAGTTCGGCCTTATATCGGGCAGACGACTCTTACGATCCAGGGAAGATGCATGGAACACCGTAGGTACACTCGAGACTTCCTGCCCAATAAATGAGCTGTAGCAGAGGATTTCATCGATACTAGTCACTCTATACGGTATGAAAATGTCGGATTTCTAGCATCGACTTCCATCTTTCTGGGACTCAGTGCCAAAAGAATCAGTTGAAATCCATTTGGCGAGGTATTAATTAGCAAAGACAACGGCTTCAACTTACATTAATTATGGAATCCGTAGATTTCTGTAATAAACCCTGACACATCGAAATCGCAACATGGATCGACCGCGTAGCCACAGATTCAATTTATGCATAATCTTTGACATTGCTCAACGTTTCTGACTCTTGTGTTTCTGTGGTTTAAGTCGACGAAACAAGTACTGTAGCGAACTGTAGCTGAGCGGTGGAAATATTAGAAAAAAAAAAGAAATAGAGTTTATGCAGCTGCTTTCCAGAAATTTAATTGGCCAATTATTGCAGCACGAAAACATCAATCATTTCGTCACTTGTTCGATTTATTCTTGAATGTTGTTCACGAGTCTGGGACCCTTACCGATTGGGCTAGTAGTAGAAACAGAGAGGATCCAACGAAGAGTGGAACCTTTCACCACAGGATCGTGAAGTCGGCAGTCGGCGCGATATCGTTGCGTAGATGAAAAAAACTCCAGTGGCAGAGAATACAAGAGAGGCAATGTGCAACACGGAAACTTTTACTACTGCACTTACAAGAGAGTGCGTTCCCGGAAGAGTCGGGAAGCAGATTACTCCCTCCCACATACGTCTCGTGAAATGACTACAACGAAGAAATCAAACAAACTGGAGCTAACACAGAGGTTTATAGATAATCATTCTCCCGACGCGACATTCGCGAATGGAACAGGGAAGGGGGGCCGATAGTGATTACAGAAGTACCCTCCGCCAAACAGCGTAAGGTAGCTTTCGGAGTATAGATGCAGAGCTTCATGTATGCAGACGATCGTACTATTACAGCGCGGGCAGAAAATTTTGAAAGTGTCGACAAAAAAGCAGTAAGAAGCCTTAATAGAACTGACAACGTACTATTAGAACAATGAACTATTTCCAAACCATCCATCCCAAAACCCACTGCTGTGTCTTCCAACTAAGAAACAAACAAACATCAAGAACTCTGCAAAATGAAAGGGACTGAACCCAGTCAGAATACTACCACACAACAAAATACATGTAAGCAACACAAACCATGGCATTCACGTCGAAGAAGCACTTCCTGACATTTGGGTTGAAGCAGCGCAAGGTTTATGCATTCATACGTACATCTGCCTCAGTCAGTCCAGTAGATCAGGTTGGAACTGCTGCGAACATACAACGATCATCTGATACATTGGTTGGGGCCTTCCGAAGAACTTCCACCCGGAAGCGAAGAGACCTTTTCAACGTGGGTATCGCTATACAGACTACGTACAGCAGTGGCTAGATCTACAGCTGAGTATATACATACAATATTTAATGTAGTTAGTGTTGTCTTTGCTTCCTTCAGATATAATTTTTTTCTATTTTTATATTTTCTATACTGTGGTAATTTTGTTCATTGGTACGTTTTTTCATACAAATTTGTTCACAACAGTTCGGAAAGAGCTAGGTTAATTGAAAATGTGCATCGGAAGAAACTTGTCTTTCAAGTAAAGGCGGAAATTTTCATTACGTTAATACAATAATTAACCACCGTTTCATAGAATGTATTATCAGAAAAGCAGCATTGTGGCACAAATCTGGTGTTTTTAATTTTATGAACAAAAACGTCTCGATCATGTTTTTTTATTTAACTGTAATCATCGATTTCCCTCGAAGTGGGCCATTTTCAGAACTGCCGGCGTCGGCAAGAGTGCGTCAGTTGTAACATCACGCTTTGGACGTCGACCAGCTGGAGAATCCAGGAAAGAGTTACAACATGCCTTCGCAGCTTCAGATCTGCCAAAATCTTATGCTTGTTTAAACATCACAATAGCTCTCTCTCTCTCGCCAAGGAAGAATTACGTTAGAGATGTAAGAAAAAAATAAAGAATAGTGGAATTATTCATTACAAATGATACACCTGTGCATTGACACTGCACACCTTGGTGTTCCACTTTCAGTATCTGGTGCTAGTAAAGTGCTCTCAGATGCTGTGATAAAGTGAACCAACTGACATTACACTCATTTTCGGAAGTACCGGCATTTAAACCATTATCCTGGCATCCTCCTTAAGCTGCGGATTCCGTAAGTCATCTGGAAAACAGCAAGGCTAATTTCTTCTATTATTCTTCCCGAAGCGAGCTTATGTCCTGTCGTAAATGACCTTGCTGAATGCGGAACGGTGACCTCTAATCTTCCTTCCTTAGTGAGCTGCACGGGGAAATTGACCAAGTGGGCGCCAATGCATACGCTCCGATGTTAACATCGAACGTCACCGCGTTACGTGTGTTTGTGTGACCAACAAGTGTTTCGAAGACAGACTGTCGCAACGTTGCAAGCAGCTCCTCACGCCATGCACGACGCCTTCCTCGTACTCTCCCGCTGGAGTTTATCTCGCATCTGTGACGCGCTCCCCAACCGATCAAATAGAAACCTGTCTGCAGATAGCTTCAGCTAGCTTTAATCAGGACAGCGACACAGTCCGTTGTGTAATGGAAGCTGTGTCGCTGCCTCCCCCTCCCCCCCGCCCTTCACACTCTCCCAGCAACGTGTTCAAAGGCAGATGCTACACTGAGATACGTGAGATTCATTGGGAGAATAGTCAGAAAATGTAGTCCATCGACAAAGGATGCATATTACAAAACATTCCTTCGTTCAATACATGAACATTCCTCGTCAGTATGGGATGTGTACCAGACAGGTCTGACAGAGGAAATAGAGAAGATCCAACGAAGACCGGCCGTTCATTTAGTAAACACGAAAACGTCACGAAGATCCTCGACCAACTCCAGTGGCGATGCTGCAAGAGAGGCGTTCCGCATCACGGTATGTTCTACTTTTAAAGTTCCGAGAGCGTCCGTTCCTAGAAGAGTTGACCAATATATTGCTTCCTCCTACGTATATCTCTCGAAAAGGCCATCAAGATAAATGGGACAGATTCGAGTCCACACGACGGCTTACCGACAATCGTTCTTCCCGCGAACCGTATGCGTCTAGAAAAGGAAAACGGAAAAATGGCACTGGTTCACAAAGTACCCTTCACCACACACATTGAGGTGGCTTGCGGATTTTAGATGTAGGTTCAGACGTAGCTTCTGAAGTCTGGAACCGGAGTACGTGAGCTGCGTTGAAAGCTGCAATGAAAGGAACTGATAGGCCATGAACTGTATGATTTAATTCCGTGTAGTCATGACGATTGCCGTTCAGTTATCACAGGAAGATAGATGCCGCTATTTTGTTTCCAAGAATATCCAACGACGGGAACACGCAAGCTACTTGATTACTACAGGTCTAGTTAGTTAAGGACAGTGAAAGAAAGTCGTCCATCAACAGTTCCGCACAATCAATAAGTAAAAGGGAGTCACTAAAAAAAATTAGATGTAGAGATAAGGTAACGTCATCCACCCACGTAATTGATAACACAATCACACCACAGATGTCGCCTATATAATGGATAGGAACTTCCATAAACTGACATAAAATACGACCATCGGTCCTTCTTCATATAGGTTTTCCATTGAGAATCAACTGGTAAAAGCTATCTTAATTTCAGTTCGCCAAATTCGAAATATAACAGCGCCGCCTATGATTTGTTGTCGTTTAGCATGTAGGCCTTGTTAGCAGGAAGCTAATAAAACAATATTCAGTGTATGTTTAGAAGAGATCACTTAACACTTGACAACGCGGCGCTGTTAGAGGCGGCATTTGTGCGCTGACAGCAATTAATATGTTTATTTATTTCTTTATTGAAAAGTTCTATGATACTACCTTGCGGTGTAACATTCTGTGAAAAATACATAATCAGAGGTTTCGTGGTTGCCATCCAGCTAAATTGCAATATCTCCTCCCAAACAATATTTCCGATCTCGAGACGGCACTGTGGTTTCAAAAAAATGCTCGCATGGAACAGTGTCTTCAAGGGTGTGTGTGTGTGTGTGTGTGTGTGTGTGTGTGTGTGTGTGTGTGTGTGTGTTAAGCGTCACACTTTTTGCTACAGAAAATCAACGTTGCGACTGAGGAGCACAGTTTTCTATTTACAGGACAAGAAAGAGAACTCGACCCCGTATTAACGAGAAACTTTGATGGTTAGAACACTTAGAAACTCGAAGCATTCCTAAGTGCCTCAGTGGTAGCGTTTTGAATGCAACCGGGTCTTCCTTGTTATTGTTTCACGAAAACTTAGGTCTCACTATACTAAGGCTGTACAATACAACACACTAACCACCTGCCTTGGCTATTAGCGAGGACCAGGTAATTTTTTAATTTGCCGAACTACCAAAAATATGCAACTCTGATTAAGTTCTGTGCATTTTTAAATGAACACGATATTTTAGTGTCATTAACGTTGACGGTTCCAAGCATCACAGATCTTTTCTCTGGCAGCGTGCTGAGGTTCCATCTACCTGATGACTTTACAGTCTTCACTGAAGATCTCTATGTAATCTTCGTGGTAGTTAATGCGAGCGATGACAGGTGATCGTGACTGGAACTTTCTCACATTCTTCGATTCCCTCGGTGTCCTTCAGACTATCAGTGAACAAAACGGTACAGAAACTCCAACATAAGCTTCTGTTCACGTAAGGTGTACAAAATTTGCGATCTTAACAGGAGAGAGAAATTTCGTCAGAACTATTTTCTTAGTAAAAACGTAAGATGCGCAGAATTTAACTGACGGATTCGTGCGACCTAACGAAAAAGTAATGCACCCGGAAGGGGAGGAGGAAACAAAATGAAACTTCACGGGTTGAGAAGGTATTTGATGTTATTTTAGTGATTACAGAATCGAGTCGAATTTACAAAGAAACCTTTGCTGTACGAGCCCACTTATCAGTATGATGTTAGACCCCCCTCTGATCTGGATGCATGCACTGGTTCGCGGGAAGAACGTCATAAAGCTGTTGTATACTCTCCGGCCCACAACCACTGTATCTGGTCCTTTACATCCTGGTTACTGGCCCTGGAACGGAGTTGACGTGAGAGCTGGTCCCACACATGTTATATAGGGGAAAGATCTGGGTATCTTACTGGCCATAGGAGTACCTCAGCATCACGTACATAGTTGATAGAGACACGTGCCATTTGTGGACGAGCTTCAACCTTCTAACAAGGGAACCTCCCCATCGCACCCCCCCCCCCCCCCCCTCAGATTTAGTTATAAGTTGGCACAGTGGATAGGCCTTGAAAAACTGAACACAGATCAATCGAGAAAACAGGAAGAAGTTGTGTGGAACTATGAAAAAATTAATAAAATATACAAACTGAGTAGTCCATGCGCAAGATAGGTAACATCAAGGAGTGTGTGAGCTCAGGAGCGCCGTGGTCCCGTGGTCAGCGTGAGCAGCTGCGGAACGAGAGGTCCTTGGTTCAAGTCTTCCCTCGAGTGAAAAGTTTACTTACTTTATTTTCGCAAAGTTATGATCGGACCCGTTCGTTCATTCACGTCTCTGTTCACTGTAATAAGTTTAGTGTCTGTGTTTTGTGACCGCACCGCAAAACCGTGCGATTAGTAGACGAAAGGACGTGCCTCTCCAATGGGAACCGAAAACATTTGATCGCAAGGTCATAGGTCAACCGATTCCTCCACAGGAAAACACGTCTGATATATTCTATACGACACTGGTGACGGCATGTGCGTCACATGACGGGAATATGTTGTCGACGCACCTAACTTGTACATGGGTAAAAAGATTCTTCTACCTTGCCCCATTTAGGTTTTCTTGTGGATGTGATAATCACTCGCAAAAAAGTGATGAAAACATAAGAGTTTGTCACATAAACTGAAAATAAAAAATTAAACTTTTCACTCGAGGGAAGACTTGAACCTAGGACTTCTCGTTCCGTAGCTGCTCTCGCTAACCACTGGACCACGGCGCTCCTAGACTCCCATTGTCCTTGATGTTGCCTATCTTCGCATGGACTACTCAGTTTGTATATTTTACTAATTTTTTTCATAGTTCCACACAACTTCCTCCTGTTTCCTCGATTGATCTGTGTTCAGTTTTTCAAGGCCTATCCACTGTGCCAACTTATAATTAACTCTGAGGGGGGTGCGATGGGGAGGTTCCCCTGTAAGAAATGGTATGACGATACCGTCGCATGGAAGGTAACACACGAGGACGGCAGATCTCTGCGACGTACCGTTGTGCCGTCAAAGTTCCACGACCTGAAGCCATACGCGATGGCTCTCCAGGCCATGGCACCAGGGGTAACATCAGTGTACCTGTCGAAAAAATTGGAAGAATGGGACCTCATCTCATGTCGTTACAATAATCGCTGACGATAGTCAACCGGAGTAGAGAAAAACTGTGATTCTTCGCTGAACACAATGCGACGCCATTCAACAGCAGACCGTGCTTCCTTCACCACTCCGCACTCCGAACTCCGAACTCCGAACTCTGCCGTTTGTGTCGTGGTGTTAACGGCAGCCTACGATGGGACGGTGATTTCCTAGTCCGGCTGCTGCTGGTCTCTACCAAAGGTGCGAGATGACACAGTGTTGCAGTCTTTCATTACTTGTTCTCGACTGGACGTTGCAAATGTGACTGGGTGAGGATGTGCTCGGTGCGCAATACGGGGGTCCTCCATTGTGGTGAGTAGACGTGGTCGATCGGAACCTTGACGACGAGTATGTCTGCCCTCACGTTCCCATGCAGCTCAACATGAGACCACTATCACATCCGAATGCCCCTTTAATCTAAATACTGCACGATTCGACTAGATCGCCAAATCGAAACCCAGAGTGGGGCCCGTTTCAACTGTGCCAGGTACTGATAACGCTGCGCAACACGAGTACGCTGCATCTCCGTGTCCTTCAGTGGTCACTCAACATGTGACTCTGTTCGCGCCCCTTATATACCAAAGTTAACAACGCTGAACACGACCACCACTACGGTACTTTGGTAGCCTGCCTACCAGCCACAGAGAATTGTAGCTCTAATCGTTTACACACGCGTCGATGTTGTACACGTGTAAACGAAGTTACACTGAAGCGCCAAAGAAATTGGTATAGGCATACGTATTCCAATACAGAGAGATGTAAACAGGCAGAATACGCCTGTATGATCGTTTACTGCTGCTGCAATGGCAGGTTATCAAGATTTTAGTGAGTTTGAACGTGGTGCTATACCGGCGCACGAGCGATGGGAGACAGCATCTCCGAGGTAGCGATGAAGCAAAGATTTTCCAGTACGACCATTCCACAAGTGTACCGTGAATATCAGGAATGCGGTAAAACATCAAATCTCCGACATCACTGCGGCCGGTAAAAGATCCTGCAAGAACGGGACCAACGACGATTGAAGAGAATCGTTGAAAGTGACAGAAGTGCAACATTTCCGCATATTGCAACAGATTTCAATGCTGGGTCATCAACAATTGTCAGAGTGCGAATCATTCAACGAAACATCATCGATAAGGGCTTTCGGAGCCGAAGGCTCACTTTTGTACCCTTGATGACTGCACGATACAATGCTTTACGCCTCGCCTGGATCCGTCAACACCGTCATTGGACTGTTGATGACTGGAAACATGTTGCCTGGTCGGACGAGTCTCATTTCAAATTGTATCGAGAGGATGGAAGTGTATGGGTATGGAGACAACCTCATGAATGCATGGTACCTGCATGTCAGCAGCAGACTATTCAAGCTGGTGGAGGCTCTGTAATGGCATGGGGCGTGCGCAGTCGGAGTGATATATGACTCCCGATACGTCTAGATACGACTGTGGCAGGTGACACGTTCGTAAACATCCTGCCTGATCACCTGCATCCATTCATGTCCATCGTGCATTCCGACGGACTTGGGGAATTCCAGAAGGACAAAGCGACACCCCACATTTCCAGAATTGCTACACAGAGGCTCCAGGAACACTCTTCTAGGCTTAAACACTTCCGTTGGCCACTAAACTCCCCAGACGTTAACATTATTGAGCATATCTGGGATGCCTTGCAACGTGCTTTTCAGATGAGATCTCCACCCCATCGCATTCTTACGGATTTATGCACAGCCCTGCAGGATTCATGGCGCCAATTCCAGCACTACCTGAGACATTAGTCGAGTCCCTGCCACGTCGTGTTGCGGCACTTCTGTGTGCACGCGGGGGCCCTACACGAGATTAGGCAGGTGTACCAATTTGTTTGTCATGTCAGTGTATATAGACATCAGACTATAACTTCAGGGTGCTTTAATTTTATTTGCCTTTGAGTATGTATTCACGCAAATAATTTAGCTTCTAGACATGTGCAAGATCCAAATACTAATTGAGAACAAGACTTGGTTACATTTGGCCAATTTTAGTGATTCTGGGCTGCGGGGTCTCAACGTGTCGTGTATTAAATTACTTCATTTAAAATCTTTTACAATTCTGCGTAGAGTTTTAAGAAAAACCTGTAGCGCGGTGTGTGTGAAATTAATCCGGTGGTATCCGGAATACTGAAAAATATTTCTCCACCTGCTCCGCTGTTGCTGCCTTCTCGTATTTTTGCATTGGCCATCTCTTCGGCCGAAATTCTATTGTGCCATGTCGGGTAACGAACAGTTTTAATGCTATCCAGGTTTCAAGTACGCCTAATTAATTAAGATATGTGAACAGTACAACGAATACTATATGAAGAGAATAAATGTTCTGTGAATCTCAGAATTACAACTGGCAGCAAAGTAAACGTATATTAGTTCCTTTCCTAGTCTAGCACAGCCGTTTTAGATTCTTTAAAGACAGAAACCACATTTTCCATCAGATTTACTGAACTCAAAGTCCTGAGTGAGTAATGGAGCCTATTGATTACTCTTCACATTGTTACCATCCAAAGAAAGTTTCTTAGATAATGTTTCTACCACTTTTTGCTTTTGGCTAACTTTCAGTCATCGTCATCATAATCTTATTTTGAGGAGTACCGCCTTTCAGCGAAGTATTAGGCAGCTGGCGTCCACTAACTTCTAGCGCGTAGAGAATGTTGCTCAGAGTCTCATAGTCCCTTCATCATCACCCGCGCCTACGAAATGACGAAAAGTGTCCGCAGATACATTGTTCACGCACACCAACCACGGTATTATTTGCACCTACAGCAGCGTTTAGTCTTCGGAGCGGCCTTCCACTAGAGTCAGAAAACGGAATTTATATCCATTTTTCTTGGACTGCGATGAGCAGGGTACCTGTTTTGAACATGATGAACGTGTACATATCCAAAACCGCTCGGTGTGATTCGGATCCACATCCATCAAACCCACCTGATTTCGTAGCGCCGTGCTGGAAAAGGTGGACAAGGATATTATCATTCTCACGCGGGTAGCGTCGGAATCCAAATGTTGCCAGATTCCGGCAATTTAACAACTGCATAAAATATCTTAATGCGCCAAAAAGGATTTTTATTATCATGCACGTTGTGTCAATAGATGGCTAACCCGATGCACAGTACACTATCCCAAGTGCAAAATGTCCATCTACCTGTTTCCAGTGGCAGAAAGAAATTGATTTTCAGTATTTCATATAATTATTGATCGAATTTAGAAATTTAAAATGCTTTCACACTCCGCTCATTCAGAGGTACAGTCTATAGTTGCAGGTTTAAGATACGCGGGTCACTCCAAAAGAAATACACATTCTTTTTTTTTAAATCTATCTTTTATTCTACATGTTCGAAAGTTTTACAGCGTGTAGATACTTCCTTTAGGAACAATATTTTCATTTCTTCACATAATTTCCATCCCTCTCAACTGCCTTACGCCATCTTGGAACTAGCGCCTGTATACCCGCACGGTATACAACCTGTTGGAGCCACTGTTTGCCAGCATGCACAAAGGAGTCATTATTCTCAAACCTTGTTCCACGAAGAGAGTCTTTCAGTTTCCGAAAGAGATGATAGTCACATGGAGCCAGGTCAGGACTGTAAGGCGAGTGTTTCAGTGTTGTCCATCCAAGTTTAGTGATCGCTTCCATGGTTTTTTGACTGACATGTGGCCGTGCATTGTCGTGCAACAGCAAAACATCCTGCTTTTGCCGATGTGGTCTAACACGACTCAGTCGAGCTTTAAGTTTCTTCAGTGTCATCACATATGCATCAGGATTTATGGTGGTTCCACTTGGCATGATGTGCACAAGCAAGAGTCCTTCAGAATCGAAAAACACTGTAGCCATAACTTTTCCAGCAGAAGGTGTGGTTTTTAATTTTTTTTTCTTGGGTGAATTTGCATGATGCCATTCCATTGACTGCCTCTTCGCCTCTGGTGAAAAATGATGGAACCATGTATCATCATCTGTCACAATTCTTCCAATAAATTCATCTCTACATTCTCGTACTGTTCCAAAAGTTCGCTACATACCGTTTTTCTTTGTGAGCCACTGTCAACATCCTGGGAACCCACCTGGCACAAATCTTTTTTAACGCCAACACTTTCAGTATTCTGCAAACGCTTCTTTCCTCTATCCCAACGTAGCGTGACAATTCGTTCACTGTGATGCATCTGTCAGCAGTCACCAATTCGTTAACTCTCTGCACATTGTCTGGAGTATGTGCAGTACGAGGCCTGCTGCTGCGAGGACAATTCTCAATATTGCCGTGCCCACTTTCATCACGTAACCTGCTTGCCCACCGACTTACTGTACTGCGATCGACAGCAGCATCCCCATACACCTTGGATGTTTCCCACTGTCTCGTTTTCACAGCACAGGAATTCTATGACAGCACGTTGCTTCTGACGAACGTCAAGTGTAGCAGCCATCCTGAAGACATGCTGTGACGGCGCCAATCACGGGAACAGGTTGAACTAAGTTTAAAAACAAGAGGGAAGGCTGTATCTACACAATGTAAAACTTTCACACATGCAGAATGAAAACTGTTTTTTCACAAAAATAGTGTGCATTTCTTTTGGAGTGACCCTCGTAACAAGTACTGAAGGTAGAAACTGTGTAAGGCAGTGTATCTCGGGCGTACAAGGTTCCCAGTCTACAGTCAACAAGTATTTGAGAATGAGAGCACTTTGCGACTTCCTGCAAAATTTAGACATAATTTCCAACCTTTTTAAAACTTTTTCTTGCTTGCACTTACCACAAAATAATGAAAGTAAAAAAAATTGTCGCTTATGACATTTTCGCTGTTCATCAATAAAACTTCAGTATCAGGCTGACGTTTTAATTTGTTACTTCTTCACTACTACGTTTTGTATTATCGCGAAATATGGGAGTGTCACAGAAATGATACAGGATTTGGGCTGGAAATCGTTAAAAGAAAGGCGTTTTTCGTTGCGACGGAATCTTCTCACGAAATTTCAATCACCATCTTTCTTCTCCGAATGCGAAAATATTTTGTTGACACCGACTTACATAGGGAGGAACGATCACCACGATAAAATAAGGGAAATCAGAGCTCGTATGGAAAAATATAGGTGTTCATTCTTTCCGCGCGCTATACGAGATTAGAATAATAGAGACTTGCCAGGCACTTAAATGTGATTTTCAGAGTATCCATGTAGATGTAGATTCGCAAGGAATTTTGCTGGCCGTATCTAGATATACCTCTGAATGTAGCTGCAAAATTAAATCATTGCACGACACATAGTTCAATTGCTATGCTGCGTGAAATATTAGCTTTTCTTAAAAAGGACCTTACATGCTTAACGTTTGACGCAATAACTCATTCGTAAAGTAATCAGGCGCTGGAAGCTTTTTGCACATGGAAGTTCGATTCTTTAAAGAATATGGGGTAGGGTTAATGGAGACGCATGTTGTAGGGAGTCCATTACTTGCACATTAAATGTATTCGCAATGGCGTATGTTGACAAACATCAGTTGTAGAATGGAATAATGACAATGGCTCTGAGCACTATGGGACTTAACATCTTAGGTCATCAGTCCCCTAGAACTTAGAACTACTTAAACCTAACTAACCTAAGGACATCACACACATCCAGGCCCGAGGCAGGATTCGAACCTGCGACCGTAGCAGTCCCGTGGTTCCGGACTGCAGCGCCTAGAACCGCACGGCCACCGCGGCCGGCGAATAATGACAATGAAGATTTGTGCCGGACTAGGACTAGAACCCGGATTTGCGTCGTAAATCGGAGTAATACAGACATTGTCATATCGTATCGTGTCCGTTACTTGTCTCGGACGGTACGTGCAAATGTGAAGAGTTTACGGTGTGCTTTGTGCACATTAGGGCGGTCCTCCCTTGCCTTGTGGTGATCAGAAGCGTATGCCTGCCTGCTCTCAGGTTCCCAAGCAGTTCAACATCGAGCCCCTGGCACGTCTGAATACCCCAAAAATCTGATATTGCATGGTTCGACCAGCCAGACGGACAGAGACCCACAATGACGCAGCTTTCAAACTCTGCCACGTGCTTTTATCGCTGACTCACACCAATATGTGGCATCTCTGTGTTCTTCACAGCGATCACTCAACATCTGACGCTGTTCACGTCCCTTATATGTTCTACCAGGTCTGGTAACAACACTAAGCACTATCGACACTAATCCACTCTAGTGGTCGTTCTACCTGTCACAGAGAATTTCAACTGGTATCATTTACATATTCTTCGATAGTGTGTACGTGTCTTCTGGATGGTTCCCCCTTTTTTTTATTAACAACATCGTCGTCTCTGAAATCCGGCAGAAACTTATTGTTTTTACGAAGGAGAGGACGTTTTGCTAGGCCTAGCTGCTGCTGCGGGCCAGAGATAACGCAGTGACAGAGATAATGCATTGCGATCCGTACATAGTGGGCATAGGAAAATTGGCTGCATTATACTTGCCGCTCACTAACAGAAGAATATGCTGATGCAGTCACGATCTTCAAGCAACTTCGTTATTATAATAACGAATGTTTCTGCATAAGTAGAATTCTTTAACCTCCACATTCACAGAAGCAACTGTCATCAGAGATTAATCTGACATTTCCTGTCGTGAAACGGCGTTATTAGTAACCTTCCTGACGTATTAAGTATGTCCGTGGTAACAACTCAATGTCGACACTTTCTTGACTGAGCTACAAAACTTAAATGCAAAGGATGTGACAGATCTCGGATTTCTCGTCAGAAATAAAGCAGCTTTCTGTACTAATATTTCGTCTTATTTCCAAGAAGTCAAAAAAAAGAAAGAAAGACTCTGGTTGACCTGGGGCGGTGGCTGACACAGGAGTCGTTATCTGTGGGGGAGTGGTTCACATCTCTGGTTGGCCATCCAGATTTAGGTTCTCCATGGTTTTCTAAACTACTGCGGTGGAATGGCAGGCCTGTTCCTCAAACAAGGCCACATACAATTTGCTCCCCAAATTACATGTAATCCGAGCTACCTTTAAAATCAGTTTACACTTAAACACAATGTTGCAGGAGACCTATAGTTTATCGCGGACTCTGAACCATAGGGTAAGTTGGTTCCTTTTTTATTTTCTTATTGGTCTAACCATTGCTTCGGGTTGCTGCGGTACTGTGTCACTAGAGACGGAGATAAGAAAAAAAACCGCTGTACGTGGTGTCTAAGGAAGAATAACAAATACAATCAAACATTCCATATAACATCTGTCTTGGTTTTAGTGAATATAAAGACACAACCGATAGAATGAAACCGCAACAAACACTCGCAGAATGTCTTAAATAAAGGCAGTTATTAATTTTAGAATTGGTTTTCATATATTACACCCACGGCCTCAATGCTTTTTCGAATTTTCTTGACAAACCTTCTGAGATCGTCCTGGTGTTCTTTTTTAAGAACACCATTATTCATAGCGCGATCGATCAGTTCGTCTCTTGTGTTTGCTTTTTCTTTGTAGACTTCGAATTTCATCCATCGCCATAGGCAAAAATCTACATGGGAAAAGGTCTGGGTCCTTGGTGGCCAAGAAAAGCGAGTATTTCTGACGATCCATCTCCCAGGGAATGTCAGAGTTAAATGTTTCCTGACGACAAGAATATGCGTGGCCTCCGTGATGCTGGAAGAATATAGCAACCCTTGTAGCAAAGCAACCTCTTCCAATAATGATGGAAGCTTGTTTTCAAGAATAAGTGTCTGGGTCTTGTAAGACGATGCGGTAACACAACATTCCCAAACAAGTGATTGTCTATCATACTGCACCCCACATTTAAAGAGAATTCTTGAAAATGTGTCTCCGCAGAGACGAGTAGGTATTCGTTGGACCACCGACGTGAGTTACGACTGTTATTGATACTTTCACGCCTGCATGAGTAAAAGAAAAAAATGTCAAAATGTATGTGAAATCTTATGGGACGTAACTACTGACGTCATCAGTCCCTACGCTTACACACTTCTTAACCTAAATTATCATAAGGACAAACACACACACACACCCATGCCCGAGGAAGGACTCGAACCTCCGCACAGTCCATGACTGAAGCGCCCATAGACCGCTCGGCTAATCCCGCGCGGCTGCACGAGTAAACTTAAAGGAATTACTTCCTTCCCTTTACTTTTTCATCTCCTTCTCGGAGGTGATGCGGTGAACGATAAGTATAGAGGCCGTGCGCATGTAATGTCTGCTATGTTCTTGTATTTTGGGCACCAATACCTGTGGAAATTCCGACTGAGATTCTTAAAAGCCTACTCCCTGGCAACTGAATAAAGTCTTCTGCTTCCTCCCACACTGTCCAGGTGCACGTTCTGATGCACTACATCAATTAACACATGAAAACACGAATAAACACTCTCGAATACAGTATTTTGCGGTTATGAAATCGTCTACTGTATTCTCTCCAAGCATCAGCGTTTCCATTATAACAGCCGTAAACACATACCATGTTGGCATTTCGTACTCAGCATTTGTATATACCTGAAGCATGCGTAAACGATGCAGTAGAATTGGCCAACAAATCAGAATCGCAGTTAGAATTTCAATTACGTAAACTGAAGCACAGCTTCACATCTTGAACTTAAAAACAAAATTACAATCTTTAATTATTAATAATGTGATAGGGCTGTAAGGCCCCGTGCAAGTCCTTCAGTTGCACGCCACTACGGCGACATGCCTGTCCTGAGCCAATGGCGCTCGATGTTCGCAGTCAGTCACCCATCCTAGTTCTAACCGGACCCGTCGGTTAACTTCTCTAATCGGGCCAGAACGTGACAATACCGATGGTAATGGATGAATAAACTCATAGCAGTTAGAGTACTAACATACGAAATGAACACATATCTGTGTAGCCTGCTTCTCTGTAACCAATAAAAAATGGGCATATCTTTTATGGAATGTATTATTCCAGTTAGTCAATGCTATCACCTCCTAAACTATTTACTATTCCTTCTGACACACCGTCTACTGTAATACATATTTTAGTGATGACAGCTGCAGAGTTAATGACTGTATTGCACTTCAAGAAAGCGTATTTTTGTGTGACTGAATCGGTACGCTGCGCTGTTAGGACAACGATTAAATTCACGCAATAGATATTACTAGTACTTCACGCAGTAGATTTGCTGCAAACTCCAATAGCAGTAGTACTGCACATGTCAAACAACAGACAACGTTTTTGTCGCCAAACGTCCCATCAGAATTGATTTTTATGGCTTTTCATAACTGAAACGTTACGAATTGCTATGTAAATATCTTCCCCTTTGTCTAATGTGTGGCCGGCCGGTGTGGCCGAGCGGTTCTAGGCCCTTCAGTTTGGAACAGCGCGACCGCTACGGTCGCAGGTTCGAATCCTGCCTCGGGCATGGATGTGTATGATGTCCTTAGGTTAGTTAGGATTTAGTAGTTCTAAGTTCTACGGGACTGATGACCTCAGATGTTAAGTCACATAGTGCTCAGAGCCATTTGAACCATTTTTGTCTAATGTGTTTCGAAATTTTTGAGCGAAAATAACTAGAAAATCGAAACTAGAACCATAACAACTGCATGAATTTGAAAATAATAACTGTATGAATTTGAAAATAATGGGAATAGTTACAGAAACAAGTACAAACAGCTTGATTCATGTGTTCCAGTATCAAAAGAAATACAAATTATTTGTTAAATCGCACCATAGTCTTTATTTCAAACAATGAATACTGAAAGAAATTCTTCGTGGCTGTATCTTTAATTACCAAATAACCGTTGATGGTATTTGCAGTAATTATGTAACATTATCTTTTGCTTGTATCTTGTAGCCTGTATCAGACAGTTGTAATGCGATAAAAGTTGTATAAGAATCTTCTACGTAGACAGCGGAGTGAAGTGCGATCGGCGCATTTATTCGCTAACATATTGTAAACATTGCAGCGTGACTGCAAGAGGTGGTCCATGAAGCCAGATGTAGCGGTTGCGAAATGAACTACACACTAATGCGAGAAAAGATATACTGGCTTCATAAAATGTCGCAGTTGACGATAACCAAAATAACTCATACATTTGGACGCTACATCGTTTTCAGACAAAGAGCAGTTCTCTGTGGAAACGGGATGTTTTACACCAGTCCTAGAAAAACGTGATGTGCGTAATTTGAGATAAACCTAATAATGAGATTAAAGTCTGCCTGTGGCGCCACAGCACCCTCTGCTGCCACGAATGCCACAGGGCATTCATTATACGAGGGTCGATGAAGGCGTCATCGGAACACTCGCTGACAGAAATATCTGGGAGACAACAGGCAGAATAGCAACAAGATTTCTTTCACAAGTTTTATAAAAAAGAGTGGACCGATACGTCAAGAATCCTGTTACCGGACAGTGACACGGAAAGGCTTTTACGTGCTAACACGACACGTTCTATCCAATAGCTTCCCAGGCTTCGCCGACTAGCCGGTAAAAAACGGCTGCCTTGTTCCACTGTTATCTCCAGGGCGGCCCCCCATCAAAATCTCAGGGAAACAGACCGGTTCAGAGTGAGGAAATGCTTCGTTAAGGATACGGTGTGATTCAGAACATTTCTAGCATTTTCAAGCATATTTTACTGCGGAACAAACTAGTACACAAGGGATGGAGATTGGTGATGTAATCAGCAGGACAAAGAATTTTAAATCTAAGGACAATCACTGGACAGACACTACCGTAAAATAGAACGGATTAACTGAAATTAGGTTAGATACATAGTTCGTCCCGTAGAATCCCAGTGAGAAGATCCTTGGGAATGTGGACCAACACAAAATACGTGAAACACATTTACAAAAGAACAGATAAGCTCATAACTCTTTCATGGGCCCTATGTCAGGTGGTTATCAATATGTGAATAGTTTTAAACATGTTTTCATTTATAGTTCATTAAAACGTTCATAACAAATATTTAATGTAAATATTTTCAGTGCATGTGATGCTTCTTAGGCTATTGTAGTCAAGTATCGTTCAAGAAAGCCTCTAGTCAAGGCTTACTTACACAGATCGTACTGCTACAATGAAGCTACGCGTAAATCAACCATCAAATAAAATTTCCCGGAGAACAGGCAGCTGTTCTGTATGGGATAACAATGTGAGTGGCGTGGAGAGCTACAGGTCTGACCGAATTCGCAACAACATTATGTGGTGTATAACACAGATCGCATTAGTTCAGTGGAGCTGTGCTGAAATCAAGTATTAAATAACTTTTACGTTCTGTGACATAGCTACACTGAAGCGCCAAAGAAACTGGTACAGGCAGTCGTATTCAAATACAGAGATATGTAAACAGGCGCTATACGGCGCTGCGGTCGGCAACGCCTATATAACACGTTTGGCTACAATGGCAGGTTATCAACATTTAAGTGAGCTTGAACGTGGTATTGTAGTGGGCGCACGAGCGATGGGAGACAGCATCTCCGAGGTAGCGATGAAGCGAGGATATTCCCATACGAACATTTAACAAGTGTACCGCGAATACCAGGAACCACGTAAAACATAAAATCTCCGACATCGCTGTGGCCGAAAAAAGATCATGCAAGAACGGGTCCACCGGCGATTGAAGTGAATCGTTCAACGTGAGAGAAGCGCAACCATTCCTCAAATTGCTGCAGATTTCAGTGCAGGGCCATCAACAAGTGTCAGCGTGCGAAACATTCAACGAAATATCTTCGTCATGGGCTTTCGGAGTCGAAGGCCCACTCGTGTATCATTGATGACTGCACGATACAAAGCTTTACGCCTAGCCTGAGCCCGTCAACATCGACATTAGACTGTTGATGACTGGAAACATGTTGCTTTGTCGAACGAGTCACGTTTCAAATTGTATCGAGCGGATGGACCTGTATAGGTATGGAGACAACCTCATGAGTCCATGTCAACAGGGGACTGATCAGTCTGGTGGTGGCCCTGTAACTGTGTGGGACGTGTGCAGTTGGAGTGATATACGGCCCCTGATCGATACGTCTAGATACGACTCTGATAGGTGACACCTACGAAAGCATCCTGTCTGATCATCTGTGTCTATTCATGTCCACTGTGCATACCGACAGAATTGGGCAATTCCAACAAGACAATGCGACACCCCACACATACAGAATTGCTACAGAGTGGCTCCAGGAACAATCTTCTGAGTTTAAACACTTCCACTGGCCACCAAACGCCTCAGACATGAACGTTATTGAACATATCTGTAATGCCTTGCAACGTGTTGTTCAGAAGAGATCTCCACTCCCTCGCACTCTTACGGATTTATGGACAGTTCTGCGTCGTTCATGGCGTCAATTCCCTCCAGCACTACTTCAGACATTAGCCGAGTCCATGCTACTACGTCGTGTTGCGGCATTTCTGCGTGCTCGCGAGGATCCTACACGCTATTAGGCAGGTGTACCAGTTTCTTTGGCCCTTCTATGTAATAAAGTATACATTCAGTTCGTTGTACTGCAAAAGTCAGTAACGGAGTAGTAAGAGTTGACCACTAAACAATCATTAAGTCTCCCTTTAAACTGTGTTTTATTGATAATTTTACGGATGATGGCAAGTTGTTGAAACTGTGTATTCCTGAACAATGAACACTTTTCCGGATAATATAGAGTGACATAAACATATGCACACTCAACAGATAACTCCCAGTTCAGTTAGTATCCGACATAATCGACGCTATGGCGCAGTCTCCTGGTGTGGTTAAGGTCCAGTTTCCATTCTATATAATTTTATGACGAATGGGTTAGGTATCCAGCGACTTTTACACAATCTGATGATGCCCCAAAAGGAGCGAAATGCATTATTCATATTAAATAACTTAGAACTAAGACTGCTTTTATTCTGAAAAGAGATTATAGACGTGTCTGTCATCTCCTGTTTTTACCTCACGAACAGTGAAAGAATCATAACGACAGCAAAGAGAATAGCTCCGCTGCTAGAGCTGTAACAGTTTGAGAACAGCTGCATGACGAAAGATTCCACGCTTCCCACGGCTTCGCTACGGGGCTCCCTTCCGCTTCCCGGGATAACTTATGCCGATCGCGCTGGCGCCAGATATGTTCTAGAGCCGGCTCCTCCCGTTCAAAAAAGAAAGACTGTCTTGTGATGGCGATTCAGCTCTCATTTGTTTGTCACCACATTACACTGAAGCAGAACTTTCAAATCATTTTACTTTAGTCATTCATAACTCGGTAAAGTATAGTGACATTATAACGTTGGTAACTGCTATGCCTCTCATTGGGAACTGCGAGCTATTTCCAGAAACCACTGTGTACGAACTGAAACGCTTCATCGATTTTTAAATGTTATTTGATGTCGTTGCGTGCGTAGAAAAGAACAGTTTTATCTTTTCATCTCAACACTTCATTTCTCATATAATTTCAAGTATATTAATGCGTCGAAGCTATGAAAGACTCGGAGAGTGTGACTGTCTGGGGTATGTTGAACCGGTTTTGAAATTCACATGTTTCAAAAAATGATGCAATGGGAAAAACTCAAAAGATTTATGTATTAAACAATCTATACGCAGGCTTTAATCTTTATAATATGCAAGGTGAGTCGCGTAATACGCAATTCGCCTTTTCTTTCGTGAACGATCTGAAGTAATGTGATTAGGTTATTGGTAAATTACAAAACACAGTGAAATATGTAACTGTGTTGGATGTTTAGCCGATTTAACCCTTATATCAACCGAGATACTAAAGCACGTATGGTATTTTTAAACGGAACGATATACATCTCTTAAGAGCATTCGAAAGCGCTTGAAAACATGAGTAAGCGCCAGGCTTATTAATGTTGCCGTTGAAATTCCATAGAAAAATATCCGATAAATGTGCTAAAATTGAAAGGCAAGACGGTCGGAAACTGCTATTGTGGTGTAAACACCGCCAGCTAGGGCCTCCATTGTTTTACTTTTTTTCGCAAAAGCTATTCACTTAAGCATGAGTACGTACACTCATTTTAAATAATTTGTCCACGTTCGTTCTGGTACGCCAGAAGTTAGCATATAGTTCCACTTACAAAAATGGATGCTGACGCAGTATCTATGTCGTATAAAGAAGGGCCAGTCTTTTGTCTTGATAGCCTATGCCTTATTTTCTTATTGCATATAATAACGTAGACTTGCAGTAGTCGATTCCGGCAGACTCACTTTTCAATTTTTGGTATATTTCTCGGATACTGTTGCTAAACTTTTCAGTTCCGACATTAACAATCCTTATGAGAATGTAACTCATCCACGAAGGAAGCGGCTTATATGATTCTATTTGGGATCGCTGCCAGATAGGTTTGACAGAAGAGATAGGGAAGGTCCAACGTGGAGCGGCACGTTTCGTCACGGGATCGTTTAGTCGGCACGAGAGCGTTACGGAGGTGCTCAGCAATCGTCATTCGAAGACATTACAAGAGAGACGTTGTGCACCATGGAGAGATTTACTACTGAAATTTCAAAGAGCACTTTCCGGGAAGAGTCGAACAACTTATTACTTTCCCCCAAATACGCCTCGCGTAATAACCATGAGGAGAAAATTCGAGAAATTAGAGCCAGAGGCTTACCGATAATCATTCTCCCCAAGCGCTATTCGCGACTGGGTGAGGGTTGGAGGGCTCAGTTAGTGGTACAAAAAGTACCCTCCGCCACACACCATTAGGTGACTCGCGGAGTATGATATAGAAGTAGATGCGTATGTATGTCAGTGTACTCGTCTTTTAAAGAGCTTTCGAATGGTGTTAAAGAGATATATTGCCTTGTAAAGTACTTGCTTCATTAGCCCAGTTGATAGAAGAGTTGAAACGATTAAACATGCAATAAAATTTGCTTACCATTCATAAAAATTAAAGTGGAGTTACGACTTAAGTGGCTTAACCCGTGAAGTATTAATTCATTAACCAGCACAGAGGCAAATTTTTATGAGGCAATTTTTTATAAGAGGTAAACATACCATTCTCACAGTGACAGCCCGTGAGAGGTTAGCGTGCAAAGAGCGGTAGCGAGCCCAATAGGCAGAAAGTTTATCACCAGGAAGCAGCGACACTGAAATTGTACGGGCAGGTAGATATGGCGTATGGTGCTGGCGACCTTCATAAGAGGTCGTCACTGGAGCAGTAGGTCGGCTCGCCAGCAAACAGTACGAATAACTGACAGTCCGAATAAGTCCTGTCTGCTTGACTTAAGTACTTCTGAAAATACTCCACGAGGAGGTAGCGCTTGGAAACCAATAGTACAAAGTAACTATGTCGACTGAGATGATCACGTAGCTACGAGGGGCATTCAGTAAGTGGTTCAACACTTTTTCTCTGAAACCACATTGGTTTTATTCAGCATTCCACTACACCATCTTATTCTCCACTCTTTTGGCCACAAAATCCTATTTTTCAACATAATCTCCGTTCATTGCGGCGGATGTACGCAACCTTACTGAGAGGGCCTCTATGCCCGCACTGTACCACTCTAGTGGTAAACCTCGGAACCAACGTCTTACTAAATCAATAACCTCCTCATCATAAACGTACTGCTTCCCGCACAGCGAGTCCTTCGTTGGGTCAAACAGACGGAAGTCGAAAGGTGTGAAATCCGGGCAGTAGGGCGGATGAGAAAGAACAGTGCGTTCTGGAGAAGGAGAAGTACATTTGTGGCGACGAACACGCTGAAGTCGTTTCTTCAATGTCCTGAGGGTAGCACAAACACTTCACAGTTGATAGTTGCACGCAGAGGGAGGATATCAAGCATAGTAACTCCTTCACAGTCCCAGAAGACAGTCGCCATGACTTTATCGGCTGAGGGTGCGAGTTTGAATAGTTTCTTCAGAGGAGAGATTGTTAGGTGCCACTCCATGGACTGACGTTGTGTTTCCTATTCATAGTCGTGAATCCATGTTTACCGCCTGTGACGATGTTCGACAAAAATTTTTCACGATCAGCCTCGTAACGCGCAAGCAGTTCTGCACAGATGATCCATCATTGTTTTTTATGGTCTTCTGTTAGGGTGCTAGGATCCCAGCGGGCACATACTTTTGAGTACCTGAACTGGTGGATTAGTGTGTCAGCACTACCAATAGAGACGTCCAGTTAGGCAGCGTAATGTTTGATTGTCATCAGTTGCTCACCTCGAATGAAAGTATCCGCACGTTCCAACAGTGCAAGAGTCGTAGATGTGTGCGGCCGGACAGCACACAAGAGATCAGGCAGGTTTGCGCATCCTTGTTGCGGTGATGACAGACACATCGCCCTATGACTCACCGTGCTTTTGTTGACAGCCAGGTCTCCGTAAACATTCTGCAAGCGCCTCTGAATACTTGCGATACTCTGGTTTTCCTGTTAAAGAAACTCAATGACAACTCTCTGCTTCGAACGAACCTCTCTTACAGACGCCATTTTGAAGGCTACATATAGCGCCACCACGTATCAGAACTTCATGAAATACTGGGGCTGAAGCGGGAATATTCCACGATATCCCACAACAAATTCTGCGTTTTCAACCGAAATTGTTAGAGAAAGAAACGTGTTGTATTACTAATTGCACGCCCCTCGTGTATGGGCCTATCTACTGATTCGAATAACAATGAAGAGGCAATGAATCGAAATGCGGAGAAAAGAGCTTTGTGTAACAGACTGACTAAAAGGGGCGGATTGTGCGAAACAAGGAGTATTTAATCTGGGTTATGTAGGATAGAATGAGGAGAATTTAATTGAAAAGTGGTCCAGAGCTTGACTACAGCAAGCACGATGAAGTGGATTCTGGTTGAGGTAGCTATGAAGGTATGAAGTGACTTTCACAGGACAGACTAGCGTAAAAATTGCATCAAACTAATTTTCTAAATTATTACTTCAATAAACAACAAAAACACTGGTTCATGAAAGATTTATGCCTGCTCCAGTTTCTATGAATAATGTACACTGATGAGCCAAAACCTTATGACCACTGCCCAACGCGAATCTGAATGCTGCATGGTGGCGTTGAGAGAAAGAAGCACAGTAAGTAAAGCATAGCAGCGCAGCAGCGACCAACGGGGTGTCATTCTAGAGACGTTACAGCCCGCAAATGGGAATATCTACTGGCATTACCGACTTGGACAAAGGGCAAATTGTTATAGCTCGACGCCTGGGTACGAGCATCTCGGAAAGTGCGGAAGTGATCGGTTGTTCGAGTGCTACTGTCGTGACCATCTGTGAAAAGTGGTAGTAGCGCTGTCAAACCTCGAGTAAGCGACAAGGAGTTGGACGTCCACGACTCATCGCAGAACGTGGAGGTTGGAATCTCGGCCGCTCCGTGAAACAGGGTAGACGACAATCTGTGTAGCATATCTTGCGACAGTGTACAGAGATAGTGTTTCGGAGCACACCGTTCAAAGCATTCCGCAGCGAACGACTTCTACGCGTTTCCGTGTTGTCCCAATGACACTCAATTACAACTAACTGAAACCCTCAGCTGCCGACAGGTGTTGTTGATATACTTCGATGTGGACAGCTGAAAATATGCGCCCCAACCGGGACTCGAACCCGGGATCTACTGCTTACATGGCAGACGCTCTATCCATCTGAGCCACCGAGGACATAGATGAATAGCGCGACTGCAGGGACTTATCCCTTGCACGCTTCCCCTTAGACTCACATTCCCAACTGTTCACAATTCTACATATGTAATGTACCTTATAGACATTTTCCCTTTCACTCATTACTCGCGCACGCTTTGGCGATTTCCGTAAGGGTTTGGGGAACCTGTGCGCATTCGCACAGACGAAGGTTAATGGCTGGGTAGCCTTTAACTATATATATGAAGACAGTAACTGTTCTCGAAAGAACAGAATACTGTCGATGACCGTGCAGCTTTTCCCTGGAATAAATGATGACTAACTGAAACCCTCAGCTGCCGACAGGTGTTGTTGATATACCTCGATGTGGACAACTGAAAATGTGTGCCTCGACCGGTACTCGAACCCGGGATCTGTGCGAATGCGCACAGGTTGCCCAAACTCTTACGGGAATCGCCAAAGCGTGGGCGAGTAATGAGTGAATGGGCAAATGTCTATAAGGTACATTACATAATACATATGTAGAATTGTGGACAGTTGGGAATGTCTCACGGGAAGCGTCCAAGGGATAAGTCCCTGCAGTTGCGCTATTCATCTGTGTCCTCGGTGGCTCAGATGGATAGAGCGTCTGCCATGTAAGCAGAAGATCCCGGGTTCGAGTCCCGGTCGGGGACACATTTTCAGCTGTCCACATCGAAGTATATCAACAACACTTGTCGGCAGCTGAGGGTTTCAGTTAGTCATCATTTATTCCAGGGGAAAGCTGCACGGTCATCGACAGTATTCTGTTCTTTCGAGAATAGTTACTGTCTTCATATATACTGTCAATTACGATTGGAGTAGGCATTGGATCCTCAAGATTAGACCGTGGATCACTGGATATGTGTCGCCTAGTCGTGAGAATCACGTTTCTTCTCACTCCAGTTCGATGGTTGTGTCCAGATACGTCGTCATCCAGGCAAACTGCTGGTGGAAATAAGCTCCGCGCGATTGACGGAGGCCAATGAGCGCAGTTCTGTACTTCGGGGTCATTCACCTGGGTTTCCATGGACCTGCGGTAATACGAGGGCAAATCAGAAAGTTTTTGCCCCTGTTTATTTTAGCCAAATTAAGGCTGCAAATGCGAAGTCAACATTTCCATTTCCAGCATCGTGCCGGCCTTATCTGCTGGTAGCTCCGCTACACGGCGCTGCTGTCAGTTATTAAAGATGAAAGCGGTTGTGCTTCACACGTCCATGGCGTTTGAGCAACGAAGTGTGATTCGTTTTCTATGGAGCAGGGGAGGAACGCCAATAGAGATCTACAGGGAAATGCAGTTCGCATATGGGGAAGCTGTCTCCCTTTGAGAACTGCGAAGTGGTGGTGTTGTGAGTTTGACAAAGGCCTTGAAGTCTTGCATGACAGAGGTCGGGGAGCCCGCGTTCGTTGCTGACTGACGGCAACATGGCGCGCGTGGATGCAATGGTGAAAGCAGATCAGCGTGTGCACATCACGGCCATTTCCGGGAGCTTGACATATCATGTGGGAGTGCTTACGACATCGTTCACTGGGCCTTGTTGTTGTTAGGGTACCGGAATGTTCACGTTGGTGGGTACCTAAGCAGTTTTATGACATGATCAAAGGCAAGTGAATGATGTTTTCACTGAATCATCTGGAACGGTACTCCAGGGAGAGTGAAGGTTTCCTGGTCCGCACTGTTACTGGCGATGAAACGTTCACGCTGCATTTCCCGCTGGAATCCAAGCAGCAGAGCATGGTGTGCAAACATATGGGTTTTTTGACAAAGAAATGCCGTTCGGCGCCATCTGTTGGGAAACTGATGTTAACGACCATCTGGGATAGCTGTGAATCACTATTGCTGGATTTCATGCCACAAGGTGCAACCATCAGTGCCGACATTGTTCCATACTGTCCCGTCTGAGGGGTACCATCAGGCGAAGGCAACGAGGGCTTCTCTGTGTGGACAACGTGACTCGGCTCCATGACAATACGAAACCACATGTGGCAATCAAAACTGCCGAGAAGCTCCAGGCATTTTACTAGGAGATTTCTTGGCCACCTATCATACAGTCCAGACCTCGCCACTAGTGATTTCCATATTTTCGGACTGCTGAAGAAGCTCTTGGCAGGACAGCGGTTCAAAAATAACGATGAAACCAAGACAGCAGTCCGACGGTGGTTCCATAGTCAGCCGGACGAAGTATACCACAGGGGCATCTCAAATTTAGTTCTGTAATAGGAAAAATGTGTGAACCGGTGTGGGGACTATGTGGAAAAATAGTGTAAGACACGTAGAATAGGGTGTACTTGAGGGCATTATGACAGCTGTGGACCTCAGATGTTAAATCCCATAGTGCTCAGAGCCATTTGAACCATTTCCAAATGGATGTCTCACCTGATACTGCGGCCGTTACATTACTTCAAAGAAAACAATAGTTGTTGATGGTATAAACGGAAGTAACTTCTGAGAACTAAAGTGCAACAAAATGTGGTTGAGGATTCATCAAGAAGTGCACTTGTGTGCAGTACTGTAACGTACACTGTTGGTTTCTTAAAAAGTCGCAATGTAGCAGCGATTCTGCGTGCCATGGATTCTACAAGTCGTTGGTAGACTTCCGGAGGTATGTGGCACTTAGTGTCTGCTCACAAGTTTTGTAGGCATGGAAGTGGTGTCCCATGGTGTCCCAAATGTGTGACATCGAGTTCAGATCAGGCAAATTTAGTGGCCAAAGCATCAGCGTAAGCTCACTATAATCCTTCTTAAACTGGTGTAGCATGATCCTCGCCTTGTGATACCATCACCATCCACCATGCACAAAGATGGTTGGAAATAAAATTCAGGTAATCCACAGCTGTTCAAATGGTTGAAATGGCTTTGAGCACTATGGGACTTAACTTCTGAGGTCATCATACCCCTAGAACTTAGAACTACTTAAACCTAACTAACCTAAGGACATCACACACATCCATGCCCGAGGCAGGATTCGAACCTGCGACCGTAGCGGTCGCGCGGCTCCAGACTGAAGCGCCTAGAACCGCTCGGTCACACCGGCCGGTTCCATTTGGAAGAGATGTATCTCCAAATCTGTGGTATGGAAAGAAAAAAAGTGCCTTTGCGTCAAAGGTGAAACACGTATTGTTCCACAAAAACAGTTTACTTAAGTACTGTCATCTTTCATCAGTCAAACATTCAAATAACGCTCAGTGCGCTATAAGTAACAAATTAAAGATCTGTGACTTATAGATCTTGCGAAGTAAATGTTATAAGACAATTACTCAGAGTTATTTAAATTCTATATATTAGGGGCTTTGTGTACAATGTCATGTAAGAAAAAAAAATTATTTTGCTATTTTGTCTAAAACTGACATGGTGAGACCGTGGCTGTGTACAATTAATGTAGATTAATTCTTACAAAGAAGAAGACAGCAACCAGCCACTATTAAATACACTTTACATTATCGTCAGTTTTCGATTTTTATTCTTCCACTGTGGCGGAATATTTTTGGTGTGTTGATGCCCTTCGGTAGATTGGTTCAAATGGCTCTGAGCACTATGGGACTTAACGTCTAAGGTCATCAGTCCCCTAGAACTTAGAACTACTTAAATCTAACTAACCTAAGGACATCACACACATCCATGCCCGAGGCAGAATTCGAACCTGCGACCGTAGCGGTCGCGCGGTTCCAGACTGTAGCGCCTAGAACCGTTCGGCCACCCCGGCCGGCCCCTTCGGTAGAAAACAGTGTTAGAAGCGCCCTATGTGAAAATAACTAACCTCCAAATGATGAAATGTAGAGTAAATAAAGATGTGAGGTTAAGTTGTTATGGTACTTACGTCGAAAATTCCGCGCGATTTTGTTGCGAAGTTGCAAGATTGTATTTTTCGAATATTAATAGTGGCTGGTTGCTGTCTTCTTCTTTGTAAGAATTAACCTACAGCAATTATTTTGATCGAAATGTGCTTAAAGTATTCACCTTTAACAATATTTACTATGGTTAAAGAACTGTTAATGATTATTTTGACAAAAAAAGAGAAAAAGAAAAACTAGAGAAAAATGTTTATATTTAAGAAGCATATGTTTCATTATGGGACTATTCTGTAAAACGCGAAAGCACATGACCGGATAAGGCTATCGGAGAGAGGGAGGGGGAAGGGGGGCGGAGAGGCGCACGGCAGGAAATACGTGTATGGGTGTCGACTGTTTAGGGTGAGGGAAGGTCATTTAAAGCTGAAGCGCCGAATACGTAAACCGTGGCAGCCAGTCAACAGATAAAACAGGAACGGCAGTAATACACAATCCACCTGCACTGAAGTTTGTCGACATCGTATGGCACGTTTCGTGAAACGTTTTTCATAGAACAAACAGGAGCTTCACATTGAACTTGCTGTTAGATATGAAACAGGATAAAAGAGGGGCAATTGCATAATTTAATTTTCCGTCAACCCATTAGAGTTAAAATATAAGTCCATATTGGACAAGGACATGGATGGTAATGGAGCGCGGCCTTGCTCGAGGAACGATTACAATGTTCGCCTGAAGTGATATAAGGAAAGTAAAGAAAGCTCAAATTGAGTAGGCTGGATAGGCATCTGAACGATGAACCCGCCGGCCATAAAAAATGGTCATGGTGAAATAAGGGGAGCACAGCCATAAGAGAAGTTCCTAAAGAACAACTGTTTTATAGGTACGATACCTTGATTAACTGATAAACAAATGGGTGGAAAATTAGAGCAGAACGAATCCTTTGGTTCCCGGTACATTAAATTTGACATTAAGGCTAAGGCTCGGAATGCATTCGCAGAAAAGTCTGGTAAGAACGCACGAAACAGTTCCTCCAGAAGTTACAGAGGACAGAAAATGTATTCCTAACAGATGATGCCAAAAGTGTTCGACCGAAAGTGCTAACGACAGAAAAGTTGATCGACGTGCAAGTAACATGTTCCGTGCGTACCGTGAAGTCTTTACGGCCCCTATCTAGCTAATGTGGTGTCTCCGTTGATAATGCCGACAAGGTACAGCGCAGGTGTTTAAAGATGCATCCGTAGATTAGGACATGTTTATGAGTTATTACTTGAAGACAGTATACAGTGAGTAGCTTTCTATCAATGGCTGATGTCATCCGTAACACTATAAGGAGAAGAACAATGTGGTTTCTTTTCATCTGACGAAACACGGTACGATCTTGATGGACATGTGACGGTACTTTTTTTCAGTTGACTTCCATCAGCCATAATATAGTTGAGGAAACGCATGACACAAAGCTATGTCAGTCTTTCTTTATTGTTACTGTAGGTTTCGGTAAAATACCATCTTCTCGATGTCTGTATCAACGATAAAGAGCAATCCAATCACAGAAAAAATATATACAAACATCGTTAGATTAAGTGGTAAATACAAAGTAACACTTACGTTAAACGACCAGATGTCGTTATACATACTGACATGGAGAACTACATTTTAGCTAAGAACTCTTCATAATGGCGCATCTTCGCCACAATAGTAAATCTTTTAACATGCGGTCAACGGTAACCCATTATATAACAATTAAAACTGATCGTAATGTAGTGAGCAGATAGACAAAACATATATCAAAGATGATCGATCACGCAAGAGTGTAAAATCGACTTTGTGAACTATTATATGTTACATCTCTGCACTGTTAACTTCCATGATCGATCATCTTTGGTATGTGTTTTGACTTTTATGCTCACTACATTACCATCAGTTGTTATTGATGTCTAATGAGTTACTCCATAGCCTCCTGTGTTAGAACATTTACTATTGTGCTAAAGATACACTATTATTAAGATTTGAGAGTTAAAATGTGATTCTCCATGTCAGCTGAGTAATATTAGTCTTTTTTGTAATACTCTGTTTTTACCCATTAACCTAACAATGTTTATCCACGTTTTTTCAATAGATGGTTTTCTCTTTTCGTTGACACAGATGCGAGGAAGTCGGTTTTTTTACTACCGAAACCGGTAGCAATAACAAAGAGAGACCGTCACAGTTTTATGTCATGCGTTTTCTCAAAGAGATGTGAATGGCAGAACTGACGCATTTGGGTCACGGCGACTCACATCAGTGGCAGGTATGAACTTTAAATGTTTGGTGTGTAGTCTCACGTAGACGAATGTTCTTCACATTCTTCCAGTGCAGGATGAACACCGAGTGCCACGTGCAAATGTTACAATGTATAAGAACTGCACGCGAATAGCAGCTGAAGCACACGTGGCTTCATCCGCAAAATACTACACAGTGGCCAGCCGCTGTGACCGAGTCGTTCTAGGTGCTTCAGTCTGGAACCGCGCTGCTGGTACAGTCGCAGTTTCGAATCCTGCCTCGGGCATGGATGTGTGTGATGTCCTTAGGTTAGTTAGGTTTAAGTAGTTCTAAGTCTAGGGGACTCATGACCTCAGATATTAAGTCGCATTGTGCTTGAACCATTTGAACTACACCGTGTCTGTGCTGAATCGGTGTTTTCGTCACCGCTGTTTTCGAATGGGCTGAAGCTCTCTCTCTTTTTATCTCCATGCGAATTGTTCTTGACGAGATGCCTTAAGGATGCTGCTTCCAGTGCTGACGCTCATACTACTCTCGAATTGCAGAAATAAATCGAACGATGTGTTGCGATAATTCCTCTACAGATGAGTACATATATGTTTAAGAACGTGCAACGTCGTTTTCAATTATACGAATCGAGTAACGGAAACTACTTTCAGGAACTTTTGTGATTTACATATTTTCCTGTAAGCTTGTATTAATTTTTTGAGCAAAAAAAAAATGGTTCAAATGGCTCTGAGCACTACGGGACTTAACATCTGAGGTCATCAGTCCCCTAGAACTTAGAACTACTTAAACCTAACTAACCTAAGAACATCACACACATCCATTCCCGAGGCAGGATTCGAACCTGCGACCGTAGCGGTCGCGCGGTTCCAGATTGAAGCGCATAGAACCGCTCGGCCACAACGGCCAGCATTTTTTTAACATTCCATACAATGTTCTGCGTAATCGAACCGATTTACAGGGTGCCTATAATTAAAATTTTGATACATGAGAGAGCCTCCATGAAAAACTAGTGATCGTAGGACAATGAGAAAAATGGCTCTGTGCACTATGCGACTTAACTTCAGAGGTCATCAGTCACCTAGAACTTAGAACTACTTAAACCTAACTAACCTAAGGACATCACACACATTCATGCCCGAGGCAGGATTCGAACCTGCGACCGTAGCGGTCGCTCGGCTCCAGACTGTAGCACCTAGAACCGCACGGCCACTGCGGCCGGCGGACAATGAAACATTTGTAAGGACATGCAGAGGAGAAATAACGAACAAAAATTCAAAAGGGTAAGATCTGTTAATTGCTTACCATGTTTACGTTCCAGGCTACAAACTTTGCTCACAAGGGAACCTCCCCATCGCACCCCCCTCACATTTAGTTATAAGATGGCACAGTGGATAGGCCTTGAAAAACTGAACACAGATCAATCGAGAAAACAGGAAGAAGTTGTGTGGAACTATGAAAAAATAAGCAAAATATAAAAACTGAATAGCCCACGTGCAAGATAAGCAACATCAAGGATAGTGTGAACTCAGGAGCGCCGTGGTCCCGTGGGTAGCGTGAGCAGCTGCGAAACGAAAGTTTCTCGGTTCAAGTCTACTCTCGAGTGAAAATTTCACTTTCTTTATTTTCGCAAAGTTATGATCTGTCCGTTCGTTCATTGACGTCTCTGTTCACTGTAATAAGTTTAGTGTCTGTGTTTTGCGACCGCACCGCAGTACTGTGCGATTAGTAGACGAAAGGACGTGCCTCTCCAATGGGAACCGAAAACATTTGATCGCAAGGTCACAGGTCAACCGATTCCTCCACAGGAAAACACGTCTGATATATTCTATACGACACTGGTGACGGCATGTGCGTCACACGACAGGAATATGTTGTCGACCCACCTAACTTGTACACTTCACGAATGGGTAAAAAGATTCTTCTACCTTGCCCGATTTAGGTTTTCTTGTGGATGTGATAGTCACTCCCAAAAAAGTGATGAAAACATGAGTTTGTCATGTAAACCGAAAATAAAAAATTAAAATTTTCACTCGAGGGAAGGCTTGAACCAAGGACCTTTCGTTCCGCAACTGCTCACGCAAACCACGGGACCACGGCGCTCCTCCGCTCATATTTGCCTAGATATTGCCTATCTTGCACATGGACTACTCGGTTTCTATATTTTGCTTATTTTTTCATAGTTCCACACAACTTCTTCCTGTTTTCTCGATCGATCTGTGTTCAGTTTTTCAAGGCCTATCCACTGTGCCAACTTATAACTAAATCTGAGGGGGGTGCGATGGGGAGGTTCCCTTGTCAGTAACATGACTACCTGCATCCACAACAGCCCGGAACCGTACGAGCTTGTCAGTAACATGACTACCTGCATCCACAACAGCCCGGAACCGTACGAGATATTACTCTACTGCTGTCCGAAGCAACGGAGGACGATGCAAAGTTCAGATGTCGCGGCACAGCTCGTGCACGGCTTGAAGATCGCATTCGGCGTCCAGAATTTTCAGCTATTGCAACAGTAACTTCTTGAACAATTTGTGGCGCAGTTGGTCGTCTGCCTCTCCCAGGACTAATTTCGTCAACCTCGGTGCGGGAAGAGGATGTGTCCATATTCCTTTAATACGCGGATACGCGCGAAGAGTAGCAGCGCTACGGCTGTTGTTTTGATAAAAGAATTCTACGAGTGAGGCCCCGCCAACCTTGTCCAGACGCATGTTACTGTTTGCTACTGCAATGCACACTGATGCTTGTGCTCAACCAGCACCGGCACCCGGCGGAAAGTGATGACACTAACACCATTAACAGCCGAAATCCTGCAGTGCACCGTCTGGACATCATTCCTATAACGTTGAATACGGTGAATAGTTTTCCGTCTCCACTGTCTCAAGTAGCGAAAGACTAATTAGAACCACCATGTACGTCAGGCAGTTCGCATAGACGCAGCGTGCGCGTGCGATGGAGACCGCGGCGGGTGCAGCCGTGGTGTGGTCGGTGCCTTGTCAGCGCTGTGTTAATCATACCGTGAGGCGCGGGGAATTGTGAGCGCGTCCCACCATTGTCGCCGCGCTACTGAGCGCGAGGACGCGTCCAGGCCGGCTCGTGCTGCTGCCAGCGGCGCGCATGGGGAGAACGGAGGACGGCTCCCACAATTATCTGGCGCAAGAATGCGGCCCGGCCGCTGCCCCTGTTCCAGTCATGTCGATGCTCAGCACGAGATACTTCCGACAGCAAACTTGGCTGTTCTACGGGCTATGCTGCTAGTATAACCGACACACTTGCGACTAGACAGATGTAATACCACACTGATCACGTAAATAAGAAACAATCAAAGGAACAGCATTACCCTGGGGAAGGAAATGGCGGCTGGCGTGAAGCTCAGTCTGTTGTTATCATGGCACTCCTGCAGCAAATTGTCACACGTAAACATGCAACGCTACATTCCGCTTCCTTATCAGGACGTATCTGACAACTGAACGCGCGAAAGTAGGGTCGCTTAAGACGCGTGTGAGGAAACAACTGGGAAGGCCACATTCGTTCATTGGCGTCGAGATAGTAGCAGCAAGTTGAGCTCGGACAACATCTGTGATAAAGACGTTTCTGGAGGTGTCAATTCTTCTTTTTGGGTTAGTGTACTCGACGGAGGTAAGGGGGGGGGGGGGGGGAGTCGGTTATCCTCCCACCATCCTCTCACTTTCAACCTATCTTAGATGTGAACTATTTTAATAATAATAACAATAAAAAATACAACCAATATTAAAATATAGTAATAACAAATTGTTAGTTATCATGAACAATGTAAAATATTTTGATGCCCTCTAGTATTACGGGTAACTAAAATATTTCTGTTTGCTGATGACACTAGCTTGGTAGTAAAGGATGTGTGCAACATTGGCTCGGTTTCAAATAGAGCAGTACATGACCTCAGTTCATGGCTCGTAGAAAATAAACTAAGTTAAATCACAGTAAGACTCAGTTTTTACAGTTTCTAACACACTATTCAAGAAAAAATGACGGTTTAATTTCACAGAATGGGCATGTGATTAGTGAAACTGAACAGTTCTATTTCTAGGTGTTCAGATAGATAGTAAGCTGTCATGGAAAGCCCACTTTCAGGATCTTGTTCAAAGAATTAATACTGCCATTTTTGCTATTCGAACGGTGTCAGACGTGAGTGATACTTCGACACGAAAATTACTCTACTTTGCTTATTTTCATTCGCTTATGTCGTATGGTATTATGTTTTGGGGCAACTAGGATACATTCTACAAGGATATTTTTAGCCCAGAAACGGGCGGTTCGGGCAATAAGTGGTGTGAGTTCACGAACCTCTTGTCGACCTCTGTTCACGAGTCTGGGTATTTTGACATTGGCCTCTCAATATCTATATTCCTTATTGTCGTTTCTTGTTACCAATATTAGTTTATTCCCAAGAATAAGCAGCTTTCACTCGGTTAATACTCGGCACAAATCAAACCTGCATTTGGATCGGACTTCCTTAACTCTAGTGCAAAAAGGTGTGCAGTATACTGCTGCATCCATTTTCAATAAGCTGCCACTCGAATTCAAAAATCTTAGCAGTAATCCACGCGCTTTCAAACCGAAACTGAAGAGTTCCCTCATGGGTCACTCGTTCTATTCTGTCGAGGAGTTCCTTGAAAAATTAAGCTGATTCTTATTGTATTGATGACAGCGTTTACTTAAACTTATAGACTAACTTTTTTCAGGTTCATGAACATTTATTTTTATCTGTTATTACTTTTATGTTGTAATTTCATGTACTGACACGTTCCATGACCTTGGAGCTTTGCTCCTCAATTTGGTCCTACAGAACTTGACGTGTAAATAAAATA
Organism: Schistocerca piceifrons; assembly: GCF_021461385.2. Lineage (NCBI taxonomy): Eukaryota > Metazoa > Arthropoda > Insecta > Orthoptera > Acrididae > Schistocerca > Schistocerca piceifrons. Next base: position 776,506,432 of record NC_060138.1, read on the forward strand.
CTAAAAACAATAATTATGACTGCTTTGCCCACCTCCGTAGCAGAGTGATCAACGCAAAAGACCCTCATGTGCGGGAGGGAGAAACCAGGTTCGATTCTTGGTACTGCGACGGGTTGGTGGACTGTACCGGTGTGCTCACGGCCCCGTGATGCCAACTGAGAGGCTGCCTGATTCAGAGGCAGCGCCTCCAAAGTCGTGACGCCGACAACGGGCGGGAGTGCGGTATGCTCACCCCAAGCCCCTCCATATCAAGTCTGATGATCAATGACTGAGAATGACACGGCGGTCGGTCGACTATTACGTGGGGTTTTCTTTTCCTCCGTGACGATTATCTGTTTACTTCAGTGAATAGCACGAGGGTTGCCCAGAAAGTAATGTACCGCTTTTTTTTTTCTCAGCCGGAAACAATGCTACGAATGCGAAAAGTTGTGTATGTTTTATTTCAAGCCTCCTGAGTGATCGCGCCAAGAGGGAGCTGAAAATCTTGCGCAGCGCGCATTCGCTCTGCAGCTTTCGCAAGTTAGTTTGAGGTTATTTCCCAGACTGATAGACTGCAAGTGTTCTATATCAAATCGTTCGTCTCGACTTCCACTACACCACTGTTGTATGTTGTAAACGATTTACATTTATACCTTCAAAATTGTGGAGATATCATTTTCACATAGACATTTCAGAAAATTAAATGTTGCAAGAAAACTAAGGATGTTTTGTTCTAGAACGATGTCACCAAATAAATGTTACTCATACTCATACATACTACAGCTGTCATCAAGCCGAACGTTGGTTTGGACACTACAGTTCTGTACTAGGCATGGTCCTATAGGACAATGTATTCCCTCACCTTCCTCCTACCTCTGAAGTTACTTACAGAGCCAGTCATAGAGGGACCTACAGTTTAAAGAGAACCTGTTATCACGACGCAACTAGGTATTTTTGATTAATAAGCATCGCGAGTAAGAAAACAAGTAACGTGACAGATAAAAATCCAAGACCAGTAGACCGGCTCTTAACTATTCATAATGTATATTTCTGTTGAACACACGTGGAATAGACACTAACAAAAAAAGGGACGTTCAATAAATAATGCAACGCCGCGCGTGATTAGCCGAGCGGTCTAACGCGCTGCAAAAAATGGTTCAAATGGCTCTGAGCACTATGAGACTTAACATCGGTGGTCATCAGCCCCCTAGAACTTAGAACTACTTAAACCTAACTAACTTAAGGACATCACACACATCCATGCCCGAGGCAGAATTCGAACCTGCGACCGTAGCAGTCGCGCGGTTAAGGACTGAGCGCCTAGAACGGCTAGATAACGCGCTGCAGTCATGGACTGTGCGGCTGGTCCCGGCGGAGGTTCGAGTCCTCCCTCGGGCATGGGTGTGTGTGTTTGTCCTTAGGATAATTTAGGTTAAGTAGTGTGTAAGCTTAGGGACTGATGACCTTAGCAGTTAAGTCCCATAAGATTTCACACACATTTGAACAATAAATGGCTCTGAGCACTATGGGACTTAACATCTATGGCCATCAGTCCCCTAGAACTTAGAACTATTTAAACCTAACTAACTAAACTAAGGACATCACACAACACCCAGTCATCACGAGGCAGAGAAAATCCCTGATCCGGGCGTGGGAAGCGAGAACGCTACCGCACGACCACGAGCTACGGGCAACAATAAATAATGCAACACTTTTTTTTTCTCGGCCTATTTCGGTTGAACAAATGCGGAATTTGCGATGGGACATCGCGGAATACTTCAGCTTCTGCTCCACAGTTTCATAAAGTTCCGATAGGTGGCGGCGCTGTACGTAGTCTTAAAAATGGCGTCTGTAACGGAAGTGCGTTCCAAGCTGACACCTGCTGTTGAGTTTCTTTTAGCGGAAAACCAGAACACCGCAGATATTCATAGTCAGTTGCAGATTGTCTACGTAGACATGACAGTGAACAAAAGCACTATGAGTCGTTGGGTGAAGCGTCTGTCATCAACGCAACAAGGTCTCTCACCGTGCGGACACACTCATTCGAGGTGATCGACGGATCGCAATCAAAGATGTGGCTGCACAGTTGGACGTCTCTGTTGGTAATGCTGACACACTCATTCACCAGTTGGGGTATTCATATGTGTATGCCCGCTGGGTTCGACACCGCAAAACAGAAGATTTTTTTTTTTTTTTTTAAGAATTACACTGCCATTTGACTGTATATTATTGTAGTTTTCTTAAATGCTATCTAGATTTCGGCTTTTGTGCAGTTATCGAGTACAATGCTAATAGTTCTTAGACCATTAAAACCTTTAACATTGTACTCTATAGTGGCGTAAAAGCTTAAATCTAAATAATACAGAAGAAAAATATAGTAATATACCGTCAAATGGCGGTTTATTCTTTCAAAAAATGACTGTGGCTCAGCACTACCGAAAACATTTTAAAAGAAGACTATTAAGGGCAACGGAGGGTCGTCTGTGCGGAGTCGCTTGCACGTTACGAGACCAATCGTGACAATTTTTGTCAGACATCGTCACAGGCGATGAAACATGGATTCATCACTTCGAACTGAAAACAAAACGGTAATTCACGGAGTGGCGCCACACCATCTCTCCTCCAGAGCAAAAGTACAAAGCCGCACCATCAGCCAATAAAGTCATGGCAAAGATCTTCTAGGACTCTGAAGCGATTATTTTGTTAAATGCCCTCCGTCATAGTTCAACGATAAAGTCTGAAGTGTACCGTGATACCCTCACTCAGCAAATTGGAGAAACGACTTCAGCGTGTTCGTCACCACAACAACGCAAACGAACTTCGCCATGACATAATGATCTCGAGGTTGAAGCTCTTTTGTCCGTGTTTGCTTTACAATACGTATGTTTTTGGAGGGGGTCCGCCTTTAGTATGTTTTTTATCTCAAACATGTTTCACTGCAGTTGCAACATCATCAGTGGGCTTTTATTATATGGCTGTTAAACATAAAGAATGATCTTTATTGTTTGAATACATGTAAATATTAGTTCTTAAAATAGTAATTACAGGTTTTTCAAGAACACATAAAATTATGTATTCATACCTTTATGCCATAGGGTGTGGTTTACCTGATGTATTATTTTTTATAGTGCCTGCTTTCTTTCACAGTTTGTCATCTGCAGCCATATACAACTTAATGTGGACAAATTTGTCTACATTGTCTACATAAACAACGACTTACAGTGACGGTGTCTCTGGAATTTGATCACATTATCAACTAAAAAGATGTGACTAAGGGCGAACTGTTTTTTGCTAAGACCTCCAAGTCAGTAGTTAGCCTGGACTGTTCATTGTTGATGTAGAGATCGAATATGATGTATATTTTTGTTATTTTAATCGATAAACTCTGTGAAACATCTCTACAAACACCACATCACTATCACACAAAATAAAACCGAAAATATGTATAGTAGAAATACATAAGTTTACAGAAATGGAGCTCATGATTTAAAAAAAAAAAACCAGCAAGTTAGCCGATCGGCATGATAAGATAGTTGCGAACGAAAGCAATTTGCTAGAAATCCAGGCGGATTTGTCCTTATCTCTGCACCTTCAGATCACATTTCCAGATCAATCGCTTACACTGAAACTGCAGGATTTCCGCAAGTGTTCTGGACGGGTTCGGTAGAGGCGGGGGTGGGGGAGCGGGGGGTGTTAACGAGACAATTTGTTTGCGCTAAGTAGAAAATCTGTGGCTGCTTTTGATACGAATTCATTCCGGAATTCTCATTAAGCAACGCAAAGAAATTTCGCGTAAGATGTAAATAAGTTAGACAGGGACTGGCTTCGAGCCGAGCTACGTCGGAATACGAATCAAACTCGTTTGCAAGACGCCGGCCGAGTGGGGCGCGGGCGCAGGCATTTTCAAATGTAATTATACTGAAAACAGAACGGCGGCGCGGCCCGTGGTGTCTATTACTTCTGAGATGAAACGAAATAAATCGATCAGATACGTGCCATTAAATGCAGTCCGGGTGAAACCGGACGGAGGCGTTACAAGCAGGTGATTATCATCAGCACTTGCTTAAAATATGCAGACTGGCAGAGCGGAGTCGAGCCACAGCCTAGGGCAACTTACACACGCGGTTGTCGGTTCATTAAGAACAGATCGACACGATACCGCTTGCTGACAACGTAGCAACATTAGCAGTAAAGGAAGATCTGAATCACGTCCGTGTTGCAGCGGCAACGGTGTTTCCAAACAAGTTTACCTGAGCTTCGAGAGAAACAAAAGAATAAAACCTGGACGTAGGCAAGAATAGAAACATTAACACTATAAATAGGAAAATGAAATAATGAAATGGCCCAATTTAATTTCTTGACTCCTATATTAACGACAAGGGTGCTAGGTGAATAACATTCAGTCTTTGGTGCGAGGCGGGAAACATTAATTCTTATTCATTGTTCGTCCAACAATAATTTCCATTCAGTATAGCTGCACAGTGAACTGTCTGTCAGTTTTAGGTAACCAATTATAAACTGATTTGTGACAGAATGACAGTTCCAATTTCCTTTTTGTGTGATTTCCAAGGTGAAGTTAAGTAACCACTGGAGTTGCTATGTAATGATGAACACAAATAAGTTACTCGCGATAGTATCAGGAAACTAGAAATTAATCTTAACACGTGGTCGACACCGCAATGCTAGCACTATAACAAATAAAACTTAACAAGACGTCGAAGTTACTTATCGCCCTCATTGTAAGGGCAAGTTACCACGGATACAGCATGAACATCGCCAAGGTCAAAGACTCTAGGAGAGGGAACCTGCAGATTACCTGGGTTCCCCTGTAAGGTTTTGCGCTGAGTAAGTAACATAGCGTGCCGTCTTTTAAACAGCAGTTTACCGTACGTACCCATTAATAACCTGGGCTGTAGCACGACTTTGCGAATGGATGCTCAGCTGCAGACCTTTTATCAATTAGTCAACTTGTTGCAGACATGCGATAGACAATTTTCGCTCCTATAATATCAACCTCGTAGTGTTCTACAAATCTGGTGAAAATGACATTGCTCGAGTTGTAGCTAGTTGCGCAAACGATCCGAGGCATGCCCGCTATTCGACAGTATTCAGCAATTCCTCAGCAGTATTGGTCTGAGAATTTCTTGAGGAGCCTCTGCAAATATTTAAGGACTGCTCATCGAATGTAGTTTGAGACAACTGCAGATGTGAGAGTTCAGTCTGAGTTATCTGGAATGTCTTTCTACTAAAGCCGTACTGCCGCCTACTAAAGAAATATGAGTGCGGTATATGTGGCCAACTTAGCTGTTGGACTGAAGGGTTATCGCTGGGAAGAAGTAAGTATGCCGCTGACAACAAACATAATGCTACAAACGTGCTGCATAAAAGAGTGACAAAAGGAGTGCATTCATTCATTCATTATACAAGTGAGGTAGACAATATACAGGTAAGTTGTAGATAATTTCGTCCTTAATACAACAACGTTACTTTCACACGGAAACTTAAATGAATCCAAGAATCATGATGTACTGTCTAGCAGTTGACTATGAATGTAAAAAAAAGTACAGAAAAGCGCAATTTAAGGAGAGTGAACGAATGAAAAAATCCGACAACATTTGACTCATTTGACCGAAAAACGTGCGATAAAAACCAAAGGCACACATTTTTATGAAATATCTGGCGACGACATTTAAATGCTTTTTCCAATGTAACGACACACCGAATGCCACAGATAGACAAAGGAACAGATGAATAATCGTGGAGATATCTTATTAGATCAATTATCCTAGAGCTTCGCGACCTGTTTGAGTTATTTGTCGAATCGAAACGGTTGAATAGAGCGATTAAATTCAATTAGAAATTCTTGGGTCGGGACGGACTTGTTTATGTCAGCAACAGTGTGTTATTAAAGGAACATACGTACAACGGTAGAAGAAAGAAAATTACTCGTATCACTCATTAGTAAAGATGTCTATAGCTCACAAAGGAGTTCAATTGCATTAACAAAATTTTTGATCATTTTCCCAATAACATAAAATGGCTGATAGGTAGTAAAGCAATTTTTAAATGTAACCTAAAATCTCTTCTTCTGGATAACTCCATCTGTTCGTAATCGAATTTTTATTTGAACAGCTGGTGGCCTGCAAAAACTAGTTTTAAGGGTAGCTACCTGAATAGCACTCAAAAATAGTACGAGGCATGTTCAGAAAGAGTGTACTGTGACCGTAATCGGCTGTGGTTTTTTTGTCTCTTGAGGTTTGGCAATAATGAGTTGTAGAGGGGAATCCCCCGAGCACAACGAGAATCGCAGGAACACGGCAGTAGGTACACTCACGCTGTGTTGTACTATGCGCCACGTGCTGCAATCCGCTTCCTACTCGCGGAAGGAATAACACCTACCGAAAGTTTTTCGCGAATCAGGACGGTTTACGGCGAAGATGTTATTAACAGAACGAGTATGCTTAAGTGGTGTAGGGAGTTTAGTGGAGGCAGAACAAATGTTCATAACGAACAGAGGAGTGGAAGACATTCCATTTTAAGTGATGAGTTGATGCAAAAACTCGAGGAAACTGTTCGTGAAGACCGCCGATTGAAAGTGGATAAAATTTCTGCAGTGTTTATTCCACGAGTCTACAAGACTCTCTCATAGGAGACACTCAAAGCAACGCTGGGACACCGGAAACTGCGCGAGGCGGGCCCAAAAGCAGCTGATAGAGAAGCACGAGAAAAATCGCGTCAATAGTGCCCGCGAGTTCCTTGAGCGACTTCAGTTGAAAGGCAGGAATTTCTGAGCTCTGTTGTACACGCCTGAGGCAAAAAGACAGTTTTCGCAGTGGCGTCACACATATTCCCTATCTTCCAGAACACTCAAAATCACAATTCGGGCAAAAAAGAACATGGCCTCAGTGTTTTGAGACCGAAAAAGGCATCATTTTGGTCAAATTTCGTAAGTTAATTCATGTTAAATTTTGGCTTCTGTGCCATTTAGTAGTAGTAGTATGGTATTCTGCCTTACGGCAGGTCTTGTGGTAGGTTAAGCCTCTTCCAGTTTTGTCTGTCCATGGTCAGTCTTTTCATTTCTGAATATTTGTCTCCTTTCATATTGTCCAGCATTTGATATCTTCTTTTTCCTCTTCCCCTTTGTCCCTCCACCATTCCTTCTATTCCGTCCTTCTATAAACAGTCCCTCCTCAATCAATGTCCAATCCAGTTCCGTTTCCTCTTTCTGATAACTTTCAGCATGTTTCTTTCTTCTCCAACTCTTCTTAATACTTCTTCATTCCTTACACTGTCTTCCCATTTCACTTCTTCCATTCTTCTCCATATCCACATCTTTAGTGCCTCCAATCTTCTTTCATATTCCTTCCTCAATGTCCAAGTATCCGCACCATATGGTGCAACGCTCCAGATGTAACATTTGGCAAGTCTTCTCCTCAGATCTTTGTTTAGTGGTCCACAAAGTAATTTCTGTTTCCTCTTGAATCCTTCTTTTGCCATTGCAATTCTTTTCATAATTTCTGTTGAGCAATACATATCATCCATTATTACGGGATACAAATAAGATTTGCTTCGCTACATGGTCCATTTCCTCATACAGCATGTCATCTGGGGCATGGGCGCCCCATTTTTGCATTTTACTGTTAAGCTTAAATAACTGCATTACGAAGCTGCAAATTTACTGGGGCCTTAGGAGAGAGTGACACGTATTACTCAAAGAGTAATGTACACTGGCGTCCAAAATTAAGGCAACAAACCGCTATTTCCCCGTCCTGTGTATAATTCACTGTATAATCACACAAAACGCCAACTGATGTCGTACAATCGTGTTCTGCATGGAAGATGGCATTTCGGTCACCGGAAAACCACTCCAACGATGACGTCAGGGCACCTATCAAACGGTGTAGTGTTTGTCAGGTTTGTTGTCGAGCGCCATAGGAAGAATGGAAGTAGGTCAGTCGCAAACTCATGTGACCCCATGGCTTAACGTGAATCGCCGTGTCGTTTCTTGAATGTGGCGACAGTTTATAGAGACCGAAACTGTATTCCGAAGAGTAGGGCATGGCCGACCACGTGTGACATCAGAGAGAGTTATTTGCTGATTTGCTGTAAGGGCACGACGGTACAGCCGTAGTACTGCGCAGCATCTGGCATCTGACCTCGTAGTATCCACTGGACGTGTTGCATCGAGACAGACGGTGTAGAGAAGACTTCGACAGAGTGGCATTTATTGGCGGAAATCTGCTGTATGTGTGCCTCTGAAGCGTCTTCACAGAAGAGAACGTCTAGAATGGAGTCGTCAACATGCCACGTGGACAGTCGAATAGCGGGCCAACGTTCTTTTCAAGGATGAGTCCCGATTTGGTATGGAGAGTGATTTTGGACGTATTAGCATCTGAAGAGAACATGGAACACGATTTAGAGACCCCAACTTCGTGGAAAGAGACCGATATCCAAGAGGATTGCTAATGGTGTGCGCAGGGATTATGTTGACCACTCGAAAACCCCTTCATGATATTGTACGGGTGAACCGGAAAGGTTTAACTGCTGTCAGGTATCGTGACGAGGTCTTGGGACCTCGTGTATGGTTGTTGCGAGATGCTGTGCGTCCAGACGTCGTATCAATGGACAATCGTGCTCCACCTCATAGAGAATGAGTGGTCGGCTTTTTCTTGGAAATGGAAGATACTGCATGAATGGCGTGGCCTGCTCACTCTCCCGATTTGAATCCCATACAGCATTTCTGGGCTGCACTTGGGAGACGGGTTGCATCACGACAGCATCCACCAAACACTCCCCAAGACTTGCGAGCAACTGCGCAGGAAGAATGGGCGTTACTACCTCAACATGACATTGATGACGTTATTCACAAGGTCTCCCGTCGAGTAGACCGTTCGCCGGGTGCAAGTCTTTCGATCTGACGCCACTTCGGCGACTAGTGAGCACATTCAGCTGCCGGAATCAGAGTGCAAATCTGTAAAGTTGGAAAAAAAGAGGAACATTTTCGTCTACTGTTACGCATGTTGTAGATATTTACATTCTGTATTCTTTATATTGGTTCTAGTTTGCTATACCTTTTTATACCGTTTTTTAGGAAGATCAACGAAACCTTGCAAAATTTCCATTTGTTACTTTAATTTTGGACACCAGCGTACTCGTGTTGGGCTCGACATACTTGTTAACTTAAAATTTACTACATTCTTCGGTGATAAAAATCTTCTCGCGACAGCAGGACGCCACAACTCGGCTAATAACCCGAGAAATTTCATCAATGAAATCCGTCGAGAAGCCTGCATTCCCTTTCGCATGTTGCGTCACAGTCAAGTAACAGAGCTCGATGAAACTTAGGACCATACATATAAAGAACTGCTACAATATAACATAGAAGGTAATTGAAAGAATTATTCAATGAGACGAACAGAAATGATACTTTCATTCAAAGACAATTTTTCCACTGAAGTCACCCCAATTTATGATGGTCCCCTGGACATTAAAAAAGGTAATACATGTTTCTTGATAGTGTGTGTGATCACCACGGACGGCAGATTATGCTCTGCAACATGCTCTCACGCCAGCCACAGCTTGGTAAGAAGTTCTTGTGGTCGGGCGTTTCCTTTCTCCACCAGCTGACAACCGCTGGACGCTCGTTGGTGCATGTGGCCGTGCTACAATATGCATTCCACTCGTGCTCGATGGGATTGAAGCCGGGGGAACGGGCACGCAAGTCCCTTCGCCAAAAATCCTCTCGTCCCAAGAGCTGCTCCACCTGCGCCGTTGGACGAGGCAGCGCTTTGTCGTCCATATAAGCCAAGACCCAACGTACCTCTAATAGGCGCATACGGGGAGTGCGGTGTCACAATAACGTTGACCAGCGATATTCCGTGTTTAGGGATTTGGAGGTCAGTACGCCGATGCAACATTATGCCCCTTCACACCATAACACTTTGGCCACCAAAACTATCAAGTTCGACAATGCTCCTGGGATCAATGCGTGTTCCCAACTCTTGCCATATGAGCGTAAGTTCAGAATCGTCTGATACCACTGCTCTACGTGTGCTCTCCACTAACTCATAGAGGTATATCGGTTTAGACGCAATGCATACGCGCCGCCTATACCTGAGCTAAATTTATTCGGGGCCAGAATATATGTAATACCACACAACTATCGCACGAAAGCTCACCTCCAGCACAAAGAGGTAGGAACGTGCGTTGTCTTGCTAAAATGTAAATGTCGTCTGACTATGACCTTCCGTCGGGTAGACCGTTCGCCGGGTGCAGGTCTTTCGATTTGACACCACTTCGGCTACTTGCGCGTCGAGGGGGATGAAATGATGATGAGTAGAACACCCAGTCCCTGAGCGGAGAAAATCTCCGACCCAGCCGGGAATCGAACCCGGGGCCTTAGGATTGACATTCTGTCGAGCTGACCACTCATCTACCGGGTGCGGACATTGTCTTGCTGAAGTACACATCTCTACTACGTTACTGCAGCTAACAAAATGGATGCATACGCCTGCCAACAAATATGTGTATACTTCACCTGTCTGGGTCGATAAAATACGTATTTCCAGGTAAATAGTACCGAAATAACCCGACTGTTACGATCATAAGCTATATTCATAACCATAACGACGCATTTGTTCCATTGCAATGGAAATCATCAGTGCAGGTGAAAATTTTATACACTATGTGCGTCTAGCGCTACTAGTCCTAAGCTCATGCTACGGTGACATTTGTAGCTTCGGTTTAGTACAGGAATTGCAGTGAGCTGCTGAATTTTGTAAGTAAAGGAAAAAGGAGGAAAAAGTCTCTTACTGACATACTGAAACACATCAGCAGCAACAAGAAACAGCATTTAAAATGAATATAATTTCACTGTCTATAGAAACACATTATATGCGTTTTTAGAATACAAGTTGTGTCATGATGCCGAAATTGTTGCCGACACTAATTTAGGGATGAAAAAATGCATCAAGGGTAGGCCCAAAAATATCAGAGATTAACATATTATATAGTAATTTCAGTGGTAACGATGAATTCAGACAGGATGAATACTTCACCCTAGAGAAGATGATGATGCATGAAGTCGACAGGCAACAAGTTTCCAGTCATCAACAGTCCAATGTCGGTGTTTTGACGGGCGTAGGTGAGGCGTAAAGCTTTGAGTTGTGGAGTCATCAAGGGTACACGAGTGAGCCTCTGGCTCCGAAAGCCCATATCGATTACGTTTCGTTGAATGGTTCGCACGCTGACATGTGTTGATGACCCAGCATTGAAATGTGCAGCAATTTGCAGAAGGGTTACACTTCTGTCACGCTGAACGACACTTTTCAGTCGTTGTTGGTCCCATTCTTACTTGGTATTTTTTCGGCCGCAGCGATGTCGCAGATTTGATGTTTTACCGGATTCCTAATATTCATGGTATACTCGTGAAAAGGTCGTACGGGAAAATCCCCACTTCATCGCTACCTCGAAGATGCTGTGCTCCATCGCACGTTCAGACTCACTTAAATCTTTATGACCTGCCATTGTAGCAGCAATAACAGATCTAACAACTGCGCCAGACACTTGTTTCATATAGGCGCTGCCGACCGCAGCGCCATATTCTGCCTGTTTGCCTATCTCTCTATTTGAATATGCATGCTTAGATCAGTTTCTTTGGTGCTTCAGTGTATATTAAATACTAAGCGCCCACAAAGTCGGCGACATACTTCGTATCTCCAGGAACGGGCACTTCCGTCGAAGACGTCTCCATGTCAGTTGTGCCACGCTGTTCTTGCCTGTTCTGTAGGTCACGTAAGACAACACTTTAGCGCACTACGTAGCGCGGAGCTCCTAAATTCAGCCATGAAAACTGTCTTCTCAAAAGAATATAAAATGGTTAAGTAAAAGAACGTCACCTTTTACGTACTTTTTACTTTTGTCTCGTGCAAAGAGAACTGGAATTTAAGTCTCTTAACAGACATTTCTGAATAAGAGTTCCTCGGAAGGAATGCTTGGAAACAGCTCTATGAAACGTGTCGGCGTACATCGCGGGTACGGGCTGCTGAAGGCACACGTGGTCCTGGTAGCGGCTAGCGGTCCGTAATGGCCGCGGTTTGTTTGTAGTGGGCTGCCGGCTGACGTCAGCGGCGATTAGCGCGGGCATTACACGGGCCGGCCGGGTATCGGGCGCGATCTGCGCGCCCGCGGCGGCCGCCTGCGGCAACTACACCTGCGCTCAATGGCCGCGCCGCGCCTTCACACATTCGCCACTGCCGCTGCCCGTCAACAAACGCCCGTCTCCCGTCCAACACTGTAGCGTGTACACCTCGCCGTCTAACATAATGTGGCCGAACAAGGGCTGTGGAGTTGCCCCGGAGCGCTATTAAGCAGTTTTTTTTTAGAAAATTAGTTCGTTCTACCGACTTCACAGCAAGCCACTGTTGGAAGAAGATCACGTAATATGACTCGTTGGGGAAGAAGAAAAAAAGGTTGTGTAGCCGAAGCCAATAGATACGGAGTAAAAGCTCACCAGCGTGACATGGAACATTTGTCTCTTTGTATACGCTGAGTTGACAAAAGTCATGGTACAGCGATATGCACATAAACAGTTGGCGGTAGTCTCACGTAAACGAGATTTAAAAGGACAGTGCATTGGCGGAGTTGTCATTTGTACTCTGGTGATTCATGTGAAAAAGTTTCCGAAGTGATTACGGCTGCACGACGGAAATTAACATACTTTGAAGGCGGAACGATAGTTGCAGCCAGACGCGGCACATTCAATTTCGGAATTTCCAGTGTTAAAAGTGTGCCGACAGTACCAAATTTCAGGCATTACTACTCACCACGGGCAAAGCAGTGGCCGACGGCCTTCAATTAACGACCGGAAGGCCCGGCATTTGCGTAGAGTTGACAGAGCTAACAGACAACCAACACTGAATGAAATAACCGCAGAAATCAATATGGGACTTAGACGAACGCATGCGCTGGGACAGTGCGGCGAAATTTGGCATTAATCTACTGCGGCAGTGCACGACCATGCGATTGCGTTTGCTAACAGCACGATATCGCCTGCAGCATCTCTCCTGGGCTCGTGGCCATATCGGCTGGACTGCCTAGGCGACTGGAAATCGTAGCCTGGTCACTCCAGCCCCTATTTCAGTTGGTAAGAGCTGATGGTAGGGTTAGAATGTGGCGCAAACCCCACTGAGCAATTGATCAAAGTTTTCAACAAGGTACTGTGGAAGATAGCACTAGTTCCATAATGGTGTGGGCTGTGTTTGTATGGAATCGATTGGGTCCTCTGGTCCAATTCAACCGATTATTGACTGGAAATGGTTATGTTCGGCTACTTCGAGACCATCTGCAGCATTCATGAGCTTCGTGTTCCCAAATACCGCTGGAATTTGTATCGATAACAATGTGTCACGTCAGCAAGCAACAACTGTTCGCGAATCGTTTGATGAACTATCTGGACAATTCGAGCGAGTGATTTGGTTACCCAGATCTCCCGTCATGAATCCCATTGAACATTATGGGCCACAATCTGGAGGCCAGTTCGTGCACAAAATCTTGCACCGGCAACGCTTTCGCTGTTATGGTCGGCTATAAAGGCAGCATGGCTCAATATTTCTGTAGGGGACTTCCAACATCTTGTTTAGTCCCTGCCACGTCGAGTTGCTGGACTGCGTCGGGCAAAAGGAGGTCCGACACCATATTAGGAGGTATCCCATGATTTTTGTCACCTCAGTGAATATCACTTTTCATGTTTCTGAGCTAATACTCAGAAACGAAAGTAGTATGAAAACCAAGAGACCTGCAGTGGCAAGAAGTACTAGAAAATTGTAGTCTCCTTTTAACATGGTATTATTTCCGGTTGCTAGTATACACAGACGCGCTTGCGTCCTGGCCGGCTGCAGAGAACATCCCAGCCACGGAAAGGCGCCCATTCACAGATTGGCTATAGCTGCCGCCAACAATAAATACGACACGGTTCGTGAATCCACAGACGGAACCAACAATTCACAGCAAGTTGAGAAAAGCAGACAAAAGGGAAAGCCCGCAAAAAAAGCAGGAGAGAGAGAGAGAGAGAGAGAGAGAGAGAGAGAGAGAGAGAGAACACTACCTTTCTCGAACGGAAGTGAAACTGACAAAGAAGCAGCATGCCCTCCGCCCCCCCCCCCCCCCAAATTTTACACGCTCACATAGCCTTACTCTATACGCCTCCGTAGCTGAGTGGTCAGCGTTTCCATTTGCCATGCTGAGGATCCAGGTTTGATTCCCAGATCTGCCAAGGGTTTGTGGGAGCACTAACAGGATGCACTCAGCCTCGTGATGTCAACTGAGGAGCTACTTGACAGAGTAGCAGCGGCTGCTCGTCGCAGAATCTGACAACACGCCCCGCCTTACCGCATCCAATGACGCTGTTGGCAAAGGAATACACGGCGGTCGGTCAGTACCGAAGGGTCGCCAAGGCCTGTGGACTGAGCTCACGCACGTACCTTACGTAAGTATAGCCATAGTCTGCACACCTGTGTCCACAATCGCAATGTTAAGTGCAGTACTGAAAACAGCTAGCGCACACTTCGATTTTGTGTCGCGTAAATTATGAGATTGCCCGTGTTGTGATAGCTCTTCAAACAGTTGCGTTGAAACATGCATTATCCTCCTCATAAACAAGGAAGAGAAGCTCAATAGCTGAGACAGATTCCTGGCCGAACTTAAGAAAACATTTGGTGACATTTTATAGCAAGTCTGCTTAGCAGAGCAACAATTGAAGAACAGGGCCCATTGTCATGACGAAACAACGCACTCATGCATATAAAATACTTTGGCTTTTTACAATATTGTGAATTCATATGAGAAATCAACTAAATCTAACATTTGATGAAAGAAGTCGCATTTGGCACGTACCAAACTCTTATGGTAAAGGATGTCTCGACAACAGAAGAATCATCAGGTGGTGGCAACGAATGCAGCAGAAGGTAGTGGGCTGAAAGGAGTATGATCGTCTGCCGAACGTGGGCTTTATGGCAGTTGTGGGACACCATGATCTCGCTTCTCTCGTACGCCAGGTTGCAAGGGAAGTGATACAACATTTTATAGCAGCCAGAACTGTCAGGTCGAGTACATAAGGGACAACAACCACGAATGCCATACGTCAGGAGATAATAGAGAATGTCGAAGAATAGGTGTATCAATCTTTGGCACCAGTCTCCACCATCAGCCAAATGTAGAACAATGGACTTGGCCAATACGGAATTAACGCTGCTGACAAACGACCAACCAGAAACCGACCTAGGCAGATATAACCATTTCCTCAACCAAGTAAAACGCTCCACAGAAGAAAAGACATTTGGAGGACGGAGGACAATATGCCAGCCAGTTGTCAGTGTGGATGCTCACGACGACTTCTACACCACCAAGTGTCAATCATCGCAATAATCTATTCACGCCAGTCAGCTGGAGACTACTGTAGTCGACCTATGCGACGAAGTCCAACACCATACCCTGCACGACGTCACTCTCCAACAAGCAGTAGACGTTCCACTTCACCATATAGAGACTGTGAAGCTGATCGCCTAGCCACCAAATTGAGGAAAACTAAGCGATGCAGCCATCTATGGAAGTTTCGCTGCAAACAGATGTAAATCCTGACTGCCTAGCAGGGCGGGCACTAGCAGGTTCAGTAATATCCTACGCTTACCACCGCAAGCTAAATATGCTATGCATTTAAAACAGTATGTTATTCTGAACTGCAATTTCTTGCAAGTTAATATAAACAAATTATTATTATTATATTAAAATATCTCATATTAAGCCGCTAGGTACAGTAATGATGACACGAAATTACATTGAGGGTAAGGAGAAGAAGGAGGAGGAGGAGAAGGAGGAGGAGGAGGAGGAGGGGCAAGGGGGGGGGGGAAGTAGAAAGGGGAAGAGGAGAAGGAAGTAAGAAACTGTGACCCCTCAGAATCCAATCGTGGTTCTGCTTCTGACGTTTTTCAGAGGAAACATTCCGATGTTCGTCTTGCGCTATTTTCTGAAACTACAGAAAACCTAAATTTGGATGGCCGGACGGGGAATCGAACCGCCCCCAGGCCCAATGCGTTTCCAGTGTGTCACCACTCCGCTGCCTCGCTCGGTGTACAGATTACGAAACACACAGCGTACACTCATGATCAGAGTTCGCTATAACTGCCCAATTACGCTTATTTACTGTAGAAACAGGAGCTAAGGGCACAAATTCAACAAATCGTCGATGGCCTGCAACAAGATAATTACTGAACCACGTACCACATAGATATTGACCAATTAGAGGCTGATGTCGCTAGACAGGATACTTTGAAAACAGCTGAAGAACTGGCGTTGCGGATGCAGTACTAAAACATAACAGATCCCCCTCCGGCAAGAACTGGAAGCAATAATCTGCTTAATACTCGTATTACTACGGCTTACAATCTGCACGGTTTAATGTGGGCTACAAATCTATTCGTCTTCGGTGCGATTCTTCTCTGGTAGTTAATATGACTTTTATCCTGGCAATATTTCCTGTGTGTAAAAACATTAAATTGCTCCGCGATTCGAATTCCATGTTAATTTAAACCCTCTTATAAATGCTTGAATCAGCCAGTTTTCATGTGCAGGAAGGCAAACACGCACTGCCACGGACATAACACGCTTGTTTGACGCCCACAGAGTTCAACATTGCCTACGGTTGATGACCACTATCCAGCAAAGATTATGAGGCACATATGCGATTCAGAACGCCTGTAAGTGCTATCAGTTTACATTTGTTTTAACACATGTCTCGTTTATACCGCTTAAGATAAGACTTCTTTGAAATGTAGACGTCTCAGTTTAATATACACTGAAGAGCCAAATAAACTGGTACACATACATAATATCGTGTAGGCCCCTCGCAAGCACGCAGAAGTGCCTCAACAGGACGTGGCCTGGACTAGACTAATGTCTGAAGTAGTACTAGTGACAGCTGACACCATGAATCCTGCAGCGTTGTTCTTAAATCCCTAAGAGTACAAATGGGTGGAGATCTGCGCTGAACAGGACGTTGCAAGGCATCCCAGATACCCTCAATAATGTTCATGTCTGAGACGTTTGGTGGCCAGCGGAAGTGTTTAAACTCGGAACAGTGTTCCGGTAGCCACTCTGTAGCAATTATGGACGTTTGTGGTGTCGCAGTGTCCTGCTGGAATTTTCCAAGTCCGTCGGAATGCACAATGGACATGAATGGATGCAGCTGATCAGACAGGACGTTTACGTATGTGTCAGAGTCGCATCTAGAAGAATCATGGATCCCATATCACTCCAACTGCACACGCCTACACCATTACAGAGCCTCCACCAGCTTGAACAGTCCCCTGCTGACATGCAGGGTCCATGGATTCATGAGGTTGTTGCCATACCCGTACACGTGCATCCGCTCGATACTATTTGAAATGAGGCTCGTCCGGCCACGCAAGATGTTTCCAGTCATCAACAGTCCCAAGTCGGTGTTGACGGTCCCAGGCGAGGCGTAAAGCATTGTATCGTGCAGTCATCAAGGGTACAAAAGTGAGCCTTCGGCTCCGAAAGCCCTTATCGATGATGTTTCGTTGAATGATTCGCACTCTGACAATTGTTGATGACCCAGCATTGAAATCTGTTCCAATATGCGGAAATGTTGCACTTCTGTCACTTTCAACGATTCTCTTCAATCGTCGTTGGTCCCGTTCTTGCAGGATCTTTTACCGGCCGCAGTGTTGTGCAGTCTTCAAGGGTACACGAGTGGGCCTTCGGCTCCGAAAGCCCATATAGATGATGTTTCGTTGAATCGTTCGCACGCTGACACTTGGACACTTGTTGATGGTCCAGCACTGAAATCTGCAGAAATTTGCGGAAAGGTTCCATTATGCAATACTGAACGATTCTCTTCAGTCGTCGTTGGTCCCGTTGTTGCAAGATTTTTGTCCGGGCGCGGCTATGTCGGAGAGTTGATATTTTACCGGATTCCTAATATTCGCGGTACACTTGTGAAATGGTCGTAAGGGAAAATCCCCATTTCCTCGCTACCTCGGAATGCTGTGTCCCATCGCTCGTGCGCCAACTATAACACCACGTTAAAACTCACTTACATCTTGATAACCTGCCATTGAAGCAACTGACCGCAGTCGTATTCTCCTTGTTTACATACCTCTATATTTGAATACGCATGTCTATACTAGTTTCTTTGGCTCTTCAGTGTAAAAAGGAAGCCAACAATGTTGTTTCAAAGCGTTGTGGCGTTGGTTCATTTGGTACCTAAGACGTGACACTTCGTCAACATATTGAACCGAAAAGAAATAAAGCTACTTGTTTAGTCAGACTCCTGTTACCTTACCGTTTAAAGTAAAGACGTGAAAACGTAAAAAGCAAACCACCGGTTACAATGAGGGATTGATGCTTAAACTGAACTAAGTTGCAAAACCACTATTGATATACTGTGGCAAATACATTTAAGACAATGCGTCGGGTATCGAACCTTTAAAAATAGTCAAAATATTCTAGCACTAAACGTCAGTGTCTAGAAAAGACGTCCTAGTGTCGCAACAGTGCGGAGTGTCTCACTGGAGTCGTTTTTCTTGATTTATATCAATCTCTCTGATCGGAAGTCAAATGTACTATTTATACTAGAAAAACAATTATCTACCTCATCAATAAATTGAGATATATTGGAATAATCAACTACATCTACGGACAGTGCTTTCGGACGCAGTACCTCGTATGTGATGTTTCTGGAGAAACTATTTTAGGCTTTGTCGATTATGAGCAGGAGTGGCCGAGCGGTTTTAGGCGCTACAGTCTGGAGCCGCGCGACCGCTACGGTCGCAGGTTCGAATCCTGCTTCGGGCATGGATGTGTGTAGTGTCCTTAGGTTAGATAGTTTAAGTAGTTCTAAGATCTAGGGCACTGGTGACCTCAGAAGTTAAGTCCCATAGTGCTCAGAGCCATTTGAACCATTATGAGCAATTGCAAAATCGAAAGAAGACAGCACAAGCGACAATTGTCATGTTATAGAATGTTGTCAGATCACCACGAAATCTATCGCAACCCGATATTCATTGCTCTTCATAAAACTTCAGGCTTTCAAGAGTTATACATATTATGTAAACGTGCTCGTTCCGTATCATTTCTTTAAAAGAATCTTTCGAATAATCTTTTTTTTACGCCGGCAGATAGCTAACAATTGGTAAATTAATTTCGTGAGATTACGAAGCTAGAGGGAGTCCGTCTATGGCGTTCGGACTAACGGACGCGGTTGCTCCCCATACGACCAAAGATTACGTTGGTGCCCATGTCACAGATTCGCTTGCCGTGCTCCCTTTTCCGCAAGCGCTCTCTGTGTACTAGACGCACATCCTCACGTACTACTGAGTACGTAGCTATCTCTCTGTTGTAGCCGTTCGTGCCTATTCTTGTTCCGTCGGCTCTCTTCAGAGACCACCGTTTGCCAGCATTGACTGTAGAGTGCGCAGCTGTGAACGTAGATAATTGTCATGAGACGAATACTGTAGTGTTTTGGTTGACGATTATGCTTAAAGGCTATACAGGCACACAGTGAATCGAACAATACTGTGTCGCCGCCAATCCTGTCGTTTCGCTCAACAGTACGGCTCATCATCAACAATATCTTTTGACAAGAGCAATAGATGTGGATTAGCCGATGTTTTGTTGTTGTGGTCATCAGTCCTGAGACTGGTTTGATGCAGCTCTCCATGCTACTCTATCCTGTGCGAGCTTCTTCATCTTCGAGTAGCTGCTGCAACCACGTCCTTCTGAATCTGCTTAGTGTATTCACCTCTTGGTCTCCCTCTACGATTTTTACCCTCCACGCTTCCCTCCAATACTAAACTGGTCATCCCTTGATGCCTCGGAATGTCCTACAAATCGATCCCTTCTTCTAATCAATTTGTGCCACAAATTCCTCTTCACCCCAATTCTATCCAGTACTTCTTCATTAGTTACATGATCTACTTATCTAATCTTCAGCATGCTTCTGTAGAACCACAATTCGAAAGCTTCTATTCTCAACTTGTCTAAACTGTATATCGTTCATGTTTCACTTCCATACATGGCTACACTCCATACAAATACTTTCAGAAAAGACTTCCTGACACTTAAATCTATACTCGATGTTAAAAAATTTCTCTTCTTCAGAAACGCTTTCCTTGCCATCGCCAGTCTACATTTTATATCCTCTCTACTTCGACCATCATCGGTTATTTTGCTCCCCAAATAGCGAAACTCATCTACTACTATAAGTGTCCCATTTTCCTTTCAAGATACTGTCCATTCGGTTCAACTGCTCTTCCAGGTCCTTTGCTGTCTCTGACAGAATTACAATATCATCGGCAAACTTCAAAGTTTTTATTTCTTCTCCCTGGACTTTAATTCCTACTCCGAATTTTTCTTTTGTTTTCTTTACTGCATGCTTAATATACAGATTGTATAAAATCGGGGATAGGCTACAAACCTGTCTCGCTCCCTTCTCAGCCACTGCTTTCCTCGACTGGTATAACTGCCATCTGATTTCTATACAAATTGTAAATAGCCTTTCGCTCTCTGTATTTGACCCCTGCCACCTTCAGAATTTGAAAGAGAGTATTCCAGTCAACATTGTCAAAAGCTTTCTCTAAGTCTACAAATGCTGGAAACGTAGGTTTTCCATTTTCCTACGGAATCCAAACTGATCAGTCCCTGAGTTCAGATTCTACCACTTTTCCCATTAGCTGGTATGCAAATGGCTCTGAGCACTATGGGACTTAACTTCTGAGGTCATCGGTCCCCTAG
Source organism: Schistocerca piceifrons (assembly GCF_021461385.2). Lineage (NCBI taxonomy): Eukaryota > Metazoa > Arthropoda > Insecta > Orthoptera > Acrididae > Schistocerca > Schistocerca piceifrons. Next base: position 776,527,219 of record NC_060138.1, read on the forward strand.
AACTTAGAACTACTTAAAACTAACTAATCTAAGGACATCACACACATCCATGCGCGAGGATGGATTCGAACCTGCGACCGTAGCGGTTCCATACTGTAGCGCCTAGAACCGCTCGGCCACCTCGGCCGGCTGCTGGTATGCAGAGACAAAAATGTAATTACACATTTGTGAGGGCTGCGTTGAACTATTACTGTTCTAGCAGCTCTTTTTTGAATCTCCTACAATGTCTATTGTCATGCATACTTAATGAGAAGTTCAAAAAATTAAGAAGTAGTCTACAACAAGCCGCTGGTAAATATCTTCAATTCGAGTTCCCTATTACCGAATTCACGAGTTCGTTCAATAACGCTTCGATTTTGTAATCCCATACTGCTTGCCTTTTTGTCTTTTTATGGGTTTTACGTACATTTATTAAGACAGACAGAGAATATTTTCATTTGGATTTCGGAATGTTACGTCATTTCCTCAGATCAGTCTATTGGAAATACTCTCCCGAAGGTAACAGCATCATCAAGGAACAATCTGGACGCGCTCCTCGCTCTTGTATCCATCCTACAAATTGTTTATCTATGGTGAGTACATCTGTCGTTCTATTTTTCTTCTGTAGGGCACACACGATTTTATTTTTACTGTTCTTGAACTTGTTGCCCACTTTTAAGTAACGGGTTCTGTCGATTCTAAATACGAGGGGCGTTCAGTAAGTAATGGAAGACTTAAAAAAAAAACAGACTGGTTTTATTCGGGATTCCAATAAATCATATTATTTCTCACTCTTCTGGCTGGAATACCCTATTTTTCCACATAATGTGTGCTCAACGCGAAAGCCTTGCGCCACCTTACTGGGAGGGCCTGTATGCCCGAATGGTACCACTCTACTGGTCGGAGCCTGTGACGATGATCGACTAAAAATTTTCACGATCAGCCGCGTAACGCGCAAACAATTCCGCACAGATGTCTTCGTGGCTCTTTATGGTCTTTTGTTGGGCGGAGAAGAATCCTGCGTGCCGTATGGTCGACGAGAGTGTGAGCACTAACAACATAGCCGTCCATTTGAGAAGGGAGGTGTTTGATTGTGATCCGTCGATCACCTCGAATGCGAGTGTCCACACGTTCCAACAGTGCAGACGTCACAGCTGTGTGCGGTCGCCCAGCAGGCGGGAGATCAGACAGGTTTTCGCGACCTTGTTGCGATGATGATAGACGCCTCCCCCAACGACTCACCGTGCTTTAGTTCACTGCTAGTTCTCCGTAGACATTATGCAAGCGTCCATGAATACCTGCAACATTCTGGTTTTCCTCTAAAGAAAACTCAGTGACAGCTCTCCGCTTGGAACGCACCTCTATTACAGATGCCATTTTGAAGACTATGTATAGCGCAGCCACCTACCGGAACGCCATGAAACTATAGGGGCTCAAGCGGGAATAATCCACGATTCCTCCGCAACCGCGATTTTCAACTGAAATTGACCAAAAAATTATATATATTGCATTTCATATTGAACGCCCCTTGAACTGTGACCAGTCACATATCTGAGACAACATTGGCGCATGATGCATCGTAACTATCAATAAGTATTGTGACACAATGTCGAACGCCTTTGTGAAATGCAGAAAGACGATATCAGCCTATTCATCAGCGCCTATCGTTTGTGAGACATAGGGCGGAATGGACAAGGATGGAGAAGTAAATAAACCCTGTCCTTTTCGAAACATAAGTCCCAGCATCACAGTTCCTTTTTTTTTTTTTTTTTCCTTGAAAATCCAAATATGTACGCACGGAAGAGAAAGCGCGAAGCGAGCTAAAGTGCAATAGACTCGAAAAGTGACACACTGATTCATTATAGTACTTCTAGAATAATGTAATTAACCGATAGTATTGCTTGCCAATCTGGGACCTTTACCAGGCAGGATTAGAAGTTAAAATACAGTAGGTCCGGAGAGTAGCGGCTCGTTTAGGCACGCGTTCGTTCATTTACCGTAAGAGCGTCGCACCACTGTGAAAGACGCTGCAACAGAGGTGCTGCGCATCGCGAGAAACTTAAAGAGTCGGGCGACATGTTACTTCCTCCCACAAATAGCTTTCGAAATAGCTATGATGGGAAAATCAGAAATTTTAGTTCATTACGGAGTCGTTTCCTTGTGCACCATTCCCGAATGCAACAGGTGAAAGTAGACAGTGACAGGCCTGCGCAATATAGATGTAGATTTAGATGTCAACCTTCATCCTCTAGAACGCGAGGCCATCGCATAAACCATTGGATCACCTCGGTAGGTATAATAGTTGTGTTCAAATATCTGGATTTTACCCTAAGATCTTAATTATTTTTACAATTTCTGTCTGAGAACAGGTACGGTAACGGTCTCAACTCTGTTTCTGTATTGACGGAGTTGCCGCCTTCGACAACGTGGTGACGCTCGAACTGGGGGTAGCCGATGTGAATACACGAGATGGAAAACATTTTTATAACATACACTGAAGCGCCAAAGAAACTAGTGTAGGCTAACGTATTCAAATACAGAGACATGTAAACAGGCAGAATACGGCGCTGCGGTCGGCAACGCCTACATAAGGCGACAAGTGTCTGGCGCAGTTTTTTTAGATCGGTTACTGCTGCTACAATGACAGGTTGCCAAGATTTAAGCGAGTTTGAACGTGGTGTTACAGTAGGCGCACGAGCGATGGGACACAGCATTCCGAGGTTGTGATGAAGTGGGGATTTTCCCGTACGACCTTTCCGCGAGTGTACCATCAATATCAGGAATCCGGTGGCTGTGGACGGAAAAAGATCCTGCAAGAACAGGACCAACGACGATTAAAGAATCATTCAACGTCACATAAGTGCAACCCTTCCGCAAATTGGTGCAGATTTCAATCCTGGGTCATTAACAAGTGTCAGCGTGCGAACATATTAAACGAAACATCTACATCTACGTGATACTCTGCTGTTCACAATAAAGTGCCTGGCTGAGGGTTCAATGAACCACCTTCAAGCTGTCTCACTACCGTTCCACTCTCGAAAGGCGCGCGGGGTAAACGAGCACTTCAATTTTTCTGTGCGAGCCCTGATTTCTCTTATTTTATTGGGATGATCATTTCTCCCTATGTAGGTGGGTGCCAACAGAATGTTTTCGCAATCGGAGGAGAAAACTTATGATTGAAATTTTATGAGAAGATCCCGTCGCAACGAAAAACGCCTTTGTTTTAACGATTGCCACTCCAATTCACGTATCATGTCTATGGCACTATCTTCCCTAATTCGCGATAATACAAAACGAGCCATCCTTCTTTGAACTTTTTCAATATCATCCGTCAGTCCCACCTGATACGGATCCCACACCGCACAGCAATACACCAGAATAGGGCGAACAAGTGTAATGTAAGCAGTCTCTTTGGTAGATTTGTTGCACCTTCTAAATGTTCTGCCAATGAATCGCAGTCTTTGGTTTGCTCTACCCACAACATTATCTATGTGATCGTTCCAATTAAGATTGTATGTAATTGTAATCCCCAAGTATTTAGTTGAATTTACACCCTTCAGATTTGTATGACTTATTACGTAATCAAAATTTAGCCGATTCCTTGTAGTATTCATGAGAATAACTTCACATTTTTCTTTATTCAGGGTCAACTGCCACTTTTCGCACCATATAGATATCTTATCTAAATCATTTTGCAATTCGTTTTTGGTCATCTGATGACTTCAGAAGACGGTAAATGAAAGTATCTTCTGCAAACAATCGAAGACGACTACTCAGATTATCTCCTATGTCGTTAATATAGATCAGGAACAATAGAGGGCCTATAACACTTCCTTGGGGAACGCCGGATATTACTTCTGTTTTACCCGATGACTTTCCATCTATTAGTACGAACTGTGGCGTTTCTGACAGGAAATCACGAATCCAGTCGCACAACTGAGGCGATATTCCATAGACACGCAGTTTGGTTAGAAGACGCTTGTGAGGAACGGTGTCGAAAGCCTTCTGGAAATTTAAAAATATGGAATCAAATTGACATCCCTTGTCGATAGCACTCATTACATCATGGGTATAAAGAGCTAGCTGTGTTTCACAAGAACGATGTTTTCTGAATCCGTGATGACTAGGTGTCAATAAATTGTTTTTTTTTCCGAAGTAATTCAAAATGTTGGAACACAGTATATGTTCCAAAACCCTACTGCAAATCGACGTTAGCGATATTGGCCTGTAATTCAGCGGATTACTCCTGTTTCCGTTTTCGGGTATTCGTGTGACGAGCTTTTCCAGTCTTTAGGTACGAAACTTTCTGTGAGCGAGCGGTTGTATATAATTGCGAAATATGGAGCTATTGTACTAGCGTACTCTGTACGGAACTTTCTGTGAGCGAGCGGTTGTATATAATTGCGAAATATGGAGCTATTGTATTAGCGTACTCTGTAACAAACCTGACTGATATACAATCTGGACCGGAAGCCTTGTCTTTATGAATTGATTTAGGCTGCTTTGCTACGTCGAGGATATCTACTACTATGTTTCTCATCTTGGCAGTTGTTCTTGATTGTAATTCAGGAATATTTACTTCGTCTTCTTTGGTGAAGGAGTTTCGGAAAACCTTGTTTAATTACTCTGCTTTAGTGGCACTGTCATCAGTGACTTAATGTTGTTATCACACAGTGAAGGTATTGATTGCGTCTTGCCACCTGTGTGCTTTATGTATGACCAGAATCTCTCTGGGTTTTCTGCTAGATTCCAACACAGAGTACCGTTGTGCAACTTATTAAAAGCATCTCACATTGAAGTACGCGCTATATTTCGAACTTTTGCAAAACTTTGCCAATCTTCGAGATTTTGAATTCTTTAAGTTTGGGATGCTTTTTTCGTTGCTTCTGCAACAGCGATCTGATCCGTTTTATGTACCATGTGGGGTTCAGTATCATCACTTATTAATTTATGTGGTACATATCGCTCAATTGCCGTCGATACTATCTCTTTGAAATTGTTCCATATCTTTCCTGCGTTTACGTGATCAGGTCGGAAAGAGTGGAGACTGTCTCTCAAAAAGGCATTAAGAGCATTTTTATCAGATTTGTTACATAGATTTTGTATTGTATATTAACCAGAGGCCTAGAAACGACGGAGGGGCTCCGTCCCCGGCGCAGCCGCAGTGGTCCACAACCCCATGACGACTCAAATGTTCAAATGTGTGGGAAATCTTATGGGACTTAACTGCTAAGGTCATCAGTCCCTAAGCTTACACAGTAATTAACCTAAATTATCCTAAGGACAAACACACACACCCATGCCCGAGGGAGGACTCGAACCTCCGCCGGGACCAGCCGCACAGCCATGACGACTACCACAGTCCACTTCACCCCTCCGCCGCCGCACAGGGAACGTCTCACACCAGACGAGTGTAAACCCAACCCTATGTTTGCGTGGTGTACGCGTGCGTGGAGAACTTGTTTGCGCAGCAAACATAGTGTAGGTGAGGCGGAATAAGGGGAACCAGCCCGCATTCGCCGAGGCAGATGGAAAACCACCTAAAAACCATCCGCAGACTGGCCGGCTCACCGGACCTCGACACGAGTCCAACGGGTGGATTCGTGCCGGTGACCAGGCGCTCCTTCCCAATACGGAAAGCCATGCGTTAGACCGCACCGCTAACCGGGCGGGCGTAAATAGATTTACTTTGCGTTTCTTTTTAATGGTTGTAGATGTTACGGTATTCAGCCTAGCAGCAACTGCCCTGTGGTCACTAATCCCTGTATTTGTCATGATACTCCCTATTTGTCCAGGATTATTTGTTGCTAAGCGGTCAAGCGAAAGCGCAACCATTTACGCTTCAACTGGGCTCATGAACTAATTGTTCAAAATAATTTTCTGAGAAAGCATTCAGTACAATCTCGGATGATGTTTTATGCCTGCCGCCGGCTTTAAACGTATAATATCGAGAGTCGATTGAAGTCACCACCAACTATAATTGTCGAAAGTCCACTCGTGTACCCTTGATGACTGCACGACACGCCTCTGACGTGTTTGGAGCCTTATTCACATGCCTGTTAGTGTTAGCGGAGCATAGTTCAGCACATGTTTACAGAATACACCAACATCACACTTCTGAATATCGAAGTTCACGTTAATGGAAGAGTTGTTCGTCGCCTTTATCAAGATAGTTCTCCACAACGTCAGATTCCATCACATACCCTTTTCGCCAGAATTCCTGAACGGTTTCCAGAAGGGGTACATTCACCATTAGCAGGCGTGACTGTGGTACTCCAAGGAGACGCCGCACACCCGAATTGGAGATGGCCGTATTGCATAACTTTGAAACGAATCCGTAAACGAGTACAAGTGCAATTTCTTTGGCTGTTAATGAGTAAAACTGTTAAACAAGTGATATATGGGTCATTCCCAATCAATTACTTGTCAGGTTAATTCAAATAGTTGTAGTACGGAATCTGTACGTTTCCGGACATGAGTTCCAATTCAAAATAATATCTACTCACTCCCCTCTACAAGCCCTAGAATTTTGTAACGGGTATTTCCAAACGCCCTGTATATGAGTATATAAAGTACAACGAACTTACACTGATGAGCTATGTGCAGCTCAAGAGAGCGAAGCAGAATCTTGATATGTATACCAGGTGTACCGGTATGAAATGAGCGTTAAGACACAAATGTGTCGATAGGGAACATTTGTTGTGAACGAGTCTCAATTTTTTTTGTTTGGTTGGTATGACATCTGTCAAAGATATTTAGTATACATCAAGTCATGGAACAAACAGTATCATATATTTTCATCGTGTTAACAATGTCGAATTTTATACCAGAAAGTGATGATTTGCGGAAAGCATTAATTTTTTGTTTTCATTTGAAAAAAAGTGCTGCAGAGTCGCATCGAATGCTTGTCGAGGCATATGGTGATCATGCTCCGTCAGAAGCAACATGCAAAAGATGGTTTCAAACAATGATTTTGATGTGAGAAATGAAGAACGCGGAACACCACCAAAAAAGTTCGGAGACGCCGAATTGCAACAATATTGGATGAAGATGATACTTTGAGTCAGAAGCAAATGGCAGCAATGCTCTATGTTGCACAACAAACAATTTCTGACCGTTTGAAAGCTATGGGAAAGACCCAAAAGTGTGGAAAATGGGTGCCAAATGAATTGAATGAAAGACAGATGGAAAACCGAAAAACCATTTGTCAAATTTTGCTTCAAAGACATGAAAGAAAATCAATTTTGCATCGAATTGTTACTGGCGATGAAAAATGGATTTATTTTAAGAATCCTAAACGGGAAAAATCATGGGTTAATCCGGGACAACCATCAACATCGACTGCAAAACCAGATCGATTCGGCAAGAAGACAATGCTCTGTGTTTGGTGGGATCAGAAAGGTGTGGTGTATCATGAGCTTCTAAAACCCGGTGAAACTGTGAATACTAATCACTACAGACAACAAATGGTCAATTTGAACTACGCATTGATCGAAAAAAAAAAGACCAGAATGGGCCAGAAGACATGGCAAAGTAATTTTTTAACACGATAATGCACCTGCACTCAAAGCAAAACTGGTTCAGGATATAATCAAAATATTTGGCTGGGAGCTGCTACCCCACCCGCCGTGTTCACCAGACTTGGCCCCTTCCGACTACCATTTGTTTTCATCAATGAGACACGCATTGGCTGAGGAACACTTCGATTCCTACGAAGAAGTCGAAAATTAGGTGTCTGATTGGTTTGCTTCGATTAGGGATCTTGTCTATGATGAGCACACTGGTCGCTGAAACGTACGAAGTTAGGTTAACCTAGGAGCACCAAACTATGCAATTTGTCAAGGCGTCTCATTTTCGCACATAACACTGTAACGAAGAAGATAGCTCGTTCCAGTACGTATCGGGTGGTTCTAATTAAAGTGCAGCTACTCATAGAGGTCCAGTGTAGGCTGTAATAACCGCATGACAGCGATACTTCTTACTATTCCAGCGATTTACGCTGAAAAAAAAGAAAAAAACCCATTACTTCCAGTTTTGGACACCAGGTGCATATCTGGCGCTGTGAATGCAAGAAAGACGTATAGAAATGTTTTCATATGTAATGGAGTAGGAACGGGATGTGGGCAGACAAGGTGAAACATTTGAGAAAGGCTGATATTATTATTAATCGCTGCTTAAACATTTTGTTCAATAAGATCTTCCGGTGGAATCTGTGCAACGTAATCCCGTATACAGACTAGCCTTCAGATGAGGTAGAGACCGAACGTGTACCCGGTAACTCGTTTTTTTAGGTATCCCCAGAACCAAACTTCACACAGATTCATGTCACGTGATGTCGCAGGCCATCATATGGAAAACTCCTGGAGATAACACGTCCGTAGAAGGTTGTGTTAAGTACGTCTATTATGGTGAGCGACAGGAGGCGCACGAAAACAGTGGTTTCCGCGCAGCTGCATTCTTCCAAAGCAGGAACCACATGCGGTACAAGGAGGTCTCGATAACGGGCAGACGTCACGGTACGCCTGACAGGTCCTATTCTCTTCAAAGAAGAACGAACCGCGAATAAAAGTACTTGTGTACAGTCACGTGGGGCAGGTGTAATGGTTCTTTGTGTGCAACACGCGATTTAACACTACCTCAAATTCGGCAGTTTTGTGTATTCACTGCAGTCAGTAGTGTAAAACGCGTCACGTCACTCCTAAGAAAATTGCCCAGCCAATCCGATCCGTACCAGAGACAGGAGAGCAAATTCAGAACATTGCTGCGGATCACGGGGTTTCTGCACCGTCTGGATATTGTACTGACACCAGTGTAAAATAGACCACAAAACTTTCCGCACTGTTGACCGTGGAATGGGCAGTTCTCGTGGCACAGCAGAGTACTAGCGCTACCCGAGACACGTGCTGCATGGTCAGTTCCCGCAACAGCAACATCGTCAATAACTTCCAAAGGGCATGACTACTTCCTTTTCCAGGTGCCACAACAAGACCAGTCGCATTTTCGAATTTACGTGTCACCTTCTTTAAAGTATTTAATGATCTCGGGTCAATCTTCAGACCTTTCAGCTGGCGATACTCTCTCAATGCATCACTGTAGTTCCTGCCGCTCACATAAAACAGTCTCACTAACAGCGTATGGTCTCTCTTCTCGCTAGCTATGCTGCCCACTCACGTTATGGCTTGTCAAATGACCGTCACACAAACAGAGTACAGCGCTAGATTTGTTCCTGGTGGCCACAGTTGTAACTAATTTTTTCCAGGGCAAATTAGTTCCGCATTAACTCATTACCATTCCTACCAAGTTTCGCTGCCATACGATAATTACAGCCCACACTGGAGTTCTGTGAGTATCATAATTATAACCACGCGATATGAGGAAGGAAATCGGCTCTGGCTTTCAAAATAAAGAAGTAATCGAATTAGGGAAGGTGGGGGAGGAAACCAATTGTGGCGATTTGAACTAAATAATCCCAGAGTTTACCTCAAGCGGTTTCGGGAATTACAGAAAACCTAAATTGGGATGACTGGATGGGCTTCGAACCGTTGTCCTCCAGAGTACGAGTCCCGTGACTCACGACTGCGCCAACTCGCTCGTTGACTTTGTATAACGAATGATGAACACTGTCGCAAGCTGTTGAAGGGGAAACTATGGAGAACATAAATCAGGAGGACAGAAAGGAGATTCGAAATCTAAATACGACTCGAACGTCTTAAACATTGCACAACGTCGCCGTGCACAGAAAAGTGCAACACGCCATATCTTAGCAATAAGACACGATGCAGTCATGTTGCGCATCTCTGAACCAGCTGTTGAGTAGTGGATGGAAAAAGAGTCAGGGATACGCTTAGTTATGGATCGCTATGCATTACGGCAATTTTCAGCCATTTGCGCCACATTTCCGTGGGAAAGAATAGATAATCATCGAAAAACCGAGACTAAAGACCCATCTATTTTGATTTGCTTCCTTTTGTTCACCTGGAAAGACCCTTTGCCAATAAGGTATGCGCAACGATGATGTAACAAAACGAGCTGGTGTTAACATCGGAGGTATCACTTTGTAACGAGACTGAGCATAAATTAGCGCACAGCCAACGTAAATGCACAATTACTGAGGATAAGCACATAGAGAGGCGACGTAAAGCACACACTTCCTCGTGATGCTAAAGCTGTTTGTAAAGCTGCTGTCAAGTATTATTAATGACTTTGGCGGCAGTTACTTTCCCTACGCGCCCGCATTCTTCAAGGTCGATAATGACTATTTGTCGGTGATCTATTGTCGTCGAATACTGTAATTTTACTGTTTGGCAGTACGAGCTGATTTGCAGTCTACAACGAACTAGATAATGGATATTTCGCTGCGCGCATAAGCACCAGCGCAAGAACGGCCTGTTAGTATGCATAGCGAATGAGTCAGCCAATGTTGTCGGAGGTAATGCACGTGCACAACGCGCAGGGGAGCCGGCTGCGCTCCTCTGCGTAAACGCTACATAGTGCCCAGCACTGGCGTTCTTCGCCACATTGGTTACCACTGGTGCGGTGAGAGCATATGTTTTTCTGGAGTGCACTACAAAATGTGTAATACCCGCAACAGTATCTACACTAAGCGATGCAGCTACTTCGGAGAAGGTAGCAACGTCATGAGACCGAATCGAATTGCAGGGAGACCAGCAAAGGATAGCAGTAGCGCGAGCGTGGGAGGACAGGGAATTGATTAGATGGATGGTACTGGTGAAGATGATGTGCAAGTGAAATAAACTCACACATAGCTAGTATGATGAAATACACTGAGCTGACAAAAGTCACGGATAGTGATATGCACATATGCAAATGGCGGTAGCATCGCGCATACAAAATATAAAAGGGCAGTGCATTGGCGAAGCTGTCATTTGTAACCAGCCGATTCATGTGAAAAGGTTTACGACGTGTTTATGGATTATGGCCGCACGATGGGGATTAACGCACTTTCAACGCATGCGACATTATCTTTCCGAAATCATTAGGTAATTCAATATCCCGAGGTCCACGGCGTCAAGAGTGTGTCGAGTACATCAAATTTCAGGCATTATCTCTCACCACGGGAAACGCTGGGGCCGAAGGCGTTCACTTAACGACCGAGAGCATAGACGTTTGCGTAGAGTTGTCTGTGCTAACAGACAAGCAACATCGCACGAAATAACCGCAGGAATCAGTGTTGGATGAACGACGAACGTATCCGTTAGGACAGTGCGGCGAAACTCGACGTTAATGTGCTATGGCAGCAGACGACCAATGCGAGTGCCTTTGGTAATAGCACGACATCGCCTGCCAGCACCTCTCTTGGGTTAGTGACCATATCATTTGGACCCTAGACGACTGGAAATCGCGGCCTGGTCAGATGAGTCCCGATTTCAGTTGGTAAGAGGTGATGGTCGGGCTCGAGTGTGGCGCATATCCCACTAAGCAATGGACCCAAGTAGTCAACAAGGTACTGTCAAGCTGGCGGTAGTTCCATTGGCTGTGTTTACATGGAATGGACTGGGTCCTCTGGTCCAACTGAAACGGTTATTGACTGGAAATGGTTATGTTTGGCTACTTGGAGACCATCTGCAGCCATTCATGAGCTTCATGTTGCCAAAAAATGTGGGAATTTTTATGGATGACAATGCGCCATGTCATCGGGATACAGTTGTTCACGATTGGTTTGATGAACATTCTGGACGATTCGAGCGAATGATTTAGTCAGCTAAATCGCTCCACGTGAACCTAATTGAACATTTATGGAACACAATCTAGAGGTCAGTTCGTACACAAAACCTTGCGCCAGCAACGGCTTCGCGGTAATGGACGGCTATAGAGGCAGCATGGCTCAGTATTTGTGCAGGGGTCTTCCAACGACTTGTTTAGTCCAAGCACGTCGAGTTTCTGCGCTACGGCGGGCAGAAGGAGGTCCGCCACGATATTAGGAGGTACCCCACGACTTTTATCACCTCACAAGGGAACCTCCCCATCGCACCCCCCTCAGATTTACTTATAATTTGCACAGTGGATAGGCCTTGTAAAACTGAACACAGATCAATCGAGAAAACAGGAAGAAGTTGTGTGGAACTACGAAAAAATAAGCAAAATATACAAACTGAGTAGTCCATGGGCAACATAGGCAATATCAAGGAATAAGTGAGCATAAGTGTGCCGTGGTCTTGTGGTTAGCATGCGCAGCTGCTGATAAGTCTGCTTTCCGCAGCGCTGCGGCGAGGACGTCTTGTTTACGTCCCGTCCGCGCGGTCGCGAGTGCCCGTAGTTGTTTACTACTTCGTCGCCGCTAGTTTAGAGTCCATCACTACCGACGCAACATGTCACATTCATACAGACAAACCACCATCAAGATCAGTTTTCAAACCGATCATGCACGACCGCGCGCTTTTGAAGTGGAACGTTTTCTACGTGACGACGTTAAAATTGACCCGCGAGACATAATTGGTATCCACCTCTCTATCACGAGCAGTGTTGTCTACGTCAAGCTAGTAAGTGACGAGGTGTGCAACAGAATCGTGAGCGCACATGCGAATGATCTTAAATTCAAACATTCTGATGGCCATATTGGGGCGGTCTCTATCGATCACGCGGGGCTTGGCCTCCGTACGATACGCGTCTTCGAACTCCCTTTCGAAGTACCACCGGACGTAGTCACCGTGGCTTTCCAGCCCTACGGCAGAGTGATCAGCCATATGGCCGAAAAATGGACCACCTTTACAACGTACCCCGTTCTTAACGGGGTACGACAGATTAAAATTGAACTGACCAAACATGTTCCGTCATATCTTGTCATCGGCGGATGTAGGGCGATCATTATGTATGACGGTCAGCCACGCACTTGTTCTGGTTGTGGCCAAGAAGGGCACGTCCGGTCGGATTGTCTCCGACGACGGCTTACTCAAATCCCGACAGGTGAATCTATGACTCCTTCTACGGTGACGACCCTTCCTCTCAATTACGCCGAAGTTACACGGGCAGCAACTCTTTCCGATGCTGACGACAGTAGTCCGATAGCCGCCCCCGATGGAGAGACCAAAATGGCTTCTGCAGTACAGGATCCGGCCTCTACAACTGCGCCCCCACCTGAAGATAATCACCGATCGACCTTGCAAGAAGGCGTGGATGCCAGAATGGACATTGACCCACGGGTTGTGCCGACAGCAGCTTTTCTTCCAGACACCGGAGCAGCTGACGAAATCCACCCACATTCAGATACTGAAACACATGTCCGTAAACAGCGTTCCCCGCGAAAACACAAGAAACGGCGGCGTGCTCCATCGGACGAGTGTTTGCAGCGATCGTCTGACATGGACTATGGAAATTCCGACGACGGTACCGGCGGTACAGAGGCCGCTGTAACTTCAAACTCAACAGATCGCCGTGGTGACGGCTTCAGCCCCTCAGACCCCACAGCACAGCAGGATCACAAGCAGACATTCGCTGCCGATTCCCAGCCAGCAGAGCCGATGGAGTCAGCGCCGAGTGCCGCAGCAGCCACTAACAGCCACCAACAGCCGATGGTGTTTCATGGCGACTGGGCGGACGACTGTGAGGAACACTCCTTGCCCATCGTGTCGGACGACACGGGGGGAAATTTACCCCACCAGTGTTGATCCTTTCCCGCCGTCAGTTACAGTGACGAGACAGCCTTACCAGGGTACTGATGGCCAACACGGATGCTGTGGATAGACCTCAAACTTATCGCGTTGCAACTATAAACATTAACACTATACGGACGCGCGCTAAGTTATCCTTGCTTCAGGATATGTTGAACTCTGCTTCCATCGACATAGCCCTTCTCCAGGAGGTGTACGTCGACGACTTCCCAGGCATGTACGGTTACGATGCTTGCGTCTCTCCAGCTTCCCCAACAGGCAGCGGTGTCGCTGTACTTCTTCGGGAAGGGATAGTGGCGGACGATATCCTGTTTCTGCCTGGGGCAAGAGGAATGGCACTCACAGTACTGGGGGTCCGCCTTATCAATATCTACGCACCTTCCGGGACGGACAAACGTCGCGAACGTTCACGATTCTTTGCGGAAGACGTCGCCCCGCTCTTCCAAGGCCGCCACGACCATCTGGTGTTTGGAGGTGACTACAATTGCGTACTGGCGCCCAGAGATCAACTCCCACGACATAATCCGTGCCCGGAACTCGGGACGCTAATTCGAGACCTGCAGATGGTGGACACTTGGGAACATCTTCACGGCCACCGACCGGGATTCACGCACTTCACAAGTCACTCTTCCAGTCGTATCGATCGGATTTATGTCTCACGCTCTCTCGCCGCTGGAACACAGGATGCGGAACTGTGGCCTGCAGCATTCTCGGACCACTCAGCTTACATTTGTGCCGTCACCCTGCGGCGGCAACAAGTGTGGAGAAGCCGCAGCCCGTGGAAATTAAACATCGCTCACCTGTCGTACCCGGATTGCCGCCAAGCCGTTGAGGATACGTGGCATTCGTGTGAAAATCGCCTCCGTGCATATCCCACAACGATCCGCTGGTGGTTGGACTGCGCCAAACCGGCGCTGAGGCGAACGTTGATAACCTACGGTCGTGACCACGCTACCTGGCGAAGACATACACTCGACTTTTACTTCCGGGTCCTGCGCGACTGCGATGCTATGGCGCCGTCTCCGGAACGACAAACGGCGGTCCACCGTGCTAAGGCTCAGATCCTCGCTCATATGCGACGCCACCTAGAGGGAGTAGTCATCCGCTCGAGGACGCAGGATCGGATACCGAGCGAACGCCCGTCATTGTTCCACGTCCTTCGTGAACGTTAACGACGCCAACGAGCGCTGATACGCTTCATCGACACGGAGGACGGTCATCGCCTCACCACGCAACAAGACATAAACACAGCGTTCTACAATCATTATTCCCAACTCTATTCCGCTCAGACCCCTGATCCGACAGCACTGGAGGACGTCTCTCAGACGATTTACGGCACCGTCACCCCGGCAATGGAAGCGGCCTTGATGGAAGAAATTACAGAAGAAGAAGTGATCGACGCCTTTCGAAAAGGTGCTGTCAACAAGTCTCCGGGTCCTGATGGCCTCCCCTTGGAATTTTACCGGACTTTTCAACATTTATTAGCCTCCCGATGGACGGACATCTGTCGCGAACTCCTATCCCCGGACGTGCCGCTCCCTGCGGCCCTTGTGGAAGGGATGATTATTCCTATTCACAAACCGTCCGGTGGCTCACGACTGCAGGACTACCGCCCGTTGACGCTATTGAACTGCGACTTTAAGATCTTTTCTCGACTGTTGGCGTCGCGGATACGCCATACCCTACGAACTGTTATCTCACCCGATCAAACGTCATTAGGAGGCGACAATAATATTCAAACAGCACTCAGTGAATATCGTGACTTGATCTCACTGGCGAGGGCATGTCGTCTGAAGGGTGCACTGGCGGCAATCGATTTTAGTCAAGCTTTCGACCGGGTGGACCACAACTATTTGGAAGCGGTCCTCCGACATATGCGGTACCCACAGCCATTCGTCACTGTCGTCATGCGACTACTCCGTGGCGCGACGTCCAAGGTGATCGTCAACGGCCGCCCTTCGCAGCCCCTCACCATTTCTCGATCGATACGCCAAGGGTGCCCTCTGTCCACTTTACTTTACGCTGTGGCCATGGAACCTCTCCTCTGCGGCCTGCGCCAACGACTAACGGGTATGACGTTACGAGGCCACACTTTCCGGTGTAAAGCGTACGCTGACGACCTGGTGATTGTCATCCGCCACGGTGACGACACCGCTAGCGCACTAAATTGGATAACGAAATATGGCATGGCCGCTGGTAGTCGTATCAACGTCGCAAAATCGGTGGCGATGAACATCGGGGTCGGATTGTCTGAGAACAGTGTCACCCCCTTACAGCTCAGAGATAGTTTGAAATGTCTCGGCATTGACTTTACAGACGATATACGACGGACCGCTGCTCACAACTTTCGACGGCTTTTACGGAATGTTCGGACTGGAATTGCCAACAACCGCCTATGAGCCCTGGACATCGTCCAACGGACCCAGTATGTTAACTCACATTTAGCGTCACGCATTCCGCACATCGCCCAGATATTACCTATACCGGTGATGTTAGCACGCCGTATACATGCGGCTTTTGGGTCCTTCGTGAGTTCAGGAATGCTTTTCAAGATCAAATATGAGACTCTCACCCTTCCCCCCCATCGGGGAGGGCTTGGCCTTTATCACGTTTATGACAGAGCGGTCGCCCTATTTGTGAGCACATTAGTCAAAATACGGCACCGCCGTCCGGACAGTCTGACCAGTTTGTTAATAGAAGAACTAGCACCGCCCTCCCTGTTGCCGCCTGTGCCGATACACCATGTCCCCTCCTCGCTCTTCTACATCGGTGTCTTTTACCTCGAACTCAGTTACGTGCGACTTGCCTTACCAGCGACTCAACTGGCGACGGCAAAGACGGTTTATAGGGTCATGCAACGTGGACGACCCGATAACGTCGTGGAGAGTAAGCACCCGAACGTCAACTGGCGAGTAGTGTGGAGGACAATTCACCACGTAACACTGGACACTGACGTCACGGCGATGTGGTATATCACTGTCAACGGTAAGCAGGTGACCAGATCAAGGCTACATGCGATCCACATGGTGGACTCACCCACGTGCACGACCTGTGGCGTTCAAGACGACGATGAACACCGTCTTAGCTGTGGCGAGTCTACGGCAGTGTGGCACTTAGTGAGGCAAATGTCAGCATACTTCCTTCGGGTAACGCCGAATCATATCGACCCCAAGACTATCTTATTCCAGGATGAAACGTATTACCCACGCACTAAAACTAATGCAATGACGTGGCTTCGTGGACATGCAGTGCATTATTTGTTTCAAGACGGCACTAAGGACACTTTAGACTTTTGGAACTATTTGCAGGAACGACATTGCAAGATCCTCCGTAACCCTAAGTATCGACAATATTTTTCCAATTTTTTGTGGAGTGCGTTCCACGACCCTCCACGTAGCTGAAACATCACGGGTAAGAGAAGCTAAAATTACAATACGATGATAGAACACTACACGGTACGACGTGGGATCTACTTTCATCATTACGAGAAGTCATACCTGGATGATACAGCAGATGGAGAGTTTCGTTGTGAACCCTCACACTCTGTAGCAGTATTTGCCCCATTTCCTCTTTTTGTCCCCGGTGCGAACAGGTCTTCGCAGTTTTAGTTTCCCCATCCAGTGCAAGATGTAGCACTGGTTAATGGTGGTATGGATTCCACCCTTCAGTTTTGTTTCATGGTTTCCTTCGCCCCGCACTTTGCTCTCTTTCTTTATGCCTTTTTCTACAACTATTAGCATGGTTTTAGTTATGTGCGTCCCCAACTCGACGCAAAGAGTGCACTTACTAGTTTTCAGTTTTCTTACTGTAAAAAAAAAAAAAAAAAAAAAAAAAAAAAAAAAAAAAAAAAGCGAAAAGTTTAATTACTATTTTTGCAAAGTTATGATCTGTCCATTCGTTCACGGCAAAACCGTGTGATTAGTAGACGAAAGGACGTGCCTCTCCCATGGGAACCTAAAACATTTGATCGGAAGGTCATAGGTCAACCGATTCCTCCACGTGTTGTCTGAGATATTCTATACGACACTCGTGACGGCATGAGCGTCACATGACAGGAATATGTTGTCGACCCACCTAACTCGCACACTTGGCGAATGGGTAAAAAGATTCTTCTGCCTTCCCCGATTTAGGTTTTCTTGTGGATGTGATAATCACTTCCAAAAAAGTAATGAAAACATAAGAGTGTGTCACATAAACTGCAACAAATGAATGCAACAGTTTCACAGTCGCACAGTTTTCTCTGTGCTCTGTAAAAACATATGTTTTTAACGTTTTCAAATTTTTCCGTGTGTAGACCGTCAAATCCTGCATATGTCCAAGCAAATCTGAACATGTCCTGGAATTTTGGAGAGCGATGTTGATTATGTGTGAGTGCCTGAACTTTGATAATTGTCTGAAAATAAAAAATTAAAATTTTTACTCGAGGGAAGACTTGAACCAAGGACCTCTCGTTCTACAGCTGCTCACGCTAACCACGGTACGACGGCGCTACTGAGCTTACAACCTCCTTGATGTTGCCTATGTTGCCCATAGACTACTCAGTTTGTATATTTTGCTTATTTTTTCATAGTTCCACACAACTTCTTCCTGTTTTCTCGATTGATCTGTGTTCAGTTTGTCAAGGCCTATCCACTGTGCCAACTTATAATTAAATCTGAGGGGTGTGCGATGGGGAGGTTCCCGTGTCAGTGTAATGTATCCCTTGCACAGGCAATGCGGAGTTGTTTTCCTGCTAGCAGGAGATGTTCGCGTCCTGCCATTTTACTGTTAGTGACCGTATCTTGCAAGGGATAAGGTAACTACTCCCTACCGACGTTTCTGAACGCAATAAGAAGATAACTTTGTCATTAAGAAACAAGTACCTGAAGTTTATTACGGAGTTTAGCAATGAGTAAATCATTGTATTAAAAGAACCTAGTTCAATTCTTTTACGTTAGCGCCTAGCTGTTGGCAAAGGGTGCTTTGAATCTGAATAAAACATTACAAAGGAGCGCACCTGCACACATTAGGATGAGCGCGCGCGAACAGATTGAACAGGAGAAACTAGATCCAGCACATAGCCCCACTTGCCCCACTGTAGCTAGTCCCCCTGTGAATCACTTTAAGAAAAGTCTAAACCTGCTGGAAATTACTGAATATGCTGCTATGCTGCAAGGAGAGTAATGACGGGAAGGCTCACCTCTTGGAAGCTGTTCACAAGTTGGCGCACCAGGGACGGAGACGCACCGTGGACGGTCACGTAACTCGACTTCGTCTGCGCGAAAAACTGGTACAAAATGAAAGAGACAACAGTTGTCTGTGGCTCGAATTTGCTCTAGGTTAGAATTTTCCGTTGAGTCAGACTTCCACCGCCGGCTCTAATACCAAAACAAGAGGGGCGTGACCTGAGAGACACGCAGCGGCCACTTCCCTACCATAAGCCAATGGTTAGCATCCTCTACAGCTGGGAATACGTGGCCAGGCAGTGCCAAAGGCAGTGGACGGGTATAGTGTTCGGGGCCCATTACGCCACGTTGTTGGAACTGTAGTGCTTCCCTCAGCCTAACGGCCAAACCTGGGCCGCTTTTACTGGCGTAAGCCTTCCTAGGCACATTTCCCGCCCTTATTCGCAACGTTGCTACTTTACAGAAGGTGCTCTGTCAGTATCGCACTACACGCAACACAGCGGAAATAAGGGAGAGTTTACTGGGATGACTAGCTGCTCTGTCAAATTACAGTTAATGTATTTAACTAGCAGACTGATATCTATGTTATAACTATTATGAGAGAGGGCAGCAGCTGCTCTTTCGAAATGACGTGCTACAATATGACCATGAACGTAAACAAATGTTACGTGTTGCGCATCAATAAGCGAAGAAATGCGCTACCGTACGATTACGCGTTTGGCAACAGATCATTGAAAAAGTAAAAAAAATGGTTGAAATGGCTCTGAGCACTATGGAACTTAACTTCTGAGGTCATGAGTCCCCTAGAACTTAGAGCTACTTAAACGTAACTAACCTAAGGAAATCACACACATCCATGCCCGAGGCAGGATTCGAACCTGCGACCGTAGCGGTCGCGTGGTTCCAGACTGTAGCGCCTAGAACCGCTCGGCCACTCCGGCCGGCGCGAAAAAAGTAACTACAGTAACATATCTTGAAGTTACATAAAGTGAGGAGCGACCTGAAGTGTAATGAGAACATAAAACAAACTATAGGAAAATCATACGTCGGGAGAGACCTAAAGTGTAATGACAAAATAAAACAAATTTTAGGAAAAGCAGACCCCAAGGTGAATAATTTTAGAAAGAAATGTAGTTCATCCATGAAAGAAGTGGATTACAAAACACTTGTTCGGCGGAAACTTTGGTCTTGCTCATTAGTCTGCGACCCTCAGCAGATTCGATTAATTGAAGAGATAGACATGATCCAACGAAGAGCCGCAAGTTTAGCGACAGAACCGTTTAGTCGTCGCGTGAGTGTTACGTAGATACTCAACAGATTGCAGTGGCAGACGCCGCTAAAGAGGCGTTGCACTTCACGGAGAGGTTTACTTTTGCAGTTCCAAGAGAGTATGTTCCGGGAAGAGTCGGGCAAGACATTATTTGCTCCAAATTCTTCGTTTCCACGAAATGATCACAAAGAGAAAATCAGAGAAATTAGGTCTCAGCTGAAGTGCGCCGAATATATGAGACAGCTGAAATACCCTAGACTGCAAGAAGAATGTATTAACACCAGTTCCAAAGAACGCAGGTCTTGAAAGGTGTGAAAAATACAGAATCGTCAGTTTAATAAGTCAACGGTTTCAAAATACTGACACGAATTACTTACAGAAGAATGGAAAAATTTGTAGAAACCGACCTCGGGGAAGATCAGTTTGGGTTTTGGAGAAGCAGAAGAATATGCGAGGCAATACTGACTCTACGACTTGTCTTGGAAGACAGGCTGAAGAAAGGCAAACTTATGTTAATGGCATCTGTAGATTTATAGGAAGCTTTTGCAGATTGGATGTAGCAAGAAAAGCATTTCTGAAAAATAGGAATTTGTTAACATCTGTCTTCTACACATGTCTTCTTCTATATCTGCCTATACGTATTAGAAATTAAAGTCCACCAATGCAGTTTTCGTCTGTATGTTGGTGCTAATCTCGGGAACTAGTGTAGAGATTTTGATTCAGTTTTCACTAAGAGATAGAATGATTCACGAATAAGGTATGTGTACATCACTACATATTATAAACAAGCCAGATTCCTAGTGTTACCCGAGCGAAGCCGGGGCTGGTCGATACCCTAATGTAAATTTAAGTGATAGCATGGATGTGTGTGATGTCCTTAGGTTAGTTAGGTTTAAGTAGATCTAAGTTCACGTGGACTGATGACCTTAGATGTTAAGTCCCATAGTGCTCAGAGCCATTTTTTGAAAAAGTTGTGGAAATTATTCATTGATCCAGGTAGTGTCGAGTATTTACAAAGTATTTTAAATTAATTTCTTTTATAGTTCGCTACAGCCTCTGATGCTGTTCTGAAATTTTCTGACGTTGTTAGGGCGCCTTTTCGAAATTTTCCTGAAGTTCATTTGTGAGAACAGGAAACAACCAGTGCGTGTCGTGTTTCGTTTGTCTTTGTATGATATAGCTATTATCTGTTCTCCCACTAAAAAATCTAATACAGAAATACTTTGGAAATTAAATGGCCAGTCGGTGTGATCTCCGAATTATTGATCCATGAATTTTAGACTTAGCTGACGTGAATGACAGGATGAGTCGTCATGCTGGGAGAACATGATTAGAGTAGAATATTTGTGACCATTATAACTGTCTGTTGGAATGAGTTCAAACCTTGATCCCTGTCTTTCGCGCGCAGTACACTGCGCCATCTATCACGCGTCACAGGCGATAATTGCCAGTACACCTTCTTACCTTTCAATGTTCGAGAGCCTCTCCCAAGATGCTGCTAAAATTTTGGGAGAAAGAGTATGGGGAGACTGCGACATGACGTGTGTGCATTTTGAAAGATAACAAGTAGATGAAGCTTTAAGTAGGTCCGCAGGTCGTACACTGTCTACGAAAGACAGTGATCCAAAGCTCGAGTCCCGATTCGGCACACAGCTTTAACTTGCAACAAAAATGTGCACTGCAATGTATACTCCCTTGAAGAGTGGAACCTATGTTAACTTATGCCTCGGCTTTTAGCAAACGCACGTCTTCCAGTAATGGTAAAATCTAGCACTGAAGCTGAAAAAATCAGTAGAACCACTCCACAAGAAAACAAAGAGTGAATAATTAAAATCTGCTTTGTCACTTGCATAATTATTCTACACGTTTCAGGAATAGTGTTCCAAATGTTGAACGTACCTACGCAAGCAGTATCAATAGAAGTGAGCACCTTGAACTGACGCGCTGTTACAAATACAAGTGGCACCCACTGATCAGTCAGAATACTGTGAACACTGCCGCCTGGTGGCGTTAAAGGCACGTGATGTGGTAAAGGAAGTGTACAGGATGTAACAAGTATAACTACAGATATTTTTATGAGTGGTATCTTAATATGTTCCCACAGCAGTGTGTTGGTTGTTTTTCCTCTGCGTCTAACAGTCCTCCCGCACACGCGTCATGTCAGTTACTACCTGATGTTTTCTGCACAGTCATAGCTGCAACCCTAAATGGACTACATCTGTCAGTATAAGCTAACCCTTTTGTATCCACATGTACACACTTCAACAAGCGACCTGCTGTCTATCTATCGCTTGAGCCTTGTCCTGCAGTTACGCAGGGTCAGCCATCGTTAATCGGATTTGGCATGTTAATGTTTAAGGGGTGCCCAGATGCCCTTCCTGCCACCACCCCATACCCCCTGGGACGGAATTAGTGTACCCAAACTGTCTGCGTCGAGTGGAATCCATGGAATAGTGCGAAAGTGTTCAGATGCCTGCGAGCCGTGTAACTGAGGTGGAACATGGGGACCAGCCCAGTATTCACCTAGCGGGATGTGGAAAACCGCCTAAAAACTACATCCAGGCTGGCCGGCACGTCGGCCCTTGTCGTTAATCCACCGGGCGGATTCGATCTGGGGCCGGCGCGCCTACCCGAGTTCAGGAAGCAGTGCGTCAGCGCTCTCTGGTACCCTGGCGGGTCTGACAAGCGACCTGCTATCTAGGGGAATAATTATAAGCATTAATGACTTGCTCTTGGTACAAGTATTTGGAAGTTCAAAAATGGCTCTGGGCACTATGGGACTTAACTTCTAAGGTCATCAGTCCCCTAGAACTTAGAACTACTTAAACTTAACTAACCTAAGGACATCACACACATCCATGCCCGAGGCAGGATTCGAACCTGCGACCGTAGCGGTCGCGCGGTTCCAGACTGTAGCGCCTAGAACCGCTCGGCCACCCCGGCCGGCTATTTGGAAGTACTAACCAACCTAAAAACGTACGTTTAGTAATAGCTAGTAACAATTATTAGTCTGTAAATGACGGAAATACTGATGTAATGTTTTCAGTATACCATCCTCAGTCACCAATACAAATATCTCCAATTATACCAGTTACACCCTGTATAAACGAAGCAGAAAACAATTGGGACTTCTTCTAGTGACAAAACAGGTCAGAAACATGGAAATCTGCCAGCAAAAGAGGCTTTGGCAAAGGGCAGATTGTTATGTCCCGGTGCCTGGGAGCGAGTATCTCGGAAAGGGCGAAGCTGATTGACTGTGTTGCGTGCTGCCGTCATGCGCATCTACGGAAAGTGGCTGAAGAACGGTGAAACCAGACGTAGGTGACAAGATATTGGAAGTATTTACAGAACGTGGGAGCCAGAGACTTGCAACCCCCTCCCCTATAAACAACGATATTGCCAGTAACGACTGCCGTGGACGCACGACATCAATATTGGACAGCGATCAACGGAGACTCGTCGCCTGGTCGGATGAACCATGCTTCTAGTTGCACCAGGTTGGTGGTCGTGGCCGGGTATGCTATGATCCAGGCGAACGACTTCTCAAAACATACACTGCGCCACAGACAGGCTGATGGGGGGGCAGTATTATGCTATGGGAAAAATTCATCTGCCTGTCACTGGGACCTGTGGTGTTAATCGAAGCCACCGTGACAGTAGTGGACTGCATGAATATTATTGCTGCCCACCTCCATCCCTACAAGGTTACTTTGTTGCCTGAATGCAGTGGCATCTACCAGGAGAGTAACTATCCGTGTTACAACGCCTGAATCGTTCTACTGGTTAGTGGAGCATGATACGGAACTCATGTCGACGTCTTGGACACCAAATTTGCATTTCTGAAGCCGATAGAACACACCCGGAAAGCTATCGGGCGCCAGCTCCGCCCCCACAAACTGCCAACCCGCCATTTACGGGAATTTTGTGGCCTTTTCGTAGACATTTAATACGACATACCTCGGGAAAACCTATTTGTGGAATCTATATCACGTAGAATCGTTGTTATATTGCGTTTCAAAGATGGATTAACACGCTGTTAAAGTGGTGATCGTAACGTTTTGGCTCTTCGATATATTAATTAGTATAAGTAGTGCTGAAAACGTTGAGTGTTCGATGCATAACTCTCGTTCCCCGCAAACTACGTTCTAGGTACCAAGGACAGAGTAACCAGACAAACTCTGTGCCCTAGGCTTCCGACAGCATACCACATCGACCTCTACTAAAGAAAATATATTCGTCATTTTTCCTGTTTTCCGTAGTCCCTTAGTTGCTTGAAAATTCGTGGAAGTATATTCCGTCTATACAACTAAATGAAGACAGGTTTTTTTTGTTTTTTTTTTTAAGCACAAATTTCGCTATTGTTACTTGAGCATTGCACACCACTCTTAGATCCGTACCAAATACGTTTGGTGGAGGAAACAGAAGATCCGAAGAAGAGTAGCGCCTTTAGTCAAATATTTGTTTAATAAGCACGAACGTGTCACGAAAATGCTCATCCAGTTTCATTTGGCAGAAACTACAAGAGTGGTGTTGTGCATCACGAGTGATCTATTGTTAAAATACCCAGAGCTGACGTTTCCAGAAAAGTCGACCAGAGTGATGTTGTGCATCAGTGTCTGATCTACTGCTAAAATACCCAGATCTGACGTTTCCAGAAGAGTCGACTAATATATTTTGTCCTTTTGCTTGAATCACGAGGCTTCCCAGCAATCGTTCTTTCCGAAAACCGTTCCCAACTGGACTCGGTACAGAGATAAGCAACAGAGGATGCACGGTGTACTATCCAAGAAACCATAAAGTGGCTTTCTTAGTATAAATGTAGATTTACATGTAGAAATAACATTTGGTATTTCCTCGAAGAAAATTGTTATAGGACCATCACTATTCGTGAGTTAATGATTTAACGAACAGTTTTATTTCCAATACGAGAAAGCCTGACACAGTTAATATAGGAGTCGATCGAGATTCTGATGTTGGATTATTTAATCAATAGTGACGGAGACGTTCGTTTAAGGAAAGCGTGGTATCCAGCGCTAAATTACATGGATCTCGTCAGAAACCACATCACTGTTATAACGGAAAAAAGTCTCGTTCGCAGGTTTGAAATAAAACGCTATTTCGGCACCGGAGAACAATCGTTGTTGTAAAAGGTGGTGTTTGGAGTGGACTAAATACGCAGTCTGACTGGGGTGGAGACAATCGAGCAGTCATGAAGGAGATGGACAGATAGCCTGACGAAATATCTTGAAAAATGATGAAACATTAACTCCACTACCATCTTGGTAATCTGTGGATTATCAGTATCACCAAAAAGGTGTAATTTAGACAATCTGATCTGCAAATATGTTTTCTACAGCTTATTTTAGCTCTTTTGCTACTCCTTACATATTCCGAATTCCCTTTCTGAAGCGAACTTGACAAACACAGCAAGGTCGAGGCGCCACGCCACATTAATCGGAACTGTCCATTATGATTTTTTATTTTCGAAAGATTTGGGATAAGCGTGGGAATTCAGGAGGCGGCCGGTCGCACCAGGAACGGAGCTAAACCCATCTGTCACGCAGACTCAGCAGCTTCGGCTGATGCGCGCGCAGCATGGAATTTCCCATTCATATCCAGCCGCGTCTCGGACAAGTACGTTCGCATTCATCTGTTCTCCGCATTATTTACTTACCGCCGGCGCTCAGGCGTCTGTGTTAACTGCGTGAGGCATTTGTTTTTCATTTAGGGGTCTGCTGCCTCTGCACAGACACGCTCATTCAACATCTTTTCTTGTTCCTTAACGGCGCGTTTGCAAACACGCGCGCTCCAGCAGTGTATGCGGCTTGTAAAAGATTAGACAAGTTGTAACACGGCGGCTGGCGGCACGTTTTCCTCACGTCCGAGTTACAAATAGAGAAACTCCTAGGAGTCAAATGGCGCGCTGTCGTTCAGAAGACTAGGAACAAGTTCAGCCAGCTAAGCAGGGTCACGTCCTTGCGCAACAACTATGCGCGTTTTGTAATAGCAGACGGGTGCAGTGATAGCTGTGGCATTAGTAATACGCAGAAGTACCTGTTTTCGCGCGCAATCGCTTAACGGCAGCCACAAGAAATGGCTGCAAACTATTATTAGAAAGACAAGCGCGCCTCTAATAACGGAGAGACTTTAGTATAAATGAAAGTCGTGTGAGAGCATAGTGCTTCGGAGGGAGGTTCCTTTAAGTTCTGAATACACGTACATGAGAATTAATGGAACGCTGCAGTATTAATAAGGCGGCTAACCAGTAATCTGTATTGGTCGACTGGAAACATGTATTAGATCTCTGACGAGGGAGAAACATGCCATCCACGTATTAATGGATACGAGTCCGACAAACAAGCTTATAAACATAACGGAGCAAGTCTGTCCTATCTCTTTGGGTTCCGGATGCTATAGATTCTTCTATGATGAAAATTCGGTAGCTAGCGCGCCAGTTTCAAGCAGTTGTTGTCAGCCGACAAGTCAAGTGAGCATAAAAAATATGACCCTATAGAGCTCACTGCCCGTATTAAAATTTTATGAATAAAAGTTATAGAATTATAAAACAAATGTGAAAAATCACATATTATGTGAAGCATATTAGCGAGCTAATTACAACCCAGTATGATCCTAGTTATTATATACAGGGCGGTGAAATTACTACCTTATCCGCCAGCGGCTAAAAACTACACGAAAGAATTACAGAACCTAGAAGCGCGCAGTTCACAAAAACGATTTGGTTGCTAAATATTTCTTCGTTTTCCTGGGAAAATCCCGTGTCTTCAAGGGACCAGCATTTCATTCTGGATTTGGCAATGTTAGTGGTAAAGTGTGACTGAGTGTCCTTCCTGTGCCCACCCATTCCCTACTGGGATTGAATTTTGTGTACCCAATCCGTCTGCGTCTAGTGTTATTCCATGTGGAACTGTGAGTACGTTTGCGAATCATGTAGCTGAGGTGGCTACCCGAACGGGTGCTGTGGAGTCTTATCAATAGAAAAACGAGGAAATTTTTCATTTGGAACAGAGATGAATTTGATATCACTGAAAGTTTTTTAATTATGTTGGCAAAAACATGTTTGAACTGCGATTGGTTTTCTTAATCGTCATTTACTTTGTTTCCTTTATCCAGCATTAGGCCAGGTTGGACATTCATGGTACTTCTCCACTTTCTTATGTCTTCCCAATATTCTTATCCCATAACTGTTTTCTTCCAGTCCAGACTTCTTCTTCTCAAACTCACCTTTATTGGGTCCATCCATTTTGCTGTAATTTTCTTTCTCGCCCTCAAACTTGGTCTCCATGGTTCGCTTTGGTATTCTTCCATCTTCCTTTCGCTTTACATGTCTACACCACTTTAAACTGTTTTTCTCAGTTCTCTCATTCAGAATTTCTACTCCAATTTCGTTCCTAACGTTTTCATTTCTCACTCTGCCTCTTCTCGTTTTCCCTAATATGCTTCCTAGGAATTTCATTTCACTGGTTTGGAGTCTACTCTCCTCTCTTCTTGTCACTGTCCAGGTCTCTGATGATATACCAGAATGGGTGTAAAGGGTGTCTTGTACAGCGCTTCCTTGCGCTTAATTGGCACCTCCCTTCCTCAGACTAAGCCCTCACACACTAGTAAAATGCATTGCTCTGTTGTATTCTTTCGCTATTTTGCAAACTTCTGCTTCCATTCTTGCATTTTTCAGCATCACACTTCCTATATCTTTAAAGTTATACACAATATTAGTATCCTGTCCTTTATTGTTGATTTCTTCCTTGCCTTCTCTCTCTCCTCTGCTTACCACTATACTCTTGCTTTTCTCCACATTGCATTTCATTCCGTAACTCTCGATTGTTTCATTTAAAATGTCTATTTGTTCTTGCATTTCCTTAGTGTTGGTTCCCCACACCACAATATCATCGGCAAATAGCAATAACTTCATCTCCCTTGCTCTATGATCTTCCTTTGTCTCTTTCACAATTTCACCCGTCGCCATTATAATAATAGTGAAGACACTACACTTCCTTGCCTCAACCCCGTAACATTCCTAAACCAATCAGTTCTTCAAACTTGGGTCTGGACACAGCTGAAGCTTTTGTCATACATCGCTTGAAGCATTTTAATTGTTTGTTTTCCAGCACTCTTTCTCTCCAAGGTTTCACAAACCTGTTCTCTGGGGAGGCTGTCATAAGCCTTCACTAAGTCAAGAAATGTCATCAGCAGATCTTTCCCATACTCGCAGTGCTTTTCCATCAACTGTCTCATACTCTTTTCTTAACCCTAGATTACTAAACCCTTGTAAAATTTACGATTGCATTAGGGTATAAGACGGGACATTTTGTAGTTAATGTCGTATGTAACATACCACTGGACATCTAATAACTGTAGTTAAGTAATGCATAACCTATAAGGAATGTCTTTCTTTGAATAAAATTTGGAGTTGTAATATTTACGATGGCTTAGTACTGATGGTAACATTTTTTCCCCTTTAGTGTGCTAGGTTTAATATGGCTTTATAAAGAAATCTTTTTTTTCGTCAAGGTGGATGTCTGGATACATGAAATACTTCATTGCTGATGTTTGTATGAGGGCATTAGGCCGTCCTTTAAGGCATAATTCTCTGCCTAAAGTTTCGTCTTCCAATGTCAGGGATATCATCAAAGGCTATAACGACTCAGAAAACAGGTACAGTCTCCAACAATCTCAGCAAGCTTGTTTCGGTCTATAACTGCTTTCTGAGTCGTCATTGCCTCAGATGACGTCTCCAGCACTGGAAGACGAAACGTTAGGAAGAGAATTATGCCTTTGGATCACAGCCGAATGGATATAATACAGATATCAGCAACATCACAAATACCGCCCGCGAAAGCCCGCACGCTATAATAAAACATTTTGTTTTGTGCTATTTATCACCAAAGAATATGCAACCAGAAATGGTGCGGTTTATAAAAAGTCTGCGTTTTCAACAGCTAAGAAACATGCGACTGAATTCAGACAAGGCTGTTCCTCTTGGATTTGGTTCACGTGAAGGACATCTGTAGACTACATTGAGGAAATGCTCTTACGGGTAAACCAGCAATGCAGCAGCTGTTATTCCGTAGAAAGCACAGGCCGGCACACGAACAACACTTCTTTGCTCGTTCCCGTAGTATATTGGTACGGTAGTTTTTTGGGTGCACGAAACACATCGAATGATGAGACAGACTTACCGGTTGTTATTGTTATGTTTGTCTTTAGTAAGTTTCTGTCTATTACAGGCGTCTGCTTGCCTGTCTGTGAACTGGTCGCCTAGTTTACACCTGTCGCACGCGCGGAGCTATTAGTATGCAATGACTCGCCATTGACTCCTGCTGTTTCAGTTTCGCAGCACTCCAGTAGCTTTCCCATTCGTTTTGCAGGCGTAGTCTTCGGGAGCATCGATTCTTAACACTTTGTTGTATTTATTCATCGTCAGGTTTTGCTGCTCCTGCCTTGCCCGTGTTTGCAGGTGAAAATTATTGGACATAAAGTCCGCCTGTTACGCAAAATATTTTTTTTCATATAGACCTAAACATGTTTCAGCGCGTTTGAGTCACCCTCTGTGGGTTTTCTTTATCTAAATCTTAATTTTACTTTATAGGGAGTTTATAGGCTGTACATTATCGTGTACTGCTAGCTTTTCATACTTAGTTCTCGCATACCTTTTTAACGTGCATTCTCTTGAGTTGTTGAGAAGCACAGTCTGAGACTGGAGGCACAACAAAAATTACACAGACACACAACAAAAATTACACAGTGTTGTGATAAAGTATGATCGACTGAGAATGTCACAGTGGTGTCGCGATATGTATATATGGAAAACCAATGTTTCGGATAACAGGCGGACTTTGTATCCGGTAATTTTTTCGTTGTATTTGCACGAATTCTGCCGTTACTTCTGGCTTTTGCGTTTGCATTTTAGGTTCATTGCTAGAAATTTTTTACATGTTGCGTTGCTATCACAAAGCTTTGTTTGTTTATTTTGGGGTCATTTAGGGAATGTCGACAAGCTCTACAGTCTACACGTACGTACGTTCAAGCCCGTCTCTATCATTCATGAAGTTCTGCAGATGAAAATATCAAGGATGTGCAAACTGTGATGATGGGCACTGAGTGTTTAAGGGGCTCCGGAAAGGCTCAAAATCATGAAAAGTTCAATTTTTACTTTTTTGCGTTTTCTGAATCTGCAGACTATTACCTTTTAATAGATATATAATTTATTCAATTCCGAAGACTACAACTATTTTTAAATTTTTTTTTTGAAATGTGTTCTACATGGGCGTGACCCACTGTGGCGCTGTTAAACTGCTGTCAAATGGCGTTATTATTAACGTCCGTGTTCATCAGGTACATTTTAGTGATGTGAGATAAAGTGTGTGTTGTGGCTAACCTGTGATGGTTCAATATATATCGCTGGTGTGATTGTCGATTGTGTCATGTTTATTTACTCTGTCGTTATCTCGAAAATATTCGTAATTAATTCTGTTTCTTGAGTCTCTGTTTTGTTGAAGTATAATAATGAGTAAAAGTAAAGTTATTAGAAATCCTCTGAAGGCTTTTAAGAAAAAGAGAAATGTTGGAAAGCCAAAGGTATGTGTTATTACTGTAAACAATAAAGACGATAACCAAGTGAGTGAACCTAACCTCTCAAGTACATCTGCCCATAGCAGTCAAAGTGGGAAAGAAAATACTTCACAGAAGAAGCTTGGTTTAATGATTGAAAACTATGAATGTTTTATGGGCGAATCGGATGTGAATGAAATATTTGATATGTCGGTTCTCAAAGGAATTTTTTCAAACTGTGTAAGATGTATTCATTGTAGTGAAGTTGGTCTGGAACTCTCCATAATAAAGCACGTAGGACTTGCTAGTGAAATACAACTGAAATGTGATAAGTGTTCATACATGACCACCTTTTGGAAGTGTTGCAGTAACTGCAACTGAAGAAAATGGTAGCAAAATCTACGAACACAACAACGAGCGATGCTTGCTTTAGACAAGGAACGCCTTCGGGCTGCAGACAGGGCTGTAAAGAGTCTAAAAATACAAGCAAGAGTAAACAGGAGGAGGAACAAGAGGAAGCTGGAGGAGGAGTTTGCAGAGGATGAAGATAATCCATCCTATGGACCTGGAATGCACTAAAAAGTTAATCCAATCTTTGTCGCTCGATTCCCAAAACTTTTATTTTCTCATATTAATTACATGTTTTCTAAGGATCTTCCAAACATATTTGTTTCAAACTTTCAGTAAATGTTACACAGTACCTTCTGCATAATTTAACACAGCCTTTTTCCAAAAAACTGTATATTTTTGAATATATAAATAAAAAATTGCAAAAAAATGTTGTGAATTTTCATTACAATTGAAAAAAAACATCTTTAATAACTGAACTAAAATTTTGTAAAATCCCTGTGTTAAGTTGTAGCCCATATTCCAATAAATAATCTGTAAAAAGTTCAACTTCCTACCTCAAATACTTTGTGAGGAAAGATGTAATTTATAAGCGTTATTTTAACATTGCAAGTATAGGGCGTTCCGGAGCCCCTTAAAATAGAACAAGTACTTGTCCACAGAACTGTAGTTGAGAAAGAGTACGGCGCGTTTTATATGAAGAATAAACTATTACAGAAGTTTTTGCACTTGAATGCTGGATTTGTTGAATGGTGCTGAAAAATACATTTTACTTGAAAGAAAGGATGACCGGCGTTTAATAGGACGAAAAAAAATGTTTGCCGATTACCTTGCAAATTGTAAAACAAAAGCAGGGCAAAGAAATAGGAGAGCTTAAGATTGCAAAATAAAATATTTTAAAAGGAGAAAGAATAGTGTTTTGATAATTCGAATGAAGTACGAATTGTAGAAACGTCTATCCTGTTCACCATTTTCGGCACTGGGAAGGTGCTATTTTATGGTACGTAGGGCAGTGATACAGTTTTAACTCCCACCTCTGTCGCCCCTGGTAGCTGAGTGGTCAGAGCAACGAATGTCATACCTAACGGCCCGGATTCGATTCCCGGCTGGGTCGGAGATTTTCTCCGCTCAGGGACTAGGTGTTGTGTTGTCCTTATCATCATCATTTCATCCCTATCGACGCGCAAGTCGCCGAAGTGGCGTCAAATCGAAAGACTTGCACCAGGCGAACACTAGCCACACGCCATGTCCATTTCCAGCTGTCACCTCGAGAAAATGAAGTTACGTAATTAATTTTTTTGTTTATTCCATGAAGGTTCGGGATTGCAGCCGGATGGTATCATGTTCTTGCCATGATATTTCGACTGACAACCATTCAGCCATCTTCGGGTGAATGTAAATACATGAAACTGCGATCATTCACTTTTTTGAATAGTTATTTATTATTCGATGAACCGGTTTTCGAACCTTTTCAGGTTCATCCTCAGATGGTTTTCCGGAAGCTACATATCTATTTCTAACATAATGCTGGGTGCTACTAGAAATGGATATGTAACTTCCGATAAACCATCTGAGGATGGACCTGGAAAGGTTCTAAAGCCAGTTTATGGAATAATAAATTACTATTCAAAAAAAAGTGACTGGTTGCAGTTATACGAAGGTACATTCAGTTAACAGTCACGGGTTATAAAATTTCCCTAATGGATAAGCTTGTATTGTATTGCATTGCATGTTAACAGGGGACCTAGAAAAGACGGAGAGGCTCCGTCCCCGCCGCAGCCGCAGTGATCCACAACCCCACGACGACCACCTCAGTCCACTTCACCCCTCCGTCGCCCCACACCGACCTCAGGGTTATTATACGGTTCGCCATCGGTGGACCCCCCAAGGAACGTCTCACACCAGACGAGTGTAACCCATATGTTTGCGTGGTAGAGTAATGGTGGTGTGCGCGTACGTGGAGAATTTGTTTGCGCAGCAATCGCCGACATATTGTAGCTGAGGCGAAATAAGTTTAACCAGCCCGCATTCGCCGAGGCAGATGGAAAACCGCCAAAAAACCATCCACAGACTGCCCGGCTCACTGGACCTCGACATAAGTCCGCCGGGCGGATTCGTGCCGGGGACAAGGTGCTCCTTCCCACCCCAGAAAGCCGTGAAGGCTCTGAGCACTATGGGACTCAACTGCTGAGGTCATTAGTCCCTAGAACTTAGAACTAGTTAAACCTAACTAACCTAAGGACATCACAAACGTCCATGCCCGAGGCAGGATTCGAACCTGCGACCGTAGCGGTCTTGCGGTTCCAGACTGCAGCGCCTTTAACCGCACGGCCACTTCGGCCGGCCGGAGAGAAAGCCGTGAGTTAGATCGCTCGGCTAACCGGGCGGGCATGGATAAGCTTATTAATAATATTCAGGCGAGTTATGCATTGGAGATTGCTAGCTCACATCGCAAAAACTGGCGCGGAGACGCATGCGCAATGGCAGCCGCTACGTGAGCGACCCCCGCCGAGTTTCGCGCACTCTTCGAATACTGCGCGCAGGTGCATGCGTAATGGTGATTCTACATGTGCGCGCTGTTGGAATGCTACGAGGGCGAGTAACTCGATAGAGGTCACTCACAGAGCGGCTGCCCTTGCGCCTGCGTCTTCGCTCCAATTCTTGGTATAAAATCAGGGATGTGAAATAGCATGTCACTATTCACCACCCTTATTGCGTTAGTCTTTCACAATTCTCATATTTCACCAGTATTTTAAAATCGTTGTCATTCTGTGTTCATGCTTAGGTATTAGCGGCTGACTGAAGGATGGGTTGAATGTACCGCTGGTAGATCCCCTCCCCACCCCCCCATCCCCAGCCCACGTGGGCCGAGAGGGATGAAATCACAATAAAAAAAAGGCTAGCATCTCCAGCACAAAACATTTACTTGAAGCTGGCTGAATGGTTGTCAGCCGAAATATCGTGGCAACGAGTCGATGTCATCCGGCTACAACCCCAATACTTCATGGCTATTCACTTCAGGCATAAAATGTGGTAGTTCTGTTAAGTCTATCAGTTTCAAGCTTTTGTTAGATCTTCGTATTTCAAGGTTGGCATTACGCAGGGAATATTTCAAGAATCATAATTTTTTGTTTCCAGTTACATGTCTACTGTCTTGGTACACACTAAAATCCCTACGCCACACGTACCTTAATACTCTGTTAGAGCAGCAAAAACAAAATGACGCAGGTCATCGATAAAGCGCAGTATCGCGCGGTCATTCGTTTTCGGCCGCTGTGGAAAAGGTTTATGCTGTATCAGGCCATCCCAGATGATGGTTCAAATGGCTCTGAGCACTATGAGACTTAACATCTGAGGTCATCAGTCCCCTAGAACTTACAACTACTTAAACCTAACTAACCTAAGGACATCACACACATCCATGCCCGAGGCAGGATTCGAACCTGCGACCGTAGTGGTCGCGCGGTTCCAGACTGCAGCGCCTAGAACCGTTTGGCCACACCGGCCGGCTCTTTAGACATGCATTCATATCCAGGAAACTAGCGTAAAGTTAATGGCAGAAGGTACTTCCCATTGTAGTGCGTATTAGGGTATCTTTCCATTCCCTTCGCGTACGCGGTGCGGGAAGAATGACTGGTGAAATGCCTCTGGGGGCGCTGTGATTTGGAAGGCGGGTTCGCGTCAGAATGGTCCGGCGCGGCTCACGCGGCCACGCCGCGGCCGCAGCAGCGGTGGCTATAGAGTAATGAGGCGTGTAGCGTCTAGGCTGCAGAGGCGCAAGGCGCGCTGCGGCCAAAGAGAAAAAATGGGCCGGCCTCGGCCTGGCCCCCGGTGTGTGTGTGAGAGAGGGGAGGCCTGGCCGTGTGTGCGCCGCCAGGAATGCTGCCGCAGCTCCCAGGCCTGTCCCACATTCCTCAGCCCGCCCCGCCTCACCTGCATCCCGCCATCTGCCGCTTTTCGCTGCTCGCCTCACTCGCCACGCACCACATGTCTCCTCTGTCGAGCTGTACACAGTTCTGAACAGCTCTCCCTTTACTGAGCTTTGTAGCTCACTACGCCGCCTCCTTCACAGAACTCTGGCAACGCACGCCAGTAAGGTGCCTATCGATCCCAGTCGTAAGATGCATGATACTAAGGCAACTCAAAGCTGCCACAGTCTTGGCGTGAAGTCTATTATTTTTGATTATACGATTGCAGAACAATCGCTGCAAACTCTCACATCTGCCAAATATCTGAGCGTATGCTTATGAAGCGATCTGCGGTGGAATGACCTCAGAAAACTAACTGAGGCACTGACAAGGGAACCTCCCCATCGCACCCCCCTCAGATTAAGTTGGCACAGTGGATAGGCCTTGAAAATCTGAACACAGAGCAATGGAGAAAACAGGAAGAAGTTGTGTGGAACTATGAAAAAAATAAGTAAAATATACAAACTTAGTAGTCCATACGCAAGATAGACAACATCAACGACAGTGTGAGCTCAGGAGCGCCGTGGTCCCGCGGTTAGCGTGAGCAGCTGCGGAACGAGAGGTCCTTGGTTCAAGTCTTTCCTCGAGTGAAAAGTTTACTTTCTTTATTTTCGCAAAGTTATGTTATGTCCGTTCGTTCATTGACGTCTCTATTCACTGTAATAAGCTTAGTTCAAATGTTCATATGGCTCTGAGCACTATGGGACTTAACAGCTATGGTCATCAGACCCTTAGAACTTAGAACTACTTAAACCTAACTAACCTAAGGACATCACACAACACCCAGTCATCACGAGGCAGAGAAAATCCCTGACCCCGCCGGGAATCGAACCCGGGAAAATAAGCTTAGTGTTTGTGTTTTGCGACCGCACCGCAAAACCGTGCGGTTAGTAGACGAAAGGACGTGCCTCTCCAATGGGAACCGAAAACATTTGATAGCAAGGTCATAGGTCAACCGATTCCTCCAGAGGAAAACACGTCTGATGTATTCTATACGACACTGGTGACGGCATGTGCGTCACATGACAGGAATTTGTTGTCGACCCACCTAACTTGTAAACTTGGCGAATGGGTAAAAAAATTCTTCTACCTTGCCCGATTTAGCTTTTCTTGTGGATGTGATAATCAATCCCAACAAAGTGATGAAAACATAAGAGTTTGTCACATAAACTGCAACAAATGAATGCAACAGTTTCACAGTCGCACAGTTTTCCCTGTGCTCTGTCAAAACATGTGTTTTTAATGTTTTAAAATTTTTCCGTGTGTAGACCGTCAAATCCTGCTTATGTCCAAGCAAATCTGAACATGTTCTGGAATTTTGGAGAGCAAAGTTGATTATGTGACCATCGGCTGTTGGTAGCCACCCTGAGAGAGAAAAAAGATAGGAGGGCAACAGATATACAGGAGAAAAGGTTGAAGTCATGGATGCTGAAAGAGGATGAACGGAGGACCCAGTACCAGACACTGATCAGGAAGAAGCTGCCAAAGGAAGATCAGAGAACAGTGGAAGAAGAATGGGGAGATTTTAAGAGGGCTCTAGTTGAGGCAGCTGAGACTGTGTGCGGAAGAACTAGCACAAAGAGGAGAAGTAAGGAAACCCCGTGGTGGAACAACATATGTAAAGAGGCAGTCCTTCGAAAGAACAAAGTCTTCAGAGAATGGTTCCACACCCGAACAGAGGAAGCTAGGGTAAAATATAAGGAAAGCAAGAAAGCGGCACAGACCCATAGTAAGGGCGGAGAAGAAGAAGTGGATGGAAAAATGGACAAGAATGTTAGAAGAGGACAGTGAAGGGAACAAAAAAGTATTTTACACCACGGTAAGAAATAAGAGGAACGACAGAAGCGAGTGCCTGAGGATCATGGATAATAATGGAAGAGTTGTGGAGGAAATGGATGAGCTCAAAAAGATTTGGAAGGAGTACTTTGAAGATCTGTTGAATGCCGCCAAGCGGGTAACTAACAGCGATGGAGAGCCTAAGGCAGCAGACGATTATAATAGTGGGGAAATTGATGATCTAACTTGGAATGAAGTGGAAGAAGCCATAAAGAGGATGAAAGGGGGCAAGGCACCAAGTTGGGACGAAGTAACAGTGGATGTGATACGAGCAGCAGGAGAAGTAGGAACCCAGTGGCTATACAGAGTGCTGAGGGTGGTATGGAAGGAGAACAGAATTTCTGAGGATTGGAAGAAAGGAATTATAGTCCCGATCTTCAAGAAAGGGGATAAAAGGAGATGTGAGAACTACAGAGGAATCACCCTGCTATGCCACTGTGGAAAAATCTATGAAAAGATCCTGGAGAAGAGAATAAGAAGCAGTATTGAAAGTAGACTGCAAGAGGAGCAGTATGGTTTCAGACCGGGAAGATCAACAACGGACCTCATATTTGCGGTAAGGCAACAGCAGGAAAGGCACTATGAGTACGGGAAGGACTTAATCATGGCCTTTTTAGATATTGAGAAGGCGTATGACAGTATCTGTAGGGACAAGCTCTGGGATGTGCTGAACGCAAAAGGGATAGATGAAGAGATAACACGAAAAGTCAGAAAAATGTATGAGGGAAGTGAGAGTTGTGTGAAAGTGGGGAGGGAACGTACTGCATGGTTCAAGCTGGAAAATGGGCTGCGACAGGGAAGTGCACTTTCGCCTTTATTGTTTATTATTGTTATGGATGAAATCCTACAGCAACTATCAGATGCAATTGGAGATCATAAAATGAAAGCAGTGCTTTTTGCCGATGACCTGATGTTATGGGGAAATTGCGAGAAGGAGGTGCAAGAGCAGTTAGATGTATGGGAGGCAACGGCAGCACAACATGGAATGCATTTCTCTGCAAAGAAAAGTGAAATAATTGTCACAACAAGGAAGAAGAATAGGCCAAATGTGGATATAACTTGTGGAGGGGAAAAACTACAAGTGGTAGAGAACTTCAAGTACCTGGGAAGCATGATTGAAAGTAAGGGGGGAAACGCAATGGAAATAAATGAAAGGTGCAGAAAAGCAGGGCAGTTCTACAAATGCATTAGGGGGCTTATTTGGAGCAAGGAGGTGCCACAGAAATCCAAGGGAATTATATACCGAACCTACTTTGTCCCCATATTGGCATACGGAAGTGAGACATGGGTAATGCACAAAAGCGACAAAAGTAGAATACAGGCTAGTGAAATGAAGTTCCAGAGGAGCAGGTTGAGTGTAACAAGACGAGACAGATTGCGAAATGTGTATGTGAGGGAAAGACTAAAGGAGGAACCAGTACAGGACAGGATAGAAAAATCAAGACTGCAGTGGTATGGACACATGAAGAGAATGGATGAGAGAAGAATTCCAAAGAGGATGTTTGATCTGCAACTGGAGGGGAAGAGGCCCAGAGGAAGACCAAGAGATAGATGGGTGAAGGGAGTGAAGGAATGTGTGACGAGATGAGGAGAGAACTGGACGAAGGTGGAAGAGGGGGAATGGTGGAAAGACAGAACACGATGGAGAGGCTTGTGTTCCCGACAGACCCAGCCAATGGCTGGAAACTGTCCAAGATGATTTCCTGAACTTTGATAAGTCTGAAAATAAAAAAATTAAACTTTTCACTCGAGGACAGACTTGAACCAGTTGCTCACGGTAACCACGGGACCACGGCGCTTCTTGATATTGCCTATGTTGCGCATGGACTACTCAGTTTGTATATTTTGTTTATTTTTTCCATAGTTCCACACAACTTCTTCCTGTTTTTTCGATTGATCTGTGTTCAGTTTTTCAAGGCCTATCCACTGTGCCAACTCATAACTAAATCTGAGGGGGGTGCGATGGGGAGGTTCCCTTGTGAGAACCACGAGGGGCAAAAGCATAGACACAGAGTTTTGAAAAAATAGATGCTTATGATAATCAAATTTGTGCCACAGGCTTGACCTGTTTTGCAACCAAGTTCAACACCCTATATTTCCTACAAAAAATAATGGACCCACTTTATGTTATGAAATTTTAGTTAATATTCAGGATTATTATTATTAATGTTACTCCACAAAATTTTCTTTTATAGGATAGTGGAAATAGCGTCTTTTTTACTGCGGCGTAGTTCGCAATTAATGTGCAACTAGAATCAGAACGTAAAGAACGGATACTAAATCTACCACACACACAATCATGACATACCCTAATGCTTCATGGTCGTCGTTATCATTATTTACATTAAGCACATTCTCTGGCTTGAGGTTCAGATAGAAATGGCTGTTCACTTCAGGCATAAAATCTGGTAGTTCTGTTAAGTCTATTTGTTTCAAGCTTGATCAAATAGCTCTGTTAGGCCTTCGTATTTCAAGGTTGATACTATCTTCCACTTTCGTATTAGGGCGCTTGATTTTGCAAGGCATTTATAAATTGTGAGGATGTAAGAAATTGTGGTCTCCTTCGATGTGACTTGAAGAAAACGATAGCCTCCCACAACTTTAAAGAAGAATATGTTAATATAAACAACAGTCCCCGACAACTTTGTGAACACTTCATCAATGTAAAATTCCTGAAATGTGCATTCTTGCCACGAACATTAAGTTCTGGTTTGATCGTGACGACCATAACATTCTTAAAAAATCTGAAATCCTCAGCGCCCATTTTACTGACTGGAATGCTGACAGCATGAAACGTCAGGTTATGATGGGCGTTCCAACGAGAGCGTGCAGCTTTTATGAAGAAATGGGCGTCAGGGTAACCAGTGAGCGTTCTTACAACAATGAAAATTTGTGCTTTGGGCCCAGATGGGGATGAGTATCAGATAAATTGGCGAAACAGCTTTTCGAAAATGTTCATACCTATATACACAATGTAGGTGTACAGCATTGATAAAGCTGGTTCACGGAAAGCTCAACAGTGTCAAGAGCATGCATACCTGCTACAGTCTCAGAATTAACGACGATGGGCTTTAAGCACTTATGATTGTTAGCGCCTCAATTGTACAAACATCAGATGCCTCACTAAGATTCATCGGATGAATCCTCAGGAAGTGTAGTCCACCCACGAAATAGGTACAATAACTTATAAAACCCTCCTTCAATCGATACTTGACTTCTTCTTCACTATTTGGGACCCTCACCATGTAGGACAGAAGAAGAAAGTGAAAAGATCCAAAGATATGCTGTATGTTTCGTCGTGGACTCGGTTAGAAGGCGTCAGGGAGATGTTCAGCCAACTCCAGAGGCAGGCGCTAGAAGCATGGAACTGTCGATCACACTGTGCTTTATCGTTTAAATTCTGAGAGCGTACATTGCTACAACAGTCAAGCAATGTATTACTTCTCCGTGTCTGTGTCTTATAAAAAGACCATGACGGCAAAAAGAGAAGATTCGAGTTCATGTGGGGGCTCAGTCGTTCTTCCCCCGTGCCATTTGCGACTGCAGTAAGAAATGGAGGTAGAGACACAGGTGCACGAATTCTCCTCCCTCACACACCATGAGGAGGCTCGCGGAGTATGGACGTAGATGTTGATGTACTTCTACAGGGGGAATGGCACGGACACTGAACTAAACCGGAGCGTAATAACTAAATGCAGAGTCAGAATCTCATAGACTGAACACTGAACGAGTTCCAAAGAGTGAAATATTGTGGAACCTTCTGAAAGAGTTGAAATTCAAAAACAGGATCGAGAAAAGAAAACAATGGAAGGAGCTCGGCTACACAAACTTCTTTGAGTTGACAGTCACGCTAGCAATCTTTGGCGGCGTGCTACCGGCTGTGGCTGCATCGCGTGGCTCTGGTGTGATGAGGTATCGCATGTAACGCAGTCACTGCACACGGGGGAATTGCAAGAATCGAGGTCAGTGCAACTTAAATGTTTCACTGTTTTTATGTTGCAGTTTAATATTTAGTCACGTTGCTAAGACTTGTTTAAACTAACAATGGGATATAATCTCCACGTTCAACTGGAGAATGACCATGGTCATTTGCCGTAGAGGGATAAATCCCTGTACATCGAGTCATGCTGATGTTAAAGTTCTTTCTATTTCGATCTGATTATGTTATCTAAAGCATTGTGACTTTCGCTAATCAATACTCATTCGGACTGTATCTGTGATGAGCTGTTATCCATTACCACTTCATTGCCCATGTATATTAAACCGACGAATGAATCGACTGTATTCTCGTTTCCTATACTACTCGATCACGTGCGCTCAGCAGTTCGGTGGTCCAGTCCATGAGATTCATGCATGACGGGGCCTCAGCGCACTTCGGTTTGGATGCACACCGAGATGACAAAAGTCATGGGATACCACCCAACAGCGTGTCGGACCTCCTTTCGCCCGACATACTGCAGCGACTCGACGTGGTACGGCCGTTGTAAGTCCCCTTCAGAAATACTACGCCACAATGTCTCTATAGCCGTCCATAAATGCAGGTGCAGGAGTTAGTGCACAAATTAACCTCTCCACCTCTCGATTATACCCAATAAATCTTCGATGGGATTCACGTCGGGCGATGTGGGTGGCCAAACCATTCACTCGAATTGTCCAGAATGTTCTTCAGACCGATTGCAAACAACTGTGACCCGATGACATGAGGCACTGTCATGTACAAAATTCCACCTTTGTTTGGAAACATGAAGTCCATGAATGACACCAAATGGTCTCCAAACAGCCGAAGATCCAGGCGACCCAGTCCATTCGGCGTAAACACAGCCCGCACCATTATGAAACCACCACCGTCTTGGACAGTGCATTGTTGACAACTTGGGTCCATTGCTTCGTGTACCGTCCAATCGATGTGGTCACGTGCCCAGAAGAGGCGCTGCAGGCGATGTCGTGCTGTCATCAAAGGCATTCCCGTCGGTCATCTGCTGCCATAACCCATTAACGCCAAATTTCATCACGCTGTCCTAACGGATACGTTCGTCGTACGTTCCACACTGATCTCTATGGTTATTTCACGAAGTTTTGCTCATCTGTACTGACTAATCTGCACGAACGTCGCTGCTCTCGGTCGTTAAATGAAGGCTGTCTGCCACTGTGTTGTCCGCGGTGAGAAGTAATGCCTGAAATCTAGCGTTCTCGGAATACTCTTGACACTGTGGGTTCTCGGAGTATTGAATTCTCTTACAGTTTCCGAAATGGAATGTCCCATGCGACTAGCTCCAACTACCATTCCAGTGGTATGTTAATGCGACCATAATCACGTCGGACACCTTTTCACATAAATCCCCTGAGTCCAGAAGACAGCTCCGGCAATGCACTGCCTTTGTATCCATTGTCTACGCGATACTACCGCCGTCTGTATACGAGCATATCGCTATCCCATGAAGTTTGCCACCTTAGTGTTCACCGGGTTTTAGACGACACTGTTCCATGTGGTGGTCGAGTGCAGAGATCCAGTGCATTAGGCTGTAATGGAAATGCCTTGTGGCTAGGGCCTCCCGTCGGGTAGACCGTTCCCCTGATGCAAGTCTTTTGAGTTGACGCCACTTCGGAGACTTGCGTCTTGATGGGGATGAAATGATAAAGACAACACAACACCCAGTCCCTGAGCGGAGAAAATCTCCGACCCAGCCGGGAATCGAACCCGGGCCGGTAGGCATGACATTCCGTGGCGCTGACCACTCAGCTACCAGGGGCAGACATTAGGCTGTCAAGTCTTCCGAACCTAATCCACTGCACTTTTGGCTGTGGAGTCATTTCAATAACGGATTTGCAGAGCGCAGTCTACGAATGTGCTTCAGCCCCCAAATATAGTTTCCGGCAGAGAGCGCGAAGAAAAATTGAGATTGATATCAACATACACTGAAACATACTACGAAATCATTTTCTCCACACACCAGATGTGAGTGCAACGCGAAAAACCTCTTACATGTAGTGAAAGAAGACTCAACTCTGCCGTAAATTTCGTAGTAATTCACAGAGCGCAAAAGAAGATTGTGTAGACTGAATCACTACTTTTTTGTTGTTAAAACTGTTTCCATTTGCAGCGCGGAGTGGCCGTGTGGTTTGAGGCGCCATGTCACGGATTGCGCGGCCCCTCCCGCCGCAGGTTCGAGTGCTCCCTCGGGCGTGTGTGTGTGTGTGTGTGTGTGTGTGTGTGTGTGTGTGTGTCTGTTGTTCTTGGCGTAAGTTAGTTGAAGTAGGTTTAAGTAGTGTGTAAGTCTAGGGATCGATGACCTCAGCAGTTTGGTCCCTTAGGGATTCACACATTTTGTTTCCGTTTTGATACAAATGGAGTCTAATGCTCATAGCTACAAATGATGTCCGAGATCTAATGCGCAGTAAAGCTGTTGTGGGATGGTGGTAAAGTACTGACAAGAGGATGAGTGAATCGCGTCAGTAGTCACTGAATCGCTCCTATCATACAAGTATCGATGAGAACAATGCGTGGCCTATAATGAAATACTGACTGAATGGGTAGGTAAGCATTAGGTTGTAATTGTGAAACAGTGATTGTATGAACAGAACCGTCAAAACTTGTCTCGAAAGTGAGCATCATAGAAATGATGAACAGTTTCGACTGCTAGAATTTGAATAAGAATGAACAATTACCTTCCGAACAGCTCGTTCGACATCCCAAGAATATATCAGGAATCCGTGCAGAAATATTCTTTAGTCCATCTGAAATAATCCAGCCAGTGACAGCTCTCGCACAGGCATACAAACATTACATGCCGTCCTCACTAAGGGAATATACACGTTCTGCCGTACACCTCACAGCAATCAGCAGTGTACATACGCAGATGGCGAAGCGATTTCAGAAGAAGGGGCGGTCAAAGAGTTTCCACTTGAGTTCGTTCCTGCAGCGTACATGCAACGTAACGCGACTCCGATGCGGGTATATGTGCACCGACTTACTGGCACGGGATCAGTGTGGCACTCC
The DNA here is from genome assembly GCF_021461385.2 of Schistocerca piceifrons. Lineage (NCBI taxonomy): Eukaryota > Metazoa > Arthropoda > Insecta > Orthoptera > Acrididae > Schistocerca > Schistocerca piceifrons. The sequence continues at coordinate 776,570,979 of NC_060138.1, forward strand.
TGTCTTTCCGACGCGCGTGCGGTGAGTGCAGAAACGTGAACTATGGCGACGTTACTACCAAAGGCGTCCAACGTGCTATTATTCTTTTTTTCACTTCCTTAGAACCTAAAGAGCATATGGGAAGCCCTTGAAGACAGAGAAAAGTTCTATGTAGTATTCATAGATTTTACAAAAGCCTTTGACTTTATAAAAAGAAAATTAATGACCAAAAAACTAGAGGAAACCCTGGGAAAAAACATCTGGACACGAATTATAAGCGCAATACTGCAATGGAACGAAGTAAGAATATCAGACAATCTCTCCCTATCGGAGCCAATACTCCAATCAAACGGAGTACTACAGGGAGACACACTGAGTCCTCTGTTATTTATCCTTGCAGCGGAAGAAATTGTTAGAATACCCCAAAGGCAGGATGTAGTCTCATATACATATGCAGACGGTATTGTAATAGGTGCAAAGAATACTGCAAAGTTACAAGAAGCGATAAACGATATGGAAGAGTGGTGTGTCGAACACGGCTTCGAAATAAATGTGGCGAAAACAGAAATGATGGTACTCAGAAATGGAGGAAGAACACCTGCATCAGCTGAGATCTTCATACGAGAGAGAAAACTGAAGATTGTACCGGACTACAAGTACCTAGGGGTCACAATACAAAGAACTGCAAAATGTTTCACAAAACATGTAACAGAGAAAGCAATGCAAGCAATAATGGCAATACATGAAATACAATATATCAGATCCCTTAGTATAGAGACTTCAATGGCACTATTCAGAGGCAAAATCTTCCCAATACTGACGTACGGCATAGAAATTATTCTACCACATGTTACAGTGAACAACCTAACAACACTAGAAAGAGTGAAGGCTACCTATATAAAGAAAGCAATAGGAGTGTCCAAAAAAACACGATCGAGTCTTATATACCTGCTGGCGAGGGAACCCTAACTCATTGAAGACCTTCGGACAATCCTGATGCTACCCAATAGCAGCGCCTTGGAAAGTCTACTTAAAACATTGAAGGAAAAAAGGGAAGACATACCTCCAGAATTTTACAGCACAGGTGCCATGATTGAACGAACATGGACAAAGGAAAACTTCGAAATGAGACACGTGATCACCAGATTGGCAGTCCATGGTTTCCACCTCCTTATTTGCTACAACACGTCATATCATGAACCAAACGAAATGTGTGAGTGTAAACTGTGTCACCAAATTTGCAAACGTTACCATATAGAGCTCTGTACCAAAAGGACACGAACAATAAGTGACTATGCAAATAACAATATGTGAAATTTCTAATTTATCTTGTTATTATCACTGTACATTGAATTTGTATGTCTATTTGGCTACAATAAACTTATTATTATTAGTACGAACACCTGTAGATATCCATCGGAGGATGAAGAATGTGCATGGGGCAGCATGTCTGTCAAAATCACAGTTGTGGAATGATGTGTGCCAAGTTCCGTGCTGCTGCTTAATGATAATGCACGTCCCCATATCGTAAATGTCGGAACGATGGTTCCAGCGTTAAAACTAATGTGACTTTGGCACTGACAGGCTACTGAATACAGGGAAGAACAATAACTTCTCTTTCTCCTTAAGTTTGAGGAATGATTCTTGATCAGAATTGATGTGTGTTAAAGAACATTCCAAACATCGTAGTTCTCTCAATCTGATCATGTATCAAGCAGTTTATTTCTCCCGCAGTAAATTTACGCCACGCTTCGAATGGACCGCTGCTGTAAAGTAAATAGTCCTGAGAGTTTTTGCGGAAGCGCAAGAATCTGCGGATCTGTTCCACTAGAAGGGGCAGTTTCCAGAAAAGTGCCATTTGCTAATTCTGCTTACGCGATTTAGATGCCACCAGTGGAAATTTCGCGGTAGCTCAAAACGACGCACAGTACTCACACGCGTGACTGAGTCTTTTTGCGGCGACTTCAGTTTTTCGGGCTGCAGTCTGCTTCCGCGAACCGTCACTGTAAGAAGGGAGTCCGCTGCGCTTAGGACGGCTCCTGCGCGACAGCAAGTGAAGAATATCCCAGGCCACGCCTGCCACCGCCACGACAAGTCCTAAACGCCATCTCTCTCCCTCTCCCTCTCTCTCTGTCTGTCTGTCTTTGTCACCTAACGGGAATAAAGCGTGTGACAACGGTGAATGGTGAACGGGTCTCTCGTCGATTCTCTTTCCTACCGGCAGGTACCATGTAACAGAAGAGCGTTTGTGCTACAACCGCGTTATAAGGTTTCTGAAAAAATACACCAAGCGATGTGGCTCAGTTGTTAAGACAGCAGAGTCGAGCTGAATACATACAGGACTCGATTGCTGTGTCAATTCTTCCATTTCATGTTTTCCTCGGTTAATACCGGTATGCTTGATTCAACCATGGCTCTGACCATTTTTTTAAACTTACTCAGCTAGTACTCAGTGTATACTGACTTCGTTATCGCCGTGACGTTGCAAGGACATTACGGCGCTTGACCGTAAACGTAAATAAATGTAACGTATTGCTCATACATAGGAAAAGAAATCTACTACTGCACAACTACACTATTGATGACAAATTGCTGGAAAGATTATTTACAGTAAAATTTGTAGAAGTAACTATCCAGAGCGACCTTAAGTGGAGCGATCACATAAAACAAATAGTAGGAAAAGCAGATCCCAGCTTAAGGAAATGGAACTCATCCACGAAGGAAGTGGCATACAAGGCCATTGTTTGACCTATTTTTGAGTATCATTCATCTATCTGGGATAAGTACCACGTGGGAGTGATAGAAGATATGGAGAAGATCCAAAGACGAACGGCTCGATTCGTCACGGGATTCGCTCAAACTATAGTATTACTGTTCGTTTTTGGAGCGTCACCTGTGACCAGCTTTGCGAAAGAAGCGGCGACACTTTCTGCACAACCCTCCCATCATTTTGCACGACAATGCGCGGGCGCATACAGCGCAACCTGTGGCTGCTCTGTTCGGTCGATGGGACTGGGAAGTATTGTACCATCCACCATACTCCCCGGACTTAAGTCCTTGTGACTTTCATTTGATTCCGAAGATGAAGGAACCACTTCGTGGCATTCGCTTCAGAACTGTTCCAGAGATTCGACAGGCAGTAGACCGCTCCATTCGCACCATCAACAGAACAGTCTCTGCTAACGGTATACTACGCCTTCCACATCGCTGGCAAAGAGCTCTACACAACCTGGTGATAACTTTCAAGGACAGTAACAGGTACAAACATGTAACTCTTCTGTATCGGTTGTGTGTAAATAATTGCCACTATTTAAGTTCCAACCCTCGTATGTATCCATATGTTAGGGACGACGTTCACCAAAGGTAACAGTCCATCAAGAAAACTAGGAGAGTACTTGGGTTTGGCAGAACTGACAAGGAGTCACTAACGTGATGGTTAAAAGATGAACTGAGAATATTTAATTCAAGAATGACAACTTTAGTAGTGTTTCAGTCGAATCTCAATCCCATCATACAAGGCGCTGTGTAAAAATAAGGAAATGCAGAACGACATAGTGTTTATATACTTTAAATGTAGAGAAATGCAAGACAATTCACACAGACAAGAGAAAAGCGAGCGAGGTGGCGCAGTGGTTAGCACACTGGACTCGTGTTCGGGAGGACGACGACTCAATCCCGCGTGTGGCCATTCTGATTTAGGTTTTCCGTTATTTGCCTAAATCGCTACAGGCAAATGCCGGTATGGTTCCTTTGAAAGGGCACGGCCGACTTCCTTCCCTAATCCGACGAGACCGATGACCTCGCTGTTTGGTCCCCTCCCCCCAAACAACCCAACAGACAAGAGAAAAACACGTATCAGGTAAAACTATGTCACATCGTTAAGAAACTTGAGGGTAATGCAACAAGGCGAAAAGCAGCCTACAGCGAGAACAGTAGCAGAGAAAGCGAATGAAGAAACAGTTTTATAAGGAGGACTCGGGGAAAGTACAGTGCACCTCTTAAGGGTAATACATGCATAAGTACGACCTGCTCTACAATAGCGTTCCAATATTTGGTGTTCTTATCAAGAAGGTACTGATGCAGAGGGGTTTCAGAGTATTACGAAATTGATTCGAATTTTGCAAATCAGGATTGACGTCAGCTGTTTGTGGCAGATGAAACATTGTGTCTCACCCATACTCGAACACAGATATCCCGCTTACAGCGAGCGTTCAACTTAATTACTTCGGCTACCCGTGCACACCACCAGGACAGACGTCACGGCGTCCATAACTCTTACCTTCACACGTTTCGTGATTCCTTCACAGAGGGAGACAAGTATTTTATCGTCATTTTAGCCCTTCGATGCATGGATACATCATTGATGGTTACAATGCTTATGTTTATGCAGTGTCTGTATCAACATTACGACGTCCATACATGTTTGAAGGGCACTGTAATGTGAAGATACAGACGAAGAAATACCAACGAAGAAAGAGGCTAATGTTGGTACGAAGTATCATTACAGTTGCTTACAGAACACACACTTTGAACCACAGTTAATATCATAAAACTGACATTGTTGGAAGTATACGTCAATAGAAGCACATATGTTCCAGTAAACATGGGTCCAGAGCGAGCTGTTTGCGCGATAACTACGAATTTGTGGTTACGAGCCGCCATTAACTTCAGTGCAAAGTATTGCCCTAGTTAGTACAAATGTGTTTGAAACGTATACCTTCAGATTAAGTCACCGTCGAAACAGACTCATATTGCACTCATGGACCTTGGTTGCGGAATGTGGAACATGTATATCAGATCTCCGGCACATTTTGCTTCTGACGTAAGACGACAGCCAACGCGACGGTATAGTCCGAGATGGGAGGTCGAGCAGGATCTTAGCCTTCATGATCATCTGTATTATTATATTTGAGGTCATCTTAGAAGCGAATTGTACAGCACTCCTAATGAAAAAGTTAAAGAGCTGAAACAGCGAATTATGCAGTTTTGTTAAGATTTAGAATACGATCCAGCGACGTTTGAAAGAATTAGTGAGTCACTGCAGACACGAGCGCAGCATCACATCCAAATGAGAGTACGACACGTGGACTGCCTCGTTTAACACGTACGCGCGTACAGCATGAAACACTCTGACGTGGTTTTGTATTTCTCGTTAGGGTAGGACACGGGTGGAAACTCTCTCTGTATATATATATATATATATATATATATATATATATATATATATATATATATATATATATATATATATAGTTTTCTTTACGAAAGTGAACACGCATGAAATGGGTGCGTCAACTCTGTTAGCGATTGTCGAAGAAGGGCGAATGAAACCTCTTAGAACAGTCTGAACTGGATGGCTAGAAACATCGAATTTCTGATAGAGGAATACAACATAACACTGTATAGTGATCTGAGATACATACTAATAACACAGGTGATTCGTTGACTTAACTGAATTTTCATCCCATTTTCGGTTTTAAATGTAATATAATTAAGGTATAGCGTCTAATGACAGTTTGGTATGCGTAATATCCATATCCTCAATGTTGCATTGACTAACAACACTGAAATAACGTGCTTCATCATAGATATTTCACACCAACAACACATCAGTAAAACTCACACACACACACACACACACACTTAAACTCCTCACACATACACAGCATTTTAATTTTTGGCTGGAACAACATCCTCAACGAAGGATGATGTTCCAGAAATAAAATAATATAGTTGCACTACCCCACTTCCGACCAAGGTTCGCGGGAGGATTGTCTTGGTTGTAAGGCGTATGGCGGAACTGGTAAGCCCTTCCCATTTACACACCAGTTGGGATCCTCCATTGCTCCACTATCAGCTTGTCTGATAACTGGCTGAATACAAACGCGACTCTTAATGGGCCGCATCTCGAACAGTCCGCTCCACTCCTAGGAGTGGAGAATGAAAAGAGTAACATCAGTAACATACATCAAGATCAAACATTCGTTTCGTAATTTCATTCGAATGGTAGAGGAGATTTTTCTGAAGCTGCTCACCATCACTGAAAAAGATAATTACCGGCAAGGTGCAAACATGGTCCACTCCTTAAACCCAGAGATACGTATATAAATTTTACAGAATGTTTCGTAATACCAAAAACTTTCACTGTGTAACTTTCTGATATAGACTGGCAGTCATTTGAAAATTTCTTTCCACTGGTGAAACATCCCAGTCGTTGACCTTTCCAAGAGGAATGAAAGCAAATACGCTATTTATAACAAATAACATCGGCTGCTGCAGGTAGTACTTCTATTAGGTTAATAAGAAAGATCCAGAATCGTTTGCGAAACAAAAGATAAACAAAAAAAAAGTATTGGAAGGAGATGAACGCGAACCTGCAACATTTTGCCTTTCAACTCATGACGCTATCAACCTAGCTACAGCTTCAACACGGCTTCCACCCTTCCGTATATAATATACAGCGTCCAACGACAATATCAACAAATATCATTACTAGTATTTAATACGCAAATTGTACCAAAAAGATGCGGTTTTGATAGATCATCTTTACGCCCTAGCATTGAAAAGATATACTTCGTAACACATAAGTTATAACACTAAAAAAGTCAACTACAGGAAGCCTTTAGCTAGCGATGTGTAGTTTTTCTGTCATTTTATCACAACGAACCGTAGCTAAAACGATGCATTATCGAGAGATCCTCAATTTTCTGATGCTCTGGAGCAGCTTATATTCATACCAAATACTGTTTCTCATAGAGAACCCGCAAAACACGATGCTTAAAGCCCTACAATATGGCGGATCCTTCGTTCTGCTTGTTATGGAAAACTATATCGCATCTCATTGCCCGGATTCCTCTGCACGAGGTAAAAATCAGTCGTGCCAGATTCTTTACTTCACGCTCCACAATGTACTGTCACCAGCTCCTCGTCCACTTGTTTTTTCCACGTCCCGTGAGAGGACGGCTTTGGGATGATAGATATCGAGGACTATAAAAACAAGAATTCTAGATCCAAATGCGAGTTTATATTTTCCCCTAGTTGAAATGTGTGTATTAGTATATAAATTTTTCCTTGTGGAGTTTCTGTAGCCATTTTAGGAACTTTCATAAGGCCGTCTAGTCAATATGTAGTCGTCGAACTTTTGATAAATAAAAAAACTGTAAAATGGTCGCAATATTTCTTCGGAATTTCCAATTTAGATTTCCGGAAAGATGCCTTAGGTCCTACAAAGCAAGAACGAGGACGGGTAACAAGGAGCTTATGGTGATAACGGGGAATGGTTTCCTTCATTGGCTTTTACGCAGAAGTCACTGTTCCGTTAGAGACGACAGCGCTGAGGGAACCACAGCTAACGGTTTTTTCTGAGTCGATGTATCTTAGGGCAGGTGGTACTAACTACGTGACTGACATAAGAAGCGTTTGTCGCCAGGTGTCTGAGATCGCAATTAATGGCCCTTCCCGGGGAAGTCTCTCTGTTCTGTGTTTTTCATTGGCTAGTAATATATCCTTCGTGCAGAAACTTGCGTGGATGGTTTATGTTACCTTCTGTTCGACAGCTGCACCAAGCATCTAGAGAATAAAAATCACGCTTGGAAAATCTTTTGCAGCACACGGTTAAAAGCAATGAGCAAGATAATATTCCTTGCATAGTACATAGAAAGGGAGATCTCAAATGCTGCGTTTCAATGTTACGATCGTGGACGTTCTGTATTGTTTGTAGCCCATCATTACAATTTCGGAGATACTATTTCTGTTGAAATTACTCGTATCGTGACAATGATCGTAGGACAATGTAAGATTATTGACACCAATGGCAACACAGGGAGATTAGGGAACATAGATGGATGTGTTCTGTACTTCGTTTTAGTTTAGTTAACTATTTCTTAATATGAAACTAAGCCAAGATGACACTACAATATGTTCCAGAATATATCGTATGGTGTAGCAATGTAACATTCTGCCCAATACCTTCACTGATACTGCGCGGAGAGGGTTACATGCTTAACGAATTGTACAGAAACGAAAAGATGTGTTGACATTGAAAATCCCAACTATTTTATTCGATTATGTTCAAGCTGTAAAGCATATCCAGCATGATTTCAACTTATACAACCAGACGGACGTAATACAGTGGAATATTGGCGTTGTTACAGTCAAATACAAATGAAGCACTGTGAATCACAGAGAAACACTTAGGACATGTGAGTTTAAAGTATTGAGCAGGCAACAAGTTGCATGGGATGTAGGTTCTCATCATCAAGACGCATTAGTTCGTCATCACTTAGCACAGCTCCAGCTCGGAATACACTTGTTCAAGATCTCAAGACAGAGAAGTGAAGGTTTATCTCAACTAGAAACGCTGTCCACAGGTCGAACGTCGTGGCTCATATCGATTTGATTAATTTAAAGTTTTCACGGAACCACACTGCCTGAATCTTAAAACACGTATTAGTTTCGATACGCTGGTTCCTTAGATGTGAGGACGTATTTTGTTTGTGGCTGTAGTAATCCATGGAAATTTTGGAAAATTTCAATACCAAGAAGGATGGTTGTAACCGATATGACCTTTACATTATAGATTATGTCTATGATAATACAGAAATGATAATGATGTCACAATTGTATATTATATGAGACTCTGAGAATTCAGTACAATATGAGGCTGTCAAGTGCTACAATGAGCAGCCTCTAAATACCGAGAGCTGAATGAGAGAGGGCGTGTACATCCCTGAGGAATGTCCGTTCACACAGATTGCCCACAATGAATCAAACTGGTTCCTGGACGACGGTGGCGAACGAGGTGGTGACCATCCATAACATAAGCGCATTCTGTAAGTGACACGTCGGACGAACGAACAGGCCACGACGCTAAGCTGTACTCACTGCGTGTGACCATCATACTAAATCGAGGAATGTGTAGTTGCCTGAAGGAGACAATTCCCCTGTTTCTAAGACATCCCTAATTTAGCAATGGCTGTTGCGGTGCACTTCACACGTGGAGAATGAGATCGTATTTTATTGTACACCTTGTAACCTATTCTGACCTCAAAGGTAACGAAGTATAACAGAATGACCTTTTCCATTTCAACCCGCATGGATTTGCAAAACATCGGTCATGTGAAACCCAGCCCTTTCTTTTCTCATATCACATCCAGAAAGCCATTTCTATTTAATTTATTTAATCGTATGGCTAGGGCCCCCCGTCGGGCAGACCGTTCGTCGGGTGCCAGTCTTTCAAGTTGATGCCACTTCGGCGACCTGCAGTCGATGAGGATGATAGGATGATGATGAGGACAGCACAACACGCAGTCGCTGGGCGGAGAAAATTCCCCGACCCAGCCGGGAATCGAACCCGGGCCCAGAGGATTGACAATCCGTCACGCTGACCATTCAGCTACCGGGGGCGGACAGAAAGCCATTGATCAAGTCAGTCTGGCAGGTATCATACTTCTTCCGTAAACCTTCTGGCTCAATAATACGCCAATGGTTATTAACGGAAATCTGATCGTATGGCAAACAAAATTCGTGGCTGGATTGAGGAGTTCTTGTTAGGGAGGACAGAGTATACCGTCTCGGATGTGGAGTAACCGACAGAAGCAGAAGTAACTTCAGGCGTGACGGTGGCACCGTTGCTGTTCATGTCGTATGCTAATTACCTGGCGTACAACATAGATAGTACCCTCAGATTGTTCACAGGTGGTACATTTATTTGTAACAACTGTCTGAAAAAAAAGCTGCACAGGCATTGTCAGATCTTAATAAAAATTCGAAGTGATGCAGAGATTGTTAATTTCCTTTGACTGCTCTGATATGTAAAAGAGTGCATTACACAAAACAGAAGAATGTGAAATCCAATGACTACAATATCAACGAGTCACTATTAAACTCGATTCGTACAAATTACTGGGTGCAATCATTTGTAGGGATATGAAATGAAACGAGTACATACACTTCAATGTAGGCAAAGCAGGTGGCAGACTTCGGCACAACCGCAGAATACTGCAAAATTCCAATTAGTCTAAAAGGAGACTGCTACCAAAATAGTTGTGTGACGCAGCCTACGGTATGATTTTGCTAAAGTGCGTGGGGCCTATACCAAACGCGACTAACAGAGGATATTGAATGTAAACAGGATGATTATTACTAACGTTTAAAAACCCACGAAGCGATATAGGTGATGCTGAGACATATAAGTTAATATAAGACACTTGGGGCCGCAAATGTCGGGAAATACCCCAAAAGTGGTCGACAAATGTTGGCGAACATCTTTTGTCAATTTGATTTGTTGTATACGTAGAAGCTACAAAATTATTATCCTAGCTGTAACCAAGCAAAAGCTATTCTCAGTTTGTGTTTCTTTTCTCTTGCCCCTTCTTTTTTTGTTTACAGACTTCGTTCTATAGAGAACACGTAGTTCAATTACTGGTAGCGATGCAATTCGGAAGCTTATACGAGGTTTGGAACTTAAATAGTGACAACTATTTATTCACAGCCGATACAAAAGAGTTACACGTTGGCACCTATTACTGTCCTTCAAAGTAGACACCAGCGTTGTGTAGAACCCGTAGCCAGCGATATGGAATGTGTAGTATATCGTTAGCAGAGCCTGTTCTGTTGATGGTGCGAATGAAGCGGTCTGCTGCCTGTCGAAACTCTGGAACAATTCTGAAGCGAATGCTATGACTACCGCCAAACACGAGACCGAATGTTGCCTGGTGGCATTGTAGGGCGTCATGCAATAAGAAAGGTGTACAGGATGTCCCAGAAATGTTGCGACAGACTTGTAGCGGTAGTAGAGTGGTGTCTTGAGGAACAAATCGAGAATAGGAACCCGTTTCCGGAAATATCGTACAACACCGCTACAGAGCGTCGAAGTTATAGACGCCGGCGCCTGGTATTAGGCCACCCCTAGGCAGCAAACGTGGCTTTGTACGCTAACGGACAGTAGGTGGAAAGTCTCGCAATGTTGTTCTGTTATTCAGTGATCGCGACTAATTGCTACAATTGCCAGTAGAGAAGATGGAGCTAACTGCCATCGATGGAAGAGTTCAGCAAGTGGAGTTTGAAAGTAAGTCTGCAAATCAACCATAAAAATACTAGAATAATACAATCTAAGAAAAAGAAAAAAGAAAACAATGCACCACAAAGGAATGATGTCCCCAGCTCGTGGTCTAGGGGCCAGCATTGCTGCCTCTGGATCACGTGGTCCCAGGTTCGATTCGCAGCTGGGTTGGGGATTTTCTCTGCCTGGGGACTGGGTCTTTGTTTCGTCCTCATCATGTCATCATATCATTCGTGACAGTGGCTAGATTGGATTGAGTAAAAATTAAACTTTGTTAAAAATTGCAACTTTGTGCTGGCGCTGATGACCGCACAGTTGAGCGCCTCACAAACCAAACATCATCAACAAAGGAATTACTTGAATGAGACAGCAATTGGTAAATGTGATGTACATTTTCAGACGAACAAATTATAACAATTTCAGAAAAAAATGTATGATATACTTAAGAGAAAGAGTTTCCCAAATTGAATTAGCCAGTAACACATTGGATCACCTCCGGTCCCTAAGCAAGCAATTATTCAGCACGGCTTGATTGACAGAGTTGTTGGATGTCCTCTTGAGGAATATCATACAGAATTCTGTCCAATTGACACATCAGAATGTTAAAAATCCCGAACTATTTGGAAGATCCTGCCCATAATGTTTCAAATTTTTTCAGGTGGGGAGAGATCTGGTGGCCTTGCTGGCCAATGTAGGGTTTTGCAAGCACAAATACAAGCTGTGTACTGAAATTTAAGCCCACGATGGCTAGCCATTTAGAGCAACAAAACGAGCTGTAGGATATCGTCGAAGTACCGCTGTGCTGTAAATGTGCTGTGCATGAAAGCCAAAGGGATCCTGCTATGAAGTGAAATGGTACCACAAACCACCACTCCTGGTTGTCAGGTCGTACAGTGGGTAACAGTTAAGTTGTTACCCATCGCTTTCCGGGGCGTCTTCAGTTACATCGTCGATGGTCATCGGGGCTAGATTGAAAGGCCTTGTATCTTAATGCGAAGCTCCGTTGCCTTGGTGTGTGACGGTTTTGGACACGGGTTTTCATCTGCAATTTATTTTTCTCCTGGAACCATCTCAAATCTCCAGCATTTTCGGTAAATAGGAAAAAAAACCGTCATTCACCATGGAAACAGAGCATCGCATTCATAGGATACAAGGCCTTTCTATGCAGCAGCTGGCTCCATTTCTCCACTGACCGTCATTGGCAATCAGTTGCGATCACTGAAAAACAACAATGCGAGACGTTCCGTTTATGGTCCGTCAGCGTACGAAGTCACATTTGCTGCCGAAGAGATGGCCTAATGGCAGCAGCGGCACCTATAATTTCGCCGCACTGTAGCGTCGCTGGATGAAGCTTCCAGAAACGGTTTCCTATCCTCGACTTCCTGACGCCCTCTACAACTATTCGTCCTATCCTCGACTTCCTGACGCCCTCTACAACTATTCTAAGATCGTTGCAACGTGGGACACCCTGTGTACGCGTCAAAATCCACTGACGAGAAAGACTTTCACAAAAACCAGAATTCTACGTTCTGGCCCCTGCGCAGGAGCATCTCGGAAACGGCGATGCTGATCGACTGCTCACGTGCTTCTGTCGTGAACATCAATGGAAGAGCTTGAAGGACGTCGAAGACACGAGGAGGTAATAAAACGTTGAACGTCCACACCTAGTCACAGAATGTGGAGCTCGGAGTCTTGCACGCTCTGTAAACCGGGATAGGCGACGATCTGTGGAAGACATGACAGTGCTTGCACAATCCCAAAGTTTCGGAGCAGACTGTTCAGCACGCGTTGTTGAATGTAGAGCTACGCTGCAGACGAACTCTCCCTGTTCCATGTTGACCCAACGAGATCGCCAATTGTAATTACAACTGCAGCGGACACAAGATCACTGAAATAGGAGCGTCCATCAAAAGACAATATAACGATGATCGTGTTTGGATATGCCGTTATTCAAGCAAAGTGCTGTTTGAAACACAACGCGCTACGGATGCAGGGCGGTGGAAGTAGTATTATGCCACGATGGACATTTACCTGGGCATCTGTGGAACCCGTAGCAGTAGTCGGGGGCACCATGACAGTTATGGACTACTGAACATTATCGCACACCATATGGATCCCTTCATGCTTGATGTCTTCCCCAGCGGCGATAACACCTTCTAGCAGGATTACTGCCCTCGTCACAAGGCCAGAAACGGACTACGGTAGTTTGAGGAGCTTGACAGCGAATTACGATGGTGACATAGCCACTAAATTCGCTTAATCGTAACCTGATGGACCGTATCTAAGACGCTGTCGGGCGTCAGCTCCGGGCCCAAAAGTCACTGATCTGTAATTTACGGGAATTACGTGACCTGTGAGTAGATATCTGATGTCCCATACCTTCGTATACATAGAAAGAACTTGTCGGATCCATACTACACCGAAATGCTACCACTTTGCGTTCCAAAGGTGGACCCACATGCTGCTGAGCAAGTTGTCTTACGGCTTTGGATGATCTGTGTATATACTGTCATCCATACAGGATTCTAGGCAGTGCTAGCAGTGAACCTCTTCATTTCTTACGTTATCAGGCGATTTAATTTTCAGCACCTTTCTGTGACACCACATCTCGAACACTTCGCTTTTCCTTTTTTCCAGCTTTTCCGAAGTCCATGACTCACTTCCATGAACAATGTGTAGAGAACATTACGCAACCTAATTAGTAATACGTGCTTGGGGTATAAATTCTGCTTTTGCGAGAAAATGAGATGCTGCTCGTTGATTGCCAGACACGTTTCGCTCTTTTACTTTCGAAGCATCCTCAGAGATCGTTCACCGTGGTCATTTCTTCACACATGTGGCGCGATGGAACTGTGTTTGGCGGTGGAACACAGAGTAAATACACGTTTCTAAAAACATGCTTGTGAAAACGCGAAGTATATGTAGTGAACTGAATACGCAAACACCAAGAACAGGACACCCTGCTCGGTACAAGACATCGAAACGCAGTTCCATCGCGGCACGTATCTCTAGAAAGGACCACACGAAGTTGCCACAGAGGCAACTGACTACGGTACAGGAAAAAAGCAAAACGCGTCTGGCAACCAAAAAGCATTTTATTTAGACGCAACACGAAACTTGTACATTAAGCAGATAAAACTGAAACTGAACTCCGCTCGCAAAAGCCATATATGCCCAAAGTTACCGACCGGCTGTCGTGTCATCCTCAGCCCACAGGCGTCAATGGATGCGGGTATGGAGGGGCATGTGGTCAGCACACAGCTCTCTGGTCCGTATGTCAGTTTACCAGACCGGAGCCGCTACTTCTCAATCAAGTAGCGCCTCAGCTTGCCTCACAAGGGTTCAGTGCACCCCCCTTGCGAACAGCGCTCGGCAGACTGGATGGTCACCCATCCAACTGCTAACCCAGCCCGACAGCGCTTAATTTCTGTAATCTGATGGGAACTGATGTTACCACTGCGGCAAGGCCGTTGGCACATTAAGCAGATACTAATAATTAATTTAGTGACGAAAAATGACAGAAAGTACATAAAATGGTAAGATTACGAGAGTCAAACAATTGGCTGAAGAAAACTTGAGAAAAGGCGTCGAATGAGAAAACAAAGACACCGTTGTTGACATGGCCATTTTCTGCAATAAGAGAAAAAGCATTAGTTTTATAAATTCAAACGTCATTTTATTACTGCAATACAGTGTTTACGTACATTCCGGACGACGCCGGCCGGTGTGGCCGAGCGGTTCTAGGCGTTAGAGTCTGTAACGGCGCGACCGCTACGGTCACAAGATCGAATCCTGCCTTGGACATGGATGTGTGTGATGTCCTTAGGTTAGTTAGGTTTAAGTAGTTCTAGGGGACTGATGACCACAGAAGTTAAGTCCCATAGTGCTCAGAGCCGTTTTTGACCATTCCGGACGCATTTCGTCTTTCGTAATAAAGGCGTCTTCAGTGGATTTAAGCCTCGCAGTATCAAGGGGTGGGGGGATACTTGCGCGCACTTTTTTAAACTACTGTCATATAATGGGCTACTTTATATTTTAAAATTCTGAAAACATATTTATCGTTTTTAATGAATTCTACTACCAAATTCTTTGTATGTTTTAAATTTTTCAGTTAAATCCAACACAAAAATTTAAGTTTAATTAGTAGACGTCACTTTCCTCAGCAAATGCCGTATTCAGTATTTCCACGGCTTACTTATACATCAGTATTCTTTAACAAGTATGCTGGAAGTAAGTCAACACCAGTGAATGAAATTTGCATTTTTAGTAATCTTTTTTTTTGTGGTGGTCATAAGTCGGTAGTACTTGATATTGCTAAGAGTGTGCTAAAAGCTGTCTTCAGGTTCGGGGTCCTACTTACACATCAGTATCTCTTTAAAAATCACGATGTTAATATAAAGTTCAACAAAATTTCACGAATTTCCTTTTCTAAAATTTCGTTTAGGTTGGGTATGAAGGACTCCCTCCCTCCCCCCCCCCCCCCCTTTCGCAATGCACGTTATGGGAAATGCCTAGGTATTGCTAGCGTTAATCTGCGATAATACAGTTTTATTTTGCAAGTCGTACTTCGAAACAGTTCTCACCATGGTTTTTACACGAATAAAATTTTAATTACAGGACAAAAGAGTTACCAAAAGTAACATTTCATTCATGTAAAAATTATGGTGTAATTGTTTCGTATGTATAAGAATCGCACGCAAAAACAAACCTGCATTACTCCAGATTAAATCAGTTGACGGTGCCTTTTTTATAACAGGTGAGATGCGTCTGGAATGTAAATACAAGTTATATTGTATCAAGAACAAGGCATTTGAATTGACAAACGAATAATAAAAGACATCTTTCTTTAGAGCAGTGCAGCTGCCGAATGGGTACCTCGAAAATGAGAAAACGATGCAACCTACTTGAAGTTCAGGTTGTTGATATATCACTAGACATGGTACTGACACACCTCCACCTTTCCCCACATGTGACGAAATTTGTGGCTGGAACATGTTTTCAGGCAGCTGAGAAGGTAATGGCAACATATATAGATTTTACCCAATCTAAGTTTTCGAATGGATTTACAGTCTCTGGAGAAACGTTACGTCTCAAAGAAGAGTTTTTTACTTAAAAACAAACTTATTTCTATCCTTCCATGCCGAGAACTTTTCAGAGTCTCAGCTTGTCAGACGAATAGTACGCGAAGACAAACAGCTCAAGTATCTTGTAAGCTACGATTTGCAACTACAGCCAGGCATAACAACGACATAGTATGGTCGCTTTCCAAACATCCGCTGTCAGACGGAAAGGGCACGGTAAGAAGAATGTATCCACTGCGCAGGCGCAACACAAGTAACAAAGTCCTAGCGGCAACTATCTGCCGTATTACTTAAGGTATGTTGTTAGTTCATGATGCGGAGTGGGCGCCAGCTAACATGTCTATAAACTGTCACGACATCTGCAGACCCATCTGTGATACGAGTGACGGTTTACGCCGATGTCAGCAGGAAAATTGTTCCCGACCGGAAGCAGACAGTGCTCGTGAAGATGCGTGTGTGCTGGTCTGATGCCGGATACCGCAGAGTGTGGAGCCCGGTGCGGTGTGAATCCGTGCCTAGGACTCTGTGCGGCGCGGCGTTAACACGCGGGCGGGAGGCGGTGTTGCGCGGCTTGTTTGCCCAAAATGCAAATTGGGCTGTTACGAGCAGGCCGCAGGAAACAGCGCGCTCGCCCGTCGTTAGCGGAGAGCAAAAAGGAAGAGCCGTGCTCTATCCTGTGTGTGCGGCCTGCAGTAACACCGCGCTGGCTGTACACACGGCTCTCACTTGTCACGGCTGCAAGTAAGCTGTTATCGCTGGGAACACCCCGTGGCGACGTTCTCAGTACTTGGACTTAACAACTAGAAGTCTGCGTACATTACTGCACGCCCTCGATTGCAATGATGGTCTTCTGGTAGTTCCACATCTATCTTCATATACAGGGTGGTCCATTGATAGTGACCGGGCCAAATATCTCACGAAATAAGCGTCAAACTAAAAAACTACAAAGAACGAAACTTGTCTAGTTTGAAGGGGGAAAACAGATGACGCTATGGTTGTCCCGATAGATGGCGCTGCCATAGGTCAAACGGATATCAACTGCGTTTTTTTAAAATAGGAACCCCCACATTTTCATTACATATTCGTGTAGTACGTAAAGAAATATAAATGTTTCAGTTGGACCACTTTTTTTGCTTTGTGATAGATGGCGCTGTAATAGTCACAAACATATGGCTCACAATTTTAGACGAACAGTTGGTAACAGGTAGGTTTTTTAAATTAAAATACAGAATGTAGGTACATTTGAACATTTTATTTCGGTTGTTCCAATGTGATACATGTACCTTTGTGAACTTATCGTTTCTGAGAACGTATGCTGTTACAGCGTGATGACCTGTAAATACCACATTAATGCAATAAATGCTCAAAATGATGTCCGTCAACCTCAATGCATTTGGCAATACGTGTAACGACATTCCTCTCAACAGCGAGTAGTTCGCCTTCCGTAACGTTCGCACATGCATTGACAATGCGCTGACGCATGTCGTCAGGCGTTGTCGGTGGATCACGATAGCAAATTTCCTTCAACTTTCCCCACATAAAGAAATCCGGGGACGTCAGATCCGGTGAACGTGCGGGCCATGGTATGGTGCTTCGAAGACCAATCCACCTGTCATGAAATATGCTATTCAATACCGCTTCAACCGCACGCGAGCTATGTGCCGGACATCCATCATGTTGGAAGTACCTCGCCATTCCGTCATGCAGTGAAACATCTTGTAGTAACATCGGTAGAGCATTACGTAGGAAGTCAGCATACATTGCACCATTTAGATTGCCATTGATAAAATGGGGGCCAATTATCCTTCCTCCCATAATGCCACACCCTACATTAACCCGCCAAGGTCGCTGATGTTCTACTTGTCGCAGCCATCGTGGATTTTCCGTTGCCCAAAAGTGCGTATTATACCGGTTTACGTTACCGCTGTTGGTGAATGACGCTTCGTCGCTAAATAAAACGCGTGCAAAAAATCGGTCTTCGTCCCGTAATTTCTCTTGCGCCCAGTGGCAGAACTGCACAAGACGTTCAGAGTCGTAGCCATGCAATTCCTGGCGCATAGAAATATGGTACGGGTCCAATCGATGTTGATGTACCGTTCTCAACAATGACATTTTTGAGATTCGCGATTCTCGCACAATTTGTCTGCTACTGATGTGCAGATTAGCGGCGACCGTAGCTAAAACACCTACTTGGACATCATCATTTGCTGCAGGTCGTGGTTGACATTTCACATGTGGCTGAACAGTTCCTGTTTCCTTAAATAACGTAACTATCCGGCGAACGGTCCGGACGCTTGGATGATGTCGTCCAGGATACCGAGCAGCATACATAGCACACGCCCGTTGGGCATTTTGATCACAATAGCCATACATCAACACGATATAGACCTTTTCCGCAATTCGTAAACGGTCCATTTTAACACGGGTAATGTATCACGAAGCAAATACCGTCCGCACTGGCGGAATATTACGTGATACCACGTACTTATACGTTTGTGACTATTACAGCGCCATCTATCACAAAGCGAAAAAAGTGCTCCAACTAAAACATTCATATTTCTTTACGTACTACACGAATATGTAATAAAAAATGGGGGTTCCTATTTAAAAAAAACACAGTTGATATCCCTTTGACCAATGGAAGCACCATCTAGCGGGCCAACCACAGCGCCGTCTGGTTTCCCCCTTCAAGCTAGACAATTTTCGTTCTTTGTAGTTTTTCGTTTGACACTTATTTCGTGAGATATTTGGCCCGATCACGATCATGGACCACCCTATATAGTCCAAGTTTCATCGAGCTATGTTACTTGGCAGTGAGATATCATGCGCACACCATTGTAGTTTTTAATCCGTCAAAGCATACACCATTACGAGTAAAAGAATTTTTTTCTGTGAATCACCAGTTACTAGTCGATCTCCACTATAGTTCACGATGATTTTACGTCACTGAGAGTCAGTTAGCGGTAGGACTGAATGCAAGCGAATGAGTGAATCGACTGAATCCCTAAAAATAGCGGAAGCATTTCTGAGGAGTTACAAGCATGCTGTTGTATTTTGAACTGACAGTTTTTAGTGTACAGATCATATGACGCGAGGACACGGGTGATGTATTCGTAGGTCGATATTGTAAACCAAGATCGACGGTCGGAAACGTGAGACGCATAAACCGCCGGGAAAGATGAAAAAGGAGATAGCTGTAAAGTTTTGACAGAAACATCTCAAACGAATACCTCTACGGGAGTATCGGCAATTAATATTCACGAGAGAAGTGAAAGATTCGTCAAAGTCCGAGTTAAAGAGTACGACAATAGGCTGAGTGTTAAAACGGGGAAGCGAAGCTTGAAGTAATTGCTATCGTCTATCGGGCGATAGGGATTAAAGTGTCGTAAAACTAACGACGCATTTAAATAAAGTGATAACTGAATCAGGGCGGATTTTATTAAAACTGTAACTTACGTAAAAAGCCATGGCAACAAAATCGACAGACTCGTCGATTCTGGCTTTAGTGGAAAGAGAATAATGGATGTGTACCAACTAGCATGATAGGATGTTATGAAAAATGCAGCTGCAGCTGTGTAAACTTTGTCATAAAAGACACGCAGTATTTATCAGTTTCCAGATTGTTTATTGTGAATGCACCCCACCCTGTCGTTATGTATAGAAACACGGGTATTATTGATATAATGAAATATTGATGTTAATAATTCCACACCTTTGGACCGGTATGGATATCAAGTATTCTATAATTTCATAGCGTGGTAAGAAATATCACATTACCGGTAAAGTAAGTAACTAATGAAGTTTGGGAATTAATAATATCTCAATGAGAATTGTTGTTCAACGAGAACTGTGTATGCAGCATCCATGTAATATACAGGAAAAAAGTTTATAACATAAATACATACCGTGCCCAGTCTACAACGAACATAGCAGATTTCACCAACGCACAACAATAATATTAAGTGTGAATGCACTGTCTTGGGAAAATGGCTCGCGGCTTGATAACCGAGTCGGTACATGCAAACATAGCAAACTTCCCATATTTTCCCTCATATTCAAAATGAGCGTTTTTTGAATAAATAAATTATTTTAAATAAAGCTTTTGTCTAAAAGAGAACGTATTGGTGTACAGAAAAATGAGATGTGCTTATGGGATTTGTGCTGAGATCCCCATCCGGGGAATTCGGCCGTCTGGTGCAAGTCTTTTTAGATATTGCCACTTCGGCGACTTGCGCATCGATGATGATGATGAAGACAAAACACACACTCAGTCCCCATCGGAGAAATCCCGCACCCGGCTGGGAATCGAACGGGGGGCCCCGAGTTGACAGCAACGCTAACCACAAGACCACTAGCTGCTGACGATTTAAATTAATAATAGCGCGTATTGATGCCATAAATTTTATGTCAAGGGCCTTATTTTGTTTACGGCAGAAGTACTTGTCCTTTACTCTCTACGTTTGTATTTACTTTTATATTGAAGTATGGAAATGAAGTCCCACGCTTCTTGACAGAGCGTAGGGGAACGATGCGGGAGACCCGCACCGCGCGTACGCGGCTAGGTCCTAATAGAGGTGGTTTGCCGTTGCCTTCCTCCGACCGTAATGGGGATGAATGATGATGATGGTGAAGACAACACAACTCCCAGTCATCTCGGGGCAGGTGAAAATCCCTGACCCCGTGCTCGGGAAGCGAGAACGCTACCGCGAGACCACTAGCTCGGACATATTGAAGTATGAGTAGCGTAATTTTCACATTTCGCCTTGTATTAAAAGTAAGCCCGTTTGTACTCACGAATAGTTTAAAAACACACAATCAGCCAGGTCTTTGCAATATCGTCTGTATCGATACTTTTGTTACGGTATTGTGAAGACATCGATACAATTTTAGGTATTCGCGTCGGTACCAAATGATCTATCGAATCTGGCATTTGGATGTCTCTATTTGAAATGCTGTGAAAAGCGCTTGCAGTACGCAGCAGGTAGAACACAGTAATGTTCTGCGGCTGCTAAAACAAGTACGCGGAACAATTGTTAGTCGAACGCTTAATATATGCGCGGACGCTATGCATGATTCATGCAGGCAGCGTTCTGCTAGAGGTCGAGAAATTTTAAGTTACGTACTGCGTATATCGTTACTAAAAGCAAATATATGCTCAACTGTCTGCAAAATATTGGAGGTCTCTGCGGTAACTGAGACCCTCCTTTTTTACAGGCATGACATACATTCTTTCTTTTTCTTTTCCTTCGCGAGCACCGCCAGAGACAGCACTATAGACACAGTGACGTCACCTTCCAGGCTGCATACTGAGACAGGCTTCCTACTCTTAACGAGACAACGCCCAGGGCGGAACGGGTTATCCTGAGGAACTCGCAGCCAGTCTACATAGTCGCTTACAGACGCGATTGTGAAAATATGTAAACTGCGCGAGAAATTTCGGCCTTCTTAAACGCACATAACAAAACTTTCCACATCTCAAACGTTGTGGACGGTACGTGACAAGGAAATCTCCAGAGGTGGTCTGGTGTTCCTAGAAAATAAGCTACCACTTTAAACGAGGAATACTAGACACTACTACACTTTCCAGTCACATTAATGTGACCACCTGTCAAAAGCTTGAATAGCCACCTTAACCACCTTTCGCAGCGCGGACCTCTGCGAGACCTGCAGGAATAGAGTGAGTGAGGTTCTGGTAGGTATCATCAGAGACGTAGAGCGACGCTGACTCGAGTGCCGTGGACAGCTGGGCTAGGTTTGTCGGTTTAGGATTCATGGTGTGAACAGCGTGATCGAGATGCTACCACACACTCTCTACTGGGTTCAAATATGGGGAATTCGATGGCTGCTGCTCTTCGAACTACGTGCGTACACTGAGAGTTGTGTGCCAAGTTGCATTGTCCTGCTGCTAGATGCTACCATGCCGAGGAAAAACAAACTGCTTGTAGTGGTGGTCACGGTCCCCAAGCATAGATGCCTACTTGTGTTGATCCATTGTGCTTTCCAGAATGACATGATCACCCAGGGAATACCACGAAAACATTCCCTAGATTGTATCCTCCTCCGGCTGGGGCCTTTGTTTTTCAGACATTTGAGACCGCACAGCGAACATCCAACTGTCCAATGGAGCATAAAATGTGTTTCATTTGAAAAAACTACCCGCCGCCAAGCAGAGGATGTTCAGTTGCGGTATTGGCGTGGAACTTCTAGCCTTCGTCGCCGATGGGCACATGAAACAGGTGGCTGCTGCGGAGGCCCATACACAGCAACGTCCCCTGTACGGTCATCGACGAGACACTGTTGATAGCCCCTTGATTCATCTGGGTAGTCATGTGTTCAACAACTGCACGTCTAACCGCCCGAACACACTTCCGCAGCTGTCGATTACCCCTGTCATTAACGGCCCGTCGTCGTTTACCGCGTGTCCCCCCCCCCCCCCCCCCCCCGGACACGCTTTATATATCCTCCAATGCTACTGCTGCCAACTGCCGTCCGTGAGGGGTTACAGTACATTGACGTCGAACATAGGAACTGACCACATTAATGTTACTGGACCGTGTATTTGCAGTACCATGACTGATTAGTGTTCATTTCGAGAATTTGTTACCTATGACAGAGGAACTATCGGTAAGCAACACATCATCCTGTCAAATGATAGGGGAAAAGAAGGAAGATATGGTATCTAATTTATAAATAATAGAGCGCAGCAATCAGTCGTCTTCTTTATTTTTTGCGGGTTTTATTACGCAAATCCAAATTTCGGCGAGTGCCTAGACAGTAGTATTCAAAGAACTGTGACTGACGCCCGAACAACAGGGAACTAACATGCATCGAGTTAAAAAAATAGTGCATTGGTAATGGCTAGACACTAGCCGAAATCTGGATTTGCGTAGTAAAACCTGTAAAGAAAAAAAAGTACGACTGATTACTGCGCTCTATCATTTATAAATCACATAACAGTCGCTGAGTACACTCACTTTCCTAATGGAAGGTAACCTGATGAAGATGTAGAAAGATAAGGATTTGAAGTCCTGTCGACGAGGATATAATGAGAATCGGAGGACAAGCGCGGTTAGAAAAAGGGTGGGGAAGCAAAGCGCCCGGTGTTCTTTTCAAAAGGACCATGCCGGCATTTGCCGTAATCTACTTGCTTTAAGAAATTTAGCGAAACTGCGGAAAAATTAAACCTGGAAGACTGAACGAGGTTTTGAACCACCATAGGTCCAACTGCAATCCTGTGTCTTAACCAGTGTGACACCTCGCTAGATTTGACCGCTGTTCCCTGGGAAATTGATATGACCTCATTGATACGTGGTCCTGAACTAGTTAATCAGAGGTCACACGTTCGTAAGGAATGACTATGAGATCCCACACTCCGAGGAGCGTAGGGGACATTGCGGGAAACGCGCGCCGCCATACTAGGCAAGGTCTTAGCGGAGGTGGTTTGCCATTGCCTTCCTCCGACCGTAATGAGGATGAATGATCTTGATGAAGACGACACAACAACACCCAGTCGTCTCGACAGGGAAAATCCCTGACCCCACCGAAATCGAACCATGGACCCCGTGCGCGAGGAGCGAGAACGCTACCGCAAGACCACGAGCTGCGGACTTCGTAAGGGAAGTGCTACACTGAGGCGCCAAAGAAACTGGTATAGGCATGCGCATTCAAATACAGAGACATTTTAAGAGGCAGAATACGGCGCTGCGGTCGCAAACTCCTATACAAGACAAGAAGTGCCTGCCGCAGTTGTTGGATCGGTTACTGCTGCTACAATGGCAGGTTATCAAGATTTAAGTGACTTTGAACGTGTTGTTATAGTTGGCGCACGAGCGATGCGACACATCATCTTCGAAGTAGCAATGGAGTGGGGATTTTCCCGTACGACCATTTCACGAGTGTACCGTGAATATCAGGAATCCGGTAAAACATCAAATCTCAGACATCGCTGTGGCCGGAAAAAGATCCTGCAAGAACGGGACCGACGACGACTGAAGAGAATCGATCAACGTGACAGAAGTGCAACCGTTCCACAAATTTCAGCACATTTCAATGCTGGGCCTTCAACAAGTGTCAGAGTGTGAACCATTCAACGAAACATCATCGACATTGTCCGCAGCTCGTGGTCGTGTGGTAGCGTTCTCGCTTCCCACGCCCGGGTTCCCGGGTTCGATTCCCGGCGGGGTCAGGGATTTTCTCTGCCTCGTGATGACTGGGTGTTGTGTGCTGTCCTTAGGTTAGTTAGGTTTAAGTAGTTCTAAGTTCTAGGGGACTGATGACCATAGATGTTAAGTCCCATAGTGCTCAGAGCCATTTGCCATCATCGACATTGGCTTTCGGAGCCGATGGCCCACTCGTATATCCTTGATGGCTGCACGACTCAAAACTTTACGCCTCCCCTGGGCCCGTCAGCATCGACATCGGACTGCTGGTGACTGGAAACATGTTGCCTGTTCGGACGAGTCTCGTTTCAAATTGTATCGAGCCGATGGACGTGTTCAGGTATGGGGACAACCTCATGAATCCATGGACCCTATATGTCGGCAGGGGACTGTTCCAAGCTGGTGGAGGCTCTGTAATGGTGTGGGGCGAGTGCATTTGGAATGATATGGGACCCCTGATACGTCTAGATACGACTCTGAAACATGACACGTACATAACCATTCTGCCTGATCACCTGCGTCCATTCATGTCTATTGTACATTCCGACGGACTTTTGCAATTCAAGCAGGACAATGCGACACCCCACGTTCAGAATTGCTACAGAGTGGCTCCAGGAACACTGTTCTGATTTTAAACACTTTCTTTGGCCACGAAACACCCCAGACACGAATATTATTGAGCATATCAGAGATACCTTGCAACGTGCTGTTTAGATGAGATCTCCACCCCTTCGTACTCTTACGGATTAATGGACAGCCCTGCAGGATTCATAGTGTCAGTTCCCTCCAGCACTACTTCAGACTTTAGTCGAGAACAGGTCACGTCGTGTTCCGGCACTTCTGCGTTCTCGCGGGGGCCCTACACGATATTAGGCAGGTGTACCAGTTTCTTCGGCTCTTCAGTATATGAGCCATTCCCGGCCAGGGTGGAGGTGCTGGAAGCCAGCGCGGCAGACCAGACAGAGCAGCGAGCAACTCGCTCGTCACGTTGTTTGCTCGCAGACCGCGCCGCTGTTTGACGATCGGCGCAGGCGAACCCGGATTCCCGACGCCGTTGCGTGTTTACACAAGGGGACGTGCTTTTGGGCAACCAGGATTTATGATTTTTCTCTCGTCTACGTTTATTTTAACTTTTAATTTTCCTCTCCATAAATTCCGGGCCCACGATCTTTCCCGCCGCCTCATTTAACGGGACAAGAAGACGTGGCTTTACGACCGGAAGAGTGAGCTCGTCGAGACCAGGAGAAACAGTTGCGTACACGCCAGGCGTACCCAGCACAGCGTATAAATCAGTTCTCAAGGCCCACATCTGTGTTAAGCCTACGGTTTGAATATCCGACACTCAGGGTACGACACGTGGACATCTTAACCGGACCTTCTTCGGTAGACGTTTATAGCATTAACTATACTTATTTCTTGGTAATCTGTCCACGAATAAAAATAATATATAACTGCATACACAGAAAGAACGGTCATAGTTTTATTTGCTGTCAGTGGAGTGTAGCACAGTGTTAAAAAAAAAATTACTATGTTTGCGATCAAGGCTGAGGAACGACGCTTCCTCATCCTCAGCCCCAGGACATTAATGGACGACGGCATTACTGTTCTTCTTAACTGTTCTTCTTCACATAGTTCCTCACTCTTGCTCAGAGAGCTGAATGGGGCCGTTCCAGTTCATTCACCAAGGAAAAGTATATTTTAGTACCTACGATCCAATCGGGTCATCCGCGTGTCAACCAGACATGCTGAATTCTTATCTTGCGATTCTTCCCTTCTTATTGCGCGTAATTAACCTAAATTCATCACGGGAAATATTTCATTGGCGTCTCCGGAATTTCTTTCTATCCGCCTGTTCTAGTGAAATTACTTCAGTAAATGCCGCCAGCCTCGCTTTGACACTGAGAGAAGGTTAATCAGTTTCAAATTCTACGCCGCTGATGTGCGACCCATTACTATCTGACTGCACTCAGAACGTCACATCCGCCCACTAGAGTATATATTATAGGTCTCTAACAGTTTTCACTTAATTCTCCTAGAAGTTCTTAGAACTTCCTTGTATTTCATGAAAGAAAAGTAGTTTAAAGTACAAGAGTCAAAAAGTGATACAACAATCAAATAGTTTATTCCTACATTAACAAACGAGGCCGTGTTCACTCCCTCAACCAAAACAGTCATTAGTTCGCTATTAGTTCATCAGAGTAACACAGAGTATTTCCAGAAGTGGGGCTACATCAGTTCCATGATTAGATCTCGGAATAATTCTGAAGGGAATTTGATTGTTAAGGCTTTTATCATTGGAGTTGCAGTAAAAACAGTTTTAACTCTAATAAACTTTTGTTGAAAACGTTCCGCCTTGGAAAACACGTCTTCTTTTTTTCACCAGTTCAAATTTCAGTGATCATTTACCATCATCAGTAGGGTTTCTTTATTTCTTGTTTTTCCATGTTTTCCACGTGGTTTCGACGTTGACACGACTGACAAACAGTACTTGCAAACACACATTATGCCCCTCTATACGAAATATTCAATCCTTATTTGTTAAAGGAAACACGGACACAAAAAGTGAGCTTTCACCTCAAGATGAATTTTTATTCTGTCTCGCAGTTCATAGAACAGCTAACGACCTTCAGTCAGGGTGTTGTTTGTAAGATATTCGTAATAGTACTTTGTTCACGATTCGCCATGTGTTTCCAGACACATGCTCTTCCTAGCTGAAGCAGTAGTTTTCCCTTCCAAAGCTCCTATTAAATCTTTTTAGCTTTGTGTCTGCAGTATAGGAAGGAAGAATTAACGTCCCTTAAGTGAAGTAAATACCACTCGAAGTTTATGCAAATTCACGAATCATAGTATACGACGGAGCTTTCGTATGGCGAGTGGGATCTGATAAGATGCTTCACTTGGGCCCGGAACAATGGTTTTTCTGAATGACAACCATTTTAGATGCATTAGGATATTTCAGATAATGGTTTACTTGCTGAAGTCTGACAACCCCTCGAATCAGATATTTTCTGCGTGAGCATGGTAATACACTTCTCCATCCTTTTCAGCACGGTTCTATGAAACTCATGTAGGCTAACTGGATGTACCTGCTTAAAGCCTGGATCTGAAGCACACCGAGCAAGTTTGAGATATCTACAGCGTTGATGGCGTACAAAATCAATAAGCTGTTCCTCGCGGTACAAGAAAAAGTCTACAAATTCCGTCTTAAGAACTTAGTTGTAAGTTCGCTCCGAAGACTAAACTGTCCTAGGTGCAAATACTTCTGTGGCTGGTGTCTTTGGACAAGAGCTTTGTTCACACAGTATACTCGAGGAATGGAGACGAGACAATAATACACACAGCGCTATTTTGGATGAACAGGGGAATCAGATTCTGTACCGTAGAAGCTGGTGATCAGCAACTGCGGATTACTTCGGCTGAAAGGCGGCACTCCTCAAAATAATATGGTGGTGACCATGATCATGAAGACTCAAAGATATTCAAAATCAAAAAATTGTAGAAACGTTATGATTAATTTTACTGAATATAAGGTCCGTCTGCCATGCAAAACAAGGATTTTTCCTGTGAGCCGCGTGGACACGTAAAAAAACAGTGTTTCGCATATGCAGTGGACCTTATATCCAATACTTTTAACTGCAAACACGGCATACACATGAACAAGTCCACATGATGAATATAATTAATTTTCTCTGCATAATAATAGTATGAACAGTAATTACTACAATCCATTACTTGGGCACGACTTTCGTCTCAAGTAAAAGTGACGGAACACCAGTTCAAATTTCAGTGATCATTTACCATCATCAGTAGGGTTTCTTTATTTCTTGTTTTTCCATGTTTTCCACGTGGTTTCGACGTTGACACGACTGACAAACAGTACTTGCAAACACACATTATGCCCCTCTATACGAAATATTCAATCCTTATTTGTTAAAGGAAACACGGACACAAAAAGTGAGCTTTCACCTCAAGATGAATTTTTATTCTGTCTCGCAGTTCATAGAACAGCTAACGACCTTCAGTCAGGGTGTTGTTTGTAAGATATTCGTAATAGTACTTTGTTCACGATTCGCCATGTGTTTCCAGACACATGCTCTTCCTAGCTGAAGCAGTAGTTTTCCCTTCCAAAGCTCCTATTAAATCTTTTTAGCTTTGTGTCTGCAGTATAGGAAGGAAGAATTAACGTCCCTTAAGTGAAGTAAATACCACTCGAAGTTTATGCAAATTCACGAATCATAGTATACGACGGAGCTTTCGTATGGCGAGTGGGATCTGATAAGATGCTTCACTTGGGCCCGGAACAATGGTTTTTCTGAATGACAACCATTTTAGATGCATTAGGATATTTCAGATAATGGTTTACTTGCTGAAGTCTGACAACCCCTCGAATCAGATATTTTCTGCGTGAGCATGGTAATACACTTCTCCATCCTTTTCAGCACGGTTCTATGAAACTCATGTAGGCTAACTGGATGTACCTGCTTAAAGCCTGGATCTGAAGCACACCGAGCAAGTTTGAGATATCTACAGCGTTGATGGCGTACAAAATCAATAAGCTGTTCCTCGCGGTACAAGAAAAAGTCTACAAATTCCGTCTTAAGAACTTAGTTGTAAGTTCGCTCCGAAGACTAAACTGTCCTAGGTGCAAATACTTCTGTGGCTGGTGTCTTTGGACAAGAGCTTTGTTCACACAGTATACTCGAGGAATGGAGACGAGACAATAATACACACAGCGCTATTTTGGATGAACAGGGGAATCAGATTCTGTACCGTAGAAGCTGGTGATCAGCAACTGCGGATTACTTCGGCTGAAAGGCGGCACTCCTCAAAATAATATGGTGGTGACCATGATCATGAAGACTCAAAGATATTCAAAATCAAAAAATTGTAGAAACGTTATGATTAATTTTACTGAATATAAGGTCCGTCTGCCATGCAAAACAAGGATTTTTCCTGTGAGCCGCGTGGACACGTAAAAAAACAGTGTTTCGCATATGCAGTGGACCTTATATCCAATACTTTTAACTGCAAACACGGCATACACATGAACAAGTCCACATGATGAATATAATTAATTTTCTCTGCATAATAATAGTATGAACAGTAATTACTACAATCCATTACTTGGGCACGACTTTCGTCTCAAGTAAAAGTGACGGAACACGAGGTTTCTGCTTTTAAAGGCCACATGTTACTATCCTAGGTTCGGAATGGAACTAATACGCACTTACTCTGTTTTCAGTTATGATTCTGAGATTCATAAAAAGTTTATCCTCTTCATATACTGTTCGCTGTACTGTGTGCGTTTGTGTTAATAAGTTAGGCGTACTTGTGATCCGAAGCACCGTTAAAAATCTTCGCTATCCTATGTGGCACGATAGGATAGCGGCCGAAGAAACCGCCAAGGAAAACTATGAGAAGATGCACAGGTGGGGAAATATTTTTCGTATGCCTGGCATCGACGGATTAGTTTGACACACGCCATGCTGTTATTTCTCAAAACTCTACGCAGAACTGCAGAGGACTTTCAATGAAGTAATTTTATATATGATGCGGTGAGTCGTCGAAGTCGGGAAACACTAAAATTGACCATATATGGAAAACAGGTCTTGTTCCTATTAATATTTGGTTCTTGTACGGATCTAAAAGATAAATTACTTGCTTGAATACAGACATAGTGGCAAAACATCGTTCACCAGAGTACATTAGTATTAAAACTTCCTGGCAGATTAAAACTGTGTGCCCGACCGAGACTCGAACTCGGGACCTTTGCCTTTCGCGGGCAAGTGCTCTACCAACTGAGCTACCGAAGCACGACTCACGCCCGGTACTCACAGCTTTACTTCTGCCAGTATCTCGTTTCCTACCTTCTACATTAGTATTGTTCGTGTATAGTGATTTTAGCAGGATATATAAGGGGTGCGAGCAGAGTCAGATGCTTCGTGATCACTGTGAAGAACACGGAGACGTCACGTACTCGTTGGTTTCGAATTTCATCAACAGCAGCGTAACTTCCAAAAAAATGTGTGTGAAATCTTATGGACTTAACTGATATGGTCATCAGTCCCTAAGCTTACACACTACTTAACCTAAATTATCCTAAGGACAAACACACACACCCATGCCCGAGGGAGGACTCGAACCTCCGCCGGGACCAACCGCACAGTCCAGCGCCTGAGACCGCTCGGCTAATCCCGCGCGGCCATAACTTCCAATTTCTAACATATATATCCCAATTCATTCTACTGAACAATGTACTATACAAACGAAAGTAACAAAGTTTTGTCACAAAAAAGCGTAATTGGGTTTGAGGAAGTGCAGAACGACGGAAACAATATCTCCATTTTGTGTGCTGAATAGTAATATTCTTAAAGTGAGAATGGTGAACCATAAAAAAGAGAAAGAAATTGATAATATTTTATTACAAGATCAGGGATAAACGTCTGGTTCCCCCTCATAGTTTAAATGTCTAGAGTCAAGGCCACAAAACTAAGTAAAGTCAGAAGTAGGGAAAGGAACTAGAAGGGTTAAAACGGTCGGAAGTTTCTGTGAAAGTTCAGGATGTATGGTAAGGAAAAGGTGTACCAAATGGTTCAAATGGCTCTGAGCACTATGGGACTTAACTTCTCAGGTCATCAGTCCCCTAGAACTTAGAACTACTTAAACTTAACTAACCTAAGGACATCACACACATCCATGCCCGAGGCAGGATTCGAACCTGCGACCGTAGCGGTCACGCGGTTCCAAACTGAAGCGCTTAGAACCGCACGGCCACACCGGCCGGCAAAGGTGTACCAGATTCTAGCATCACAGCATAGCGATGTAGTCCAAGCGAAAGCGTAGTAACAAATCTCAGGTAATGTTTAAAGGTGAGCTCTAAAAAACTGCGATGTTGAAACGAAACGTTATTGCGTAAGCTTAAAAGATCTATATTCGAGAGAGACTGTGCAAGAATTCTGCTGTTTCCTCGCATATCGCGGCTAGGGAGTAACAGAATAACACAACAGGGCTTAGGGTGCGTACAGAGAAAGTAAACCGTTACTTTTTCCTCATTCTATGCGCAGATGACGGCACAGGACAGTGAATGGCTGATAGTGGTGCCAAAAACACTGCACCATGGAATATACTGTGGCTGGAGAACATTATACATATACGGAGATGTAGGCGCTTCTCACAAGCCTAGAAGAAATAATTCATTTGCTTTAAATATAAAAAATTGATTTTTAGTAAGAAAAGTTTACGTACGATAAGTATCACTGCAGAGCGTATCTCCAAATAAATAATAAAAGACACTTTCTTGACTAGTTTCAAATATTTTTAGGGTTCCGTACCTCAACAGGTAAAAATGGGAACTTATATCATCACTTTGTCCCGTCTGCCTGTCTGGCTGTCCGACTGTTCAAAAACCTTTTCTCAGGAAAGGGTAGACGTGTGAAGTTGAAATTTACGTCGCATACTAAGGCCTACGGTCCCTTAGCGGTGTAATAAACGTCAGCTTCTAAGCGAATTCTGTCAAAAGACCCGGCCATTTATCACATATTTTGATACTCGCAAGCTCAGTCATCAAAACTTACAGGGTATTTCCGTTGATCTAGAATCATGAAATTCGGCAAGAAGCAAAGTTTATTAATACAACCACAGGAAAAAACCCGAAAACTGTTAATTTATAGCTATATCACACGAAAAACTATTTCTTTTTTTACTGGATATCAGGCTTCAAACTTGAAATTAAAACTTCCTCGAAAGTCTTAGACTCCACGGGACCGGTATCTTACTAGTATGAATGCCGATAACAGGCAAAAATTGCCGAGATCTTGGACTCCCGGAGTGGATGAACAGTCTGTATACATAATTTAGTTTGTACGGAGCCCTCAGTTTGAGAATCCGTTCGCACCTGGCCACTTTTTAGGCCTTGGCGACACGAAGTGATTTGAATAAAATTGCTTTATCGTGTCTTCCACTGCTTTACGAAGCATGTTCCAACAGGAGGTGGAATACCATTGGCTTCCTCCGACCTTCCAACTGACATACACAGCCGGTTATAAGGAGACATTATATTAACGTCTTCTTCGAACCGTGATGCAACCTAACATTTTCCACATTAACAAACATTTCCAGAGGTGAAAAAAGTGTTAAGTGAAACACAAAAATCGTAGGAATGACTGGGAAGGAAGAATGGGAGATTAGGTTTTAACGTGCAGTCGACATCGAAGTCATTAGAGATGGAGCACACGCTCAAACTGTGTCAAGTATGGGATAGGAAATCTGCCGTGCCATTCAAAGGAGCCGCCACACCATTTGGCTGGAGCATTTTAGGGAAACCAAGAAAAACCTAAATCTGGGTAGTCCAGTATGCTGACCACTGCGCCACCTCGGTCGGTAGGAATGATTGGTTATCGAACCCGAGAGCTTTGGATCTGTATTCAGACACTTGATCACCTTCTTTTGTGTTCCCACTCCCCTTCAGCACTTCCTTTCCTTCCCCAGAGACGCCTTCTTCGGTCTGGAGTCACCGTCGTTCACTTACATTACTTGCGCGGCATGTGCAGAAATCCTTCTAACTGGAACCGAATAGCCTCTGCCGATACCTCGTTCGAACATGACAACAAACTACAGGCGTAATGTAACGTAAATGAAAGCGACTTCTTGGAATTTAACTGAGTTGCTGCAAAAAGAAAAGTAATAAAAAGTAAAATATTATGCTTCTGCTTTAAAAGTCTCGTTCTACACTGACGCCTAACACCAGCGCCTTGCGCCACTTTTGTATCTTTTCGTTACTGGAAGAGATGAAATAAAGGTACGTTCGTGATTAAATGAAAAAGCAAGTTTACTGTTACCAGTAACCGTTTTATTTATTTCCACGACGCGTTTCAAAGGTTTAAACCTCCATCATCGGGTGGATTTACTTTAGTTGGTATGACATTTGCGCGTGTGTTGTGTTACGATATTTTGGAGGAACTTGTGGCACTGTCTAGTGGAGAAACAAGACACTATTTCAGAACATGGTTTTGGGTTTCTTCTGAACCATTTTCTGAAATAGTGTCTTTTTTCTCCACTAGACAGTGCCACAAATTCCTCCAAACGATCGTAAGACAACACACACACAAATGTGATACTAACTAATGTAAATCCACCCGATGATGGAGGTTTAAACCTTTGAACTGCGTCGTGGAAATACATAAAACGGTGACTGGTAACAGTAAACTTGTTGTTTCATTTAATGTCAATAACAGTCACGATAAAGCCTAATCTAAAATGTTCGCATTACGTTCGTGATATTCATAACGTTGCATATTCTGCTAGCGTAACCATCTCTCCTGGTTTTTCTTAGTCGTGGGTGTAGCGTAAGTGCTATAAATAAATAAATAAAATAAATAAAGGACATCCACTTGCAAGCAGAGTGATATTCTCGTCTCTCCGTCATTCTCGTCATGACTGCCTCGCCATGTTAGTTTCTGTTTTTTTTTTTACAACCTTTTCCTCATAAGTTCACATTCCTGTTTTCGTCGGTGCGTGTAGGACGATCGTCCACTGAAACGTCAGAAAGCAATTCACTAATGTCGTTAGCTTTCGTCCAGATGTGCCCGTTTACGGTAATACAGCCTTTCAGAAGTTTTGAAAGCGAGTCTTGTATCTGACCACTGAGCCGCCAATCTAAGAAATGAAATGTGTTTCTGGACCGGAACTGAAAAACGGACTCTTGCATTCGCGGGCGACGTTCTTACCAACTGAGCTATCGGAGAAATCATCGGCGCTCAATTCACAGGCTCAATTACTCAACACGACTTCCGCGTCCTTGCCCGAAATAGAAGCCCACTCCATAAAGTACACTATGCCCAGCACACGGTGATATCCGTCAGGAACTTCCATTACCGCAGAGTGAAAGATTCGTTCTGAAACAGGGCACGTGCGCCATGTCCCCTCTTAGTCGAGCTTATCACACGCAATGGAGGAATTGCCTGCTGCTGAATGAAGCACGGAGTACACGATTTGTTACACGACACTACATGAAACAGAGGCGAGGAGTTAGAGTGTCGGCAGGCTTTCATCTCACTCAACACAGTTTTCGCCCACGTCAGCCATCCAGGTAAACTGGACGCAAGAAATATCGTGCGTCAGAGGGCGAGTGATTATTCCGTAGATATAGTAAGCAAAGAACTTCAGTGCAGACCAGCTCCCAATGACAGCTGAGATATAATGCTCCGACCTGCGCGCCAGTAATATAAGGCAATTACATATTTCATTCAGGAGTGCCTACACAAGTGCCGGTTGCTGCCTTCCCAGTTTCACACAGACCCCAAGCTCTTTTCATCTTCCGCTCGCGCATGTTCTCGAATAATCACTTTGCTACGCAAGACGCTATTTGGTATGTAACATTTCTCAAATGTTACATACAATCCTGACAAGTATTATCTAGAATTTATTTAGCTTATTCGCTTCACAGAACGTCCACCAGATTTGTTTCCCAATGTGGTCGCGTTACTACTGGCAGGACTAAGTTTTCATGTTTGATGAGACTTTGCACGAGAGCGTAAGCTTAATAATTGGAGTGAGGGGCAAAAAGATTCATGAAATTGTTATAGGAAAGACGAAATTTGTACGACTCGTTCATACTAAGTGATTAATCAACTAGTAACATACACAGAATAAATCACTGCCATTGCACCAGTCCTGCCATATGCGACGTCTGTCGCCGACAGCCATCTTGACTGTTGTCTTTATTATCTTGAAGCTTTTTAAAGGAATCCGAAAAAAAGACTGAAAGGAACTATAAACAGGCTTTGTACAGAGCACTAATGACGGGAAATAACGTACAAAAATCAATATTTTTATATGGTAGATCGCCTTATTACCTGCGAGAAAAATGGTTCTGCTCTCCGTTAAGATTGATCGTAAAGAAAGAAAGAAAGAAAGAAACAAGGATTCCTTCTGGTTCTTAGACAGGGACAACACGTTCACCGGATCACATAATTCGAGACGAAATAGCATTATAGTAATTGAATCGTTCGAAATGTGGGTCAAGAGGAATATTCGATACGAGTTGTTGGCTTTGTCCAGTGACGTAATGTTAATGGCAGCTGAGACGTCATATTTTGGTACATTCACAGTATTGTTGTTGGCGAAGCCAACGAGTGTGAACGCATAAAAACCTGGTTGTGGTGACAGACTGAACTGTAGCTTAGCCAGAGGTCTAGGATAGGTGGGAAGATGACACTTTGGTTGTGAGTTTGAGAAGCAAACGAATATGAAACTAAAAATACGAGTTGTGGTGACAGACTGATATGAACAAATCGCACCTGGTAACATGTTTTAATCGCCACATTATTTACACCGTTTGCCGCATGTTTCCTATGGCACGCGTCAAAGCCGACGACTCTTATAGAATATCTCTCTTTAACCCGACATGTAGCTTCCAATAGAATGGCAGCAAAAATGTAAAACAACATAGTAAACTTACAGAACCCCATCTTTCTGTTCCGTATCCTCTATCCTCCCTATTATGTATCTGTCCCATCATTTGGCCATGAAAATAAGTCGATCATAAATAATCTGTATTCCTTGTTCCTCGTTAACGTAACAGTTCCTCAAGAAATCGTGTACGCCATTCAGAAGCGTAAGCTAATCCGCGCCTTGATATCACAATGTTTTTCGAGACCACCGTGTATTTTGGGTATTGATGTGCAGCTTATGTATTTAAAGCAGCAACTCTGCCGCAAAGTTCTGATCTTATAAATTAAATACTAAACACGAGATCACACTTCTGAAAAAGGCAAAGAATACGTTCATTTGTTACGGTAGACCAGCGATCTTGCTAATCTTCTCTCAACTGGCAGCGATCTTACAACATCGACTACATCTACATCTACATCGACATTTATACTCCGCAAGCCACCCAACGGTGTGTGGCGGAGGGCACTTTACGTGCCACTGTCATTACCTCCCTTTCCTGTTCCAGTCGCGTATGGTTCGCGGGAAGAACGACTGTCTGAAAGCCTCCGTGCGCGCTCTAATCTCTCTAATTTTACATTCGTGATCTCCTCGGGAGGTATAAGTAGGGGGAAGCAATATATTCGATACCTCATCCAGAAACGCACCCTCTCGAAACCTGGCGAGCGAGCTACACCGCGATGCAGAGCGCCTCTCTTGGAGAGTCTGCCACTTGAGTTTATTAAACATCTCCGTAACGCTATCACGGTTACCAAATAACCCTGCGACGAAACGCGCCGCTCTTCTTTGGATCTTCTCTATCTCCTCCGTCAGACCGATCTGGTACGGATCCCACACTGATGAGCAATATTCAAGTATAGGTCGAACGAGTGTTTTGTAAGCCACCTCCTTTGTTGATGGACTACATTTTCTAAGTACTCTCCCACTGAATCTCAACCTGGTACCCGCCCTACCAACAATTAATTTTATATGATCATTCCACTTCAAATCGTTCCGCACGCATACTCCCAGATATCTTACAGAAGTAACTGCTACCAGTGTTCGTTCCGCTATCATATAATCATACAATAAAGGATCCTTCTTTCTATGTATTCGCAATACATTACATTTGTCTATGTTAAGGGTCAGTTGCCACTCCCTGCACCAAGTGCCTATCCGCTGCAGATCTTCCTGCATTTCGCTACAATTTTCTAATGCTGCAACTTCTCTGTATACTACAGCATCATCCGCGGAAAGCCGCATGGAACTTCCGACATTATCTACTAGGTCATTTATATATATTGTGAAAAGCAATGGTCCCATAACACTCCCCTGTGGCACGCCAGAGGTTACTTTAACGTCTGTAGACGTCTCTCCACTGATAACAACATGCTGTGTTCTGTTTGCTAAAAACTCTTCAATCCAGCTACACAGCTGGTCTGATATTCCGTAGGCTCTTACTTTGTTTATCAGGCGACAGTGCGGAACTGTATCGAACGCCTTCCGGAAGTCAAGAAAAATAGCATCTACCTGGGAGCCTGTATCTAATATTTTCTGGGTCTCATGAACAAATAAAGCGAGTTGGGTCTCACACGATCGCTGTTTCCGGAATCCATGTTGATTCCTACATAGTAGATTCTGGGTTTCCAAAAACGACATGATACTCGAGCAAAAAACATGTTCTAAAATTCTACAACAGATCGACTACAAAAAAAAGTTGGTTATTCTGTGATTGTATTGCTTTCGCTATATTGCATATCTGACATTTGACATGAAATGGTGATTTGACTGATAATAGAACGTTAGAAGAATATTGGTTACAAATGGAAGGAGAGCATTGTACTAACTTACGTAATAATACCACGCGTCTTGTGTTGATCAGCGGGATAAATGTTGCGAGCCCAGATTCTGGAATATGCTGTAGCAGACAAACGTTCAGCACACTTTGTACGGCGTGAATGTGTGAGAGGCCTTAACGTGACTATTTTTTCCTTATAGGTAAACAACAAAACTTTAGTTACATAATTAACTCATTGTTAACAACGGTCTTTTTTAACTGTTTATTAATGAGTAACTAAGCCTCTTCGAAAACATGTCTTGTTTTTAGCTTGCCAAGAAACTAAGATGCTTCTATTTGTCAACGAGTACGTTAGTAGGAACGATAGCCAAATGAAAAAGTTTTCTCTTCATCTTGTTCAGTTCATTTCTTTAAAACGTAGCTTAGACGATTCTTTATCGTTGCATTTGCTGGTTTAAAACGAGCATTTTTTATCAATGAAGCATTTCCTACTCTGAGATGGAGATCATTGTTCAAGGGACACGTCAAGCTCGAAGGATCTTTGAATCTCCATGATGAAAAAAATTTTCATTACTGTATATTTTATATAACCGACAGTTACAAATGCGGAACTTAATTTCCAGGTGCTTCCCCATGAACTCTGATCACTGAAATTTTTGTTCTCTTTCCGTAGTCTTGGCAGTTGTCATACTGTACATTGGTTATAGAATAAGAGTCACGTGATAAGAAAACGTTACCATCGCAAGTAAATGTGATGAATAGTGAGAGCAGGCGAGATATCACATAAACGTCTCATAGAAATGAAAACAACAAATTAACGGCTGTGAATTATATTACAACAAAGGAATTCAAGAGTCAAGACTTCCAAAACGGAACGCAACTTCAAAAACGTTGAAAGAGCACAGAGACTCTCTTTGATTGTAAGACTTCACTTTCTTGATGAGTACTTGGAGAATATAGGAACTGCCTTGGATTATTACAAATTTACTGGTGCAGGGATGGATTGGCCACCATACTCGCCCGATCTGACTCCTTGTGACTATCTTTTTGTGGGGCACATTGAAAGACACTGTTTAGCAGAACCGTCCCACGACCCTGGACGAACCTGAATCGACAATTTGTGTGGCGTCTGTTTCAATTTCGGTTGAGACACCACGGGATCAGATGGAAAATTTCATTTTTTGCTTGCGCTACCACCGTATTGCGAGTGGTGGACATTTCTGTACGACCAGGACATCGCACAGCGCCATCTGCTTGTGGCTTTTCGAAGTACTTCTGTATAACTTCTGTATACAATTCTTACAGCTTTCACAATAAACATAACTTTTCTTACACTAAAAAATGGTTCAAATGGCTCTGAGCACTATGGGACTTAACATCTACGGTCATCAGTCCCCTAGAGCTTAGAACTACTTAAACCTAACTAACCTAAGGACAGCACACACATCCATGCCCGAGGCAGGATTCGAACCTGCGACCGTAGCAGTCGCGCGGTTCCGGACTGAGCGCCTAGAACCGCTAGACCACCGCGGCCGGCTTTCTTACACTCATCTACTGATCTCAGTGTTCGAGATATTTAATTTTGAAATGTGGGACTCATTCCCTGGAAACGCTGTATAAAACAGTGTGCCGCGAGGGTTGAACAAAATCCCGAAGAACGACTCTTATGACAGTTTCAGATGTTTGAATGATAGTTCTGTGAGATGTTCACATGTGGGAAGAGACTCTGTAGAATGGCCGAAGCTTTAAAACCATCGTCTTAACTTCATCTATTTTTGTTAATCCAGTCGCAAAACACTCCGGACAGACGGTGTATACCGCCTCATATCGTAGCTTTATTTTGTTTAGCTGCAGCGGACTAGCTTAGTGATAATTTTCTACCTAGGCCTTTTCCTCTGGCACTTCGTTTCTGACAGCTCTCTTATTTAGATAATGATGTTAGACAAGTATAACGCGAGATACTGACAACAGAAACGCACTTACGGGCTGCAGCGCCCCCCTCGAGCGAAGGCGACTTTGCGGTCGCTAATCACTTTCAGATATTCTCGACGCAGACGTCCAGCAGGAAATGGTAATATTTAGGGAAAAACTTGCACTAGACGCGAACGAGCAGTGCGCAGGAAATGCTGAGCAGGAGGCGACGGTCGCTTTCCCCGGTAGCGCTCGTTGCGCATTCGAGTCAGGCGGGCGCGCCGCAGACGACGCGACGTACCGGCTGGCCGCAGTTCCCACACGGCACGGCCAGCCAGCCGCCAAAGAAGTCGAAGCGACCGTGAACCCGACACTATCGCTGCCGGTCTCTCCTCTTTGCTGTTACCGGGAGACAGACCATCAGCTTCTTGCACCGGGGCCTGGAATGGATGGATTTACGACGCCTCCATCCATCAAGCATGGGCCATCATCGCCACAACATCAGCTTGATTATAACGGGGCAGAATGTCCAAAGTTCGTGTTTCGACCTCCGGTCGAGTCGACGATTTCTTTCTATTACTTGTCGCCACTTAATCTCTCGTATCAGAAAAATTTCGTGTTACACTACAATTCGTATTCGAAAGCACCTCTAGGTTTACAACAGGTTGAACATGATGTACCAGGTACAGAAAGATTGTCGATTTTAGGTGAAAAGGACTTATATTTCGACGTAGTTTTCTAGTCAGTATATAGGAGTGGGACAAAAAGATGGAAAAATAAAAAACACAACACATTACCACGCCTAATACGGTGTCAGTAAACCGTTGGCATGCAAAATACACTGAAGAGCCAAAGAAACTCGTACACTTGCTTACTATCATGTACGGCCCCCGCGAGCATGCGGAACTGTCGCAGCACGACGTGGCATGGACTCGACTAATGTCTGAAGTAGTGCTGGCGGAAACTGACACCATGATTTCTGCAGCGCTGTCTACAAATCCGTAAGAGTACGAGGGCGTGGAGATCTCTTCTGAACAGCACGTTGCAAGGCATCACAAATATGCTCAATAATGTTCATGTCTAGGGAGTTTGGTGGCCAGTGGAAGTGTTTAAACTCAGAAGAGTATCCCGGGAACCAGTCTTTAGCAATTCTGGACGTGTGGGGTGTCGCATTGTCCTGCTGGAATTGCCCGTCGGAATGCACAATGTACATGAATGGATGCAGTTCATCAGACAGGATGCTTACGTAAGCGTTACCTGTCAGAGTCGCATCTAGACTAACAGGCGCCCATATCATTCCAACTGCACACGCCCCACACCATTACAGAGCCTCCACCATCTTGACAGTCCCCTGCTGACATGCAGGGTCCATGGATTCATGAGGTTGTCTCCATACCCGTACGTGTCCATCGGCTCGATACAATTTAAGACAAGACTCGTCCAACCAGGCAACATGTTTCCAGTCATCAACAGTCCAATGTCGGTGCTGACGGTCCCAGACGAGGCGTCAAACCCGAAAGCCCACATCGATGATGTTCGTTGAAAGGTTCGCACGCTGACACTTGTTGATGGTCCACCACTTCTGTCACTTTGAACAATTCTCTTCAGTCGTCGATGGTCCCGTTCTTGCAGGATCTTTTTCCCTGCACAGCGATGCCGGAGATTTGATGTTTTACCGGATTCCTGATATTCACGGTACACTCGTGAAATGGTCGTACGGGAAAATCTGCACTTCATCGCTTCCTCGGAAATGCTGCCTCACATCGCTCGTGTTCCGCCCGTAACGCCACGTTAAAACTCCCTTAAATATTGATAACCTGTCATTGTAGCAGCAGTAACCGATATAACAACTGCGCCATACACTTGTATATTTGCGTTGCCGACCGTAGCGCCGTATTCTGCCTACTTACATATCTCTGTATATCAATACGCATGCCTATAGCTGTTTCTTTGGCGCTTCACTGTAGCTTTCAGATGCCTCGGAATGGAGAAAAGGTGGATGTCAAATCGAACAAACACCTTTCAGCCATCTAGTTTCGAAACTTATTTTATTTGGCTGCCAGTTTCGGTGATCTACTACGGCATCTTCCGGCCCCTGACCGACGTGTAGGAAGATTCTACCTTCTTTCTGGTCAAAACAGCGGCCAGCAATACTGGTATTAGTAGATTTCTGCTTGCTTTAGCGATCACTTCAAACATCATCTGCCAGGTCGGCAGATGATGGTTGAAGTGGCCGCTATAGCAAGCAGAAATCTACTAATATCAGTATTGCTGGCCGCTGTTTCGATCGGAACCAAGGTTGAATCTTCCCGAGTCGGCAGATGATGGTTGAAGTGATCGCTATAGGAAGCATAGATCTGATAACACGAGCATTGCTGGCCCCTGTTTTGACCAGAACCGAGGGGGAATCTTCCTACACGTCGGTCAGCGCCTATTGATGGTGAAGTAAATCGCCGAAACTGGTAGCCAAATAAAATAAGTTTGGAAACTAGACGGCTGAAAGGTGTTTGATATGACTTCCTGTATCGAACAGCGAGTCCAGCAACCATATCTGAAAAGATGGACGTACAGAGACTGGATAAAAAGAGGTCCTCTGTTTTCAAGGGAGTCGTGTACCATTAATCTTGCAAAACAGTGACAAGTGCAGGAAACGATCATGGAGGTGGATAGCAGTCATGCACCTTTCTCTGCAAAGTAGAGCACGAAAACTCAGTAACATAGACCTATATCTCTGACGTCGATCTGTTGTAGAATTTTAGAACATGTTTTTTTCTCGAGTATCATGTCGTTTTTGGAAACCCAGAACCTACTATGTAGGAATCAACATGGATTCCGGAAACAGCGATCGTGTGAGACCCAACTCGCTTTATTTGTTCATGAGACCCAGAAAATATTAGATACAGGCTCCCAGGTAGATGCTATTTTTCTTGACTTCCCGAAGGCGTTCGATACAGTTCCGCACTGTCGCCTGATAAACAAAGTAAGAGCTTACGGAATATCAGACCAGCTGTGTGGCCGGATTGAAGAGTTTTTAGCAAACAGAACACAGCATGTTGCTATCAATGGAGAGACGTCTACAGACGTTCAAGTGACTTCTGGCGTGCCACAGGGGAGTGTTATGGGACCATTGCTTTTCACAATATATATAAATGACCTGGTAGATCGTGTCGGAAGTTCCATGCGGCTTTTCGCGGATGATGCTGTAGTATACAGAGAAGTTGCAGCATTAGAAAATCTGTTATGCTAGGACTTGGTCTCATTAAAAACGCACAATAAAGAACACGTTCTGCGTCAGACGCTCTTATTTTATAAATGAACAAGAAACAGTGTTCGTTGTAGACTGTATCTTCATTTATTTGTTGTTCGATTGGCCGGTTCCGACTACCATCTTATTATCTAGCACGTATACCTCAACAATATGCACCACATCGCCACTTAATGTGAGATACAAAATAAATTATCAATCCACATATGAAGCCACGCACGAAACAGACCATTTACAGCATATCTTAAGGACGAAGACACTGTCCTTTCACTACAACACCATATCATACCGTGTGATGAACCACAGTAATTGTGATATGCACATGGTATGATGAGGTGTTGTAGTGGACGGACGGTGTTCCCGTCCTTAAGCTATACTGTATATGCACTGTCTTGTGTGTGGCTTCATATACTCTGGCAGCAGCGGTTGGAGGGAGCAGTCACGTATACGTGAGGTGTGCTTGCTTTTGTGAAGATTTGTGTGTTCTATTTTATTTTCTGAAGAAGGATTTGGTCGAATGCTCAGTCTGTTACAGTTTTTTCGTTGTGCCTGTCTGCAACTCAGTGTGTCATCATTATGGTATCAGTCTATCCTTTTCATAATATCGTTCATATTCCAACCCGGACTTTCCATTGTTTAACATTTAAATTTATATTAGATGTAAAAAAAATCCTATTTTCAGAAATTATTTTCGTGCTCCGCAAATAGCAAAACTCATCTACTACTTTTAGGGCCCAACCCTATTTCGACTACCCTCAATTACCTTTGTTTTACTTCTGTCGATGTTCATCTTATAATCTTGTTTCAAGACACTATGCATTGTGTTTAACTAATCCATCAAGCCCTTTGCCGTCTGTGACAGAATTACAATGTCATCGAAAAACCTGAAAGTTTTTATTTCTTCTCTTTGAATTTTTATTCTCTTTGTTTATCTTTAGTGCTTACTCAGTGTATAGGCCAACATCGCGGATAGGTTAGCACCCTGTCTCCGTACTCATACATTGCTTTCCTACCACTTCCTTCGACTCTTATAACAGCAATCGGCTTTTTGTACAAGCTGCAAGCAACTCTTTGCTCCATGCATTTTTTCCGTGCAACCTTCAAAATTGCAAAGACTGTGGTGCAATCAACGCAATGGACTTTGTAAATTTAGAAAATGCTTTTGACAGAAAGCTTTATCTAAATCTACAAATGCTATTAACATGGGTTTAGCTTCCTTCAACCTATCTTCTCAGACAAGCCGTAGGGACAGTATTGCTTCGCTTGTACCTACGTGAAACACAAACTGCACTTCTTCGAAGTAAGTTTTTACCACTTTTTCTATTCTTCTGTAAACAATTAGTGTTATAATTTTGCGACCACGAGTTTTAAAGTGGTAGTATTTACAGCTGCCAGCCCCTGACTTTTGCGGTACCGAATCGTTAGCAGCAGTGAGCAAGGTAGTTGCTTTTTCCTGCTCCCTGGCGGTCAGCTACAGGTGAGGCGACGCAGAGGTGACTGTGTGTGCGCCGGTGCTGCACTTCCGGCGGCCGGCGCGCCGCGGTGCAGAGGCTGCACCCCGGCCTGCCAATAAGGGCACCAAAAGCGCCGAC
The DNA here is from genome assembly GCF_021461385.2 of Schistocerca piceifrons. Taxonomy (NCBI): domain Eukaryota; kingdom Metazoa; phylum Arthropoda; class Insecta; order Orthoptera; family Acrididae; genus Schistocerca; species Schistocerca piceifrons. The sequence continues at coordinate 776,615,253 of NC_060138.1, forward strand.
CACAAAATTTGCTTGCCGCGGGCTGCGCCGGCCGAGATGACGGTGTCTGGCGCTGGCGTGCCCGGCCGCCCGCCTGGGAGCGGCGAAAACGCCGACTCCGGGAGGCGCTCTTGCTCTTCTTTTTGCCCCGAGTTAGCTTTCTTTTTTCCGCTGGATGGTCAGTCAGACCCAACGGTTCTTCCAGTGTGGGCACCTCAATGGGCGATAACCCCTCACACCTCGGGGCCAAATACTGACCTTACGAATGGAATTCCAGGTTGGGTATTCACACCGCGGCGGGTGAATCACAGTTCCATTCAAGAACGATCAAAATCAGTTATACGGGATGTCTGGGTTAAACATACAATAATATAAAATGTGGAAACTAGTATTGTAATACACTGACAGGAAAAAAAATCGCAATACCAAAAAAATTATTAATTTAGAGTTAATGGAATTCCGGGAATACGTATGCCTAGGTAACATATTTAAGTGATTAACATTGCAAGATCACAATTTAATGTTAGCGCGACAAAAGCCATCGCAAATGTGAAGTGCTGGTACATTAATAACTGCTGTAACCACCAGAATGTTGAATGAAAACATGCAAAGGTGCAAGTATTGTGTTGTACAGGTGCTGGAAGTATGTGCGATCGAGTTCCATGCCTGTGGCACTTGGTCGGTCAGTATAGGACCGATTAATGCTGTTTGCGGATGACGCTGGAGTTGTCGTATGTGCTCGATTAGAGACAGGTCTGATGGTCGAGCAGGCAAAGGCAACATGTCGACAACAGGGGTATGTGGACGAGCGTTATCCTGCTGGAAAACACCCAGCGGATTGCTATTCATGAATGGCAGCACAACTGGTCGAATCACCAGACCGGCGTACAAATTTCCAGTCAGGTTGGTGGGGTAGCCATAAGTATACTCCTGCCATCATCAGAAATGACGCTCCAAACTATAACTCCAGGTGTAGGCCTACGTCCTGTGTGTTCAGCACATAGACAGGTAGATTCCAAGCCCTCAATTGGCCTCCGTCTAACCAACACACTGAGGCAGAACCTACTTTCATCTGAAAACACAGCTGACTTCCACCCTGCCCTTCAATGAGCTCTCGCTTGACACCACTGAAGTCGCAAATCGCGTTGGTTTGGGGTCAGTGGAATGAACGCTACAGGGCGTCTGGCTAGCATCTGTCCTTGAGGTAAGCAATTTATAACATCTCAAATTGCTGCTGCAGCTGCAGCACGATGTGCTGGAGCCATATGCCAAACGCGATGGTCTTTGCTGTCGGTCATGCCAATTGGCAGTCCGAAGACCAGTCTGCTTGCGACCTTACATTCTCGTGACCGCCGCTGTCACAAATCATGTAGAGTGTCTACTTTCCTGCCAAGTCTTCCTGCAATATCGCAGAAGGAACATCCAGCTTCTTGTAGCCTTATTACACGACCTCGTTCAAACTCAGTGTCGGCCGTTGTGGCCGAGCGGTTCTAGGCACTTCAGTCCGGAAACCCGCTGCTGCTACGGTCGCAGGTTTGAATCCTGTCTAGGGCATGGATGTGTGTCATGTCCTTAGGTTAGTTAGGTTTAAGCAGTTCTAAGTCTAGGGGACTGATGACCTCAGATGTTAACTCCCGTAGTGTTCAGAGCCATTTGAACCATCAAACTCAGTGAGGTGTTGACAACGGTGTCTTTGTCGCCTTCAAAGCATTCTCCACTAACATTAAATAATCACGTCCAATCTCGAAGGTAAGTAACGCTTGCAGCCTTTACACCGTACATTTGAAGCAAACTTGATTTGCATCCTCGTAGTGGCGCTATTAGCGCTACTGTTATACGACTGGCGCGAACTTTCAGTGGACATCCTCTTTCAGATGTAGAAACGTATCTAACAGCTTTCGTTAATGCCGCACAACTCCTCCTCGGTGTTGTGATGTTTTTTCCGTCAGTGTATTTATTAACGGTATGTTTCTACAAGCATGGTAACTCAAAACGTTTTTGACACACCTAAAACACGTCGATATGCGCAGCATTAGTGGCGCGACGGATATCGATTCTGTGTTCCACTTCTCTCCAAGTGTTTTGCAACACTGCAGGCGTGACATATGCGATAACTGCTCGAATACGATGGCGCACACCTGGTAGATTACGAACTGGTGTCTGGTACACCTGATTATTGATACACAGAATAAAAAAACCAAGCAGTGTAGTGTCTGGGCTTCTAGGGGTCAAGCAATAGATGAAATACCTTTCACAGTTCAGCGATCTGGGAACTCATGACCCAAGAAGCGCCTCACAATGTTCGCACGATGGCATGGTGCAACATCTTGTTGAAACATACGTCACGAGTGAGTTATGGTACATTATATAGCTCCAACATGTCTCCGTACGTTGTGGAATTAACTGTCGGTTCTGTGAAGAAGGATGGGCCTCTAATCCCGTCCTTCAACAATTCACACCACGTGTTCACTTTCGGAGAGCCACGTTCGTTCACTCTCGGAGAGTCACGTTCGCACTCTATAACTACGTAGGGGGCTCAGTTCCCCAAGGCGGCAATTGCGCCTGTTTACCGTGCCGGACGTCTGAGATGTTGCCTCCAACGAGAAACAGATGAAGTCGAGAAACGCCTCCTTTTCATCCATTTTTGCTAGGATTGTGTCCACGAATGCCTTCACCATGGCCTGTCCTCAGACTTGATTTTGTGATGAAACTGCATTTTGTACTCGTTTAGTTGCAGCCTTTTATGGGTTACATCGTGTACTGTCGAACAAGGTACCTGCAACTGCCTACTTGCTTGTCGGAATGACTTACGAGAGCTCCGCTGGAAGGACGTACGGATTAATTCAGCAACAGCCTCTGGAACTGCGTGCTTGGCCTCGTGGCCCGACATCGAAAGCAAACTACCAGTTTCCCGAAGCCGGTTGTCCCATTTCTTGACTGTTACGTAAGTGGGAAGATCGTCAGTTGGTCGTAGTCCGTACTCACGATGTTGTACCAGTGTAACAAACTTTAGCCTAGCGAGAGAAAGCACACACAACATCTGCTGTGGAGCCTCCATGGCTACTGCTGCGCGCTTACCTGAACAAAGCAATTACGTACTTGTGCACGCCGTACCAACTGCCGCAAGCAAACAGGTGATACAAAGACGGAACTAAACCTACAAAAACATAAAAATTATTACAAGATCCTTCCTAAAATCAATATTTAAGCTACCGTTTCAACATTAAATGTACTCTGACGGTCTTAGATTCGAAGAGTTATATATACCAATAGCAATTTCCAAACTATTCATTTGCTAACGAAATCAGATAAAGTAACCCATCACAAAAACAATAATAATTTACACCGTTACAAACTAGAAGAACTGACTACCATTAGACGCGCTGGTAGCTCAAATAGATGTGACACAAAATTTTTTGTTGCTTTTTATCAACAAAATAAAACACCATACCGGTAGCTGACCACGCTTTAAATCAGAGGTAAATATAGTTCTCTGTACGGTTACTTCTGTTGTATGGACAAATTTTTACAGACGCAGTTCGTGGATTCCATCCTGGGGAACGGTGCAAATCTGTTACCAACATAGTCGAATTCGCGAATGTTGGAGAGATATTTTGTCCCCTTCAATTCTGTTTCAAAATTTGTGTTTTAGAGAGTTCAATTAAAGGCACACGTTGCAAAAAACGTCAAAATGCACAAAACAAGAAAAAGAAACGTGAAAATAATGCACTTTATCAAGCAAAGGCCGTTAGCAAGCGAGGAACTTGCTGGCAACTGAAAATAACGATAGTATACAAACGTTTCACTCCCTTGTTACATCTAATCCTTTCGGAATGCGATTACAATATGCTACTGCATTCTAGAAAACTTCAGCGAGACATTTCCAAACTTAGCATGCTTTTATTGCAGTAGACATCTTCCAGTGCCAGAAACATGAAAAAGTATAGGATGTTTCAAAAAGATTTACTTGATTTTGGACAGTAATAATTACGAAACATGGGCGTACCGTCAAGGAAATGTGTGTTGCTTGTATGGGCGTGACCTAGAGTTTCATAAAATCGCCGTTAGATGTCAGTCAAAGCGTGTTCTCAGTTTGGAGTCAGTCAGAAGTAAGATGACGACCGTTCAACAGAAGGCGTTTTCTGTGCTGCAGTTCGCAAAGCGTGGGTCAATGATTTCGGTACAGCATACTTTTCAGCGGCATTTTGGCACTGATCCGCCTGCAGCGAAAAATATTTGTCGTTGGTATCGCCAAGGATGCTTGTGCAAAGGTAAGAGTATAGGTCGACCTCTTGCTTCTAACGACATGGTGGGAAGAATTCGGTAAACGTTTGAGCGGAGTCCAAGAAAATCTACTCATCACGCAAGCAGAGAACTGACAGTGCCTCATACAACTGTCTGGTGAGCTGTTTCGTGAGTGTTAAGGCATCGTTTGGTCTATAAACCATACAGACTATACACAGTGCAAAGTATTCAGATTGACGATAAAAGGAAATGGGTTGTTGTCAGGAGTGCTCTGCAAGAAGACATGGAAGGCGACTCAATTGTATCATGGTTAATTTTCAGTGATGAAGCAACATTTCATGTTAGTGGTGAAGTAAACCAATATAATGTGAGCATATGGGGACTCCAGAATCCTCATGATATTACTGAGCGTGGGGAAGACTCATCTAAAGTGAACTTTTTTGTGCCATTTCTCATGAAAAAGTGTACAGTTCCTTCTTTTTTGAGGAAAACACTGGGATGAGTTATCTTCAATTGCTTCCAGAACTGGCTCTTTCCACAATTTCAGGAGGACTCCGATGACTTCGTTTTCGAACAGGATGGAACTCCACCACACTGGCACAACAATGTATGTCAGTTTCTCAATGACACTCTGCTGGATAGGGCGCACGGGACCCCGAGACACAGCCTTGCATTCTTGGCCTCCAAATTCGCCAGGCATGAGACCACGCGAGTTTTTACTGTGGGGATATGTGAAGAAAAGTGTGTTCATCTCTCCTTTACCTCGAAACACTGAAGAACTGAAGAACAGAATAACAGCCACCGTAGCTTCTGTAAATGGTGTTACATTATGTAAAGCTCATGAAGAACTTAGCTATCGTCTAGATGTTGTTCATGCTGCCGCTGGTGGACATTTAGAGCGTTTGTAACAGCATAGCTAAAACTTTAAGATTTTGTGAGTATTTTGCAATCCATCCCATGGTTGTAGTTTTTTTATCCATAAATATGGAGTTTTGAAATCGGGTCATTCTTTTTGAAACATCCTGTATGATAGAGACATACAGAGACAGGAATTCGCGAGTGTATGTCTAGCCTCTCTGTTGATTCCCCTTCGTGTCAAACATTGGAACGTGAAAATCCTATGATGCCTTATGTTCAGCTAGCTGAACCTTCTACAAGCACATAAGAACTGTTGTCTGTGGAAGTCACTCCAACAAATCTCTGCTACATGGAGCTAATCATTATTTCAAGGCGCAGTCTTATGACTGGCTATTACCTGTTTGAAATACATCACTCGATGTAAACAGTATCAAAAAATTTGAGTGCTAGTATTTAAATTCACGTGGAAAATATTCGAAACGCTTCTTACTAATTTAAATTCTGAGGTACGTTTTTGAAACATATATTTCAGTGGACTGTTTGAAATGGCTCCGTTTCAGAGGTTTATCTGAAAGGTGCATGCGCCTCAATTTTAATCACAGTCCACTGGTAGCTGATGGCGTTCCACAGTATCACACTGGTATGACACCACATACTGAACACTTGGAAATTGCTGTTTCGTTTAAAAGCCTCCCGTCTTATCGGTTATCACGATACTCCAAACTTAAACACGAACGGTAGGATAATTTGTCCTGCTTTGTATCGCCATGGCACTGTATAATCTGTCTAATCTGTCGAGACCATTTTAGTAGGACTATGCACTGGCATTTGGAGTATTTACGGTGTAGTAGGCTGCTGTGAACTGTTTCGTCTCCCGGGGGACCCTGAGACACTGTTAGCATACGACACAACTGTGTACAGGGAACTGCCATCGACAGCAAAGTTACGAAATGCAGATAGGTCTGCAGAGCCTGGTACAATGATTAGCAGCTGACTTTAAGCATAAATCAATTTACTGTAATGAGCGTAAACACTCGAAGTCATCCGAAATCGTTTTACTACGATGTCAGATTTCATTTACTTACTGCGAATTTATAATGAAATCTGCAATTCACGATCACAGCACTAAAAGTGAAAGTAATGTCGATATAAATTATGCATTCCTGACTAGGGTTCAAATGGAGTTTTCTATATTCCGATGCGAAAATCTATAATAGGTTGCTGATGGACACCAGGTAGGAAATTTAAAATCTAGAAATACTGAAAAACAAACTAAAAGCACAGTTCACTAGCTACTCGCTCCACACTTTACCAATTTACCAGAATACTGAGACTCGGGAGTGTGAATTCAGCGTCAGTCTAATATTTGTGTTGGACAGATAGACTATCTGATCAAAAGTATCCGACACTGCTATGCAATGCGGAATTGACAAGTAGATGTCACGGGAGGCGGTCCGCACAGTATAAAATGAGGCGGAAGTTATTATGTTATCAGGAGCAACAGTAGAATGGGTCAGTGGTGAGAGCTCAACGACTTCGAACGTGGACTAGTCATTATACGTTACCTGATAAACAAATCAGTCAGATCATTTCAAACCTTCTAAAGCTACCCAAACTGACTGTTGCTAAGTCGAGGCGCGGCGGAACCAGCACAGATAAACCAATACCAAGCATATATCATTTACAGATGGACAGGTAACGTCGGGCACTGCGGAGAATGGTTGCAAAAAATCCACGAAATCGGTGGAATGAATCAGTAGTGAGTTCCAAAGTGATACCAGTAGTCTAGCTAGCACAATGACTGCGCACAGGAAGTTAAAAAGACCGCATTACGTGGTCGAGCAGCTCTTTATAAGCCATAAATTTCAGTAGTCATTGCTAAGAAACGCTGGAGCTGGTATAAAGAGCGATGGCAGTGGACAGCGGACAATTGGGGACGAATTATTTGGTCTGACGAATCTCGCTAATACACTACTAAATGGTTCAAATGGCTCTGAGCACTATGGGACTTAACATCTGAGGTCATCAGTCCCCTAGAACTTAGAACTACTTAAACCTAACTAACCTAAGGACATCACACTCATCCATGCCCGAGGCAGGATTCGAACCTGCGACCGTAGCAGTCGCGCGGTTCCGTACTGAAGCGCCTTGAACCGCTCGGCCACTCCGGCCGCCAATACAATACTGGCCATTAAAATTGATACACCAAGAAGAAATGCAGATGATAAACGGGTACTCATTGGACAGATATATTATACTAGAACTGACATGTGATTACATTTTCACGCAATTTGGGTGCATAGATCCTGAGAAATCAGTACCCAGAACAACCACCTCTGGCCATAATAAGGGCCTTCATACACCTGGGCATTGAGTCAAACAGAGCTTGGATGGCATGCAACTTCAACACGATACCACAGTTCATCAAGAGTAGTGACAGGCGTATTGTGACGAGCCAGTTGCTCGGCCACCATTGACCAGGCCTTTTCGATTGGTGAGAGATCTGGAGAATGTGCTGGCCAGGGCAGCAGCCGAACATTTTCTGTATCCAGAAAGGCCCGTACAGGACCTGCAACGTGCGGTCGTGCATTATCCTGCTGAAATGTGGGGTTTCGCGGGGGTCGAATGAAGGGTAGAGCCACGGGTCGTAACACATCTGAAATGTGACGTCCACTGTTGAAAGTGCCGTGAATGCGAACAAGAAGTGATCGAAACGTGTAACCAGTGGCACCCCATACCATCTCGCCGGGTGATACGCCAGTATGGCGATGACGAATACACGCACCATCATGATGCTGTAAACAGAACCTGAATTCATCCGAAAAAATGACGTCTTACCATTCGTGCACCCAAGTTCGTCGTTGAGTGCACCATCGCAGGCGCTCCTGTCTGTGACGCAGCGTCAAGGGTAACCGCAGCCATGGTCTCCTAGCTGATAGTCCATGCTGCTACAAATGTCGTCGAACTGTTCGTGTAGATACTTGTTGTCTTGCAAACGTCCCCATCTGTTGACTCAGGGATCGAGACGTGGCTGCACGATCCGTTACAGCCATGCGGATAAGATGCCTGTCATCTCGACTGCTAGTGATACGAGGCCGTTGGGATCCAGCACGGCGTTCCGTATTACCCTCCTGAACCCACCGATTCCATATTCTGCTAACAGTCATTGGATCTCGACCAACGCGAGCAGAAATGTCGCGATACGATAAACCACAATCGCGAAATCGGTTGGAAACTTTCCTCATGTCAACACGTTGTAGGTGTCGCCACCGGCGCCAGCCTTGTGTGAATGCTCTAAAAAGCTAATCATTTGCATATCACAGTATCTTTTTCCTGTCGGTTAAATTTCGCGTCTGTAGCACGTCATCTTCGTGGTGTAGCAATTTTAACTGCCAGTAGTGTTCTTTGTGGCATCCGATGGAAGGGTCTGGGTTTGGCGAATGTCTGGAGAACGTTCCCCGTTGCCAATAATGAAGTACTAAGGCCGTGGTGTTACAGCATGAAGGTGTTTCTCGTGGTAATGTTCGACCGCTTAGGTGAGTGGTTACGTGCTTGCCTCCCATGCAGCGGGCCCGGGTTCGATTCCCGGCCAGGCTGGAGATATTCTCCGCTCGTAGACTCGGTGTTGTGTTGTTCTCATCGTCATTTCATCCTCATCGGCGGCACGCGAGTCGTCCAGTGTGGCGTCGACTGCAATAAGACTCGCACTCGGCGGCCAAACTTACCCGGGTGGGGCGTCCCGGCCAGCAATGCCATACGATCATTTCATTTTTTTTTTTCTCGTGGTATGGTTGTGTTCCCTATTTGTGCTTAAGAAAACACTAAATGCGGACGGATATAAGCACATTTTACAGCATTGTGTTCTGTGTGTAGTAGAGGAATAGTATAGAGACGAAGACTACTTACATGAGCATTACAGTGCAGCCTACCATAAAGCAGCATCTGTGAGGCAATGCTGTGTGGACAAGAGCATCCCTGAAATGGACTGGTCTCTCCAAAGTCCCGACCAGATCACAATGGGAAACCTCTGGCATAAGTTATAACAGAGGCTTTGCTCCAGACCCCAGCGTCCGACATCACTACCTCCTCTGCTTTCGGCTCTTGAGAAAGAAGGGGCTGCCACTCCTCCACAGATATTCGGGCACCTCACTGAAAGTGTCCCCAGCAGACTTCAAGTAATCATAAAGGCGAATACTAGACAGACGGTACATTAATGTCCACTAATAAGTGACCGGATGCTTTTAATAAGATGGTGTAACGCGCACTCCGTCTTCAGGCCACAAGTGGCGCATCGGGACCATCCGACCGCCGTGTCATCCTCAGATGAGGATGCGGATAGGAGGGGCATTTGGTCAGCACACCGCTCTCCCGGTCGTTGTGATGGTTTTCTTTGACCGGAGCCGCTACTATTCGGTCGAGTAGAATTGGCATCACGAGGCTGAGTGCACCCCAAAAAATGGCAACAGTGCATGGCGGCCTGGATGGTCACCCATCAAAGTGCCGGACAGCGGTTAACTTCGGTGATCTGACGGGAACCGGTGTATCCACTGCAACAAGGCCTTAGCCTAAGAAGATAGTGTATTCTGTATAAAGTTGCAGAAATGATTTATTTCAAGTACAAAAATGGTTCAAATGGTTCTGAGCACTATGGGAGTTAACTTCTGAGGTCATCAGTCCCCTAGAACTTAAAACTACTTAAACCTAACTAACCTAAGGACACCACACATATCCATGCCCGTGGCAGGATTCGAACCTGCGACCGTAGCGGTCGCGTGATTCCAGACTGTAGCGTCTAGAACCGTTCGGCCACCCCGGCCTGCCTGATTTGGCTCAAATGGCTCTGAGCACGATGGGACTTAACTTCTGAGGTCATCAGTCCCCTAGAACTTAGAACTACTTAAAGCTAACTAACCTAAGGACATCACACACATCCATGCCCGAGGCAGGATTCGAACCTGCGACCGTAGCGGGCACGCGGGTTCCAGACTGACGCGCCTAGAACCGCTGCCTGATTTATTTGAAGAATTAGATAAGACAAACATCTCACGTAGCGAGGACGTCGGAGGAAATATAAGAGAGATTTGGGGTCATACAGAGGAGTACCGATTGTATCTCTACGGAGTGCTATCTGCCAACGAAAAAAGGAGGGACGGAGGTGATGCCGTTCACTACGTACGCTCCACCAAACATCGTGAGGTGGTTTGCTGTGTACAGACTTATAAATTACTAGTGCGGTCACACTCCAAGAAATCTCTCCACTGAATCCAGTGTACGCCTTTACGATCTACCATTCACAAAATAAGATAAGAGTTTCTCTTTAACGCGATTTACTCTTTTCCCCAAAGAAGTAGAAGTGCGATTATCTCCTACATCCACAAATTGCCGAAGCTATATGTTGTCACACTTGGGTCGCACGATAATACAGATGTCATCACCACGTGATAGACTTGAGCTGGAACGAGCTTTTCTCTGAACGAGTGGTTGTAAGATAGTATACCGATAGAGTTGCGACTACATATATTGTGGAACTTCTCCCTTGGACCACTCGTACTTGCTACTGCTCGGAGGAAATCGCCAAAACAGAGAGGGAACACAAACATATACGGTCACAGGATACCTGGAAAACACTATTAGTCCGTCCAGGAAATGGCTTTGTCCGCGAACGGTAAACGTTTAAAAACGGCAAACCCATCCTCGGATAATCCTGACAGCGCAGGCTAGGCTGGTTCTTGGCTGGAGACACTACATGGCTGGCAGTCCACGTAAGGTAGAGAATGGGAGCCCTACACGCCTACAAATATGTTTGTGCAACATGTAGCAATATTCGGAGAACGCGTGAAATTAGCGGCTGCCTTTGCGCATGCGTCTCCGCCCAATTTGTTGGCATGAACTTTTCGATGTCAGGTAGCAACCTCCAGTGCTAAACACTCACCTGAAGATGGCCAAATTGTTGTCAGCCGAAATATTGTAGCAAGAAGTCGACGTTATCCGCCTGGAATCCCGAAACAAAAATAGCAAACGAATCATTTCCGGCTTTTATTAAGGCGATGTCCTAAACAGCAAATTTATGGCAACCGATTCCTATCCGTAACCGCTTTCTGACTCTTCTGATGAGAAATTAGAGTGATTTCATTCTTGTGAGATACTGAAAAGATACTTAGCCACATAGTGCTGTTTCTCTATCGAGCCTGTTTATAGGACCACAAAGGAGGGCTCTTCAAATACGGAGAATTCATTTTTTCCAGAATGAGATTTTCACTCTGCAGCAGAGTGTGCGCTGATATGAAACTTCCTGGCAGATTAAAACTGTGTGCCCGACCGAGACTCGAACTCGGGACCTTTGCAAACGAATGGCTTACCCCTAGGCTGTGGCTAAGCCATGTCTCCGCAATATCCTTTCTTTCAGGAGTGCTAGTTCTGCAAGGTTCGCAGGAGAGCTTCTGTAAAGTTTGGAAGGTGGGAGACGAGATACTGGCAGAAGTAGAGCTGTGAGTAGCGGGCGTGAGTCGTGCTTCGGTAGCTCAGATGGTAGAGCACTTGCCCGCGAAAGGCAAAGGTCCTGAGTTCGAGTCTCGGTCGGGCACACAGTTTTAATCTGCCAGGAAGTTTCAATTCATTTTTTGTTTTAACATTAATGATTTGTCCAAACAATTAAGTTAGTCGCAAGATAAGAAGAGAGGTAAACCACGCTGACCTAACGAAAGGACGGTTTCCCTATCAGATTTATCTCACTAGGGGAGAACACAACGTTGGGATCACAGATTTACTTCAACTTTGTAAAGCTTCAGTAGGCCATTAAAACAACATAATCTGCAAGTAGGAAGGTGCACTACTCTGGCAATTCCGAGAAAATCACGAGAGACGTTTTACGCGGCTACTATGTATTAACTAATGTATCTGTGGGCAGTGCCGGACTTTAGAGTTTATGGTGGTGAAGCGGTTAGCGTTCGAGATTCGTAAAGCGAATGTGGATGTGGTGACAGTTCGACCCTCTCTGAGACTTAATTTTTAACCCATATTTTCTGCGCTACTGGTCATATTTTTTAATTTATACTTCATTTGAGAGGCAATATAATTTAAAAAAAACACGTGTATTTACGTGAAGTTACAATGAATTTCGTTTTATTTGATTACTTATTATTTTTAATTCAATTTATATATTAGAACAAATATATTTATAATTATGGACAAGTAAAGATGTAAACGAAGACACGCATAGATTTTTCTTGAAAATGCATGCCTGTCGTGACTTGCAAAATCCCTTATATATGCTGTCTGGTAAGGCACCTGGAATTACTTTGCACCTCGACGCTTCGAGTTGCAGATACAGAGGCAGTTAGGCAGTTAACATGCGTAGCGGTGAGACGTTGCTAGCGTAGCAAGAACGAATGGTGTAGGTGCAAATTTTTTGAATATTACAGATTTTACACTTGTACAACAAAAATGAAGGTGATTCCCTGCTCTTCGACTATTGCAGTTCATGAATGTCATGAGGATCCGATGCATGATGCGGTTACAAAACGTCTGTTAAAAGAAGCGTTCGTGTACTGTGAAATTCTTCAAGAGGCTGATCTTATTGATACAGAGCAATCACCTACGATTTCTGCAGATACAATGACATTTGGAGAAGTACTTTCTATTGTCGAAATGCTAGGAGAAAAAATAGCAGATTAAAAAGTAAGTGCTAGCAGGATTCGAACCGTCGTCTCGCCCAAGACACTTTTGCACATCGCAAACGCTAACCACTTTTTTTTTCCTTTGTTGATCTCATTTTGTTCGTCATTGTTCGTCGGATTTGTTCGGGGCGGACGCCCCATGATAACCGTTCAAGTTCATCGTTGATCTATTCACTCAGTTCTTTTTATTACAGAGGGCAACTATCCCTCTGACCGAACAAGCTGAGCTACCGTGCCGGTTACCACTTGACCACAATAACTTCGTACGGGAAGTATCTACGCACAGGTACATCACTTACATAATAGACGAGTAAAATTTCCCTTGCGATTTTCTCGGAATTGCGAGAGCAGGGAACCTTACTAGCTGACTAAAGGTGTACAAAGTTTGAAGTAAGTCTGTGATCTCACCGTCTTGCCCTCCCCTTGTCAGAGTGCAAGTAAACAAGAGCAACTTTCGCTAGCAAGACAAAACAGCTGCAGAAAGACGACTAATTCAGCAACTACCGAAACAGTCGAAACTCAATATTAGAATGACTGTGGCTGCGAGACACCGAAGTACCTGTTCGGAGTGGGGCCTGGTGATCTACTGGTAAGGTGCGCGCCTGGAAACCGAAATGTTACGGCACGAATCTTGGTCGGACCACATACATTTCAGTTTGACTTTAACCTAGCCTGCACCTCTCAGTTATATGAAGACTAGATGACAAACTCGGCGCTGAACAGATATTCAGTTTGCCAATTTTCTGTTAGATAACGGAAAAAAATAAACCTGATTTTTAGGGAAGTATCGAAATTTTTTTTATTTCCTTGTATTCGCGAAAACTCCTTGGAAATTATGAAACAATCGTACAAAGAAATATACGTAACTTCAAATGTATAACTACAGTATCCAAATTAGGAAACATGACCCGGATAGTTTCTTTACGCTGGGCACAGCTGCTTCGCGTGTTATTACTAGTTTCGAAATGAAATGAAAGGCGCAAGAACAGCTATAGGCTGCTGGTTGCTCGTCTTGGAGCTCGCCAGGGCCGAGGAGCGCAGTCGTCCAACACCAAGCACTGGACTGCTATTCCTGAGGAGTGAGTTTCAAATCTCTGAGCAGTCATCCAAATAAAGCTTTTTCTTGGTTTCCCTCCACGATGACTAGCGGCACGATTCCCTTGAAAAGAACATTCCGCTTTTCTTCTCCATTTCTGGTCCAGCTTGCGCTGCGGCGATAATGACCTTGCCGCCGACTTTCATTGAAGAACTCAATCCACTTGAGTTGAGTTAGCGTCTTAAAGTCGTCGTGGATTTCACTCCAGTAATAAACCTGGGAAATATTTTGCTACTGCATACATAACTTATTTGCAGGAACAGTATAATTACAGAAAGGCAGCCTGTTACATGTATGTAATGTTATATCAACAACAAATTCATTGCTCTATCTCACTCACATGTGAACGGAGCGAAGGATCTGACCGAAATCGTGTGAAAGGTAGGCATAATATATTTCGACATAAATCATTTCAGGAAAAAAATATATACGTGCAGTCAGAAGGCTGGGTGAGCATTTGAATCTAGTCTTGTCCACCGTCTACGCCAACAAAAATAATCGAATGAAAACTTATCACGAATGCGATTACGCTATCGAATTGTGAACAGCCATTGGTCAATTTTTTTTGTGATCACACAAAGACGCAACTGAGGCGCCAGACTTGATTCAAACGCTAGCCGCAAATTGCTATTTTACCGCACTCTCAACTGTTGCTTTCGTCTGATCCTTTTACTCAGCTTCGGAGGACTGTGTGATCAGGTGTGGTCATTTTAGTAACTGCTATGTAGCAAATCGTAGCAGTGTGACGAGAAAAACAAATTTCATTTTCGTTAACACATGTCATTACATGAATTGGCTGATTTCTCTCTACGAAAGAAAATGTTCTTTTCGGAACTTCTGTGATATGTAGCAATAACTTAAATGAATGTAAAGGTCGCATGCACAGTGTATTGCAACACTTAAAGACGAGCTAGATAAAGTAACTAACACACTACTCGGTGGAAACATAGAAATGTGCGGGAGCATGTTGCCACATGCCTCCCAGTCGCGCACAGAAAGTTAGACGTCGCGTGGCGAGACTATAGCGCCAAATGAGCCTGGCCTCACAACACGAGGCAGTTGAAGGAACGGGAAAAGACAGTGTGTGCCAATCAACGAGCAGTTGCTGTGCACAGCGGTGGTTTTCTTCATTACAGCATGACACGGAGACAACAATCGATGACTTCACACGGAGACGAATCACCGTGAAATTGGAAGGTGGACAAGTGTGAGGTGTTGCGCCTTCGCATCGCTCCTGTCACTTGTTAGGACGATATCGTTATAGGCATGAGTCATCGACAGATGTCACCAGCTGACATGGACCTGAGTTACAGTGCTGCATGTAATTGTACTAGTAGGCGGCAGAGGTCAGCAGTTGACGGACAGTGCTAGCAGTCGTAGTCAAAACAATGTTGTAAAGTTATGTTTGATGAATATTTAATGTATTTGCATAATTATAATTGCTTTATATGTGTAGTAATTAGCAGTGTGAGTGTTGTAAGAGTGAAGGACAGAAGTAAATGAAAATTGTTTTGTTTATTCACGAAATACCAGTTAAACTACACAGGGGATTTACTATAATTAAATGTGTAGTCAATTTATGGTACTAATAAATCGTGAGTAGACCACAAATTGATCGGTAATTTCAGAAGGAGTAATTTGATATTTGATACTTTGATACCAAATTTATTTATTTAAGAATTGCCATAGAAAGAAATGTTTTATTATGATTGGTCATTGAAGTAAAGCGCGGGTTAGCGCGGAATAATACTGCAACCTGATTTGCTGTTTGTGATATCAGCCAATCAGAAAAATGCAGGCTCGCGCCAATCTATGCTGGGAACAAAGCCTTTGGTGTTATCTAGGGAAGTCGGGGCTGAGGGTTCGAACTAGTAACATGTCACTGAAAGCAGTTCCGACGAAAGTACTGTAAAATCGCGGAAAAATGCTAATTACGAGTTCGCGAAGTAGTACAAAGCGTATTTAAGTGAACGGTATAGTGGAAGTCGTGTGCAATTTCGGACGGAATATCAAAATTATTGCTTTTGACTGTTAGTTAAAACCGCGTGGCCTGTTGTGCGATCCAAGACTGGAACAGGCATTACGTGTAGAGCAGAGTGCACAACATTTGAGCGAGCATTCTCATAACTAAACGATCCGGTGAACTCTATTAACTTCGGTAACGCGTGTAAAAACCATAAACTGGCTACGTGTGTGATTGTGGTGTGCGTGGGAACTTTACATTTGTAGACACTTAGTACGGACTTGGCAGTATTAACTGTGATCTTTATCGTAAAAATACACCTGAAAATTTACATTGCCAAGTTAAAACTTTTATTTCAGTACTAACCACATCCCGTTTACCGGACAATTCTATTTATGTTGCGACCTGCAATAGACAGTAGTGATCTAGTATTTTCTACTACAGCTTTTAGCTAGACAAATGAACATTGCTGGACACTGACAGGGCGGTAAAAAGAAACGTGCCGCTCCGCAAGTGTGTGGAATGTAGCAGGAGAGTTTGGTATTGCTCACAGCACTGTTTCACGTGTATGGGGAGCGTGGCGAACCACAGGCACTGCTGTCCGAAGGAGATGAGGTATTTCACGACCGCCAGCTACAGCAGCAGATGACCTTCACGTTATGCTGCCGGCAAGAAGGGACCCACGTGAAACAGCTGGTACAATTGCAACCTAATTTAACAGGCATGCAATATGACGCTGCACAGTGGCACGCCGGCTCCATGCGGGTGTTCTCTTTGTGCGACCAGTGTGTTACGTTCCGTTGACACCCACATATCGTCCGCACCGTTTGCGAGGTGCGAAGAGCGTCGCGGTTGAGCCAACGACGGGGTGAAGTTGCGTGCTCTTCGCGTATGAGAGCGGATTCAGCCTCAGTAGTGATTGTGGACGTTCCCTCTAATGGCGAGAGGTGGGGATACGTAACGCACCCAGGAACACTGTCGAACATCTACATCTACATGGATACTCTGCAAATCACATTTAAGTGCCTGGCAGAGGGTTCATCGAACCACCTTCACCATTTTCTCTTATTCCTATCTCGTATAGCGCGCGGAAAGAATGAACACCTATATCTTTCCGTACGAGCTCTGATTTCCCTTATTTTATCGTGGTGATCGTTCCGCCCTATGTAGGTCGGTGTCAACAAATTCGCATTCGGAGGAGAAAGTTGGTGATTGGAATTTCGTGAGAAGATTCCGTCGCAACGAAAAACGCCTTTCTTCTAATGATTTCCAGCCCAAATCCCGTATCATTTCTGTAACACTCTCTCCCATATTTCGCGATAGTACAAAACGTGCTGCCTTTCTCTGAAGTTTTTGGATGTACCCGGTCAGTCCTACCTGGTGAGGATCCCACAACGCGCAGCAGTATTCTAAAAGAGGACGGACAAGCGTAGTGTAGGCAGTCTCCTTAGTAGGTCTGTTGCATTTTCTAAGTGTCCCGCCAATAAAACGCAGCCTTTGGTTAGCCTTCCCCACAACATTTTCTTTGTGTTCTTTCCAATTTACGTTGCTCATAATTGTAATACCTAGGTATTTAGTTGAATTAACATGATCCTTTTGGTGATGCAAATGTTCAAAAAATGGCTTTAACCACTATGGAACTTAACATCTGAGAACATCATTCCCCTGCACTTAGAGCTACTTAAAGCTAACTAAACCAAGGACATCACACACATCCATGCCCGAAGCAGCATTCAAACCTGCGACCGCAGCAGCAGCGCGGTTCCGGACTGAAGCGCCTAGAACCGCTCGTCCACAGCGGCCGGCTGGGTACAAGTGTGGGGAGGCATAATGTTGCATGGATGTACTGACCTCCAGACCTTTGACCACGGTACATTCACCGGTCAACGTTACTATGACACAGTACCCCTCCGCCGTGCGCGTCTTTCAGGGGTGCATTCGGCTCTGACTTCAATTATATGGATGACGTATGCGACTGCGAGCGAGCTGGTGGAGGAATGAAACGCTCTACCACAAGAACTGCTTGCTAACCAATGTGGCCGGCAGGGCAGCATGTTGCAGAACATGCGTTACTATCCGTGGTGGTCACACCTTCTATTAAGAACCATATCACGCCTTTTGTTATGTCCAGGGGACCATCATAAATCGTGGTGACTTCAGTGTAATTACTGTATTTGAATAAAAGTGTAATCTCTGTTCTCATGATTCCATATTTTTTTCAGTTACCTTTTCTCTCTCTATCTATCTCACATTCTCTCCGTCTGCACATACTTTAGTAGTTATTTCTATGTATGGTCCAAGTTTCAAGATTTGCGAACAGTGTATTACCTGAAGATTGTTTCTAGAGCTGTAGCTACATATAAATGGCTCTGAGCACTATGGGACTCAACTGCTGAGGTCATTAGTCCCCTAGAACTTAGAACTAGTTAAACCCAACTAACCTAAGGACATCACAAACATCCATGCCCGAGGCAGGATTCGAACCTGCGACCGTAGCGGTCTTGCGGTTCCATACTGCAGCGCCTTTAACCGCACGGCCACTTCGGCCGGCTCACATATAAATACTATATCTTACACTGTCTTAGGTAAACTCATAAAACGGAGAGGCAGGATACTCTACACGTTTCATTTAAATTCATGGCTTCCGTGTGGGGTGGCTGTAAATAAGATTGCGAAGATCACTGCTTCCAAAGTTACAGACGTGCCAACGGCTTTTACACTGCAAGGCTATATAAAGTACACAAACCACACTGAAAAGTAAGCACCTTTAATAAGACACAGTTTACTCAGACCGTGAACGTTTCTTATGCAACGGTATATTGCGAAAAATAAAGGATGCTATCCAGGCCGGCGATCTTGCTGAGGAGATACTGAAATTAAGAGAAACGACAGTGTATAAATGTGGACTTAACTGCTTAGGTCAATGCGATGCTCACAAAATTACTTATGTGAAGAAATCCATTATGACGAACATGCAAAGTGAATAAATTAACTACTTAGGTGTTACCGCAAGCGTAAATTTCCTCTTATGTACGTTCAAGTCAAAGTAGTCGAATGGTCAGGGAATGAGCGTAAGAGAGAACATGCAAGAAATCTGCACCACAGTTCTAGGCAAGGTTCTAGTGGAGATGGCTTGGCGTTGCCTTCATCTGCTCTGTTATTAAGTATAAAGTAAGTGTCTATGTGTGTGTGTGTGTTGCTGATCAGTGCTTGTATAGTGTAGAGATGCTTTTGTGTTATTATGGTTGAAGGGGTGGGAGAGGGTGAAATCCGATGCCGGCAGGTATCCTACTCCTCTCGAATAACACCAAGGGTGCCGTCGAGCTCAACGTCCCCCTCCAACGGACGGATGCCCGTCAACAATATCACATGCCCTCACTTTATGAGACGCTGCCAAGATCTTTGGAACTTAATCCAGGACATTCGCACAAAGCCTGGTGATCGGAAACTTTACGCTGTCACCTCTCCTTCCCTTGCCGGCCAAATACCGACAGTGAAAATGATCCACCACCAAGATTCGAACCCACTTACCTCCGAGTCGAACGCCACTGCTTAGGCGTGCACTAGCGACCTCGGCCATGGCTGAAAGTTTTTATGTGTTATGGTCACTCAATTGTCCTCTTATAGTACGGGCCATTTGGATTTTCACAAGTGCAATCTTTCGCTCAACTCAACGTTGGGTGTATGTCCACCCATTGTAGTGCATAATCACAATGTAGTTTTCCTACGAAACACTACGATGACCTTCATGGCACACGTACAGTGAAAGTGATAGGTGTTCCAGCAGTCAATCACCTTCATGTTATAAAGTTAATTTACCTAACCGATACCGGTATCTTGCTTACGTTTAACTCGAATGAACGAATGCAGGAAGACCAGGAAGAAAGTTTACGCACGATGAACATTACCGGTTACCTGAATGAATGAAAACTGGTGTCCTAGCTAAAAGAAACTCCATATTACTGACCATTCTATTCGCTACCTCTGTTTAAAAGCCTAAGAGCGAAACTGTCACCAGTTTAATAAAGCAGTTAAACGACGGTTGGTTGCTGTTGGAATAATTTTGCTAATCGAGGATTACATACTTTAGGTGCCCTGAACTATTGCAAAAGCAACAAAGCAATAATCATTTATTGCCAGCCGGAGTGGCCGAGCGGTTCTGGGCGCTACAGTCTGGAACCGCGCGACCGCTACAGTCGCAGATTCGAATCCTGCCTCGGGCATGGATGTGTGTGACGTCCTTAGGTTAGTTAGGTTTAAGTAGTTCTAGGGGACTGATGACCTCAGAAGTTAAGTCCCATAGTGCTCAGAGCCAATAATCATTTATTAAATACTAAAATACATTAATATTCCACAATAATATTTATTTTATATTAAGACTAATACTGTGTATTTCAGTTATCAATACTTATATGCTTCTACAAGTATCGACAGAATGTTTCATAAATCTTATCAAATTTGCTAACGTAGCTCAACTGTCCGTCATTTACAGAAATTTAATGAACAAGTTTGAACACAACACAACACAATTGGTTCAATCGCAAATCTTAGAACTCAACGTAAGATCACTGTTTGAGATATACCACATAAGCAGCCAGGAAAGCTATCAGTGTGTCCGAGAACAACAAAATATAAAATAAATCGTTATTGTGGTACATTAGTACTGTGCATTATAGTTTTTAATATACCTATGCTCCTCCATGTATTGACAGAATATCCCATAAATGCTATAATTACTTAGCTTCATTGAACAACACTACATCTCATACGAGACATGGTATACATACTTCAGAGAACGGAATCATATATTTTATCCGGCTTCTGATCTAATGTTGGACACATTCAGCATACAATATCATCTCTGAGATACTTACACCAACATCAGACATAAATTTGGAAACAAAATCTACAGTACCCGTTCAGCAGTGTTTTGTGAGTGCCGATACGTAGAGCATCTGTCTTTCGACGATGATCGACATAATACATTTTGAAAACATAATTGTTGTCAATCAGCAGATAGCTGTTGACCAAAACATTTGAGACATAAACCCACTGACAAAGCTAGCGTATAGGCAAGTAGATTTCGTGTAACACTGGAGAGCATACAATAATTAAATATACGTCTGTTCATACCCGCATCGTTGAATGAGCTGAAGGTGTTCGATACGAATCAACTGTTACTCACTTCAATGCGGAATCAATTTTACTATGAAATCAAGTAAAAAGTCGTAAAATGCACGTACTCGTGCTGTCAAATCAACTAGAGTATACTTATGACTGCAGTGAAAATTGCGTTGGATGTATTTGATTTCTTGTTCGGTATGTTAGGAGACACGGCCATTTGCTATTTAAACGCCGCCGTATCGTAATAGTATGATGATCACCGACCGCAGACGCAGTATTACTAAAACATCTACGGGTACGTCCGTAATGAAGCATATCCGTAAGAGAAGTGACATTTTTCTGCTTCAAATGAGGTATTTAAACAGTTCCGCAGCAAAAGAGATTCATGACATATTTTGCTTTTGAGAGGCTGCTAGTTTTACATTAGGGAATAACAATCATTGGCCTTCGGAGCGGTACATACATGCTTTCAAGGATAACATCTATGTCTGTATCAACACTCCACAAACCACTTTACAATGTGCGGTGAAGGGTATTTCGGAATCCCTGTCATTTCCCTTCCTTCCTATTCCACTTGGAAGTACTACGTGGAAGGATGACCAGCGGTAAACCTTGAATTTCTCTAATTACGTTGTTATTTCACGAGACGCGTATTGTCGGTGTCAGCCTGTAACTTACCCTCTAGGAGTTTTAACGATAAATCTCTCCGTGATGCACAGCGTCTGTTCTGTATTATCCCTGGAGTTTGAAGCTTGACCTCCGCAACGCTTGGTAAACGAACCCGTGACTAAACACCTCGCTTTCCTATCGATCTTCTTTATCTCTTCTATCAGTATTTGGTGGTAGGGGTCCAAGACTGACGAGCAATATTCGAGGATCATTCCAACAAGAAGAATTCTGGATTCTTCCAACGTGTCTCAGTCTGCCATTGGTTTTCCATACAGTCTCCTAGACATTTAATTATCACAGTTGCAGAGTAATGGCTCTTTCCGAGTATTTACATGCAATACATTACATTTCTTTACGTAGTCATGTCATTTTGCAGTCTCTGCAGATCTTTCTGCATTTTACCAATTTTCTGTTGGTGCAACTTTACCACATACCACACAATTTTCCGCGAAGAACCTTACGGGACTTTGGTATATAATGAATAGGAGCAGCCCAATAGCACTCACTAGGACTACTTACGAGGTAACTTTTACATGTGTCGATTTTGTTCCGTTAAGAACGACGTGTTGGGTTCTCTCTGCTAGGAGATTCTTAATTCAGGCGGAAGGCTCGTATTGTGTTCACTAAACGACAGTGTGGAACTGTAGGGAACACCTTCCACGAGTCAAGGTGCTTGGCATCTACTCGTACCTGTCTACCGTCCTCTCTATCCGAGCGAGCTCAGCTACGCATAATTTATGTTTTACTTAATACATGTGTTTACTATAGAGAAGATTTTGTCCTCCAAAAAACGTCGTAACACACAAGCATGAAACGTGTTCAGTAATTCTGGAACCTGCTGACGTCAGCAATATTAATTATGTGCATCTGTGTGATGACCCTTCTTGAAAGTGGGAATGACCTGCGTTTTTTTTTCCAATTGCTTGGTAGACTTCGGTGCCGCAGCTACATACGATGTTATTTATCGTTATATGTGTAGAATGTTATAGATATTTCATCAGTTGCAATTTCCTTTCTTCTATTGAGCAGCTTTAATTAATTTTCTATTCCGCGACCACTTATCTCAATATTTTCGGCATCTGTATGAACACTGAAAGGAGGAATAGATTTACTATCTTCGGAAGGAGTTCAGTATTACTGTCCACTACCAGATATCTTTCTTTTTGGCACTAGTATGATCACATAGTGAGTGAATAACTTATTTTTATACGTTCTCTGACTTTATGTGAGACCAAAACTGCAGAACTGCACCAGAATTTTATCTTCGAAATCACTGAACACTTCTCGCGGCGATCTCCTTATTCTAATTTTGCCTTCGTTTAACTTTTCCTTCTTAACTCGACTTTGAATTCGTTTAAATACTTTCTAAAATTCTCGTTTGTTTGTAGTAACTTTCTAACACGACTATTGAACCACAGCGGATCTTTCTCACACCTTGCAGCCTTCCTCGGCAGACACATCTCTGAAAGATATTGCACAATAATTTTGAATTCTGTCCATTTGTGCTCCACTAGTTCATCCTCAGAGATGAATGTTTGATGTGACTGCTCAGATAATCTGTATTCTGTTTCCTAGTACATATGTCAAGCAAAAATTTTTTCCTACCTTTCTCAACATTGATTTTAACCCCTGTAGTCACTGGTGTCGTGCAATGCTCGCTCGATTGTGCTGGTAATGGTTGTCGTGGATAAAATTTGGAAATAGTAGGAATAATACTATTAAACTCGTCACCGAATGCAGGTTTTCGATATCCGTGCACCATTAACTGACAATATGAATCATGACAAAAATGTTAATCGTGAAAGGATAGAAACAGGTAATCCTCCAATCTCGGAATAACTATGCGGATGCTGTAATACGGGGATAAGTCTCGCCATAAGTGTAGTGTAGACATCTATTGATATTTTCAGTTATAGTCCACAAGTCTCGATACGATGTTTTAATAATCAAAGGGACAATCTCCTAGCCCAAGTAAGGACACATCTAACATCTTTCAGTAATCGATACGGAGCTCCAATATTTCATCCCTTCTTAGAGTAATCGATAATGAACAAAATACTGGCAGCAGAGAAAGAGAGCAATACGCATTGGCGCAAAAGATCACTGCTGCACAGACAATAAAAATTCTGGTGACGAGAAAATCGTAACTCGTAACACTACATATACGACATTCAGAACAATCTTACACGAATTCTCGACTGTGGTACTAGCTTTTGTAGCTGACAGATGGCAGCCTTCCTTTATTACAACAGGAGAGCAGGAAATTTACCCGCTATATTCCTCAGGTATTACCTAAAGCATTCTGCCCCTATAGCTCCAGAGGCAGGTATTCTGAAAAGCACCCGATTACCATGTATGACTCGCCTTTGATGCTTACCCTCATTCACAGTACATTCGGATCTATAATAACCTTACCAGATATCATCGCCTTCTTTACAGTAATAAATACGCCGCCAACATTGGGTTCAAGCCTGTTATTGCGAATATAAATGTATTCCAATCTGAATTTAGGATTTCGCTGCTGTTCACTTCTAGTGTCAGTTAGCTTCCTATTCCTAGCGCATATAGGCATTACTAGAATTGATAAATGAGATAAATCCCGAGACCTCACAGTGGAACAGCTATTGCAACATTACAAGCGCCCAGCTTCTCATCAGTAATTATAAGTCAATCGTTTTTTGAGTAGCGCAAATTTTTACCCTTTCTTAGGAAACACGATATAGCACTCTTCCTATCAGAACTCACGAGTTTCGTCTACTAAAGAATAATCCAATATACGATTTAGCAGAATCTGAAATCATTATTTCGAGTCGTACACAAGCACTACGGAAAACATCACTTAAGTGATCTACTTCTGATAACAACAAAATATATGAACGGGAAGAAGATAAAATTAATACCGTAGATTTTTTGCAGGAGTCAAAGTATTTTAATTTAGACATAACCTTTAATTCCACAGACAACAATTGACTCTTCCGATGAGAAATTGTTCGGCGTCGAATTCCCGGCAACAGGCGACTATTTTAACCCAGTTAACTATGCGTAAGTCACAGGCTGTCCAAAGCTCTGCAACTAGTATGTTTACTAACAGTTCACCAAACCAATACTTAACAATATATCGTTGTCTGTGGACAGCGTGACGGAAATCGATCTGTTGCCACTCGAGATTAATTTTAGCTTTTTCACTTATTACAAGTTTTAAAATCTCTCAGTTTTCGTCCTAATTAAAGTGAAAATTGAATGTTGTCTTGTTTCACCCTCTTTTAAAGATCATAACACAAAAGACACGCAACCGCAATTAAAGTATTGCGCTATTGGCATTAAAAAGAAAAAAGATTTAAAAAACGGACAATACGCAAATGATCGGAGAAGCATTTCTTGACGTCAGTAATGTTAATAGTTACTCGTTCCTTCTTGTGTTCAACGGAGCTGTCAACAAAAGGGATTATCCTCACGTAAGTGCACGCAACAAAAATTAGCGATCAAATGAGAAAGAACTTTTGACACTGAAAATGTTGTATTACGCTAAACTGTTGCAGCTCTAAGAGGTATTAGACAACGTCTTAGGAATTCGATAACGTGCATAGTGATTACTCGTGCTTTGTGGCTGTTTTGCCTATTGAAATATACTTATATAAATACATATACGGTAGATTAAACATCGCCAAAACATATAATACTTTCATAATAAGATGCTGTTCGGTTTACGAAACGATAAATGCGGTGGATTAAGGTCCTAATGACGAGGAATGCCTCGTTTTCATTCAGTAGTCATTTTGTAGGTCCCCAGTCGCAGTTTTTAAGATATTTAGACGACTATTCGACAAAATTATCGTTTCGAAAAAAGCTTAACGTCTTGCCGACGTCGGTGAATCCGCAGTTTCAGCAAATACATACGTGTAATCATGCAAACAGCACTAACCTTATATGAAAGGATTAAACGATCGAAACTGCTATCTCGTTACTGAGATCTGCAGTAGGCTAGACTATAGGTCCGTCTGGATGAGTCAGATTTAGAGGGAGATAAGGGCATAGGACAACGCTTCTGTGGTGCCCAATTCAGCCTTCTTAATAACAGATTTATTTTGTAAATGCCTGTAAGTTCCTTACAATACACGCACGGAATCTGTCGAAGGAAACTGCAACCAGCGTTGAGAGACCCAATGATAGCTTAATGTGACACAAGGGTCTCGAAATTTGAACAAAGAGCCAAAAGTAAACGAGATGATGAGCGTTGAGAATCACTGTTGCATCTTTTATATCACGTGAAAACCAATGTCATGTTAACAGAATTTTAAAATAAAATCTACCCGGCTTGTGATTCGTTTTGTACCGACAGCTTATATAAAACACTTCCGCAGAAAACACCAGCGGCATTTATCTCAAGTGAACCATTCATTTATTTCACAAAGTTGTGGCGATACTTGCTGACGAACAGACAGGATGGCGATCAGATTTCTGCGGAGATCTAAGCAGCTACTCAAATAACGAAACAAACAGAATGACTCGAAGATCATCGAAACGGGATCAAATCTATATCCTTTCCCAGGTACGGACCACTTCAGGTAATTTTTATGTGTCTTTAGCTGACTTTGGTGTTCCTGCTTGGAGTTGACGAAACGTACGCATCTAGATGTCTAGATGCTAAATGTCATAGCAGCGAGAGCACGGTTTTCCGTCTACTCCGTATAATGACGTCGGTGGTATTAGTCGTAAACAAGCTTCGGAAATATTCACGGTGCACGTATTAAGATACTAGAAATTGCTACTTTCTTAGAAAAATCCATAATAAACCGAGAGTACAAAATTACAGTCGTACTTAATACTCCCTTGTGATCACAAATGTGTACCGATTCTTTCAGAATCTTCAACACCGTTGCGCTACAATTTAATGGAGAATAATGCATGAAAATTTCCACAATTTTGTTACCTCATCAGCATATAAAATTATTGTGAGTGAAGTCTAGCTAACAGAGGTAACAATAAAACTTAGTAACAAAATCTTTTAGACTGATAAGAGAAGGTGTCTGCTTCTAAAGGTGTAAAAGACGAATTTGAACAATTATGTATGTCCAACATGGAGATAAACCGTTCTTAAGCGTTGTTAATTATTTTCCGTCGCGTACCCTACGCAATCTGTTTACTCCCTTTAAGATTTAGATTGAACAATTGGAAATCTCAGTGCTGTATTGTCTGTAGCCAAATTTCCCTTATAACACCCCACTGGTGATATTTCATCTACAATTCGAGTTATGCAATGCGCGTGATTTGGCTTCGAAACTGTATCTTATTAAAAAATACTTTGAAATCATATCTGCATCAATCTGGACTGTTCAAATAATACCAAATAGTTTACTGCGTAAATTTTCAACATTAAATGGTTCTGAAAAATTCAGATGTGAATCTGAACATAATAGATTTCTTTAACGAAATAAATTTGAACTGAATTGAGTAGCTGAACAAGTAGCATCGAACGAAATCAAAATCGATTTCTGATACACTTGTTTCATCTAACACGATCACGTGACCATTTATGTAGCAGACACAACTAAAAGCAGTTATTAACGTGAGAATCTAGACATAGTGCTTGAGGCGAGTGTTGTGACGCATATACTATCTAAAGAAATGACCGACATTATTAGAATATGTTCCATGAGTATCGCTAAGATTACAAACAGTAACGGGAAACAATATAATAGAACGAGAAAAATCGAATTATTATTTGAGATCTTGAGGAGATACTGATCGAACGAGGAGAACGAAGATTATCGACAGCCGCAATATCGTGTGTGTACTGTAAGCAATGTATTATAATTCTACAGAATAAAGTGAGTTACAACTCCGCTGGAAAAAAAAATGGAAGTTGGAGGACGCAAAAAATGCGCAATATTTGAGCGATATAGAGTACATACAACATCTTGCAAGAACAGAATGTTGGTTTGTGAAAAATTGTGAGTACAGTCTTTCGGCCATGACATCAATAATGTGACTATAAGAAAACACTGAACCTACGAGGGAAAATGTATTAGGAACGTATCCATGTTGATACTGACAAGATGATGTCTCAAACATGTTTAACAGTATTCAGTAACAACACGGTTAGAGCGCTGCATTTATTTGGAGAAGTCAAACAATCATTCTACGGTTATCTATTTCACGTTTCGGCATTATAGTACAATGGGATATATAGTGTACTGAAAAATTCTGTCAGCTGTCTTGAAAACTGAGTTTTTATTAACATTCAGTCTACTTTTCGAAGCGCAACTTTATCGCCAGGGAATTAGATTGCGACTGTAGCGGCTTAATTAAGCTGTCAAAACGGAGGCTCGCGTATCTGTGAATGACGTGCTGCCCCTTCCTCCATGACACCGCAGTGTGTCTGGTGTGCACAGGTCCGCACGCCTGCTCTAAATTCGGTTTGTACAAAGCACTGCGCCTCCAGTTTATGTACAGGGAAAACATGTGAAAGAACTACATTGCGATTCTGTAAAACATTCACATATGTGGATTTTGAGACTTTTTAACAAGTCAAAGAAGGGCTTTGATTAGTAACTGAAATCCAAAGGATCTAACAGTGCTTCAAAAGGTACATAGGAAAGGCCGATGAAAACGTTGCTTTTTAAGATCATTGGCAGATTTCGCCATTCGACAATCCAATTGGCCTAGTAACACATCAGAACGTATGTGTAAGAAATCACTCTGTTCTTAGTAGGAATTTCAGTTGTAAAGATATGGCAAGATTTTAAACATGGCTGAAACAGCAACTGTTGAAATTCTTCACGGTAAATGATAACAGCCAAACAGTTGCAGGATAAAGATTTATTAAAATTCTTGATCACGGTTTCGGTATATCTAAATATACCTTCATCAGAAGTAAAATACACGTGAACAGGAAGACACCTTCATTAGCAAAAACTTTGCATCGGAAGTGAGAAAGAAAAAACACTACAGCTTAAGTAACTGTAAAATTACCAGAGTATTATAAGGACA
The DNA here is from genome assembly GCF_021461385.2 of Schistocerca piceifrons. NCBI lineage: Eukaryota > Metazoa > Arthropoda > Insecta > Orthoptera > Acrididae > Schistocerca > Schistocerca piceifrons. The sequence continues at coordinate 776,643,853 of NC_060138.1, forward strand.
AAAACTTTTAGTCACTAAAATCACATCCTGCACTGGAGATACATAAGAACAATTGTGCCAATTGTGCCACAAGTGCTCTCTCTCGGTGAAACTGTCTGCCCTAGGGCTTTCACACCCTCTTCACGCTAGTTCAGGCGGGATAATGGTGTTATGCTGTGTTCGCATCAGCCCTCTGTCCATAATTGTGTTGTATAAATGGAGGTGATGTTTTAACTACTGACGACGCATTTGGCACAACTGTTTTAATGTATCTCCAGTGCAGGATGTGATTTTAGTGACTAAAAGTTTTTGTGCTTATAATACTCTGTTAATTTTACAGTTACTTAAGCTATAGTGTGTTTTCTTTCTCAGTTCCGATGCAAAGTTTTTGCTAATGAAGGTGTCTTCCTGTTCAGGTGTATTTTACTTCTGATGAAGGTATATTTAGATATACCGAAACCGTGGTCAAGAATTTTAATAAAGCTTTATCTTGCAACTGTTTGGCTGTTATCATTTACCGTGCAGCAAAGATATGAAAAAGAACACAGTCTTATGAGTCTTTTCTCTCCCTCCGGGTCTGTATGTGTGTGTGTGTGTGTGTGTGTGTGTGTGTGTGTGTGTGTGTGTGTGAGAGAGAGAGAGAGAGAGAGAGAGAGAGAGAGAGAGAGAAGAGGAGATATTTTTTATCGACTGAAGGTTGAACTGTATTAGAACAGAAGCCGTTGGAGAAAGGTATGAAGCGCTATTTTATTTTAATTCCTTGATCAGTAGGATGCGTTTAATTGACACTCCGTGATCATCAATTGGTTCTACGTTAAATTATATTTACTTGATAATTGCTTGTGCGGTAGCGTTCTCGCTTCCCGCGCCCGGGTTCCCGAGTTCGATTCCCGGCGGGGTCAGGGATTTTCTCTGCCTCGTGATGACTGGGTGTTGTGTGATGTCCTTAGGTTAGTTAGGTTTAAGTAGTTCTAAGTTCTAGGAGACTGATGACCATAGATGTTAAGTCCCATAGTGCTCAGAGCCATTTGAACCATTTGATAATTGCTCTCGTAACTACGTGCGACTTTCAGCTGTGCGATAGCATCTGAAGATGATGTATTATAAACAAGTAATGTTCTTGCCTTTTTAAATGTGTCACAAGAGAGCCATACTGCGTTTCAAGATCGCGCAGAGCATAAGAAAGCCCATTTCTATGGCATTTCAAAGTAAACAGTCAGCCAAAACGAGTACATTGCTGATCACCCGGTTTCATTCTCCTACCAGTATGGTCTTAAGACTGGACGAAAGTGATACATAGCTACTGAATTGAGTTACAGAAACATTTTTCGTGTAAACGTAATTTAATGTAAAGGCACCTGATGATAAGAGCACTCCCACGCATCGCTTCGTACAGAGCAAAGATATAAAAACAAAATAGTGACATTTCAATACACAGCCACGGGCCACTCTGTGCACGGCGGAGAAGACAAAGAATGAAAAACTACAAGATCGCCAGCGCTGAATTACGGAACGGTATTTGCAGTGTGCTGTTACGTGTTGTATCCTGACCTCGTTGCCAACTGCGAGACTGGTGTACGCAGTGAAGACGGCGGGGGCGCGTGCTGGCGAGGGCTGCCTGGCCGTGTGGTGGCGTCCGCGCGGCCGCCCGTTCCCACAGCGACTGGCGGCTCCGGCTCCGGGCTCCGGCGATAATCGCCGGATCGCTGCTGGCGGCTGGGTGCGTGCCACGCACGTCGTACGTGCACCTGTCCCTCCGGCTCACCGACGCGTCTCCGGAAGCCCGCGTTGCGCAGCAGTATTCGTGATCGTAAACGTGTCACTTCGACGAATTATGCATTCACCACCCTCTCCGGTATCAGGCAGATGTGCCTTCGGCGAATAACTGAATGCAAGTACTAATACGGCTACTGGGCCGCAGGACCAGATCATCAACTCAGTTGTTTTTAAAAGTACGTGTGGTGTGTAGGTTCTCGTCGCATAGGTTCCGGAAGAACGTTTTCAATTATTAACAACCGAAGTTAGGTGACTAAGTGTTTCCTGACTACTCTGGCTGCAAAACAATTTACGAATAAGCTAATTCACGAAACAAACGCGAAGGGATTGGCAGTACAGTACTTATGTTCTTGTCGCACAGGTGCCGAGGGAACATTTTCCGTTGTTAATAAACGAATTAATGTGACTACACGTTTTTTATTGCTCTGGTAGCAAGACGCTTAATTCAGACACGAGGAAATTAACGGTACAAACACTATTGACTGGGCACGAAGTCGATGCATACGTGCTTGTCAGTTTCAATACAAGTACCTGCTACCGCTTCACTTATGTTTACTGTATAGAGAGCGTCCCTGATGCAGGCCACCTGGAAGAGCGTTCAAATGCTGAACCATCTGATAGTATGATGCCGTCTGTAATCCAGAAAAAAAATCTATTGAAAATGAAGTGTGTGTATTTAAGCAACAGAAGTGAGGTTTGTATGTGAACTGAAGGACTGTTCCGAAAGAGATAACAGGAGAAATTATAACATCGAAAGACAATTAGGTACACTTTCGTTACGACGGAAACTGATGTTTACCATAACAAATGGACCAAACATGTTACAGGACTGTACGAAAACCGCGTACCAAAATTGCGTTTGCATCGTCAGGAACACGTAGTGTGGTACTTCTCAGAAAGAGGTGGACTGCCAAAAGAGACCTAATGTACATGAATTAAAATTAAAAGTTTATAATTATTTCACAGGTAAATGAAAATATGAAATACCAGATTCGTGAGTTGCTTTGGCGTAAGACAGTACAAAATTTGCAGCCTTCCTCACAGAAAATTACAAAACGAACACCATCAACGGATAAGTAGAGACACGCATCATTTTGGCCAGAGAACTAACTGCGATTTTCACCAACTGCAACATAATCGCGTATACGCACAGTGATCCAATACCGTCAGATGTTTTTTATTCCAGTCTTTGATCACAATATCAATTCTTTAGACGGTGACCGGTTTCATTCCGTAATGACCATCCTCAGATCTTTTTCACCATGTTCTAAAGTGATAAGGTCATAATGACGTCGTCAAAACACATAAATATAATCAGCACAGCATCGCCACCTTATTTTAGATCTATGTGATTATATTTATATGGTTTGACGATGCCGTTATGGCCTTATCACTTTAGGACATGGTGTAAAAATATCTGAGGATGGTCATTACAGACTGAAACCGGTCATCGATTAAAGAATTGATATTGTGATCAAAGACTGGAATAAAAAACATTTAATTGCGAATTTCAATGGTAAAAATAGAAAAAGTAAAAATTTGAAAACTGTTGGAAGCTGCTCATACCGCTTGGTGGACTGAAAACGAAAATTACACGGAAATTTTATGCTCGTGAATCACTATTACAGAAAGCATAAACCATTATTTTAAACGCAAGAATCTATGGTGACGAGTGTAAAAATTTCCACGGGAACATGTTGCGACATTAGTTAAGTAAATATATATCCGCTTGAGCTATTTGCTGCTGCAATTTTTTTTTACAATTTCTTTTCACATTTTCTAGCTCTCAAATTGGACAAAACTGTGACGTGAAACGTGTTGTGGGTTACTACATCTACTGTGCGTATGAAACGCTCCAAAGACGTCAAAGAAACTTTTTTCAGAAATCGATAAGTATTAACGGTACGCTTCGGTGACTTGAAAGTGTGTAAGCAGCAGAGGTCAGTGAACGACAAAACCACACATGGCATCTTACAACAAACTGATCCAGCCCGCGAGACACTAGCTTTTTAACGGCGCTTTTTCAGTACGTATTTAACACGTGCAATTCACGGTCATATAGGAAACACTTTCGTAACAATCTGAGTGCCACAGAACTAGGTGTCGTTCGTGATCCGAGTGCCTAATAACTCCCGAAGCAGCTGTCATCGGTACCGAGAACGACGAGCGTCGCCGTGTCAGCTATTTGCGCAGTCGGCACACGTATTGGCGCATCCGGCGGGGCGCCTGCGTGTGACATGTGTAGTTTACCTTGTTAGAAGCACGGCGACTGATGTCTGCGGCGCATGGCTGGGTCCTTAGCGGCTCGCTGCTGCTCCGTCGGCTCGTTACGTCGCGCTGTGGTCGGCACTCGTCGCGTGGCGTGGCGGAGCGTCCGCGAGCTGTGTGCGAGGCGAGCTGCGTGTGCTACTTGCGGTGCCGCATAACGGGCGGCCAGTGACTGGTGGCGGTAGCTGCGCGGTGCCCGGAGCCCGGCTGCCGACTGGCCCACATGTGCTCGCGACACAGACTGAGCGGCCGAGCGCGGCGCGGCCTGCGCACAGTCGCAGCCGCCGGCCGCCAGCCGCCAGCCGGGAGCCGGTCGCTGGAAGCCGAGCGGCCAGCGGGCGACCAATAGGCGGCCCGCCGCGAGGGGGCAACGACCAGCGGCCAGCCAGCCGCCACCAGGGGAAAGGAATTCACAATTATTATTCCGGCCGTCCGTCCGTCCGGCAGGCCGGCCTGGCCGCCGGCTTCACACACACACACACACACACACACACACACACAGCGAGACGCGCACGGCCCCCTCCGTGCTGCCGAGTCGTCAACAACACGCACGTCGACGACGCCTTGCCCCACCTCGGCGCCCTGGGAGGCTGGGAGGGGATTCCAGACATTCTCCCCAGCACAGACAGACTTCTCCCACCTTCCTCACACTACTGCTCCTCTCTCTCTCTCTCTCTCTCTCTCTCTTTCTCTCTCACCTGCTCCCCCCCTATCGCTCTTCAACGACGCGGTCGTACTTCTGCCTTGCAGGTTAATAGAGCGCCGACGGCTGACTCAACGCGGGCACGGCAGGCCGCCTAACCCAGAGGCCCCCCACGCCACGCAGCGTAGCAATGTTGATAGTTCTTGCCCGAAATGTGCGTCCCAGGGCTGTTTTCCACATGAGCGGACTATGGGTGCGAAGCTAATGTTCGTGTTCCTACCGTGCGTTGAAGTCTCCACAAGTGACATGCCGTACGGTGATATTCCTATTTGGAGTCAATGTCACTTAACAAGTATCTCGTCCGTCAAAATACAAGTTCAACCGCCCTCATCTCGGCGGGCTGGATGAGGAATACATACGATACCAGAGTTCGTAAAAGGCGGCTCCGGTTATGTGATGCCGTTGCTTACCGTTACACAGTCACTGCCTGTGTTTGCGTCCCCGTCTTTCCGACCACTAAGTCTGGATACTGTTACGGCCACATACGTTAATTCTTCATACATTGAGAAATAAGCGCTGAGAAGATCCCACCAATGAAATTTATTTCTTTTGATATTCTTGCACAGTTTCTTAACTAAAATCAAAACTTGTGTCTACAGTATGAGGATGATTACCTAGGAGACAGAAACCGATCCCTATTTCACTCTTGAAACGTTTAATAGTCAGTTAGGTAGCTGTTAAGCCTTAACAAGCTCTTAATCAGATGGTGACATCTGCATTAGATAGCGATGTAAATTAAAATAGTCTCTCGTTTGCAGCGATTCATTGGTCTCCACTGACAGACTCAACTGTATACCAACGTGGAAAAATAACGTTTACAGCTACTTCTGTACTCTGCAAGCCACCTAACGCTGTGTGTCCCCATTTTCCAGTTCCATTCGCGACAGTTTTGTGGGAACTCGATTGTTGGTAAACCTCCATATGAGATGTAATTTCTTGGGCTTTCCTGTTGTGATCGTTTTACGAGCCGTACGTAGGAGGAAGTGATATGTTGTCCTACTCTTCCCAGCAACCACTCTCTCGGAAATTCAATAGCAAACATTTCCGCGTCATGCACAATGCCTCTCTTGTAGTGTCTGTCACTGCAGTACGTTGAGCATTTCCGTAACGCACGGGCACCGACGGAGTGATTTCGTGACAGAGTAGTAAAACGACCGTAGTCTACCGTAGACTATAAAAAAATGGTTCAAATGGCTCTGAGCACTATGGGACTTAACATCTATGGTCATCAGTCCCCTAGAACTTAGAACTACTTAAACCTAACTACTCCTAAGGACAGCACACAACACCCAGTCATCACGAGGCAGAGAAAATCCCTGACCCCGCCGGGAATCGAACCCGGGAACCCGGGCGCGGGAAGCGAGAACGCTACTGCACGACCACGAGCTGCGGACCGTAGACCATCACACGAACGTGTAGACTACGGTAGGTTTCCCAGTACACCTGGTAAGCTAAGACCCTGTCCGCGTTACCTGTACATTAGATGTGTTGTATATCTATCGGGCGTTACCTCATTTCGATCGCTTTGCTTACGCATGCGATCAGTGTCTTACTAGATTCCCCTAGCAACCGGAAGCGCAGAGTCGTCTAGAAACTAAGTGAGGATGTATAAAGAACCGTGTAACCAGCGGAACATTAGTAAGGGACCAACGGTCTTCTGCATGTGTCATCGTTTGGAAGTATGGGAATTGTACAATACAATGACCATCGAAAACAAGTCAGAAGCCACGTGAGACTACTGTAGAACTATATATCATAATGCAGTAGCTAATCATCTACGAGATCACCTTCAGAAGTGCAAACTCTGTCCACAATCTACCAAGCGTGTTGCACAGGAACCAGAGATCAATAAAAAAGAACTAGTCTCTTGAATAGCACATCATCTGTTTCATCGGGCACGCATTCATTCCTACAAGAATTTCTGACAGACGTAGAAGAACTGGTTACGCTTTCGAAGCGTCGTTATGCCAGAGACCCAGTACTGGAGAAAAGCTTTTCATTCAATTCGTCCTGTATACAAGCCACCTAGCCGCCACAGTGTGGGTACAACGTCGATCAACGCTGACTGTCAAAGTGTTCAAATTGTTGTCGCAGATAAGATAAACTCTGAAATGATCTCGCTTTAATTTCTGACGGATGGACAGATGTGTCCGGGCACTAAGTGATTAATTGTCACGACAGCAGAACCAATTTCCTTCAAGAGTATTCGTGCTAGTGAGTGCAGAGTAACAGCACAATTAAGGATACAAAATACACAATGGACCAACACTGAAGATGTGCGGTTCTAATTATGCGCGCTACCAGTACTATAGCTAATCCTACCATTTACTACATCATTTATGTACCGTACCAACACTACCGAACCGCAGATTCGATAGAGCGCAACTCTCTTCTGCGACGAAACGCGCTGCTCTTTGTTGGATCTTCTCTGTCTCTTAAGGCAATCTGGTAACGACCCAAGTCGGATCAGAATACTCAAGAATCTGTCGAACAATTGTTTTGTAAGCTACTTCTTTCGTAGATGAATTATTCGCACATTTCGTTAAAATTCCTCCAGTGAAACTCAGCTTGGCATCTGGTTTGTATATAGTTAGTTTTATGTGGATATTCCACTTTGTATTCCTTTGGCGTTAGTGTTGCCAGCGATTATTCGCCAATAGTGTAATTGGATAGCAGTGGCTTTCTTCTCCTATCACCGAGCATGGTGGCGCAGTGGTAAGCGCATTGGGCTCGCATTCGGGAGGACAACGGTTCAAACCCGCGTCCGGCCACCCTGATTTAGGTTTTCCGTGATTTCTCTAAATCGATTCAGGCGAATGCCGGGATGGTTCCATTGCAAGTGCACGGCCGACTTCCTTCCCTAATCCAATGGGACCGATGACCTCGCTCTTTGTTCCCCTTCCACCGAATAAACCAATCTTCGTCTACTTATGCGCAACACGCTACCTTTACTTACGTTCACGATGAACAGTCAGTCCCTGCACAAACCATCGATTCTCTGCAGGTCTTCCTGCAATTGCTATAGGCTTCTGGTGTTGCAACCTTCTTATAGACAACTGAATCACCTGGGAACAGCCTAATGGAGATTCCGGCGTTACCCAATGCATGTTTTATATAAATATTGTGAACAGTAACGGCCCTGTCGCACTGAATTTAAAAAAAGTGCGTGATTTCTTTGGCGTAATGTCACGGGCTAGTGTTTCTTCCTGAGATACACTCAGTTTACTCCAAAGTCACTGGGTGTAAGAACGCCTACAATGAACATGGTAACAAGAAACAGCTTTTGATTATGTGGATACGTACTCAGCAACTCATCTAAGATTTGTTGTGCCTTAGAGGAAAACGGCGGAGCCGTTGTTATTCATAACAAAAGCTACCGTTTTACGAAGCAAGTGTTCACAGATTACATTGTAGCTCAGACATTTATGGTCTTTTGAAATATCCCAGAAAATCAGAAATAAAAAACAAATAAAACAGTATGTGGTGCAATATTTCGCAGTTCGTCTGAAGTATTAGCGAGATAAAATTAATTAGATTCTGTACTACTGTTTGAACCACACCATCCGAGGAACTTAACATGAATCAATGTCGTTGTTCAAGCATCCTGCTCTGACAGTTCGGAGAACTACGCATTGAATTTGCCATATAAAACTAGTAGATGAAAAGTAATTTCAGAAAATTGAAGAATGTTGATTTATTTGCGAAAGAGTCGCCCGCCAATATGTTCTAGAGATCTATTCTTTTATGATTTCAATGCGTGTGTGTGTGTGTGAGAGAGAGAGAGAGAGAGAGAGAGAGAGAGAGAGCTGCATTCACGTGACTAATGAGATTTAGGTAACCCACAGGCGCATAATGAGTTTTTTATGGACTTCTTTATTCTGAACTACACTTGTTCAATATACGCTGATCAGCCAAAACATTATGACCACTGCCCATCGCAATGTTGGATGCCGGCTGGTGGCATGGCGCGCGTATGACGCGGTAACAAAAGTATAAGCGGAGCAGACACGAACGAGGGATCACGCTAGCGAAAATATGCGGTGCAAATGGGAAAATCCATTCAGATAAGCGACATTGACAAAGGGCAGATTATTATTACGCAGAGCTTGCGAACGAGTATCTCGAAAACGGCGAAGCTGGTCGACTGTTCACGTGCTACTATCGTGAGCGCGTACAGAAAGGGGTAGAGGGACAGTGCAACTACCACTAACCTCTAAACGGAACTTGGAGTTCGGACAGTAGGAAAAAGTAAACTAGGGTAGATGGTGATCTGTGCCATCTCTGCCGAAAGAGCACAATGCTGGTGCACGCACAAGTGTTCCGGAGAACACCATCGCACATCATTGAATATAGAGTTTTGCAGGAGACAGCCCCTGCGTTTTCGCATGCTGACCCAATGACATCGTCAGTGCGCATGAGGTCATCGGGATCCGAACGTTAATCAAGGGAAACGTGTCGGCTCTTGGGGTTTTTGCTATACTTAGTCGATGGTCGCCTCTACAAACGCCGTTATCGAGGTGATCAGCGGCGCGAAACTTGGAGCGCACCATATGTCACTAATCGAAGACACGGTGACCGCTGCATCAGCCGGCCGGAGTGACCGTGCGGTTCTAGGCGCTACAGTCTGGATCCGAGCGACCGCTCCGGTCGCAGGTTCGAATCCTGCCTCGGGCATGGATGTGTGTGCTGTCCTTAGGTTAGTTAGATTTAATTAGTTCTAACTTCTAGGCGACTGATGACCTCAGAAGTTAAGTCGCATAGTGCTCAGAGCCATTTGAACCATTTGAACCGCTGCATCCCTTCATGACTGATGTCTTCCCCGAAGGCGATGTCATCTTTCAGCAGTATAATTGTCCGTATCTCGGTGCCAGAATCTTGCTACTGTGGTGAGAAACATTATAGTAAACTCAAGTTGACGTCTTGGAGACCAAGTTCGCTTGCTGTAAACCCCATGGAACCCCTCTGGATCGCTAGCGGGCGCCATCGTCGCGTAAACAAATCAGCAGCTCGTTATTTACGTGACACTGCTTCTGGCGGGCCACTTGAATTTGAGCTTGCAACGGCCTGACATGGTAGACATCTGACGCCACATACCTCCACAAACCAACCAACAAACAGTTGAATACCTGATATGCAAAATCAGTGACGTTTTTCTTTCCAAAGACGCACAAACAAGCTATTAAGCAGGTGGTCTCAATGTATTGGCTCATCAGTGTACGTTCAGGGCAGTGTAAGACACGAGTTCTATGTCATTTGCGAAATGTTACCGGTGATGCCAGCTTATATGCAATATATCTCTTGCTCTCTTTTAGAGATTTCAAATGGAAGTAGATACTATGATAAAGTACTTAAAAACATTTTTGTTTTTCACGTTTGGAGTCACGTCCACGGATTATAGCTGTTGGATGACCACTTTCGTTCCACAGCAAAGTTATCAGTGAGTCTAGTGAATTTATTCTTTAAGTGTACGACAATGCCCATTGTTCTCGCTTCTTCCCCACCGGTATTTCTTGTGGCATCCGGAAAACGATGCAGACAACGGTTCTTCAGTTCTGGAAATCTGCTATGCCATTTATATCGCAATATCTGCGCGGAAACCACGAAGTGAAGGCACTTTGTGACTAAAATAAGTTATGTGCTGTCTAAAATTAGATGTGCAGGGTGATCAGAAACAGTAGCAAAAGCTTGTAAGGGTATTGCGAAGCAGTTTGTGCTTGGACATAACTATTAAGAAAAAGATTAACTTTTCCGAGTTAATTAGCATTGAAGTTAGCCAGTCAGGCCGTTGCACCCTCAAATTTAAGTGGCCCGCCAGAGGCAGTGTCGCCAAACGTGTTCTTAGTTTGGTTTCCTAAAACCGAACAAGAGAGCGACACAAAAATTGGACATCGGACGGTAGTAAGCATTGAAACCGAGCATCTGGTGTGCTATCATATACGCTACGAGAACTATTGAGAAATATTGTATTTGGTGGCCCACTTGAATTTGCGTGGGCGACCGCCTGATAGGCTAACTTTAAAGCTAATTAACTTGGAAACGGCGCAACGTATCGAATTTTTTCTTAACAATTATTTCTCAGCACAGTTCATCCTGCAATAGCCTTACAGACTTTTCAGACTGTTTATGACCACCTTGTATAAAGTTTATACAACATGTAAATAACTGAGATTTCCAGTATTAAAATTGTTACCAATAACTTTCTGGTGCACTTATCTGTAAAGCTGTGATGTCTCACATTATAATGTAATACTTGTTGTGTAGAAAACAATATTTACGAGATTCAGAAGAGTACGATCTATTACGCTCAGATTCAGAAAGTAAATTCCCTCGAGGCAGGACAGCATTCACAGGCATATATTTTACTTTTATTCTCCTACTAGGAATATTTTCAGTGAAATCGAAGACGTCTTTGGTCTCACATAAACATAGCCACGAGTAGAAAGAAACTACAAACTTATTTGCGTTTTCCCAACATTGGTTATGTTCCAGTGCCTAACAGGCTGATAGCACATAAAAAATTAAAATTAAAACGACTTCCACTCGTCATAAAGTAATGAAACAGTTGTGACTATACCTAACGGTTACTGCTTGTGCAGTTGTTCTTCCTAAACAGCATCCCATACGAGCAAACCAATTGCGTCTTTACTTCTGGTTACTCGTACTTTAGGTACTTGGGCTGTGCACGTCTCTGTTTGAAAAGAATAGATCGATGTAGTCATAGGCTCGAGTCGCGCTCGTCTGCTTTCATGCCTTGCAGCTAACTGCCTGCAGATAATGACATGTAACTGTGATCCTGTAGTCAAATAGCATTGGCTAGAATTGCAGGTTAATAAAATGCACGGAAATACAAAATAAAAATTACATGAATAATTTAATAACATGGGTTCTATTCTAACGTCTGGAATTGATGTAGACGACACAATTATGTTGAGTAATGTTTATTCAAGAAACGACATCTGAAAAAAACGAGAAGTGGTGTTTGATATTCTGACAACAGACAGACAGAACATATCCTTATAAAATGCAGTAAAGTTACATTGAGGGCTTTAAGAGAATGTAGCAGAATCCCCAGACTAAACAAAGACTCGCGAAAACTAAGTTCATTTCGTGATCACGATACACGAAAGATTCATCAGTTCAAAACAGTTCAGAGTTCAACAATATGATTAACAAATTAACACGCGCGATACAAAGAGCAGTAGCTCATACTCTGTCTATGCGCAGTTCCGTTCTGCAAGAGGAAAAAGTAAGGGTCCTACAGCCGGCCGCCGTGGCCGAGCGGTTCTAGGCGCTTCTGTCCGGAAACTCGCTGTTGCTACGGTCGCTGGCTCGAATCCTGCCTCGGGCATGGATGCGTGTGATGTGCTTAGGTTAGTTAGGTTTAAGTAGTTCTAAGTCTAGGGGACTGATGACCTCAAATGTTAAGTCCCATACTGCTTGGAGCCATGTTTTTAGGGTCCTACGTAGGGGAAAATTCACTCCTCTCAAATTATAAAGTCCCGTCAGAAGTATGATAGCGGCCGCTCACCGCCGAGAATCAAACGTCTCCACGATGGAATCACGCTCGTCACAACACGTCGATATGTCTTGTTCCAGAACTCGACATAAAGTGTCCCCAAACTAAATAGTCATCAAAGATAGACGAAAGATAAGTGTTTTTCGCAATCGCAACACACGAAATATTGACCAGCTCAAAACAGTTCGGAGATCAACAAGATGATTCACAAATTAACACTCACGATATCAAGAACTGTAACTCATACAATTGTAACATCCCCCCCCCCCCCCCGTCACTTAGCTGGTTTTGGCGTGTGTTCACCCCAACTAATTGACTAACAGATCAACAGAGAGTGCAAAATTGCCGCAATATGGGATAACGCAAAAAAGTATTATGGCCCTGTGACTCCTGATTGAACTGCGGTGGCAGTGTTGACATTAATTTATTCAGAATTGATCACTTTTAAGTAAAAAAGGGTGCACATTGATATTATATTCAGCTATTGAACACAGATGCAAATGTTGGAACATAAAATTAACTAAGAAAGTGACTTGGGGTTTCAACTACTTGATTGAAAACAGATGCAGTCGATTAGCACAGATTTATTTTAACTCACGACCTTCAATCATCACATTACATGACTCTCCTATCAGGCAGTGGTAATAAATTCCGTTTGCTTGGAGTAAAGTGCGATAACTCAAAAGTAATTCCTATCGATTGATCCAGTGCGAAGTGCGAGAAGAATTCTACAATACACGGCCCATGAACCATGAAACCCTCGTGGAAACTTTGCCGACGTAATCCAACAAATTAATCAGTGGCTGGAGCGGGCCCAATATCACCGAATACTGCATGGTGGAGCGGCTTCGGCGTCGTAGTGTGGACGTCGGCCGACCTAGTGATGCTGCAAGGCTGTGGTCGTCTATTCACTCCTAGCTATCTTGCTCAGTACATAGCTGAACCAAAACTTTCTATCTCCGAGCTCAATCATTCCATTTGCTAAGTCCTAAACTGCAGAGATGCTCACTCTTTCTCAGGCAAGCTGAGTAAAGAACGCCACTCTAGGCAAGCTGGGAACGAAAGACCTCTACTGAGACTACTGTCAGTCCGCTCTTTGCCTCGGTTTGCCCTCCAGCAAAATCACATACGCCAATTGCAGCACAAGTCGTGTTAATTATGTGTCGCTTCCCAGCGCCGACCAATGCCGGCTCTGGGAAGTGAACAAATTCCCACAAAATTTCCCTTCCTCTCAACTTCTTCTACTTAGCTCCCCCCAGGCCACCCATCAAGGTTAGTGTCTGCACAAACACCATGTTTTCCGGAATTCTGACTCCCAGGAGAGTACTTCAAATTCCTTGGTCCTACGTTCCCATCGGAGGCCGGCGTATTTCATTCTGTCGCTCTTCACCCGATTTACTTCAAACTCTGCGGACTGTGAATCCACCGTAGCTTTGCGTGGCTTTCTCGCATGTGTCCCTGAAAACGGAACGACGGACATTTATCAAGAGGCGTACAAGTTCTCTGTCTGCTTCCGGTACATCAGCATGGGGTTGGGGTCAACCACCCATGCTGCCACTCATCTTAAGGCGGCTGGAGGCCGCACCGCGTTACCGCTTTCTCAGAGCTTGAGCCGCCCTAAGCTGCCTATTGTCGCTTCCCTTTGCCGTTCCCCAGCCGGCCACGGTCAACTCTAAATACTTCCCTGGGGTAAACTAGCGTCCAGTAAAAAATGGCTCTGGGCACTATGGGACTCAGCTGCTGTGGTCATCAGTCCCCTAGAACTTAGAACTACTTAAACCTAACTAACCTAAGGACATCACACACATCCATGCCCGAGGCAGGATTCGAACCTGCGACCGTAGCGGTCTCGCGGTTCCAGACTGTAGCGCCTACAACCGCACGACCACTCCGGCCGGCTAGCTTCCAGTAAATCGACTTGTTTCCACAAAGTTTTCATGTCATGTGAATTACTTTAAAACCATCACCCGACATTAATTATTCCACTACGTCCATACTATACCCTCTACAGGATGCATTGTGCCTTGTCAGTCATTTTGTTCAGCCCTACTGTTCGCTCAACGTGAGTTAGGTGATCTTTAATGACTTCATGTAAGGGGCATAGTTCTTGCCATCTTACACACTGTCTATCTTCAGTTCCTTAATACAAGCGGGAGAACTTTGAGTCGTATTTGGAGCAATTTCAAATCTCTCGAGAATAAAGTCCTTTCAGAAGTTAAAAGTATTGTAGCGGCCTTTCACCACCTAGAATCAATCACCTCCACGATGGAATCACGCTCGTTATCACAGCCAGGTCTGCTCTCTTCCAGCACTCGACACAAAGTGTCCCCATCGCTCTCTTGAGCTCTTCACTCGAAAAGTCACAGTCCCCTCGACTCCACCAGTGTTACGCCACTGTCCAACTCTCATTGGCTGAATGCCGTCACCACCAATATACATCGTTCTCAGGTTCTACCAACATAATTTGACTCATCTTGACCAGTTCCAGACTAAACTAATATTACAACAATATTTAAATAAAGAAATGTTATAATCATTCTGTCATACTCAGACCACGCACAATGAATATAAATAAAGATTTGTACGTAAATAAATAAGTCAATATTCTTGTGTAATTGAGCTCATGTTAAACGACTACAGATTGTCCTTACATATTGTTTAAACAATTATTTAGGCCTGTGTCACAGAAGAGCCTTTTTGATCCCTTTTCAATTCTGGTGTCCACTAACACATGTGATTGATCACTTTTACATTAGCACAGTCTACAACAGCACTTGCAATCAACTTTTAAATAAAGGTACTGGCAAAACAGTAAACTGCTCATTAAATATAAACACAAGTATGACAAAGTATGAAGTATTCATGCTATATTCATTTGCTGTGAAATTGTGGCGGATACGATGTTTTGACAAACATTTACATAATGAAACAGACATAAAAGAGGTCGCGAATCAATAAATAGAATAGAAACAGATACGTAGCTTTCAGGGATGATAGCTGTAGTGCAATGCTATTATCTGAGATATCGTTTGTTGAACTAGCATGAAGCTATTAAAAGTTATTAACTCAGAAGTTCATTGTGAAAATGTGTATTCGCTGTAAAATACTATGTTCTGTAATTTCAAAGATATTTAGATACTGTTATGTTCACTGGATGCGCCTCATTTTTCTGTGGTCGGAAAGGTATTCAGATTTGCATCAATATTTGATGTGAGCTATTGTCGAATCTCAAAGGGCTGTAACTTGGCCATGTTTAAGAGTGTCTGACATTCCACCATTTCCTGGAGCATGTTATGCAGGCAATGCGAGCATCAGCGGTCCAAATCCCCAACTCTGGGATTTACCCGTTTCCAGCAAAGCGCTCATTGTCTCTGCACCTGAGACCGGCCAGCTAGCTACGCTGCTGCACAGCGCTCTGTGCCCTGGGACCGTTATTGTTCAGTCGTGCAACAAAAATTCTACTTAATACCAGGCCTCTGAGCACAAATAACTCGTCCACATACTCTTAATGTTACACAGTGCGAACCAGTTACCATTTCCCCTTTTATATTTTAGGTTCCCGAGGTGCAGCTCAGCTTAGTTGTTTTGATCAAAGGTAATAATACGTTATGCAGTACTGAAGCGCACTGTATTTGGTAGCGAAGCAATGAATGACTTCCACAAGAAGTCTTCGAGTTACTTTGAATCTGAATCTCTTGGTGAGATGACAATTCCGCATTTTTTTTCTGTGCTCACCTTACAGATCTGCACCTATCGTAGCGTAGTTCTTCAGTGATTCAACTTTGGAATGCAACTTCTTGCACTATCTGCTGTACTTAGCATTTGCGAAAACATCTTGGATGCAAAACATAATGAAAAGAAAACTGAAATTAAAAAAAATAGGAAAGATGTTCAATACAATAGCGGAAATGAGCGTTTGGTGTCATTGGCCGGGAGGCCCCTTACGGGGCAGATCCGGCCGCCTGGGTGCAGATCTTATTATATTCGACGCCACATTGGGCGACCTGTGCGCCAGATGGGGACGATATGATGATGAAGACAACACAACACCCAGTCCCCGAGCGGAGAAAATCCCCGGCCCAGCCGGGAATCGAACGCGGGCCCGTAGGACGGCAATCCGTCAGGCTGACCACTTTTATTTTTTTAAATCTCATTTTGTTTTGTTCGTTGACTTTCTTCGTGGCGGATGACCGATGACACTCGTTCAGGTTGATCGTTGATCCGTTCACGCAGTTTTTTTTTAATTACAGAGAGTAGCTAAACCCTCTGACCGAGCACGCTGAGCTACCGTGCCGGCGGACACTGTAATACTGGCTCTTATACTGAGACTCGGAAGGGCTGGTAGATGGTCAGCGATATAACCAGAACGACTTAACTTTCGCAAAATTGAGAAAGTCTAATCTTGTAACAAAGTACGAGGGCGCGCGGAAAAGCAATGCATCCGAATTTTTCAATGTGAAAACTCTTAAAATTTTTTAAGAAAATCAAATGTTATTAACATCCTACATGTTTATTTTTCATTTACCAGAGGTCTATTTGTAGCGTCTTTGTTTATTAATCAAAACTTCATCGGTCCTGCATTCTAACGCCGCCACTGCTGAAATTTTGAATAAAAATCATCGGAGACGGCGGTCGAAGATTTCCAGCATAAGAATTCACCCGCATTCTCTCAACGGTCTTGTTAAATAGGTTAGAGGAGCGGACAGAGGTTCAGGGCACACTCTTGCCCTTGGGGTGGGAAACTGCTCCTAAAAGGCGGAAGAATCAGCAGTGATCAGCGGTATGAGAATGCAGTATGGAAACCACTGCATTAAAGCCACACAACGTGTATCCACAAGACATGTTGCCTGTAATTGAAAAACTGTCATGATGATCTCGCCATCGGCAAAAGATTTCGAAAGAGTCCCCCATTCAGATCTCTGGGAGAGGACTGCCGAGGGGGACGTGGCCATGAGAAACAGACTGAATAACCAACGAAAGGGTAACGTTAAGCGAGTCGGGGCGTGGAATGTCAGGAAACTGAACCCGGTAGGGGAGCTAGAATATCTGAAAAAGGAAATGCAAAGGCTCAATCTGGATATAGTGGGTGTCTGTAAAGTGCAGTGGAAAGAAGACAAGGATTTCCGGTCAAATGAACATAGGGTAATATCAACAGCAGCAGAAAATAGTAAAACGGGAGTAGGATTCGTTACGAGTAGGAAGATAGGGCAGGCAGCAAGTTACTGTGAACAGTTCAATGGTTCAAATGACTCTGAGCACTATGGGACTTAGCATCTGAGGTCATCAGTCCCCTAGACTTAGAACTACTTAAACCTAACTAACCTAAGGACATCGCACACATCCATACCCGAGGTAGGATTAGAACCTGCGACCGTAGCAACAGCGCGGTTCCGGACTGAAGCGCCTAGAACCGCTCGGTCACAACGGCCGGCTTCTAAAAGAACTCTAGCATATAGTCAGTGAATGTCGACAGACGAAGCAACAGTTGTTACGATCACATCCTAATTACTGTTCTAAAGAGGTTGCAGCATCCAACATAAAATGGTCTTCCACAAGATTTGAAGGTTGTTAGTGACAAACTGCATGTACTCAGACCCACGTTTTAATAAGATTGCTGGACGTATTTCACTTAGAAAACACGACAGATTCGATGTTGAAGTTTTCTTCCAACTGTTTTGAAACCAGAGAAAATTGTCCGCCATGCTACAACCTATTGTATAAGACCTGCTGCTTGCAACACGCACTGAAGGGCGACCCTCAGCGCAATGGGTATAATGGGCGTTTTTTATGGATCGGCATTTAGACATTGTGTCTTGCACCGAGACTGAACGAAAATTGTACAGATCGTTTTACATAACTAGCTCGAACATGAGAAATTTGTTTTTGGACTTTGAAATCAGATGACTCGCGTCTTAAGGTATGAGTCATAAACTGCGTACTCAAATAGAACAAGCAGAAAGGCAAGTGCTGCAAATTATTTTGAAGAACGGAGCATATTTTGATTTGTCTTAAGAATATGAAAGTTGCAAATCATCGCGTTTCACAGGATACAAATGCCACACTGAGAAATTTTTACCTGGCTTATTTTGGCTTCAAGCCAACACCTTAAGGTTGTCTACCGAAGGATCTTCAGGCGAGACGTCTTTTGTACATTAAAATTGTCCACGGAAGCGCTTACAGTGTTTGAGGAGACCCTCGCTGCCATGCCAATGGCTTTGGAGGGAGACAGATAAGCTGATAGTGATTAGGGCACGCACTTGTGGCGGGAAACGTCTCCTATAGACAGATGAACCAGCTATATAGTCAGTGGCACAGGAAGTCCCCGGCGGCGGACAAGCATTAGGACACTAAGTCTAATCTAGGCTGGAATGACGGATGGAGGCTGCAGTGGCTAGGAATACTTCACTTGTTTTGCATCTGCTTGCCACTGAACACAATTCGTAGGTCATCAAGAAAAGTGCGTTTGTTGAAGTGTGACAATACTCTCACCCTAAAAGAAATCACGCACAGCAATCTTCCAACACAAAATGACTCTCTTCCTAATTTTCTGTCTAGTCGTTCCGGTCAGTCTCTCTTTTTAGACAGCTGCATTTCCGTTTGCATTCTTTATTTGCTGAGTCATTACATTTTCTCTTTTCCTCAGTTAGATTCAACATCTTGTGCGTTATTGAAGGATTTCTACTTGATTTGTTATTCTGTCCATTTTATGATCTGCTGCCTTCAGTATTACGTCTCTCAAGGGTACCTCTTCTATTGTGTTGTTTGCCCTGTTTCAGTCATAGTTGCCTAATGCTCCCACTGAAACTGTGAACAACGTCTGGTTCTTTCAACTTAGCTATCTCTCTAAATTCCTACCTTTTTGTAATGGCTTCAGTTTTAACCTGCATTTCATACCCATTAAATTATGGTCAGCCTCCACATCTGTCTCCGGAAATGTTTAGCAGTTTAAAATATGATTTCGAAATCTCTGTCTTATCATTATGTAATCTACTTAAAACTGGGCATCTTAAAATCTTTTCCACGTATACAATATTCTTTCGTGGCTTTTGAACGACGTATTTGCAATGATTAACCTGTGCTCGATGCAAAGCTCTTCCGAGCGGCTTCTCCTTTCATTCATTTTCCTCAGTTCATGTTGTCCTAATATTTTTCCTTCTCATTCTCTTTCTTATAATCGAATTTCAGTCGCCCATCACAATTAAGTTTCAGCCACCCTTAACTATCTGAATAATTTCTTTTATTGCATTATACATTAATTTAGTCTCTTCATCATCTGCAGAGCTAGTAAGCGTATAAATTTGTGCTACAGTGGTGAATGTTGGGCATATGTCTATCTTCTATTTTATTACTCTGCATTCACAACCAAGTGTCCGGCAGTGGTTTCGTCGAAACACCTTCAAGCTATTTCTTTACCGTTCTACTCTCGAATAGCGCGCGGTAAAAACGAACACTTAAACTTTCCTTGCGAGCTCTGATTTCATTTATTTCATTACAGTAATCATTTCTCCTTATCTAACTGGGCGCGAAAAAAATATTTTCGTAATCGGAGGAGAAATTTTGTGATTCAAATGTCATGAGAAGATCCTGCCGTAACGATAAGCACCTTGGTTTTAATGATTACCACTCCAGTTCGAGTATCACATGCGTGGCACTCTCTCCTCTACTTCACAGTAATAAAAAACGAGCTGCGCTTCTTCGAAGATTTTCGATGTCCTCCGTCAGTCCTATCTAATTCGGATCCCCACCGCGCAGCAGTACTCCAGAAGAGGACGGACAACCGTATTGTAGACAGTCTCTTTATTAGACCTGTTGCATCTGCTAAGTGTTCTACCAACAAATCGCCGTCTTTGGTTAGCTTTCCCACAACATTATCTATGTGACTATCCCAGTTCAAGTTATTCATAACTGTAATCCCTAAGTAATTAGTTGACTTCACAGCCTTTAGATTTGTGGGATTTATTGGGTAACTGAAATTTAGCGGATTCCTTTTAGTACTTGGGTGGATGACTTCACACTTCATTATAGAGAGTCATTTGCCATTTTTCGCACCATACAAACATCTTGTCTAGATCATATTGCGATTGGTTTTGATCATATGATGACTTTAATAGACGATATATGACAGCATCATCTGCAAACAATCTAAGAGGGATGGTCAGATTGCCTCCTAAATCTATGACATACCCCAGAAATAACAGAGGACCTTTACACGTCTTTGGGGAAAGTCAGATATTACTTCTGCTTTACTCAACGACTTTCGTCATTTACTACGAACTGTAACCTTTCTGACAGGATATCACGAATCAAGTCATAGAACTGAGACAACACTCCATAGGAACGCGATTTGGTTAGAAGTCGCACGTGATAAAAAGTGTCAAAAGCTTTCTGGAAATCTATAAATGTGGAATCCATTTGACATCCCTGTCGATAGCACTCATTGCTTCGCGTGAATAAATAGCTACTTGTGTTTCCCAAGAACGATATTTTCTTAATCCGTGTTGGCTATTTGTCAATAAATCGTTCTCTTCAATGTAAGTCATAATATTCAGACACAGGATATGTTCGAAATTCCTACTGCAAATAGATGTTACTGATACGGGTTTGTAATTTAGTGGATTACTCCTATTTTCTTTCTTGGGTGTCGATGTGACATGAGCAACTCTCCAGTCGTTTGATACAGATCATTCGACGAGGTGGTGCTAGTAGTGGGACAAAGCGGCTTCTGGTGCAATTTTGAAAACATATTTATTATGCATTAATTATGCAAATTAATTAAGTGATCATCTACTTACATTACCATCCCTGTTGAAGCTAAGGGATTTCCGCAGCTGACACATGGGTCACCCTCAGGGAACTCCCTGCCTCCTCGCCTCCCCCTCCTCTCGCTCTCCTCTCCCCCTCACCAACCTTCCCTCCCGGCACGTAATCTAAGATGGCTGCCTGGAAAAAAATGCTGAAAATTCTGTCAGTCTCTGCTGAGCTGCTAGACTGGTAAGACCTCAAAACCATAGACTAACATCGCGTGCATAAGGCAACGTTTCAACAGTCTTTTAAGAATATTGTTTATTTCATTTTGAAATCGCAATATACCTCGAAATTCACACTGGTGTTTAAACAATGTAGATGAAGTTAAACAATTGCGGTACATTTTTTATTGCGATAGTGAAAGGAACCATGTGATTACACTGTCACAGAACACAACATATCCGAAAAACTTTCTCCCACCGGAGTCACGGTCTCTGTTAGGAGCCGTGCGCTTGGCTCGCAGCACAGGCCGGGGTCTGACACGTGACAACTGCAGGGCAGCACTAAGCACTTCCTGTCGTGTGAGAAATAACCCAGCCTTCCGTTCCCCTGGTGCACTTTCTTTCTTTGTGCACGCGGATACCCCTTGTCGTTGAACACAAACTGCTTATGCCTGGTGTTCAAGCAATGTGTGGTAACTGTCACACACATATCGTGAAGATATCACAGAACTCTCCAAATGCTGCTGTTTCAGAAGATGTGCCACAAAAAATAGTAATTAAACAATTCGCTTCACAAAACACTGTGAGAGCTGTAGTTGTACATGTGACCACCTCCAGACTCTGAAATTACGTGTATATTTACTTTTTAAACTATGTCAATGAACCATCAATCACGAATAAATTTACTGATCCCGAAACCGATATCAGCTGCAGTGTCTGATTTTATACACCAAAACGACGATATTTGGAAGTCGAGATAAGTGTCTATAAATAGGATGCTCACCACTTTTCGAGTTTTAGCTGCTTGCTTGAAGGCACTGCCAGAGAGAGAAAAATTTCTGAGTTCTGCAGCTGCTGTGGTGTTCATCACTTTTCTGAAACACTGACTGGGCTTAGCTTATATCTGCTGCTAGGGTCAGGGTTGATAAGGCTTTTATTGTTTTATCTTCCTCGCCTTTCGAAGAACACTAGTGTCTAAGCAACGGCATTAAAATTATAGTAATTACTTATCTAAAAGTTCATAACATTTCGAAACCCACAACAGATCGTGAAAAGAAACACAAACATAATTCGATGCAACATCCTACAGATCAGAAAAATGGCTGGAATTTTCCACGAATTTTCGATGTCCTACATCTGCTGGTCTGAAGATGCTCTAAACCCACAATGCCGGGTGGGGAACAGCATCCCACTTGTCTGAACTCGAGAATACTGGTCTGCTTGGACTTGTCTCTGAACACTCGAACAAAGAAAACATCATGTAACCCTCAAATGTCACGGAACTTCCGTAGATACCTTGGCTCTATCTTGTTCGATTGGTTCTCACTGAACTTACCCACCCAATTGCTACTGCTGGTGTGGGACACTGTCCATCACTTTCTGCAGGTGGACAAATTACGAGAATTTCAGAGGCAAACTAACTTACATAGATCGAAAATCATAAGCAGTCATACTGCACTGACAGTTAAACCCTGCAAATGTGGTCTACAGATCTTGAAATATGGAAACTATCGCCAAAGACAATTTCCTCATTTGCACTGTTCGGCTACTGTCAAGGAATGATTGAATATTTAGGTGTGAAACGGATCTCCAACCAGTCTATATTACCATAAAAGATTTTACCACCATAGCATATCATTGTAGTAAACACAATTCGTATCCTGCACATACAAAACCATCACTTCTACATCCAGCGTATAGCTATCGACAACCAGATACTCACTCATATATTGCGAAGACAGAAAGATCCCAGAAGCACATGCACCGTATATAGTCGCAGTATTAGATATTTCGCACGAGGCCGATATTCATCCACCATGGCCAACGGCCATGAGGCATCTGACACTGCATATGCTACCCTGATGCGTGATCAGAGCACCCTCTGTCGGCAGTGGTCACTCTCCAAACT
Source organism: Schistocerca piceifrons (assembly GCF_021461385.2). NCBI lineage: Eukaryota > Metazoa > Arthropoda > Insecta > Orthoptera > Acrididae > Schistocerca > Schistocerca piceifrons. Next base: position 776,666,970 of record NC_060138.1, read on the forward strand.
GGTGTATAAGGGCTCGGCTCGTTCTCCCAGCACAAAAGCATCCACTAACGGTACAGTCTCTGATCTGGCCTGCTTGCTGTTATGGTTTCTGCAACGTGTTGCAATCATCCCCAGTTTCTGGGACCGATGGCATTTGTAGACTGGTCCCTTCAACCCCCCACAAATCAATCAATCAACCCAGATTCTGGAATTACCAGGACATTTACTTCTGAGCACTGCCGATGAGAAATGCTTCATCAATCGCGAATTCATTTACCGATCTCGAAATCAATATCAGCTGCAATATCCGATTTTACACGGTAAAAAATCACGTATTTATGACAGTTTTATGCTGAAATCAGCGAGCAGCATATAAAAATTTCTGCAGTTTTATGTATATTCACACGGTTAGCCAGAATATCACACCATTTACATAACTGTTCTAGATATCAACCACGTAGCAGTATCAACCGATCGTTTGCACAGTAGTATTCCGAAGATAAAGAGTGGAAATTATGTCTCTAGAAACCCGAAACTTTAGCAAGATCATTATGTGGGACACCTTGCAAACCACTGAGTAAGTACAAACTTTTCTCGTCTGTGAAGACCTCTAAATGAATTCTTGAGAATAGAGGAAACTGGTACCTCCTTTCGAATATTTTAACACGCACCGATGTCAATGATATGACAGATTCCAGATCATCTTGTACTTTACAAAATCAACTATGGTTTCAGTATTCATAATGGTATGTGTCTCTCAAGCCTAGAGAACCAGAAAATGTTTCTTGCACCTATTTTTCACCATCTAGATGCAAACAACACACATCACAGTCGATGTTCTCTCAACCAAATGAAGACGGGAAGCGTGTAGAATGGCATTATAAACAGTCAACGGGTCGGTTTACTTGGTAGGGAATAATTCTCCAGCGCAAACACTCGGCATATCGAATATGGCCAAATTTCCACATAAACATCGAAGAATACTCGCAACACGTGTAATCACGAAGGCTGTACAACACACACTGAGTATCATTTCGCTACTCACCCACCAAGAGGACGACACGGTTACGTCAGCTGCCCACTTGTACATCAGCCTGTCCAGTTCAGCCAGTGCTGTGACGGCTCGTACCTTAAACCAGAAATGTCAATGTATGCCGGGCACCGGCTACCTCTACCACACGCCCTGCACTCCAAACGGTGTCGTCACAGGAAAGCAGATAAATATTTATTACTGTAATTACAATTAAATATTACGAATGGAACAAAGTATCGGAAATACCACTTCCTGTGGCTGTGGCTCTGGAAATATCAACATCTATATCCTCCTTATGACTGGACATAACTTTCTATGTAAAATCTTTCATCCACCTTACAGCTACTTATATGCTAAAATTGCAGTTCTCCATGTTAAATCCATACCTCCCTTAATTGGACATACTAATTTTCCTTGTTCATGTTGGAGCACTGACCACAGTAAAGTAACTTTTCACCTCAACGCATACTTCATAAGCCTGCTGATCACAGCGAATCTATCACACATCACCTACTAAGTATAATACTTCGCCGATAACTAAATGCCAGTGATACCAAAAAATATTGAGCTCAAATCCGTGATGAATGGACATGTCTCGTTTGTTTTTCTTACGAATGGTACCAGTGTGTTCAAAAGTGGCTCTAAGCACTATGGGACTTAATATCTGCGGTTATCAGTCCCCAAGACTTAGAACTACTTAAACCTAACTAACCTAAGGACATCACACACGTCCATGCTCGAGGCACTATTCGAAACTGCGACCGTATCAGCCGCGCGGTTCCGGACCGAAGCGCCAAGAACCGCTCGGCCATAGCGGCCGGCTGGTACCAGTGCGTCTTAGGAAGAGAGACATAATCGTTTGATAAGCAACTGGCTATTAACGACTACTTTACTGTCACCCCGCAAAAAAGTGGTCTTGGTTGTACAGATGCACACAAGTATCGCTACGAATCAAGATTAAAAACTATACAAGCTTTATAAATCGAGGTAAGATATTGCTTCCAAACAAAGTGGTCTTACACACAAATACTACTACACTGCATATAGATGGAGAACGCGAAAGCGCAAGCCCACATCGCTAGCACTGTAAGCTGATGATAAAATTACCCTTCTCATCGAATTTGTATTAAGCCGATATTTGCAGCTCCCTCGTGCCGCCGGTATATATTTCTCACACTACCGAACAGCATTGTAACGCATCCTACCTTGATGCCATGTAGGCAGTGTGACAGAGGTTCTGCAGTATATCGACTGGGCTATATGCGAGGGAGGACGATGGTTGATTAAGAATTATCACATACAGTAGATGGTTCGTTATGTCAGGAATCACTTAAAAAATGCAATGCTAGACTGAAGTCATAAGAAATGTACAAGATCCTGGTTTTTCAGATCTATAGTGTTACGTTTTCGGGTAAAAATGCTCTCTACAATTTGGATTCAAGTCTGTCAATTCAACCACATTCTTGTGTTGGATCCTGTGGATATGTCTTGTAATGATTGCAGCCACTAGTGACACGCTCATACCTCGAAACGAGTCTCCTCTTTAGAACATGTCTGCTAAGAGCTCCATGCAACAAAACTTCAGCACGGTTCTAGACAGTCACTCTGCATCTTCTAACTGTTCCTCAGTCTCTGCTCCACCCTTCCTACAGCTTTGTCCATGTGATCGTTTATGTTTGAGTCGGAACTGTGCGGAAGTTGGAGTGTGCTATATCTAGCACCTTCTGAGTCCCATGGAGAAGCAGATGAGCTGAGTTAATGCAACATGGCTGTGTTTTGACGACTCTTTCGAAATGGGAACATGTTGTCGTAGCTCAGCCAATCGTGTACAACGTGTAAGACCAGGCCAAACGAAGTTGGAAGCAGGAGAGCGCTATCTACCAACTTGTGCATCCAGTGGAGAGAAAGGATGAGCTTATGTGATAGCACCATGTTTAGACCACTTGGTGGAAACGGGATCATGTTAGCAAAGCTCATCCAACTGTATATACGCAGAGGCGGCAGAAAAGACAGTACAAGCAGTTATGGTGGTGTTTCTTATCGGGAAAATTAGGAAGACTCCACAAAAAATGGCTCTGAGCACTATGGGACTTAACATCTGAGGTCATCAGTCCCCTAGAACTTAGAACCATTTAAACCTAACTAACCTAAGGACATCACACACATCCATGCCCGAGGCAGGATTCGAACCTGCGACCGTAGCAGTCGCGCGGTTCCAGACTAAAGGGCCTAGAACCGCTCGGCCACACTGGCCGGTGGAAGACTCCACATCATATGAGGACTGGAAGAAGGACGAGGATTTTTCTACTGCATTGCAGTGCGTTTCCTAACTACATATAGGTACTGCAGTCTTAAGCAGATGCTTCCCTCACGATTCATTGATGTTTTTCACCCAAACATTCTCTCTATCGTCATTAGTTTGTACCATACAACACAAAAAACTGTGAGCTACAAAAACTTCGCATTTCTCAGACTTCGATAAGATATTACTGCATCCCTCTCTTCAAATATATCAAAGACAAACACTGTCTGTGCGCTGACATTGAGCATATGTTGCAATCCTATTACATACACACACTAAAAATAGTTTTGCGTCACCCTGGTTCCCAGAACTCCTGAAGATAGACGTTGGCTCTGGATATTGTATCACAGACACAGTCCCTTTGACTGTTCAGAGATGTCACTAAGCCCGCCCAAAGATGTAAACAACCATGCATGAGCAGCGCCTATTAGACGGAGGGGGGTCCGACAGCCAATCATTTCCAGTTATTCTACCAGGAAGGAAGTACATGGCTCGTGTTGTCTGTAGTTCAACCATGCCTAGACGGTCAATACCGCGGTTCGATCGCGTCCGCATTGCTACTTTGTGCCAAGAAGGGCTCTCAACAAGGGAAGTACCCAAGCGTCTCGAAGTGAACCAAAGCGATGTTGTTTCGACATGGAGGAGATACAGAGAGACTGAAACTGTCAGTGACATGCCTCGCTCAGGCCGCCCAAGGGCGGCAGTGGATGATCGCTGCCTATGGATTATGGCTCGGAGGAACCCTGACAACAATGCCACCATGTTGAATAATGCTTTTCGAGCAGCCACAGGACGTCGTGTTACGACTCAAACTCTGCACAATAGGCTGCATGATGCGCAACTTCAGTCCCGACGTCCATGGCGAGGTCCATCTTTGCAGCCACGACACGATGCAGTGCGGTGCAGATGTGCCCAACAACATGCCGAATGGACCGCTCAGGATGACATCACGTTCTCTTTACCGATGAGTGTCGCATATGTCCTCAACCATATAGTCGTTGGAGACGTGTTTGGAGGTAACCCTGTCAGCCTGAATGATTTAGACACACTGTCCAGTGAGTGCACCAAGGTGGAGGTTCCCTGCTGTTTTGGGGTGGCATTGTGTGAGGCAGACGTACGCTGGTGGTGGTCATGGAAGGCAGGCACTTTAACGGCTGTACGATACGTGAATGCTATCCTCTGACCGATAGTGCAACCATATCGGCAGCATACTGGCAAGGCATTCGTCTTCATGGGCGACAATTCGCGCCTTCATCGAGCACATCTTGTGAATGATTTCCTTCAGGATATCGACATCGCTCGACTAGAGTGGCCAGCATCTTCTCCAGATATGAATCCTATCAAACATGCCTTGGATAGATTGAAAAGGGCTGTTTATGGACGATGTGACCCACCAACCACTCTGAGGGATCTACGCCGAACTGCCATTGAGGAGTGGGACAATCTGGATTAACAGTGCCTTGATGAACTTGTGGATGGTATGCCATGACAAATACAGGCATGCATCAATGCAAGATTGGTTGGCTGATTTTGGGGAAGGAGACCAAACTGCGAGGTCATCGATCTCATCGGATTAGGGAAGGATGGGGAAGGAAGTCGGCCGTGCCCTTTCAAAGGGACCATCCTGGCATTTGCCTGAAGCGATTCAGGGAAATCATGGAAAACCTAAATCAGGATGGCCGGACGCGGGATTGAACCGTCGTCCTTCCGAATGCGAGTCCAGTGTGCTAGCCACTACGCCAACTCCCTCGGTCATCAATGCAAGAGGACGTGTTACTGGGTATTAGAGATACTGGTGTGTACAGCAGTTCGGACCACCACCTCTGAAGGTCTCGCTGTATGGTGGTACAAAATGCAATGTGTGGTTTTGATGAGCAATAAAAAGGGCGGAAACGATTTTTATGTTGATCTCTATTCCAATTTTCTGTACAGGTTCCGTAACTCTAGGAACTGAGGTGATGCAAACTTTTTTTGATGTGTGTGTATAGATATTGGTCCATTGGAGCAGGCTGGCAGGACTGATGCAAGCATAGTATGTGAACTGTAATTGGATGTGAGCCGTGGGTACTATCCACCTCCAGAGAGCTACGTTGTGCACGTAACACAAAGAATCTACTTTTTCTATGGTGTAGAATGGAGTTTTACCATCTTAAAGTTTGTCACTGTAGTCAAAGGGACAGAGAACTTGGAGGGTGGATATATGTCAGATGTTGGACATATATGTCCTGCATTAAAATATTAAGAGCGCTGCACTTTGCATAACTAATATTTCGGAAACAACGTGGTTTTAACATTACAGCGTTATTAAGTGCAGAACCATGTAGTCTTAGGAATGCACGTGTTTCTGTTCTACAATCATTTCTCTCTTGCCAATATCTTTTCGTACTGGCCCCAGCCACTAGAACAATATTTCAAAATTGATAACACAGTTGACTTACATAAAATGCTTTAAATTCTGTCCATCAGGAGCTCCGTCATGCATAAACCACACCTTCCTTCGCCGTCAACGCAGACGCGGCCAAGGGCACCGGTGTATCGTCAAGGTCCTGAAACGCATCATGCATCTCCATCTCCTGCGCCCGGTCTCACAGGCAAGTCGATGACACTGGATCTCGAGAGACGGACGTAGTAGTGGGTGCATCCCTGGGGCGGGGCCTCGATGATCTCCAGCATCCCCACAGTGCGCTGTCACGCCAGTAGCGGGGGAAGACATAGGCCCATGTGGATCGTTAGGATCGGCCGTGCCGGATCGGTGTTCCGGCTGACGCACCTCATAACCATCGTTGCTTCGTCGGGCCGTTCTACTGCCTCGGTAGTTACGCGCTCTTTCTTCTGGCGCTTCGAGGATTTCTGTTTACGCTATCTTACCTCGACGAAGGGCAGGGGTGGATGCGGTATCCTGTTCTTCAACTATCACCGCAAAGTCGTCTTGTCGTTGCAGCGGTGAGTGCGTCCCGCCTGGGCTCGACGAGAGGGCAACAGAGGTATCGGCGCTAGAAGACGCTGAGGACTCCTCAGGAACTGCTGCAGGCGCCTCCAAGGCTTGCACGAACAGAGAAGGATCGTTTTCCGTCTCGCCGCCGCAAAATACGTAATCGGCACAGAGGTCACTATCGGCGTCTGTACAAGACGGCGTTGCAGCTATTTTGTACATACATGGTCCACCTATACAGACCTGGAATGGGTCCTCGGCTGACTGTTGTAAATAGTTATCGCCCACCACCCGGCGATCGTGAGATACGAAGGTATATGGCGGTGCAGTTCAAGACGGCCTTTCACACCCCGTTAAGGACAGGGTAAGTTTCGAAGATCTTCCATTTTTCGGCTGTATGGCTGAACTTCAAATGGTAGCTCAGACTCGCGCACATTTTGTATTCCCACTCCAGTACGTTCAAGTGTTACAACATGCACGTTTCGTCAGAGTGGCAGAATCTGTAACCTCCCGTCGAGCGTCTGTGAAGTTTATCAGAGTCTTCATCGTCAGAGTCTTCATCGATATACAACGCTGGAGACGATAGGCAGTGGATACCAGCAGCTCTTTCAGGTCAACACGTATCACGTCTCGTAAAAATTTCTCTACTTCGATGGTTTTGTGTCTATAGTACGTTTGCCAACCGCTGTGGCAGAGCGGTTCTAGGCGCTTCAGTCCGGAACCGCGCTGCTGCTACGGTCGCAGGTTCGAATCCTGCCTCGGGCATGGACGTGTATGACGTCCTTAGGTTAGTTAGGTTTAAGTAGTTCTAAATGGCTCTGAGCACTATGGGACTCAACTGCTGAGGTCATTAGTCCCCTAGAACTTAGAACTAGTTAAACCTAACTAACCTAAGGACATCACACACATCCATGCCCGAGGCAGGATTCGAACCTGCGACCGTAGCAGTCGCACTGTTCCGGACTGCGCGCCTAGAACCGCGAGACCACCGCGGCCGGCTAAGTAGTTCTAAGTCTAGGGGACTGATGACCTCAGACGTTAAGTCCCACAGTGTTCAGAGCCATTTGAACCACCTAGAGTACGTTTCGTCAAACCGCAGCTTGATCGTGGATTTCTAATACGAAAGAGCCCTCGAATGTCAGGAACGTAACTATAACACTCAACACCAACGCAGTGGCACAGTAAACAACAACAGACCCGGAAACGCGACACGGAGTCGCCGGGACGTACCGCACCGCACCGCACCGCACCGCACCGCTCCACAGCCAAAGGCCGACTGTACCACTCAGCTAAGGGGGCAGATGCACCTCTCCTTGTGAGTATCTTCTACAGCTGCGTAAGCTGAAGTACGGTCTCGATGGCATCCCTGAAACAAGTGTACTAGTCACTGCGTCTCCTGCAAGTGTCTTCTGACTTTACGAAACGTAGCTGCTTCTGCCAGTGTCAGAGTATTGCGAGCTAATTGCAGCAGACCTTGTGCTTTTCGACTAATAGTAATTTTATAAACAGCAGTTTCTTATTCTAACGGATTTTATCATAGTTAACCAATATATGTGCAGCGTGGGAAAGAAGGCAGAAAATCTCTCCCACGACATGACAGATTTCCAGAGACAGCCAGTCAAAAGTCTTGCATATAGACACACACGGGAAATCATGCCTTTATCGAAATAATTACTTCGAGCCAATCACAAAACACCTTGCATAGTATGACAGCATCCAATGGGTACACCCGCAGTCTGAAGCTGTGTGTTTTTCCTGGCCGTCAGATCTTATCTAGCCGAAAAGATTCCTTTTATCATCTTGTATAATGCAGTTTTTGTAGACCACAGTCCACCCTTTCCTACACTCCTGCTCTGTAGAAACGAGGGTTGGGATTTCCCTGTTCTGTTTCACCACTGAGACAATTTTCAACACCAAACAAGTTTACGACACCCTGGTCCTTCAAAATTAGCTTCCCTGTCACGAGTCAGCTAAAGGAAGCCCCAAAGGTTGGAGAAATAACAGGTCTCCCTCTCTGTATTAGAAAGAAAGGAGAGGGAGTATTTAGTGGTGCCACCATTGGTAGTGGCGAATATTGTCTGCAGCTTTAATGTAGCGTTAAAGACTTGACTATGCTGACTATTAGGATCTGCATATTACATTACAAAAATTGATAATGTGTCAGTTTGGGCATGAACTTCCACATAACACACAGCTTGACTAAAAGAAGGGATGTGTCCTGAGGCATCAAGAAATTTTCAGGTTGGTAATAAAAGGAAGTTTGGGAGTAAAAATTGTAGAGGGATATCATGGCATGAATACAGTAAGGAGGTTCAAATGAGTGTAAGATGTAGTAGTTAGCGGAGATGAAGCTTGCACAAGATAAACTAGCATGGAAAGCTGCATCAGACCAGTGTTCAGACTGAAGACCACAACAACAGCAATAGCAACAACAAAAGTGAACCAACTCCACAATAGTCTTGTTTCATGACGCTAAAAGACTCATTGTATATCTTTTTAGTTTAAATGTTCTGTAAATACGCAGCGAGACTAGTCTTTGAGTTTAACAGTCTAATGAGATGGTGGCAAAGTCAACAGTATATTGTTTCAGCAAGCATGTAAAAGATAACGCTCGAAACATCAAGTACGTAATACTGATTTTAGACACGTACATTGGATTAAATCGAAATATTAAATGACTCTGATTCTGTTAAAACTAGCTCAAGCTCCTAACCTGAGAACGGAAACCATACGTTTGAAGATCATAGAATCGTAAGAAGTTAACAGGAAAGTATAGAACCTTACGTGCCAGAGGATTGGATCAAAGTCATAAACACAGCGAAGAGGAAGAAGTCTAGCAGTTCTAATGTCTAGCAATGAGTTATTAAGTACCATAACTCTGGAAACTTCATAACTAACACGAAAGCGCACATACAAGGAGAGAGTGTCAATTAGATGAAAACAGGGTGGCTGAAATTTCAAAAAGCTGACCTTCAATGTTTAAATTCGAATAAACTCTGCAATAGTTTAATGTTGAAAATAAATGACAAAGAAAACCTTTGTGTACTTCAACAAACGTGCATAAATGGTTGCTTTGTAAATTCAAAAATCCAGTGAGAAAGTCTTTTTAACAATATCCTGTTTGTCCAAATCAAATGAGTACAACTTTTCAACAATTCCTGCTTGTCCAACAGAACCGCAGCGCTACTCTCGTCAGCGGGTAGAATAATATCAGGATCCACCCTGAGCGAAAGCAAAGCATTCCTCTCAGCCGCTGTAAAGCTACCCTTGGGCAAACGTTACCCAGTCAACACACGACATGAGTCTCTCCTAACGTCAAGAGTCTGGAGGTAATTTAAAAACAGCCTCTGCGACAGAACTTATAAAATCATCAACTAGTAAAAGTCTAGGCGTTGGAGAGAGGTTCATACCTTTCCCTGTCACGGATAAAGCTACGTCGCGCAAAGGTTTCTCCGTGAGACTGTTCACAGAACGTCGAGATGTAACATCACATTCCAAGCTATGGAAAGGCTCAAACGTAGCCGAGTGCTGCACAGTGACAGAACAAAATTCTCAGCCAGCCTGCGATCAAGAAGCACCGTCCAGCCAGTCCGAAGAAAATGCCGAAATTGTCCACGGAGCCATCAACTGCAGTCGAACTAACTCCTCAGAAACGAAATCCTAGAGTCAGAAATTACAATGGATCTTCTCACGAACAAGAGCCCGTTGCTTGATGCTATTGGTGGTTTGGTAGTTGTTGGAACAACATTACGGTCTTGACTCCGTAACTAAAGTGAAAGTGCATACTGAAATCTCACACTTTTACTGCGAAGTTTATTCAACTTCCACAAGCAATGATAGCCTACGTGTCCGCACCCCCCCCCCCCCCGCACCCCACCCCCCCACCTCCTTCAAGATTCAGCGGTAGTGGAATGTAGTGGAATTAAATCAGGCGATGCTGAAGGAATTAGACTAGTAAATGAGACACTGAGTGTAGCAGACGAACAACTGACGATGGCGGAAGTATGAAACTCGGCTGCTGTTGGACATCTTTCATGCCATGTATTCATGTGCCCATCGATAAGCACTTCGTTGTCTCAGAGAAACTTAATCACTTATTCGTCTGTTAGAGTAGATTATCTTTTGATGGGAACTCTGATGTGAGCGGGGCAATATAAATGCCATGTGAACAGAATCGGTTAGCAAGGGCGGGATGGTCAGGAGATAAAGCAACACACTCTGTTCTTCCATTCGGTGCTGTGAGGACGTACTGATCACTTTAGTACAGAGGCTTTGCCACATGGTTGTGGATTATGGTGAGATGGTTGCTTGCTTCCGCTGCATTTTCTTTTTTCTGCATTGTGTAACGTCAGATTTATTTACGCGATATATCTGCAGTGGTATTCACTGCGGTTGACATTAGTTCTTTGGCCGAGTTCACGGTTTCGATAGAATGCGTGGGAACCAATATCCAGTTTCTCTTCAGTTACCTGGGTTGCAAGTTGAGTATCTCATTGCTTTTCCACTAATTAAATAATAATTTGGGCATTAATACCAATACAGAATGATTTTCCTTGTCTTTTGTATATGTATGGTCATGTCAAGTCACCGGTCCGTCGAAGGGCACTTTGTGATGTAACAAAATAAAAGTGATGTTGTTATTCAATGGAAAAGTTGGAAATTGAGATTTCGCTTACTGTTTTATCAATCACAATTGGCGTAAGAATCATGGATCGACCATTGTCATAAAATATTGCATTGTGAAATGTGAATAGTTTTTACTTGCAGTTTCGCGTGGCTTGAAGCAGTCACAGCTAGCGTGCTATTGATTAAGAAATTGCATTATCGTCTTTCTAATTACTTCATGATCGTAGATACGATCATACCCGGTCGTGAAGTTATTGTTATGAGGAAACAATTTCCTAAGGGACCAGAAAGTTCTTAAGGGCGCAAAAACAACTGTAACATCACACAAAAGGGAAATTCAATATTAAAGCTGATGCAAGAAGACGATAAAACAGTTTTCTTTTTGACAATGTAACACGCACATTGGACTGCTGATCTTGGCGTCTGTAATCTTAGCAAAATGCATAATTAAAATGAAAATAATACTGGGGAGATGATAGGAATGAGCACTGTTAAATGATTCAGTGTTCCCAGAGCAAATATTTATTATAACTAAAACATATATCGTACCTTAAGCTTAGTACTACAATGACGGTAAATTTTTATGTCCGTTTCATGTCCATTGAGCGTTCTTTTATATAGCCATTGTCCTTTTGAGTCGCCCGTGCGTCGTCACGAAAAGTTATAACAGTTCTTCTTTTTACGCTTCACTGAAACTTAGACGTAACACGTTTTTTATACATTTAGTAAAAATTAGATCAGACTGCCACAAATCCGTGTCCGTCTTACTTAAGAAAAACAGTACAAGTGTTTAGCGCTCAAGGCTTCATTTGTTCTCCAGCGAACAAAACAGTGAAGGATCGCATATCTATCTGTATTCTTCTGTTTATGTTGCCGCCCAAAGACGACGAATTACATTATTTAGGAAATTCCACAATCGCTATGCGACGCCTTATTATACAGTAATCATTCTTTATAAACAAGTATTTGCCTTCTGGCTGAAAGTATTAACTATTTGCTGTTTCAATGAAGCCAAAAATAGCGAATGTCACAACTTGCATGTGAAACATGAGAGTCTGTATTCATTTTTTTGAGTAAAATATATTCAGTATTGATATAATATGGTATTTTTGCGAATATATTTTTCATTCCTCTGATCTTTATTCAAAATGTTCAAATGTGGGTGAAATCTTATGGGACTTAACTGCTAAAGTCATCAGTCCCTAAGCTTACACACTACTTACCCTAAATTATCCTAAGGACAAATACACACACACACCCATGCCCGAGGGAGGACTCGAACCTCCGCCGGGACCAGCCGCACAGTCCATGACTGCAGCGCCTATGACCGCTCGGCTAATCCCGCGCGGCGATCTTTATTCAAATCTTTACATACGTTTATTTAAGAACTACGTTCTCGATGGAACTGGATTTCCCTAGCACTATATTTCAAGGAGAGAGACAATAATCTGACTTCAGCAGTGATGGCACTTAGTTATTTCTAAATGAAATTTAATCTAGCCAGGTAAGTTCGTGTTGCAGCGGAACATCAAGGCACATTGTTGCAGTGACTAAGACTTCGATATTAGATAATACACGAGTTCAAATCTTTTTAATTTATTAGGATACAGATTGAAAAACCATTTGTATTGCACGAATTACACCTTTAAGGTAGCGAGTAACTATATGAGACCGGTTGTAGGGATTATCGGTGTGGGTTGAGTTTTGTCTTGGTTTAACTATTGTTAAACTCTCTACCTCCTTCTCTGAGATTTGATAGTAAATGAATGGTGCTCGCAGGGGAAGAGAGGAAATTACAGGTAAGGAAGGGCTAGACTGTTATTTTTCGATGCAGACTTGATTTCATTGCTCTGACGATAAAGCCGTCTATTTGTCGGTTTTCGGGTGATAACGCGGGTGTGACGAAATAATGCTTTTTGTAGCTACTGCTGCATTAAAAAGCTATTCAAAGTGATTCGTTTTAGTACAGTTTGTTTTAATGAAGCTGCCGAAAATCGCACATCTGAATATAAAATATTGTTGTTCTGCTACCTCTTACGAAAGCACGGCGGGTTTAGTTGAATATCCCATATACTTCTACGTATCTACGTATAATTATTTCAACAGGCGCATTTTATCTGATGTTTCGTCAGATATTTGCAATTTCTTTTTTGAAACGTGTAGCAGGAGTCAGCTCAAACAAATCCTGCTTATCAAGTCTTTCATGCGATGCCAAACGTTGACGTAAGGCGTCGGATTGTTTATCGTTAGAAACAAAATTATTTTTAAACCGGAGTTTTACGTGCCCGTTGTACAAAACGGCCCCAAATCAATCTGGTGCGATGTTTGTTTTACGGATATGTTTTAACGGGGACAGGAAAACCTGAAGAATAAGCAGTACTCCGCGAAAAAAATTACCAAAATTATCGAATCTTCAAAAAATACACGAGAATGAAATGCATTAATTAAAGATTATTGTGGAAGTACTGGAAACCTGAAGCTACAAAGTACTGTAGCCTCAGTAAAGCCCGTCGCAAACGCTAACTGACGTATGCTCGCTACTGTGTGGTCAACGGACACATCTAGAGTTCCCACGTCACCCTGATACGAAGACCAACATGTCGGCTACGGCAGTCTCGCGCAGCCTGGTGTACGCTTTAGAAACGTGCGGAATGCTCCGCCGCCATAAGAGACCGCACCTGAGTCGAGGGGGCGAGTTGGCTACCGTTGACGTGGCGCTGTACGTGTTTCATAACGTCAGTTCCAGCTACTTCACGGTGAGGAGCCATTTCGTCACATGAAACACAAAATAAGTTCTGCAATGTTTGGGCAACGTGCCATGTATAGTGGAACCAATAGGAAGCAAGAGCACAAGACGCCATACTATATTTCTCGTGGTCAGCAGAAGCCCATAATCGTGGGTTTTTTGTCATACGTTACACCCTATGTGCTGCCTTAGCACCAGCACATTGAATGTCTCGAGAACGAATCTTTATTAGTACTATCTTATAATTAGTTATTTTGGCGTTGTAACTCGCGTGTTGTGCGACAGATCGATTTTAAGGATACACTTCGTTGAAGATTCATGGAAACGTCTCGTTTTGGTCAGGATTTGTTATAATAAAATGTCGATTAATAACATTTTGGAGACTGAAGCGCTTAGAAAACTGAAACAAAATACGAGCTCGCAAGATGCAGAGTTACAGCATAGCGTAGTTGGTTGTGGTTCATATGGTTCAAATGGCTCTGAGCACTATGCGACTTAACTTCTGAGGTCATCAGTCGCCTAGAACTTAGAAATAATTAAACGTAACTAATCTAAGGACATCACACACATCCATGCCCGAGGCAGGATTCGAACCTGCGACCGTAGCGGTCGCTCGGCTGCAGAGTTGGTTGTGAAGCTCCGTTACAGAAAGGGGAGGAGGGGAGGGGGATCGGTAGAAGGTTTGCGTCCTCTTATATAAAAGATTGTGGGACTTTCTTTTGTGGCGGTGTTCGTAGCGACAAACAATTCGCGGTAGAAACGGCTTACGAAGTCACCGCCACACTTTTAATAGCGGGCCGACCGGTCCGCTGGAACAGTGAACAGAAAGATGAAAACCCAAACACTCTGATAAATAAAAGTCGGTACTTATCTTTATTAACGAAGATACAGAAACACATTGGTGAACTCCGTGTCTACAGAAATCTGTCTAGTTCGAGTCGGAGCGGCTAGGTCAGCGTCGGCTGACGACAAACAACAACTCTGCTGCGATGAACACACAACTGACTAGCAAGTACACAATTCGGTGGCGAGTATACAACTGAGCGGCGAATACAGAACTGTCCTAGCGCTCGCGACTCCAGCGCTTAAGAAGCCAGAAGCCAGCGGTGGCGCGCGCAGACTTGCGGCGATTTCCTGTATCGCTGGCGCTGCTTATGCGGACGGCGTCCGGACTTTGATGCTGCCAACCTTTTGGCAGCGGGCTCGGTTGGCATTACTGGCTAGGATATAACACTTTCCTATGAAATTAATACAAATATTTCTGTAATACGTGATGTTACGTAAATATAAGTGCACTCCTTGTTGGGAGAAAGTTTGTTCGATTTGGTGAACTTTTATAAGCTTACGTCCTTACTGCATGTACATGTGTCTCATATTTGCCCTATTACGAGTTCGCAGGCAGAAGAACGTGAGTAACATATGTTCAAAAAAGGAAATGTGCATTTTCATAGAGCTTAAGTAGGAATCCTACTCGCGCCCATTTTCGTGAACAAACTATACGGTTTGTAAGCCAAATAAAGCCGACAGCTTTCGCTGGACAGCACTGAGAACACAAAATCGTGTTAAGCGGCTCGTGCCGAGTTCCGAGGACGCTGAGTCTCGTGACGTTGGATATCCCATCGTAAGCTGCCTCGTCCCTTGTGCCGACGGCTTCACGGGCTGGCAGAGCTGCTGTGAGGGGTGACGCAGCGCCGGTTGGAGCGCGGTGTGCGGTGGGCGCTGGCGCGGCCCCTCGACGGAGGCCCCAGCACAGGCAGAGGGCAGGCGGGGGCCCGCCACGGGACATCCGCACACGGCACGCGCAGGACCGCTCGGGTCCGGCCCGGCCTCGCCGCACGCATTCGTCATTACAGATTAGGGCGGGGCCGCGCCGCGCTGCACCTGACTGCCGCCGCGGTCTCTGGCCTACGCACCGCCGCGACGCCGGAGCGCCCACTCGCCACTCTGCGGCACACCGAGCGAGTGTTACAGGACCGTGTGGCGTTACCTACCGCTTCAAGGCTATAAACAGCCGGCGGAAAAGTGCGCAAAAAATGTGAATAGGTTCCTGCTTAAGAGAACGACTGAAAGGTTGTGTACCAGCTGTCACATCCTCAGCACTTATAAAAGTTTACCCAAAAATTTTGCCTTGCGAACATACTCCCCCTTTTTTTTTAACACGCAGCTCACCTCAAACTCCCACAAGCTCCCCTCACTCACTCCCATCGCTGTAAAAAAAATGGCTCTGTGCACTATGGGACTTAACATCTATGGTCATCAGTCCCCTAGAACTTAGAACTACTTAAACCTAACTAACCTAAGGACACCACACAACACCCAGTCATCACGAGGCAGAGAAATCGAACCCGGGAACCCGGGCGCGGGAAGTGAGAACGCTACCGCACGATCACGAGCTGCGGATCATCGCTGTAAAAAACTCATACCCCCTCCCACTTCCCCATTCTCACTCACTCATTAAGTCCCCTCATTGCCACTGTGTCTGTCATTGTCGGCTGTGTCGCAGTCGCATCCCCTTCGTTCTGTCCTACTACAGCAATCTCCTTTCACTCATTCATTGTCTCCAACTTGGCCTTTCTTACTGCTACTACACTGAAGAGCCAAGGAAACTGATACAATTGCCTAATATCGTGTAGAGCCCCCGCGGCTCGCAGAAGTGCAGCAACACGACTGGCATGGACTCGACTAATGTGTGAAGTAATGCTGGAGGGAATTGACACAATGAATCCTGCAAGGATGTCAATAAACCCGTAATAGTGCGAGAAGTTGGAGATCTCTTCTGAACAGCACATTGCAAGGCATCACAGATATGCTCAATAATGTTGGTGGTCAGGAGAAGTGTTTCAACTCAGAAGAGTGCTCCTGTAGCCACTCTGTAGCAATTATGGACGTGTGGGGTGTCGCATTGCCCTGCTGCAATTGCCCAAGTCCGTCGGAATGCACAATGGACATGAATGGATGCAGGTGATCAGGCAGGATGCTTGCGTACGTGTTATCTGGCAGAGCCGTATATAAACGTATCAGGGGACCTATATCACTCCAACTGCACACTCCTCACACCATTACAGAGCCTCCAGTATCTTGAACAGTCCCTTGCTGACATGTAGGTTCCACGGATTCATGACGTTGTCTCCATACCCGTACACGTCCATCCGCACGATACAATTTGGAACGACATTCATCCGATCAGGCAACATGTTTCCGGCCATCAATAGTCCGATGTCGGTGTTGATAGGCCGAGGCGAGGCGTAAAACCTTTTGTCGTGCAGTCATCAAGAGTACACGAGCGGACCTTTGGATCCGAAGGCCCATATCGATGACGTTTCGTTTAGTGGGTCGCACGCTGACACTTGTTTATGGCCCAGAATTGAAGTCTGCAGCAATTTGCGGAAGGGTTGCGTTTTGTCACGTTGAAGTCGTTGTTGGTCCCATGTTTGCAGGATCTTTTTCCGGCCGCAGAGATTTCAGAGATCTGATGTTTTACCGGACTCCTGATATTCACTGTCCACTCGTAAAATGGTCATGAAGGAAAATCCGCACTTCATCGCTACCTCGGAGATGCCTAGACCCATCGCTCGTGAGCCGACTGTAACAGCGCGTTCAGACTAACTTAAATCTTGGTAACCTGCCATTGCAGCAGCAGTGACCGACATAATAACTGCGCCAGTCACTTGTTGTCTTATATAGGCATTGCCGACCGAAGCGCCGTATTCTGCCTATTTACATTTCTCTGTACTTGAATACGTATGTCTTTACTAGTTTTTTTGGCGCTTCGTTGTATCTCATTCATTCCTTCCCACTGCTGCTGTCTTTTCTCACTGTCACTAACTCTCTCTTCCTCGGTGTCATTGTCATACACTCTGTCTCTTATTATAGCTGGCTCTCCCCCACTTCGACTTTCTCTTTATTGCCCCGCCTCCTGTCACTGTCTCCTCCACTGCCGGCCGTTGTGGCCGAGCGGTTCTAGGCGCTTCAGTTTGGAACCGCGCGACCGCTACAGTCGCAGGTTCGAATCTTGCTTCGGGCATGGATGTGTGGGATGTCCTTAGGTTAGTTAGGTTTCAGTAGTTCTAAGTTCTAGGAGACTGATGACCTCAGATGTTAAGTCCCATAGTGCTCAGAGCCATTTGCACCATTCTCCTTCACTCTTTTCCTAGCACTGTTCTGTTACTGTCAACTATGTTCCATTGCCAGTATCCTATTTCTCTCGCACTACCATTGTCTCTCCTTCACTCTTTCTATAAAACAGCTACTGTCTACTATCTTCTAGTTTTTACTATTGTACTTTTCCATCTCTTTGCCGTTACGACTGTCTTCTACTGTCTTATTATACAAAAGCGATAACATGTCCTTATGCCAACATTTTTGGGCAAATTTTTAAAGGTGCTGACAAAGGTAGAATGAGGCAGCTTGCATCCCACTTATCAGCCATAGATTTTTTGAAATAAATAGGAACATATCCATATGTTTCGTGCTCCGGCACCAGCATTTTTCGCAGCTTTCCTTCCTTTTCCTGCGGTATCAGGGCATGTAACTCATATGAAAAGAAATGTTTTACTCAGTACAATTTAGATTACGTACGTGAAAACTGATACAACTCAAAACTAATTTTACAACTCAAACCGGATTTTACATTCAAAAAATTTTGCATGCGCTTCATTGCCACAACATGCGGTTCCCAGATTATGGAGACACTCTACACCGTATTTCTCCGTGCTACGTCACTTTATAAACGAGACGTGGGCAGAAAAAGATTAAAAGAGCGAGAAAGGCATAATGTTGATTATATTATCAACCATGCTTACAAAAATTCTTCAATATTAGCACCGGAGACGTCGATAAGAAGCAGATTTGCGCCTGGTGGCCAAAATTTGAACTAACGTTTCTGCAGCGTAAATTGGTTCCGCGTTTTCACATTAGCACATCCACCAAGTTTCGCTGCCATACGATAATTACAACCAACAAAGGACCCCCATGAGCAGCTGCTCTTTAATAATCACCACCCGTTATGTTTAAAATATTATCTTTTCCACTCTAACGTTAGTTGAATGAACTTTACTTATCAAAACTTCTTTTAACTGAATTTTGATATTGCGTAACAGGTTCCTTTGTCAATATGTGATACAATTTTGTAATTGGCCAAAGAGTAAATCCCCCACGAAACCTTTTATCGTACCACGGTCCTTATATCTTATACATCCTCAGTTCATGGTAGCAAAATATGAGTCAAAGAACTTAACTGGATTCACATTTGAAATTTGGATTTCTTGCAGGGATCTGAAAATACAATTTCTGAAATGTTGTATGATGCCTACAAAATCAGCAAACAGTCAGCAATGTTGTGCTGCTGTTAGAAACATGTCTTGTGTATAACAAAAATAGAATTTACTTAATATCATGTTAGGTTAGGATTAAAGAGTCTGTTGCAAGGTGTTATGATCGACTTTGCTTCAGTAATCAACAATCTGTTACTTAAATTATATCTCGCTCACTACCGTGCATCTTCATATTTTTGTGGCGCAATAAACGATACTTTAAATAGGGGGTGAGCAGCCACATAAACCCTATTTCTTCACCTAATATTTTGGCTGTATGCCTTTCTGTCATCTTCAGAGTGAGTCGACAGACTGAAGCTACAGCAGTCGCTCCGTCTTTTTAAACCCGCTGACCGGTCCACTGGTCATGCGGCCGCAGATTCATACGTAAGCGCCAGAGACGTTCATTGGCGGCAAAAAAGTATGCAAAAATTGTCTCTGTGGCTACACGGCCGGTCCATGCTGGTTTATCGTAGTATCATTAAGAGAACCACCGTAGCAACGTCCTTACTAGATTATTATACGATGAAGAGCCAAAGAAACTGGTACACTTAGCTAATATCGTGTTGGACCCCCGTGAGCACGCAGAAGTGCCGCAACAAAACGTGGAATGATTTCGACTAATGTCTGAAGTAGAGCTGGAGAGAACTGACACCATGAATCCTGCGGGGCTGTCCATAAATTCTTAAGAGTACGAGGGAGTGGAGATCTCTTCAGAACAGCACGTTGCAATGCATCCCAGATATGCTCAATAATGCATGGAGAGTCTGGTAGTCAACGGAAGTGTTTGAACTCAGGAGCGTTCCTGGAGCCATTCTGTAGCAATTCTGGACGTGTGGGTTGTCGCATTGTCCTGCTGGAATTGCCCAAGTCCGTCGGAATGTACAATGGACATGAATGGATGCAGGTGATCAGACAGGATGCTTACGTAAGTGTCACCTGTCAAAGTCATATCTAGTAGTGTCGGGGCTCCCATATCACTCCAACGGCACCCGCTCAGCCGGCCGGAATGGCCGTGCGGTTCTGGGCGCTACAGTCTGCAACCGAGCGACCGCTCCGGTCGCAGGTTCGAATACTGCCTCGGGCATGGATGTGTGTGATGTCCTTAGGTTTAATTAGTTCTAAGTTCTAGGTGACTGATGACCTCAGAAGTTAAGTCGCATAGTGCTCAGAGCCATTTGAGCCATTTTTGCACCCGCTCCACACTGTTACAGAGTCTCCACCAGCTTTAACAGTCCCTTGCCGACATGCATGGTCCATGGATTCATGAGGTTGTCTCCATACCCGTACACGTCCATCCGCTCTATACAATTTGAAACCAGAATCATCTGTCCAGACAACATTTTTCCAGTCATCAACAGTCCCATGTCAGTGTTGAAGGGCCCAGGCGAGGTGTAAAGCCTTGTGTCGTGCAGTCATCAAGAGTACACGGGTGGGCCTTCGCCTTGAAAGCCCATATCGATGATGTTTCGCTGAATGGTTCGCACGCTAACACTTGTTGATGGCTCAGCATTGAAATCTGCTGAAATTTGCGGAAGGGTTACACTCCCGTCACGTTGAACGATTCTCTCCAGTCGTCGTCGGTCCCGTTCTGTGTAGGATCTTTTTCCGGTCGCAACGATGTCGGAGATTTGATGTTTTACCGGATTCCTGATATTCAAGGTATACTCGTGAAATCGTTGTATGGGAAAATCCCCACTTCATCGCTACCTCGGAGATGCTGTGTGCCATCACTCGCGCGCCGACTCCCCACCAAGTCAAACTCACTTAAATATTGATAACCTGCCATTGTATCGCATTCGGGAGGACGACGGTTCAATCCCGCGTCCGGCCATCCAGATTTTGGTTTTCCGTGATTTCCCTAAATCGCTCCAGGCAAATGCTGGGATGGTTCCTTTGAAAGGGCACGGCCGACTTCCTTCCCCGTCCTTCCCTAATCTGATGAGACCGATGACCTCGCTGTTTGGTCTCTTCCCCAAAACAATCCAATCCTGCCATTTTAGCGCAGTGACCGATCTAACAACTGCACCAGACTCTTATTGTCTTATATAGGCGTTGCCGGTTGCAGCGCCGTATTCTGCCTGTTTACCAGTCTCTGTATTTGAATACGCGTACCGTCTTTGGCGCTTCAGTGGTAGAAGGCGCCCGCCGGATTCCATGCTTTTTCCAAGCTGAAACCACTGTCTCTATTACGTAAATTCTTCAACAGAGGAGCTGTTTTTATCAGCTAGTCCCCGAATGATTGCGACATTTGCACATCGCATAGAGTGGCCCGTGTCGATACAGTGCTCTGCCGCAGCCGATTTATTGAGCACTAGGAATCGGGTGTTACTACGTCGTACGGTACATCTTTCGTGGACTATACGAGTCGCCTGCTCGACCTACGAAAGGCAACACTCGCAGGGCATGTTATAAATCCCAGTCTTGCGGAGTACTAACTCATCTTTGATCGAATCAAAAAGTGCTGACGTATTTCGTGGAGGGTGAAAAATCACTTTAAACTTTGAGCTTGGTGAGGACCCGACCTGTTATATTGATGACGGGCTTCCTGCATGTGGCAGGAAAGCCGTGCACTAGAAACTTTTGTGTGCCTCCATAGCTGAGTGGCCAGCGCGGCAGAATGCCATGCGAGGGGCGCTGGTTCGTTTCCCAACTGGGTTGGAGAGTTTCTCTGCTCGAGGACTGGGTGCTGTCCTGTCTTCATCGTCATTTCATCCTCAACGACACGCAAGTCGCCGAAGTGGCGTCACCTAAAAAAGACTTGCACTGGGAGACGGGTCTACCTGACAGGCGGCCCTAGGCATATGCACATTAAAAACCCTCTACGCCTTATTTCTTGTTCGTTGTGTCCACTTTAGGATTAATTCGTAGTCAATGTAAGCCCAAGTATTAGGAGAAGAAATACGGTTTATGCGCCTCCACACCCGAAATTTAGTGGATCAGGGCCGTTACTGTTCACAGTAGAGCAAGCTCACGACTCTCCTGGCTAGTACGGACCCGATACTGCACGAATAACCGAAAAGACGAAAATCTAAAATGTACACGTTTTTACCGTGAACTACAGTCTGCTACATTTACAAAACGTGCAACAAGTTAGAACTAATTTTCTACAACTCTTCATAGCGCATCTTCCATGGGAATTGTACAGGAACAGAATGTGGCTTAATAGTAATTCTTAGCTTCACCTCCAGTGTTTTGTTTTACGTTTTACGGAAGGCAATGTTAATTTGCGACCCAAGCAATTGTTTTCGTTAACATATGACTTATTTGAGAGCCTTACTTACATGTAACATCAGCGGTTTAAGTGATCACTACGGTAGGACATAACTGCATACTAACGTTCGTCACGGGGGTGATATTGTGAGTACAGTGCAATAGAAATGTACACAGTTGCGGAGCTGACAAGCCGATAGCCATTTCATCTATGGATTAGAGCATGCGAATGGCTATGCCACTCGACATTTGTATCGTAAGAGGTGTGTAAATTGAAAATGTCCCGGCAAGAGGACGTTCAAAGCAACTGACAGTCATCTTAAAAGAGTACTAGACATTTGAACCTGCTACTGGGGAAGGCACGGAAGGATGAGAACGCCGCAGCCGGAAGAGATAATTTATCATGAAGTTAATGACGATCCTTGTGTCAGCGCAAGACAAGTACGAATGGCTGCAACAGCTAATGTTGACCATATGATTGTCTGGCAAGATGATCATAACCAACTTCCCCGCACGATTTACAGTGTCTGCAGCACTTTCAGCAAGTGATTTTCATGCAAGGTTAAACTTCTGCTCATGATTTGTTTAATGAAACACCAAGTCTTATCAAGCGCGGCTGTTATGGATGAGACGTCGTTTTAGCTTGATCACATTGTATATTTGCACAATCAGCATGTGTTGGCTGATATCAGTCACCATGCGTTTGCTAAAACACGTATTCAACGAATATTTTCTGTGTTAGAGCAGGCATTGTATCCAGATGCTAGGACATGTTTTTACACCCACGTTTAGAGGCTAGGGCTCTGGACAACACAGTGACCGTCTCATAACATTCTTTTAATTATGCATATCAGCCACACGTCACCTAGGCTCGACGAATGAACTTGCAGTGCTTTGTCAGAGATACTGACGTTGATTTGCTGCAACACGTGCCTTCACCGATGCAACGAAGCACCTACTTCGTGCGAGGTAGAGTCTTCCTCATTTCACTGTTAAGACCAGTCTGCTTCAAAACAACAGATTATGTGACAAATGGATAGACGAATATAGACAAGTTCCCCAGCCTCTACGTCTCCAGGACCTAAAATCACAAACCTCTTATTTGTGGAGGCGTTTCAAAGGTATAGTGTATAGATCCCCGCTACAATAGGCAGAGGGTTCTTGGGTCCGTGTTGTCAAAGACTGTAAAACCAAATGCGATTCTCCGCGGGTACCTCAGCACAAGTATCAATACTAAGGGAGAGCATTTTGAACATTAGATATAAGAAAGAACATCATGTGGCCATGTTCTTGTACATGGAAATATTTAGAACGTCTCCTGGTCCACATATATACTGGGTGTCTCAAACATTCTTGGTCAAATTGATACAGGTGATAGTGGGTTCACAACCTATTATATTGAGATAGGGAACCAGAAGTCGGAAATGCATATTTATATGGACATACAAAGTGTACACCACATAACAACAATGTAGCTCACAGTAATTGTTCAAAGCGACAATAACCAGTCTCAATGGTTGTGCTGCAATAACGCATGCAGTTCTTGGAGAGTGTACCCGTTGTTGCCTGAGAAAGGATGTGGTTTCAACAAAATTGTGCACGAACGGCTGAATAACACGTACCCTCATCTTTGAAATGGAATGGGAGATCCTGTCCCACGGCCAGAGCGATCGCACACCTCTGGACTGTTTCTCTGGGGTTACGTCAACTTTTTGCTGTATGAAATCCCCTTGGAAATAGATTAAGACCTGATTGCTAGGATCCAAGCTGCCTGTCTCCTCGTACAGCCGAAACCAGGAATCTTTGAGAGAGTGCGGCAGAGCTTCATGCGTTGAGAACAGTTACTATAAACTACGTTGTTGTAATGCGGCGTAGACAGTGTACGTCCATAACACAATAAATATGCATTTCCGACCAACTCATTAAATATGCATTTGCGAGCATTGGTTCCCTATCTCAATAAAATCAGTTGCGGACCAACTACCATCTGCTTCAATTTGACCCAAAAGATTTGAGACACCCTGTGTAACACACTATGCATGACAAAAAAGTGAAAGACCCACAAGAAATAATCGGATGTCAATGTAACTTCGTACACGTATACACCATCGGTGAGTATACAAACGATTAACAGTTGTAATTATATGTGAGAGTTGGAATGATCGCCAGTGTGCATTAACGTTGTTTCTGTTTAGCGTTAGCAGGCTATACAAGCAGACTGGTCAGAGATGTTGAATGATCACTGTGAGGCATACGGATATGTCGTGTACTCGTTTGAGACAGCGTTATCAGCTCCTGACAGAATTTGAAAGAATGGTGTTGTAGGCCATCATTTTTCTGGCTGGTCGAATCGTGCAATATCCGGATTTGTGGAGCATTCGGAAGCGACAGTTGTTTGGTGTTGGACTGCATGCGAACGCGATGGCAGGCATAGTCGTTGTCGAAGTTCCAGTCGACCACGTCTGACCACCACAAGGGAAGACTGGTATCTTGTGTACCAAACACACCGCCACGCCTTCGCATCTGCGCCTGCCAGTCGCGAACAAGTAATGTACGCCCTGTAATATTCTGTCATCGTGCACCACTGATCAGAGTCTAGGAGCAACCGGACTATGGAATTGCTGTTCCATGCGTAGAATGCCGTTATCGTCACAAAAGAAACGGCTACGTTTAGAGTGTTGCCGTGACCAGAAAGCATGGAATGCTGATGAATGGCGTCACACTGTGTCCACAAAGGAATCGCAGTTCTCTTCTGCCCCGGATGACCATTTTCGGAAAATATTGCGGCGACTTCGAAATAGGTCTTATTCTTCCAAGGCTTTTCGAGAGACATAGATGTGTTACTCCTCGTGTCACTGTGTGGGTAGCTATCGCGTTTGACTTCAGGCCGCAGTTGGGAATGATGGAGGGATCTCTGACGGCACAACGGTACGTCACAGACGTTCTGCATCTTCATGAATTACCTCTCATGCGACGATGACGTGCCATATTTCAACAGAACAATGCTCGTCCACGTACGGCGGGTCTCTACTAACTGTCTGCGTGATGTTGAGGTACTCTTCTGACCCGTAAGAGCCCGAGATCTGATCCCGATAGAACGTGTGTGAGGGCAGCGCGGACGTCAGCTGTGTCCCAGTGCCAGTACCCAGCATATCAAGGACCACTTGCAACAGCTGTGGGCCGGCTTGCCTCGGGAGAGCGTACAACGGTTTTATGACTCTCTTCCTAAGCGAATCAGTGTATCTATCCATAGAGGGTACAGCATGGGTTCACAATGCTTCGATTTGTAAGCACTGCAATAACGTAACATTCCATCTGAACCCACGAAGTTTCATTTAGTTTTCTCATCCCCTTTCCTGTGCTTCAATTGGTCGACAGGGAGTGCATTTTCTTATTCTCTGTGTGGGTAATGTGTCCCGAAACTTTGACCGTACCTTTTTGTAACACTCTATGGGAGACAGACAAACGGTACGCATGTGTGTGGAATGGATTGATGGTAGCTCGTCCAGTCGTGTCTGAGTCTTCGGAAAAGTTGGAAAACCTCGCTGCTTGGGACTAGCTCAAAGTGTCGGATCTGCGACAAGAGCTCTGAAGCTCCTGTCAGCGCGAAAACCTGCAGGAGGCTGGGCTCATTGTGGAACGTGTATTGTTGCAGGCTCCAACATCATCAGACGTCGATTCCAGTTTAAGAAGTAAGACGCATCTGGAGTGTAGATAATATTTACCTGGTTCGCAACCAGCTGAAGTATCGACTGGTATTAACTGAACATCTTTTGGTACAGATTTCATCGTAGGATTATAAGTATCAAGTATTTCGTACAGAACATTGGCGCAAATGTAGCAGAAACGACTTCAGTAAGGCGGACAGGCGCCACTTCTCCTTAAACTGAGTGCAGAGGCTTATCACAACGAAACTTTGTGTTTCCTGAGGACTTCTTAAATCTGTCATTTCGGACCTATGGTGCCTAGGATAGGAAGCAAATGGCACGAGTACCTGCGATGACAAAGATGGAGGAATGAGAAAAGGTTCA
Source organism: Schistocerca piceifrons (assembly GCF_021461385.2). Lineage (NCBI taxonomy): Eukaryota > Metazoa > Arthropoda > Insecta > Orthoptera > Acrididae > Schistocerca > Schistocerca piceifrons. The sequence goes on from NC_060138.1 coordinate 776,693,144, forward strand.
ATGGTACAATGAAACACAGAGAAAGGTACACTTCTATTCTTACCAATTAGACAAGAAGACTGAAATCTGTCCATATAAAAGGTCGTTTACGAAACAGGAGTACGGTCAACACTGGAATACTAGTCAAATATGTGGAATCCATATCATGTCGTTTACACGTAGATGGGCGACGCAAACCATAATAGACTTACGAGGTGTGTGAGAAAGTAATGAGACTGACAACAGTGCCAGCGATATGGCAAAGCTGCGTTGGTATACTTTTCCTTGTGAAGAGAACTAGTTTCTCGCTGGCACAAATTTTGAAGATAGACCTCGCTTAGGGAGGCCGTCAACTTCAAAAATAGACGAAAACGTTGAACCTGAACGTGCTCTTGTGAGATCAGAATGGGTATAACAATAAGGATGACGTGTGACCTGCGAACCTTGCAGAACTAGCACCCCTGAAAGAAAGGATATTGCGGAGACATGGCTTAGCCAGGGCCTGGGGGATGTTTCCAGAATGAGATTTTCACTCTGCAGCGGAGTGTGCGCTGATATGAAACTTCTGGCAGATTAAAACTGTGTGCCGGACCGAGACTTCGAACTCGGGACCTTTGCTAGTTCTGCAAGGTTCGCAGGAGAGCTTCTGTTAAGTTTGGAAGGTAGGAGACGAGGTACAGGCACAAGTAAAGAGGTGAGGACGGGGTTTGAGTCGTGCTTGGGTAGCTCAGTTGGTAGAGCATTTGCCCACGAAAGGTAAAGGTCCCGAGTTCGAATCTCGGTCCGGCACACCGTTTTAATCTGCCAGGAAGTTTCAACGAATAACATCCTCAAACTCCGCTTTTAAATGTCTTACCGGACCACTTTATGTTTTTATCACACTGTCTCGCCATCAGCGATGTACTTCAAAAGTAACGTCTTCGTTCGTAGATAAAGATTTTATATTAAGCACAGTTGTGAAGAAAATATAGTCTAAATATCGTGTAAGAAAATCGTTATGCTTTTCACCGTCTCTGTACAATCTTTGTCGAACACAGGAATCTCAGCCATAAGTCCAATACTGTGACGCTGCGTTCAAAGAAGACATTCAAAGTGGATGGAGTTACAAATTAGCTCGAATAGTACATAAGGGACATTTCTCAATCTTTATTAAATTATTTTGGAGTGTGGTGTCTAGACAACCTGCACCATTGTATAATCCGGGAATCACTCTGCTGCGTCGTTGGGGGATCTACCGAAGGTGTGCCATCCCTTCCCGCACAGTAAACAGGTTTAAACGCTGAGCCCAAGCGCCGTGCTGCTAACGAAGGGATTGCCTTTGGTGACATCTTTTGCAATAACGACTGCGCCAATCGACGGTATCTCGTAAGGAATTGGGATTCAGTCCGAAGAATGGTTTGAGGCATCTCGCCAAGATACTCTGTTCTGTGTTCTGTAGAATCCTCTTCGTAATCAACATCCTTCTGAATCTGTTTACTGTATTTGTCCCTTGGTCTCCCCCTACGATCCCCCCCCCCCCCCTCTTTCCGCCCCCCCCCCTCCCCGTCCACACACACGCTTAACATCAGAATTAAATTAATGATCCTCTGCTGTCTCGGAATGTGTCCCATCAACCGATCTCATCCTCTGGTCAGGTTGTGCCATAAATTTCTTTTCTTCTCAGTTCTATTCAGCACTTCCTCATTAGTTAAGTGATCCACCCATCTAATCTTCAGCATTCTTTTGTAGACCAGTTATCATGCACAGTATTCTCACGTTTGTGCTGTGCCTTCAAAATAGTGACGTGTGCACTTTTAGAAATATTGGAAGTTGTCAAGCACATTATCCGTCTGCGCTCCGGTAAATTATTTGAACATTAGACACACAAGAAGCTCAAGTTCCAGAATAGATGCACTGGCTGGAGAGATTAGTACACATTATATCAACGCCATCTTTTCTGCTTGCTTCCTCCATTCTCGCTTCTCGCTCCAGTCATCAGTCGGCAGAAAGCGACAAAAATAAGAAGTCTTCGTACAAAGAGCATATGTGATTCAGCACTTGCACGCCGATCTTTGAAAACCTAAAATACCGTTGCGAAGTAGCTGCAAGAACTCCGTTGTCGAACACGAGCAAGCTGTGTAGGCTAATTCTTAAACTTTCTGATGAGTTTTGCTGCGCTCTTAAAGGAGTCCTACCTCACTATGCCTTTGGTACGGTTCTGCTTGCGGGTAAACACAGATGGCATGAATAAAGAAAAGAATGAACGTATGAGCATGGTAGTTATATATCAAACTCACTGCCAGGCAAATTACTTTACAGCAAATATCCATGGCTCCCTAGTAACATTCATGAAGACTTAGAAGAACATGAAATAACTAACTACTTTCATCAACACCAAGTTTAAAACCATCAGCACTGATACAGATGAAGTTACAATAACGTCAGTATACAAACAACCCGCTGTGTATTCCTCTCCCGACTCTTAATCAACATTGGAGTCTTGAGTTGACAACACAAAAAATGGGGATAGGCAATAAATGACCGAACTGGGGGACGTCTAGTGACCCGGACAGAACAGCGACGGTTCTGTTTCTTTTTTATTACCAAAGACAGAACTGCTTTCATGTCAGTAAGGTAGCAGAGCGTCACAAACTCGGATGTATGCATTGTTAGAACTGATAGCTCCAATCTATCACTAGCATCAGACGCACTCATTACTGGCTAGTTACGTTAAACATCCGAATTCAATTGTTTTTGGTTATAGCATTTTAGAAGTTATATGGAATTTTAGAAAGGCAAACTGGGACAGTTATACAAAATTTGACTCATATTTACGCAGGATGACACCAGCCGCAGAAATTTGTAATCGCTTTCAAGGCATCATAAGTGCTGTGCAAAGTGAAATATGTCTCCCCGATGTAGAGAGGCAGACACTCCTTTTTGAAATCAAAGTGTGTAAAATATTTACAATATATATCAGCATTGACTTAATCAAGATTTAGTGACACAGATACTGCAATCTGTTGGTGATAAACAAGTCTCAGAAAGCTAGATAGGATAGAATGACAAAAACCAAAAACTTCACCCACAGAATTCGGGAAGCTTCGACACACTAAAGCTAGTGCTAAGCCAAGCATGTAAGTACCCCCACTGAAGTAGCTCATCACATCAGAAAATGTGCAGTGTAAATCCCGCTCGATCTGCATTAAAAAATAGTTAAGCAAGAACTGGAAGATATTGACAAAGAATTAAGCAAAATTAAAATCTTGGTCGCCCCTTTACTGAAGATAAGATTAAAACAGCAATAAAAATGCTCAAAATTAGGAAGGCTGCAGGAAATGATGCAATTCATTCGGAGTTTATTAAAAATTTGGGCTCGCAGGCTACAAGATGACCCACACAATTCTACTCCCACTGCCTCACTGTTGGATGAATCCCACAAGAGTTTAAAATGGCCCAAACGCTAGTGATTACAAAACCGGGGCAACACAGCAATAGCCTAGCAATTTATCGCCCCATCGCACTGTTGAGCATATCATATAAACAATTACAACAAAATAGTTACTGACAGCATACTTCCCCGGAGATGGTTGGATTTAGATTACACTGATGTTCTTACGAGCAGATCTTAGCTCTAACGTCATTCATTGAAACGGGCGTACAAAGAAGTCAGAACACCACCGTTGCTTTTTTTTATTTACCTGTAGCGTACGACACTACATGGCTAGGTGGGCTACTGTCTAAGATGAAACTGACCATAAGCTTCGATAAGCTCTCTAAATTACTGGAGACTGTTCTTAAAAATCGCTCGTTCTGAGCCGTCGTGTGAAAACGTTCAAGTAAATCGTATAAGACAACAAAAATGAACTTCCCAGTGACCCGAGTTGGCGCCCTTCGTGTTTAAATTATAAATAAGCGACATACCGGCAGCAGCATGTTTTGCTACGCAGGTGGTGGTGGTGGTGGTGGTTAGTGTTTAACGTCCCGTCGACAACGAGGTCATTAGGGACGGAGCGCAAGCTCGGGTGAGGGATGGATTGGGAAGGAAAGCGGCCGTGCCCTTTCAAAGGAACCATCCCGGCATTTGCCTGAAACGATTTAGGGAAATCACGGAAAACCTAAATCAGGATGGCCGGAGACGGGATTGAACCGTCGTCCTCCCGAATGCGAGTCCAGTGTGCTAACCACTGCGCCACCTCGCTCGGTGCTACGCAGGCGATACTGCTGTAGAAACAGGAACTAAATTTTTGAACAAGGTGGAGAAGTTTTCTCAGAGGATCTAGATACGCTAAATAGATATTTTTAACAATAGAGGCACTATCCCAACACCAGTGAAACAAAGGTGTACGTATTCGACGCTAGGAGCAGGCCCGCCGCCATAAGACTTAACATAGATTACCGTGGATCACTGTTACACAACGTCCCGTAACCTAAATATCTAGGCGTAATACTTGATTGCTCTTTACTGTTTAGTACAAATAGGATAAACAAGAGACTATGTGTTACATGTGACAACAACTACACTTACAGTTAGCCATAAAATGTGGTAAGTAGCACTGCAAACTGTTATTAAGGATTTACATGTTCTTTCCGAACTTCTTTTTATCTACTTATATGGATATGGTGTCTGTTCTTTCGGACATGTCCGAAAGAACATACACCATTGATGACTTGCAGCCGTCTGGAACGAAATTAGAACTACGTATATATTAATACCTTCAATTGCTGACGGGCGTTGATATATATACCAACGGGGGCAGGTGAAAATGTGTGCCCCCGGCCTGGACTCGAACCCGCGATCTCCTGCTTACATGGCAGACGCTCTACCCAGCTGAGCCACCGGCGGCACAAAGGATAGCGCGACTGCAGGGACTATCTCGCGCATGTCTCCCGCGAGACCCGCATTCTCACCTTACATGTCCACACATTACATTCGCAGTGTCCCTACCCGACACACTCATTACTCGTGGAAGATATTCTTACCAAGTCCCGTAAGAGTTCGGGTAATATGTGTACATCCACAAAGAAGACGAAGGTCATGGCCGGTATTGCCAGAACTATATACTTCTATGGATGTGGTGTCTGTTCTTTCGGACATGTCCGAAAGAACAGACACCATTGATGACCTGCAGCCGTCTAAAACTAAATTAGAATTATATATTAATACCTTCAGCTACGTGCGTGTTAGATGAATATTTGGCGAAACAGATATCCGTTCTACAATGGTATAATAATGTTGCTTCTAGCGAAAGGATTTGAGTTTACAGTCTTGGTAGCAAAAGCGTAGCAGAGATTTATATGAACATGTTACTTGCTGACTATTATAGGAGAATGCTTTAAGGAAGAACAATGGTCATATAAGGAAGACCCAACGGCCAACCACAATACACTGAGCCAAAGTCAAATATGTTGGTTACAGACAACACTACTCGGAATTCTGAAACATTCTTAGGGACTTTAGAAAGTAAGTTACACATGTCATTCTACGTGAAGACCACTGCGAAACAAGAGTGGGACACTGTCATAGTACATGTCGGGTGCCCTCAGATACAGTTCTGTTGTAGTGCAGACAACAGATGCATCACAGTGTGCGGGAGAAATTGCTTAGCAACTGAAAACGTACTCCAAACTTGAAGTGCTCGGGACAATACGATTCTTGCGGGCAAAACATCTAAGTTGCAGACATCCGTGAAATTCTGGGGGTATGTGGGTCACATGCAATATCGTATACAGAAGTAGTCGAATAGAGGAAATTATTTTGTTGTCTCATAAGTTATAGTGTTTTGTTTTATTTTTGAATTTAGGTTTGCACGAAAATAAACAAGAAATGATCACAGATCAATCAATATTTTTTTAACGTTGTTTTCAGCAACCTATTCCTAACGTCCAACAAGCTGTTCAGTGTTAGACTATTGAAATCATCTGGTTTCCACTCGAAGAAATCGCCCAGTCAAACCTTCTATTCAACGTCATTATTGTAGGAAACGCCATGTAACGCATTCGAGACGGATGGGGACAGACAGAAATCCGAAGGCTCCAAATCGGGAGAATATATAGGATGCGACAGCATTTCCCTGCTTCTTTGGCTTCTTGCCATTTGAATGGCTTCTATAGCGATGTGACAGCGTTGCTATGCTGTAGAAGAACGCCATGTCGCCGGTCGGGTCGTTTCTGCTGGGTAGCTTTGTTTATCGTGGGTGATCATACATGTCTTTGAGGTCGAAATTGCCGTCTCTGAAACGCTTAAAGCAATTTTGAACCATCTTAAGAGGCCTCGCTTCTTCGACGTACACATCACAGATCTCTCGAGCACATTCTGTGGAACGCAAAAGGTGTCGAAAATGCTGTATTGTGTCAATTTGACATTCCATTTTAACGATCTGAAAGGAAAAAAAAGTTCAATCCGCATTAAAAACTAAACACGCTGTTTTGTAGAGCACATAACTATTCATTGAATAATATAAAAGTCATTGCCAAAACGGTTCATTTTTCACACAAAATTTTCACTAAAAACAAAATTAAAAAAAAAAAACGCTATTCGATCATGGCAGCGTAAAGCTGGGTGGTACTGATCGGGAACGAAGGCCATCACCATCGGCCACCGGTGACGATGTCCAGCAATCTTTTCAGAAAGCTTTAAGAACAATTGCGAGAAGTAGATTTTCCAACGATGAGGGCTTTCATACAACGGTTCTCGGACGGTTATGCGATCAAGGAACCGATTCTTCTACACTATGAAGTGTAGTACAGCATTCAGTGAAAGTTACTTGCTCTACGATAATAATGTGTAACTTACTTTTTGAAAACCCATCGTATATACAGAGTGATTCCGTGATGACGTTACAAATATGATCGAGAAGTGTACATGCATCAATTTGAGGAAAGGGACACTGGTACGGAAACGACCAAGTCGAAAGTTATAAGCGAAAACTGTTCTAATACCTCCGACAGTGGACCTCCTCTGCTGCAGTCTCTTTGCTTCCATATTTTGAGAGGTAGTAGTATGGACCAAACAGGGAAAAAAGTTCAGTAAAAAATGGTTCAAATGGCTCTGAGCACTATGGGACTCAACATCTTAGGTCATCAGTCCGCTAGAACTTAGAACTACTTAAACCTAACTAACCTAAGGACATCACCACACACCCATGCCCGAGGCAGGATTCGAACCTGCGACCGTAGCAGTCCCCCGCGTTCCGGACTGCAGCGCGAGAACCGCACGGCCACCGCGGCCGGCAGTTGAGTAAACTTGGGCTCTAACGTGTATATCGTGAGAACTTATTCGTATTCGATATTGTGAAGCCCGACTCTTCTAGCGAACAAGTGTTTACACTTCTTACGATATGAAACACATCTCTTCTATCGAATAAGTGCTCATACCTCTTAAGATGTGCGTTTTTAGCCCATATTTATCGTATATTTTTTCTTGTTTTGGTCCATAGTATCTTCTCCCAAAGCGTGGAAAGCAAAGCGCATTCAGTAGAAGAGGTCCACTGTCGGAGGTATCAGAACGACTTTCCCTTATAACTTTCGACTCGGTCGCTTCTGTACCGGGGGTCCCTTGCCTCAAGTTGATACGTTTTTTCTTTTCCATCATCTCTGACAGTTTATAACATCATCACGGTTTCACCCTGTACATAGAGTTCGCATCACACGTCTATGGCTATGAGAAATAACTCTTGTTAGAGACGAAATGTTCGCTGACGCGTCGTTCTTCTTCTTTTTATTGAATTCGCCGTATTCCCCACGACTTGGTCTATAAACGCCCTTTTCAACGTAATGCACTTTTGCGTCAATGTACTTTGTCGAGTGTTTTTATTGTTTCTATATTTTTATTTGTATTTATTTTTTCGTATGGGTGTCACATTTTAGAAACGCAATAATCGTATTCGGATGATACAATTTTTTCATTGGATTCAAAATTTTGTTTGGTAACAAATAGTTTTAGATATGGGAGTAGCTTACGGAGCGCCACGTTTAATGAATGAGGTGGGTGTTCCAACCACTTGGAGAGTAGTCTGAAAAGTTTTAAACCTCAACAGGAAGATAACAGTACTTATCAACAAAAGTTAGTGATGTGTTCGCGCATGCGTAGTAAGGCACTCACCAAAATTTCAGCCCTTTGTTGTCTGACTGCCGTTTTAGTGAGTCGACGCTAGTGTTTTTGTGAAAATGGACAAAATCGAGTATCGAGCTGTCATTAGAATTTTGTTGTTGAAAGGCAGTAAGCTTACACAGATTAAACACGAGTTGGACGCTTTTTACCAGGATTCTGCATCATCATTTACCTCCGTGAAATTCTGGGCAGCTGAATTTAAATGTGGCGTTAACATCTTGTATGACGATGAACGTTCAGGACGACTAGAAACTGCAACCAATGACGATAACGTTGCTCAAGTTCCTCAAACGTTGCTAGGGAAAAAGGAAACAGTGTTGCAGGACCATACTACGCGGCCGGCCGGTGCGGCCGAGCGGTTCTAGGGGCTACAGTTTGGAGCCGCGCGACCGCTACGGTCGCAGGTTCGAATCCTGCCTCGGGCATGGATGTGTGTGATGTCCTTAGGTTAGTTAGGTTTAAGTAGTTCTAAGTTCTAGGGGACTGATGACCTCAGATGTTAAGTCCCATAGTGCTCAGAGCCATACTACGTGGCATTACTTAGCGTACTGAAAGTGAAAATTGAGGAAAAACAGGCATATTAGCAGAAGAAAAAAAATTTGTTTCACCAAAAGAATGTGCCGTCTCTCGCCTCAGCTGTTGCCTTGGCAAAATTCCACAAACTGCGATTTGAGCTTCTTGACCACCGGCCATATTCACCTTTTCTTGCCCCAAGCTAGTTTTATTGTTCCCTCGGCTAAAAATTGAGATCGGAGGACATAAACTTTCATTGAATGAAGAGGTCATCACTTTCATAAGCAACTATTTTACAGATGAGGCCACTAAATATTATTTTATCTGGTTAAAGAGACGGGAGCATCGTTGGCAGAAGTGTATAAACTTACAAGGAGATTATATTGGAAAATAAAAAGAAATTTGAAGAAAAAATGTCTTATTTCTCTGTTAGGTCGGAAAATTTCCTGACTACCTTCGTAGTGCTTCAAATTTACCAGTGTCTGACTGTCAAAGCAACTTTGCAGATACGTAATTAAATTATTTGTTTTCTCTTGCAATCAGGACTCTTGCCCTGTATTTCTCGCCTTGTAGCCGTGTGATCGTACAAGAAACTCTGTCCAAAACAAATTTGACGGAGCTTCGCCTAGAGAGCAGATCATTGGACCAGCTGACACAGAACGAAGCCCCACAATCTGTTCGCTCGCCTGTGAAGCGGGGAGCACGCGATCTGTGAAATCCTATCGGTGCCACTGTCATGGCCGACGGCTCATTCAGTGGGGACGCCTGCTCCTGGAAGACGCACCACCCGCAACGCCGCTAGCAGCCTGTTCCGGAACACGGCTCACAGAAATGCCGGCACCGCACCTGGTGGGGATCCTGTTGCTGTTGGGAACACACTATACGTTTACAGACACGTGTCAGTTGATCGTACACTTCACCGCATATTTGATTAGTCCCGATTCTTATAAGGAAACATTTTCTGTAGTACGTGAAATCCTTCGGGTAATTACAAGGAGCCGGCCGGAGTGGCCGTGCGGTTCTAGGCGCTACAGTCTGGAACCGAGCGACCGCTACGGTCGCAGGTTCGAACCAATTAGAAGGAAAACAGACGTTTCCACAATCTTTGGAGGGGTCTTTTTCAGTGTGACGAAACTTGGATTCTGGCGATGGTCTTCTACATGCCATCTTATTTCGGTTGTCACGTGGCAACCGGCGTTCCCACTCTGGAACATGACTGAACAGCCCCACGTCAGGATGCCTGTGGACTGGTAGTTATTCAAAACACTATGCTACTCTAGAAGACGATTTGCAGGCAACAGCGAATCAACAGGTTGTACAGTGGGGTGGCATCAGTTCTCTTGTTTTCGCTTGTTTATATTGTTGAACGCGCGCATTGTAGAGCTGCTGACTGGTAAACACGCGGCTGGCCATTGGGCTGGGAGACCATGCAAATAGATCGCCGGCTGCTTGAAAGCATCCTACCTTGTTCGTATGCTCCGGGTGTTTATTGTCTTAGCAGCCTTTGATTCTACTACAATAGCACAAGAGTAGCACAGTGGATTGCCTTCCATACAACTAGCCCTCGACAGGCATCTTGATTTTGGACTGTCCAATGACTTTGCAAAATAGACGCGTCGGTTGTACCTCATGATTGAAATGGGACGGTATGTGGAGAAGATTGACCTCAAAGCCTAGCAGTTTGGCCACACTGAAGAGGCTCATTGCAAAGTTGTTCCAAACGTAGGTTTTTTTATGGTTGCCTTATAACGTGTTAAAATAACGAGACATAGTACCCAAATGTATTACACTCAAAGTAACACCGGTAATGTAGGACTACCCACTTACGTCTTTGAAAGTATTCCAGTGTAGGCACCGATCAGGGTAGGGATGATAATAGTTAATGATGGCTTGAGTTCCGTTATCATTTATGCATTGCAGGTCACATAGCCACTTGTTGTTCATATTGTAATAACATGCAACACGACGTTTTTCTGCATGTGAGCTTGCGTTGTTGTGGGGGGAGGGGGGGGGGGGGGGGGGAGGAATAAATGTGTCAAGTAAAGTCTGATACCATACACTTTTCACGTCATTACTTTGACACCTCCTTGATCATACAGTAAACATAAAGTAGTTTTAGCTACCGATTGTACACTACTTCTCAGGTGCTGTTTCAGCATTCCCCTAACGTGTAATAAGTCCGATCTCTGATGATCCATAGAGTTCCCCATAATATCATAGAAATTTAAGAAAACTATGATGTCATGCAACGGAAACATCTTACTGAAAGAAAACTAATAGGGAGGTTCCAATCAAGCATGAAAATATGTACCATACCATACATGGATATATTAATGAGGGGGTCATCTGTCTACCTCTATAAATGGGATATGAACCCATTAGCTTAATTAGCTTACCTTTTTACATTAAGGTGTATGTGTACAAAAGAAACAAGTAGTCACTGCTGTAACAATCTGGCTTATTACCGTAAAGCATCAAAATATGAATTACCCACTGAGATAAGCATGTGAACAATTAACAAATGGGCAAGGATTGTAATTGTGAAATCTAAAATTGGCACAGGTGGGATAAACATGAAACTAAATCACGGATACGGCCAATGACTGTAAGTATAGAAGTATAGTCAGTCGATTAAAAAAAGAACCCGCAAAAATAAGTTTAAAAACACGAGTAGAATCAACAAAGTGCTTCACAGTGACGCCTAACTGGCTGCGAAGCTCAAAGTTGTGCAGTTATATTGTCAGTTCATTCTTACTATTTTCATACGGAGTGAATGTGGAAAGCGACCGCAGTAACGGCTGGAAATTCTGAGTCTGGCTTGTTCTCTGAACTCGTTATTAAAATGGAGACAGCCTTCTGTATGACAGCAAGTCACGCGTCATCTAACATCTGTGGCAGGTCTTTATTTCTCCATTTATCAGCAGCCAGTGTAGTCTCTTGGATCGTCTTCCTACAAGTGTCCTCTGAGTTAGCTTTCTGAAACTCGTCTCTTTCTGCCAGTGTACCAATCTCACCGGCCATTTGCGTCAGACCTTACGAGTTCTGTCAAATGATAATTTTGTAAATAAGTTAAACAAATTTCTACTCCCACAGATTTTGTCATGTTTAACACCAATGACAGCCTGGAGTAGGGAGGAAGGCAGAAAATCTCTCCTACTCCATGATTAGTTTCAAGCCCTGGATTATCAAATGGCGTACACATACACATGCGCGAAAGTGGGCGTTCTACAGAAATAATTTTTGTGAACCAATAAGAGAACCTTTTGTAAGTATTTTAAACTAACATTCTCTGCTGCAAAGACCTGAGGGTAACGGCACATCCCGTACTTTGGCGTCTGCACCTGGCTACACACATTGTCTTTCCAAAAGGATTTGTGTAGGCGTTCTACAAGGCAGTTTTATGACAGACATGCCAACCCTTGGGCCACGCAGTGTGTAGAGATTGGCTGCAGCGAATTCCGCGTTATCAATCTGCTCTGGGGGACAGGTCTCAGTTCTGAACATGCTTATAGCCCCTTCTGTTCCTTTAAGTAAACTTTCATATCATGTGATCCAGCTAAGAAGTTTTCAAGGCTGCAGAAAAAAAGATACCCCTCACTCTAACAAAAGAAAAAGAAGAGGCGAAGTAATTAGCTTGGCAGTCACAAGTAGCACTGGATACTGTCTGCAGTTGTGATGCAGTGTAAAAGTGTCGACTAAATTCACCATGGGTATGAACTTACAACTATATGAAATGTGTTGCATGAGAGTTTGTGGATGGGCTGCCATATAACATCCCGATAATTAATTCACACGAAAATCAGGATGATGGTTGTAGGATGTACGAGTGCGTCTCTGTGGCATCGATGCCTGCTTGCTTGACATGTTTGCACTACACTGAGCCCTCTGGCTGTGAGCTTTCTCTGTTAAAGGGTAGACACAGATGGCGCCCTGGTAGCCGTGCCACTACGCTATATGTTGGCGGACGATACTGAAACCATTAATCCCTACATCTATTGTCACTTTGGTGGCATTTGCTTTCATCAGATCAAAAGCGACGTTGTCTTTCCAGGCGTACTAATTTTTTTTTCCGTCAATTTATCTGAAGGTTAACATGAAATGTTATCTGTAGAATTTGAGAGCAACAGGGATGATATAACTCATGCGGTTTTATCAAGTGCCTTACTTTCCAAATACAAAATTTGATTGTGGCAAAACTTAACGACTAACTAAAAGATCACAATTATATTTACGTATACAGATTTAGTCTTCAACATATTTACAACTTTAATTAGCTCTGAAATGTGGGTAGGTGTACTTTGTGTTGTGAAGCAGTCTAATAACTCAATCCATGAATGTATGAGTTAGCAGTACAAATCTATTAGGCTTCCAGCATACACTCAGATTTTTCAGGTCATATATAAAATTGTAATCGATACCAATTATTGTCATACACCTGAGAATCTTGTAGAATAACGTAAGTTGTACAAATCTACTGTGAACTGTGAACTAAGTCTGATTTGTTGCTAGCCCATCGTCCTCCTTTTTCAGTTATTTGCTTCCTAAGAGCTTCCCTCTCTATCGTCAGATTACTGCAACCTAAAACCGGGCGGTCAATAGTTGTGTCTTCTCCATCATACGTGCGCAGTGCGTCTCCAGTTGTTTTGAATCGTTTATAACAGGTTTTTAGCTTCCGTGACCACTTAACATGGCTGTAGAATCCGACGATTGTGCCAACTTAGTTCATAAACGTTGGCTGGTCGTAGGAGTATTCGGTTTCCGCGTTTTTAGTTCGTTGCCAGTCAATCTCCGATTTCTTTCTAAATTCTTCTCTTAGTTCTTTCTTTAATGCGTTTTAGAGTAATTTGCTGTAACTGTTTTTCGTGATCAGGCTGGTTTCTTAGCTAGATTATTAGCAAATTAATTGTCCCATTCCCCTGTATGAGCTTCAAGGCATCCGAAATGTACCTGCCAGTTGGGCTTCTGTGATCTTCTAATTTTGCATCATATTCCTTCAGTCAAGAATACCTGCTTATTTGTATTTTGTAACTAGCCCAACGTTATCCTTCTGTCGGTCTATTGCTGCAATTCTGTCAATAATCGTTAGGTTGGTTATTGACGCAAAGGGATTTAGACTAGAAATTATTATGCTTGGTTTTTTTAGCATTGACTGCATAATTCGGGCTACAACTGACGAGTATCCTTCTGGATGATAAATAACGCTATTCCTGAACCCATTCCTCTACCTGCTTTGCTTCCATCCGTGTACACTCCAATACTTATGTTCATCCTTCTCAGTTACTTTGAATAAATCTGCTGGCTGCGGCCAACTTCTAAGCGGTAGGGCTTTCACTATCTTTGAACTGATTAGTCAATGTGCATTGTTAATTTTGATGTGGTTGTATTGTTGCTCTAGGGCTTTTATCCAGACCAGAGTACGATAATACAGGTGAAACCACTCCCTTGTAAATAGTCCCAATGTCTCAGAGCGCAGACCCCAGGTGAGCATAGCGTACCTTGAGAGAGCTCTAAATAAAGCCCTATATCTGTCTGTAGAGTGTTGAAAATTGTTCGGTCCTTCTCGGAAGTAACTGGTACAGTGCGGAATTTTATTTAGTATTGCGGTGTGGCATTTTTCGGTTGATACGACTCTCTTCAGTTCGAAAGAATCGGGGGTCAGCACTGTTTACCCTTCGCTATTTGTTTCTGGTATAAAGAATGTTCACAGGTCCATTGGCTGTTTGCGCATAAAGAGGCAGGAGGCAGTCCAGCGATCTATCGTTGCAATCATTTAAAAATGATAGAAGAGAAAAATAAGAATTCGCAATATTATGCAGTCGCACAATCGATGAGTACTGAAAATCTGCTATGAAACGACATTACAATACCGGGAAGAAGGACTTTAAAGATTTAATTGACAGTGTGAACAAAAAATTATATCGATCAACAGACGGGATTCATTGTCCTGTATATCAAGAAGCACTTTGTGCCAAATTTGCATCGAACACGTGAAGTAATTGGTGGTAAATATAGTAAAATTTCTGAAGTCGCACTTATTAATCCTCTGCCAATTACAAACGTTCATAGGAACCGAACGAAGAGTAAGGAGACTTTGTATATTACTGCTAAATGCTGTGGTTGAGTCAAGGGGCACACCTGGAACGATTTTTCGATTTAAAACCCCTAGTGTTGAATTTATGAATGAAAAAGGAGTGCAGGCACGAAAAATAGAGTACCCAGAATGGATTGGAGGCTCAGCACTTTAAGTGGACTTGACTCTGCATTGCCCACAGTAAAACTCTGCACGTTGAGAAACAACATGTTGGTGATGTGATGAGGATACATTTAAAAAGAAAAAGGCACTGTGGAATGCTCAAATTCTGACAAACACAGTCCAGTTCCCTAAGCTCATTGGTCTGGCCGGCCCTGTTGTGAAGTCACGTTGTATAGAAAGAGAGCGTGCAGAATAGCTTAGACCACAGTTGGGCAGATGATGGGACATTGGAGGGAACGGTGGTAGTAGTGAGGGTTGCGCTGAGACTAGCTACAGAGTGGTGGGGGAAGTACTGGACTCTCTCATTTAAGTATTCCGATTATATGGTTCAGATGGCTCTGAGCACTATGCGACTTAACTTCTGAGGTCATCAGTCGCCTAGAACTTAGAACTTATTAAACCTAACTAACCTAAGGACATCACACACATCCATGCCCGAGGCAGGATTCGAACCTGCGACCGAAGCGGTCGCTCGGCTCCAGACTGTAATGCCTAGAACCGTACGGCCACTCCGGCCGGCATTCCGATTATAATTTAATGACAATACAATCTTTCTAACTTGCATACCAATGAACTTCTCTCCCTCCATCTACTTAAAAACTTCGATACCATGTTGCGTACGGCAGAAGTAGCAACAATACTCAATACTCGTATTGTACTGGTCTGCAGCACATAGTCAGCTGAGACGACTGCTGCTTTCAGATAAGTAATTGAAGACCGAAAATGAGTGTTCTGCACATGGCCAATATATCCTGCAGGAGCTTACCGAACGATGCGATGCACAAGCCGCCAGAAGCTAGCTCGTGGCGGTGACCGAGCGGGGATAGGGCCTCGCGCCACCGGCAACGCGGCAAAACCGTCGCACAGCGGCTTCCTCTGAAAAGCGGTAGCAACTAAGAGACTTGGCGCGGAAGTGTATATCAATAGTGTGGTTACTCCAAAAAATGTGAGAAACTCCTAATGACCTCGACAACTTCGTAACTGACGTCTGTGACAGGAAGACGACGGTACCATAACCTAACGACATCTCCAGGGGACAAATGATGTAGAAGTGACAGCATCTTTCGACAAGAAGGACGAGGTATCAGCGAAGAACAATAAATTGCTGCTGAGCTTTAAGAACTGAAAGCACATTTATCGCTGATATCAAAGTACAGCCAGTACGGAACTGACATTGACGTAAATTAAAAAAAATAAAATAAAATAAAAAAAATAAAAAATCCAGAATTTTGTAGATTATACAAACATCGAATATTCCAGAATATACATCTACATCTACACGGGTACTCTGCAAATCACATTTAAGTGCCTCGCAGAGGATTCATCGAACCACCTTCACAACTTTCTATTATTCCAATCTCGTATAGCGCGCGGAAAGAATGAATACATATATCTTTCCGTACGAGCTCTGATTTCCCTTATTTTATCGTGATGATCGTTCCTCCTTATGTAGGTCGGCATCAACGAAATATCTTCGCATGCGGACGAGAAAGTTGGTGATTGGAATCTCGTGAGAAGATTTCTTCGCAACGAAAAACACCTTTCTTTTAATGATTTCCAGCCAAAATCCTGTATCATTTCTGCGACACTCTCTCCCATATTTCACGATAACACAAAAGTGCTGTCTTTCTTTGAACTTTTTCGATGTACTCCGTCAGTCCTATCTGGTAAGGATCCCACATCGCGCAGCAGTATACTAAAAGAGGACGGACAAGCGTAGTGTAGGCAGTCTCCTTAGTAGGTCTGTTACATTTTCTAAGTGTCCCGCCAATAAAACGCAGTCTTTGGTTAGCCTTCCCCACAACATTTTCTATGTGTTCTTTCCAATTTAAGTTGTTCGTAATTGTAATACCTAGGTATTTAGTTGAATTTACGGCTTTTAGATTAGACTGCTTTATCGGGTAATCGAAGTTTAACGAGTTCCTTTTAGCACTCATGTGGATGACCTCATACATTTCGTTATTTAGGGTAAACTCCCACTTTTCGCACCAATAATATGTTTTTTCTAAATCGTTTTGCGGTTTGTTTTGATCTTCTGATGAATTTATTAGTTGATAAACGACAGCGTCGTCTGCAAACAACCGAAGACGGCTGCTCAGATTGTCTCCCAAATCGTTTATATAGACAAGGAACAGCAAAGGCCCTATAACACTACCGTGGGGAATGCCAGAAATCACTTGTGTTTTACTCGATGACTTTCCGTCAATTACTACGAACTGTGACCTCTCTGACAGGAAATCGCAAATCCAGGCACATATCTGAGACGATATTCCATAAGCGCGCAATTTCCCTACGAGCCGCTTGTGTGATACAGTGTCAAAAGCCTTCCGGAAATCTATCTGAAATTCCTTGTCAATAGCACTCAGCACTTCATGTGAATAAAGAGCTAGTTGTGTTTCACAAGAACGATGTTTTCTAAACCCATGTTGACTGTGTGTCAATAGACCGTTACCTTCGAGGTAATTCATAATGTTCGAACAAAATATATGTTCTAAAGTCCTGCTGCATATCGACGTTAAAGATATGGGCCTGTAATTTAGTGGATTACTCCTACCACCTTTCTTGAATATTGGTGTGACCTGTGCAACTTTCCAGTCTTTGGGTACGGACATTTCGTCGAGCGAACGGTTGTATATGATTGTTTACTATGGAGCTAATGCATCAGCATACTCGGAAAGGAACCTAATTGGTATACAGTCTGGACCAGAAGACTTGCTTTTATTAAGTGATTTAAGTTGCTTCACCTCATGGTGTGGGTTCCTGTAGTCATGTCCTAGTTCATGAACCACAGGCAACGTATGAGTGACCAAGTAAGTGGTCCCGACAGTCGGGATACCAGTTACTTTGGAATAAGGCTGGGCATCTCGGACATATTCTGAGTCGTGGTCACCTTTGTGCTCATACGGCAAAGACTATCAAATCCACCGGTTAGTCCCTCAGCCGTTAGGGGTAAAACCCAATGGGACTCGAGGCAAGTAAGGCTAGCAACCTGCTTCCCTGGTACTTTAAATATGATGCTGGCAACAATCAGAGCAAAATGCGTCGGACCTTTGGAGGTGACGGAGTCCCACCTCTAACTGACAAACCAGGGACTCCTAAGATACGACTTGGCAAACAAATGGTAATGAGATGGGGAGCTATTAATATCAATGGGGGCTACTCTGGGAAGAAGGTAGAGCTGGTAGAGGCTGCAAGTAAGATGGGGCTGGACGTTTTAGCTGTTAGTGACCTTCGGGTAAGGGGTGAGAAAGAAGAGGAAGTGGGAGAATACAAGGTCTACCTGTCAGGAGTCAAAGCAGGAATAGCACAATGGGGCGTAGGGCTTTACATCAGGAAAGAAATGGAACCCAGCGTAGTTGCAATAAGGTATGTAAACGAACGACTGATGTGGATAGATTTGACAGTGTCTAGCAAGAAAATTAGGATTGTGTCAGTATATTCGCATTGTGAAGGGACAGATCAAGATAAGATGGATAGTTTTTATGAGGCACTCAGTGATGTAGTTGTTAGAGTAAAGGACAAGGACAGTGTTCTGCTCATGGGTGATTTTAACGCCAGGATTGGAAATCGAACAGAAGGGTATGAAAAGGTTATGGGTAAATTTGGAGAGGATATGGAGGCCAACAGGAATGGGAAACAACTCTTGGATTTCTGTGCCAGTATGGGCTTAGTAATCTCAAACTCCTTTTTTAAACATAAGAACACTCACCGGTATACTTGGGAAGGCAGGGGAACCAGATCTGTCATTGACTATATAGTAACAGATCAGGAATTCAGGAAGGCTGTGAGGGACACACGTGTATTCAGGGGATTCTTTGATGACACTGATCATTATTTAATCTGCAGTGAAATTGGGATTGTGAGGCCGAAAGTGCAGGAGGTCAGGTCCATATGTAGGAGGATAAGAGTGGAGAAACTTCAGGATGAGGAAATCAGGCACAAGTACATAATAGCGATCTCAGAAAGGTACCAGTTAGTTGAATGTAGTCAATTACAGTCATTGGAAAAGGAATGGACAAGGTACAGGGACACAGTACTAGAAGTGGCTAAAGAATGTCTTGGAACAGTAGTGTGTAAAAGTAGGATGAAGCAAACAGCTTGGTGGAATGATACAGGTCCATATGTAGAAGGATAAGAGTGGAGAAACTTCAGGATAAGGAAATCAGGCACAAGTACATAATAGCGATCTCAGAAAGGTACCAGTTAGTTGAATGTAGTCAATTACAGTCATTGGAAAAGGAATGGACAAGGTACAGGGACACAGTGCTAGAAGTGGCTAAAGAATGTGCTGAAGGCAGCCTGTAAATGGAAAAAGAAGGCGTATCAAAAATGGCTGCATACCAGAACCCAGGTAGACAGAGAAAGTTATGTTGAAGAAAGAAACAAAGCCAAACAGATAATTGCAGCATCCAAGAAGAAATCGTGGGAAGACTTTGGAAACAGGTGGAGACTATGGGTCAAGCTGCTGGAAAACCATTCTGGAGTGTAATTAGCAGTCTTCGAAAGGGAGGTAAGAAGGAAATGACAAGTATTTTGGACAGGTCAAGAAAACTGCTGGTGAATCCTGTGGATGCCTTGGGCAGATGGAGGGAATATTTTGAAGAGTTGCTCAGTGTAGGTGAAAATGCGATCAGTAATGTTTCAGATTTCGAGGTAGAATGGGATAGGAATGATGATGGAAATAAGATCACATTTGAGGAAGTGGAAAAAATGGTCAATAGATTGCAGTGCAATAAAGCGGCTGGGGTGGATGAAATTAAGTCGGAACTCATCAAATACAGTGGAATGTCAGGTCTTAAATGGCTACGCAGGATAATTGAAATGGCCTGGGAGTCGGGACAGGTTCCATCAGACTGGACAAAAGCAGTAATCACACCAATCTTTAAACATGGTAACAGAAAAGATTGTAACAACTACAGAGGTATCTCTTTAATCAGCGTTGTGGGTAAAATCTTCTCAGGTATTGTTGAAAGGAAAGTGCGAGTATTAGTTGAGGACCAATTGGATGAAAATCAGTGTGGGTTTAGGCCTCTTAGAGGTTGTCAGGACCAGATCTTTAGCTTACGGCAAATAATGGAGAAGTGTTATGAGTGGAACAGGGAATTGTATCTCTGCTTTATAGATCTAGAAAAGGCATATGACCGGGTTCCTAGGAGGAAGCTATTGTCTGTTCTACAAGATTATGGAATAGGAGGCAAACTTTTGCAAGCAATTAAAGGTCTTTACATGGATAGTCAGGCAGCAGTTAGAGATGACGGAAAATTGAGTTCATGGTTCAGAGTAGTTTCAGGGGTAAGACAAGGCAGCAACCTGTCTCCACTGTTGTTCATATTATTTATGGATCATATGTTGAAAACAGTAGACTGGCTGGGTGAGATTAAGATATGTGAACACAAAATAAGCAGTATTGCATATGCGGATGACTTAGTTGTGATGGCAGATTCGATTGAAAGTTTGCAAATTTCAGAGCTAGATCAGAAATGTAAGGACTATGGTATGAAGATTAGCATCTCCAAAACGAAAGTAATGTCAGTGGGAAAGAAATATAAACGGATTGAGTGCCAAATAGGAGGAACAAAGTTAGAACAGGTGGACGGTTTCAAGTACTTAGGATGCATATTCTCACAGGATGGCAACATAGTGAAAGAACTGGAAGCGAGGTGTAGCAAAGCTAATGCAGTGAGCGTTCAGCTACGATCTATTCTCTTCTGCAAGAAGGAAGTCAGTACCAAGACTAAGTTATCTGTGCACCGTTCAATCTTTCGACCAACTTTGTTGTACGGGAGCGAAAGCTGGGTGGATTCAGGTTACCTTATCAAGGTTGAGGTTACGGATATGAAAGTAGCTAGGATGATTGCAGGTACTAGTAGATGGGAACAATGGCAGGAGGGTGTCCACAATGACGAAATCCAAGAAAAACTGGGAGTGAACTCTATAGATGTAGCAGTCAGGGCGAACAGGCTTAGTTGGTGGGGTCATGTTTCACGCATGGGAGAAGCAAGGTTACCCAAGAGACTCATGGATTCAGCAGTAGAGGGTAGGAGGAGTCGGGGCAGACCGAGGAGAAGGTACCTGGATTCGGTTAAGAATGATTTTGAAGTAATCGGTTTAACGTCAGAAAAGGCACTGAATAGGGGATCATGGAGGAACTGTATAAGGGGGGCTATGCTCCAGACTGAACTCTGAAAGGCATAATCAGTCTTAAATGATGATGATGATGATGATGATGATCACTACTCCGAGGATATTTACTTCTACGTTACACATGTTTCTTGCCGCTAACAAAATTCACATACGACCAGAATCTCTTTGGATTTTCTGCCAGGTTTTGAGACAAAGTTTCATTGTGGAAACTGTTATAGGCTTATTGATGCTCTTTATTAACTCAGGATTATTTGTTGCTAAGAGGTCAAGTGTGTTTTCACAACGGTTTACTACTCGCGTGAGCTCATGTACTAACTGCTCGAAATAATTTTCAGAGAATGCGTTTAGCACAATTTCGGTTGATATTTTATGCGTACCTCCGGAATTAAACATGTATTTTCGCCAACATATCGAGGGTAAATTAAAGTCACCACCAACTATTATCGTATGAGTCGGGTACGTGTTTGAAATCAAACTCAAGTCTTCTTTGAACCTTTCAGCAACTGTATCATCTGAACTGGGAGGTCGGTAAAAGGATCCAATTATAATTTTATTCCGGTTGCCAACAATGACCTCTGCCCATACTAACCCACAGGAAGTAACATTACAAATATATTTCAAGAATCACAAATAACTTCTGGCGGCCGCGTTTGAACCGGCTGCACTTACAACGGCTAGTGGCAGTACTATTTAGGGTAATGATTTTGGTTAAAGTAGAGCAATATATAAAAACAGGCAGTGAACCAGAGATCCCGGAAAATACTGGAAATGTTGTGGGACTTACGTCGCATCCAGAATTTGTGGAAGGGAGCAAACTTAATGAAATAGGGAGCACGTCTGTGCGATAAATGAAGTATCTAGACACGAGGAAAAGATGCAAAGATTCTCATACTTCTGAATGGGGAGCTGTGATGTCGTTGGCCAAACAGTGAGCGGTAAAATCAACATTATTAACTCCAGGACAATATTCATGTAATATTGTCACGATAAATGTGCATGTAAGACTATCCTGCGATAAAAATTCATATCTGGAGGATCTTCCAAAAGATAAAAAGTTGGCTGATATTTTTTATTTTATGACTGACTATAGTAATTAGAAAGATCGGCCTTCGGTTCCACAGGAAGATGTTCAACATATTCATTTACTGCTCAATAAAACTGTATCTGTTGAT
Source organism: Schistocerca piceifrons (assembly GCF_021461385.2). Taxonomy (NCBI): domain Eukaryota; kingdom Metazoa; phylum Arthropoda; class Insecta; order Orthoptera; family Acrididae; genus Schistocerca; species Schistocerca piceifrons. The sequence goes on from NC_060138.1 coordinate 776,715,297, forward strand.
CGTCAGAGGAAAAAGCTCTGACAAAAATGACGGATCGGGTAATAATATGGAGAAATAAAGATCCTTACTTCTAGCTCAGTAATGTAGTTGAAGGAGAAATAAACAACGTTCTGGAGAGAGAGAGAGAGAGAGAGAGAGAGAGAGAGGGCACCAACAGGAGAGAAGTGATTTAATCACAAGAGACAGTAGGCTGCTCATTACAGTAACAACGAACGAATATATGATAGAGCATTGAAGAGACCAATGTGCTGCTCATTACAGTAAGAAGAAACGAATATATGATAGAGCATTGGTAAGGTAAGGAAGTATATTCAAACTGGTGGAAACTTCGGATGAGACGCCCAGATCGACTAGATCACAGAGGTGGGTCAACTGTACCGCTCACTCTTAAGTAAACAATAGCCCGAAATGCTTAATCTACAAGAAAAAGATGGTGACTGACCAGGTGCAGAGGTCTGTTATAAAAATAGCGAGAGGGGATTGAAAACTAATGTGTTGATTGATATGTGACATGTTACTTAAGCCATTAAAATTCTGTCAACAGCTAGGGGAAATAGCAACCCTCCCAACTTCCCCCATGTTTAGTGTTAGGTTTACAAATGTTTTTCGTATAAAAGAACTATAGCTACTGAGTTCTGCATTTCAGAGGTGCGAAATTTTAAAATGCTTTTTATTGGAAGGGAGAAGCAAACTGCGCTGAAGAAGAGACTCTGGAGAAACAGATAGCGATGAAAATATACGTTTAAGAGTTATCATTACGAATGAAAGTCGTGTGGTAAAAGTAATGAGAGGCACTTTGTAGACATAAAACTGGAGGAATCTGAAGCTTTATGTGTAACACAGTGTCCTCCTACTTTGAGCAAATAAACTGCCAATGACAAAAAAAAACAACATACGTCGTGAGGAAAGGAGATGACAATGTACGCTTCGTTACCATTAAATGGATCAGCCAGAAGGCGTGAAAGAATAAAATCAAGAAGTAGAAGAGAAAATAAGAAACAACAAAAGGGCATATATATATATATATATATATATATATATATATATATATATATATATATATTCGAAGGAGATGAAGAACCAAGTCAGCAAGAAATGGAAGATGCTTGATATTTGACGGTGCTCGTTCTTCTCTTTTCCTTTTTTAATGCAAGTCCATCCTACTTAGTTCATCAAGGTGGAACAGAAACCAAGTGCAGTTTTCCTCGGCTACATTTTTGCGTTTTGCAAGGTAATTAGAAGAAAAATTTCAAAAAGTGTTGACGATAATCTTTCCAACAGGCGAAAACGACTTTGCGGTCGATGTTACAAAGGCACTAGGTATCACACAATAATTTAGTGATTGTTTCGTTTCTGGCGTTAGACTGTGGACGCACTAACAAATTGAAGCACAAAAGCAGTTTTAGCATTTTTTTAAAGGTTTAAAAACTGCTTAGAAATTCGTTTTCACATTTTCTTTTGGCCAGCAGTCCAAAATTGAGACATACCTCTTACACAAAATTTTCTTTATATTAATATTCTTAAAGTGGTAATGTATGACACTCTTTCCTTTGAGCTCCTTATGACATCAGATATTTTACAAATCTAATCTTTGATCATCCAATGACGTATTGTGCTCATCCTGAAGATTTCAAATGTGATCGCGCGTTTGGCCTTCATTCACGTTGATAGTCTTCAAAAGGTAATTGAGGTCGCATCTGAATCATCTAGACACCACAACACACCTTATCGATTTAAAATATAGGAGCAGTCTCCTCAACTTTGGACAATCCTCTGTTAGTGATAGAGAAAGCTCGAAATGAACATCCATCTAATTCATCGCCTTAGTAATGATCTATGAAAGAACCGAGAAGTCCAATTAGACAATGTAATGAACGTGACGATGTCGTTCCGTGTTGTTGTAATGATTTAGCTTCATTTCTCGCAATGTACGGACACAATAACTTAAACTAGATGACAGGATCTGCTGCCTCAAGCGAAATACACACTAAAAGGCATTTTTATATAGTAAGACGCACTGAGAACTACTTGATAACTCAAGAGAGCGCAGGCATTAAGTATCTAAATTTACAGAAGGCAGTTAAGAGCAGTGTAAACAAATAATTATATCTAAAACTGATAACCTTCAGTCTGGAACCGCACGACCGCTACAGTTGCAGGTTCGAATCCCGCCTCGGGCATGGATGTGTGTGATCTCCTTAGTTTAGTTAGGTTTAAGTAGTTCTGAGTTCTAGGGGACTGATGACCTCAGATGTTAAGTCACATAGTGCTCAGAGCCATTTGAATTGATAACCAAGTTTTTTTTCCAAAAACGGGAGAAAAGCAACAGAAATGATAGACCCATGTAATTCAAAATATAGTGTAAGTACTAAGCCAGCGAAGAGTCACTCTGCTTTTATAAATCGTCCTTCAAAGGTTTTTCAGGATGAAGCGTTTAAGATGTCGATTTTTCACGAAATTTAATCTAGTTGCAGTGGCGGTGTTCTGTATGTGTATACTGTTGATGATATTGCTATACTAATTGACTGTGGCATTTGCCACTTGACTGGATGCATACGACTCAAGTAAAATAATACCAGATTAAAACGCGTAACGAAAATTGGTGGTTTACTACTTTTACTGATATATCAGACATCTGAGAACGGTATAAATTTGTTGTAGATCGACAGTGATACAAAAGCTTAATAGAGCTTGAAAGGTAGCCTTTAAGTTCTGCAATATTTCAGTGTGACGAATAGTTACAATATTTACGTCAGGCAAGTAGCAGACGAAACGCGGTAGCTGTCTACATTTTTGCGCACCAGTAAATTTGTATGTCTGCTTCCCCACCGCCCTACTTCTGTCTCCCCCTCACCCCTTTCTCTCTCTTTCTTGCAGTTACTGACAGAGTTGCTTTGGAGAAGAAATGGTTTCCATACGGAAGGCTGGAGAATCTTTTGAACTGCAGAAAAGGACGATAGAGTACGTGTTAATTTTGCAGGAAAGCAATGTAGTTTCTGCCAGCCATATGACGTGCGTTCAGGGAACTTCCATCCCTCTTTGCACACAGTTCTGTGCTGCGGATGGAAGGTCATTCTTCAGTGGCTGGATGTTCGGGCAAGCTGGAGGCAGCCAGCTTCTAGTAAGCACGGCAACAGTTTCCATCGAGTAGTTGGTTTATGGGAGGTTGAACGGACCAGACTACAAAGGCCATCGTTCTCCATCGAGTGCAGCTGCGTAATTCACATAGTATAAAAGTAGCGAAGCAGTAAACGATGTTCTCAGATTCAGTTTCTCCGATTTAATTTTCAGTTTGGTTTGCCGAATTTTCAATTTTTGTGGCAAATTGTCACTAGCGCGTGCTGCGTGGCCCAGTTCTATCTGTCGCCATGTATTCTAATCCAAGTGTGTGACGATTAAATGCTGTCCCAAGTAATCGTTGAAAGTATTTTCTGTTTCAGTTGCAAACGACAGATATGTCCAAAACAACTTTAGCGTTGCTCCGTCTGCATGAGGCAGGACATAGTAGCTTCAGTTGTCTGGTCCTTCGTGGAAGGTCACTCTTGTTCCGAATACTATAACACCACTTAACTCTTGATGACTTGCCATTGTAGCAGGCGTAACCGATCTAACAAATACGCCAGACACTTGTTGTCTTATACTGGCTTATCCGAGAGCAGCGCCTTATTCTGCCTGTTTACATATCTCTGTATTTGAATGCGCATGCCTATACCAGTTTCTTTGGCGCGTCAGTATAGATGGTCGTAGTATTGCGTACACAAGGTATAAAAGGTACTGTCGGAGCTATCATTTGTACTGAGGTGATCCATGTCAAAAGGCTTCACACGTGATTGTGACCGCACGATGGGAATTAACAGACTTTGAACATAGAATGGTAGTTGACGCTAGAAAAATCGTTAGGTAATTCAGTATTCCGAGATTCACAGTGTTAAGAGTGCGCCGAGAATCATGAATTTCAGGCTGTTCTTCTCACCACGGACGACACAGTGGCCGACAGTCTTCACTTGACGATCGAGAGCAGCGGCATTTGCGTATAGAATTGTCAGTATTAACATAGAAGCAACACTACGTGAAATAACCGCAGAAATCAATGTGGGACGTTCGACGAACATATCCGTTAGGGCAGTGCGGGGAAATTTGGCATTAATGAGCTACGACAGCAGACGACAGACGCGAGTGCCTTCGCTAATACGTCTGTATCGTCTCTACCGGAGTCGTGACTATATCGGTTGTACCCTACACTACAGGAAAACCGTGGCCTGGTCAGATGAACCCGATTTCAGTTCGTAAGAGCCGATGGTAGGGGGTAGGGTTCGAGTGTGCTTAAAACTCACGAATCCATCCACACAGGTTGTCAACAACGTACTGTGTAAGCTTATGGTCGCTCCATAATGGTGAGCGCTGTGTTTACATGGAATGGACTGAGTTCTCCAGTCCAGCGGAAACGATCGTTGACCGTAAATGGTTATTGCAGTCATTTATGGACTTCATTTTTCCAAACAACTATGGAATTTTTACTGGACAATTCGAGCGAATGATCTGGCCACTCAGATTGCCAGATAGGAAGTACATCGAATATTCATGGGACGTAATCGAGAGGTAAGTTCGTGCATAAAATCCTGCACCGGCAACATTTTCTCAATTATGGATTGCTATAGAAGCATCATGGCTCAGCATTCCTACACGGGACTTACAACGACCTGTAGAGTCCATGATACGTCGAACTGCTGCACTTCGCCGGGCAAAAGAAGGCCCGACACCATATTATGAGGTATCCCATGACTTTTGTCAGCTCAGTATATAACAATCCTTTCTGGAAGCCCAGGCGACCCCCTCAGTGTGCTGTTCCCTAATAGAACTTAAACTGCACTTTTCGTACTTTACATATTGCCTTTATTGTTCAGTTATGGAATGCATATGTCCCTTTAGCTCTGTACATCACACATGAGGCGGGCAGTGAACACTCACACATCCGAGTAATGTGAGCCTTCGGCTGTTCACCACTAACATCTCTCAAATTGTAGTTGTTTGCGAAATAAATGTGCACATATTTTTCAGTTTGTAAATATTTATACATAAAGAAACTTTACATAAAGACATAAATACATTTATACATAAAGAGACTTTAATTTTCACGGTAGTCACAATCCTCTGTCCTTCCTGAATCCAATTGATTACTGTTTCCTTATCATGAAGCATTGCTTTTACGTACAGCACATTTCAGCATTTTGAAACAACAACAACTTAACACTACCGGCTACTATTAAATTAGCAATTCCCCTATAACTTTACTCCGGTGAAAGAATTTTTATTTTTTTGATGTGACTGTGTGCAATGGAAAAGTATCGGTTGTTTTCGTCTCTGGAAAGATTGTTAATGAAAGGAAACAATAGCAAAATAATCAGAATCGAACCAAGATTCTGTTAGCAATAAAATAAACTGTAATTATGCAGTAGGGAACGGTCGCCAGCCGAATTATGCAAAGTTGTAACATGTACTAGCAGGACTCATAAAGAAAGTTAACTATTGGAATTAACTTTACGTAATACTGAAATTCTGTTTTGTTGATAGGATATAACGCCGTAACGCAATGTAGCAAGTAATGTAACGGTAGTTTGACATGAACGACACAAGAGGAACATTAATACGTTTAGTGAATAACTGGCTTTTAATAACACTTACTATCTGTACATTACAGCAGGAAACTAATGATAATTACAGGCAAATGATAACTAATGGTGGAGCACAACTAACTTGGACAAGAGGTTCTTTTGTCCGTTTGATTATTATAAATTACTGCCATTGAAACAGATTTCAAGTAACTGACTCATTTGTACTGATTATTATTTGTATTCTCAAAAGAGATTCACTTCCTTATACTATTTAACTCTGATGGGTCATGTGATACCTGACTCTACTGTATAGTTTGAATTTTAGTAGCTATTTGCTTACTGTGGTAGACACCAGTTATAAGAGTGAAAGCTGCACTTCTTGAGTACTGTTTTTGTAACATCTAATTTAAATCTGCCTCAACTATTAGCATGAGGACACAGAAACTATCACTAGACTCGGATCTAAGCTGAACATTTTAGTCACAACGTAGTATTATAAACACTGTTAACTACATGATTGTGAAATTATAAACACTGTATATTGAATAAAAACAAACTTTAAACTCAATACTTTAAACCTTCTGTTAGCAGTTCTACATTGATGAAACTTAACTATACTTGTAAGATTATTATGATGAATATTTCAAAACTTATGCTCATTGAACAATTATGTTCTTTACAAATCCACAAAGTTTGTTAACCTTTGTTAAGGGAGGTAACTGCTTTCCAGTTGAGTGATATGGGATACTCGGAATTACCGTGGCACTTTGAATAGGACCCTGTATAGGTAAACGACTAAGGATAAAATACGGTGGCTCAACATGAAGTTTATAGAACACACGTAACTGGTCCTTGCAGTTATACAGTACTTAGCTGGTAATTTGAGTTGGGGATGGTGGCAATGTAGGTCTCCCGTGCTGTTCAAAAAAGGCGGAAAAAGTATCCATGGCTCTTGCTGTGTAAATAGCTCTGAAAATTCTCTTCTTAGCGTCGGATTTTCGTGGTACAGAGCCAGCCAAAGTATGCCATGAATAATAAGCCGAATTACGTCCACATCTGAGGCTATATATATATAAATGTTGCAGTTCTGCTCGCCTCGTTCAGTTCACAGGATCACACGATGCGCCCACTTCGCCTACTAACCAGCGGCTGATTCACGCCTCACAGGAGCCTTGCAGCTCCACTGCCAGATCTACCTTTTCTATTCCTGCCTAGCCACTTCAGTTGCGGAGGGACTTCCCTACAAGTTTTACATGATTATAAACATGCCTTCTCTATGCATGAACCAGAATTACAACATTTTCTTTCTCTGACATTACACTAATTTTGAAATTACTTCGATAGATTAACTACTTAAATTATCATAAATAATGATTAAAACATTTACGTGGATGTTACATCAAAGAGCATGGTTATAGAGAAGCCACATTAAGTAAAAACAAACAGAAAAGTCAATTACAGAGAATGTCAACAGTAGTGTTACAAGAGTACCAGTTAGATCAAGATCGTTTCGTGTGAAACTTTCTAGTGCATTCGTTGTGCACATGAATACCAATACGAAGTTGTACAAGCACAAATTTGAATGAGGGCACTAAAAGAAAAAAGTTATTTCTGAGTCAGTTGTAGGCATGAATTTTCTGTGGTTTTATGAAATAAATGATTACTGGGTACAGTCCATGTTGTCAGTCAGGTTCAAACTTCGGAACAGTTTTCACAGTAGTACAGCTTTCTCCCATGAATGCATTGCTAACTTTCAAGCTTTGTATATCGTTCTTCGTATAAATACTTGCTGTTAAACACTACAATTTGCTCGCTTTTGCTTTGCAAAACTACTGCAATGTGATTTAAGTTACGTTATCCTCGTTATTTAATGCACATTAAGGTACACGAAATAAATATGAGCACATTGACTATACAGGTTATTTATAAATTGTTCTTTAATGTACAATTTACCTTTTTGTAGTACGTTTCACTGACCACCCGAAAAGACATGGTGAGCTGTTTGTGATAGAAGATGTTCTTTTCGACCAAATATCAGTGAGCAGAGAGTGAGGATGAAGTTTCAATGAGGAATATTTGAGAGGGAATTTCTAATTACGATAATTAACTCATAACCAAGGAAAACCTCCCAAAACGTTTCTGGGTCTTTGATACCTTCACATGAGGCCAGACGGATCCAAATCACAGCAAGCAGGCTGTGTTTCAAAGTAGTTCCCAGTCGACAATATTTACCTTAGCCGAGTTTTTGCTTACGTTTTATTCTGTATCCTGATATGCAATGTAGGCTGTCTGAGACTGAACTTCAATGCCAGATCAGAATGAACTGCGATTGGGACAGTGTGATTTCCAATACGGAAGTATTTAGGGGAAGGCAATATCCGATTGCAGTATTTGCTTTTCAGCCAACAAAAATCACCCGGAAACCTTGGTCCTAATCATGGGTTTGAAGTTATCTTTTATCTGAGGTGGGACAATTTGTACAGGACAGAAATATTAACATCTGATGTGTCTATGTGAAACTGTTAGTGTGTGTAACAGAGTAAATCGATGTTTATTTAACAGTCGTCATTTTTTAAAATTTGTAATTTCTCATTCCTCAATCGGAAGGGAAGAGCGGGCTGCTTGAAAACTGATCCCATTTCTCGTTTCTTTCTAGTCACTTGTTTAAGTTTATCTGAAGATAGCAAGCTAAGAAGAAGGATGAGTTTTGTAACCTACATCTACATGGATACTCTGCAAAACACATTTAAGTGCCTGGCAGAGGGTAATATATTTCCTTGACTAATATTGTCCAAATAGTTCGGTGGATAATGTTGAATATATGTTGCATAATTGTTTAACTATGCTGAAACCTTAACTAATTTTATTGTTTGAATTATTAAAAGATGAACTATTCTTTCGAATTTGCAACATACGCCAATTCACCATTCGTCGTTGCCTGTTATGCTAATCCACGCCGGGAAAAGATGTGCTGTGGTGTTCAGCAGGTGCTTATTGCGTACCAGTTCGGTGAAGCTATAAGCTGTCCACGTACTGAAGTGTCCGGTCCAATTTATTATCAAACGTTACAATTGTACGGCAGTATGGCGAGGTTTGATCTCGCGTTTTCAATAAATTCGATCAATATCATTTCTGCGTGTCTCCCGGACCTGCAGAAACTGAAACCACTGCTCCGATATACCAAAAGTATAGCAGTATACACCAGTCGGTGTGAGGCGGGAATAAGGGCTTAATTGGTTCATTCACGTATGGTGCACTTCTGGAAAGTTGGCAGCCGCCGATTTTATCACTGGGCGTTGCGGGTTTGTTGGCACCAAGCGACACACTCATTAATATAAACTAGCGCGCTTACAAATGTGTTCTGGCGACTGTTATAAATATGCTCACCTTTTATTGGAGACAAATTCAGTCCAACTTTCTGTCCTCTGTCCAGCTCGATAAACAAAACTCTCGATTACTACACTCCTGGAAATGGAAAAAAGAACACATTGACACCGGTGTGTCAGACCCACCATACTTGCTCCGGACACTGCGAGAGGGCTGTACAAGCAATGATCACACGCACGGCACAGCGGACACACCAGGAACCGCGGTGTTGGCCGTCGAATGGCGCTAGCTGCGCAGCATTTGTGGACCGCCGCCGTCAGTGTCAGCCAGTTTGCCGTGGCATACGGAGCTCCATCGCAGTCTTTAACACTGGTAGCATGCCGCGACAGCGTGGACGTGAACCGTATGTGCAGTTGACGGACTTTGAGCGAGGGCGTATAGTGGGCATGCGGGAGGCCGGGTGGACGTACCGCCGAATTGCTCAACACGTGGGGCGTGAGGTCTCCACAGTACATCGATGTTGTCGCCAGTGGTCGGCGGAAGGTGCACGTGCCCGTCGACCTGGGACCGGACCGCAGCGACGCACGGATGCACGCCAAGACCGTAGGATCCTACGCAGTGCCGTAGGGGACCGCACCGCCACTTCCCAGCAAATTAGGGACACTGTTGCTCCTGGGGTATCGGCGAGGACCATTCGCAACCGTCTTCATGAAGCTGGGCTACGGTCCCGCACACCGTTAGGCCGTCTTCCGCTCACGCCCCAACATCGTGCAGCCCGCCTCCAGTGGTGTCGCGACAGGCGTGAATGGAGGGACGAATGGAGACGTGTCGTCTTCAGCGATGAGAGTCGCTTCTGCCTTGGTGCCAATGATGGTCGTATGCGTGTTTGGCGCCGTGCAGGTGAGCGCCACAATCAGGACTGCATACGACCGAGGCACACAGGGCCAACACCCGGCATCATGGTGTGGGGAGCGATCTCCTACACTGGCCGTACACCACTGGTGATCGTCGAGGGGACACTGAATAGTGCACGGTACATCCAAACCGTCATCGAACCCATCGCTCTACCATTCCTAGACCGACAAGGGAACCTGCTGTTTCAACAAGACAATGCACGTCCGCATGTATCCCGTGCCACCCAACGTGCTCTAGAAGGTGTAAGTCAACTATCCTGGCCAGCAAGATCTCCGTATCTGTCCCCCATTGAGCATGTTTGGGACTGGATGAAGCGTCGTCTCACGCGGTCTGCACGTCCAGCACGAAGGCTGGTCCAACTGAGGCGCCAGGTGGAAATGGCATGGCAAGCCGTTCCACAGGACTACATCCAGCATCTCTACGATCGTCTCCATGGGAGAATAGCAGCCTGCGTTGCTGCGAAAGGTGGATATACACTGTACTAGTGCCGACATTGTGCATGCTCTGTCGCCTGTGTCTATGTGCCTGTGGTTCTGTCAGTGTGATCATGTGATGTATCTGACCCCAGGAATGTGTCAATAAAGTTTCCCCTTCCTGGGACAATGAATTCACGGTGTTCTTATTTCAATTTCCAGGAGTGTATTTCACTTCCACAAATACACACAACTACAACCGACATTTTTCGCTTCAAATTTCAACTTGTGTCCCTAATGAAACAACATACATTTAAAAAATACTGTATATTACGCCACTATAAATTACTTTTATCGTTTGTTTCTCGTTCGTACTCGTTTGTTTCAGAGATTAACGATCGCCAGATTCACTCTTGAAAAGCGTACGAGATTAATTTTATATCGCAGATATACAGAGTAAACCACTACTGCACTGACAAAATTTCTGATGTTATTAGGGATATTTTCTGAGTATTTTGGTATAACAGACCCGTGATCTTTAACGACTCGTAATGGAGTAGTAATGTAATCGTGATTTCCTCAGCTTTGTTATCAAAAAAATCTGTGTTACTATGAAGATATTTTCACATTGAACAGGCTTGTAACATGCTATCATCAAAACGGAATAACACCAAAGGATCCGGTTATTCGTCAGCGCCTATGTACAGATGCAAAACTACTGTGATTTGGTTGCCGTCACTGCGGGAACAGCTGAGCATAGCGTCATCAAGCCGATTTTCCATTTCATTCAGGGATTCCATAGACAAGATCCGTGTCGCTCGATTCTTCATCAATAAACCTATCCATACCGTTGACCAACACTGTTAACGTTCAGCTAACACTGCTGAAATAACCAGCTGGACCGAGCAGTGCTTAATGCAAGCTTGAGCACAAATTGTAAAATACGTCTTACTGTCGCCAACAGCAAGTACCGTGAGTGAACGGAACAAGTTTGTCTCCAAACAAGACACACAGTGCATATCGTTGACATTTGCATTGTTGTGCAGATATTTTCAGTGCAATGCCGATACAATGGCTAAAAAATCAAATGAAATGTATTTCTATTATTATTATTATTATTGTAAATATAAATACAACAATATAAATACAACAGGTCTGAACATGGTGATAAGCCGAAACCGGTCATAAAGTGTAAAGAAATCTATGTGATCAAGGCGGACTTGTAAAAATAAAGGTGCTAAAAATAAAATGATCGCGGACTCATAAACAGATTTCATGTCTTCAATTGATAAGAAATGTATTTCGATATAGAAACAGCCAAAGTTGTAAGGTTCAATTTTTGTTTACTTAATGACTGATTTAGAATTATCTGAACCCATTTCCAAATCATCCAGGCAATAAAAACGGTATTTTCCGACATAGCATATAAGCCATGTCAAGATTATACATATCCGTGTAACAAAGCCACGTTTAACTATGAACAGTGACAGAACAAACATATAAATGTAAAAACAGACATAATGTCTTATGGGATAACAGTAATCAGTGATTTTATAATGTTACTTAAAATCCGTCTTGATTGCAAATTTTTTTATTATTCATATTATTCACATGATGTGACGTAGCATGTGAAAGTTGCTGGATTTGGACGGGCTACTCCCGTAACTGAAATATCAGATCTGAAGATGGTTCTGAATGAACCGAAACCGGTCATATGAATAATAAAAAAATTTGCAATCAAGACGGATTTTAAGTAACAATATAAATGTAATTACTGTCTAACGAACCACTGGAAACGAGGGGTCCCTTAAACCAAAATACTCGAAAAATAACCCGGGATAACGTCCAAAATTTTGTCCGTGGGGTTACGGTCACCCCCATATAATGATATTTTCTTACAAATCGTTACTTTTAGAATATTATTAATAAGAACACATTTTCCATTTAATTTTATAATTTGATTTCTGTAATTCTACTGAAGTATGACTATAAACGCGTTAAATAAACGTTGGAAACATTTCTGCCGTAGGTTCTAGTACACTTATCTGTCTGCTACTCCCCTCAGTGACATGTAGACTGCCGGCCGCGGTGGCTGTGCGGTTCTAGGCGCTCCAGTCCGGAACCGCGCTGCTGCTACGGTCGCAGGTTCGAATCCTGCCTCGGGCATGGGTGTGTGTGATGTCCTTAGGTTAGTTAGGTTTAAGTAGTTCTAAGTTCTAGGGGACTGATGACCACAGCAGTTGAGTCCCATAGTGCTCAGAGCCATTTGAACCATTTTTTGACATGTAGACTATCGCTGCAGGTTCTTCCCATTCGTAACAAGATGCTCAGACAATACAGTGTTATTAGGCGGGTAAGTGACCGAACTTCTCCAATTCGCCATTTATAAAAACTTTGTTCTTACAATTATATTTTGCCGAGTGTTATGCCTATGCTTAGGCAGTCATTAGTAATAGCGGAAGACATAAACGGAAATGGTCGTCTCCGATGAACCTGATCTGTTCTTGAAAGCAAGAGGCAAGAGAGGGACTCCTGATGAAGTAATACTAACAAACATCATCCGTAACGCAAGCCACCTCATCGACGAACTGCAATTCGCAACACCACGGTTCCTGCAATTCTTGTACAACGAACCTCAATAGAAGGAACTTCGTTGTTGTGAAATGCAGGTCAGCGAACATTTTACTACAAAAAATTAGCAGCAATGGTCACAAAAGAGACTTAAGAGAAAGAAAAAACCCACTGCAAATGCTAAAACAACTGAAAAACTCATGTTTTGTTACGAAAAACAAAATAAAAATAAAATTCAGTGAGAAACGACGAATAATAGGCATTCTTATCTACATGATAAAGAGCATTATACACGTTCTTTTTTCTCTTTCGTACCTCTTTTCTTGAATCACATGCTTTCACTCCATCTTTCCATAGGAAAAAAGTCTTTAACGAATCTTTCAGCATGCTCATACGATATGTCATTATAGCTCTCTGTTAAACAGTCCGAAGTACTTTTAGATAAATGTTTGGACCACAGACGTTGATATCTTCCGATTATATCACTGTTCACCAATTTAAATTGATAACTCTTTTTCCAAGGGCTTTTCCTGTCACCTTGTTGAAACAAACTCATCCTCTATTCTCTTTTGAAATTAAGCCTGCTGAAAATCACACTCGTCCTTAATTTCCTTGAATTTCCGACTCAGAGACACATCTTCTGTTATCTGCGCAGCTGTGAGACGATAGTATTTATCAGCTGGGTATGCAGAAACTCTCCCTCTTGAATTCGTGGCATATCCAGCTTGGTTCATTAGACCAAGCTTCGTGTGAAATGATGGAAGCAGTATTTCTTCAAGAACATTCAGAATCTTGCCATGCTCATGTGTTACGCATACATTCCATCTTTATTACAGCCATTTTCTTTTAATGTAGTGAGATTTATGGTCGCGAATATCCCACTCCCATGGGAAACATCTATCTTCATATAGCCTTCCAGCATTCCCAATATCACAGCAAATACCTGAATTCGTCGCATCCTTCTTCAGCATTCAGGGTGTTTGTTTTAACTTTAAATATCTCGATAACGACGCATCTACGGAAAAAAATGTTCTAGGTGAAAATCTGACATTAGATAAGGGGACATTCGTCTGTGCTGCAACAGGCCATCTCCTAAGCACAGCTCCTGCGTGGGCAGAGACAACTTTGTATTTTCAAAGGGGCATTCCCCCCCCCCCCCCCCCCATTTTAATCGCATATTTTTGTTCTACGTCAAAAAGCACTTATGGTTTACTGAAACCATTGTAAACGACAAATATCAAGTCTGCCTTGTTTTTTAAATTAAGAACTGATGTAATTGATTCTATATTTCATTTACTATGTAAACGTAAACCTCTGTGTTCTAACGGTTGGTATTTATGTTCGAAATTTACTTTAATGTTGCAAATTTGATTTTACAGTACAATATGGTTATCGTCTCAATGTCCGGCTAGAAATTACATTTAACTTGATCTAGGAAATATGACGTGGATGCACTGGTTTTCTGTTCCCATCGGGATGCTTGATGTCTGTGATTCCTCTTGCCTCTCACCACTGGAATGCTTGATTTCGTTAAGTACCCTTGCCTTTCACCAATGGGATGCTTGATTTCGGTGAGTATCCTTGGCAGGTGCGCCTGTCACTATCACTTCATGGACATTATATCTTGTTACAACAGATAAACAATGGAAAATCCAGGATGGATAATTTTCCATTGTGATAAGGATAGATGCTACTCGCCATAGAGCGTAGATGCTGAGTCGCAAATAGGCACAAAAGTACCAGTCTTTTTGTTGTGCCTATCTGCGACTCAACATCTCCGCTATATGGTGAGTAGCAACTAACCTTTTCATAGCATTATTACAATAGTTGTAGTTTGTATTCCGGAGGTTAGCGCGAGAGTTATGACAGTTGGCTGCAAAAACACAACGAAATCAATCACCCTGATGGTGGGATTCGAGGGATACCACCGAAAGCTAGTATTCCCGTAGGGAACACAAAACTACCTTACCGTACAAGTAGCGTATTTGCCAGAAATGACAACGTCTAGCCATATTATTTTTACTGCACAGTCATATTTGCAACACTCAGTTAACATTTGAACAACTCTATCAACGATTAGAACACGAAGATTTACATTTATATCGTACGTGAAATGTAGAATCAAATGTGTTGGTTCTTAATTGAAAAAAAAGCAGACTTGATATTTGTCGATTACAGCGCCGTCTGCCACGAATGGAAAACAATGGTTTGAGTGAACCGTACGTATTTTTTTTTTTTTTTGCGTAGAATCCGAATGCGCAATAAAAATGGTGGTAGTGGAGGGGGCGGGGGGGGGGGGGTCCGTTTGAAAATACAGAGTTGATCCCGCGCACGCAGGAGAAGTGGGCAAGGGGTGGCCAGTTGTACAGCGGACAGATCTCCCATTTACTACCATTCACTTTATACCTAGAACATTCGCTTGGAACGACATGGAGTTTTCGAGATACTGATTTGTCTCAAGTTATCTGTATACCTAGTGAAGCCAGCGTACGAAATTGGGCTTTTTATTTTCACTGTGGAGTAAAGTACCCTAGAGGCCTTCTTTAAGACGTATGTACGACGGTCACTCCAAACGAAATGCACTCTATTTTTTTTAAAATCCATATTTTATTCTACATGTTTGAAAGTTTTACAGTGTGTAGATACATCCTTTAGGAACTATATTTTCATTTCTCCACATAATCTCCATCCTTCTCAACTGCCTTACGCCATCTTGGAACCAGCGCCTGTATACCCGCACGGTAAAATTCTGGACCAACCTGTTGGAGCCACTGTTTGGCAGCGTAAACAAGGGAGTCATCATCTTCAAACCTTGTTCCACGAAAAGAGTCAGTTTCCCAAAAAGATGATAGTCACATGGAGCCAGGTCGGGACTGTAAGGCGGGTGTTTCAGTGTTGTCCATCCGAGTTTTGTGATCGCTTCTATGATTTTTTGACTGACATGTGGCCGTGCATTGTCGTGCAAAAACATAACATCCTGCTTTTGCCGATGTGGTCGAACACGACTCAGTCGAGCTTGAAGTTTCTTCAGTGTCGTCACATGTGCATCAGAGTTTATGGTAGTTCCACTTGGCATGATGTCCACAAGCAAGAGTCCTTCGGAATCGAAAAACACGGTAGCCATGACTTCTCCAGCAGAAGGTGTGGTTTTGAATTTTTTTTCTTGGGTGAATTTGCATGATACCATTCCATTGATTGCCTCTTCGCCTCTGGTGAAAAATGATGGAGCCATGTTTCATCACCTGTCACAGTTCTTCCAAGAAATTCATCTCCACCATTCTCGTACTGTTCCAAAAGTTCGCTGCATACCGTTTTTCTTGTTTCTTTGTGAGCCACTGTCAACATCCTGGGAACCCACCTGGCACAAACCTTTTTTAACGCCAACACTTTCAGTATTCTCCAAACACTTCCTTCGCCTATCCCAACGTAGCGTGACAATTCGTTCACTGTGATGCGTCTGTCAGCAGTCACCAATTCGTTAACTATCTGCACATTGTCTGGAGTGTGTGCAGTACGAGGCCTGCCTCTGCGAGGACAATCCTCAATATTGCCGTGCCCGCTTTCATCACATAACCTGCTTGCCCTCCGACTAACTGTACTGCGATCGACAGCAGCATCTCCATACACCTTTTTTAACCTCTTGTGGATGTTTCCTACTGTCTCGTTTTCACAGCACAGGAATTCTATGACAGCGCGTTGCTTCTGACTAACGTCAAGTGTAGCAGCCATCTTGAAGACATGATTTTGTAAGGTGTCAGGCAAATCCAACACCTTCCATGAAAACCCTGACATGATAAGCAAATCCAGTAGTATGTCACATAGCTCCCAGTAAATCGTGGCATTAAATTAACCAAAGTAACACGAGTAACGAGTGAGCAAATGGAATACCACAGACTAACACAAGAATGCCTAAATGCATGTCATACTTTCCCACCGTGAGACAGACGCAGTTCCGAGGGGAGAAACGTGAACAGAAGCCGAGAGCAGAACCGTGTTAAGCTAGAAGGCCCTACGATAAGGGACGGACACCCACGTCGCCAGCTAACCACCAGGACCACCCCCTAGCCCATGTTAAAAGCTAGAGCCCTCCAGAACAGTATAGATTTTACGATAACACTAAAAGGGCCACACCAGCCGCAAGTTTTAGCGTGAGACTTTTTCGCGTCTCTGTTACGTTGCAAACGTTAAAAACATTGCCCCACCACGAAAATTAACCGCCAGGACCACCCCCCAGCCCATGTTAAAAGCTAGAGCCCTCCAGAAGAACAGTATAGATCTTACGATAACACTAAAAGGGCCACACCAGCTGCAAGTTTTAGCGTGAGACTTTTTCGCGTCTCTGTTACGTTGCAAACTTTAAAAACATTGCCCCAGCACGAAAAGTATAACGTTTCTCATTGGATAGACAGAATTTTTGTAGGCGGAGCTTAAGGTTAACATTGAGACCCTGATTGGTCACATGAAAACACAGCCAGATTTTTTTTTTAAACCAACTTCGGTAAATTGTAGTAAGGAGAGGTTAGGAGAGTTGCTTCTGAGACGGTGAGCTGTATGGAGCTGCGCCGGCCGCCGCCCCCTGACGAACACCGACAACGTAATGAACGCTCGTGATGCCACATTTTTGAGTGCATAAGGCTTCACTCAGAACTGCAGTAGTCTCATCTGTTACATCCTCTTTTTACGTAATCCTAGTGTCGATTGTCAATTAAAGCTCATGGTATTCACATTTGCTACGTAAGTTAAAATCTGAAATGCGATGATTTTTCTGTTATATAATTATTGAGAAGCCACATCATCCACTGTAATTTACGACAAGTTAGATAAGTAATTAAAGATAATTGAGGGTCACTGTAGACCATTTTGATAGTTTTCTCTTTTGTGAAACTTAATTTAAACCTAGATTATAGATGTGATATGGCATAGGTCATCCTTCGATCCATTGTAGAACTTGGAAACCCATTCAGGGAATATTCGTTCACATTTTTGTTGAACACAGTTGGTTTTTATCGTCCTGTATTAAAACACTTCCTTTTATCAATAGTGAAATTTATAAACAATGTTTTGTGAGTAGAATAAAATTTCCAATGGTAAACTTAACTGCTTTTTCGACGTTATTTTACCAGCTAACTAAAAATAGGAAAGCCTTGAACCCTTTCCACTAAATTTAGTTAGTATTAAGATTCTTTTACAGGGAGTGCAGTGGAGCTGACGCTGAAATCATTAAGTATTTGGTTATATCATCGCTAGTCTCACTGAACTCTTCTGAACTCTACATGTTGTGTGTGGTCTGGCGTCTCCTTACCAGCAACAGGTACCAGGTTCAAACTAGTCAATTCCCTAAAAAACACGCTCAGAGCGTCGTTGCGCGAAAGTGGTAGGGAGACACTACGCAGAATGTTAGACTTTGACGGCGCCACTCACGGAAACAGGTTGAACTAAGTATGAAAACAAGCGGGAAGGATGTATCTACACAATGTAAAACTTTCACACATGCAGACTGAAAACTGCGTTTTTAAAAAAAATAGTGTGCATTTCTTTTGGAGTGACCCTCGTAAAAAATCACCATCTCTGTGAACAGTAACCAGAAGTATTCCTGACCAATAAATTCTGTTCGCAGATTTGAATTTGTTAAGAAGTACCCACTTGCATACCGGGTACAGAGTCGTTGTGAAACAGCGTAATGGAGAAGAACGAGAGGCGAGGCAGGGAGCGAGACTGTGGGAGGGCGGCGGTGGACCCAGTGCAGCAGGAGAGCGCGGGTTCGGCTGGCGCTTTGTCAGGCCGCCGATCTGGTTCTTCTCTTGATCGACTATTTAGGAAAGCAGTCGAGTTTCTATTCTAGATATTAAGAGCATTAGCGAATTCGAATCCAACATGCTGAAGGTTCTTTTAGGTATGTAGTTTTCTTGCACGTCAACTTTCTTTTCTCCGCAACACTTTCTCATTTTTCAGATTCCTAACGCTCACAGGTCAGTCAGGAGCAATTTTTCTTTCTCGCTTTCGGTACCTTTACTATTGTGTGAACAAATGAACGCCAGATTCTGTAACTGTAACTGCTAGTGGGACGTACTAAAGGGAGTATAGTACTTCGAGGATAACGTACCGATGAACACACCATGTTTCTTGGTTAGCAGCCAGCCTAGTGACCGATATTAGAATCGTTTGAAGGAATGCACACCAGAGACCGCCATAAGCACTTTCTAGCATTTTCTACTATTGTTATCGTTGTGAGATGTGAAGCTGTGTTGCGTGTTTCATTTCGCTGGTCGGGGTGGCCGAGCGGTTCTAGGCGCTACAGCCTGGAACCGCGCGACCGCTACGGTCGCAGGTTCGAATCCTGTCTCGGGCATGGATGTGTGTGATGTCCTTAGATTAGTTAGGTTTAAGTAGTTCTAAGTTCTAGGGAACTGATGACCTCAGAAGTTAAGTCCCATCGTGCTCAGAGCCATTTGAACCATTTTTGTGCGTCATTTCTAAATATTTTTAGTTCTACATACACTGTCTAGTCACATTAATGTGACCAGTCAAAAGCCTGAATAATCACCATTTGCAGTGCGGAGCGCTGCGAGATTTGCAGCCGACTCCAGTGCTGTGGCCAGCTGCGCTAGGTTTCTCGGTTGACGACTGATGGCGCGAACGGTCCGATCTAGCTGGTCCCATAGATTCTCGATTGGGTTTAAATCTTGGGAGTTTGGTGGCCAGGAGAGCACGGTAAACTCATCCTGGTGCTCTCTGAACCACGCACTGCAAACTCTGTGACACGTTGCGTTGTTCTGCTGGTAGATGTCATCGTGTCGAGGAAAAAAAAACTGCACGTAGGGGTAGACATGGTCCTCAAGGATAGATGAATACATGTCTTGATTCATTGTCCCCCTCAGAATGACGAGATAACCCAGGAAATGGCAAAAAATATGGAAATTTGTGGTAAGGACTATGGGACCATAAGGACTATGGGACCAAGCTGCTGAGGTCATCGGCCCCTAGGCTTTCGTACTACTTAATCTAACTTAAACTAACTTACACACTAAGGACAATACACACGCCCATGCCGGAGGGAGGATTCGAACCTCCGACGGGAGGGGGGGGGGGAGGGGGGGGGGGGAAGCCGCGCGACGAGAAATGGCCTCCAACCTCCTCGACCCTTCCAACCATTGTTACAGGTAGTTTCTTTTGAGATATTTCATGCCGTTCAGGCCAATATCCATTTGTCCGATGGAGCATAAACCTTGATCTATCTGAAACGACCACCTGTAGCCACTCGGTGGACATCCACTTGATGTTCTGGCGTGCAAATCCAGCCTTCGTCGCTGGCGAACAGCAGTCAGCTTGGGTGGATGAACCATGCATCTCCTGCCGAGGTCCACACACAGCAACGCTCGCCGCATAGTCGTTGAGGAGGCACTATTGGTAACCTCTTGGTTCATCTGAGAGGTCGATTGCTCAACAGTTGAACGTCTATTCGCCCATACACATCTCCGCAGCCGTCGTTCACCCTTGTCATCTGTGGCTCATGGTGCACTACAGTTACCTCGGCGCCGCTTTTGGATAGCGTCATTTAGCCACGCATGGTATAATTTAACCACTTCGGCACGCGACCAGTTTACAAACTTAGTCGTTGCCTCCACTCTTGGCCCGACAGCCAACAATCACGTCCTTTTTGACTTTAGATAAATTTCCACATTACCACAAAGTCCCCTCGACACGCTTCATACATCCTTCACTGCTAGTACTGCCACCTGGGCACTGTGCGTTGACGTCGGACATAAGCAGTGGTCACATTAATGTGGCTGGACTGTGTATGTAAGTGCTGTATAATGTATTAAAGCTATCCGACAGATAATCCACTCTACTTTGGTCGCGCCCCATGTTGTACCTCGCAACGAAAGGAGGTCTACTATCGTAGAACATCCAGTGACCGCAAATAAGTTAAGTTTTTTTAATGCCTCAACAATTGTGCTTTGCTTTAAAATGAAAATATTTGTTATTTTTCAACAGCTTATTTCAAAACGTATTTAACTATTAACTACCTTTTGAAAATACTTCTACTTAATTTGTTTCCACTTAATACTTATTGGTATATAGCTAAAAAATAATGTAACGAATAGAGTATTAAATGTAGTCTTGACAGAATTTTTCGATTCAATACCTTTAAATATCAATAGAAAATTTATTTCTAGATACATAACCATGTTGGCACTTGAACAGTTTCTCACGTTTGGTGAAACCTTACTTCTCAGCAGTAATTTTTTTAATTACAGAGAAAGACAGATCCACATAAAAAGTGATTACTGTTATTAAATAATGGTGTAAGAAAGAAGCTACATTAATGTGCTAAAATCGAGGACAAAATTAGCCTCCGCATGATGTTTCACTGCCAAGTAACATAGCTCAATGAAACTTGGACCATGCATGGAAAGTAGGGCTACCGTGTTGTGCAGAAGATACTCGTAACTGAAAGGAATAAACAATGAGACGAACAAAAATGACACTTTCAATCAAAGACAATAATTAGACTGATGTCACCCCAATTTATGATGTTCTTCCTTGGGCATTACAAAAGGCGGGACATGGTTCTTCATAGGGTGTATGACTACCACAGACAGCAGTGCATGGTCTGCGAAGTGCTCTCATGCTGTCCACAAGGTTATTAAGGAGTTCTTGTGGTAGGGCGTTCCATTTCTCCAGCAGCGCAGTTGATGACTGCTGTAACGTGCACGTGGACGTGCTGAAATACCTCTTCCAAACGTATTCCACGCGTGCTCGAGGAAACGGGCATGGCAATCCATTCACTGAATATCCTCTCGTTCCAAGATCTCTTCCACCTGCGCAGACCGTGGGGTCACGCACTGTCACCAATAAAAAAACAAGTCAGGGCCGAATGCACCCATGAAAGGACACACATGTGAAAGCAGCACAGGATCACAAATCATTGACAGGTGGGTGTATCCCGTTTAGTGACATGGAGGTCAGTACGGCCATGCAACATTATGCCTCCCCATGCCATGACACCTGGACTATCAAAACAATCATGTTCGACAATGCTGGACATTCTCTGATATGGCAAGAGACGGAAACACGTGATGCACGCAAGGACATTGATGAACTTGATTATTTTCGGGGTCCAATTGTTATGGTGTGGGGAGCCATAATGTTGCGTGAATGTACAGTCTCCAAATCTTTGAACAAGTGACGCCGTCCAGTCAACGTTACTGTGACACTGTATTCCTTCCACATGAGTGTCTTTTCAGGGACGCATTCGGCCCTGACTTCATTTTTGTGGGTGGCAATGCGCGACTGCATCGAACTGCGTAGATGTAGGAGCTCTTGGATCGAGAGGATATCGAGCGAATGGACTAGCC
Source organism: Schistocerca piceifrons (assembly GCF_021461385.2). NCBI lineage: Eukaryota > Metazoa > Arthropoda > Insecta > Orthoptera > Acrididae > Schistocerca > Schistocerca piceifrons. Next base: position 776,737,494 of record NC_060138.1, read on the forward strand.
TCCCCGTTCCCCCCACTTAAATTCCAGTGAGCAAGTGTGAGATATGCTGGGGAGACGTATTTCAGCACGTTCATATGCACCGAAAACAATCCAGCAGTTTTCAGCCGCGCTGGTGGCGGGATGGAACGCCCCACCACCAGAATTTATTACAAACCTTGCGGCCAGCATGGCAGCCCTTGTCAGAGCATACACTCCTGTCCGCGGTGATGACACACTCTACTAAGAACCACGTCCCGCTTTTTTTAATGTCTGTTGAACAACGTCATAAGTCACGGTGACATCGGCGTAATTTTTATTTTTCAAAAAATGTGTCATTTTTGTTCGTCTCATTGTGTATTTCTTCCCGCTACCTTCTACTATAGTGAAGCAGTTTTTTCTATGCATGGTCCAAGTCTCATTAAGCTATGTCGCTTGGCAGTGACACATCACGCTGAAACGCCTGGTTAAATCCGCAGAACAGAACAGGTAGTTGGAATTGTGGAAAGGGGCCAAATTTTGAGCTGCTGTCAGTTACACTCGAACACATATAACTTTATTTAGTTGTCCAAACATTACAGCGCAAATTTCGGACCTTAACTATCGACTGAATATGTCACACAATCTTATGGCTTAAGGGCACAACCTCTTTAATTTTTAAAACGCCTGAAGGCCCAGGATTTAAAAACACAACTACAATAAATTTTCAAAGGCAGAAGGTCCAAAGATTTATCGTTAAATAATTTTGAAAAAGGAGGCTGAAGGTGCAAACAATCTAAGACTTAACAATAAGGAATTTTACTTTTAAAACGGCTGAAGGCCCATGATTCAAAACACAACTACAATAAATCTTTACAAGGCAGAAAGCCCAAGGCTTTATCCTTAAATAATTTTTTTTTAAATGAGGCTGAAGGCCCAAACAATCTAAGATTTAACAAGTAAGGAATTTAAATTTTAAGACGGCTGAAGGCCCATGATTGAAAAACACAACTGCAATGAATTTTCAAATATATATATAGGGTGTTACAAAGAGGTACGGCCAAACTTTCAGGAAACATTCCTCACACACAAAGAAAGAAAATATGTTATGTGGACATGTGTCCAGAAACGCTTACTTTCCATGATAGAGCTCATTTTATTACTTCTCTTCAAATCGCATTGATCATGGAATGGAAACACACAGCAACAGAACGTACCAGCGTGACTTCAAACACTTTGTTTCAGGAAATGTTCAAAATGTCCTCAGTTAGCGAGGATACATGCATCCACCCTCCGTCGCATGGAATCCCTGATGCGCTGATGCAGCCCTGGAGAATGGCGTATTGTATCACAGCCGTCCACAATACGAGCACGAAGAGTCTCTACATTTGGTACCGGTGTTGCGTAGACAAGAGCTTTCAAATGCCCCCGTAAATGAATGTCAAGAGGGTTGAGGTCAGGAGAGCGTGGAGGCCACGGAATTGGTCCGCCTCTACCAGTGCATCGGTTACTGTTGTTGAGAAGCGTACGAACACTTCGACTGAAATGTGCAGGAGCTCCATCGTGCATGAACCACATGTTGTGTCGTACCTGTAAAGGCACATGTTCTAGCAGCACAGGTAAAGTATCCCGTATGAAATCATGATAACGTGCTCCATTGAGCGTAGGTGGAAGAAACTAAAATGAGCTCTAACATGGAAAGTAAGCGTTTCCGGACACATGTCCACATAACATCTTTTCTTTATTAGTGTGTGAGGAATGTTTCCTGAAAGTTTGGCCGCACCTTTTAGTAACACCATATATAAATATAAATATATATATATATATATATATATATATATATATATATATATATCTGTGTGTGTGTGTATTAAATGAGACTGAAGGCCCAAACAATGCAAGACTTGACAAGTATGGAACTTTCAATTTTAAAACGGCTGCAGGCCCATTATTTAACACCCAACTAAAAGCACAGAAATTGAAACCATCGGCTATGATATATTAAAATACGCAAATACCAATAAGAAAAGGCAGTACAGACAGCGGCGCTCAGATGTTTCCGGGGGTCGGTCTGCACTTGAAATATTAACCCTCGCTTAGGGGAGACAGGTAGTCGGCCCAACTATATCCGATCGGCCGGCAACCCAACCAAGAGACAGTCAACGGACCCACCGACAAGACGACCTGCTTTCCACTCGACCAGTACACAAGGAACTCCAATGCCGAAACGTAAAAGGCGTAGCCGCCCACAACCAAGTATGCATAAACTGTCAAAACTATACACACGTGTTGGACAGCGACAACACAGTGAGGAAAGGACACTGCCTGAATTTTACGTCAGCAGCCAGGGCAGGTAACCAGAACGCTAACGGCCAGAAGGCAGAAAGTTGGACTTCAAATAGCCAAAATACAGTTAAACTCCACCAGATGGTGGCCAAACTTTCGCCACCTCGAAACACTCGCTGTTGCTCACGGGAATACCCCCAACACTCAACCATACAAACCAACAGCACAATGTGAACAGATTGGCTTCGGTAATTAAATCACCACTCAACCATAATGTTCTGGGTCGCTGAGCCACTAACCTCGTAGCAATCGGAACAGCTCCCACACACTCCGACACTGCGCAGAGACCGCCAGCGGGCCCGGCCCACTGAGCCGCGCGGAGATTTCCTGGCTGATCCACACCAACTGATCGACTCCTCGCACACCAGCACAGAGACAGCACTAAAATAACTGAGTAGTTAACATCACAAGCTACACACAATTTCACAAACACAAGGACGAAGAACGTAACCAATGCTAAAAGCAGTGACCGAGCGATGACACGGCCGAACCACAAGTTGAGACACACACCGCCAATCCATAAGCGACCGGCGAGCAAATACACGTCGTCCGGTAAGACGCCCAACCGACGATCAACCAAGACCGTCCCCAGTTCAAGTCATGTGTGCCGGCGACGGTCGGGTGAGTCATGGCTATCCAAGCCTCACGACTGCTCCGACCCGACCGACTTCCGCCGCGTCCCAACTCTACGATTGCCGGGTCCGAACTGCACTGCAGGCGCGTTCCAACTTGCTGCACGACAGACGTCAACCCGGAAGTAATAGCAGTCAGCAAAGATAATACGGCAGGGCAATATCGATAAGCGCTGCTGCTGCCGCTCACGGGCAGGCAAAGCAGCAACTCAGTGACAACAGAAATTGAAACTAACATAAGAAGGTGGTAGTGTGGAAAAAAAACAGGACGTAAAATAAGAGATGGCGGGAACACGAGCCACGCACGGGTCACACGCGAAATTACTTTAAATTTCGTACACCAGTGTATTACAAATCTGGCTAGAGGTGGAAGTCCGTAAAACGTTCCTGGGTGCAACAATCTCCCCTACCCACTCCACTATCAGAAAACGGACATTTGAAATTGTCCTCAGCGAAAAACCACATACAGAGAATAGATTACATCTAATGAGAATCTGACTCCTTTGATATTCGCAGTTTGTCGTAGTTCACGAGCAAGGTTTTCTCGCTACGGCTGGATGGACAAGTTTATCCGTGTGGATCGTTTCATTTGTTGCGTCAAGCATTCGGAGCCTCTGGAGCAGGCTGGTCGATTTTAAACTCGTCAAAGAAGTAAGGATGAGATGGGACGCAGAATACGGCAAATGGAAAATCGGCTCTGGAGTGAACAGAGAGGTCGGCGGACTGCGAGCAGCTCATAAAGACGTCTTTAGTGCATTAAGCGACGTCGACGACCTCGCACTGGGGCTGTGCGAATTCACCGCAGCCTAGATGAGCCGTCACGGCACGCCCATATCCTCCAGTTCCCATGCAACGTCATAGCTCAAGAAGAGCTCGTAGCGGCTCCTCAGTGGCAGCACTGTAATTCATAATTATCATCATCATCATCATCGTCATCATCATCACTGCCACGATTGCTCTTTGTGAGCAGTGTTCTTCTGTAGAAGATTATTCCATTCTTTCCTCTCTAGTGGCAAACTCCTTCGTTTCTGAATTTCTATATTCCTTATGTTCTCTCTTACGTCTTTCTTCTACCTCATCTCCTGGTTTCTAATTATATGTTAATACCTTCTTAATTGTTCTTTCATAGCTCTCAATACATGTCCTGCCCATTCCAACCTTTTAATCTTAATGTAACTGACAACGTCTAATTCATTATACAGATTATATAAACCATAGTTGAATCTACTCCACCACGCACCACATTTTCTTCCACCGTGACAAGAATTTGTCTCAGGATCTATCTTTAAAATATGCCAAGTTGCTTTTCATTGAATTTCGTTAGTGTCCATGTTTGACCACTGTATATAATCACTGGATTCACTAAATTTTGATGCATCATAGCTTCAGTTTTTCAGAACATCAGCTTAGATTTCAAATATTTGCTGAGGCCATGGTAGCACTTGCTGGCGGAAAATATTCTTTATTGTATTTAATAGATGACAGTGTTCACACAGTTTACTTCTGATACAAGGTAAATGAAAGTACACACATGAAAGTTATGTTTACTAATTTCTATAAATGTCGGCTCATTAGCATAACCTTTGTTAGTTATGGACAGATATATATTGTGCCTTCGGTCATCTGTACCTCCATCTTTATAGCAGCTCTTTCAAGATTTGTAAACGTTTCTTTCATTGCTCTTGGCGTTGTTGCAATTGTATCAATATCTTCTGCATAAGACAGCACCTGAACTGATTTGTATGGGACAGTCAGTACCTCTGATATTGATGCCCACATCTCTTACAACATTTTTCGAGGCTGTAGTAAAGAAAAGGCAGGATTATGTATCTATCCAATTTATACTTTTTTTGGTAACAGCACTTGATAGCAAATTCTGTATTTTAACTTGACTCTGTTTTCCATAGTAGCTTTCAGTAAGTCAATCAATTTATTAGGAAGTCCTAACTTTTCCATTGCTATATACAGCTTCCTTTTTTCAACACCGTCATAAGCCGGTCTGAAGTCTAGAAAGAGGTGACTTGTCTCAATCCCAAATTCCTTACATTTTTCTGGTACCGTACCTTATCGAGAAGCTCTCATCAACAGTGGATGTTCCTCTATGAAATCTATATTGACAGTAACCAAAAGCATTTTCGTCATTGGATGCATGTCTGCTAAAGAGGATACTGGAGACTATGAAATATTTTATATGTTGTAGGTAATTAATAGGCAAATTCCCCTGTAGTGACTCCGTAGGCTTCCCTGGAGTAATAAATCTTGAAAGTCTGTTTGGGTTTCCTGTCGGATACTGAAATCAACTCGATTCAATATTTCGGCGATCCAACTATTCACCACCTTCAGGAGAACACTGCCTTGCTGCTGAATCCGGTTGAGAACTGAAAAATTCCCCTGTAGTTAGACCGCGCTGTAGTATCATCTTTCTTGTGTACTGGGCATATGACACCTAGGTTCCATTCAACATTGATACTTTCATGTGTCTATATCTTAATTAGAAGCTAGGGGAAATGTTTCAAAAACTCATTTCCCACGTTTTTAACTTTTCCTAGTATTACATAGATTCCTACAGCTTTATTATTCTTCAGTATCTTGAACACTGCTCCCAAGTTGGTGCTGGTCCGTCTGCTTCTGAGTTCCTTGTATTTACAGGGAGTAAGATTCTTGGTTCACAGCTAAACCCTTATACAGCAGTTTGTTAAATGTTTTGATTGTAATATCAATGTAATATAAAGTGTGGGTTTGTTTGTAAATAACTTTCCTGGTACTAGTCACGATTTTATTTTATACGATGCGTTTCAGGAAATAACCCTATTTTCAAGTGCGTTCTCTCTGTGTACTTTGCCGTTTTAGTAATGTTTACGATTTGTGATGATCTGCTTTGTTTTGTTGACTTTATCACAATATATAAAAACGCGCAATTTTTAGTTATTATCCATTTTTATATGTAGTTAGTGGCGAAATTTGGAATTACTTGTACTTAAAGTTTTGTTATGGCATATTTGGCCGAGTCTCATGTAAACATCACATTCTGTGCACAATGTACAGCTAGAATAACTTACATACACAAACAGTTACAAAGTTGTTTTTAGATGTAGTGCATATTACATCGAGAATAACTTATATAAACAAACAGTTACAAAGTCGTTTTTAGATGTCAACAGAGATTATGTAACAGGCCTTCCACAGACTGTGATATGCTTATCTCAACAATCTGGATGATAATTTTGCTTATATTTATTTTACAATGGAGATTATTTCTATTTGTTGCTATTTTTATTTAACTATACTGTTAAAGCATCTGAAGAAACTCACTTTCAAGTTTTTCATTTAACACTTTTTCTTCACATTTTCTGTAATGTGACCATATATCCAGCTCTTCTGACAAATCCATTTTATGCAATTTATTCGGTTGATGGAGTACTTTGACACTTTGATCTACTTTTCCAAACGAAAGTCCTGTGTAACGTATTGTGTGGCTATTCCTGATTTTGTGTGTCTGTTGCATGTGTAGGCTTTAATGTGCTCTACATAGCTGGCGTTGGAATTTCTGTTCGTCCTAGGCAGAACATGGAGCATTCCTGGCATATTACTTTGTATATTCAAAAGGTTGAATATGGATCACGGTTACACTTTATATTATATATTCGTTTTTGTTGTACTTTATTAGATGTAGAGACCCAAACTTTTATTTTGGGATCTATGAAAATATTTGCAATCTTCTGTGATATATTGCCAATGTATGGGATACTAGATATACAATTGTTTTTTCTTTTCTTTTTCTTCTGTGGTGCACTTTGTGTTTGAATCTTTCTGCACTTTGTCTAGGACTGTGTCAACCATGGAAACAGTATAACAATTGGCAACTGCAATCTGTTTTACTATTTATTGTTGAATTTTTTTTTGGTTCAAAGGTATTTTAATTGCCTTAGATAGAGAAGTTTCATAAATTCAATAACCCCTGTGTATGCAAGTTTCTTATGTTTTATAAGGTTCTTCTGGATTACGTTTGAGTAAGGATCGGTAATGTCAAGTGATAAGAACTGAGCAGCTTGGGAAAGCTTTTGCGTTTTCGTTCTTCAGCTATTATCTTGCTGTTTTTTACAGAGTACATTCTTTCATGTGTATAATTTTTCATTAGTAAGTTATTCAGTTTCTGCGACAGTTTGTGTACTGGGTCATTTATAGAGTTTACCATGGGAGTATCAGATTACCTTCTTTGTGTATTTTTGGCTGTGATTATAGTCACGGTGCCTTTGGATTCATGTATGTCAGATATTCCTTTTCAGTTTCCGTCAACAGGAAATGTTTGTTCTTTAGATTTTTCTTAATTTTACTTTGAAATTGTTTTGGCCGTTATTTATTAATGCAATGAGTATTTTTTTCTGTGTGCTCCTTTTCTTTCATCACTACTAATGTCCGGTTTTGTCTGTGTCGCTAAAAATTGTAATATCTTCAACATATCGCGGCCCTGTCAGCAACTGTGCAAATTTTAATTTTTATTTTAATAATTAACAGCCTCAGTTGCACCGATTACCTAGAATTTACCTAGGTTTCACTCAGGATAACCCGACCTTATTAAATTATCCATAAATTATCGTCAGACGATAATTTATGGATTTGTAGTTTTAACTTGACGATGTCCACTATGGAAAAACTGTAGATACTGTTATTCTAAAGAAGGTTGGGTTATGCCGACTGAAACCTAGGTAAATTCTAGGTAAACGGTGCAACTGAGGCTGTTAATTATTAAAATAAAAACAAAAAACAGTAGTTAAAAGTTATTCCAAATTTCACCACTAAAAATAAATAAATAACTAAAAATTGTGAGTTTTTTATACATTTCAATAAGTCTACAAAACAAAGCAGCACTGCACAAGTCCAAAACATTACTTAAAAATGATATAGTACACAGAGAAAATACACTTGAAAATGGGGGTCACATCCCAAAACGCATCAAGTAAAAGTTGAATGAAAGAAAATCGTGACTGGTAGCAAGAAAGTTGTTTATAAACAAATCCATTGTTTTCATAGTTGCAAGGTGTCACGAAACCATTTATAATTTTCAAAATCAGGTAATATAATGTAACATACAAATACACAATAGTAATTCAGTGTTAATATGCAGCAGTGATACATCATTGATATTACTAATATATACAAAATTAGCGAGTACACTACTCAGAGAAACTAATTTTTTTACACAAATGTGCATTTACAAGTGTAATCATCAGGTTAGTTGTGGCATTTAATTTTTCTACAGCTGCATAACTTCTGTCTGTAACTTAATAAGAGTAGATCTTGCAGGATATTGTTTCAAAGCCACGTAAAGTTTGTTTGCTTACTAAACTAGCAGTAGTTGTTGTTTTTTAGCCTAATAAATATTAACACACACAGCACATTAAGAAACAACACAGATCTGGATTAAATTAGATCCGCATGGACTGAACATACCGAGTTTTCCCGAAGAGTTCTGTTCATGCAGATAATAGACTAACATGGGTAGTACCACATTTAGATGCCAGATTTGTAATTCAGTATCAAGCCCTCTTTCCATGTCAGTGTTGGTGAAGGGAGATTTTTTCTGTTCTTTTCTGTCTTCTTTTTGTTCTCTTCTTAAAATATGTCATAAATTTATAATTTCCTAGTTTCAAATTAACGTATTTTTCTTTAAAAGATAAGTATAACTACTACAATTAAATAAAAGATAATGCCAAAGAGCAGAAAAAAGGACTCCATGAAGCCCCACCTCCACATGGTGCTACGTGGGCAACCATGTGTGCAGCCTCAGCTATGTGGCACAAGTCTGCTGGAAGATGGGGGTGATGGGTACTGGCTAACAGGTCTGTGTGGAACACGATGGTCTGCATAAAGTAATAAAATGGCAGGCCATAGTAGTCATAATGCAGCTTTGGGAAAAAATCATCACTACTCAAAAGTGAGCCATTTGTATTTATACATAAATTCGCCCTGGGCTGGAAGTCCTTTTGGCTCTTACTCAACTTTTGATAAAAGCTCTCACTTCATCCACCTCTTTCAGCTGTTTCATTTCCAGTTCTTTCCTGTCATGTTCTCTCTTTTGCTTTTTGTGTAACCTCTTTTCTTCTCTTCTTGTTATCCTGAAACCTCTTACACGTTTTCGGGTACGGCTTGCCTTTTGCATTCTCATGAACGCCTCATTTTTAATTGCTGGTAATTGTTTGCACTCTTCATCGAACCAGCCATTCCGTATGACACAATCTTCTCTTCCTATACCATCGTCAGTAGCTTTTGGTAAGGATGTCTTTTAGGTTTTTCCATATTTCTTTGATACAGTCACGGCCGTGAAAGTGTGTCAGTTTTTCCTTGAGTGCTTCAGAAAATCTGTGAGCCGTCTCGGGGTCCCTGCGCTTAACCGTATCGAATTTTCTTACATGAGATTCACGTACTGTTCTTGTATCAGATATTCGACTTCTGATTCTTGTTATTTACAAGGCAGTGGTTGCAACCAACATTAGCACGTACGGCGGTGTCGGTCTCCCGCATCGTCCCCTATGCTCCTCGAAGTATGGGACCTCATCATCATCATAGCTTATAACATTCATTATATTTGACAGATGTCCTACATCTGTTAATGATAGACAGTTTGATTAAATGTATTCACATCTGAAGATTTCTCCGTTATTTTATGTACTGTATGTCTTTGTGGTTAAAAATTGTACTGCCCACTACCATATTTCTCGGGGAAGCAAAGTGTACAATTATGATCCCTTGTCATTTGAATTGTCATGTAGAGCACATTTTTCCAATAAAAGACCTACTTTCATATTTTAACATTCATATTTTCAAAAATTATCTTACAGTCTCCTCTTGGACACCCAATGAATACTTCATCTAACTCTTAAAAAAAGCATCCTTCTCTTCTTCACTCTTCACTCTCTGATCCTGAGTCTCCACAATCTGTGTTATTTCGCCTGGAAATCTGTAATAATAGGATTTTTTCTTCTTATGTGCAATAAAATCAATAGCAATCATGTGATCTTTGTTTTGGCTGCTATAGTATATCATATGCTGTTTCCTTTCTGTCACTCCTTTACCTAACCAGCTCTCCTCCTGAATATAAAGTTGATACTCATCCATCTGATAAAGTGATTTTCTTAAAGCTCTAGCTTGATACGTAATCCCACGTTCTTTAGACCTTCACCTGTTCATCGTAAACAGATCACGCCTTGACTTCTGCAGGTTGTGTTGTCAGCGCAAACCAATGCCATAAATCTTGAAGTCCTTATGTTTTTTGGGACACTTGGATCAAATGACACTATGGAAACCGTAATTTGTATTTTATCTTGCCATCAGTGTAGCTTGCTAATACTGCACCACATGCAGGTTTCTGATAGGTACTATCTTGACTAGACTGGCAGCTGTCAGTGAGCCATGGCTCCTCATGCAGTCCACATTTCAAATATTTTTTAGATGTACTTGCAGTTCGAATACAAACAAATCGTTTTGGGATCTATAAGTAAACACCACAAAAATTTGAAATAGCCATTACAACTTTTTTGAAAAAATTGAAGATTTAGGAGTCTTACTTAAAAATTTGAATTAAAACCTGATGTCAAACAACTGAAATTAATTGTTGAGTTAAAATGAGATAAGTGTTAATGAGTATTCATAAGAGTAAACAATGTAGTATTCCAAAGTTTACGTACTACTTACAAAACGAGCAACAGCATTAATAACATTGTATGAAACAGTATACTAATATACACTACAGGTGACAAGTAGTATCTATTGCAATATATAAGATGTATAAATAAGACAATTTATATTGTAGCTCGAGGCGTAGGTACTACTGTAGGATAAGGTCTAGATGCTATCGTAGTCCACACAGAATTCCATGTCAAAAATACATAAGCTTCACCTTACTTTTGTGTACATTTGCTCCATGCTGAAATGCATTCCATTATTCACCAAAAATACGTAAAGACATTGACAAAACTAGTGTGACTTGGCCCAGTTAACTAACTTATAGCTTAAACTGCAATTGTCAATGAGCCTACTTCAGTGAATATACTTACTGTAAGGAACAATGGGCCATCAAATTAAGTACGTCCCCTTCTCCCCAACCCTCCCTGCACACTTTTGAATTTTGTGCCTTGTTCAAAAGTAACTCAGCGGCTTCTAGTATTTATCGAAATATGTAAACTTCATCTAAATTGCAGAAATTGGCGTCATGTTCAAAGTATCCAAACGATCTGTGTTATTCATAAAAAAAGTAAACAATGAGACTAACTTATACTATTTCCACATCAAATCAGCATCTAATATGTAAGTAAAAAATTCATCAGCAACACACTACTTGTGTGAAGTGTCAAAGTGTTATTTTCATATCTAAAATCTTTGTCAAAATACATAAAGGGTGTAATTTTCAGCATTTTCACATCTAAATTGTTTTATAACTGAACAAAATACACGTACTCTGCTGAAGAAATATGCGAAGCAGGCAGCTGATATTTCATCCTATACCTAAATGAGTCTATGCGTAAAACCAAACTTGGACAAGCACCGTTTTAGGTAGTAGGAAAAAAAGAAACGCAATGATTATGTTAAATGCTACAATAGTGTTTCCACCTCTAAAATATCTATCGAAAAACATAAAGGGTGATGGGATTTTAATCGTTGCCTTTTTGAGGCTATGTTAGTCGTGGCACAAAGACTGAACTATGGGCACATTGCATTTCTAAAAGTTTTTCAGCAATGAGTCACCTCACCAAGTACCATCTTAGGGATCATAAAGATAGTGAATCATGTTCTACACTAGAAAAATACAACTGATGATACTGATTCGCTAATATTGCTTTTTATTATATTTGATGTAGGGCTTTTAATGATATGTTTCGATGGTAGCTCAACAACGAACTTTCGAAGGATGGCTGGTGAAATTTACTGACCAGAACTGTGGTGCAAAGACTCTTTAAAAAGTATGCAGACTGCATTTCTTTTTCATTCCATAATTCTAAATGATACCAAGATCTAATCGTGAAGCTCATTCCATAATTAACCTGTAAATAATACCAAGATGTAATCGCAAAGCTCCAAATAAAAGATGGACACAAACAACATAGACGAAGACAAACTAACTGACCTAGCACTATTTTGGAGGGGAAGAAGGCATTTGGACATCTTTAATGGATTGTTTCACTTACTCTACATATTTTCGTAATACGCCAGGAGATCTTCATGAGTACGATATACACTCCTGGAAATGGAAAAAAGAACACATTGACACCGGTGTGTCAGACCCACCATACTTGCTCCGGACACTGCGAGAGGGCTGTACAAGCAATGATCACACGCACGGCACAGCGGACACACCAGGAACCGCGGTGTTGGCCGTCGAATGGCGCTAGCTGCGCAGCATTTGTGCACCGCCGCCGTCAGTGTCAGCCAGTTTGCCGTGGCATACGGAGCTCCATCGCAGTCTTTAACACTGGTAGCATGCCGCGACAGCGTGGACGTGAACCGTATGTAGAGCTGACGGACTTTGAGCGAGGGCGTATAGTGGGCATGCGGGAGGCCGGGTGGACGTACCGCCGAATTGCTCAACACGTGATGCGTGAGGTCTCCACAGTACATCGATGTTGTCGCCAGTGGTCGGCGGAAGGTGCACGTGCCCGTCGACCTGGGACCGGACCGCAGCGACGCACGGATGCACGCCAAGACCGTAGGATCCTACGCAGTGCCGTAGGGGACCGCACCGCCACTTCCCAGCAAATCAGGGACACTGTTGCTCCTGGGGTATCGGCGAGGACCATTCGCAACCGTCTCCATGAAGCTGGGCTACGGTCCTGCACACCGTTAGGCCGTCTTCCGCTCACGCCCCAACATCGTGCAGCCCGCCTCCAGTGGTGTCCCGACAGGCGTGAATGGAGGGACGAATGGAGACGTGTCGTCTTCAGCGATGAGAGTCGCTTCTGCCTTGGTGCCAATGATGGTCGTATGCGTGTTTGGCGCCGTGCAGGTGAGCGCCACAATCAGGACTGCATACGACCGAGGCACACAGGGCCAACACCCGGCATCATGGTGTGGGGAGCGATCTGCTACACTGGCCGTACACCACTGGTGATCGTCGAGGGGACACTGAATAGTGCACGGTACATCCAAACCGTCATCGAACCCATCATTCTACCATTCCTAGACCGGCAAGGGAACTTGCTGTTCCAACAGGACAATGCACGTCCGCATGTATCCCGTGCCACCCAACGTGCTCTAGAAGGTGTAAGTCAACTACCCTGGCCAGCAAGATCTCCGGATCTGTCCCCCATTGAGCATGTTTGGGACTGGATGAAGCGTCGTCTCACGCGGTCTGCACGTCCAGCACGAACGCTGGTCCAACTGAGGCGCCAGGTGGAAATGGCATGGCAAGCCGTTCCACAGGACTACATCCAGCATCTCTACGATCGTCTCCATGGGAGAATAGCAGCCTGCATTGCTGCGAAAGGTGGATATACACTGTACTAGTGCCGACATTGTGCATGCTCTGTTGCCTGTGTCTATGTGCCTGTGGTTCTGTCAGTGTGATCATGTGATGTATCTGACCCCAGGAATGTGTCAATAAAGTTTCCCCTTCCTGGGACAATGAATTCACGGTGTTCTTATTTCAATTTCCAGGAGTGTATGAATGTAAAGACGGCCACAATAATGGGCAAGGTTTCACACAGAGAGAGGAAAACAGATACCTCTAAAATGCGCTCTTTGAATCAAAATAAATTTATTTTTCAAATACATGAAGATTTTGAGTACAAAACACATGGAGATTGCTTATCGTAATATGAGAGCACAATTACAGGTCTCTGATTGTGAACAATAACTAAAGATTTCGAGCAGAAAGAACATGTGACATTGCTGTCGTAACTTAGTCGTTCTATTATATTTAAAATAAAAATATGTATGGTTTTTATATTGGCACCACTGATGTAAACTGCAGGTTAAAGCACATTGTCGATGACTTAAGATTTATTATTTTACCACACTTTGCATCGCACAATGTACCATCAAATTAAATATTGAAGTTTCCTCTTCAGCAAGTTCTTTTCCCAGCTACGGCTGTCGCCATCTATTTAAACTCTTCCACGACTTAAAACAGCCCAAGCACATAACAACGGTTTATTTTTTTTTATTTTTTTTAAAAGGGGCAAACAATCAAACACTTCGGATGGTCAGCTACTCGGACTGGTTTGGAAAGTACCATGAGAAATCAGTTTCTGTTGCTTCGCATACAACGTTTTCTGAGTTCCCAATGTATGAGATAGTTTTTTGTAAAGCGCTCTTGTGACCTGATGCTTATTTGCTGTCGTTACTTATAGTGTCCGCACAAATAATTCCTCATTCTCAACCGTTAATTTGTTTTCCTTCACAAATGATTCCACTGTAACTTAGAACGAAGACCATCATGTAGAGAAGTATTGCCTAGTCTTCTGCTTCCTGTTTTCTCTTACTGACGCCAGTTAACCTTCCCTGCCACTGTCACTCCAAGCTCAGCTTGTGTACAAGAGGGCATCAATCGTCTACAGCTACATCTACATCTACAAGTAGACCTCAGTCATCTACGTCTACATAACACTCTGAAAAACCACTGTGAAAAACATGGAAGAGAGTTCTTAACATTGCATCACATGTTAGGGTTTCTTCCTGTTCCAGTCGCGAGTGGAGCACGGTCAGAATGATTGCTTAAATGCCTTTGCGTGCACTGTAGCAAACATAACCGCATTCTTGTGGTCACTACGGCACCGACACGTAGGGGACTAAAGTACATACATAGAATTCTCCGTAAACAGTGTTTCTTGAAACTCTACCAACACATGGTCATATCAAAAATGGATGCAGCATATGAAAGGGAGTCAGTAAACAGGGTAGAATAATCAAATTTTTGCTTGTACATGTCGATGAAAACTTGAAATGGAAGAAGCATATTATCGAACTTCTCAATCAATTAAGTTGATGCACATTTGCTCTTTGTATAATTGCTAGTCTTGGAAACAAACCAATCGCCCAACTGGTATAATCTACATATTTCCACTCAATAACTGCAAAAACTTCAGTGTGATGAATTTCCCTTAACCCTCCAGAATTTATTGTGTGCAGGCCACTTCTTTAAGAACTAACCTCTAAATGTTTGAGCGCAAGGGTAAATGAATAATGCGAAAATTACTGCCCTAGGCATAGCTCTTAGAGTGGTGTATTTGCAAAACAAATATCTCACTCTGACTACCGCTATCTGACTGGATTAATATGTTGGTGATGATTTTGAGCTGATTGCTAATATCTTCTAAAATATAGATTATAAGCCTACAAATTAATGTATGTGAAAGGATGAAACAGAAAATAATTATTAATTTCAATATTCACATTTACTTATAAAACATTTATGGGATCAATATATTAACAAATAATAAAAACCTATGATAATTAGCTCTATCCGAATTTATATAAAGATTAAATGGAAAGCAGTGTCACACCCCTATCAGTTATTACTTCTTGCCCTCCTAAGAAATTACTATCTCCCGATGTTCAGTGTTAACTGACAACTACACCGAAGAGTCAAAGAAACTGTTACATCTGCCTTATACCGTGTAGGGCCCCCGTGAGCTCGCAGAAGTGCCGCAACACGACGTGGAACGGACTCAACTAATGTCTGAAGTAGTGCTGGAGGAAACTGACACCATGAATCCTGCAGTGCTGTAAGAGTACGAGGGGATGGAGTTCTCTTCTGAACAGCACCTTGCAAGACATGCCAGATATGCTCCACAATGTTCATGTCTGGGGATTTTGTTGACCAGCAGAAGTGTTTAAACTCAGAAGAGTGCTCCTGGAGCCTCTCTGTAGCAATTCTGGACTTGTAGAGTGTCGCATTGTCCTGCTGGAATTGCCCAAGTCCTTGGGAATGCACAGTGGACATGAATGTTCAAATGTTCAAATGTGTGTGAAATCTTATGGGATTTACCTGCTAAGGTTATCAGTCCCTAAGCTTACACACTACTTAACCTAGATTATCCTAAGGACAAACACACACACCCATGCCCGAGGCAGGACTCGAAACTCCGCCGCGACCAGCCGTAGGACATGAATGGATGCAGGTGATCAGACAGGATGCTTACGCATGTGTCACCTGTCAGAGTCGTATTCAGATTTATCAGGGGTCCCATGACACTCCAACAGCATACGCCCCACACCATTACAGAGCCCCCACCCGCTTGAACAGTCCCCTGCTGACATGCAGGGTCCATGCATTCATGGAGTTGTCTCCATACCCATACACGTCCATCTGTTCATACAATTTGAATCGAGACTCGTCCGACCAGGCAACATGTTTTCAGTCATCAACAGCCCAATGTCGTTGTTGACGGCCCCAGGCGAGGCGTAAATCTTTGTGTCGTGCAGTCATCGAAGGTAGACGAGTGGGTCTATGGCTCCGAAAGCTCATATCGATGATGTTTCGTTGAATGGCTCGCACACTGACACTTGTTGATAGTCCAGCAATGAAATCTGCACCAATTTGCGGAAAAGTTGCACTTCTGTCACGGTGAACGATTCTCTTCAGTCGTCGTTGATCCCGTTGTTGCAGGAACTTTTTCCGGCCGCAGAGATGTCGGAGATTTGATGTTTTTCCGGATTCCTGATATTCACGGAACACTCGTGA
This sequence comes from Schistocerca piceifrons, assembly GCF_021461385.2. Lineage (NCBI taxonomy): Eukaryota > Metazoa > Arthropoda > Insecta > Orthoptera > Acrididae > Schistocerca > Schistocerca piceifrons. Next base: position 776,754,102 of record NC_060138.1, read on the forward strand.
AATGATCGTTCGGGAAAATCCCCACTTCATCGCAACCTCGGTGATGCTGTGTCCCACCGCTCGTGTGCCGACTATAACATCACTATCAAACTCACTTAAATCTCGCTAACCTGCCACTGTAGCAGCAGTAACCAATCTAACAACTGTGCGAGACACTTGTTGTCATATAGGCGTCGCCGACCTGAGCGCCATATTCGACCTGTTTACATATCTCTGTATTTGAATACGCGTGTCTGTACCAGTTTCTTACGCGTTTCACTGTATTAAATCTCATAATGCTTGATTGGAACTGTGAATGGATGTTGTTGACTAAAATCCAGAAGAACTCTCATTTTTTACGAGTCCAGAAGTGATGAGACAGTCGAATTTTCTGCACTCTGCCAGTGCTGCTAATTATACTAACCGTAAGCACAACTGTAATGCACCGAGCTGCAGGGTGCAGACATGCAGTCCTCTTCGCAAAGATGGAATCAGCAGCACCTGAGTAGACTCCAAGATGCAACACCCTCTACCACGCTGCTACGCCAAGTTGATCCGGACACTTTCGCATCCCACCTGCAAGTGCTTCTCTGACACGAACGCCTTCGTGTCCTACACGAAAGGATTTCTTCGAAGTGGCCGCCTTCGTGTTCTATCGGCAAGAACTTCTAATGCAGTGCTCACTTATGCCCTGTGTATTCCTTGTCACAAAAAGGTGCCAGTCACCAATGCAGTTCAACCACGAGAATTCCCTGCAGCAGTGAATCCCGCCAAAAAGTGCTCGTTTTTTCCAATCTCAAATGACAACATGAAAACTCTATCCTACCACCTAAACACATTCATTTTAACGCTGCGATTCGACATCACACTTCTTTACGCCAACTGCACGTGCTCCTGTCAATGTCCATAGCCTCACAACCGGGTTCGAGAATTTCAGACAGGGCCACTGCAGGATTAGAGTTTATTTCTGGTGGCCTTCGCTTTATACGAGCAGCATCTGCTAATCCTCAAAAGGAGTCAGAAAACTTAGAAAAGTGGCCCTGACTCCTGCACGTGATCCCACACCTACCGTGACCGAACCTCACCAACCAACAGCCATTGTGGGAGGACATTACTTGCCACCTCTGGGAATTTGGTTCGTCCTCGCTTCCCTTAACCTCACGCCACCCAACTGCGGTCCCGTCGACTGGTCAGAACCTGCGCGCCGCAGCGTTTCCTTTCGCTCTGTCTCTAGTTCAATCCTCTGCACATTCACACGCACCCCAGATATTCATAATCAATTTAAAACTGTCGTCGACTTAATAAAGAGAGGTACGCAAAGTATACAGGGCACCCAACTGCCAGTCACCGAGTTGTGTGATATCAATAACATTTTCCATACCAAATTTCCCTGTTGTAATGATAACTAATTCTTAATGTAACCGGCATGAAATAGGCTCGCTGCATTTAATAATGTTTTATGGAATAATTTTCTGGGGTAACTCAGAGCTTAGAATGAAAGTACTGATTACAAAAAAGCGAGCAATAAGAACAATATATGGTGTTCACCCACAGTTGTCATAAGATACATATTCAAGGAACTAGCCATTTTAACTGTACCATGACATTTCATATATTCGCTAATGAAATTCGTCATAATTAATCCACCACAATTTGAGAAGAACGGTGAGGTGCATATCTGTAACACTGTACGAAAAATACCCATTAACTACCCATTTTTAAAGTTGTTGGTGGCTGAGGAAGGAGTTGTGTTCTGCAAGAAACAACTATTGATCCTTTGCCAAATAACATAGAAGTCTGACAGGTAGAAAATCAAATTAATTAAAATTTGACAGTTTACCGCTGGTCGGACCTCTATTAATAACGTAGCGTAAGGCAAAATATTACTTATTTCATGGGCTTGCATTTCGCATGGTGGCTAGAGAACTCAAGGTCCTTTGTTAGATCTGATTAAAGACGATAAAATTCTTCTAACTTTCAGAGGATACAAATGTTGTTTTACCTGCTATCGTAAATAATACCTGTTTGATTTAGTTTCGAGAAGTTCGCTTCTCTTTTTTTGGTTTTTTTTTTTGGATGACCAAGGCCTTCGTGACAAATGTCTGTAGGACTTTTTATACAAAACTTAAAATGAATACAGATTTCGTTAATTTTGGCTAGTGATTCCCTTATCCTTGATTGTCCTATTCCGGCAGATCCATGTGTGAGATGTGATGAACACGAGGTCATTCAGCTGAAAGCATTTTCAGAATGAATTATCCCACATTTTTTCCTCATGTTTGCTAACTTATTTTCCTCATGTTTGCTAACCTATAAGAATCTGTAATGTTCTTGTTCATCAGGAGCCGTCTATATCAGTAGCTTCTATTATTTTCATTAAAACAGACCTTCCATCTGAACAGTGCACAATTGCGTCGAGAAATTTTACCAAACATTTCCATTATTTCTTTTGGTAACCACGTGGTCAGGACTAAGTTCATTACATGATCAGGAATCACTCTTTTTATTTCTTTTTACTGCATGAACTGTTAGGATCAAGGTCAGAGGTGAGCCCACATTGTGTCCGAAATTTGCAGGCATGCTGCAATATCCAATATGAGGTTGATTACAGCATAATGGGGCAGATAGTAGTATTGCCTCCAATGCAGTCACAAAACATCTATGTGCACATTTATGTTGTGTTACATATTCATTAGGATCAGATGCTATATTTATTTCCGTTGTGTTTCCATATTTATTAAGGTCAGATGCTTATTTACTTCCGTTGAGTTTACGCACATATTAGGGTCAGATGCAAATTTATCCACAGACCGTTGCATTTACATCCAATATTAGTGCTCCCTCCTTACATGGCGACCCCCTCCTTACAATGAATTGACTGATCCCAGCCGTGACTCACTGACAGGATACTATTTTCTATGTCTTGTTAAGTGCACAATTTTGCATTTCTATACACTTAAAGAAAGTTGCCAGTCTTAGCACTGCTTTGCAATTTTATCAGATATGTCTGAATATTTGCGCAACTTTCTGCATTGGGATAGAGAATGGTAGTAAAAGCAGTACAAGACCGCACTTAGGGCTCTTTGGCGTAAAGCACCAAATCTTTGCGATTGTTCTCATGGTGGTACGACAGCTTCTGGATAATTGTCGGTGGCGGATGTTGGTAATGCAATAATATAATTTACTACTTTACGTAAACAAAACAGCCCACTTCATTATTGGCAAAGGAACTGAATTATTACTTTGGCGAAGAAGTACAAAGCAGGAGGCATGAAGCTTAAATGTTTTAAAGCAAAGCACTCGATCATTCAGTTAATCACAACCATTCGTCGCTAGGAATGTTGACATGTTTCCAGTCACTGAAGCGACGAGTTCACAAACCGCACCTTATAGTCGATTAACTTTTTTTTTAGTAAGTATAGGATCCGAAATGGTAATTAATGAATGGAATATACTTCTGCCTCTACCAGCTGAGAAACTCTGATTGGTGGGCCGCACTTGATAAAAAATACCAAGCGTTTTTTCAAGATAGTGTCCCAAACAAATCGTTGCGACGGCTCCATGAGAAGTGATGTCCCGCTGACTCATAACATTGTGTCGGGAGCTTTGTTAATTCCCAGCCTGCGGTCCGCCGTGGGCCCGGATGGGCTCCCGTACAAGGGAAACGGCGAACAAGCAGACGCCATCTCATTCAGAGTCGAGCCTTTAACAAGATTTAAGTAGGTACGAGTATGCAAATTGGACGCTAATCCACCGGCGGTGGGATGCCTCAAAACTTTCACATACAGAGTGAGTGACGGTTATGAGCAGAATTATGCACTCCGGAGACTGGTGTTATATTTTACCTTATAATTCAACTTTAAAATATATCAGAGAAAAACGCAAGTTATAATTTAATACTGTTTCCCTCTCGCTCGATGAAAATTACGGCACTCTGCCGGGAAATAAATCTGCTTCTCAGGAATCTCTGTAGTAGGTGTCACAGCTGAGAAGCTGCTGTCAGAGTGATGCGTGACTGTTGGACAACAGTGGGAGAATCATGCAAGGCAGTGACTTCCTGCGACCGGAACGTTCATGACCTCCTAATTACGGGAGAACGAGGAAACCGGATCCTCTCCACAACTGCGCACCGTGGTAATCAATAGGTACACCATAGACACCCCCCCCCCCCTCCCTACACACACATACGCTCTTTATTATAATATAGTTTGTGTATGTCTTTACTGTACACCAAAAGTTAGTAATTACCGATCTCTATACGAGGGTGAGTCAAATGAAAACCTTAAATTTATAATAACAAATCGAAATTTCGCGCCGTCATCCTGTAAGTTGGTAAGCGTGCTACAAATAGCGTGCAGAATGACCTGTAGGTGGCAGCATAGTGCAGATGCACACATACCGCCGCAGTATCATTATAAAGATGGCCGCCCCACTTGCGACTTGCACCAGGGAAGAACAGCGTTCTGTTGTTCGGTTTTTGCGTAGTGAAGGTGTGAAACCTATTGAAATTAGTACGGTGATGGATGTTTGTCACAGCAGCAAGTCTGCGAATGGAGTAGGCAGTTCGCAAATGGTGTGACTTCAGTGGAAGATGCTCCTCGTGTAGGTCAGGCACAACGAGTTGTGACTCCACAGAACATTGCAGCAGTTGAAGCCATAGTGAAGAAAAACCGCCGAGTGACACTGAATGACATTGCAGTATGCTTACAGATTAGTCATGGGTCAGCACACCATATTGTGCGCGATGTGCTACAGTTTCACAAAGTGTCTGCAAGATGGGTGCCACGGCAGCTGACTCCTGAAAAGAGAACGACCTGTTGATGCTTATGAAGAACTTCTTCGGCGCTTTGAACGAGAAGGTGATGACTTCCCTGCAAAAAACGTTACTGGGGACGAAAACTGGGTTCACTTCCACCAACCGGAAACGAAGAGAGCGAGCAAGGAAAGGCGCCATTCCTCATCATCAGACCTTGCCCTAAGTGATTTGCATATGTTTGGACCACACAAAGACGCAATGGGAGGAAAGAAGTTCCGTTCTGATGAAGAGGTACGCCACGCGGTGCATGAGTGATTGCGCGGACTACAAAATGAATTTTTTTCTAAAGAAATTTATGCACTTTGTAAGCGCTGGAGGACTTGCATTGAGTGTGTGGGAAATTATGTTGAAAAGTGATACAGCTTTGTACCACTTCTGTACAATAAACAATATTTTAAAAAATATTTAAGGTTTTCATTTGACTCACCCACATACATCGTGCTAAAAATGTTGTCTTCAGTCTGTAGGCTGATTTGGTGCAGCTCTGAAAGCTATTCTCCTTCGTGCAAGTCCCTTGATCTGTGCGCAGCAACTGCGCCATACATCCATCCGTGTTTACTGTATTCAAGCTTTGGCCTCCTACACATTTTGTCACCACACGTTTATCCACTGCCATAGTTACTACTTCTTGACGTCTTTGGATGTCTTGTATCAACCTACCCCCTTACTTAGGAATATTATGCGGTTTTCTCTGCGATACATTTCGATGACCAACTAGAGTTTCAAATATTGGAGTTAATTCCCAAGTTCACCTTAACTGTAACAGGTGTAGACCTACTACGTAAAGCGACACATGAAAATTTCTACAGGACCAGGACTCGAACCCGGATTTTCCACCTACCGGGATCGATCCCTTTTCACTTTCAATATTTGATATTGTATTTCGTCATCTAGATGTAAATAGATGTAAGGCAAAGAACGGGCCTATGACGAAGATGGCAACTATAGTCTTTGACTTCTCGTTGTTTTGATTCTAAGTCCTTGCACGGGAATGTGGGTAAATGAATTAATAATCTGTCAGAAGAAATAAAAAGGTGTGTGACATACAGAAATTTGGGTTGTTGCTCGGGTAGCCTAAGTGGTAAGGCGACCATTCGCGATTAGCGGGAAATCCAGGTTCGGGTCCTAGTCCGGCACAAATTACCACATTGCACCTTAAGTATACATCTACGCCTATCACAGTTAAGCTGAATTTCAGAAGTAAATTTCTCTGATATCTGTGTTATTTATGTTTAGTGCATTTAACAGCTTCTGAAATTATTTAAAACTAATTTACAGAAAAAACTCTGGTATAAATCAACACCGACAGACCACCTAGAGAATTAATTTAAATACTAATCGAACCTATAAACTTTTTTTCAAATAGTAACCTGTCTTTCCGATTTTCCGAAAGTCCGATTGAACAAAAATGTCGAGTTTTACATTGGATACATCGTCAAATTCGATATCACTCACGATTTATCGAAAATTCGATGTATCGATGTTTCTGGATATGGACGCTTGCTTGATTTCAGCCTTCCTTAATTTGGCCACATCCCTTTAGAACCACTGTTTTGCGTTTCCTTGGATGGAACCAGGAATAATTGTCCGTCTTCCATCTCAGACTGAAAGAGAGAGAGAGAGAGAGAAAGAGAGAGAGAGAGAGAAACTGGGTGATCGCCTCCTTCATGAAATAAATAAAACCACCGCCGTCAGAGAATTAATAGAATCTGTGCAGTATACAGAAAAAGTAGCTCTACCTTATGCACTGGAAAAACTAAAAAAATACTTTCTGGATAGGCTACATGAATTCATTGATGGTTTCGGACTTAACCACCACTAAAATCTCTGTGGTAAATATCTGATAAAACAGCCGTCACAGTTGCCTCCAAAGAAGGTAGTGCATCTTTCTTTTATATTCTCTTCGGGTTCCCAAGTCCCATAATTTGTAGGTAGCAGTTATCAGCTTGTGTCGTTCACTACAGGTGCTCACTACGAGGAAGAGTTTTAATGTTTTGTGTCTCACGACAGCTATTTAATGTTCGAATAAGGTCGCTGAGTGGACGTCAAGTAGGCGTCCTGACAAATCCTTTTTGCAGCAAAGTGACGATGCGCGAACTGTCATGAGTTTAAAGTGATCCTTGGCGGCACGTTGCCAGTTCGAACAGTGTGCCCAAGCGTATTATCCCGTGTACGGCAGTGAGCGTGCTCTGCTAAACTGCACTGACAGTACAGGTTTATACACTGAAGAGCCAAAGAAACTGGTGCACCTGCCTAATATCGTGTAGGGTTCCCGAGAGCACGCAGAAGTGTCGAACACGACGTGGCACGGACTCGATTAATTTCTGAAGTATTGCTGGAGGAAACTGGTACCATGAATGCTGCAGGGCTGTCCATAAATTCATAAGAGTACGACGGGGTGGAGATCTCTTCTGGACGGCGCGTTGCAAGGCGTCCCAGGTATCTTCAATAATGTTCATGGCTGGGGTGTTTGGTGGCCAGCAAAGGTGTTTAAACTCAGAAGAGTTTTCTTGTAACCACTCTGTAGAAATTCTGGACGTGTGGGGTGTCGAATTGTCCTGCTGGAATTGCCCAAGTCCGTCGGAATGGACAGCAGACATGAATGGATGCAGGTGATCACGTACGTGTCACCTGTCAGAGCCGTATGTAGACGTGTCAGGGGTTCCATATCACTCCAGCTGCACACGTCCAACACCAGAACAGAGCCTTCACCAGCTTGAACAGTCCCCTGCTGACATGCAGGGTCCATGGATTCATGAGGTTGTCTCCATACGCGTAGACGTCCATCGCTTGATACAATTTGAAACGAGACTCGTCCGGCCAGGCAACATGTTTCCAGTCATCAACAGTCCAATCTCGGTGTCGAGGGGCCCAGGTGAGGCGTAAATCGTTGTTTCGTACATTCATTGAGGGTACACGAATGGGCCTTCGGCTCCGAAAGCCCATGTCGATGATGTTTCGTTGAGTGATGTGCACACTGACACTTGTTGATGCCCCAGCATTGAAATCTGCAGCAATTCGCGGAAGAGTTGCACTTCTGTCGCATTGAACGACCCTCTTCAGTCGCCGTTGGTCTCGTTCTTCCAGCGTCTTTCTCCGGCCGCAGCAGTGTCGGAAATTTGATGTTTTACCGGGTTGCTGATAGTCACGGTTCAACTGTTTCAAATGGCTCTGAGCACAACGGGACTTAACTTCTGAGATCATCAGTCCCCTTGAACTTAGAACTACTTAAACCTAACTAACCTAAGGACATCACACACATCCATGCCCGAGGCAGGATTCGAACCTGCGATCGTAGCGGTCGCGCTGTTCCAGACTGTAGCGCCTAGAACCGATCGGCCACCCCGGCAGCCATCACACACATCCATGCCCGAGGCAGGATTCGAACCTGCAACCGGAGCGGTCGCGAAGTTCCAGACTGCAGCGTCTAGAACAGTTCGGCCAGCCAGGCCGACCGATAGTCACGGTACACTCGTGAAATAGTCGTACCGGAAAATCCTCACTTCATCGCTACTTCGGAAATGCTGTGTCCTATCGCTCGTTCAAACTCACTTAGATCTTGATAATCTGTCATTGTTGCAGCCGTAACCGATCTAACAACTGCGTCAGACACTTCTTGTCTTATATAGGCGTTGCCGACCGCAGCGTCCGCCGTATTCGGCCTGTTCTCATATCTCTGTATATGAACACGCATGCCTGTACCAGTTTCTTTGGCGCTTCAGTGTATTTATTTCCATTACAAAGTTGACTGTACGTAGCGAGTTCCTGGGGCCAAACGAGTGTTGAGAAAGAGGTATCCAACAAAAACATCTCCACGACAGATTTACATTTAGAACATTTTTGACGCAATTGTCATGAAAGCATTTGATCCAGTTATATACATAGCGTCCCACTTAACTCTGCGACCTTATATACACTCCTGGAAATGGAAAAAAGAACACATTGACACCGGTGTGTCAGACCCACCATACTTGCTCCGGACACTGCGAGAGGGCTGTACAAGCAATGATCACACGCACGGCACAGCGGACACACCAGGAACCGCGGTGTTCGCCGTCGAATGGCGCTAGCTGCGCAGCATTTGTGCACCGCCGCCGTCAGTGTCAGCCAGTTTGCCGTGGCATACGGAGCTCCATCGCAGTCTTTAACACTGGTAGCATGCCGCGACAGCGTGGACGTGAACCGTATGTGCAGTTGACGGACTTTGAGCGAGGGCGTATAGTGGGCATGTGGGAGGCCGGGTGGACGTACCGCCGAATTGCTCAACACGTGGGGCGTGAGGTCTCCACAGTACATCGATGTTGTCGCCAGTGGTCGGCGGAAGGTGCACGTGCCCGTCGACCTGGGACCGGACCGCAGCGACGCACGGATGCACGCCAAGACCGTAGGATCCTACGCAGTGCCGTAGGGGACCGCACCGCCACTTCCCAGCAAATTAGGGACACTGTTGCTCCTGGGGTATCGGCGAGGACCATTCGCAACCGTCTCCATGAAGCTGGGCTACGGTCCCGCACACCGTTAGGCCGTCTTCCGCTCACGCCCCAACATCGCGCAGCCCGCCTCCAGTGGTGTCGCGACTGGCGTGAATGGAGGGACGAATGGAGACGTGTCGTCTTCAGCGATGAGAGTCGCTTCTGCCTTGGTGCCAATGATGGTCGTATGCGTGTTTGGCGCCGTGCAGGTGAGCGCCACAATCAGGACTGCATACGACCGAGGCACACAGGGCCAACGCCCGGCATCATGGTGTGGGGAGCGATCTCCTACACTGGCCGTACACCACTGGTGATCGTCGAGGGGACACTGAATAGTGCACGGTACATCCAAACTGTCATCGAACCCATCGTTCTACCATTCCTAGACCGGCAAGGGAACTTGCTGTTCCAACAGGACAATGCACGTCCGCATGTATCCCGTGCCACCCAACGTGCTCTAGAAGGTGTAAGTCAACTACCCTGGCCAGCAAGATCTCCGGATCTGTCCCCCATTGAGCATGTTTGGGACTGGATGAAGCGTCGTCTCACGCGGTCTGCACGTCCAGCACGAACGCTGGTCCAACTGAGGCGCCAGGTGGAAATGGCATGGCAAGCCGTTCCACAGGACTACATCCAGCATCTCTACGATCGTCTCCATGGGAGAATAGCAGCCTGCATTGCTGCGAAAGGTGGATATACACTGTACTAGTGCCGACATTGTGCATGCTCTGTTGCCTGTGTCTATGTGCCTGTGGTTCTGTCAGTGTGATCATGTGATGTATCTGACCCAAGGAATGTGTCAATAAAGTTTCCCCTTCCTGGGACAATGAATTCACGGTGTTCTTATTTCAATTTCCAGGAGTGTATTTTCGAAATGAGAAAAATGCAGTTGTCCAGCGATGCACCTATGCCAGCGGCTCACACAATGGGCATAAATGCATATTGCATAAAAGTAAACAAATGTCACTTTCAACACAAAGTTACCTTTATTTAAATGGCACAAGTACTTTTTTCTACTGAAATACAAATTAGAGGTATAATTAGCGATGGAAGACTTGCTTTCACTATTCCAAAACTCTTTATCTTCTGAAACATTTAGACTTTAAAGGATGGCAATGGTGCCGCAGTTTCTGCCGTAAATCGCATAACATGGGTTGTTTGCCCTGCCCTGAAGCCTGCTGTTAACAGACCAATGTCAGGATAAGAGGTTTAGTAGAGTCAAACCAAGTCTGTCATCACTTACTGTACCTCTAATTTGTGTTTCGGTACAAAAATATTCATTTGTCATTTAAAGAAACATAGCTTTGTGTTGAAAGTGATGTTTGTTTAGGTTTGTGCGCTCCAGCCCATTGTGTGAGTCTCTGACATAGGTCCATTTTAGACCGATTGCGTTTTTCACTTCTGTTTCATGTCGAAAATGTATGAGTTCGCAGAGTTATGTGAGATGGCTTGTGTATCATGTTAATAGGATCAACTACAAATAGAAATATAACAATTTTTATGTTACAAATAAAAGTGAAATTTTAAATGATGACAAGTAACAGGCGGCTGGAGTGGCCGACCGGTTCTAAGCGCTACTGTCTGGAACCGCGCGACCGCTGCGGTCGCAGGTTCGAATCCTGCCTCGGGCATGGATGTGTGTGATGTCCTTAGGTTAGTTAGGTTTAAGTAGTTCTAAGTTCTAGGGGACTGATGACCTCAGAAGTTAAGTCCAATAGTGCTCAGAGCCATTTGAACCATTTTTGAACCAAGTAACACAGGTAGCGATGTAAAATGCCTAGGCATTTATAAGTTCGGACGAATTCCTAGGATAAATGCCTGGGCAAATGCCCAAAAATTGTAACTCTCCGAGCATTTATGTATTTTAAAGATTAATTGATAAGCCGCGCTAATAAGAAAATTTTAAGCTGATATTTTGTATCGGAAAAAGTGTTTTGCAACACTGCTTCTTTAGTGGTTACGTCGAAAAAGCTGCTTGAGAGGTAGGGAAGAGTTATTATGGGAAATAAATTGGACTGTACACGCAACTATTTACGTTTTAATGATGCCAGTTCTTGGGGTAGTACGTATTAAAATAGGAAAACAACATCCAAATTTAAAACTAATTTTTGAAAAAAAGTATATTTTACATTAAATAGTATGCCAACTAGCTCTGCAGATGACGAAGAAATTGAAGAAATGTATGATGAAATAAAAGAAATTATTCAGATTGTGAAGGGAGACGAAAATTTAATAGTCATGGGTGACTGGAATTCGAGTGTAGGAAAAGGGAGAGAAGGAAACATAGTAGGTGAATATGGATTGGGGCTAAGAAATGAAAGAGGAAGCCGCTTGGTAGAATTTTGCACAGAGCACAACATAATCATAGCTAACACTTGGTTTAAGAATCATGAAAGAAGGTTGTATACATGGAAGAACCCTGGAGATACTAAAAGGTATCAGATAGATTATATAATGGTAAGACAGAGATTTAGGAACCAGGTTTTAAATTTTAAGACATTTCCAGGGGCAGATGTGGACTCTGACCACAATCTATTGGTTATGACCTGTAGATTAAAACTGAAGAAACTGCAAAAAGGTGGGAATTTAAGGAGATGGGACCTGGATAAACTGAAACAACCCGAGGTTGTACAGAGTTTCACGGAGAGCATAAGGGAACAATTGACAGGAATGGGGGAAAGAAATACAGTAGAAGAAGAATGGGTAGCTTTGAGGGATGAAGTAGCGAAGGCAGCAGAGGATCAAGTAGGTAAAAAGACGAGGGCTAGTAGAAATCCTTGGGCAACAGAAGAAATATTGAATTTAATTGATGAAAGGAGAAAATATAAAAATGCAGTAAATGAAGCAGGCAAAAAGGAATACAAACGTCTCAAAAATGATATCGACAGGAAGTGCAAAATGGCTAAGCAGGGATGGCTAGAGGACAAATGTAAGGATGTAGAGGCCTATCTCACTAGGGGTAAGATAGATACTGCCTACAGGAAAATTAAAGAGACCTTTGGAGATAAGGGAACGACTTGTATGAACATCAAGAGCTCAGATGGAAACCCAGTTCTAAGCAAAGAAGGGAAAGCAGAAAGCAGTGGAAGGAGTATATAGAGGATCTATACAAGGGCGATGTACTTGAGGACAATATTATGGAAATGGAAGAGGATGTAGATGAAGATGAAATGGGAGATATGATACTGCGTGAAGAGTTTGACAGTGCACTGAAAGACCTGAGTCGAAACAAGGCCCCCGGAGTAGACAACATACCATTGGAACTACTGACGGCCTTGGGATAGCCAGTCCTGACAAAACTCTACCATCTGATGAGCAAGATGTATGAAACAGGCGAAATACCCTCAGACATCTAGAAGAATATAATAATTCCAATCTCAAAGAAAGCAGGTGTTGACAGATGTGAAAATTACCGAACTATCAGTTTAATAAGTCACAGCTGCAAAATACTAACACGAATTCTTTACAGACGAATGGAAAAACTAGTAGAAGCCAACCTCGGGGAAGATCAGTTTGGATTCCGTAGAAACACTGGAACACGTGAGGCAATACTGACCTTACGACTTATCTTAGAAGAAAGATTAAGGAAAGGCAAACTACATTTCTAGCATTTGTAGACTTAGAGAGAGCTTTTGGCAATGTTGACTGGAATACTCTCTTTCAAATTCTAAAGGTGGCAGGGGTAAAATACAGGGAGCGAAAGGCTATTTACAATTTGTACAGAAACCAGATGGCAGTTATAAGAGTCGAGGGACATGAAAGGGAAGCAGTGGTTGGGAAGGGAGTAAGACAGGGTTGTAGCCTCTCCCCGATGTTGTTCAATCTGTATATTGAGCAAGCAGTAAAGGAAACAAAAGAAAAATTCGGAGTAGGTATTAAAATTCATGGAGAAGAAATAAAAACCTTGAGGTTCGCCGATGACATTGTAATTCTGTCAGAGACAGCAAAGGACTTGGAAGTGCAGTTGAATGGAATGGACAGTGTCTTGAAAGGAGGATATAAGATTAACATCAACAAAAGCAAAACAAGGATAATGGAATGTAGTCTAATTAAGTCGGGTGATGCTGAGGGAATTAGATTAGGAAATGAGACACTTAAAGTAGTAAAGGAGTTTTGCTATTTGGGGAGCAAAATAACTGATCATGGTCGAAGTAGAGAGGATATAAAATGTAAACTGGCAATGGCAAGGAAAGCGTTTCTGAAGAAGAGAAATTTGTTAACATCGAGTATAGATTTAAGTGTCAGGAAGTCATTTCTGAAAGTATTTGTATGGAGTGTAGCCATGTATGGAAGTGAAACATGGACGATAAATAGTTTGGACTAGAAGAGAATAGAAGCTTTCGAAATGTGGTGCTACAGAAGAATGCTGAAGATTAGATGGGTAGATCACATAACTAATGAGGAAGTATTGAACAGGATTGGGGAAAAGAGAAGTTTGTGGCACAACTTCACCAGGAGACGGGATCGGTTGGTAGGACATGTTCTGAGGCATCAAGAGATCACCAATTTAGTATTGAAGGGAAGCGTGGAGGGTAAAAATCGTAGAGGGAGACCAAGAGATGAATACACTAAGCAGATTCAGAAGGATGTAGGTTGCAGTAGGTACTGGGAGATGAAAAAGCTTGCACAGGATAGAGTAGCATGGAGAGCTGCATCAAACCAGTCTCAGGACTGAGGACCACAACAACAACAACATTAAATAGTAGCCTGTAGGTAGTATTTTCACTTATACTATTCGATTACAAAAAAATTTTATAAATTTTCTCAGTCAGTTTGTTGATTTTCATAAGCTAAAGAAGAGTCATAAAGTTCCAACTATGCCTCAGATTTTCCTGTATCTAATTCCTCACTGACTACTGGGTTCCTTTTCATTTTGCCTTTCCTTGGGCTGTTCAGTGTGGGTTTTTCCTTGTGACCAACAGGCTAAGGCCGTGTTCCTGCTCCATTCAGCTTACAGTTACAGGAAAGGTAAGTAATGTTGCAGCTGTCTTTGATGTGAGCCCGTTTCTTTTTTACTGTGGATCTATCCAAATGTGCTAAAGGAATGCTTTGTAGCAGCAGATGTAGCTGATGTACCCACAATTTTTGTGACAACTTCTGCCAATTCCTAAGTTCCTCTAAAACCTCACCAACACAAAAAAAGATTTACACAAGATTTTTATCTTCTTGGGAGTGAGGAACCACTCCTTTCGACACAAATTCTTTAAGCCAAATTTCTTGTTTGTCGCAATAATTAGCCAAGTTCTCTCTAACCTGAATAGCATTTTGTCCATTGTTCTTTGCTGTGCCACAAACAAAGTTTATTGCATCAACGATCTCGATAAGCTTCAGGTTACTATGTTGTACTGCTGGATGAAGAAGATTAGCTGCAAGGTGGATAGAAGACCCACTGAATTCCTCTCTAGCTTGGAATTTAGATAAGATTGATTTTTCTCCTGCAGACTGCAGTGGAGAGGACTGCAGTTTCTCGATGAGAACTTCTTCCAAATTATTGAACTTTATGGCTTTTTTGTGAACGTGACTCTCATTTAACTCTAAAGCTGCAAGTAAATGAACGATAATGTTCTATCAATTTCCCGTCTATAACCCGGAAAACATCATCATCATGATCGCCGAGTTTTCTTTATTTCAGGCTGCAGGTATGACTGCGACTTTTCGTTTACAACTATGGTTTGTAAGATAACTTTTTTTGACTACAAACTTTCAAGACAAAAAAGATGGCTACCCCAGCTTGTCTTTCCTGGATACTTCAGTTACATCCTACCTTTGAAATTCTTTTCAGCTGATATTTCATCGAACACTGCTTGTCTAATGTGGTTGTGTTTTAATGTTTTGACAACTTTTAGTGATTTGCCATGAAAGTTTGATTGTTTAACAGCCTAAAATACCCAAGCACAAAAAGTTTAATAGATGAGCTAGGCACCCAGGTGGAACGATGTGAAGGGCTTTATCCTTTACCAGATTCACTGCAGCTTTCATGTTCGCAGCATTGTCACCTATCACCACCAGAAACTTTTCTCATCCATGTTTATCCAAAATCACTTGTTATAAGGTGACCAAGGTAGTCAGCATTGTGGCTGTTGCTTTTAGTCATTGCAAACCCAACAAAAATTGGTTATGGCTCTGCAACTATGGTGATAATAATGGATTAATTTTTGAGTTTGCTCCAACCATCACATTGCAGATGATATCTATAGCACTTTAAATAGCACAAAGACGAGCATAAGTTGCTTCTCAGTCAACCACATAGACGTAAATGGCTGTCAGACAGTCAGACCGTTGTTGCCATTTCCAAATAACTAAACAACCGACAGAATTGCATGAATTACTTGAAATTACCAGCCACTCACTCAAAAGTTCATCTACTATTTGCAGTAATAGCAATAGCACTAATATTTATTTAGAATAATTGGAATTAGAGTAAAAAAAGTTTATCCATAATGATTTTTAATTAGGGATGTGTCGACGCCTATTCCACATTCCAAGAATCGCCAATTCTCTATGAATCGACCAGTATCGGAATCGAACGTCTTGGGCATCGATTCTTTGTTATTAAATCTTTCTTATGTTAGTGTTCTCATTTTATCTTCACACATGTGCAGTCATGGGAAAGTAGATACAGAAAGCAGCAGAATAGAAAAGTATAGTCCGTAGGAAAAATTCCACTACCAGTCACAATTGAAGATTATTTATTCGTCACTCGACCGGTTTCTGGCTTGTGTCCAACCGCAGGTGTTTATACGTTCATGTACATGTGTCTATAGCTGGAGATCACTGTTTAAATACAAAGAAAATTATTTGCTGGTGGTTAAACAGATACAAGTGGAACAATCGTAAGTGGCTAAGTTATTTGACCATAACCTATATGTTTCTGTATGAGGAACATCTTTCCCTCTCCTAAATCTAAGTTCTTTGAGCATAGCCTACATGCTTGAATGTAAACACAGTGTACATCACGAGTGCATAGTAGTGAAATATGAAGCTAATTTAAAAAAAAAACTGAAACATGGATGTGAAAATGAAAACAAATATGCAGCCAAGTAGAAAAACTGTCACCACAGCATAATTATAATAAGGATGCTTCACCTTTTTGTAAGTACAAATATATTTTCGACAAAATGCTGCCTTGCCATTACAACTGTTCCACTTGTATCTGTTTAGTCACCAGCAAATAATTTTCTTTATGTGACTCTTCAGGCTTTCCCGGCGATCTAATGACATCTTGGGTTGTCGGGTGTTCTGCCGGATATCAGAGTCGTACTTGCACCAGACCGAAGATGGAACACCCAGAAGTGGGACTGGTGGGCGCGGACTGCAGAGGGAACATCCAGAGCCGCAGCGGACGAAAAACGGAGCGGCAACGCTCCAACAAGTCGTGGTGAGCGAGCGCGGACCGCAGGGGGAACGCTTGGTACCCCAGACCGTAGATGAAACCCCCAGGAGCGGGTTTAGTGGGCGCGGACCGCAGAGGGAACACCTAGAACCGCAGCGGACGGAAAACGGAGCAGCAACGCTCCAGCAGGTCGCAGGGAATGGCCGCGGACCACAGAGGAAGCGCCTGCTGCCGTTGGTGGAGGGGGAAGGCCATAGGCATAAATACTGGACCAGGTCCACTCGAGGAGCAGTCTCAGGTCGCACCTGATGAAGGTCACGAGCTACGTGACCGAAATACCGTGCAAGTACGACGCTGATATCCGGCAGAACACCCGACAACCCAAGATGTCATTAGATCGCCGGGAAAGCCTGAAGAGTTACATCAAAAGTCTCTACGGGGAGGAGATGTATCAGAATATCAAGAAGCTGGACAAGCTACGGCAGAAGAAAGGGAAGATGCTGAGTTCTCTCAGTTTTCTGCTGAGGTGTCGAGATGAGAAGTGGCACCGGTATTTGCCAGAATTAAACATCACATCAACTCCAGAGCGGGGAACAAGATAAAATGCAGAGCCAGCATGGCACTGGTGAGAGAGAGGATTCGATATATGCGCCACAGGTTAGATGTTGTGGCCAGGGAGCTGTTACACATTCATCTGTACATGGCAGCCTCCTTAACTTGAGAAGATTGGGATTGGGTAGACCGTGCCTCCTGGTCTTTAGCTGAGTGTGCTAGAAGGAATGCCTCATCTTGCCAATCTGCAAAGTTTGACCGCATGAGTAAGAAAGCACAGCAGATGGAAGAGACACGCACTGTGACGAATCTGAGTGGCATACAGTTTGATGATACAACCTTAAAGGTACTCAGCAAGGGTCTCAACTTTGCTACGACCCCTAGAAAAGTACCCATTCCAGGTTTTGTCAGTGCAGTAGAGCAAGTTGCAGCCACACTTCCACCTAATGTGGCAGAGGAAGTCCGCCGAGAGACCTGCAGGGCCCTCACCAAGGCCAGACCGCCGAAATCGAACATCACAACCGAGGAGAGGCTGGCACTCAAGAAACTACGGGAAGACAACAGCATTGTGGTACTGCCAGCAGACAAAGGGAACTCCACTGTCATCTTGCAGCAGGTGGATTATGATGAGAAAGTATGCCAACTTCTGGAGGACCCTGCATACAGAATTCTGGAGTGTGACCCCACGGACAAGGTGGCCAAGAAGACTAGTGCTCTCTTGAAGGAAACAGGGATGCCCAATAAGATCATCAGACAGCTATGGGAAAAAGCGCCAGTGCCACCTAGACTGTATGGTCTGCCTAAAATACACAAGGAGGGCGTGCCCCTACGTCGTATTGTCAGTAATATTGGGGCACAACAGCCAAGTACTTGAAAGGTCTCCTGTCTCCATAAGTGGGGAAATGTATTCACCACATCCCCAACTCAGAAGATTTCCTGCAACGCCTCAAGCAACTGCACATCACAGATTCGGACATCATGGTTGGTTTTGATGTGGTATCGCTGTTCACCAGGGTCCCACTGAAGGACTCACTAGAACTGATTGCAGAGAAATTTGACGGTGCTCTGTTGGACCTGTTCAGTCATACACTGACATCCACGTATTTCCTGTACAGAAACCAATATTACGAGCAAACTGAAGGTGTAGCTATGGGCAGCCCACTGTCCCCTGTGGTTGCCAATGTGTTTATGGAGAGTTTTGAGGAGAGGGCATTGGAGACAGCCACATTTAAACCCACATGCTTCTTTAGGTATGTGGATGACACCTTCGTGATCTGGCCACATGGGATGGACAGGCTCAATGAGTTTCTTGAACATCTTAACTCATGCCACCCTAATATCAAGTTCACCATGGAACTGGAGAAGAATGGCCAGCTGCCATTTCTGGATGTACTAGCCCAGAGGAAAGCAGATGGATCAATTGGCCACAGTGTGTACCGAAAACCAACACACACTGATTTATATCTGCAGGCCAGCAGCTGTCACCACCCTGCACAGAAGAATGGGGTTCTGAAGACTTTGGTCCACAGAGCACGTGCCCTGTCACACCAAGAGAATCTACCTAGAGAGATAGAACGTCTCAAAACAGTTTTCTCCAAGAATGGATACACAGACAGACAAATTGAGAGGGCACTCCAACCAGCCACTATACCACAGGCTCCTGAAGAAGACCAAGATGAAGCAAAGAAGGTGGCATATCTGCCCTATGCTGGCTCTATTTCTGCCAGAAACGGTAGGATCTTCCGTAAACACAATATCAAGTGTGTTTTCTGTCCATCCAACAAGATTGGGGGACTGCTGGGGAGTGTCAAAGACGACCTGGGGTTACGAAAACGAGGGATTTACAATATACCTTGTCAATGTGGCATGTCCTACATTGGCCAGACGACAGAACTGTGGAGATCAGGTGCAAATAACATCAGAGGCACACTAGATTAAGACAGGTGACTAAGTCAGCCATTGCTGAACACTGTCTAGAACTAGATCATGCCATGAAGTATGAGGATACCAAGATTCTAGCACAAACACCCAGATTTTGGGACAGTGTTATAAGAGAATCGATAGAAATTAAAATGGCTGACGATCTTATGAACCGTGACACCGAGTACCAGCTAAGCAGAGCCTGGGATCCGGCTCTGGAATTGTTAAAGGAACAACGGGGCCAGCTGCAACACTACACAAACAGAAGAACCAGAGACATGGAGATGGAAAACGAGCCCCTGACGGACTGCCAGGCGCACCAGACCCGAAGATGGAACACCCAGAAGTTGGACTGGTGGGCGCGGACTGCAGAGGGAACATCCAGAGCCGCAGCGGACGAAAAACGGAGCGGCAACGCTCCAACAGGTCGTGGTGAGCGGGCGCAGACCGCAGGGGGAACGCTTGGTACCCCAGACCGTAGATTTCTTTTTTTTTTTTTTTTCTCTCAGATGGAGAAGGGCGGGCTGTTATAGAGCGTGTGTTGGGCTCTTTTCAGCCATGGGGTTAAAGTTGTTCTGTTTTGGCACTGTTTATTATTTTTTGCTGGGGTGCAAGGAAGGGGGGGGATTTCTCCCAATTGGGAATTTATTTGCAGGAGTTTGTAGGGGACAGTTCCGGTATATACCTTAGCGGCCAAGGAAAACCTGCAAAACCCGGCCAGAACTGCTTGTTATGCTCTCCTTCTCTTTATTTACCGAGTTGCCAGCGTCGTTGGCGCTGGCGTTCATGGTTGGAAAGGGCAGCTTCGCGTTGTCTTTCGCGTTCCGCCTCTCGCTCTCTTCTGTATTTTTCTTCTCGCACATAGCTTCTTATGAGCTCCTTGCTTACCAAGTAGCTCGTTTGATGCTCACTGCGGTCGTCAATGTCCGGGTTGGTGACGTCCAGGATCTCTCTGTCTTTGGTTTGGACACATGAGTCCTGACGTGCTCCCTTGCCTTCTAATGTGGCCTGTGTGGCCCGACTTATCGTCATCTTCTACGGCCAGGCCGTTTGTGTGGCCTGGTCGTCTTTATGCAGCTCATCCGTCTGCAGCGCCTGCGTCTCCTTGGTGGTGTCGCGGTGGAGGGATTCACGGAGGGTGAGGCAGGCGGCTTCCATCTCTGCATGGAGAACCATGCGGAATCGTGTTTCCGCCTCCCGGAGGGCCGACTCGATGTCGGGACCAGCTGTCGCCGCCGTCTTCCCACTCGCCTCGTCGTGCCGCCGCCCCCCTCCTCCGCCCTTGCCACAGGCGGCGGGGGGAAACCCCCAGGAGCGGGTTTGGTGGGCGCGGACTGCAGAGGGAACACCTAGAACCGCAGCGGACGGAAAACGGAGCAGCAACGCTCCAGCAGGTCGCAGGGAATGGGCGCGGACCACAGAGGAAGCGCCTGCAGCCGTTGGTGGAGGGGGAAGGCCATAGGCATAAATACTGGACCAGGTCCGCCAAATAACGCCCCAACTGAAAAATACAGGGTCATCACGCACGACCCGCAAACAGTGGACAAAATGCTGGCGGAAGGCGCGGTGATAGATTACAAAAGAAGAGCCGCAGAACCCCCACATGACCCCCCTCCACAACCGGCACAGTGCGGGAAGTGCCTCACATTCAGTCACACAACAGCCAAATGCACTGAACAAGTGAAATGCGCGCGATGTGCAGGCGCCCACAGCCTCTCCCAGTGCAAACAAATGGAGAGGCAACAGTGCTCCAATTGCGGCGGAGAACACTCGGCACTGTCCTACAAGTGCCCCCAGCGCCCAAAAAAGGCCTCCAGCAGTGAAACCACGGCCCCCATCAAAACAATTGATGGCCCAGCGGCCCTCCCAGCAGAAGAAATTTTTCCAGAAGAAGCAGTACTGAAGGACGACCTCATCAGACTCCTTACAACGGTCTTGCTGGATTTATTTCAAGACCGCCGTGAAGAAGTTAAAAGATTCATAGACAGAGCCTCCAAGCAAATCCTCCAGAAGGGCATGTTCGCCACACAAGCGAGAAACTCACTCCACATAACAATAACGGACCGCTGGGACCCAGAACTGCAAACACAGTGGCACCCACAACACGACCACACACCACGACCCCGCTCCCCCTCTCCCACCCCACCGCAAGACCCACGACACCACAACCAGCGCGAAACACAAACACACACAAGGAAGTAGGAAAGTACACCGCACCCACCCGCCCACCTTACCCCCCTCCCTTAACATGGACGAAGCCAGTGAAGTAAATCACCTGAACCTTCTTTTCGCAAACACGAAAGGAATTAAAACCAAACGCCCCATACTAATGCAAATGCTCCACCAAGAAAACATACACGTCGCTGCTTTCGCCGAAACATGGCTCAAAGACGGAACCAAATGCGATGTCCCAAAATAAAATACATTCAGGAAAGACAGGCAGGACGGCAGAGGAGGGGTGGCTATCTACGTCAGCAACACTATTGCGGCGAAAGAGGTCACCCTCCCTGCTGCTTTTGACAACACGGAAGCCATTGCGGTTGAGATAAAAGACAACAACAGGCGAACACTCAAAATAGTGTGCATGTATAACCCCCCAGGTCCAGTTCATCCAGTACTTTACTTCACTTCCTCGATCTATCTTAGTAGGAGACTTTAATGCCAGACACCACAGACTTGGCGACAGAATAGACAATGGAAACGGACGCAGACTATTTGACCTCCTGACCACAGACCCGACCCTTCGACTTCCACTAGATGAACCCACTTTCATAGGACACCAAGGTATCTCAGCCCCAGACCACATCCTACGCAGCCCCGACTTACACAACTCACTCCACCTACCCCGAATCGGAGACTCCATTACCAGCGACCACCTACCCATCCTCTTTTCCACATCCGCCAACCTCCCCCCTCCACCCCATCCCCACAGAAGACCAATAAGCCAGTACAATAGAGCAGACTGGGAAAAATACCAGGACACTATCAACCGTGAGCTATCCATTCCTATAACAATCACTGACGAAGACGACTTACATCTGGTCACCAACAAACTTGAAACGGCTATCACCAAAGCGGCCCAGGAAGCAATCCCCACCAAAGTAATAGAAAACTGGAAACCCATCATCCCAGAAGCAGCACTAGAACTAATACGACAGAAAAAACGACTACAGAGACAGATGAGACGAGACGACAATCCAGACCCAAAAAGACAATGGAACAGAATAAACGCCAGAATCAAAAGACTAATATCTCAACACAGACAACGACAATGGGACGACACATGCAGCAAACTGGACTACAGGAGTGGGGGCAAGTTCTGGAAGAGTTTCAAAACACTCACAGGGCAACGCCAGACACACGCCAACACCCTGACAGTAAACAATGAACCTTCAACAGACCCCCTCGAGCAAGCAACAGCCTTTAAAGAAACACTACAAGACGTATACTCATTCCCGAACGACAACAGATTTGATGACATATTCAGACGACATGTAGAGATACAACTAGCAACCCTGATAAACACCCCAACAACTGAAACCGAAGAACAGCAGGCCCTCACCAAAGACATCACAGACATAGAAATAGAAAACGCAATCTTCTCAGGACGCAACTCCGCCCCCGGACAGAATGAAATAAGACGTATTCACCTACAAAAAGCCCCCCTCCACGTCATAATACCCATCCTATCCCTTATCTTTAATTACTGCCTACACAATGAGACAATACCAACAAACTGGAAGACAAGCAAGACTATCATGATACCTAAACCTGACAAACCTAGGACAGACCCAAAATCATACAGACCGATATCCCTACTGGACGTGATAGGGAAAACATACGAACGAATAATAACGGACCGCATAAGGACTTATGTCGAGACACAAGCAGGATTCAGACACAACCACTCGACCAATGACCCCCTCCTTAAACTGACAGACAGCATCACCAAAGGGTTCAACCAGGGACACTGCACACTCGCAGTGTTCCTGGACATAGAACGGGCCTTCGACAAGCTATGGCACCAGGGCCTGCTGTTCAAACTAATCAGCATCGGCATCCCAACCAAAGAGTAGTCAGGATTATCCAATCCTATATCACCAACCGGACCTGCAGGGTTCACGTTGCAAATCAGGTGTCAGAAGCCTTTACCCCACAAGCTGGCGTCCCCCAAGGTGGCATCTTGTCCCCATTACTGTACACACTTTACACTGCTGACATACATACCGTAACGACTCCCCACGAAGAAATGGGACTATACGCAGACGACACGGCTTACTGGTGTACGGAACTACGCACAACGACACTGCAACGAAAAACGACCACATACCTCCACCGCCTAGAAACCTGGATGGCAAAATAGAGGATACGACCTAACCCAACCAAGACACAGACAGTCCTCTTCAGACACAGACACTTAACAAAAAAGAAACAACAGAACGAACATGACATCCGACTAACCCTCTGGAACAGCCCCCTACAACTAAACGACACAGCTAGATACCTCGGAGTATACCTAGAAAAACATCTCAACTGGAAAACCCACCTGACGTACCTCCTTAACAAAACCCGACTCAGACAAAACCTAATACGACAAGTGCAAGGACGCTTCCATGGCTGCAACACTCAAATGGCACTACATACCTACAAAACCTTCATTCGTCCAGTTCTAGAGTATGCTGCAGCCCCCCTGGGAGGCATACATGCACCGATTGCAAAAAGACTGTACAGCACAGAACGCAGACTAATACGAAGTATCGCAAGGCTGCCGTATCTGACACCAAGCAACGAAGTATATGAGACAACCAGAATGGAACCACTATAAACCAGATTAGCCAAAATGAGAGCCAGATACGGAAATCATATCCTAAACAAAAGTACGGACATGGAGGACCTAATCACAGTCAACCACAGAACAAAAAGGAAACCCAAATACAAATACAAAACACCCACCCACACAATCGCCCACAACATAGCTAAGATGTACCCCGATCTCGCCCCAATCCTAGCACCACTAACAGCAAACACCACCATCCCTCCACACGTAGACGAAAGGACTCAAGCATAAAACACAAACACCACTAAACACACAAGAACATTGCCCACAAAGAACCACCAAAATACACCTAACCCAACTCCCTCTACTCCCCCTCCCTCGCTCTGTACACTAAATAAGAAATACAAAACAAATGCATATGTATAGTAGAATAAGCAGTTGCCCATATTATAAGATATCTGTAATTATAAACTATTAACGACAAAGAATAAATGAATAGTAAAATAAACTGAAGAAAAACGAAACTGTAATGTAATATTAACCAAATTGTTAAAATACCACTGAAATTGCTAAAATATCATTGTAGTTGTCCAAATCTCATTGTATTTGTTGAAATATCACTAAAACTGCTAAAATATCATTGAAATTGTTAAAATCCCACTGTAAATGTTAAAATATCTAAAGATCTTTGTAATTGTTAAAGACCAAAAGGAAACTTGCACTATGTAGCAAGACAAATGTAAAAATTGTTTAAAAATAAAATGTACAAACCCATGGCTGAAAAGGGCAAATAGCAAGCCCTAAAACAGCCCGCTCTGTCCCCTCTGGGCAGAGAATGAAAAGTGCAAAAAAAAAAAAAACACTCGAGGAGCAGTCTCTGGTCGCACCTGATGAAGGTCACGAGCAACGTGACCGAAATATCGTGCAAGTACGACGCTGATATCCGGCAGAACACACAACAACCCAAGATGTCAATTTTCTCCAGCAATATAAACAATTACATGAATGTATAAACACCCGAGGATGGGCACAAGCCCGAAACCGGTCGTGTAACGAATAAATGAGCTTCTATTGTGACTGGTAGCAGAAATTTTTCTACTCCCTGTAAAGGAACAGTCACGGAGTTCAACAGCATCTACTATGGATAAAATTCACTTAAAGTATAGTCCGTCTCAAATGTCGCTACATCTGACAGTAAAACTTCTTCCCTGAAAATAGCTGAACATTTAGGAACACATTTGTCATCAAGAAACACATGCCCGCTGTTTAATACATTCAGTAATAATTTTGTCGTCAATAATCATTCATCAATAACAATCAGAGATTTGATACAGATTATAAAGTGTGTTACGTTAGAATGTGATGACCTAAGGATTTTTTTTCCTACCGGCTAAACACTAAACAGCTGTCCGCCTGTGTAGCTGAGTAGTAACGTATTTGCTTACCATGCAGCAGGCCTGGGTTCGATTCCCGGCCGGGTTGGAGATTTGCGCTGCTCGTGGACTGGGTGTTGTGTTGTTCTCATCATCATTACCGGCACGTTAAGTCCCCCAAAGCAGCGTCGACTGAAACAAGACCTGAAACTCGGCGGCTGAACTTCCCCAGATGGGGTCTCCCGACCAACAATACCACACGATCATTTGTATTGTTTTTTTTCCTTCTTACTATACAGCTTTTCAACGCTGTGCGTGTGCGTGCGTGTGTGTGTGTGTGTGTGTGTGTGTGAGAGAGAGAGAAGAGAGAGAGTGAAGAGTGAAACTGGTAAAAAGGAAAAGGACATTATAAACGATACGCTTCTCTCCTCTTTCCTTTCGTTTATACTAATAACGGTAAAGGCAATGAATGATATTTGCAGGTTTAAATGTAAACATTTACTAACTTTTAATATCGGGAGTAGCGTCCCATTCTTTACTTTGACTGATAAATTATATATTCTAGGAGTAAAAACTTTTAGTCCTTTTTATAAATGCACAGATTTTTGGCACATAAAACTGCTTTGAGCAATTTTCCGGGCAAGTACTCACTTATAAATGTCCGTGGGCATTTGCCTGGCCCACGGTACGGAATTTCGTCATATGTGTAGGTAATTTCGTGATAGGTGTAAGGTAATTTCTTGATAGTTGTAAGAAGATTACTTGAGTGCTGCTAGGTCAACAATCTCTGCCAACAATGATGTCTCGTGAGCCTTCAAGCTGAAGTCATGCGTTGCCTATCTAAGAGCTGTGGTCACAGTGAGTTAACAGAAAAATATTATGAAATTACCTGTATCAAGAAAATACCTCCCTTCACCTTACTCCATGCTGGGTGGTAAAATCTCACATGGACATGCTAGTCAGCACTTCTCTGATATTTTCGACATAGTGTCTTTTCGTTTGACGTGTGGCGACTCAACCATCAATTGCCTTAGCAGACTCTTTGGTAAAGGGGCCAGAGTTCTGCTACGGCACTGTCTTTGATTGGCAGTTCACTCTGAACAGTACGTGTGCGCGCACGGAACCCTTGTGTATCGAGATGCCGGCAATAAAGTATACCACCTACGTTATTCTGCTCCGAGTATCCCTATCTGGATCCTCCCCACACTGACGATCCCGCGACAGACACCAGGATGCTCTGTCTCATCAGCTACACGCCAGCAATGGAGTCGTCAGGCATTTGCAGTCCTGGTGAACTCCAAGTGCGAGGCAGTAGCCTTCGTAGTGTTTAGTTTAGTGCTACAAATCAGAAGGACCAATCTACTTTTTCAGTGAAACCTGAAAGTGAAGCTTTGTTGTGCCGTACAGTTGGCACTAATGACGCTTGTGTACACGAACTACATGTAGTGACTGCCTACCTTCTGAATGATTTTGTTAATGGGTGTAACACGTTTTCCTACCAACAAGACACTGTTCATCGGACTGTCGCAGACACCTATCCGAGTTTATCGTCGGGAACATTTCTAGCGAACCCATCAGTTACGTCATGCGACAACATTCTCTTGGGATTAGAATATCCACATTTGGACAGGGTAGCTAGTCCGCCGTTGAAATCTCCGATCTTCCGTGTCACCATATGCAAGCTGCCGCATCGACTGGGATCAAACTCCCAAATACCACCCTTTCGTTCGGAACAACCAGCAATATGGCTTACTGTTGTCGAGTGTATCCTACACAACTAAGGCATTTTCGATGACAGCTTCAAGTTCGTCATTCTATTGAGCCATATAGGTAAGCACGCTGACCAACTCAGTGACATCACTGACACATCTCCAACTGCAGGCAAATATGACATGGTGAAGGCAGGTTGGCTTCATCGGTTAGCCAGAACACCAGAGCATCAATTACGCCAAGTCATTTACAAAGTGCGACTAGGCACCATAACACCTTCTCGAACATTAATCGACTCATCCCTCATGCCAGATGGTGATGATGATGATGATGATGATGTTTGGTTTGTGGGGCGCTCAACTGCGTGGTTATCAGCGCCCGTACAATTATCCAATCTTTGCTCAGTCCAATTTCGCCACTTTCCTGGATGATGATGAAATGATGAGGACAACACAAACACCCAGTCATCTCGAGGCAGGTGAAAATCCCTGACCCCGCCGGGAATCGAACCCGGGACCCCGTGCTCGGGTCATGCCAGACCATGCACTATGCACTCTGCATTGTCAAGTTACTGCCACAGGTTCCGATGACCATGATCTCGCATGATAGTGAACCTATAGCACGAAAACTCACGGAAGAATCCACGACGAGGGCATTGTTCACACATGAATTTCGCATTTTTTCTGCGCTCTCACGACTGATGAAGGCTGCCATTTTGAATCGGCACTCTTCACCGAACTCTGCGACTTGTGCTGTGTTCCATCACCCTTAAAGCAATGGCTTACTGGCGCATTGGTACTGCATACTTAAAACAGCGCTAATGTTTCACGAAGCTGACTGTACCGCACCCCTGGCGGGAGTACTCTTAGGCTTGCGTTCAGCATGTAAGGCAGACCTCCACATCTCCTTAGTGGAAATCCTACAGGATGAGCCTCCCACACAAATGGCAGAAATTGTATCACCAGCACAACCGCCAATGGACAAGGAATTCCCCCCACTCGCCCGCAAGGCCAAGCAGAACATCGCTCATCTCAAGATACCACCCCTGCAGGCACACAGATCACACAAAACCTTTGTACATCAAGCTCTTGAGGACTGCAACCACGTCATGCTGATTGATGAAACAGTCCTGCCTACTTTGCAACAACTTTATAAAACGACGTGACAACACCTTTGATATTCGACTCCAAACAAAACTGACAACTGTTACAGTGAATCGTCTCAAGCTCACGAGGATTCTCTATGACAGCACCGGTACAGCTGACGACGATACCGCCCACACAGATGCCAATTCGCACACTGCCTGAGACGATGTCAATGCGTCTGATACATCGGACGAGAGCCACACCATTAAGCATAGGATATGCCGGTAAATGTCATCTTAGGACAATAGAGGGAATGGCAGACTGACGAACGATGTCTTCCTAGTCAGTTCACTTGCAGCTACAAACTCCCAAATAACGTCGACCCAGAAGAGATTACATCCACTGATGGAACCCTTTCTGCCACGGCAGCAAGGAAACAACTTCTATTTCAGTGATACAAATCCAACTACGATCTCGTCACCGCCACAGCCTGGCGCCCTGCCGCCCCCACCTCCCCCCAATGCAGACCAACTATGAAGCTGATGCCGACCGCTCCTTCTCCTTCCTCACCTCAGACAATATCAACTGTATGAAGACGCGACGCAGACTGCTGCACCGCGTCCTCTGCAGCACTGGGCAATAAACGGCCTGCGCCAGCAGGCAGCCACATCACGGCAGATCACACGCGCTTGTGCGAAGATTTCATCCGTAGCGATCTACGGTTACCTCCTTTCCCATCCCCTCATGATGTACCTGCGCTGGGCTCTGTGACTACGCAACTATCTATTGCCTATGGTCACCAGGACAGAGTGCCGATACTGCTCTGTCTTCTGAATATTAGCTGTGTGCTCATGCGCTCTCCAGTGTATCGAGCAATCGGAAATAAAGTGCACATTGTCTGCACTTAACCGCCTACATTATTCTGCTTCAAGTATCTCTCTCTGGTCCTCCCCATAGGCATATTATGGCCTGAAATACGAAGAAAGTACTTCAAGTTAGATAATTTCGTGATATGCTGAAACGAAGAAATATTTACATGAACGTGAAGGTACGTAGCCGACTAATTTTGCTTAGTACACTATGTTCATAAAGTACAAAGCGCAAAACAGTCGACCACGTGTTAACATCGCCTTTACAAACGCTAAGACTTCCTTCGAAAACTTAAGCTGGATCTTCTGTCACGTAAGTAATAAGACTAAGTGCGATACATAACGAATCAGCCACATGCTTGGCTAAGAAACTGATAATTAGCTTTTGCTCTTACATTGACTGATTATATCAAATTTTCAGAAATAGCGGACTGAGCGTTACAACTATTGAATCTCAAGGCGCACAAAGACACAAGTACGAACTTTTTTTCTGTCGACTGAGCGCCTGCAGCCATATCAACAACGTGCTACCAACAGTGGTGTACCACAGAACTACAAGCTGGAGTCGCGTGTTGTCCTCCACCAACTGAGTGGTTGCTGTTGAGTTAATAAAAAAAGAAAAGAATCACGACATTACTTGTATTACGAAAATATCTTCCTTTACCCCACATATGTCATGCAGGTTAATAGCAATAAACTCTCATAGCTCTGATAATGTCATAATTTGCACGACATAAAATTGGCATGTGCAATCGTCATTACCACCATTTCAGTCTGCACCAGGATTATGATCAAAGGTCTGCAGAATATTGCTATGCAAGCGCGTAAATGACGGAAACACTGTTTCTGCCGGTATACATCTACATCTGGAAAGTCAGCCTTCCTTGGTTTTCTTTTCTCCTAGGTGGAGGTTCTTTCTGTCTTCCGTTACTCTACGTCCTGTGTTTTGCCAATTCTACCTTTGGACTCACCAACGATGTTAGCATTATTGCTGAAGGCAGGCACGTTCAGCCTGTATCCGTCAGGCCGAAATCTCATCCACGTGGGCAGACCCTCACTCAAGCTGCTGAAAAGTACCCTGTGTTAAAAGTAGTTTCTACGAGGGTCATTTAGATAGTTCTGTACACTGTAAGACGGAAGTGAAGAAAATAATTTATTTTACAGAATATCTTTACAATTCTTCAATAAAATCTCCATTTTTGTTTATGACAGCTTCCCAGTGTTTTGCCAACTTCTGTATTTCGTATAGGGCACTTTCATTGTCGAGCTGTCTGATTACTCGAGTGATCTCACGAAAAGCTTCATCAATTGTATCAAAGCGTTTCGCACGGAGTTGTTCCTTCAGTTCGCGAAACTAATCGAAGTCTGGTTGGCTCCTACCAGGATACTATGGTGCTTGGAGAAGTACATCCCATCCACATTTCTCTCACCTGTAGGGCAGTCGGCGTCTTCCATTATCGTGAAAAATGAGGACACCAGCTGCAAGCACGCCAGGCCTTCTTTGACGAATTTTCGGGCGACAAACATCTTGCAGAAACAGATCGAAGTGCGCACCTGCCACACACGTCACCTAGAGCACTCTGTTTGTAGTTAATATGCCATGCACATCATACGCAAAGATCATCGTCAGTTTCACCTTTGACTGTTAGCGGTGGAAATTTTTCGAGCGTGAAGGGTTGCCATTTTGACGTCTGAGACATTTCTAACTCAAAATATCGTATCCAGATTTTACTATGTGCAACATTCCTTTTCAGAAACTTCTCCTTTGTTTCCATAACGTTGAAGCAATACTTCTGCGATTCTTTTGCGACCTACTTTCTGCTCTTCCCTCAGATCATGCGGAAACCAACTGACAGCGGCTTTTCTCATCTTTAACTTTTCAGTTACGACTATGCAAACTGAAATGACAAACATTCTGGCCTCGTACTCTATTTTCTCGCATGTTTTTCATCGATCCTTTCTAAAAATGTTATCAACGGTAACCTGATAAGTGTAGCCTGTTGCAGTCGATGGCCTTCCACTTCTTGGCTTGTCCTCAATGATTATCCGACCTTCGTGGAAACGAGCAGAGCACCGTGATACTGTGCTACGATCCACTACACTATTCCCACACACCCCCTTGAAAACGTTGTCAATTTCCGTTGGGATCTTTGCACGTAGGGATTCGATTTTTATGGAGGAACCCTGGTTACTATGTGTAAACCGACCTGACTCGGTTTCAGCTTGCATTTTAAAACTGAATTGTCCACTACACAGCCGCGCGAATCAGCTCACACATACTGTACACGACTGTCACGCCTAAAGCCTCGCTCACGGCTGACAAGAATTTCAGCTTGATCACGCCACCGTAACTGTCGCACATACGCAGTGTGCAGGGCTTTTGAAATGACCCCCGTTGTTGTTGTTGTGGTCTTCAGTCCTGAGACTGGTTCGATGCAGGTCTCCATGCTACTCTATCCTGTGCAAGCTTCTTCATCTCCCAGTAACTACTGCAACCTACATCCTTCTGAATCTGCTTAGTGTATTCATCTCTTGGTCTCCCTCTACGATTTTTACCCTCCACGCTGCCCTCCAATACTAAATTGGTGATCCCTTGATGCCTCAGAACATGTCCTACCAACCGATCCCTTCTTCTAGTCAAGTTGTGCTACAAACTTCTCTTCTCCCCAATCCTATTCAATACCTCCTCATTAGTTATGTGATCTACTCATCTAATCTTCAGCATTCTTCTGTAGCACCTCATTTCAAACGCTTCTATTCTCTTCTTCTTTAAACTATTTATCGTCCATGTTTCACTTCCATACATGGCTACACTCCATACAAATACTTTCAGAAACGACTTCCTGACACTTAAATCTATACTCGATGTTAACAAATTTCTCTTCTTCAGAAACGCTTTCCATGCCATTGCCAGTCTACATTTTATATCCTCTCTACTTCGACCATGATCAGTTATTTTGCTCCCCAAATAGCAAAACTCCTTTACTACTTTAAGTGCCTCATTTCATAATATAATTCCCTCAGCATCACCCGATTTAATTCGACTACATTCCATTATCCTCGTTTTGCTTCTGTTAATGTTCATCTTATATCCTTCTTTCAAGACACTATCCATTCTGTTCAACTGCTCTTCCAAGTCCTTTGCTGTCTCTGACAGAATTACAATGTCATCGGCGATCCTCAAAGTTATTATTTCTTCTCCATGGATTTTAATACCTACTCCAAAATTTTCTTATGTTTCCTTCACTGCTTGCTCATAAACAGATTGAATAACATCGGGGAGAGGCTACAACCCTGTCTCACTCCCTTTCCAACCACTGCTTCCCTTTCGTGTCCCTCGACTCTTATAACTGCCATCTGGTTTTTGTACAAATTGTAAATAGCCTTTTGCTCCCTGTATTTTACCCCTGTCACCTTCAGAATTTGAAAGAGAGTATTCCAGTCAACATTGTCAAAAGTTTTCTCTAAGTCTACAAATGTTAGAAACGAAGGTTTGCCTTTCCTTAATCTAGCTTCTAAGATAAGTCGTTGGGTCAGTATTGCCTTACGTGTTCCAATATTTCTGCGGAATCCAAACTGATCTTCCCCGAGGTCGGCTTCTACCAGTTTTTCCATTCGTCTGTAAAGAATTCGCGTTAGTATTTTGCAGCCGTGACTTATCAAACTGATAGGTCGGTAATTTTCGCATCTGTCAACACCTGCTTTCTTTGGGATTGGAATTATTATATTCTTCTTGAAGCCTGAGGTTATTCCGCCTGTCTCATATATCTTGCTCACTAGATGGTAGAGTTTTGTCAGGACTGGCTCTCCCAAGGCTGCAGTAGTTCTAATGGAATATTGTTTACTCCCGGGGCCTTGTTTCGACTCAGGTTTTTCAGTGCTCTGTCAAACTCTTCACACAATATCATATCTCCCATTTCATCTTCATCTACATCCTCTTCCATTTCCATAATATTGTCCTCATATACTTCGCCCTTGTATAGACCCTCTATATACTCCTTCCACCTTTGAGCTTTCCCTTCTTTGCTTAGAACTGGGTTTCCATCTCAGCTCTTGATATTCATGCAAGTGGTTTTCTTTTCTCCAAAGGTCTCTTTAATTTTCCTGTAGGTAGTATCTATCTTACCCCTGGTGAGATAAGCCTCTACATCCATACATTTGTCCTCTAGCCATCCATGCTTAGCCATTTTGCACTGCCTGTCGATCTCATTTTTGAGACGTTTGTATTCCTTTTTGCCTGCTTCATTTACTGCATATTTTTATATTTTCTCCTTTCACCAGTTAAGTTCAGTATTTCTTCTGATACCCAAGGATTTCTAGTAGCCCTCGTCTTTTTACCTACTTTAGCCTCTGCTGCCTTCACTACTTCATCCCTCAAAGCTACCCATTCTTCTTCTACTGTATTTGTTTCCCCCATTCCTGCCAATTGTTCCCTTATGCTCTCCCTGAAACTCTGTGCAACCTCGGGTTGTTTCAGTTTATCCAGGTCCCATCTCCTTAAATTCCACCCTTTTTGCAATTTCTTCAGTTTTAACCTACAGTTCATAACCAACAGATTGTGGTAAGATTCCACATCTGCCTCAGGAAATGTCTTACAATTTAAAACTTGGTTCCTAAATCTCCGTCACCATTATATAATCTATCTGAAACCTGTCAGTATCTCCAGGCTTCTTTCATGTATACAACCTTCTTTTATGATTCTTGAACCAAGTGTTAGCTATGATTAAGTTGTGCTCTGTGCAAAATTCTACCAGGCGGCTTCCTCTTTCATTTCTTCCCCCAATCCATATTCACCTACTACGTTTCCGTCTTTCCCTTTTCCTACAGCCGAATTCCAGTCACCCATGACTATTAAATTTTCGTCTCCCTTCACTATCTGAATAATTTCTTTTATTTAATCATACATTTCTTCAATTTCTTCGTCATCTGCAGAGCTAGTTGGCATATAAACTTGTATTACTGTACTAGGCGTGGGCTTCGTGTCTATCTTGGCCACAATAATGCGTTCACTATGCTGTTTGTAGTAGCTTACCCGCACTCCTATTTTTTTTATTCATTATTAAATCTACCCCTGCATTACCCCTATTTGATTTTGTATTTATAACCCTGTTTTCACCTGACCAAAAGTCTTGTTCCTCCTACCACCGAACTTCACTAATTCCCACTATATCTAACTTTAACCTATCCATTTCGCCTTTTAAATTTTCTAATCTACCTGCCCGATTAAGGGATCTGACATTCCACGCTCCGATCCGTACAACGCCAGTTTTCTTTCTCCTGATAACGACGTCCTCTTGAGTAGTCCCCGCCCGGAGATCCGATTGGGGACTATTTTACCTCCGGAATATTTTACCCAAGAGGACGCCATCATCATTTAACCATACAGTAAAGCTGCATGCCCTCGGGAAAAATTAGGGCTGTAGTTCCCCTTGCTTTCAGCCGTTCGCAGTACCGGCACAGCAAGGCCGTTTTGGTTAGTTTTACAGGGCCAGATAAGCCAATCATGCAAACTGTTGCCCCTGCAACTACTGAAAAGTCTGCTGCCCCTCTTCAGGAACCACACGTTTGTCTGGCCTCTCAACAGATACCCCTCCGTTGTGGTTGCACCTACGGTACAGCTATCTGTATCGCTGAGGCACGCAAGTCTCCCCACCAACGGCAAGGTCCATGGTTAATGAGGGGGGGGGGGGGGGAATTTATAGAATTCGTTGTCATTTTCGAGTTCGTGTAGTTTACACGTTGCTTTATTCTCCGACAGCTGGTAATGAACTTTGGAAATTGACTTATGTGAAGTTATAAACGGTTCCACTATAATGTATTCTGCACGAGCGTGCTTGTTGTGTGTGTGTGTGTGTGTGTGTGTGTGTGTGTGTGTGTGTGTGTGTGCCCGCGCACGCGCGCAAAGAGCGTTCACCTTCCTAACACTCAACCCCCGTCTCACCCCCACCCCCACACCCCGCCTCCGCCGGGCCCAGTTTGGATACGGAACTGGAGCTCTTAGGGACATGCCACCACGTTCCTGTACTGACACAGCGAGTACTCGGGGTACGAGGTGAGGTTGCCTTAGAAAGGGCGCTGTCGCTAAGTTCCGCCAGTGGGGGCTTCACGAGCAGCGAGGCCATCGCCGGCAGAGTGCCGTCGGACGCGCCCCGCCCACAGCGCTTGGCCGCCCGCCCGCCCCGCGCACGTAGCGCAGGGCGCGCCTCTCTACGGCCGCCGCGTGCAGTAGCCGGCCTGCTCCTCCGTTTCCGGGCCGCGGCGCCCGCTCCTGCTTAAAGTACCTGCAGCTGGCGTTTGACAGCTATCGGGCTGTGCAGCTCCCAGCCAGCACCAGTATACCAACGGCAGTCTAGCGTTGTCGGCTTCCTCTTTGTGTCCACTTCCACTGCGCAAAGTATTGTGCCTGCCAGTTGTCAAGTAGGAAATTTTTCAGGACGCGAACGTTTGGCCTACTTAGAGAAAAACTCGCAACGACGGCTGCAATTCACACGGAGAACCGATTGCTGACATGTTTGGAGACGCCGCAGAGATCTGTTCCATACGTCAATTTCAGGAATTTTACGTGATTTTTGCAAGAGATAGACACTTTGTCAGAGCGTACTTTCTCCTGACATAATGACTCACCATATTTTTTTCTTTCATTTTAGGGTTCCCTACCTCAATCGGTAAAAAAGGAACCCTTGTAGGATGACTTTCTTGTCTGTCTGTTTGTCCGTCTGCCTGCCAGTTTGTCTCTCCAACTGTTCAGAACCCTTTTCTCAGGAATGTGTACACGTATGAAGTTGCAGTTTGTCACATATTATGGTCTATGCTCCCGTGGCAGTGCAAAAATTGAAGGTTCTGAATCAATGCAATCAAAAGATAGGAGCCATTTATGTCACGTATTTTGATACTCGCAAACTCACACAGAAAAACCTACACGGTATTTCCTGTTGACCTAGCAAAGTTTCACACTACAAAATAAAATGAAAAAAAAACGAATATTGTTAACTTATAATTATATCACACGAAAAAATACTCATATTTCTTTTGTAATTTCTTATCTGTTCTTAACGTCTGTTAAGACCGTCTAAGGTCCATTGCCGGTATAATAAACGTTAGCTTCTAAGTCAATGCAATCAAAAGATAGTGCCAGTTACATCACATATTTCGATACTCGCAAACTCACTCATCAGAAGCTACAGGGTACTTTCCCTTGACGTAGAATCATTAAATTCGGCAAGAAGAAACATTCATAGTGGAAGTAAAGAAAAAAACAGAAATCTATTTGTTTGTAGTTATATCATACGAAAAATTATTTCTTTTGTCATTTGTTAGCCGACGCCATACTTGAAATTAAAACATTCTCGAAAACGTTGGTATCCCTGCGACCGATATCTTATTGGTATAATTGTCGACAACATGCTATGAGCGTCGGGCTCCTCAATTCCCGGAATCGATAAGTTGTCTATAGAGGTAATTACATTTCTACGAAATCGTGAGTGCGCGAGTCCTACTCACACCTTGCCAGTTTTTTCTTTCATACAGCGTATTTTGTAAGCTAACGGGAATGAGTTACGAATGAATGTTCTAATATACTATAGGATTATAAAATTACTTTTTTCTTTGATATATAACTGCATGGGCAGTTATTGTCGAAAGATGCTGTTATTATATGATGGAGTCGCAGGTGAATAGTTAATAATGGTACTGCCAGCAAACAGCACCAGCAGAACCAGGGGAATAAATCTTGGAAGCGGATTTTCGATTCTACGCAGAGCAACGATTGGCTGAGATATTGTTGTTTATTTCTAGAAAAACATGGACCTTATTAATATACATCGCCTGTACAAAAGACTGAAAACGTGATATGGGAATAGAGAGATAACTGGTAATGTGAAATAAGATGTGAAAACTGTATCCTAGGTGTATTTTGTGTACTTACATGCGAAAAATTTAAAACAGGTATATTTCTAGTTAGTAATAAATGTTAAATAATAGGCATTCACTTTTGTTTTAATGCAAGTACATCTGCTAATTTGTCTATCAAGTTGTGACATACATAGCGGTCACATATCGCTAAAAGATATTATTTCACTTTCTGCAACTATTCGATGGCTATTTTATTAAGGGTTCTGGACGTATGAGCTTGGGCGAAAGCTGTGTGAGCAAATGAGTTTCTGGTCTGGCCTCGGGGTTATGTTGTCGACTGAAGGCATTCCCCACGGAGACAGGCAGTTTCCAGGGAAGTGAGGCTACGGCCTGCATTGGGTTTTCATGAGTAGCGCCGGAACCTGACCCAGCTGACGGCAGTTGGCGGCACGTTGCCATTACCGTCGCAACGGAATAATTGAGTTTGACATTTTCGCCTTTCCTGCATGATCACCAGAGGCCGAGAGGCCACAGTGGCCGAGACGCCACAGTGGCGGCCTACTAGCCTGAGAAAAACGCTTGCTTTCGTTTCAAAACTGTGTGCACCCACACGAATTGAGCCACTCTACCACAGTTCTTGCCACGAAGAAGCAGACGAATCGAAAAGACACTGCTACAGCCCAGTACCTACCTGGAGTATTCTGTATGCGAAGAGTTGGAAATTTCCAATGCAGTCCCTGTTTTTTCACGAAATAAACTATATTCGCGTCTGTCACATCGACAGTAGCAACGGGTCGTCCCCTCCATATGGTATTTTTGAAAATTAGGCATCTGAGGTCCGTGAACTAAGATTTTGGGCTACTCTGCTCTGGACCGGCCGCGGAGGCCGTGCGGTTCTAGGCGCTTCAGTCCGGAACCGCGGGACTGCTACGGTCGCAGGTTCGAATCCTGCCTCGTGCATGAATCTGTGTGATGTCCTTAGGTTAGTTAGGTTTAAGTAGTTCTAAGTTCTAGGGGACTGATGACCTAAAATGTTAAGTCCCATAGTGCTCAGAGCCACTTGAACCATTTTTTTACTCTGTTCTGGGGCCCTACGCTGGCCCTCTGCGGGCAGCCATCTATTGCTGATTCGCGCATACTAGTTGTTGCTTTAGAAATGTATCGCAGCTGCCGTAGCGTGAGCTACAGTCTGAGCAGCTTATTGCTTGCTTACTTTGCCACACAAACTGTGGTGCTTAATTTGGTTATAAATTGTGGCGTCCAGTGTATCGCTGATTATGATTTCGCAACCTGTTGCGCTTTCTTCACACAGTCGTTCACACTTTTTGTACCTCCCCATAGTGTCAGCATAATTCTGTAACCTGACTCGAGTAATTTTATTGTGATTTATGGCAGTCATTATAACAAATAAATGTCTGTTAAACTCAGTTTTCACTTCGATCTCAAGATCCTTTACATTGACCTATAACTTTTGAGCCATGTTGCGGCTCGCGTTGGTCCCGTTGGTAGGTTGGCATCGTGTGATAGGGAGAGTGGCGTCTCGTTTTCTTCTTGTGTTTACTGGCGCCACTACGTTTGCCAGCGTTGTCTGTCTGCGAGTGGCAGCAGCAGAGGTTATCGATATCTAGTACAGTGGTACTATCTTTGTAGGGACGTCAAGTGTTTTCCGGTTCAGAGTATTTGAGCGAGTTCAGTTTGGACAGGCAGCATTGAGGTCCGGCAGGGCCAGGACATGCCAGGATTGCTGGCAGCACGCAGACACTGCAGGATCGAGGGGTTGTAACTGCGAGGGCCACAACCTCGTTGTCCACTGGACCCAGGACGTTTGAGTTGAGTGAACATTAACCCAGTAGTGAAACCGCCACTATTTTGAGAGCACGTCGTTTGTTCGCGCGTTGCTTCTTGCAGGGTTGCTGAGAAAAAGAGCAACGAGCGGAGTGTTTGGAGTTGGCAATATTAATTAGCTGTCCTCCACTTCTTATTAATAATCATTGAATTCCTTGTGTTATTATTGGCGAAGTTCAACCTGCGGTATTTTTCTGCCCAGTGGCCGCTAACGCCCCAGTTACCTGCCCTGGAGGATAGCGTATTTTCGCGGCAGTGTACCTTTCCTCGCCTTGCCGCTGCTGTCCAGTATGGCGTGTAGTTCGACAGCCTCCTTGATTTTGGTTCGGATATTTTGTTTCTTTTGGACTATTTTGGTCGTGGTGGTTCCTTCTGCTTCTAGATGTTCTAAACACCTGCTTCTGAAGACGCAGTGCAGTCCGCCGGTTCAGCCTTGCCTGGTTTGTCGCATCGTTGTACTGGTTATCAGACGTTAGGTAGATTTTGCAAGAGTGTTGGTCTGCGTTTGAACTGTCACTAGTTTGAGTTGCCATCCAGTTAAGTGAATACAACTCTTGGTCGCCAGTCTCATGGTTTACGAAGTTGAGTGACCTTCCCAGGTCGATCCTTGGAACACTGTCTGAGGCCTACTTCTCTCTTGATTTGGTCAGATTGTGATGATTGTGTTTTAAATATGTATGTATATTTTAATTTTGAATTATTGCTGTTTGGGCCTTCAGACGACAAAGAGTTTGAATTTCTTGTTAATAAGGCCTTCAGCAGTGAGTGCAACTTGTTTTAAGAAATTTTAATTAGACAAAATATCTTAACATTGAAATGTTGATGACTGTTCTTTAAATATCTCTCGAAGAAGTTTAATTGCTTCTCAAAAATTTGCTATCCAGGCCTTCAGCGGTCAAATTGTTTTTTGAGTTTTTACTGTTGGGGCCTTCAGCCGACAAATAATTTGAATTTCTTGTCAATAAGGCGTTCAGCCATGAATGCAATTGGTCTTAAAAAATTTTAATTATATATTGTCTCTTAATAGTGAAATTTTGATGATTGTCTTTTTTAAAAATATTTTAATGTCTCTTGGAGAAGTTTAATTGGTTCTTACGAATTTACTATCCAGGCCTTCATCTGTCAAATTGTTTTTTGAGTTATTACTATTGGGGTCTTCAGCCGACAAATAATTTGAATTTCTGGTCAATAAGGCCTTCAGCCGTGGGTGCAATTTGCTTAAGAATTTTTGTATTAGACATTGTATCTTAACAGTCAAATTTGATAATTGTTCCTTATTGTCTGCTTTATTTGCAATTGTTTCTAAATAAAGTGTACGTGATTTTAAAAAAAAAACTTAGCAACCAACGGTAACTGATTGCGGCCACGTCCACACCGAATCCTGTCCCTCCCTAAGTACCAGGTCTCATCTTTTCCATGGTTAGGCGATCAATTAATAATAAACATAACCTGGTGCACAGAAGATAAGCTTCTTGTTCTCACTGTGATGACGTTATCGTTGTGCACAGTGGCCAGACTCGACAATCACTAGGGAGAGCTGTGTCGATCTCCCCTGGGATTACACCTCTGCCGTGTGTCGTTTCGTGACTACTTGGCTAACAACACCGCAGTATTCAAATGTAATAAGCAGCAACATTGCATGGTCAACCTTAATAAACCTTCAAAGTAAACTGAAATGTTTTACTTTCATAGTATGTCCGGACACTCTGAAACAATTTTCATACGAAGGAACTGTTAGTCCGACGAATAATCTTGAGTATGGTCTCTGAACAGTTCCATCAAATACGACATACCTTGACGTAGTAGCAAAGATGGGCAATGAAAAATGTACAACCACGCTACATCCACCTAATCGAAAATTTGAAGCAGATTCAAGTGCAGTTGTGATTTCATACATCACATGTGCGAATGGGGACAGTATTGACTTGGTGTTTAGGTCTAGCTGTGAGAGGGCCGATTTCAGAGAAACTCGGTAAGAGTGTCATCAAGTTACACTGTCCAGCCACATTAATGTGACCACCTGTCAAAAGCGTAAATAACTACCATTTGAGACATGGACCGTTGCAAGACGTGCAGGAAGTGAGTCAGTGAGGTATGGAAGATACCGACAGCAATGTGGAGCCACGCCGACTCCAGTGCCGCAGACAGCTATGCTAAGTTCCTCGGATGACGATCCATGGCGCGAACAGCCCGATCGAAGTGGTCCCATATATTCTCAACTGGGTTAAAATATGGGGAATTTGATGACAGGGGAGTACGGTAAACTCATCCTGATGCAATTCGAACCACGCACGTACACTGCGAATTGTGTGATACGTTGCATTGTATTGCTGGTAGATGACATTGTGTCGAGGAGAAACAAACTGCATGTAGGGGTGCAATGGTGTCCAAGGATAGATGCACACTTCTGTTGATTCATTGCGCTTCCATAATGAGAAAATCACCCAGGGAATGCCACGAAAACATTCTCCAGGCCATAACTTCTCTCCACCGGCCTGGACCCTTCCAACGATTATCGCAGGGTGTTTGTCATAGGGCATAAAACGTGATTCATCTGAAAAGGCCACCAGTCGCCCCTCAGAGGGCATCCAGGTGCGGTACTGGGATGCCAATTTCAGCCTTAATCGTCGATGGACAGCAGTGACCATGACTGCACGACCCAGACGGCTGCTGCGGAGGTCCAGACGCAGCAACGTTCGCTGAAAGGTCGTTGAGGAGACACCGTAGCTAGCCCCTCGGTTCATTCCATATTTCAGGATTTCTGGAAAGCGTCTGACACGGTGCCCCATTGCAGGCTGTTAAAAAAGGTACGAGCATATAGAGTAAGCTCACAGATACGTGAGCGGCTCGAAGTGAACAGAACCCAGTATGTTGTCCTCTGCGACAATTGTTTATCGGAGACAAGGGTATCGTCAGGAGTGCCCCAAGGAAGTGTGATAGGACCGCTGTTGTCCTCTATATGTATAAATGATTTGGCTGACAGGGTGGGCAGCAATCTGCGGTTGTTTGCTGATGATGCCATGGTGTAAGGTAAGGTGTCGAAGTTGAGTGACCGCAGGAGGATACAAGACAACTTAGACAAAATTTCCAATTGGTGTGATGAATTGCAACTAGCCGTAAATGTGGAAAAATGTTAGTTAATGCGGATGAGTAGTAATATCAAATTTGTAATGTTCGGATACAGTATTACTAGTGTCCTGCTTGACGCAGTCAAGTCGTTTAGGTATCCGGGCGTAACGTTGCAAAACGATATGAGTTGGAACGAGCATCTGCGAACTGTGGTAGGGAAGGCGAATGTTTGACTTCGGTTTATTGGAAGAATTTTAGGAAAGAGTGGTACACTTGTAAAGGAGAGCGTATATAGGACGCTGGTGCGACCCATTTTTGAGTAGTGCTCGAGTGTTTGGGATCCGTACCAG
This sequence comes from Schistocerca piceifrons, assembly GCF_021461385.2. Taxonomy (NCBI): domain Eukaryota; kingdom Metazoa; phylum Arthropoda; class Insecta; order Orthoptera; family Acrididae; genus Schistocerca; species Schistocerca piceifrons. The sequence continues at coordinate 776,796,103 of NC_060138.1, forward strand.
GTCGGATAGTATGGAGACATCGAAGCAATTCACAGGCCGGCTGCTAGATTTGTTACTAGTACGTTGGAATAACACATAAGTGTTACGGAGATGCTTAAGGAACTGAAATAGGAATCCATGGAGTGAAGACGACGTTCTTTTCGAGAAATACTATTGAGAAAATTTAGAGAACCAGCATTTCAAGCTGAATGGCGAACGATTCCACCACCGCCGACACGCACTGCGCGTGAGGACTACGAAGATACGAGAAATTAGGACTCATACGGAGGCACACAGACAGTCGTGTTATGGGACAGAAAAGGAAATGACAAGCAGTAGTACAGGGTACCATACGCCACGCACCGTATGGTGCCTTGCGGAGTATCATGTAGACGTAGATCTGAGTGGCCAGTTCCTGACCTGTTGCACGTTTATTCGCCCGTACACATATCGCAGCCGTCGTTCACCCCTGTCATCTACAGCCTGTGGTGCAACACAGTTGTTCCGACGCCGTTTTTTAGATAGCAGACCTTGTCATGCATGGTATACTTTAACCACAGCGGCACGTAAACAGTGTACAAACTTAACCGTTTCGGGAATGCTTCGACACTGGCCCGAAAGCCAGTGATCATGATATTTTGTACGTAGGATAGCTCGCTCCGTTTCTGGATTACGACAAGGACTGCACTGTTTTCCGCGTTCCCCGGACACTCTTTATATACCCTCCACTGCTAGAACTGTCAGATGCCATCTGAGGGTGGTTACTGCACGTGACATAGGCGGTAGTCACATTAATGTGACTGGACTGTTTATTTTAGTACGGTTTTCCTTACGTTTGGTGAATGAGCGCACTACATAAAAGCTAGACGTGCTACAAATCTATCACTATTTCGGTAGAGGGGTGATGAGTTTAAAGCGGTTTTCTATCGCCGCGGGGAATGGAGAAGCTGTGGTGGCTGCCTATAGAGCCGGCCGGAGTGGCCGTCCGGTTCTAGGCACTGCAGTCTGGAACCGAGAGACCGCTACGGTCGCAGGTTCGAATCGTGCCTCGGGCATGGATGTGTGTGATGTCCTTAATTTAGTTAGGTTTAATTAGTTCTAAGTTCTAGGCGACTGACGACCTCAGAAGTTAAGTCGCATAGTGCTCAGAGCCATTTTGAGCTGCCTGTAGAAAGTACCTGCGACAACGTCGCAACATTGGACCCTAAACGTCGGATGCCAAGCAATTTCTTGCTATTTTTCCAGTTATTTTCACAGATATTAATCACACTTGAGCAACAATATATGTAAGAAACGTACAGGTTTTCATAATGCAGGACAAGGTGCTATTTTGCAACTCAGCGCAGAACAGCCTTCAACATAGCTACAACCATGAACACGCGTAATGAGAAATGTACTTGTTTACGTTTAATTTCTGTAACACCTTCCTTTTTCTCAGCTTTTTTCTTCCAGATATGGCTTCGGAGAGAAACGGTGAAAAAAAAAACAACAAAAGCTGCCCTCAGGGCTCTGATTGTGTTTTGGGATGCTGGCACTGAGCCATTACTGAACCACCTTCAGAATAGGATAGACTACAGACTACATCGCCTTTGCGGACGGTACACTGATTGTAGTGTCTGCTTACGCAAGGGCTAAATTAGTGGAAAATAGCAGAACAGTTCTCGAAACACTTAGTGATCGGCGCATACAAAATAAATTAACTTTAGCTAGCAGCACATAAAACAGTTTATATGTTACTAACAGTAATACATAAAGACCGAGAAACCCCACAATCAGAATAAATGAGCAGCCCGTGAAATGAAAAGAAGCACACCTTGGTATAAGCATCGGCGAAAATCGATACTTTCACGCACATGTAGCTGTCGATTCCAAGAGAGGCATTGAAATCCTGAACAAAATAGCAATAATTCACCAAAGACGCTTTCAGCTGCCACTAAGTGCAATAAGAACGCATCACAACGCAATCTTAATCGTTCTATGTGAGTTAATGTCCTCCTTGACACATTATGGACATCTCAAGAGCTATGTTTCCAAAGGTTTCCTCAAACTTTTTCACGTTTCTTCATTAATCTTGTACCGACATTGATCAACGTTGAACTCTATTGTTTTCGATAAGGAGCTGTCTGACATAGTAAAGTCGGGACTTCATAGTAGTAATTTAGTGGAACGAGAGACATTGTTGAACCGCGCCCAGTCCACTGGCCTCGACATTGTTCGACAATGAACTAAAGTACCCGAATAGCAAGGTGTGCTGGAACTCCTTCCTGCTGTAGCCACACATTTCCATCGACGTACCTTTTAAAGAACTCCGAACGGGCATCGCGATGACATTCTAACCACATCGTAAAAAAAATGGTTCAAATGGCTCTGAGCACTATGGGACTTCATTTCTAAGGTCATCAGTCCCCTAGAACTTAGAACTACTTAAACCTAACTAACCTAAGGACATCACACACATCAATGCCGGAGGCAGGATTCGAATCTGCGACCGTGGCGGTAGCGCGGTTCCAGACCGTAGCGCCTAGAACCGCTCGGCTACCCCGGCCGGCAAACCACATGGTAACATGAGGCGGGCTCCTTTCTGTCTCATGCTCTGAATGGGAATTTTCCTTGGACCACAAAATAACAGTCCTCTTATGCGAACTGCGATAGATCGCACATTCACCCGAAAATGAGAGTCCTAAGTGAGACGCGGCGTTTGGAAATTGTGCCATGAAAACACAGCAGGCTCATTGTCATTGCCAGATAATTCGTTCGCATACATCGGCCTAAATCCTTTCTTTTTAAAATCGTTTTTAATGTTTTGATGCTTTCTTGATCGCGGTACTTGAAGTTCAGCAGATCTTTTGCGTATGAGTTACAACGGAGACTGCTCAACTGACAGCGATGGTGGCACGCGTCTTGTCTCACGCTTGCTTACGCCTGTCCTTGACACAGACTGAAATAAATATACATCTCTCCTAATCAGGCAGGTTTGCTTTACGAGGAGGAGCCTTCCCAATGAGATATCTAAACGAACCAATTATCTCTGTCATTGTTTCTCTCGTCTTTGGACGTTCGTGCACTCTCATACACGCATACGCGCCAATAATTGCTCCTGGACGGTCTATAACTGTGTTCGCTCATATCAGCCTTGGCCTCTAAATATATGCAGCACTTAAAGAAAAGAATACTCATAACAATGCTTTTCTTCAGCTTATATTTTAAAAATCTTTCCCTGTTCTCTCAAATCTCTAAGTTTTCAGTTCTGCGATCTACTCTTCACATTCGGTTTCTGCTTTCTGAACGGGATTAAGATTGGATGCTCTTGAAATAAATGAATTAAATTTTTATCGACTCACCGATACATGTAGAACTATTTATACCATATGTGGATAGTAAAGCCATAATTCATCAGTCGTGCACTGTCTTGTAACTTGAAACAGAAGAAAGGTCTTTTCCCATAGGATGTCTGATACTTCCAAATGAACTGAGTTTCAGTTTTACCTGTCTTGAAAGTGGAAATTTGTGTTAATTTCCAATAGTTTCTGTTTCAAAATGCATTGAACTTGTAACTGTTTTTTGATAATAGTCCTGCTTAATTCGATTTCACTTAGTGATTCATGGTGTGCAGTGGAGGAGTAACGAAGGAGGTGGACTATTAAATAGAGTAACGACGAGATTCTGTCGACTGCATCGCTTTTAAATTTCAATCGAATATTTGTTGCAAGGTACAAGACCACAAAATATTTGGAAAAACCTTGTCATACGGAGTAATTTTTGTAATTTCAGAAAGAAACTGTAAAAGAAACAAACCTAATGCTGTCATTTAAAAATGGAATACGAAAATATATTAAGCTTCTATTACAGAGGCGAAAGTCTGAAACGTGTTCCAGCAAACACGGAGAAGGGAAGGTGCGAGACATTACGTGCGCACTTCAGAAAGTTAAGTTACAGAAGTCATCTCATCCCACGTTAAGACCCTTGCGAAACAAGAGTGGCACATTGTCAGAAGACAGTAGATGTTCCGGGTTTCCTGCAGCCGTATTTCTGTTGTAGTACTGTAAGTAGGCTGTTTAGGTTTTTGTGTTGGTCACGCCACGTAATACTCTGTATGAAAATCACTGACTGTGCTGTGTGCAGTCTGCGGCTGGTTTGCATTGTTGGAATATTCGCTATTGTAGTGTTGGGCAGTTGGATGTGAACAGCACGTAGCGTTGCGCAGTTGGAGGTGAGCCGTTAGCAGTGGTGGATGTGGGGAGAGAGATGGCAGAGTTTTGAGAGGTTGCTATAAGCAGACGATCTGGACGTGTGTCCGTCAAAAAAAGGAAATTTGTAAGACTGGATGTCATGAACTGATTTGTATATTATGACTTTTGAACACTATTAAGGTAAATAGATTGTTTGTTCTCCATCAAAATCTTTCATTTGCTAACTATGTCTATCAGTAGTTAGTGTCTTCAGTAGTTAGAATCTTTCATTTAGTTGGCAGTATTGGTGCTCGCTGTATTGCAGTAGTTTGAGTAACGAAGATTTTTGTGAGTTGAGTGATTCATGAGAGGTATAGGATATTGTTAGTCAGGGCCATTATTTTGTAGGGATTATTGACAGTTTTGCTCAGCTGTTTGAAAATCAAATAACGTAGAGGTTTTCCAGCACTGTCACTAAATTTTTCTAAGAGGATGTTACAGTACGTGTAACAGGTGCGTCACAGCGTGCGATTGAAAGGGCGTGACAACTGGAAACTTACTTCAAAGCTGAAATACGCGGCACAGTACGATTCATGTGGGCAAAAGGTGTAAACTGAACACAGATGCACCACAGTCTAACAAAACAATCGCGACACTCCTCCTCGGTTTTGTTACCCACAACGATGGCAGCGCCCCAACCGGCCAGCAAGTGACAGAGTTCTGAATACGCTATCGGATGAGTGCGAATACTAACGTTTATATTGATTTGTAACATAGTTTTCACAATAAGGAGTGTGTGTAGTGCCACAAAAATCGACACTACCTAAAAAAGGGTACCACATTTGCCACTATTTAGTTTCCTAAAGGCCCTGGGAGGTATGAATCGGTACATTACAGGACTGTTTATTTTAACGTACATATATTTAATGAATCGTGTCGTTTTCCTTTAATAACAAAAAATTACTGGTAAACATCAGAGCCGGCCGCTGTGGCCGAGCGGTTCTAGGCGCTTCAGTGCGGAACCGCGCTGCTGCTATGGTCGCAGTTTCGAATCCTGCCTCGGGCATGGATGTGTGTTGATGTCCATAGTTTAGTTAGGTTTAAGTAGTTCTAAGTCTAGGGGACTGAGGACCTCAGATGTTAAGTCCCATAGTGCCTAGAGCCATTTGAACCATTACCCAATAAAGTGGAATTTTACTCGCTAGACTTTCAGACAAAATAGTGAATGTGGAACGTAAGAAACCTACATAGAACGTAATACCTTCATTATTTAACGTACCAAATAAACCACCGCAACTTTAGCTTAAGGGAAAACCACACAGACGTGATAATAGGTAGTAAAAAGCAATAATTTGTTTCGCGACACCGAAGAAATCATAACTGAACCTGAGCCACAAGCAGCAAGAATCTTCAACACACTCGCTTTTAAAGGAAAAGCAATTACATTTAAAAAATATTCGTGTATTAGAAAGTCGAGAGAAGTGTAAGAATAGGTTCAAATGGTTCAAATGGCTCTGAGCACTATGGGACTCAACTTCTGGGGTCATAAGTCCCCTAGAACTTAAAACTACTTAAACCTAACTAACCTAAGGACATCACACACATCCATGCCCGAGGCAGGATTCGAACCTGCGACTGTAGCGGTCGTGCGGTTCCAGACTCTAGCGCCTTTAACCGCTCGGCCACTCCGGCCGGCGTTATGCACATTCGTCTCTGTAAGAATAGGTAAATCATTAGACTACATAAAAAGTTTTTAAGTGTCAAGGAAAGTGTCTGCGATGACAATGACTAAAGTATGGAAGGCAAAAATATAACACCTATTTCGTTTATTAAGTAGAAAATAATTAAAAACAGGCATTCTCTTTACAACGCATGCGACTGTCTGCTTTCTCACCGCTTGGAGCGCTAGTGTCGTTCCAGCTGTCAAGCGATAACAACTTTCGCAACAGAGTGTGTCGTGAATGTATATACTAGACTATGGATACAGCGTGAAATTCTGGCGGTAAATTGAGCAGATACAGTGTCATGTATAGCTGTAGTGAAATAGTACCATCAATTTGAAAAAAAGGCCACACAGATGTTGGTTATGCTGATCAGAAGTTCAGATCTCACATCAATCAATTTCCATTTTTTCGGCAAACAGAAAGAACAGTTGTAGGAAGTAGATTTTCCAATGATAAAGACGCTCACAAAGCGGTTATCGAATGGATCTGTGGTCTATGAATAGATTTCTGTCGTCGAACAATTGAACGATTGGTAGAACGTTCCGATCGTTGCGGCTTTTTTCAGGCTATCCCGACTGATCTGTCGCAAGCACACATCTCGTTTTTTCCGCCGGATGATATTGTGCAAATCCCACAATATTTAATATTTAACCTGGGCCAACTTGATAAATCAACGGAAGCGCAACATTTGCTGAATACGGGACATGCCCTGTTTTACGAGATGGCTAAAGTTTTATCCTCAGCCTTATCATTCTGGGTCTGTTTTCTGTGGACAGACTTATCAACAGAGATGCAGATTTTTGATTAAGTGCCATTTGGAATCCAGGCTTGCTGCCTTTAAATTAAAAGAGGTAAAACAAGAACGTCCGATTCATGGCCAGACACTGCGCACTGCAGAGATTTAATTCAGCTTTTAACCAGAGGAGCGTCTGGCAGCACAGTCACTGCCCACAGCGCACGCGCCAAAGGCCTTTCTGCAGCTCCCGGCAGAAGGCGATATGCGCCCCGCTTTCATTAACTATGAGCGCCTTCTCACATTTGCGTACTTCTTGCTCCAGGCCTGATAAATTTCCCACGTCACCCCACGCCTACCATCACATTTCCGCAACAATTCATTCTCCACGGACGCTCCCAACAAAACTTTAATCGCCTTCTCTTACCCGGCCAAGAAATTCGCCGTGACTATATACCCGTCCTACCAGATCTGGGAGATCGCTACTGCCCTCCCCTTGTCGGGGCTATCTTCACCTCCACTCCTCTCCACCAATTTCGTAAGTCTTTGTTCGAAACTGCATCTCTCTTCACTCTTCACAAATACCTCCTCCAAACATCCATGTACACAAATCCCCTCCTACACAACTATCCTTGAATGATATGTTCCCATGATACCCTTATCCTGAGTCTACATCCACTCATCACCTCACTTATCTATGTATGAGGGTTGTAAATTAGCCCGCATCTCGTGGTCGTGCGGTAGCGTTCTCGCTTCCCACGCCCGGGTTCCCGGGTTCGATTCCCGGCGGGGTCAGGGATTTTTCTGCCTCGTGATGGCTGGATGTTGTGTGATGTCCTTAGGTTAGTTAGGTTTAAGTAGTTCTAAGTTCTAGGGGACTGATGACCATAGATGTTAAGTCCCATAGTACTCAGAGCCATTTGAACCATTTTTTTTTTTTTGTAAATTAAATAGTGGCAACTATTTATTCACAACAAATACAAAAGAGTTACATGTTTGCACCTGTTACTGTCCTTCAAAGTAGTCACCAGCGTTGTGTAGAACCCGTTGCCAGCGATGTGGAAGGCGTAGTATAGCATTAGCAGAGCCTGTTCTGTTGATGGTGCGAATGGAGCGGTCTACTGTCTGTCGAATCTCTGGAACAGTTCTGAAGCGAATGCCACGAAGTGGTTCCCTCATATTCGGAATCAAATCAAAGTCACAAGGACTTACGTCCGCGGAGTATGGTGGATGGTACAGTACTTCCCAGTCCCATCGACCGAACAGAGCAACCATAGCTTGTGCTCTATGCGCCCGCGCATTGTTGTGCAAAATGATGAGTGGGCTGCGCAGAAAGTATCGCCGCTTCTTTCGCAAAGCAGGTCGCAGGTGATGCTCCAAAAACGAACAGTAATACTGTGCATTGACGGTCTGCCGTGGAGGAACGTAATGTGTTAGGATAACACCATCACAGTCGCACACGATAATCACCATAAATTAAGACCGCTCCATTTGCACTATCAACAGAACAGGCTCCACTAACGGTATACTACGCCTTCCACATCGCTGGCAACGGGTTCTACACAACGCTGGTGACTACTTTGAAGGGCAGTAATTGGTGCAAACATGTAACTCTTTTGTATTGGTTGTGAAAAAATAGTTTCCACTATTTAAGTTCCAACCCTCGTATCTATTTTAATCAGTCAACACATTGGCCTATTACCATATGCAACTGTGTGCCCGTGTTAGTTTGTTCGTGTGCAACACTCAATTTCCGTTCACCTGTGTCTATATTTTAACGCATCAGCAACTCAGCCTTTTATATTTTAACTTATATAACTGACATCTGTGTTTTATTATGAAAAGCATTCATTTTTGCCAGCTGCCATGTCCAGTTTTTATACCATGTTTTCAAAAGTTTTACTCTCATGTGGCTGAAGAGCGGCAAATTGTATCCGCTGACATCCAACCCCCCTCGCATACGCAGCGAGGGGCACGACATAACAATAAAGCGAAAATTACACAAAAAAACAGGATTATCACCAGTGGCGTCTTGCAGTAATTACCGCCACCTGAAGATGTAGAGCAGTTGTATCAATGAAATATGGTTGGATTTGCAGAATATTATTCGGCGGTAAACCCGAGAAGTGTATTTGTTCGGGGACTGATGACATCAGATATTAAGTCGTATAGTGCTTAGAGTCATTTGAACCATTTTGTATTTGTTCCGATCTTTGTTTTCAGAGTCTCGGTAGTGGTTCAAATGGCTCTGAGCACTATGGGACTTAACTGCTGAGGTCATCAGTCCCCTAGAACTTAGAACTACTTGAACCTAACTAACCTAAGGACATCACACATATCATGCCTGAGGCAGGATTCGAATCTGCGACCGTAGCGGTCGCGCGGTTCCAGACTGTAGCGCCTAGAACCGCTCGGCCACTCCGGCCGGCGGCTCGGTAGTGATATTGAATATTAGTGTCATGTATATGTGTCACTTTGTAGTATAGCTCAGCTTCCAATTAAAGGTACTTCGCTTGTCATAATAATAAGTAAATTACTGTTTCAAATCCATTCGTACAAGCTTCGAAGTAGAGATACGAATAAAACTACTATTTGTTTCCCAGTTGTACCAAATGTACTTCTCGGACACCACGTGCAAGGGTCATTGAATAACCGGCCACTGTGGCCGAGCAGTTCTAGGCGCTTCAGTCCCGAACCACGCTGCTACTACCGTCGCGGATTCGAATCCTGCCTCGGGCATGGATGTGCGTGATGTCATTAGGTTAGTTAGGTTTAAGTAGTTCTAAGTCTAGGGGACTGAGTGGTTAGAGCCATTTGAACCATTTTTGGTCATTGAATAAATAATGTAACACTTTTTTCGCGACCAATTTCGGCTGAGAAAAATGCGAAATTTGCCGTGAAACATCGTGGAATAATCCCGCGTCAGCACCTATTGTTTCATGAAGTTCCCATAGATGGCGGTGCTATGCGCAGCCTAAAAGATGGAGTCTGTAACGGACGTGTGTTCTAAGCAGGGTCCTGTCGTAGAGTTGCTTTAGGCGGAAAACCAGAGCGTCGCAGATATTCATGGGCGCTTTCAGAATGTCTACTGAGATCTGGCATTGAACAAAAGCACGGTGAATCGTTGGAAGAGGCGTCTGTCGTAATTGCGACAAGGTCGAGAAAATCTTCACGATTTCCCGTGTGCCGGCTGGTCGCTGTGACTCCTGCGTTGTATTCGTCACCACAAAAATGCGAGCGAACTCCTCCTAAATGACAACGCAAGACGTAACACAAGTCTGTGCACCCGAGAGGAGATCACAAAACTTCACTGGACTGTTCTGCCTCATCCACCCTACAGTCCAAACGTCGCACCTTCAGATTTCCATTTGTTTGGCCCAATGAAGGATGCATTCCGCGGGAAGCAGTAAGTGGATTATGGGGAGGTTATTGATACAGAAAGATGTTGACTCCGATATTGACAACACGGGCATACAGGCCCTGACAGTGAGGTGGAGTAGCCCGCCCGGATAGCCGTGCGGTCTAACGTACGGCTTTCCGGGTGGGAAGGAGCGCCTGGTCCCCGACACGAATCCGCCCGGCGGACTTGTGTCGAGGTCCGGTGAGCCGGCCAGTCTGTGGATGGTTTTTAGGCGGTTTCTATCTGCCTCGGCGAATGCGGGCTGGTTCACCTTATTCCGCCTCAGCTACACTATGTCGGCGATTGCTGCGCAAATAAGTTCTCTACGTACGCGTACACCACCATTACTCTACCACGCAAACATAGGCGTTACACTCGTGTGGTGTGATGAATTCCCTGCGGAGGGGGGTCCACCGGGGGCCGAACCGCACAATAACCCTGGGTTCGGGGTGGGGCGGCGGAGGGGTGAAGTGGACTGCGGTAGTCGTCGTGGGGTTGTGGTCCTCTGCGTTTGCGGAGGGAACGGAGCCTCTTCGTCGTCTCTAGGCCCCCGATTATCATACAATACAAGGTGCAGTAAGGCCGTCGCACTCAACTGAGGTTACGTTAAAAATTGGATATTGTAGCTAAAAGAGTGAGGAATAACATGGTGTACTGAAATACTGAATGAAACCAACCTACTTTCGGAAGAAAAAATGTGTTGCATTACTTATTTAACGCCCCCCATATTTCTATTAAAGAGGGTTGCCTAAGAGTGGCGGACTGGAGTTTTCACTTTCAGTAACAGTAATCTGTGGCGCCGGCGCCTAGCTGTGACGACAGGCTGCAGGGGAGGGGAGTGTGATAGCGGGCAGGGTCCCTGCAGTTGGTCCTTTTTGGCGGCGGCTCGGAGCTGCAGGTGGGGGCGCGTCTTTGCCGGGCGGGCCAGCGAAAGCGGTAGCGGGCGGCTAACTGTACCGCAAATCAGCGAACCGGCGCCGGCGCGGCTATTGTTTGTTTCCGGGAAACACGCGTCGTGTGCGTGAGTAATAAGGCGGGCGGCGCGCGCGGCGCATTCCGCGGCGGCGGCGGCGGCTTAAACAGCGGGCAGAGAGCGCCACGGCAGCGGCAGGCGGCAGGCGGCCGCACAGGGGCCGATAACCCCGCGGCCGCCGCGACACGCACGCTGACGCGCCGCCGCACGCACCTGCCCGCCTCACCGCCGCCGCCGTCCTTGCCGGGCTCCTCTCCGGACCAGTCTGCCACACACTTAATGGCTCACGGAGACACTAGGTGTTCGCATCTCCTGCACTTCTCTCACATGACGCACTCGATATGCGCTTGTTTTCTCTCATCAGCCACCTTGGCACGATACCCAGTCAGGCGAGGATCCAAGGGAAGGCGATAGGGACGGGGGCGGGAGAGGGGGCAAGAGCGCAATCATGATGGGTGTCATTACACCCTCTCTCTTCCACCCAACGATCATTTTAGTTATACACTACTGGCCATTACAATTGCTACACCAAGAAGAAATGCAGATGGTAAACGGATATTCATTGGACAAATATATTATACTAGAACTGACATGTGATTACGTTTTCACGCAGTTTGGGTGCATAGATCCTGAGAAATCAGTACCCAGAACAACCACATCTGGCCGTAATAACGGCCTTGATACGCCTGGGCTGTGAGTCAAACAGAGCTTGGATGGCTTCTATAGGTACAGTTGCCCATGGAGCTTTAACACGCTACCACAGTTCATCAAGAGTAGTGACTGGCGTATTGTGACGAGCCAGTTGCTCGGCCACCATTGACCAGACGTTTTCAATTGGTGAGAGATCTGGAGAATGTGCTGGCCAGGGCAGCAGTCGAAAATTTTCTGTATCCAGAAAGGCCCGTACAGGACCTGCGACATGTGGTCATGCATTATCCTGCTGAAATGTAGTGTTTCGAAGGGCTCGAATGAAGAGTAGAGCTACGGGTCGTAACACATCTGAAATGTAACATCCACTGTTCAAAGTGCCGTCAATACGAACAAGAGGTGACCGAGACGTGTAACAAATGGCACCCCATACCATCACGCCGGGTGATACGCCAGTATGGCGATGACGAATACACGCTTCCAATGTGCGTTCAGCGCGACGTCGCCAAACACAGATGCGACCATCATGATGCTGTAAACAGAACCTGGATTCATCTGAATACGGAAGTTTTGCCATTCGTCCACCCAGGTTCGTCGTTGAGAACACCATCGCAGGCGCTCCTGTTTGTGATGCAGCGTCAAGGGTAACCTCAGCCATGGTCTCCGAGCTGATAGTCCATGCTGGTGCAAACGTCGTCGAACTGTTCGTGCAGATGGTTGTTGTCTTCCAAACGTCCCCATCTGTTGTCTCAGGGATCGAGACGTGGCTGCACGATCCGTTACAGCCATGCGGGTAAGATGCCTGTCATCTCGACTGCTAGTGATACGCGGCCGTTGGGATCCAGCACGGCGTTCCGTATTACCCTCCTGAACCCACCGATTCCATATTCCATTCTATATTCCATATTCCATTGGATCTCGACCAATGCGAGCAGCAATGTCGCGGTACGATGAACCGCAATCACGATAGGCTACAATCCGACCTTTATCAAAGTCGGAAACTTGATGGTACGCATTTCTCCTCCTTACACGAGGCATCACAACAACGTTTCACCAGGCAACGGCGGTCAACTGCTGTTTGTGTATGAGAAATCGGTTGGAAACTTTCCTCATGTCAGCACGTTGTAGGTGTCGCCACCGGCGCCAACCTTGTGTGAATGCTCTGTAAAGCTAATCATTTGCATATCACAGCATCTTCTTCCTGTCGGTTAAATTTCGCTTCTGTAGCACGTTCATCTTCATTGTGTAGCAATTTCAATGGCCTGTAGTGTATATACGAGTATTAATGTTTCTGTATGTGAGTGTAATTTCTGTTTGTGTCATTGTGTATTTCTTTCAGATGCTCATCCACCTATGTGACACATCATGCGAAAGTTACTTTTGTCCGTAAGTCTTACATACCATTGTATGTACGCTGTTCAGTCACATTAATGTGAATATCTGTCAAAAGCCCGAATAACTACCTTTTGCAGCATGAACCGCTGCGAGACGTGCAGGAAGAAAGTCAATGAGGTTCTGGAATGTGGAGCCACGCCGCCTCCAGTCCTGTGGCCAGTTGCGCTAGGTTTCTCGTTTGAGGATCCATGCTGCGAACAGCCCGAGCGAGGTGGTCTCACAGAGTATCCATTGGGTTGAAACCCGGCAACTTTGGTGGCCAAGAGAGAACGGTAAATTCATCCTGGTGCTCTTTGAACCACGCACGCACACTGCGAGCTGTGTGACACATTCCATTGTCCTGGTGATAGATACCATCACGCCGAGGAAAAACAAAGTGGATGTAGGGATGGACATACTCCCCAAGGATGGATACATTGTTCTGACGATTCATTGTGGCTTCCAGAATGAAGAAATCACCCAGCGAATGACACTAAAACATTCTCCAGGCCATAACGCTCCCTTGTCTGGCCTGGGACCCTCCAACGATTGTTTACGAGACGCTTGTTTTCATATGTTTCAAGCCGTACACGCTAACAACCATCTGCTAGATGGAGCACAGAACGTTATTAATCTAAAAAGGACAACGGTCGCCAGTGGACATCCAATTGCAGAACCAGGTGCCTGCTGCAGAGGCCCATATGCACCAACGTTTGCTGAATAGTGATTGAGGAAACATTGATGGTAGCCCCTTTCTTCATCTGGGTCGTCAGTTGCCCAACAGTTGCGCGTCTGTTCGCTCAGACACATCTCCACAGTCGTTGTATAGCCCTGTCATCTATGGTCACTGTTGCACCATAGTTGCTTCAGCGCCGTTTTTGGATAGCGTCATTTTGCCATGAACGGTGTATCTTAATCATGTTGGTTAGTATACAGTTTACAAACTTAGTCGTTTTTCAAATGCTTTCACCCTTAGCACGAAAGCCAATGATCATGCCCTTTTGGACGTAACATAAATCGCTCCGCTCCGCTTTATAACAAAAGCCGCCTTGTTTAGCGCGTCCCCACAACACGCTTTAGACAGGGTGTAAATTTTAAGTTGACAAACCAGACTACCTCGAAAAATAAACTTCACACGAAAAAATGTGTAGAATCCAAAGTTGATTATTTTCGAGGGAGTCATCTGCTGGTGCTAAAATTAGCCCGCCACCCCAGCCCCTTGGGGGTGGGGTGGGTGGCAACTTTAAAATTTCAAATGGAAACCCCCATTTTTTACTGCAGAATCAGATTCTGCATAAAAAACATTTGTCGTAAACATTTGTTTTGGTTCTTGGTAGTTGGCGATGTAATTCAAGAAAATACATGTTCTCATTTTTGCGTGGAAAATGGTTACGGATAAATAAAAAATACTTATTTACTTCGTAAATTTTGATTCGCTAAAACTAAAACTCTCCCTCTCTCCCCATATGGTGGGGTTTGAGAGAGAGGAATTAGAGTTTTAAAAATGTTGACCCACATATAATTTTTTGCCGCAGATTCGGATAAGTTTTATTTGTTTCATGTTCAACATTTGTAAAACCCTAATTACTCTCTCTCAAACCCTACGCTATGGAGGGACTTTTAGTTTCAGCGAATCAAAACTTACGAAGTAAATAAGTAGTTTTTATTTATCCGTAACCATTTTCCACGCAAAAATGAGAATATGGATTTTCTTGAATTACAGCGCCAACCACCAAGAATCAAAACAAATGTTTAAGACAAAATATATGTAGCTTTTTATGTAGAATCTGATTCTGCAATAAAAAAAATGAGGGTTCCCATTTGAAAATTTGAAGTTGCCTCCCGCCCCACTCCCAGCGGGCTGGGGTGGCGGGCTAATTTTAGCACCAGAAGATGTCCCCCTCGAATATAACCAACTTTGGAGTCTACACATTTTTTCGTGTGAAGCTTATGTTTCGAGTTATTCTGGTCTGTTAACTTAAAATTTACACCCTGTATATCCGCCACTCCCTGAGCTGCCACTGGTCGTTTGTGAGTGTTTACGGCACGTAGTCGTCGAACAGAGGCGGCTGTCGCATTAATGTTACTAGGCTGTGTATGTACAAGCTGTTCTGAGTATAAGTGCAGATACTTTTTTTGATGACTGAGGACTGTGTACTGAACGACGTACATCAGTCTTCACTTCATTTGCAAATTAATAATCATAGTTGTCATGAGTAGTATGCTCTTACGTTGCAAGGCACCTCCAAGTACGCGTGGCAGAAACAAGCCATTAAAGTTTATTTTCCTCTGTGTCGCAGGTCAGCCAGTGAAGGTTAGAAGTGTGGACGCAAAACGGATCGTCTATACTGACAGGCGTAGTCCACTTGGCGGCTAAGTTACGACCCTGTGGAAAACGTCAGGTAATTAATTATGTGATGTGTCTGTGGGAAGACTGTTAGACGCAGAGGAAAAGCAACTAACACACTGAACTGGGTACACATTAATGGCCCTATTATCACAGTGTCCGTACTATACCCTTAAAACCCCGTATACAGGGTGAACCAGAACTTCACCGACAAATCTTCAGAGGTTGCTCAGGAACACCTCGTGAAAATTTTCGTATAAGGGATTCACGGTTTCCGTCGACTCGTTAGCGAGTAATAATGCAATTGATTTATTCGGTTTGTTACATGTCACCCCTGTTTCTGCGAAAATACCATGACAGAAAGAAGCCTGTAATAAGCAACAAACAAAACGTGTAACAGACAATCCAGAGTTACGCAACAACCCTCAAACAAAGCCAAAAGTACGGTAATGTGATTCCCATTGGCTCGGAAATAGTTCGGGCATTGCGTCATTATGCTGCTCTTCCGTTGCGTTCAGTGAACTCACAAGAGGTGCAAATCGGCCAACTCTTTATCAATAAACCTATCCATCGCACTGCTAAGCATCCATGTTAATGCACAACGAACACCGCTGGAAAACAAAACCCTAGCAGAACGGAGCAGTACTGAATGCA
This sequence comes from Schistocerca piceifrons, assembly GCF_021461385.2. Lineage (NCBI taxonomy): Eukaryota > Metazoa > Arthropoda > Insecta > Orthoptera > Acrididae > Schistocerca > Schistocerca piceifrons. Next base: position 776,812,104 of record NC_060138.1, read on the forward strand.
AGGAAGACATTCCTGTTGTTAACAGCAGGTTTCGTCATCAATAAGAAACAAGAAACACAGTGCATACCGTCGACTTCCGCATGCTTGTGTACTATTTTCAGTGAAATGCAGCTGCAAAGTTAATTAGGGCTTGAAACAAAATGAAATGCAGTAACTCTGTAGTGAGCCGCTCTTACATAAAAATATGCAGAAACTTTCCCTGAAGAGCCTCTGAAAGACTGTCGGTGGCGTTCTGGCTCACCCTGGATATACAGAGTGAGGCACCTAAAACAGTCCGCCAGAGTAACTCAGCCAGTTTTAGTGACAGAAGAAAATCTTTCAAGTCTGCTTAGCTTGAAGGAGGACACCGTGTGCTGTTCACCGTATGTTCGTAGGAGGAAGAGTAGAGGTGATATGACAGTTATCTTTCTCATTTTAAATGAAATGGCACGTTTGTTATCTACCTTTTAATAATATGTTTTAAGACACATACATTGCATTAGGTTTCACGGTAATTATTTTACTTCAGACCACGTTGTTCTGCTAGCAGCACTTACAATACGATCTTTCATTCCTTCGCGAATGGTTGAAATTTCAGTGTAAACTTACTGTTTCGGTTCACACCACAAATAAAAATCTAGAGGCGTTAGGTCTGGCGAATGTTCAGGCCATATACTGTTGACGTACCACCAATCCAACGATCTTCAAAACCGTTATTCAGAATCATTGGGATTCTCCGTACAAGATGTTCAAGACATCCATCGTGTTAGTACTATGTGTCTTTTCGTATGTCCAGTGGGATGTCTTCTAGCAATAGTGGCCGTGCACCTGTTAAGAAGTCAAAATATTTCGTACTATTTAAGTTCTCATCAATAAAATGGGGACCAATAATTCGGTTATTATAGTACCAAATATCGACTGACCAACATATTTGTTTGTCCATTCTGTCAACCACAGTCGCATTTCAGACGACCAGTAATGCATGTTGCGAAGATTAACGTTACTATGATTTGTAAATAGCGCTTTATCTGTAAATGACATCTTCGTGAAGAATATGTCATCTGTTCGCAGTATCCGTAGCCCCCATTCAAAGAACTGTACCCCTCGTTGAAAGTCATTGCCACGGAGCTCCTGATGAAGTGATATATGGTATGGGTGAAAATTATTGGAATTTAGTATTCGCAGAACGCTTCGTTGACTGGTTCCGCCTTCACTTTCGATCTGTTTTGTACTAGCATGTGGAATGTGTGCTACAGCCGCCAAGATGTCAACTGCACGTCGCTCTTCGGTTGCTGATTTAAGCTGTTTCCGTCCTTTTATTATCGACGTCTCCTGTTTCCTGAAATGTTTGTACTACGTTTGCAAAGGTGGATCGCCAACGTGTTGCACGTTCTAATCGATGTACGTTGTCCTAGAAATAAATTAACATGGTTCCAGTCCCCCGTTTGCGACTAAGCTTTCCGGAAGGTTTCACTTAGTTGTAAGGTGTATGCCGAAACTTGTAACCCCATCCCATTAATTCCCAATTGAGATCCCCTGTCTGTCTCACAATCAGCTTGTCTGCTACTTGGCTTAACAGAACCGCCCGAATATCTCTCAGCGTACAAGCGCACTGCTTCTCTCGTATTTTGGTGACATTTGCCGTAAATATAAAGAATATCAACTGTCTCTGGTTTTGCGTTGAGCACTGTGAAGATCTGATAACTTTATGAAGACGTCGTCACTCACTACGGCGCCAGACTACAGGCTAATAGTCTTCATGCAGCAAATACGCGTAGCTGGGTGAGTGGAATGTTGTTTACATTCGATGGTCTTCGTTCAACAGATAAAAGCACTATCCCGTACACTAAAGCATCCACGTTGTGTATCTGTTCCTTGTCACTGATACTGGATGGCTAACGGATCCTCGCACACAATCAAACCCAATGCAATCTAATGCACTGTACTTGTTCCAAATGTATTAATAAAAATGGTAAGTAATATAACAGGCCAATCTATTCAAAATAACAATGTTGACTATCATTTCTCCTCTACCCTTCCACGTACGGAAAAATTATGAACACAACATATGTCCGCTCTCAAGCCAAGCAGGTTCTGTTTGAAGGAATTTCTTCTATCACTAAAAATGGCTGAGTTATTCAGGTGGCCCGTCCTAAGGGCCTCACTCTGTACATCCGATACCTAACGGTTTTCAGGCGAATTTTCTCTGGTGTTTCGGCAGATATTTCCAGTTTCGTTTTCGAAATATGTGGCCGAAGTCAGACCAGACAAACAGTGCTCATTGCATCTTTCATGCGGTGCCCAGTGTCAACGGAAAGCGTCGATTTGTTTCCTATTACAAACAAAACGATTTTTTTAAAGAGGAATTTTATGTTCTCATTTCATAGAGCGGTCCCACATTACTTAATGCAATATTCATTTTATCGATGTGTATTAATATGAACATTAAAACACGAAGAAGAACCAGTATTCCACCAGCTATAAAATTCCCCTTTAAATGTCATTTTGTTCACAGCGGTAAACAAACCGACGCTGTAGCCCCTCACTACTGCGGGTACACGCTGTCATCGACCGCTGTTGTGGGTACCTAGGTTATCGGAAAGGTATCGGCTCCGAAGAAAACAAACAGAAATCATGTGGAAAAGTGTACAACCGATCGTTAATATGACAAGTGTATACACTGCCCCAACAACGAATGAATGAACACATACTTTACTGCAGAAATTAATTTTGAATAGTTAGTCGAATTTGCCACCAACGAGAAAACCGTAATTTAACGAAATTTCATTTATATAAATAAATAATAGTCACCAATCCTCAAGTACCGAATTTACTTCTGAAACTAATTGGTTCTAGGATTGGATTTAAACTTACGTAGCAATCAGCAACGCCTGCATGGTCGACAACGTATAGGGAAGTGACAAAAAATTAGCTAATCGAATCCAAGTACACGCCACTACCGCAACTTGACGTCCACTGCGTAGCGACAGGCGGCCTTTCGGATGAATCACGTTTTATGTTCCAGCGGACAGATCACCGTTGGCGTGTACGGCCCCGCAACCACCGTCGGAATGGCCCATGTCGGAGGCAGGACCGTTTCGGCCTGGGGAATGTTTCCGTGGGATTCCCTGGGTGATTCCATCATTCTGGAAGGCACAATGGATCTACACAACAATGCATTTGTCCTTTGCGACCATGTGCACCCCTACATGCAGTTTGCTTTTTTCTTCGACGCTATGGCGTCTACCAAGAGGACAGTGGTACGTGTAGCACAGCTAGCAATGCATGTGCATTGTTTGAAGTGCACCAGGATCAGTTTACTCTATTCCACTAGTCACCAAACGCCCTGTATTTAAATCCAGTCGATCGGTCTCTTCGCACCATGAATCGTAGCGCAACTGGTCACTACCTTCTAGAACGTCATGGACTCTCTTCCTGCACACATCACAGTGGTCTGCGCTGCAAAATGTGGTTATTCCGGATTTTGACAGGTGTTCACATTAATGTGAATGGACAGTGTATGACGGTGTCGACAGTTTTTTGCTATTTCAGCTCCTAAATCAATCACGGAACCATTGTAGTGTCTTTCGTATGAAAGACTGAGCCGTTGGGGTTTCCCTCAATGTTGCCCAGGGCACGCCCAATTGTTTCGCAGTCATCGAGCAGGCGTCTTCCTAGCAAACTCATGTGACAGGCTGCAAAGTCACAGGCTGACTGACACCAACCTCAGTCAATGCGATCTTTCCATTCATGAGAGTAGCACCTCCAGATGTCAATAGACAGGTAGCAGCAGAGATTGAAAAGAAGAAACAAAGAAACAAATCCAAGGCATCTATTCTTTGGAACTCACTCTTTTCATCAGGAATGTAATACACGAAAAACTTCCTCCTTACAGCAGTACCAATCTCAACTTCAACACAAGACTATAAGGCTGAGTTGAGGAAAACAAAATATTCTGGAGGATTATGCACAGCAAAAGAGGAGCTACCATCAGGCTGTCATCAATATGGAACCCGGAAGACCCTCAAGAGACTGAGAACAGGGATGGCAAGGTGTAAAACTAATATGTAAAAGTGGCGTATCAGCGACGACGAAGGTCTGCAGTAATCCTTGTGGACCCTGTGACATGGAGCACTTATTTGCAGCAAGTGACCATGCCGTTCTTGCTACTCATCATTGGAATCACAATGTGGGAAATACTGCCAGTCATTAACAATAGATTGGAGATGCAGATTATATTGTGTTTTAGTGTTATTTGGGACTCGGGTAAATTAATTTCAGGACACATGGATTTGTTAAATTTTCGGACGAGTGCTTTTAAAATGGTGTATTTTACTGAAATACTTGCAAGTTATGCTACAGCGATGTAATAAACACTAATGTAAATGATAATTATGATTATTATTATAACAAAACAATTTATATATTGTTATTATCATTAAAATGAAAGGTATGGGTGGCAGCACGTTAGAAGTTAAGGTAACAACAAATTACATTGTAGTGGGGAAGTAACAAATCTTCCCCATCCCCCACTCCCATCACACACACACACACGCACAAGGTCCATCCCTGTGACCACTCTTACATTGCCACGTTCCGTCCCAGATGTCCGTCCATTCCACGGCCCCAAAAATAATCCAATGTGTGTTTCAGGTAACATCAAATGTGAAGCATCACATTACCAGACTCCATTCTCCTCCAAATTTAACAGATCTGAGTTTCCTGCATCACTCTCTTGCTGCATGCACATGAACTGGCAAACTTGGAAAGCAGATTCTTTTGAATTCCATAATTCACCTTTCTAAGAAGAAATGTATAACTAAAACCTCAAATTACAGGAGTGCAAGCTTGATATGTACAGTACATCAAATATACCCAAAAACAGTACAGACAACAGTTCGCATAAGAACAGAAGCAATTACAAATGATGCATAGAACAATTTCTGTAATGGTAAATCGTTGACAGACTTTGTTTTCTCTACAACACAGTTAATACAAAAACACTGAGAATTCAACAAACTTTCTTATATTCCTCTTCTTGATTATGAAGATGCATTTGACGTGGTAAACAGAACGAACTTATTTAGTCTCATCGGGCAAGGGTCTTCCGCAGTATTTAGTAACAGCAATACAAAATACCTTTAACAAAACAAACTTTATATATATATATATATATATATATATATATATATATATATATATATATATATATAAATGGATTGACGCAAGATGAAATAACCCAAGGACTTTGGTAAACGTGTCCTCTACCACTTACCGTACATGTTGGTGATGTCATAAATAAATGGTACAAATTATTATCAAAACACTTCAAAATAAATAAATCAACTATAGGCAGACTGTTGATTGCAGGCAAGCCAGTGATTTTAGTTGGAACGTTAGATGGCCTACAACGTGGCCTGCACCTGAAAGTGAAAGTAGGAAGTTAATGTAATTAAAAAAAAAAAAAAAAGGAACATGAAAATCAAAAGTGATGGCATTTAGAGAACACGAACAATTAGGTCCAAAATAATCATTAATAATGAAACAAGAGAACAACTCAACAAATTCCTCTATTTTGGGTGTAATACTAGTTACGTATCATGCGATGTGAGAGAGGAAACCTCTGAAATACAAATATCTATATGCACAGTCAAACGGAATTTTAAAAGGAACACAAGAGATACATTGCCTAATCCATACAAACAAATTACAGCGTCAACTTTGTTGTGTGGGTGTGAATATTTGACAGTTACAAAATAACAGGTACAGAAGAACGGAAGTGCAGTGGTGAGATTTCTGGGAGCATGAACTGACTACACATTACTTCAGAGGAAGAAAAAAAAGATATCAGAAAATAATTAAACGTGAAATACAGCAGAAAATGTAGAGTATGTAACAAGAATGGAAGAAATCAGAACATCAGAGTCACTACTGAAGCATAAGCAAACAAAGGAAGAAGGAAGATGATCAGAGCGATATACTTGCGGGTGGAACAAACTGGAGATTTCCAGAATGAGATTTTAACTCTGCAGCGGAGCGTGCGCTGATATGAAACTTCCTTGCAGATTAAAACTGTGTGTCGGACCGAAACTTGAACTCGGGACCTATGCCTTTCGCGGGCAAGTGCTGTACCATTTTTCTTTTTTTTTTTCTTTTTTTTGTTCGGTGTTATTCGTTGTGTTTGGTCTGGGCGGACGTCACATGGCATCCGTTCAAGTTGATAGTTTATTCCTTTACTGAGTTTTTTTATTACAGAGGGCCATTGCCTCTCTGACCGAACATGCTGAGCCACTATACCGGCGTGAGCAACCCAAGCACGAAGCACGACTCAGGTCCCGTCCTCACAGCTTCACTTCTGCCAATCCCTCGTCTCCTACCTTCCAAACTTCACAGAAGCTCTCCTGCGAACCTTGCAGAACTATCACTCCTGGAAGAAAGGGTATTGTGGAGACATGGCTTAGCCAGAGCCTGGGGGCTGTATCCAGAATGAGATTTTCACTCAAGGTTCGCAGGAGAGCTTCTGTGAAGTTTGGAATGTATGAGACGAGGTACTGGCAGAAGTAAAGCTGTGAGGACAGGGCGTGAGTCGTGCTTGGGTGTCTCAGATGGCAGACCACTTGCCCGCGAAGGGCAAAGGTCCCGAGTTCGGGTGTTGGTCCGGCGCACAGTCTGCCAGGAAGTTTCAATCTGGATATTGTTTAATCCTTGATTGTGTTGTTGTTTACAATAGTAATAACTTACATGAAGGGTCAGTCTGAAATCTCGGTATAAACTTGGAGTATAGATGGTTACTTCGAGATAAGTCACAAACACAAAACAAAAGGGAAGCACCCAGTAGGTGACGACGAAGTTAATTGAAAACTTCACGGGTCGAGAGAGTATATGACGTTATAGCACAGGTTAGAAAATCGACTTACCGGTATAACGTTGCGCCGCCTCTGCTCTGGACCCACGCGCTGATTCACGTGGGAAAGCGTTGTGTTCTCTCCTGAGGCAAGCTGGCCCACAGCTGGTACCGGCACTGGGACGGAGTTCACACGCGAGCTAGTGCCGTATACGTCCCATCGGTGACAGATCTGGGAATCTTGCTGGCCACGAGGGGACATCAGCATCACACAGATAGTTCAGACGCACGTGCTGTGTGTGGTCGTGCATTGTCCTGGTGAAAAATGGCACCACGATACTGACGCATGAGAAGTAGCCCACGAAGGTGCAGAATGTTTCTGAAATACCGTTGTATCATCACAATTTCCTTAATCACTACCAGCCGTAACCTGAAACAATACTCGATAGCTTGCACATAAAGGTAGGAGTAAAATCGCTGTGTCTCTCTGAGTCGTGCTGCGGCTCGCGTTGGTGATGTTTGTAGGTTACCGCCCTCTGTTGGAGGTAAGACGTTATCGTTTAGTTGGCACGGTTGCGGTTGTTTGTCTTCTTCTCGTGTTGACTGGCGCTATTCGGTTTCACAAGCGTTGCCTGTCCGCTAGTGGCGGCAGTGGCGGTTATCGATTTGTAGTAAATATTGCCCTATCTTTGGGGCGACGTCGTTGTTTTTCCAGGTCGTGTGAGCGGACCAGTTCGGTTAGGGACTCAGGAGGGGCCAGGTCCGCGCAGTGTCAGAACACGCCGGAACCGCTGGCGGCACGCGTGGGCTGCCGGATGGTAGGGCTGTGATCACGAGGGTGCAAGACCTCGTCGTAAACCGGATCCAGTAAGCTTTAAGATGAGTGCATTTCAATCCAAGTAGTGAAACCCCCACCACTGTGATATCTCGCGATTCTCCAGTGACTTGGGTTCGTGTAACTGCTCGCAGTGTCGCCGAGGCGAAGAGCAGCGAGTGCAGTGCTTGGAGGAGGTGGTTCTGATTAGCATTCCCCTACTTCTTATTACTATTTACTGCGTTCAACTTGTTACAATTTGTTAAGTTCAACCAGCGATAATTTTTCTTGCCTGGTGGCCCCTAACGCCACAGTTACCTGCCCTGAGGGTTAGTGTATGTAAAGGCAGTGTACGTTTCCTCGCCTTGCCGCTGCTGTCCGGTAAGGCCTGTAGTTTTGACAGCTTCCTTGATAGTAGGCAGGTTGATGATTCTGCTACTCTGGTGGTAGTGATTCCTTTCTCGCTCCGGGCACTAAACACAGTATTCTGGGGATGTAGTGCAGATCGCCGGTTTCGGCTTTGGTGTATTGTTCCATCGTTGCATTTGGTTTATCGGACGTCAGGTAGCTTCAGCAAGATTATCATTAGTCATTCGTTAGACTGCCACTAGTCTGAGTTACCATCTTGTGAAGTGAACGCAACTCTTGGCTGCCTATCTCATCGCTCGCAAAAATGTTTGTTGCCGGACCTTCTCAGAGGTCGATTGCCTTCCGGTGTGGCCGAGCAGTTCTAGGCGCTTCAGTCTGGAACCGCGCAGGTTCGAATCCCGCCTCGGGCATGGGTGTGTGTGATGTGCTTAGGTTAGTTACGTTTAAGTAGTTCTAAGTTCTAGGGGACTGATGACCTCAGATGTTAAGCCCCATAGTGCTCAGAGCCATTTTCAGAGGTCGATTCCTGGACCACTGTCTGTGGCCCCTTGGTTCTTGTAAGATAAGAGTGTTCTAAAAGGATATCTGATGGCCAGTAGTTCAGTGTAACGCTCCTTCAGCCGTAATTGTGGTCACTTGCCTTAAAATTCTAATTTCGTATTTGTATTTTAGCAGTAAGCCTTAAAACCTTATATACTGCCATTCCTGGCGTCTGATGCCTTCTGATGTGTTTGTGGAGACTTGCCTTTAATATTTCAGTACCTGTAATTTGTAAGTTGCAGCGAGTTTTAAACAATTCTTAATTTATTGCCATTCCTAGCGTGTAAGGCCTTCTGCCCAGATCACAGTGGCTTGCTTGTAAAACATTATCTGCTGTATCTGTATTTAATGGTGATTTACTAAAATGTAACTCACAGAGAACACTATTATTTATACATTTGTTTATTCCTTCATTAATAACGTGTGGTATTTTTATTTATTGTTGAGTCTGGAATTACTGGGTTAAAATAAATTGTGTGTAACTGTAAAAGGCAACCAATAGTAACTGATTACGGCCCCGTCCACAACCGTAATTGAATCCTGCCTTCCCTTGGCTACCAGGTTTCACTCTCCAAAAAACCGGAAGAAATAGACATCTCCCCAGTTCGTCGTGAAACTAGCCGATGATGGTCGCCTGGGGTAGTGGAGAACAGTGATTCATCGTTGAACACAATGCGACGACACTCGTCAGAAGCTCGTGCTTCCCGGTCACGGCACCACGCCAAACGCTGCCATTAGCGTTGACGTCAACAGCTGCATACGCATGGGACGATAGGTCACTAGTCCGGCAGCTGCCGTCTCCAACAAATCGCGCAGAATGACACACAACGCTGCAGGGAGTCCGTTGATTGTTCTCGGATGGCCGGCGCAGATGTGAAGCAGTTATCATGTGCTTGATGTGCAAAACGGCGATCCTCTCTTGTGGTGGGCAGGCGTAATCAACTGGAACCTTGACGACGATTACGCCTGCCCTCAGTTCCCATGCAGTCTACTACTGTCACATTCGAATGCCCCACAAATCTAGATATTGCACGATTCTACCAGCTCGCCAAATTCAGAACGACAATGAGTTCCCCTTCAAATTCTATCACGTGTTGATAACGCGAATATGCAGCATGTCCGTGATCACTCATCAGACACTTTTCGCACTCCTTATGCTCCTCCCCAGGCCTGCTGACAACGTTAAAGACGAACCACACTAATAAATAGACTCTAGTGACCGTTGTGTCACAGAAATAAGGGTGAGTCGAGAAGGACTTTACAAAAAAATGGTTCAAATGGCTCTCAGCACTATGCGACTTAACTTCTGAGGTCATCAGTCGCCTAGAACTTAGAACTAATTAAACCTAACTAACCTAAGGACATCACACACATCCATGCCCGAGACAGGATTCGAACCTGCGACCGTAGCGGTCGCTCGGCTCCAGACTGTAGCGCCTAGAACCGCACGGCCACTACGGCCGGCAAGGACTTAACAATTTTGGATTGATATAGATAGTTATTGAGATAACTTACAGAATCAGTAGACGTGTAATTTTGTAGCAAACAACCTCAAGTTTGATTCACGTACCCCATTCCGCCGGCCGGAGCGCCAGCGTATTCCACATTCAAAATGGATACTTTGAGTGTTGCAGACTGTGCTCGCTGTTTGTTTCGGTTTCGTGAAACGAAACTCTGCAACTTTTGAATTACACAAATGAACGAAGATGACCCAGATGGGATGGTTAATTATCAGCAAGACGTTGTACCACCTCATTTCCTCACGGAAGTTCGAGGTTACCTCGATAATTGCTTCCCAGGTCAGTGGATAGCCTGTGAAGGGCCAATCACATGGCCACCTCGCTCCCCAGACTTGACACTTCTCGATTTCTTTCTCTGGGGTTTCATTAAAGAGCCTCTGTATGTTCCTTCCCTGACAAACAATTCAGCCGACCTGAAAAACCGGATCTACGCTGTCGTTGCGCAATCTGTGCCCCATTTGCTGCAACGAGTGTGGGATGAGACTGATTACCGATGGGATGTTTGTCGCATCACAAATGGTAGTCACATCAATCCAAAATGACACTTGATACTACCGATTATGTAAGTAATAAATTTCTACATCATTCCTAAGTTGTAAAGCCCTTTTTTACTCACTCTGTACAGCTCTAATCATTTACGAGGGCGTACTGAAAAGTAATGCTTCCGAATTTTTTATGTGCAAACTCTTAAGACTTTTTACGTAAAACAGCCGTTATTAACGTTCTACATCTTGTTTCTTCATGTCAACACATTTGTTTCTCAACATAGTCACGATGGTGACGAATACATTTCTTCCAACGAGGGACCAGTTTGTTGATACCGTCACTATAGAATGTTTGACATAGATGGGTAGATCACATAACTATTGAGGAGGTATTGAATCGAATTGGGGAGAAGAAGAGTCTGTGGCACAACTTGACAAGAAGAAGGGATCGGGTGGTAGGACATGTTCTGAGGCATCAAGGGATCACCAATTTTGTATTTGAGGGCAGTGTGGAGGGTAAAAATCGTAGAGGGAGACCAAGAAATGAATATACTAAGCAGATTCAGAAGGATGTAGGCAGCAGTAGGTACTGGGAGATGAAGAAGCTTGCACAGGATAGAGTAGCATGGAGAGCTGCATCAAACCAGTCTCATGACTGAAGACCACAACAACAACAGTATGTTTGACTTCGTTGACAGAGACAAACGTCATATCTGTATCACTGGAAGCACTCCATAATGCTGCAGACTCTTCCAGTTTCCATATATTGAGATGTCTTCCACATTTTGTCAGTAAGAAACACAGACTCTGTGTTTTGTGCCATCCATCCTATGTGTTGTGGAAGCAGCTTAACTCACACCATGCGATGTACAACTTCCTGTGAGAGCCATTGGATGAACACGTCTTAAAGCCGATTCAGCACTTGCCACATACCTCAAAGTCATGATGGAAAAATAAATGTATGGTAGTGTAAAAGGCTATAGTCATACACTCTCTGGATGCGTTACAGTAGAATGAAAGAACAACATGGAAATCCTCACTTGTGATTGATAGTCTTTGGGATATGGTCCTCCTACAGTACAGGTGACAAAACTTTACACAAGCCTGTGCAAGCGATTTCTACCACTGGCCACCTGCACCAACGGACCAGTACGTGTATATTTAATATGCTCGACGCCAACGCACAGACGGTATTTGTTTCTGGCATGATGGAAGAGAGAGACACGGTACATAGATTATCGAGTTCTCTACCAGGTGATATTAGTGGACTTCCTGTCATTCGTAGTTTTACTCCGTTGGATGTTATAAATATAACAAGTAGAGAAAGAGAGAAGAGAGAGAGAGAGAGAGAGAGAGAGAGAGAGAGAGACTATGCTGTCAGCGAAGGATCTGACACCATTACACTGTCGTATTTCTAATGTAGCAATCATACGAATACAATAAAGGAGATCAGGAGATGTAGAGGGTGACATTTATAGACAGTCATTCGATATGAGTGAATTATAGGTGTTATGCTTCTGAATTTCTTTGAGCATCCCCCATAAACTCTGCAACTCTGCATGGTTACGAATTTCAAAACTGGTTCAAATGGCTCTGAGCACTATGGGACTTAACATCTGATGTCATCAGTCCCCTAGAACTTAGAACTACTTAAACCTAACTAAAAAAAGGACATCACACACATCCATGCCCGAGGCAGGATTCGAACCTGCGACGTAGCGGCCGAGCGGTTCCGGACTGAAGCGCCTAGAACCGCTCAGCCACCGCGGCCGGCTATGAATTTCCTCCTATACATTAGTGTGCTCTTTTCCTCGGTGTGATAGCCCTCTATCTCTCCAATGATAGGTTGTAAGAGGTCCGAGCAGATGTAATTTCGATGTATTGCTCATGCGCTGCCTGCGATATGCAAGGTCTCTGACCAGAGAGCAGTGTTGACTGCAGTAGGAACTGTGTAGCTGTAGCAGTAAGTTGTTGCTAGTTTGGAATCTGCTCTGGTCTGGTCTGGTGTATCGTGTTGGCTGGCCCGGTCGCGGTGCAGCGATGCCGGAGCCTGAGTATTACTGTATAAGGTAAAAAGCAGCCTCGCGCATATGTAGTAATGTTATCTCAAGTCGCATGTAAATGTTTTAAAACTCTCGTAATAATAATTTTCCTTATAAAAAGTAACTTTTAACGGCCATTCATTTCAATTTAAAGGATTTACTAATTTCTCCCATCCATGATCATCCCGATTATTGCAATAGAAAAATCAGTTGCTTCCTTTCATAAATGAGAGATATATCGGCCAGCATTGCACAGAGCTGTGCCGGAAAAATTTATTGTAAGAGCAGATATATCCGGCGACTTTATTGAGGTAAGAATTTTTCCTTTTTTTATTCAGAATGATCTTTCAGGGCCATGACGCAGCACTGCTGTCGTCCAAAATTTACCAGGCTAAATTCACAGTGAATTATTGAAAAGTCATAAGTGAGCGACAATTTGATTGAGAGGTTAGTTACATTGTTTTATTACCAGGTTACTGAATTTATTTTTTTATTGGGATGTTATACTGAATGTGAACGACATAATTATAATTTTTACTGTTGAGAGGTTTAGGAATTTTTCTGTTGTCAGGTTATGCTAAATGTGAATGAATTTTGAGCTTAGATTAAATCAGAAAGAATTTTGTGTGGAGGTTAATGTGAAAAGAATTTTGTAGGGAGGTTATAAATCAAAAGAATTTTGTGGGGAGGCTACACTGTGAAAGAATTTTGTTTTGAGGTTACACTAAAATCAGAATCATTATCCATAATATTTATATTTATTTTGTGGGGAGGTTACACTTGGCGACAACCGGCCAGGATCGTATTTCTTTGAGAATCTCTGAGAAGTAGTCATATATCTGCTCTTATTTACTTAAATGTAGTTTGCATCAGGCGCAACTCATTTACTAATTTGTCACTCTTTCACAGATCATCGGTAATTTATTGCTCTTTGTTGTAATTGTATTTGTTCCATTTTCGCTTTGACTTAGTTTCATTTTGTGCTTAATTTTGATTTGTGAAAAATGCCGCGAAAAAATGTTATCAGTACATCGCGATGTGCAATGAGTGAAATAGCCGACTCGAATAATTTGACCGATAATACTTGCGACACTCAGTGTAATAGTGATAATCGTCTAATTACAGATAATCAGTGCCTACCTATCACTAGTAATGATTGTGATCTAATTAATGGTGAACAAACAAATTCAATTATGTCCACAGTAAATGTAACAATTGACGACGCGGCACGTTCCGATACAATGAACGCTGCACAGTTTGACACACCCGGTTTGCAAAATTTGAATAGTGAACAGATAAATTTTTCTCACGAAGGTGAACAATGTAGTCAGAATACGTGAGATTTATTTGATTCCGGTGTAGTGACCAACAGTGCATATCCAATTGGCGAACCTTCTCAAGAATCAGAGAATGACCAAATGGTTACACAAAAAGTGACAAATGCAGGTACACCAACACACAGCATAGAAAATAGAGCCACTACTTTTAGCATGGATCAAGTTATGGCATTATTGCTACAACTTAATGAAAAACTAGACAACAATTCCAAACAGTCGAATGAAAAAGAAGACAACAATTTCAAACAGCTTAGTGAACAGATTACAGCCGTTGCCGTGCAATGTCATGATACTAAAGAACAATTACGTGAGGAAATTAAGGCTTGTGCTAGGAACAGTAGTGAAGAAATTTGATCGGTGACACAAGAATTAAGTAATACACATGCAGCCACAACTAAATTACTTAGAGATGAAATTAGTGCAGTCGCTAAACAATGTTCTGAAAACGCAACACAGTTACGCGACGAGTTTAAATTAATGTCAGCAGAACTTTCACGTACACTGGATGCGAAAGCAGACGCGAAATTTGACCAACAGAACAGCCAAATTGACGAACGTTTTAATCACCACCTACAAAACAGTGAAACGCGTTACCGTAAATTTATACAGGAACAGAATAAAGTAAAGCAACAAGTCTTGGAAACAATTACTGCACAGAGACAGGAAGATAAGCGTAAATTGTTTACGAAAGCAAAAACATACGTAGACAACAGTATTGCTACAGTATCAGACGAAATTAATACTATCAAACAGTTGAACACCGAATTGCATGATGAAATCTCCGATCTTAAAACAAAAACAGACGCACACACATTAGACTTTCAGACAATGACCAACAGACTTGAAAAGTTGGAACTAATACAGGATCCGGATGCCATCAAAGCAGATGTTAAAAAAGTTGAACAAAACCACACGTAAAATACAAAAACAAATTAATGCTTGTGACACTAAAAACGACGATCACGTAAAAGTACTGACTGAAAAATATGATGAATTGGCCAGTCGTGTTGATGTTATCGAAAGTAATAATGACACCAAATCAGACGATACTTCACCAGTTTCGTTTAATCAAACACCCGGATTCCAAAATTTACAGCAGACGATCAGTGAGATAGGGTTCGTCCAATAAATTGTCACCTTTACAGCACGAAGTGACGGAGATGAAAAATATTTCAGCCTGTAACACATCACAGCATACGCCACTTTCCGAACATTTGTCAGACTCACACAGCCAGTACAATTTAGGTAATTTACAGAGAGTACGTGAGTTAGATTCCGAACAGTCACAGACAAACAGATTAGAATACAATCCTGAACCAGTTCAGACATTCAGAGACGATAATTGTGATTATAAGCATTTTCTATCAGTGAGAAAATTTAAGGCATTTAAGAATGACAGAACACAAATACACCCTTTGGACTGGATACGACAATTTGCTTTTGTATTTTCACCAGCTTGGCCTGTAATGCAGAAACTAGAATTGGACTGGATACAACAACTTGCTTTTGAATTTTCACCGGCATTGCCTGTAGCACAGAAACCAAAATTTATTTGCAGTGTGTAAGTGACCTCAGGGGATTCATTACACTTCGATGAATATGTGCCGTAGCGTGCACAGGGCCCCGAGCCGTAGTAGTGCTATTTCACCTTTAGTCTTCTGCACTACTGCCTTCTCTTTTACTATCCTTTATATCTATCAAAACAGCTCTTCAACTATCGATCTATCTAGGATTAAGAATGAGTGAAGAAAACCCTGTATGACAAATTTTATCGAAAGTGACAATTTTCATTAGGCACTCCAGAACTATCAGCGTAATTTTAATGAAAGACAGAAGTGTAATCACCAGTATGTACAAAATTTTCAGCTATAGCAAACGCATTTTTGGCAACAATAGAGGGTTTTCCCCGCAACAGCATCAAAGCCAGCCGGTTAGCATACCTAACCAACAATGTAGTCGGCAAGGTCAACCAAACTTTAATGTTTCGCCGCCTACACGTATAGCGTAGGCTCCGCCAAATAGTAACGCACAGCAACAAGGAAATAACTACGTACAGAAAACACATCATTTTAACTCGTACCGCAACGCGCCGTATAGTAATGACTATCATGACAGACGTAAAAGTAATGAGCACAATTTTCAGCGTAACAGTAGGTCTTACCAGCAGCATAATCAACCACAACAACAGATTATCATGAATGAACCAGACAGTAGGTATCATCCCGAACCTAATACGTCAGGACGAAGTAACAGAACAGTACAAATAGTCGAAATGCCACAGCATCCTCCTGCAAATAACAGCACGTCAGAAAGAATTTTACTAGGTACAGTACAGGTTGCATCTTCCAGCAACGTAAGCAATACTTTTGACACACAGAATCTTGTTCACGAAAATGTTATTAGTTTTGACGGCATCCGATACACAGTTTTGCATGAAAGACAGAATCACAACGTATGTAGACGACATTCTTATTGCAGAAGCTAACTGGTCTGAACACAATCTGATTCTTGAACAACTGTTACAAACTTTTCGTGCACAAGGACTCACAGTTAATCTTAGCAAATCGCACTTTGGCAAAACTTCTATAAAATTTCTTGGACATGTAATTTCAGCAGAAGGCATTGCACCTGACCCGGAAAAACTTCAAGCTTTACGTGACATTACTGTTCCTACGACGAAGAAACAATTACGCAGCTTTCTAGGATTGATTAACTTTTTCCATAAATTTATTCATTACTCTGCTTTAGACACCCCTAGATCATGTCAACTGACGGGTAAAAACACTATTTGGTCGTGGGACAGCCAAACACAGTCTGAATTTGTCAATCTGAAACAAGCTTTGTTGAATGCGCCACTTTTATCACATCCAGATCTTACTAGAAATTTTTCCATTACCACCGACAGTTCTAACACAGCTTTAGGCGTACACATTTTTCAGGAAATTGAAGAAGACGGTAATACAGTAATTAAAAATATCGCCTTTACGAGTCGCATTCTGTCACCTGCTGAACGTAATTATTCTGTTACAGAACTTGAAACATTATGTGTTGTATGGGCATTTACGAGATTTAGGCATTTTCTTTATTGAAGACATACGACCGTTTACACAGATCATAGAGCGATACAGTTTTTACTTTCAGCAAAATTTACACATGACAGGTTAAGCAGATGGAAACTTTATTTACAGGAATATAATTTTACAATTGTTCACATTCCCGGTACACAAAATATTGTAGCAGACGCACTATCCCGTTCTCTCAGCAACAATCAGCAAGACATCGCAACCAACTTCTGCAATGCAAATTTCAGCGTCATGTATATTCAACAAGTTGCATTCGAAAATATTATTTCGGCATCATTACAAGATATAGCACAAGAGCAGAGTAAGGACAACGTGTGGAAAGAAATTAAACACCTTTGGCAAGATAGGAATAATGTTACTATCAGAAACCATTACACTGTACGCAATAATATTCTGTTTCGCCGCTCTCACCCTGACAGCAACAACTGGTTATTATGTATTCCTGACGAGCTTGTTAACAAATTAATTTGGTATACTCATTTAAGTTACGCACATTACGGAGCCAGAAAATGTTTTCTTGTACTGAGACAAGAACTGTTATTTTGCCAACATGGAGAAACGTATACGACGAGTTTTAGCGTCATGTAAAATCTGCCAGAAAGCTAAGTCAGACACGACTTCACATATTCCTCCGTTACATCCCATAGTACCTGTTAAATTGAGACACATGGCCGCTGTAGACATTTTTGGTCCGATTCCCAGAACTAACAGAGGTTTTTGTTACATCTTTGTCGCTGTTGAACTCACTTCGAAATTTGTTACCTTCACTCCGTTACGCAAAGCTACTGCTAAATCTGTTTCGAAAGCATTTATAAAACATTTTCTATTTCATGTAGGGCATGTATTGAAAGTAATTTCCGACAATGGACCACAGTTTCGATCTGCTATATGGACACGTATGTTACGAGCAAGAAACATTTCTCCGATCTATATATCCAGGTATCACGCTTCTTCGAACCCTTGTGAACGATTAATGAAAGAAATTGCTAAACTATGTAGAATATACTGCCATAAAAAACATATTGATTGGGATACACACAAAGTCATTCCAGGATGTAATTAACTCCATACCAAATGAATCTACTATGTTATCTCCGACTGTTATATTGAAAAATGTTGAACCACCTAACAAAATTAAAGAATTAGTATCTTTTCCTACATCTCGTCGACTACGACACCATGAAATAATTGACATTGCGCTGAACAACATCAAACGTGCCGCAGAGCGCCGGAGAAGGCAGCAAAAACAGGTGTGTACACGCCGTGACTTTCACATTGGACAGAAGATATTAGTGCGCACACATTATTTAGTCAACAGAGGAAAGAGTAGATGCAGTAAATTTGAGCTTCTATACGCAGGTCCATGCAGGATTCGCAGCATTCCTCACCCCAATGTAGTACACGTCGAAACTCTGAGAACCAGAAAAAGTAAAGGCAATCACCACGTCTCCAATATTAAACCCTTTATGGAATGAACATACTCTATGATTTATCACACTGTAATGCCATTTCCTGATTTTTATATGACCAATTATGCAATTATATTTATATGACTACTTACTGATGATTATCATATTTTTTCTTCGCAAGTGCCCGGCAAGGTAAGGTTAGCAGGTCGCTTTTCTTGTCATTACACATCAGATCGTGCATATTTTTCCAGATAAACTTACATATTTTATGACCAATTACGCAATCTATCTAGTGACATATTAATTTTATCAAATTCTTTCTCCATTAAAGTCTTCAACTCTCGCCTCTATCAACTACACAACATACAAGCTGAACACAAAGAAAGTCATTTCTTGTCGTTATATATCAGACTGTGCACATTTTCCAAATTTCGTGTATGTATGATTGTTTTCCTGTTTTGTTTGTATGCACTACGAAATCTTTAAGATATAACAAACACCAGTTGACTTTGACATTTTGCCTTATGATATCTCAACATCGTGACTATTTTACATTTTTTTGCTACTGCATTATGAGACTGTGTGTACATTTTTGCACCTGAACACTCTCTATGTTTTTGACATAATACGTTTTCTGTCATGCTATGCTGTATGCTTAATTATATCACTAGAAACCAGTTTTTATTTAATGGGTATATGATTTAAGTGCAAGATATTAATCCTTATTCATCATTTTCAGAAAGCAATAACGTGTAAAAGAAATAAATTAAACAAACCACAGTAGATTACTATGAAATGAGAATTTCACCTTCGGAATGAACGAAAGAAAATGGAATACCTTGTGATGAAGAGTAAATGGATCAGAATTAACAAACATTGACAAGAATATACTATACACGTCGTATGATAGCAGTCTTAACTAATTTTTTTTCTTTCAGAATACGAGGCGATTGATGCAGGCTGTCAGACAGAACTACACATCTTAGTTTTAGTGATGAAATATGCTGGAAATAAGAAACTCTATACTATGAATAGTTGTATGAAGTAAATGGTAATATGAATAATGAATAATGAAGTGTCTTTTTGCAGATGATAATGAATGATGATGAATAGTTATATGAAGAATATGCTAATATGAATAATGAGGTTTTTCTTTGCAGCTGATGATAGTGATGAAGTTATGGTAATATGAATAATGAAGTTTTTCTTTGCAGATGAGGATAATGATGAAGTTTTTATATTTACTGTTAGTAGTTATTTAAGTATTTGTTGCAGTTCGTTCTGACAGTATGTCTTATATCGCATGGTATAATGACTGAATGTTTTGGAAAGGACAGCTAGAGTACATACATATTGAGTACACGTTTCATTACCTGTTAATTCGAAGTTCACTACTTTTCAGCATAATATGCGTTTCTTCTTTCAGCTTAATATTCCATTTTGTATTTTTTCCAGGAGAAGCTATTCATGAAATTAATGTGCTATAAGCAGTTCGTTATTAAACCTGTTCTAGTACTTGCATTTTTTTTACCCATTTGTGTGTATCATTCATGAATGTGATCACATATACTCTGCTTGTTTCATAACCTTGCTACAGCTGACTCATGACGAATGACGTTACTAATCCTTATTTGCAGCTATAAGTCAAAAGCAAATATTTTCATGCCCCAGCAATTAATTATAGATCCCAACGCAATGCATTGCTAACACACACAAAAAAAATGTATTACCAGTCCCAAATAATGCTACAAGTTTAAGAGATATTTATAGTACTAAATATAATGCAGATTTGTCAGATGTATTGAATCCATTATATCTATGTATTATTGGACAATGGACCTTGAGTAATAGTTGCAGTGTGTTACATTTTAAATATGTCCTATGTCACTTGAATGATGAGTTCTGAGTAATACTGAATGATGTTTTGTTATAATGCATAAATGCTATGCCAATAATTTCTCTAAATAATATTTTTGTTATACTCTATAAATGCTATGCCAATAATTAACTCTCATTTTGAATGATGACTTCTGAATAATACTGACTAATGTTTTATGAAACTATATGAATACTTTGTAACTGGCCAATGAATGCCACTGTTTCTTATATTTTAAATTTGTCTTATGTCGCTTACATGCTATTATATATGAATACCAGTAGCTTGATGCTACACTCATTAACTCCAGTTTTGAATGATGACTTCTGATGGTTTGTAACTGGCCAATGAGTGCCAATGATTACTATAACTAGATGAATTATGTTAATGCTATGCCATTAATTAACTCTTGTTTTGAATGATCACTTCTGAATAATGCATAAAAATGGTTTCTAACTGGCCAATGAGTGCCAATATTTAGCGTAATCAGATGACTTATGAATAATGTTCTGTAATACTCCATACATAGTACAGAAATGTTTAGTAATTAGGCAATGAGTGCCAACAATTACTCAAATCGGTTGATAGACTAGTGTAATTCTCTATGATGACTAGCATAAGACTTAATGTCCTTCACCTTCTGACCTAATTACCAGAAATTACTGCAATATCCGTTTGTCCTGTCCATCCTCATGATCATGGAGCACTATATTTGGTTTTTGCACTAATTCTACGTTGGTGTACCTTACAAGAGTTTGGTGTTGACACATCATGCTGTCCACCACCTTGAACGATGGAGATGTTATTATGGTCCCACTGTTTGGTGTACCTAATGTACTACCAAAATGATAACATTGAATATTAATACGACATTTCAGTGTCTTGGCTACACTGATTCATACTTCAGGGAAGAGAACTTCAGATTGTCTCACTTGGTGTTATGCTTCTGTAGAAAGATATGGACTTTCAGTGCAGCTACGTGCAACCTACTGTGTTACAACCATGATGCAATCCTTCCCTTTCCTTTCCTAGTTCTTGTAAAATGGTAAAAAACATATACAATGCGTGTGCACTTTATGTCATTTGTTAACATGTTTTGTACTCATAGCGTATCCTAGTTCTTGTAAAATGGTAGAGACATATACAGTGCGTGTGCACTTTATGTCATTTATTAATATGTTTTGTACTCATTGCGTATCCTAGTTCTTGTAAAATGGTAAAAAATATATACAGTGCGTGTGCACTTTATGTCATTTGTTAATATGTTTTGTACTCATTGCGTATACATTTTGTCATTGCTTGATATGTTCTGTATTCAGTGCATGTGCACTCTATTTCATTTCATGTTCTGCACTTATATATATATATATATATATATATATATACTCTGTGACTGTAAACTTAGTTAATTAAGTGGATTTTAGAAAAATTTGTTGCTCATGGCAAGACCAATTGACTCACCATCGCTGCCAAATTTTTGCCCCCCCCCCCCCGCCCCCAGTGGAGGGTTATGTAAGAGGTCAGATCAGATGTAATTTCGATGTATTGCTCATGCGCTGCCTGCGATATGCAAGGTCTCTGACCAGAGAGCAGTGTTGACTGCAGTAGGAACTGTGTAGCTGTAGCAGTAAGTTGTTGCTAGTTTGGAATCTGCTCTGGTCTGGTCTGGTGTATCGTGTTGGCTGGCCCGGTCGCGGTGCAGTGATGCCGGAGCCTGAGTATTACTGTATAAGGTAAAAAGCAGCCTCGCGCATATGTAGTAATGTTATCTCAAGTCGCATGTAAATGTTTTAAAACTCTCGTAATAATAATTTTCCTTATAAAAAGTAACTTTTAACGACCATTCATTTCAATTTAAAGGATTTACTAATTTCTCCCATCCATGATCATCCCGATTATTGCAATAGAAAAATCAGTTGCTTCCTTTCATAAATGAGAGATATATCGGCCAGCATTGCACAGAGCTGTGCCGGAAAAATTTATTGTAAGAGCAGATATATCCGGCGACTTTATTGAGGTAAGAATTTTTCCTTTTTTTATTCAGAATGATCTTTCAGGGCCATGACGCAGCACTGCTGTCGTCCAAAATTTACCAGGTTAAATTCACAGTGAATTATTGAAAAGTCATAAGTGAGCGACAATTTAATTGAGAGGTTAGTTACATTGTTTTATTACCAGGTTACCGAATTTATTTTTTTATTGGGATGTTATACCGAATGTGAACGACATAATTATAATTTTTACTGTTGAGAGGTTTAGGAATTTTTCTGTTGTGAGGTTATGCTAAATGTGAATGAATTTTGAGCTTAGATTAAATCAGAAAGAATTTTGTGTGGAGGTTAATGTGAAAAGAATTTTGTAGGGAGGTTATAAATCAAAAGAATTTTGTGGGGAGGCTACACTGTGAAAGAATTTTGTTTTGAGGTTACTCTAAAATCAGAATCATTGTCCATAATATTTATATTTATTTTGTGGGGAGGTTACAAGGTGGAGGAGCTGACTGCATTCTAGCTAATGGAACAGTGATGTCAGAAAGTGATAGGATTTCGAGAGAATTAGCAGAGGTCTATGACATGGTAGGGGACATCTCTTACTAAAGAAATCACGTGATCCAAATGGTATATAGCGAAGACTGGAAGATTCGTGAGAATATGGCAGATAAGCGGTACTCTGACGAAAGGGGATTTGAGAGATGAGCTCTATACCGCTTTATCTAAGTGTTGTCGACAAACATATTGCAACATTCACCACGCAAAGTGACTGCAGTGAAAAAATTAGGAGCTAATATGAAGAGTTTTACCGAGAGATAAT
Organism: Schistocerca piceifrons; assembly: GCF_021461385.2. NCBI lineage: Eukaryota > Metazoa > Arthropoda > Insecta > Orthoptera > Acrididae > Schistocerca > Schistocerca piceifrons. Next base: position 776,835,213 of record NC_060138.1, read on the forward strand.
CAGCAGCAGAAGTTCCGCATATTGTTTTCTTGATAAATAAGAAACGAACATTCTTCCATGAGTTTTGCATGTCTATAAAGATATGGAGTGACATCTTAATAGGTAGACTAAATTTACATTTACATCTATACTTACTTCGCAAACCACCATACGTTGTGTGACGGAGGGTACCCTGTGCCACTTCCGGTCATTCCCTTTCCTATTTCACTTGCAAGTAGGGCGATGAAAAAAGACTGCCTATATGCCTCCCTCTGAGCGCTAATTCTCGCATCTTATCTTCGTGGTCCTTATGCAAAATGTATGTTGGTGATGATAGAATCCTTCTGCGATTAGCTTCAAATATCGGTTCTCAATGTTTTCCTTGACAAGAATATCGTCTTCCCTAGAGAGATCCCAATTTGAACTACCTGGTGAGTGTAATCTGGCTGCTGAAAAAAAAATTACTCTCCATGCAAAGTGACTCTCATGACCAATTTAATTAATTAGACTATCAATTTGATATCAATGACGTGACGTCGGGTGGATGGAAGTGAAGGCTAGAGTACCACGAATATGTTTCAGAAGTTGGAGCGGTAATCAGGCGTTTTTTCGTTTTGGCGATATCTTTTAAGGAAATTTAAAGCTCACACCTACAAAACGAGAGATGACTATCGTAATAATATCAGCTTTATTACTGAATTTATATAGTGACACATATTAATCTGATATTTACAACTTCTCTGTGCTGTTTTCTTAAGAGACTTCGTACGTGACAAAGCATTTGGTTACTTTAAGAGAGTTCGAAGATAAGGAAGCATCCACTGACAGAGGTAGATCTTTAGCACTCCTTCAAGAGCCAAAAATAAGTTTAATGTCTAGTCTTGTGGTGCACGATGTAACCGATATTAAACTGATTAGAACAGATTTTCTTACCTGATGGGAGAATGCTTTGAGGAAATATAGCTTATGCCATACAGTTACAAGATTTTCACAGCAAGTAAAGACACTTAAGCGATGTGAAAACGCATGTATGCCCCAGTTTCCTCTGTCTTCGAAAATAATTCGTATAAAAGGGAGACATTTACATTTCGCACGAGAAATTCGAAGTGTGCGGTCAGCAACATCCCCCTCATGGATTGGTAACGTGGATTTCTTAAAGTGGGGAGGGTCTATGTAGGGGCGGAATTACAATTAGAACTACTCATCCAAGCTGCACCTGCTTGTCTCACACGAGTGGGCACTAAGCTACTGTCGACTAGAAGTCGCTGATTAGCTTAGCCTGTTATGAGCGGCTACTTACAAAAAATGTTGCGAACCTGTCGGGTGTTGCACGCAGCTGCGGGGAGAAGTCCTGGCGGCGGCGCTCTCTCGATGACAGACAGATGAAGTGAGCAGTATGCTGGCTGGGAAGTAACGGAAGCGGACATTTGTGTTGAATGAGAAGACTCTATATGGCCAGTGTTTGCACTGGACGATTATTCCCCCCATGTGAAGTGATCGGTTGACTGCTTGGTGACAATGTCTGTGACCTCTGAGCGTTCGGTCGTGCCATGATTGTGCATGCCGGGTGATACGCGTGCAGCTGCCAATGCGTGTGTGTGTCTCCTGACCGCCGTCCTCACAGCGATGCGATGTCCCGGCCATTGGCGCGGCTCGGTTCTCAGCAGTCGGTGGACAGTGCGCTCTTCATCGTCGCGTGTGTGTTTGATTGGTAGGATTTTTGCAACTGTTATGTCTAGTCGAAACGTTGTTGTGAAGAAAGGTGCTTCTATTGTCAAACATCGGTGCATACATGACCTTTGATACATTCAGCACTACAACCTCTTTGTGGAGGAATTGTAATTATTTGATGTGTAAAATATTTGTGTGTGGTTCTCAAAAGATGAAAATATGTTTTTATTACGAAGAAGTAAGTGGTGGTGAATGTTTTAAGCGATCTGTTTGACTCCTGTAAATGGTTAAACAATTAATATGACAGGGTAGTGCAAATGGACTATTTCCCTCTGCTTTTGATATCGAAATTGCATCACGTCTCCCTTTCTCACCAGCATTAACCAATAGGATCACAGTATTCTGAGGAGAGACTGAAACCTCCATCTGCGTGTTTGCAGACATTGGTTCACACAGACACAAACAGGAAGTATCCTCTTGAAAGAGACAGACACTGGAAGCGAGTCTGGAATCTCCCGACCAAGAGAATGTTGCCACCTGATGCTGAGACCAAAGAAGGCCGACTTCCGGTCCGTTGTAGGTGGTATTTAGTATTGTGATCTGTAATTAACACACTGGGTTGTTTTTGACCTCCGTGGCGCGCCTAGACGACAGACACGCAACCGGGAGATCCCAAACGGCCACTACTATACCGCACTTCATTCCATTCCTCGTGCTTACAATAATTTTGTCATGGGAAGCGGGGGATGTGCAGACGTGAGTTCTACTCAAGTGGGCCGGCCGTGGTGGTCGTGCGGTTCTAGGTGCTACAGTCTGGAACCGTGAGACCGCTACGGTCGCAGGTTCGAATCCTGCCTCGGGCATGGATGTGTGTGATGTCCTTAGGTTAGTTAGGTTTAAGTACTTCTAAGTTCTAGGGATCGGATGACCTCAGAAGTTGAGTCTTATAGTGCTCAGAGCCATTTTAACCATCTACACATGTGGGGGCGGCCTGTCTTCCGCAAACTGATTAAATAAAAAATATGCATCAATATACTGTTGACACTGATTTGAATTTTGTGTCACGAGATCCTTCCTCTCCAGCACAGCCAGAGTCTTATTCCTGCCAGTTGTTTTCTGGAAGCAGTGTAGAGGGAGAGAGAGACGGGGTGTTAATGGGACATCCTCTGGTGGCGGAATTGTGCACTAGCTCAGTGGATGACTGCCCTTCAAGGTTAGCACACACGCAAAAATTGTCCAACAAGACAACACCTCCAATCTGTGTCAGTGTAATTATGTAATTAGGACATGCAGTAGCTAGACAAGGTAATACTTGCTCCTTTCACACAACAGCTCTGCGCAGACTGAGCGATTTTCCCAACAGTTTTTCTAGTTGGGGAATGGTGAAGTGCAGGATGGGAGGAGAAGGCTAGGGCATTTTCTGCTAATTTACAACAGTATAGCACCCAAAATAAAGGAAATAAACTACCCTATATCCTTCAGCAGCTCAGCACAACCTTTCTTTTTTCCTGCCAATTTCCAGGTGGAGGGGGGAGGCGGATCAGGGGAGGGAAGGCGAGGACTGGAGGATTTCCCAGGGGGGGAGGAGTTAATTAATTTATCGATTTAATTAGTTAGTCAGTTAATTTCATATCAAAAGTGTGCTTGTATTGGCGAGTTGGAGGGGGTAGGGGTTGGGGATTTCGCAGGGAGGTGGGGGAGGAGTACGAGGAGGGGAAGAGGAGGGATTCAGAATTGGCTCTGAGCACTATGGGACTTAACTTCTAAGGTCATCAGTCCCCGAGACTTAGAACTACTTAAACCTAACTAACCTAAGGACATCACACACATCCATGCCCGAGGCAGGATTCGAACCTGCGACAGTAGCAGCAACGCTGTTCCGGACTGAAGCACCTAGATACGCTCGGTCACAGCGGCCGGCAAAGAGGGAGGAGTGGGTGGCTGCTCAGAAGGGTGGAATATGCCCAGAGGTTCATAAATCAACCCCCAAGTGGTCATCAGTGAATTAGCATAACAGTATTTTAAGGGGGTCATAAATCGATCTAGTTAACTCTGACTGTATGCTTGCAGCTGAATCTATGCAACCTGTACTGACTAATGCGCTCGCATCCTCTTTACACGACGTCACCTGTGAGGATGTCGAAGAGGAACTAAAGGGATATCAATTCAAAATTGCAAGGCGCATCTACTCAAAATAAAGAAAATAAACTACCCTATATCCTTCCTCTCCAGCAGCTCAGCGCAACCTTTCTTTTTTCCTGCCAATTTCCAGGTGGAGGGGGGAGGCGGATCAGAGGAGGGAAGGCGAGGACTGGAGGATTTCCCAGGGGGGGGGGGGGAAGAGTTAATTAATTTATCGATTTAATTAGTTAGTCAGTTAATTTCATATCAAAAGTGTGCTTGTATTGGCGAGTTGGAGGGGGTAGGGGTTGGGGATTTCGCAGGGAGGTGGGGGAGGAGTACGAGGAGGGGAAGAGGAGGGATTCAGAATTGGCTCTGAGCACTATGGGACTTAACTTCTAAGGTCATCAGTCCCCGAGACTTAGAACTATATAAACCTAACTAACCTAAGGACATCACACACATCCATGCCCGAGGCAGGATTCGAACCTGCGACAGTAGCAGCAACGCTGTTCCGGACTGAAGCGCCTAGAAACGCTCGGTCACAGCGGCCGGCAAAGAGGGAGGAGCGGGTGGCTGCTCAGAAGGGTGGAATATGCCCAGAGGTTCATAAATCAACCCCCAAGTGGTCATTAGTGAATTAGCATAACAGTATTTTAAGGGGGTCATAAATCGATCTAGTTAGCTCCGACTGTATGCTTGCAGCTGAATCTATGCAACCTGTACTGACTAATGCGCTCGCATCCCCTTTACACGACGTCACCTGTGAGGATGTCGAAGAGGAACTAAAGGGATATCAATTCAAAATAGCAAGGCGCATCTACTCAAAATAAAGAAAATAAACTACCCTATGTCCTTCCTCACCAGCAGCTCAGCGCAACCTTTCTTTTTTCCTGCCAATTTCCAGGTGGAGGGGGGAGGCGGATCAGGGGAGGGAAGGCGAGGACTGAAGGATTTCCCAGGGGGGGAGGAGTTAATTAATTTATCGATTTAATTAGTTAGTCAGTTAATTTCATATCAAAAGTGTGCTTGTATTCCCCCCTGGGAGTCATTCAATGACTCATCAAAAAATTAGTTGTCATATCTGATCATAAGGAAACCATAGACAAACTTCTTGTACTCCAATCAGGACGCATTGCATACTACATAAGATAGAACCATTCAAGACACTACTTTCGCAACCCACGCAATGCAAAAAATCAAACAGTTTTCAGCACACCTCCGAGAACTGTCGTAACGAACCCAAATGAGGGAAATGCAGCGGACCTCACTTGATTTACAACTACAAACTACAGTTGCCATGTTACTCGCGTCGCTACCCATCCAAATTGCTCAGAAAGGCCGAAGCAGCCCATCTCCGCCGACAAAACAGAGAAAATCAAATGCATTGATGAGCCATCTTATCCTGTACAGGAATACTCACAAAATGAAAACTTCCTGCCTGCATTTACCACTGCATTACTCAACATTCTTCTGGAACGTAGGTCCCTCATTACTGAAACGATGAAAACGGTTAACAGAAAGTTCCTCCTACTTCTGCCCTCTACAAATTTGGTAATCTTTTCACATTCACGTCCGGAAAAGACATTGCAGCTATATGCTTCGCCAACGGAAAAAACTTTCTGTACTAAAAAAAGAGCTCCTAGAAAAGCTGACTCGAGAACAAACCATTAAGATTATTGGAACTGCCGAAACCAAACGCTTCGGAAAAGACAGAAGTCTTCTTGATTGTCCATTGTAGAGGTTAGACAAACCCAAAACAGGCAGAGGAAGAGGTTCAAAAGGAGGGGTTCCCATCTTTCTTACAAAACAATTGACCGCTATAAGACTTGATTTACCAGAAAAACTGAATACCCTCCAAGCTAGCGTCTTAAAAATAGTGGGAAAATACAGGAAAACGATCTCCTTCGCAACTGTGTATGTACTCCCCGCTGAGGATATACCAACAGAACACTTTGATGACATCTCTACATCTGGCCCATCAATAATCACAGGAGACTTTTATGCCAGATCCACTGTTCTTGGTGACAAAACCAACAACAAAAACGGTGATCTTCTCATCTCAGATCTAACGACACTCTCATCCACTTAGAAAATAATTAACCTACTTTCATAAAACATACTAGAGCCTCCATAGTTGATCACATTATGTGCACACCGCAAATTGTTACGCACTGCAGTGAAGTGTAAATAGGTGATAGCATTACCGAGGACCACCTCCCATCGTCATGAATGTAACGGCTGTTACCCACGTCAAAAATGACAACCACAATAGGAAAACTGAAATCGACTCCTAAAGCCTTAACATATAAAACTTCAGACCAGAATTTTCAAGCAAGAAGCCCAACACGACATCCATTAATATTACGGAAGACCTTGACAACTATAACCAGCAAATCGTCCAGACGATACGATCTGCCATAACGAACAATGCACCGAAGAAAACCATCATAGAAAATAAGGGTAGGCTTTCCTCAGATATTCGTAAACTAATCAAAGGAAAAAGAAAATTATATAGCCAAATTAAACGACAACCTAATGAAAGGGCTAAAACGGAATGGAACGGTCTTAACAATCAAGTTGGAGAAGAAATTCACCAATTCATAGCAAATAGATAGGAACGTGAGTCACAAGGACTTGACCCACATAACCCCACTCTCTTCTGAAAAAGATTCAAGAGAATCATGGGTAAAACCGTCACTGAAGAACCGGCTTTACAAATCGATGACCTCATCACGGCGGACGAAAGTGAGAATTCTGAAATATTCTGAAATTTTTTCGAAAAAATACACAATTGAAAGAAATAACAGAATATGAGATACCTTGTGGCATACTAAGAGACAAAAATACAGCTCCTGAAACTGAGGGCACTGGATGATTTCATGTCAAGCTACTTTTACCACTGGGACTTGCTCAAACACTAAAACCTTTATTTAATGCAGCCTTAACTCAGAAACTTGTACCATCCCGATGGAAACACAAGCATACTACAACGATTCTGAAACCTGGAAAACCAAAAAACAACCTTGACTCATACAGAACTATCACATTTCTTCCAATAATTGGCAAAATATTTGAAGCAATAATTAACAACAGATTACGACAGCTGATCCGTTATTAAGACGACCTAGCAAAGTATCAGAAGCCTGTCTTTCTGGACATAGAACGCGCCTTTGATGATATATAGCATGTGGAACTTTTTCACAAAATGCTAAAATACAATTTTCCACCTGAAATAGTCTCAATTAAGAGCTAAATTCATCGGAAATATAAAAATACAAGTATGAATTGGGGATCAAAACTCTTCCTACTGCAGTCCCAAAGAGTCCCTCAGAGTGCCGTCATCTCCCCATTGTTATAGAGATATGTATGGCTGACATCCCAAGATCCAGGTCGTGGAATGACGGTCAGGCTTTGTGCGCGTGTGACACCATTTACTGGTGTCATGCACCCACCTGAAATGCAATAAATCAACAAGCCATAAGCTACATCAGCAAACTTGAAATCTGGCTCAGTTAATGGAGAATCCGATCTAATCGAACCAAAAGTCATCTTATCCTTTTCAGACATAGAAATCTTACTAGTCGCCAACCTCAGGACCTCCACAAACTCAACATTCGACTTTGCGGCCAAGAGATACTCTATAACCAACCGTCAAATATTTTGGAATCTATCTAGATGAACTCTTAAATTAGCAGACGAACACGTCTGAAAAGAATAGACAAGCTGAAGGCTGACGTAATTTAGTAGGTCTCATGAAATACCGAACATGTAGAGTGGAGCAACCAGCTGCTCTTCTTACATATGAAACATCTGTCCGACCCATCCTCGAATACGGATCTCAAGCATGGATTATGTCACCCAATCAAACAAACAAAATTCTCTCCACTGGCCGGAGGATGCTTTGAATAGCTGGAGATCTACTCTACGACTTTCCAACAAACTACTTTCACGAACACTTACAACCGAGAACATGCTAGACTGAATAAAAGAACAAATCACCAGAATCGGGCTCAAGAAACTACGTAACAATGGACTTACAGTCACTCTCGTAGCACGACCTGCACCGTTTAATCTTCCGAATTTCAAATATGTATTTCCTCCCTACATAGTTCTCAAAGTAATATCAAATTCACCTCAACAAAATCCTATAGAAAATGAAGAATCAACGAAATTGTCAACAGACCAAGAACACCTACAAGGATCAAGGATTTGGAATGATGTAGCAGACTGATATAGAATGAATAGATTATTGAGTAAAATTACTTCAGTCAGCTGCTGTAGAAGATGAGAATATTCTCTAGACCGACTATATTTTCAAATTTTTTATCTACCACAGAATTAGACGGAGGTTTCCTACATCAACAAAATTCCAAGATATGAATATAGCATTATCGAGATCATTGAGATAATATGATGATACATAAGACGAACAACAGGCAGCCAATTCCATCTGGGGTTTTTTCGACAGCGAGACTTTTTCTTCAGCAGTAAGGCTCCTGGCTGAAAAGGGCTATGCTTTCCTTCAGAACTGGAAGGAAAGATTTTTAAAAAATAATAAAATAAAACTTAAGGCTCTCATATAAGTCAACTCCCTCCATTCAAGAGTGACATTGAAGGTGTTAATGAAGTCATATGCGTTGTGGTTAATCGTTAGGATTAATAAATCCCTATTTTAGCAGTTAAAGAAGGCTTTCTTTTATTTCAAATAATTGCATGATATTTGTTTCGTGGTAGCAGAGTGTGATTGCACATGTTTAGTAATTAATGATATAATATGTGACTTAAATCTCATGAGTGGAGTATATAAAACTATTGACTGTCTGCAAAATTCTGCGTCGTTATAGTATCTGCAGTGAAGTTATATTTTTCTGTAAACTTATTCTATAAATAAACAAGGCTTTCTTTTATTGCAAATAGCTTCATATAATTTCCTTCATAACTCTAGCCCCACGTCTCTCAATTTACTTCTTCAAATCAAGTGATAGATTGTTGAGCATGAAGCAGGTGTGCTTTCCAATGAAAACTTGGTGAAAAATGTGTGTGGTCCAGGGTGGTTGTCACCTACAGTGTCTGAAGCAGAGCATTTCCATGCTTATGTTGAACACCATAGGGCACTCTTTGAAAGTGAACCAAAATAATACGAAAATAAGTCCACCCATTACATATATTTATTTAGCGTCATATTGAAATATAATCAAAGACACAACAAAAAAACAGAGCATAAGTACAAATGGTGCACTAAATTAACAAACAGTTGTTATATGCTAATGTTCTATCCCCTTATCCAGTCATTGTTCAATGGTGTAGCCACGAAAACGTCGTTTAAATCACTCAGGTAGGCTCTCTCAATTTACACTCCTCGACAGTATGCCAGATAGCCTGGTTCGGTACTCCATAATCACAGCTTGGGCTGGACTGCTCACCCTGTCTGTGGAGGCTGTACCCACTTACACCATGTCCTGTCCGGCCGGCAAGGGTGGCCGAGCGGTTCTAGGCGCTACAAAAAAAAAAAAAAAAAAAAAAAAAGTCTCTAAGCACTATGGGACTTAACATCTGTGGTCATCAGTCCCCTAGACTTAGAACTACTAAAACCTAACTAACCTAAGGACATCACACACATCCATGCCCGAGGCAGGATTCGAACCTGCGACCGCTGCATTGTAAAATGTTAATTACATCCGGAGATATTGTAACCTAAAATTGACACTTGAGTACCACTCCTCCGCGGTTCGATCGTGTGCATCGGAGAGCACCGAATTACGTAGGGATCCAAAGGGAACGGTGATGGACCTTAGGTACAGAAGAGACTGGAACAGCACATTACGTCCACATGCTAACACCTTTTTATTGGTCTTTTTCACTGACGCACATGTACATTACCATGAGGGGTGAGGTACACGTACACACGTGATTTCCGTTTTTAATTACGGAATGGAATAGAGTGTGTCTCGACATGTCAAGCCAATAGATGTTCAATGTGGTGGCCATCATTTGCTGCACACAATTGCAATCTCTGGCGTAATGAATGTCGTACACGCCACAGTACGTCTGGTGTAATGTCGGCGCAGGCTGCCACAGTACGTTGTTTCATATCCTCTGGGGTTGTAGGCACATCACGGTACACATTCTACTTTAACGTACCCCACAGAAAGAAGTCCAGAGGTGTAAGATCAGGAGAGCGGGCTGGCCAATTTATGCGTCCTCCACGTCCTATGAAACGCCCATCGAACATCCTGTCAAGGGTCAGCCTAGTGTTAATTGCGGAATGTGCAGGTGCACCATCATGCTGATACCACATACGTCGACGCGTTTCCAGTGGGACATTTTCGAGCAACGTTGGCAGATCATTCTGTAGAAACGCAATGTATGTTGCAGCTGTTTGGGCCCCTGCAATGAAGTGAGGACCAATGAGGTGGTCGCCAATGATTCCGCACCATACATTTACAGTCCACGGTCGCTGTCGCTCTACCTGTCTGAGCCAGCGAGGATTGTCCACGGACCAGTAATGCATGTTCCGTAGATTCACTGCCCCGTGGTTCGTGAAACCCGCTTCATCGGTAAACCGGTAGAACTGCAACGCATTCTCTGTTAATGCCCATTGACAGAATTGCACTCGATGACTAAAGTCATCACCATGTAATTGCTGATGTAGCGACACATGAAACGGGTGAAAGCGGTGACGATGCAGTATGCGCATGACACTACTTTGACTCAGTCCACCGGCTCTCGCAATGTCCCGTGTACTCATGTGTGGGTTCATGGCAACAGCAGCTAACACACCAACTGCACCCGCTTCTCCTGTGACGGGCCTGTTACGGACCCGTTTGCGTGCTACGACCATACCTGTTGCATACAGTTGGCGGTAGATGTTTTGCAATGTGCGGCACGTTGGATGCTCTCTTTCCGGGTACCGTTCTGCATACACCCTGCAGGCTTCAGCTGCATTTCGTCGACACTCGCCATAGATGAGTATCATCTCCGCCTTTTCAGACTTCGAATACACCATGGTAACAGTTCCTACAACACTACACTATCACACACGTCTGGTAACACGGTGTACTACAATTGGTCTGGGGCCGCGATGAATGCAGAATAACAATAGCAGCAAGCGCTACATGCGGACACTGCGACAGCTAGACCTAACCACAACAGTGCACTACAGCCACACTCGTAAACACGGTCGTCATCGTAAACATGTCCCTGCAGATGCTGTTCGCCGACCGTGGCCCGTGTTTGTTACAACACGCAACTGAACGTCGGAGGTTTCAAGCGTCAACTTTAGGTTACAATATCTCCGGATGTAATTAACATTTTACAATGCAACAAACGGCACTGATTGCGTATTTGTTTGTATGTTCAGATGTGCTAACAAAACTAACGTAGTTTCATTTTAAAAAACCTAGGTTTGTGTTAAAAAACATACTTCCGTGCATTTTTGTATGGTTTGTATTAAACAATTACACTAGCCCCTCTCCTCACGTTCGGTCTGTGGAATCGGTTCGTCAGTATTTGATGTGGTTTACGAAATATATCCAGCGGTAACGTTAGGTGACTCACCCTGTATATTGACGAAAAATACACTGTGATCATTGCAACATCTTCCATCTATACCTTACACCAACCGAACAGCATCTACTCTCTCACCCAACAGAACAACAACTGCACTCGACATCCCCTGAACTACTACTGCCCTCGACATCCTCTCGACAACTACTGCACAAGTGGAGGCGGCGGAATAATAATCTTTGGCGCAATCCCTGGCGCTGTGACTGTAGCCACCTGTGATATGCCCCTCCTCCACAGGCTACAATTTGGTTGTATTTTTGCCAGCATGTGTGGTGAACATACCACCAAATTCGTCCAAAGAACGCAGACAAAAGTAAATATCACGTAACTAAATAAATTTTGGCTTTGCACTGACCCTTCAATAACCTAATATATAAAATACAGTAAGGAATACAAATACTTGCATACATGTGATTTTACATTATAGTTCACGCAAGTATCATTTCTCAGAGTAGTTAAACAGTTCAGTCAATGGCACCAGCAATGACGAATAGGTGCAGATAAGAGTCTAATAACATTTCATAAACAGTATATACAAAAAAATAGGTTTACACAAATATTCACATAAAATCTTTCAATAGATCAATAAATAAGTAGCACTCCTCAGAGTAGTTGACAGTTCCAACAGAAGCACCCAGCAATGGTCACCAGGTGCAAATAGCAACAAGTGACATCATTTCAGTAGCAACAGTTCCATCAGTGGTACCCAGCAATGTTGAACAGGTGCAGACAGCAACAAGTGGCATCATTTCAGTAGCAGTAGTTCCAACAGTGGCACCCAGCAATGGCGAGCAGGTGCAGGCAGGAATGAGTGACATCACATCAATAGTAGCAGTTCCAACAGTGGCACTGGCACCTAGCAATGGCGAGCAGGTGCAGACAGCAGTCCGATAAAATTCGCCAGTAGTAATTAAACAGTTCCAACAGTGGCACCCATCAATGTTGAACAAGTGCAGGTAACAGTCCATAATATTCACCAGCAATAATGAAACAGTTCATCAGAGTTCATCAGCAGAAATTAAACATCTCCAAGTGGCACCCATCAATGATAATAGGTGTAAGCACGAACAACAGTTTGAATGCACACACAATTGCTTTTACAAAATTATTATCAATGCTCTTAAACTAAACATACAAATTATAATAAACACACAAATGATATCAGATAACTGTCATATTAACTATTACAAATACACAAATATCAGTAAATCTATAATATTTAGGGTGTCAGTGCAAGCCACAACAAACAAGTAAAATAATATTTAGGAAGTAGGTCGGTACCAATTATTTGGGATTAGGAAAGGAAAACACAGAAAACACACTCACTCATGTTTCATCCACATATTAAGTACTATTGTGTAATTGAATAGTGTTAACTGTGTAATTGCAATTCTGTCACAATTTGATGTTCAATGATGACAATAAAGACGACACAATTTATTGATTTCCTTCATCCATCTCTCTGAAGCGTTAGATTGAGGGTGAAAAAGTGAAATGAAAATTGGTTTAATCTTATGACGCCGTAGGGTACGAAGCCAAATTTTAGAGCGAAACTGTGATCCATTATCTGATATAGCTTTATCAACATGACCCACGTCTTTAAGAAAATGTTTGATGAAAGCATTAGATACTGAACGAGCTGTTGTTTTGCGTAAAAGTGTAAAACACACATATTTTGATGTCAATTCCACTACTACCAAAATGTACGCAAAACCATTAGTAGAATGAACCACTGCACCGAACAAATCGACTGCCATCTCCTTTAATTTCGCTGGAATGATAGGAAACAACGGTGCTCTCTGAGAAATAGTTGGCGGCTTAGCCTTTTGACATAATTTGCATCTGGCAAGAACAAATCGAATACGTTTTTCCATATTACTGAAGTAGCAATTTTCTCGTAATTATGAAAGCTTTTTCTGGTATCAAAGTGTGCATAACTGAAATGTGTATACCAAATCAGAATCTAAAACTGCAGTGAACTTATTGTTACTCACGCATACTTCAATAACAGGATATAAAAATGCGTCTACATTACTTTCCTTTTCGTCTAGCAAAATATCTCTCATGACTTCCAAGCGTACATAGTGTAAAGTCGTAGTGTCATTACTTTCTGAACCGTCTATATTGCTGCCAGAAGCCGAAGCTAGAAGTCATTGTCGATTGTTTGCGTCACGTCTTTGATTATTCGCGTCATTTCGCGGATAAATTTCTATGAATTGCACTTGTCTCTCTGAATTTCTGTGACGTGGAGGATGCCAGTTAGGTCCCTCCTGTCTGTTACATGTAAATTCTTGGTTGTGTCTGTTATTAAAATTTCTATTTTCCTGGCTGTCTGCATGACTTACTTCTTGTGTAATTTCGACTGTCACTTCTGAAATTATTGTTATATCTACTACCCTGGTTATTTCTGTAGTAAGAATTTCTATTATTGTATGAATAATTTCTGTCTTGATGATACCGATTACTGTTTCCGTATGATTGATGATTCCGGTAGGAATTTATGTTGTTATAATTGTCTGTGTAATTTCTGTTAGAACGTCTGTTATTGTCATAAGGCTGGTATCTATTGTCCTGTCTGTTTCGTCTGTCATTTTCAAAATTGCCACTATAACGTCCGTTCCGATCATTATCCCTTTTCTCTGAAAATCTATTGTGATTACCGTTACTGAAAAAATTACAAGAAGTTCCATCGTCGTTGTCATACTCAAGTTCTTGTAGCAAAGTCTTAAAAGTTGCAATGTCGTCTTTACATCTTCCGGCTAAAGCAATATGTCTTATCGATTGTGGCAGTTTAGTTAAACAAATGCGAATTAATTCAGTCGGGGTATAAGGGTTGGAAAGGAATTGATTCTTTCGAATCATGTCTTCAAAGTATTCTGCTGGCGTGCAGAACTCGGACTGTTTAAATTTACCCTGCATAATAAGACTATGTGTGACTCTGTCTTGCGTGTTTTCGGACCAATATGCTGATAGAAATGCATGATAAAAATCATTTAAATTATTACAAGCTCTAATAAGTACGCGCATGCGCGTCGCCAGTTCGTTTTTCATCAATATCCTGAAAACTGTCACTTTTGGGTAAAACAGTCATATCCGGTTATTCTTTACTGACTCCTTTTCTACATAGATTGATAGTTGAAGAGTTGTTTTGATAGATACAAAGAATAGTAAAAGAGTAGGAAGCAGTGCAGAAAACTAAAAGGGAAATAGCACCACTACAGATCGGGGCCCTGTGCACGCTACGGCACATATTCACTTAGTGTAGTGAATCCCCTGAGGACTTAAATAGCCACACATAAATTCCAGTTTGTGACTTAGTAGCCAATTTGGTGGAAGTGCGTACATAAATTGATCTAACCATGAACATGGATGTATGTCATTATTGGAATTGTGAAAGATCTTAAATTTCCGAACAGTTAAAAAGTGTTTATAGTCAAAGTTTTCGCCTCGTGGCGACAAAGACCTACCGCATTTGTCCCAGTCCGAATGTCGATGATTGTCAGGTTCGCGCACCTAGCGCTATCTTGTTGCATCTCGTAAATGAAATAAATTGTTTCTTCAAAACCCGCTGCTATCGGTGATTCTAAATTTCTTCTACTGTCTTTTCCTACGATTTCGATTTCAATTTGTTTAACTTGCTTTCGTAATGCCTCAAAGTTCCTTTTAATGCGTTCATTAAATTTTCCCTGATTTTCAACAGGTTTATTTATATTCTGGTACTCTTCGGTTTCTGCAAATGGCAATGGAGCTGTATCATCTGAATCTCTGTCCCCATTTAAACTAAGACTTGTCAATTTATCTGAAATCTCCTCAACTGATTCCGATAAGTCACCTATTTGTTCTTTCTGTTTATTTACGTCTTCCGTAAGTGTCGCGACTCGGGTTTCAGTATTGACACATTTAGTAGTTAACTGTTCATATTGTTGTGTTAGGTTATTTATTCTGTCATTTGGTACGGATTCCTCGATTCTTTCCAATATTTCTTCCTTATCGTGTGCACGTTGTAAATTTAACTCTGAAAATTTTTGTACTATCACGCGATCTCTTTCTTCCTGTTCTCTATCCTGTTCCTTTTGTCTAATTTCTATTGAAATTAATCTATTATTGTGAGCATTCAAAATCGGTTGTACTTCTTCTCTAATTTCTTTCTTTAATTCATCTTTCATGTTTTTAAAACGTCCCTATTCGTGAGTGTAACCGTGTTTCCATTGTTCCCACATCAGTTTTAATTGTTCTTATTTGTGAGTCTAACCGTGTTGCCAATGTTCCCATACCAGTTTCTAACCGTGTTGCCAATGTTCCCATCTCTGCTTTTAATTCAGATCCTAACTGTGATCCCAAATTTAATATTGCACTCATCAACTGCTCCATATTAACTCGTTCGAAATTCTTTTCGCCCCTAACATTTCCTGTAAAACTAACTTCCTGTAAAGCTATCTGTATTCGATACTATTCCACAATCTTCTGTTGTTAATCTCGTATTCTGAAAATTTTTTGATTGTGAAAAATATTGAACTGGTTCCGTACTATTTTCCCGGCTTATTAAATTGTTTTCTACTTCATTATTCAGTATACTGTTCTCCTGTGTTGGCGAGTTCGCCATGTTAACAATTACGTCATTTTGACTATCCATCATTTTTCTCTTTTTCATCAATCGTGTAATCATTTACAAAACATACAAAACTCGTCACTATACGAAAATTACACACAATATAACACTTTATCACCAACAATACCATCCACATGAAATGCTTCCTGACAAACACGATTAATGAACAATTAAAACCTTCACAATTGCACAAAATTGTCAGACCTGTATACAACTTATCAAAAATTAAATTTTACAAAAATACCATCAAAAGAATGACAAGACAACTACAAGTGCTCAATTCTAAAATCTATACGTGCAAGATAGACTACAAGTACTAAACTACAAATTACTACAACAATACTACTGTCTGCTATTTTTACAATCAAAAGAATTCCAAGGGACGATCCTGGCAGGGTCGCCACGTGCATGGGGGCTTAATTAAAAAGATTAATGAATAAATGCAATAACTGTAGGTAGCTGTGCATCCAGTTACAAAGTCTTGTAACCGGTTGGCCCTGAGTAGTATTAGCATATAATCTGACTGCATAAAGTATAAAGATAAAGAATGGCAAGGAATTTCCATTAACACAATTGATTAATTAAGTCCCCTGCAACTATAAAAGCTACGAAACAACAAGCACAAGTGTAACTGTTCTGAGTGTGGTAGTGTGACTCAACATACATGTATCAGGCTCGGTTCTTCCTCAATACGACAAGATATTTTAAACACCATTTACATTGAACTAATTTAAAAACCAGAAATACTATAATTGCACATAGAAACCAGAATTACAAGTCTAATGCATGAACACGAGCCACATGCTTTGTTGACTGAACCTGTGACCAAGAGGCATTGTCATTAAAGAAATCTGTAATACTTTTTTTTACCTCAATATATATTGACGAAAAATACACTGTGATCATTGCAACATCTTCCATCTATACATTGGACCAACTGAACAGCATCTACTCTCTCGCCCAACAGAACAACTGCACTCAACATCCTCTGAACTACTACTGCACCAGTGGAGTCGGCGGAATAATAACCTTTGGCGCAGTCTCTGGCACTGTGACTCTGTGTAGCCACCTTTCAGTACTAGATTGTGAGCATATTCAAACTTCTTTGCGCTCTTTTCAGGCGTATCAGAAATATAGAGGTTGAAATTTATATGGGATATTACTGACCTCTGAGGCAGACCATCATTTAGTTTCCTTTCACTGCTCGTGAGAGTACCCGTACTACTCGTAAGAGCTTCTCTAAACGTATATTATTCTTTATTCTCAGTGTGGTTAGGCACAGTCGACTTTAATCAACTTATGCAGGGGATAAATTATATCTGTTTACAACATACCACAGTGGTGTAGAGGAAGTCGAGACAAACAGTTTGATACTGGATACTTGTGATCTATCAAGTCAGGTAACTGATTCATATTAACCGACAAAGCTACCTAAGGTACAGGGTGTATCAAAAAGAATCATCCGATTTGGCACGTCTACACTTCTGAAACTAATAAACATGTACAATGAATTTTGTTTTTTGATGAATGGGAAACTAAAAAAGTTTTTTCCATGCCTTCTCATAGGTGTTCGATATGCCCCCCTTGAGCTGCACAGCATATGTCAACACGGTATTCAAATTGTGTCCACACTGCAGCGAGCATGTCTTGAGTTACAGCTTCGGTATCTGTTGCTATGCGATGTCTCAGTTCATTCATTGTTGTTGGTAACGAAGGCACATAAACAGGTCTTTTATAAACGCCCACAAGAAATAATCACATACAGTCAGATCCGGTGACCTCAGAGGCCAGTAATGTAAGGCTGAATAATTTGGTCCAGTCCAAGAACGAAATTACGGAGCTCCACGCTTTGTTGTTTGTCAAGTTCACAAAGAGCGTGCAGTAGCTGAATTTTGTATGGTTTCACGTGTAGACGTCGAAGCAACACACGCAGAGGGACATCGGGGGCACGTTGATGTGTCGAGCTGCATGGCCAACGGATGTATGCGAACTGCATGTGAAACTATGGTGGAAGTGTTTGGCGTCTGTGTCAGACATTCAGGGACAACCTGGCGATTTGCCTTTACACATACAACCTGTTTCTCGGAAGTTTTCATGCCATCGTCTAATGCTCTGTGCTGCAGGAAGTTTCACACCATACCTAGTACGAAAGTACAGCTATTACTGATCCGCTCTGCGCAAAACGTAGAACAGATGTCGCTTTCCGTTGTCCCGTTGTTTCAGAATTTGTTTCAGTCAACCCAAGAATATCTGTTCTAACACTGGACGTAAAGCATATTAAGGCGACTTTTATGAACTGTCATGCTCCCACGGAGGAGAGCGAATGTGAAGTGAAAGACGAGTTCTATGCACAGTTAGAGGCAGTGATGGACGCTATACCAAATGGACACCTGAGGATCCTTCTTGGTGATATGAATGCCAAGATTGGGAAAGAACAAATATTCCAAGACACAACAGGTAGGCACAGTCTACACAACCTAAGCAATGACAATGGAGTTAGGTTCATCAGCTTCGCTACATCATTAGGGTTGTTCATCTCCAGCACAAACTTCCAGCGGAAAAACATACATAAAGGAACCTGGGTATCACAAGATGGTGTAACATCCACGAGATAAATTTTTGGCTACAGTGCGACGAGAGGAAATTATGCCTCTAACAGTTATAAACATTATGTATTCGACGTATGAAAAAACAATGAAAACTTATAAATATTAATTATTTATATAATATTCTATGATGTAATTAGACATATCGATGTGTATCATACAAAGACAATGATAATTGTAAATTCCTTTTATGATCTGCGTTCGTCTTCCTTTGTTTTTACCTTTTGTTGGTTGGCTTATGTAGATTGCGGACGCTTATCAAACTGAGGTCTGTTAAGAAATTGTAATTATTTGTTAAGTATTACTTGAAAATAGAGTTCATTATTATTATAAACATGAGTGAATAATTATTTGTAACTGTAATTCCTCTCTCAGTAAGCATTATCTGTGTTAATTGTTTCTTTCCGCTGCAAGGAGGGCAGCCATTGATAATAGCGATTTGTATTGCGTTTTTTTCTGTGTTTTCCTTAGAAACAAATGAAATGTTTGCTTGATGGAGACTAAATAGTGCACAATACGAAAGTAGATTTTATAGCATTTAATAACCATTTTAAATATTTACTTATTTGCTCTAACAATAGAAAGTCTCTATCAATTGTCTGCCGCCATCTTAACAATTATCTCAGCGGCAAATTCAAATTTAAATTACGCAACTCTGCAGAATAAATGCCGAAGGTGATACAAATGTGTAAAAATAAATGTGCACCGGTTGTCCCGAACTCATTTTAATGAAAATAATTCGAATCAGATTGGTTCTTTAAAAACAGTGCTCATAGCACGATCGTTATAACAAACTTTTATAGCTGATGTATGGAGCCGAAATTAATTACTCACGAGTTGCGAAGAAAATTGTTTCTGGTAACATACGTCAGTGTTGTGCGCGGCTGATATTCGGTGGTTTTAATGATCATTTTGCAGAAGATAACTGCTTCCATCTTAATCAATAGTTGTATAGAATCTGTTGTATGAACTGTGATTTAGTGACACACAACTTACAGACAACACTTTAACACGACGTTAACTTGGAGTTCTTTAGCAACTTGATCAAATCTTTAGCCGGGAGAAAAATTATTTAGTAATTACTCAATGTAATAAAATAAGATTATCATTTCCATTTACAAATTAGTTAAATACCAAACCACTGAATAACACAGCGAACGCCACAATGGGAGAACTGTAAATCAAATAGACCATGTTGCCATTAATCTCAGAGCCAAGAGATGGGTGTTAGACGTTAAGACAGCGCGGGGTGCCGAAGGTGGGAGTGATCATTTCCTGGTCAGAGGCCGTTTAAACAAACAGTGTAAAGGAAGAACGGGGCCTAAGTTAAAAAGAGTGGAAAGGTATCATGTGCAGAAGCTGAAAGATGAGACAACGAAGACCAGATACCAGTTGCAACTTAGTAACCACTTTGAAGCACTTAGTGAAATGGACGCGAATCAGGACCTCGAACTAATGTGGGGAAACATCTAGAGCTCAGTCAGGGATACAGAAAAGGAAACACTCATGGGAAACCCAGTGGGCAAGGAGATTTGGTTTGGAAAGGAATGTGCAGATGCCCTGGAAAGGAGAAAGGAAGCGAGGAGCAAATGGCTGAAGGGGACAAATCTGGCACAGGCCAAAGCACAATTTGAGGAGGTCCGAAAGATTACACAAGCAATTCTGAGAAGAGCAAAGAGGAAATACATAAGGAATATCATCACTGAAGCAGAAACAGACTTCAGAGGACAAGAGACTAGGGAAATGTTTCTGAGGGTGAAGTACCTCTGCAAAGGTCACCAGGCCAAGCAGAAATTTGTCAAAGATTCCCGTGATAAG
Organism: Schistocerca piceifrons; assembly: GCF_021461385.2. Taxonomy (NCBI): domain Eukaryota; kingdom Metazoa; phylum Arthropoda; class Insecta; order Orthoptera; family Acrididae; genus Schistocerca; species Schistocerca piceifrons. The sequence goes on from NC_060138.1 coordinate 776,855,586, forward strand.
ATGCTGACGAACGATAGGGACATAGCTGAGAGATGGAAAGAGTACTTTCGACAGGTGCTAAATTGTGATGAATCCGAACTGCAGTTTGATTTCCAGTATCCAATTACAGCCGATGCAGACTATGCCCCACCTACCCTGGATGAGATAAAAACCAGAATCAGACACCTTAAACAGAATAAGAGTCCAGATGAAGATGGAATACAGGCTGAAATGATCCTGGCAGGAGGAGAGAAACTTGTAGAAAAAATACACCGACTGCTTCAGGCAATATGGACCAAAGAAGAACTACCAGGAGAATGGAAAACAGCTCTGATTTGTCCAATACATAAGAAGGGCGACAAACTGAAATGTGACAACTATCGACGAATCGCCCTGTCCAGTTGCCTCATTCAGCCAGTGGCAGAATCGGTGATTGCGGAGTACCAGGGAGGTTTCCGGCCAGGACGGTCAACAGTAGATCGCATCTTCAGTCTCCGGCAGCTCACTGAGAAACTGGGTGAATATGGTAAAGATTTGCGTATTTTATTCGTTGATTTTAAGAAGGCCTATGATTGCATACATCGGAAGAGCCTGCTCAACTGTTTAAGGGAGTTTGGCATAGCAGAGAAACTCAGTAATCTGATAAAGATCTGTCTGAACGAAACACATGCAAAGGTGAAGATGGGAAATCGCGTAACTGAGGAGTTAGAAATTGTGACAGGACTCAGGCAAGGAGATGGGTTGTCCCCTATCCTGTTCAACTTTGCCCTCGAGAAGATCGTACGCGAGACCTTCCAAGAGAACGAAGGGATTGAAATTGAAGGAAAGAGACTGGCATACTTAGCCTATGCAGACGACATCTGTTTACTCTCTGTGTCGGAAGAGGAGCTGGAGCAAATGACCAAAGCACTAAAGGAGGCTGCCAGCAAATTTGGGCTAAACATAAACGAAGCCAAGACAGAGTACCTCGTTATGACGCGTGGTCATTGTCAGACTGCTGATCATCTGATCATCTACAATCACTGCAGGTTGGGGACCATTTCTACAAGAGAGTGAAAGAATTCAAATACCTAGCGGCACTTTTCACTGAGAACTCGTCATGTGGAGTAGAGATCAATGCCAGAATACAAGCAGGAAACCGATCTTACCACAGCCTAGCACAACTGCTTTGGTCCAAATCTCTCTCCAGACAGTTCAAGATTCGACTGTACAAAACCCTAATCCAGCCTGTTGTTCTATATGGCTGTGAGACATGGAGTAACCGGAAACAGGACTTCCATAAGCTCCTTGTTTTTGAGAGAAAAGTGCTTCGGAAGATCTTCGGTCCGGTTCTGGATGCAGATACAGGGGAATGGAGGATCAGATACAACCAAAAGCTTGAGGAACTATACCAGCAGCCCAACATAGCACGAACTGTCAAAGCTAAACGAATGCAGTGGGCCGGCCATGTGGCCCGGATGGAGGATCACAGATGGCCTCGGAAGCTCCTGGATTTCACACCTACAGGAAAGAGACCGCCAGGGAGACCCAAGAAGCATTGGAGGGATGGACTCCACGAAGATTTAAACCAAGTGTCCATAGATGTGGACGAATGGGCTATGGACAGAATACAGTGCAGGAGGAAACTTGTAGATGCGTGCAGTCCACTGGGCCTGATCACATAATAGTAGTAGTAGTAGTAGTAGCAGTAGCAGTATGGTCCTCACTGACTGGTCGCCATCAGCTGGATCCGCTATCTCGTTAGCGCAATTGATTTAAACTTTCCCGTGAGGACATTGAAAGTAAAACGACTTGTAAAAATTATGCAATAGCAGATTACGTTTGCAGTTCGTCTTAAGTTTAACCTTTACTAGCACAGTATTGTAGTAGTAAGAAGTCCAGCTAAAAAAAGTTTTAATTATTATTTTTATGTTGTTAAAATTCACAAAATTCTGAGGTACAATTTACAAAAAAGTCAATGTTATAATTTGTAGGTGCACGACTAAGCCAGTGTCTTAATAGCCCAGTAAATGAAGACCAAAAAAAGTCGAATATGAGTAATAATTGGTGTAGTCGAAAGTCTTTGTAAAGCGGTAGAAAGGAGTGACATGAGCAACATACTAAAAAAATTGACCCGGTGGGGGGGGGGGGGGTTGTGAAGGTGTGTTTGAAGGTCACTTTCGTATGTTTTTCTTGAATTACCCGAAAATCGCAGCCGCTAGCGAAAACGTATTCCAGTGCAAAATTAAACTACATTCAGTTTCATATCAAAAGTTCCTATTCATTTTTTTCTAGATCTAATAGTTTGCACTAAGAGAGCGAGAGAATATTGAAAATGTCACGCGACACGCTTGCGCTATAGCTTAGGTAGTTTTTATAGCCCAGTTTGACGTAGTTTCCCCACTTCATGGACCACAAGAATCCTACATTAAACTGTTCTTCATGGCTTCCCCTCTAGTGGTACGTTGTCAGCAGTTTTGTTTATGCCCCGTATAAGAGGCGTATCATAGGGCGTCAGCCAAGACGACAAAGTCTGTATATCTCTTCAACTGTTTTTGAAATCCAGCTTGTATATGTGTGACCAGGCTTAGAACTTGGTCTGTGCAGCTTCTTTTAACTCTGAAACCAGTTTGATCTGCATGGATGTTTTCAAAGATTGTTGTACCTGATGTAATCTAACAGAAGTGTCTCCAAAAGTTTTTAGCAATAACAGAGACATGCTACTAGACGATAGGTTTTTACTTTATCCGAGAGATTCTTCGGTTTCAGAGCAGCAGTAACATTAATAATTTTTAAAGCTTTTTGGAAAACATCCCGATTTTAGGATTGCTGTAAAAAAATTTATCAGCTGTATTCTAGTCCCTTCCCACAGCGAGTAGGGACATACGCAGAACACTCGTGTATATCAGTGTAGCTGTCCAAGTGCTAGTGCGGAGGGGTCAAAATCACTAATTATTCCATTTTTGAAATGCAGACCTGTTTTTTGAATTGTTTTACAGATTTCAAATGCTCCGTTCTGGATTCAGTACCGTGACCATAACTGCCTCTCTTTAGAAACGGAAGCATAGTGACTTCAACACTTCTACATGAGTTACTCTTAAGCACTTCCCTGAGTAGAGCGTTGAGGCTCGCTAAAATCGGTGAGACGTAAGTCGTGATCCTCCTGAGGAAGCTAACAGTTGTTTGTGGGCTTTGACGAAAAAAGTTTGCCTCCAACTAGCATGGACAATAGACTATAGAAGAAACCTACTCTCGGCGGCCTAAAACTCTTATCTGTAGTAGCGCACGCGCCGTGAAATTTACAAAAAACGCAGAATTTTGTTTCGCTTTCGCACGAGATCGAGCTACTTGTGGCCAAAGTCGTCACCTGGATCTCGTCTCCGTGGTCGCACCGGCAGCGTGCTTTGGATTCCTCCACCTGGTTGCGGGTCACCTGGAGACGCAGACCTCGGAAGAATGCAACGGTAAACCGCTTCTTTCTGGGACACCGCCAACTGAAATCTAGAAAATCTCGGCGGTGGGCAAATATTCCGGACTGGGCGCGATGGGCAGTCGCGCTGCACCTAAATTCCGCGGCTCTTGTCGGACAAATCAGTTAGCAACGTAACTAAGTCCCGTGAATTGTGCTTCCTTGTAACAGCTTCTGTCGAGAAAACAAGATTACTGCACGATAACCTGTAGGCCGCTGTAATGAATAGTTTTACTGGTGCCGCTGAGCTAAGTGGAACTGGTGAGGCCCTCGCCCTGTGTTCTGCAGGACGGCGGCTCGGATCCCCATCCTTCCACGCAGAGCTGGGATTTCCACGGGTTCCTCAGATTTTTTAACAAGATGCCAGGATAGTTTCCTTGGCAAGAAAGCGGTCTTTTTCCGTTTCCGACCCGAGCTTTTCATGCAGCTCTAGTAACATCGCTTTCAACGGTGTATTAAACTCTAATCTTCCTTCTCTTACTGTTTTAGTGAAGTAATAAGAGACTCTATCATTAACTAAAACCAGCTGCGGTATCATTTCTAGCCCAACAGAATTATTTAGACCAACTAATTTTAACCCGTGTTACATGTCGTATAATACTTATTCCCTGAATCGGAAAGTTACCATTGCGTGTACAGTACCCGAGAATACGTGTAAGTGACCATTTTTGACTATTTTTAAGACTGAAGCCGTCTGGTTCGCTCAATGTACTTACATTTATTACGACATTTCATCTACTGTCATTGTCAGAACAATAATTACAACTCGTGAAAGTTTCTGTTGTAATAAATCCTATGCCTGACAGGGGCGTCAACTGCCAACTTATACATTAACTCTCTAACCTCCTCCAGCTCAGCGTTTCCAGCATTTCATTGACAATTCGTGGCGCTCTTCTTTGAATACGTTCAACATCACCGATTAGTTCCCCTTGGTGCAGGCCTCACACACTTGAGCGATATTCTAAGATACATGATTCGCATTCGGTAAGAGCGGACTTAAAATTGCCATCCAGACCTCCCCATCAATTCTTTCCGTACGTCACTTAAAATGACTGTCTTTCACTTTGCAGTGACGTTGATCTTGTGAAGAAACCACTAGTTCTCCTTTTTTTCTGTATCAGTCCTGCAGTGCACATCTTTATTTGTTTCAAATCTGTATTTATCAGATATCTTGCTCGCTATTAATTTTTTTGGACAATCCACACTGATACACCAACAAATATGGCAAACTTTATTCACGGTGTGGTCATAGCCATAGCTCCTCTCTGCCATTCTGTCGTGCCTTTACGTTGACCCATCTTACTGCTCCGGAGCTATATAACCAAGTGGCACATACACATCATTTCATTGCCCTGAGTTACGTCAGCAGCGGAGGGTGACATGGTCGCCTGGTACCAGTTCTACATCATCTACAACACGCACGGCTAAGAACTCCGCACAAGTGCGGTTCTTGTGCATGCGTGCCAATCTTTCTCACCCAGGTGCACACTTTCCCCTCTATCAAGCTGTGCTGTCTGACAGGAAAGAGTGTAAGCTAGAGGGAGCCAACTTGGGAAGTCCCAGATGCGTCTTGCAGCTTTGTTTCATACTTCACATTTCTTAACAACATACATCAAAAATACATCAAATTTTTAGTATCATTTTTGACACGAACGTCGACTTACAGACAGACGCAGAGAGTTTCGCAGATTTTCGTTACCCAACTTGCCACGTGATCGTGACTTATTTAGTTTCATTACCGATATCGAAAAACGCCTCCCCATGAACCATAGACCTTGCCGTTGGTGGGGAGGCTTGCGTGCCTCAGCGATACAGATAGCCGTACCGTAGGTGCAACCACAACGGAGGGGTATCTGTTGAGAGGCCAGACAAACGTACGATTCCTGAAGAGGGGCAGCAGCCTTATCAATAGTTGCAGAGGCAACAGTCTGGATGATTGATCTGGCATTGTAACACTAACCAAAACGGCCTTGCTGTGCTGGTACTGCAAACGGCTGAAAGCAAGGGGAAACTACAGCCGTAATTTTTCCCGAGGGCATGCAGCTTTACTGTATGGATAAATGATGATGGCCCTCTCTCGGGTAAAATATTCCGGAGGTAAAATAGTTCCCCATTCGAATCTCCGGGCGGGGACTACTCAGGAGGACGTCGTTATCAGGAGAAAGAAAACTGGCGTTGTACGGATCGGAGCGTGGAATGTCAGATTAATCGGGCAGGTAGATTAGAAAATTTAAAAAGGGAAATGGATAGGTTAAAGTTGGATATAGTGGGAATTAGTGAAGTTCGGTGGTAGGAGGAACAAGACGTTTGGTCAGGTGAATACAGGGTTATAAATACAAAATCAAGTAGGGGTAATGTAGGAGTAGCTTTAATAATGAATAAAACAATAGGAATGCGGGTAAGCTACTACAAACAGCACAGTGAACGCATTATTGTGGCCAAGATAGACACGAAGCCCACGCCTACGACAGTAGTACAAATCTATATGCCAACTAGCTCTGCAGATGACGAAGAAATTAAAGAAATGTATGATGAAATAAAAGAAATTATTCAGATAGTGAAGGGAGACGAAAATTTAATAGTCATGGGTGACTCGAATTCGGTAGTAGGCAAATGGAGAGAAGGAAACGTAGCAGGTGAATATGGATTGGGGGTAAGAAATGAAAGAGGAAGCCGTCTGGTGGAATTTTGCACAGAGCACAACTTAATCATAGCTAACACTTGGTTCAAGAATCATAAAAGAAGAATCCTGGAGATAGTAAAAGGTATCAGATAGATTATATAATGGTAAGACAGAGATTTAGGAATCAGGTTTTAAACTGTAAGACACTTCCAGGGGCAGATGTTGACTCTGACCACAATCTAGTGGTTATGAACTGTAGATTAAAACTGAAGAAACTGCAAAAAGGTGGGAATTCAAGGAGATAGGACCAGGATAAACTGACTAAACCAGAGGTTATACAGAGTTTCAGGGACAGATAAGGGAACAATTGACAACAATAGGGGAAAGAAATACAGTAGAAGAAGAATGGGTAGCTTTGAGGGCTGAAGTAGTGAAGGCAGCAGAGGATCAAATAGGTAAAAAGACGAGGGCTAATAGAAATCCTTGGGTGACAGAAGATATATTGAATTTAATTGACGAAAGGAGAAAATATAAAAATGTAGTAAATGAAGCAGGCAAAAAGGAATACAAACGTCTCAAGAATGAGATCAACAGGAAGTGCAAAATGGCTAAGCAGGCATGGCTAGAGGACAAATGTAAGGATGTAGAGGTTTATCTCACTAGATAGATACTGCCTACAGGAAAATTAAAGAGACCTTTGGAGAAAAGAGTACCACTTGTATGAATATCAAGAGCTCAGATGGAAACCCAGTTCTAAGCAAAGAAGGGAAAGCAGAAAGGTGGAAGGAGTGTATAGAGGGTCTATACAATGGCGATGTACTTGAGGACATTATTATGGAAATGGAAGAGGATGTAGATGAAAATGAAATGGGAGATATGGTACTGCGTGAAGAGTCTGACAGAGCACTGAAAGACCTGAGTCAAAACAAGTCCCTGGGAGTAGACAACATTCCATTAGAACTACTGACAACCTTGGGAGAGCCAGTCCTGACAAAACTCTACCATCTGGTCAACAAAATGTATGAGACAGGCGAAATACCCTCATACTTCAAGAAGAATATAATAATTCCAATTCCAAAGAAATCAGGCGTTGACAGATGTGAAAATTACCGAACTATCAGTTTAATAAGTCACAGCTGCAAAATACTAACGCGAATTCTTTACAGACGAATGGAAAAACTGGTAGAAGCCGACCTCGGGGAAGATCAGTTTGGATTCCGTAGAAATATGGGAACACGTGAGAAAATTCTGACCCTAAGACTTATTTTAGAAGCTAGATTAAGAAAAGGCAAACCTTCGTTTCTAGCAATTGTAGACTTAGAGAAAGCTTTTGACAATGTTGACTGGAATACTCTCTTTCAAATTCTGAAGGTGGCAGGAGTAAAATACAGGGAGTGAAAGGCTATTTACAATTTGTACAGAAACCAGATGGCAGTTCTAAGAGTCGAGGGACATGAAAGGGAAGCAGTGGTTGAGAAGGGAGTGAGACAAGGTTGTAGCCTCTCCCCGATGTTGTTCAACCTGTATATTGAGCAAGCAGTAAAGGAAACAAAAGAAAAATTCGGAGTAGGTATTAAAATCCATGGAGAAGAAATAAAAACTTTGAGGTTCGCCGATGACATTGTAATTCTGTCAGAGACAGCAAAGGACTTGGAAGAACAGTTGAACGGAATGGACAGTGTCTTGAAAGGAGGATATAAGATAAACATCAACAAAAGTAAAACGAGGATAATGGAATGTAGTCGAATTAAGTCGGGTGATGCTGAGGGAATTAGATTAGGAAATGAGACACTTAAAGTAGTAAGGGCGTTTTGCTATTTGGAGAGCAAAAAAGCTGATGATGGTCAAAGTAGAGAGGATATAAAATGTAGACTGGCAATGGCAAGGAAATTGTTTCTGAAGAAGAGAAATTTGTTGACATCGAGTATAGATTTAAGTGTCAGTTAGTCGTTTCTGAAACTATATATATGGAGTGTAGTCAGGTATGGAAGTGAAACATGGACGATAACTAGTTTGGACAAGAAGAGAATAGAAGCTTACGAAATGTGGTGGTGCAGAAGAATGCTGAAGATTAGATGGGTAGATCACATAACTAATGAGGATATACGGAATAGGATTGGGGAGAAGAGGAGTTTGTGGCACAACTTGACTAGAAGAAGGGATGGGTTGGTAGGACATGTTATGAGGCATGATCACCAATTTAGTATTGGAGGGCAGCGTGGAGGGTAAAAATCGTAGAGGGAGACCAAGAGATGAATACACTAAGCAGATTCAGAAGGATGTAGGCTGCAGTACGTACTGGGAGATGAAGAAGCTTGCACAGGATAGAGTAGCGTGGAGAGCTGCATCAAACCAGTCTCAGGACTGAAGACCACAACAACTACAACATCGAAAAAGGCTTTACAACCACATATGTTGATCGAAACATTGGGATCACGTCTGCAACCTCATTGTGGAGACGTGGAAACCTTTCGCAAGGATAACAACTTAGAACTCCTTAGACAGTATTAACGTAAAAACATTGTATTTTAAACGGGAACTACACACATCAAAAAATGTATTTCATCACCCCGGGTCCCAGAACTCCTGAAGACAGTCGTTGACTGTGGTTACTATATCACACAGTCCCTTTGACTGTTCAGAGACGTCACTAAACCCGCGGAAAGACGTAAACAACTATGCATGAGCAGCGACTGTCAGACTTAGGGGATCCGACAGCCGATCAGTTCCAGTCATTCCACCAGGAAGGAGGTACACGGCTCGTGTTGTCTGTAGGTCAACCATGCTTTGACGGTCAATATTGCGGTTCGATCGCGTCCGCATGATTACCTTGTGCCAGGAAGGGCTCTCAACAATGGAATTGTCCAGGCGTCTCGGTGAGAACCAAAGCGACGTTGTTCGGATATGGAGGAGATACAGAGAGACAGTAACTGTCGTTGACATGCCTCGCTCAGGCCGCCCAAGGGCTACTATTGCAGTGGATGATCCCTATCTACGGATTATGGCTCGCGGAGGAAATCTGAAGCAGCGCCATCATGTTGAATAACGTTTTTCGTGCAGCCACAGGACGTCGTGTTACGACTCAAACTGTGCGCAATAGGGTGCATGAGGCGCAACTTCAGTCCTGACGTCCATGGCGAGGTTCATATTTGCAACCCCGTCACCATGTAGCGCGGTACAGTTGGGCCCAGCAACATGCCGAATAGACCGCTCAGGATCGGCATCACGTTCTCTTCACCAATGAGTGTCGCATATACCTTCAACCAGACAATCGTCGGAGACGTGTTTGGAGGCAACCCAGTCAGGCTGAACTCCTTAGACGCACTGTCCAGTGTGCGCAGCAACGTGGAGGATCCCTGATGTTTTGGGGTGGCAATATGTAGGGCCGACGTACACCGCTGGTGGTTATGGAAGGCGCCGTAACAGCTGTACGATAAGTGACCGCCATCCTCCGACCGATAGTGCAACCACATCGGCAGCATGTCGGCGAGGCATTCGTCTTCATGGACGACAATTAGCGCCCCCATCGTGCACATTTTGTGAATGAATTCCTTTGGAATAACGACTTCGCTCGACTAGAGTGGCCAGCACGTTCTCCAGACATGAACCCTATCGAACATGCTTGGGATGGATTGAAAAGGGCTGTTTATGGACGACATGACCCACCAACCACTCTGAGGAATCTACTCCGAATCGCCGTTGAGGAGTGGGACAATCTGGACCAACTGTTCCTTGATGAACTTGTGGATAGTATGCCATGACGAATACAAACACGCACCAATCCAAGAGGACGTGCTACGAGGTATTAGAGCTACCAATGTTTACAGCAATCTGGACACCACCCCTGAAGGTTTCGTTGTATGGTGGTGCAAAATGCAATGTGTGGTTTTCATGAGCAATAAAAAGAGCGAAAATGATGTTTATGTTGATCTCTACAAGGTGCATTCAAGTTCTAAGGCCTCCGATTTTTATTCTAATTAACTACTCACCCTTAATCGATGAAACTGGCGTTACTTCTCGACGTAACCGCCCTGCAGACGTACACATTTTTCACAACGCTGACGCCATGATTCCATGGCAGTGGCGAAGGCTTCTTTAGGAGTCTGTTTTGACCACTGGAAAATCGCTGAGGCAATAGCAGCACGGCTGCTGAATGTGCGGCCACGGAGAGTGTCTTTCATTGTTGGAAAAAGCCAAAAGTCACTAGGAACCAGGTCAGGTGAGTAGGGAGCATGAGGAATCACTTCAAAGTTGTTATCACGAAGAAACTGTTGTGTAACGTTAGCTCGATGTGCGGGTGCGTTGTCTTGGTGAAACAGCACACGCGCAGCCCTTCCCGGACGCTTTTGTTGCAGTGCAGGAAGGAATTTGTTCTTCAAAACGTTTTCGAAGGATGCACCTGTTACCGTAGTGCCCTTTGGAACGCAATGGGTAAGGATTACGCCCTCGCTGTCCCAGAACATTTTTTCAGCAATGGCGGTTACCGGAAATTTTTTTTGTGGCAGTGAATCTGTGGGCTTCCATTGAGCTGACTGGCGCTTTGTTTCTGGATTGAAAAATGGCATCCACGTCTCATCCACTGTCACAACCGATGAAAAGGAAGTCCCACTCATGCTGTCGTTGTGCGTCAACATTGCTTGGCAACATGCCACACGGGCAGCCATGTGGTCATCCATCAGCATTCGTGGCACCCACCTGGATGACACTTTTCGCATTTTCAGGTCGTCATGCAGGATTGTGTGCACAGAACCCACAGAAATGCCAACTCTGGAGGCGATCTGTTCAACAGTCATTCGGCGATCCCCCAAAACAAGTCTCTCCACTTTCTCGATCATGTCGACAGACCGGCTTGTGCGAGCCTGAGGTTGTTTCGGTTTGTTGTCACACGATGTTCTGCCTTCATTAAACTGTCGCACCCACGAACGATCTTTCGACACATCCATAACTCCATCACCACATGTCTCCTTCAACTGTCGATGAATTTCAATTGGTTTCACACCATGCAAATTCAGAAAACGAATGATTGCACGCTGTTCAAGTAAGAAAAACGTCGCCATTTCAAGTATTTAAAACAGTTCTCATTCTCGCTGCTGGCGGTACAATTCCATCTGCCGTACGGTGCTGCCATCTCTGGGACGTATTGACAATGAACGCGGCCTTATTTTAATACAATGCGCATGTTTCTATCTCTTTCCAGTCCAGAGAAAAAATATCGGAGGCCTTAGAACTTGAATGCACCTCGTATTCCAATTTTCTGAGCAGGTTCCGGAGCTCTCGGAAAAGAGGCGATGCAAAATTTTTTTTGATGTTTGTACAAAGCAGATCAGTCAGTTGCATCCGCACAACTGAAATGGCAAACGGTCTCGAAAAGAGAAGTAGGATTGGCAATGGCCTCAGAACGTTTAGAAAACTGTGCTTTTAAAGCCACAATGAGTTTTTCAAACTTTGCTTTTTTTTCTAAGCCAGTGAGCTTAGGGAAACGGACGGTGTTCCTTGTCAGAAGTTGTCACTTCCACTACGCGAATTTCTTTCTAAATGCATCCACTTTCGCTATGAAATCAGTAATAAGTTGCTTTTAGCCTTACAGTGTCTTGCTGACGGCAATCTGCAACATGCAAGGTCTGTAATCCATTATAGACCTTCCAATATTCATTCCTTCTTTCCTTCTTCCTTTAGAAAATCTAATGTAGCGGACCTTAAATCAAAAACTCGTTCCAGGCATGTTGTTTGAATTAGCCAACGTACTGTGCAGTAACATATAGCGTCTGCATAATCTGTCCTCAGTTCCATCAAAAACTGTTGCAACTGACGATGTAATAATGTGTTGCCACTTCCAAAAACTTACGGTTTGCACCACTAGTTCCATCACAAGTTCTCTGCCTGCTTATTTAACATAATGTGCTTCTTGATGTGCAGAATAATGTAACCCGACAAATCGTTTGTCGCTCGTTATTATTTTTAGCTCTTTCATCGTCAACTACATCTGCACGTCCATTATGCGACCACGTAATAGATATTGAGAGTTGTAATGACACTTACTAGATGATTCCAAAGGGGTATACATAAGATGAAAAAGGAAGCGATTGCTGCAGCAGAGATGCATTTAGATGAGAGAGATGTGACTGTCACTTCTTTTTAAGTCGGCAGCAAGAGAGGAATCTGTAGGGTGTCTTGATGAAGAGAGGACGCAAACATTATATCGCTCCTCCTATTGCCACAGTTCTGTTAATAATATTGGATTTTGGGTTAATATAAATAAAGTCAAGTAAAATACGGTGCCTGTCTATTTATTTGACAAACAGTTCAACTCACCGCATCGAAATAAGAATTTATTTCATTAGGCGACACAGTCAACAATTCAAAACGACCATCCTAGCAGAAAGAAGAGATCAGGTTTTCCACTGAGAAAAAAATATAACAAAGAACATTTACTAATAAATTTCGAATGAAGTTCATTTCAGATATGTTCCTGGTGTCTGCTCAGCAGCCAGCCATAAAAGCATTTCATGAACTTCCATTTATGACTTCACAGTTAAAAATCATAAAATATTTCCAATTCAAAAGCTATTATGCATTATGCACTCAGTAGTGAAAATAGAATATACTGGCAGTCAAACAGAGACCAGATCCCACAACCTTCGGATCGGAAGCAAAAAGTCAGGTAATTCTAATAATGATTGTTGAAATTCTAATTGTATTCTGTCTTTGATCCACATATTAGACAATGACGACACAATGAGAAAAGGAAAATGTTACCAATAAAAACGGAATAAAATTATGGAAAGTGAAGGAAATTTTCTCCACGGACAGGTAACTGAATCCTACGGAACTTGAATAGAAATATGTCAACCAAAGGGAGGATCAAGAATATTCCAATGATCATAGCACGCAAAAGCAATTTCGTCACAATATCCTGATCCTTATCCTGGTTAGAACCTTTTTGAAAGCAATAATAATGTCAGTCCGTCTTGTCGCCAATGTACATCACGAATGAAATTTTCCACAACTATTGAGTTTCTGTTACATTTCAGTAATTCCATTCCAGTGTGTACCTTTTATTGTCAATAAAAATGGGATCAAGTGTCTATGAAAAAATTAATACTAACAGTAGCGATTACGAAAATACTGCAATGAATGGACAGAATGTTTGACTAAATGATGTCACATCGCTAACAGTCGATGAGGTTAATTCTCAGTCCTCAAAAGAAAATGTCTCTTTTCAAAATAATTTCAATAGAAACTATTCAGTAGTTGACACATGCAGCCACATGCAGCCAATAAATTAGATACAAAACTAATATGTACAATCAGCTAGGCAAAAAACATTCTATTATGAATGAAAATCAGTAGTGGGAGAAAGTATGTGAAGGAGAAAATTTGTTAGTGTGGGTTGCCTACATCAGTGGCAAGTATACCTTCAGGGGCAAACCTATTGTTCTCCTTTGATTGACAGGTCCTTAACCTATTGTTCTGCTAAGAGTATTAAGACACCCTGGAGGTAATCTATCCTTTTGATTGACAGGTCGTTGACCTATTGTTCCTGCATCCCTCCATCTCCTCCTCAGGGAAATCCCCTCGCCAACACAATCAAACTTTTGATATAAATTTGATTGACTAATTAATTAAATCTAACACTTAATTGAATCTACCCTCTTGGAAACCCCCTTACCTCCCCCTACCATCCCCCTCTCGGTAATTGGCGGAAAAAAACTCAGTTGATCGGCCATTTGGAGGGCAATAATGTGCATTGTATGGAATATTGTTTAAATAATTTAGACAATGTGTATAATGTTGTTTATTGAAACCATTTATGGGATTCAAAGCAGTGTATAGAGTATAGTTTATTTATTTACTTACAGAATTTGTCAGTAAATCGATTGCAGTATATGAAATACGTTTTTAAAAATTTTTACACTGTGTTGAATATTATCTATTTAAACAGTTTACACGATACAAGGTGGTGTTTGGAATGTTGTTGTTGTGGTCAACAGTCCTGAGACTGGTTTGATGCCGCTACTCTATCCTGTGCAAGCTTCTTCATCTCCCAGTACCTACTGCAACCTACATCCTTCTCAATCTGCTTAGTGTATTCATCTCTTGGTCTCCCTCTACGATTTTTACCCTCCACGCTGCCCTCCAATACTAAATTGGTGATCCCTTGATGCCTCAGAACATGTCCTACCAACCGATCCCTTCTTCTAGTCAAGTTGTGCCACAGACTCTTCTTCTCCCCAATTCTATTCAATACCTCCTCATTAGTTATGTGATCTACCCATCTGATCTTCAGCATTCTTCTGTAGCACCACAATTTGTAAGCTTCTATTCTATTCTAGTCCAAACTATTTATTGTTCATGTTTCACTTCCATGCATGGCTACACTCCATACAAATACTTTCAGAAACGACGTCCTGACACTTAAATCTATACTCGATGTTAACAAATTTCTCTTCTTCAGAAACGTTTTCCTTGCCATTGCCAGTCTACATTTTATATCCTATCTACTTCGACCATCATCAGTTTTTTTGCTCCCCAAATAGCAGAACTCATTGACTACTTTAAGTGTCTCATTTCCTAATCTAATTCCCTCAGAATCACCCAACTTAATTTGACTACACTCCATTATCCTCGTTTTGCTTTTGTTGATGTTCATCTTATATCCTCGTTTCAAGACACTGTCCATTCCGTTCAACTGCTCTTCCAAGTCCTTAGGGCTCTCTGATAGAATTATAATGTCATCGGCGAACCTCAAAGTTTTTATTTCTTCTCCATGGATTTTAATACCTACTCCGAATTTTTTCTTTTGTTTCCTTTACTGCTTGCTCAATATACAGATTGAACAACATCGGGGAGAGGCTACAACCTTGTCTCACTCCCTTCTCAACCACTGCTTCCCTTTCATGTCCCTCGACTCTTATAACTGCCATCTGGTTTCTGTACAAATTGTAAATAGCCTTTCACTCCCTGTATTTTACTCCTGCCACCTTCAGAATTTGAAAGAGAGTATTCCAGTCAACATTGTCAAAAGCTTTCTCTATGTCTACAAATGCTAGAAACGTAGATTTGCCTTCCCTTAATTTATTTTCTAAGATAAGTCGTAGGGTTAGTATTGCCTCACGTGTTTCAATATTTCTATGGAATCCAAAATTATCTGCCCCGAGGTCAGCTTCTACCAATTTTTCCATTCGTCTGTAAAGAATTCGCGTTAGTATTTTGCAGCCGGCCGCGGTGGTCTCGCGCTTCTAGGCGCTCAGTCCGGAACCGCTCGACTGCTACGGTCGCAGGTTCGAATCCTGCCTCGGGCATGGATGTGTGTGATGTCCTTAGGTTAGTTAGGTTTAAGTAGCTCTAAGTTCTAGGGGACTGATGACCACAGATGTTAAGTCCCATAGTGCTCAGAGCCATTTGAACAATTTTTTTTAGTATTTTGCAGCTGTGACTTATTAAACTGATAGTTCGGTAATTTTCACATCTGTGAACACCTGCTTTCTTTAGGATTGGAATTATTATGTTCTTCTTGAAGTCTGAGGGTATTTCACCTGTCTCATACATCTTGCTTACCAGATGGTAGAGTTTTGTTAGGACTGGCTCTCCCAAGGCTGTCAGTAATTCTGTTGGAATGTTGTCTACTCCCGGGGCCTTGTTTCGACTGAGGTCTTTCAGTGCTCTGTCAAACTCCTCACGCAGTATCATATCTCCCATTTTATCTTCTTCTACATCCTCTTCCATTTCCATAATATTGTCCTCAAGCACATCGCCCTTGTATAGACCTTCTTTATACTCCTGCCACCTTTCTGCTTTCCCTTCTTTGCTTAGAACTGGGTTTCCATCTGAGCTCTTGATATTCATACAAGTGGTTGTCTTTTCTCCAAAGGTCTCTTTAATTTTCCTGTAGGCAGTATCTATCTTACCCCTAGTGAGATAAGCCTCTACATCCTTACATTTGTCCTCTAGCCATTCCTGCTTAGCCATTTTGCACTCCCTGTCGATCTCATTTTTGAGACGTTTGTATTCCTTTTTTCCTGCTTCATTTAATGCATTTTTGTATTTTCTGCTTTCATCAATTAAATTCAATATTTATTCTGTACAATTTTTATTCTGATCACACTTCAAAACGCTGAGTACTCTTAGTCTATATTTTCTGCCAGAGTCTGGGCTGTTGAGGTTCTTATTATTTATTTTCCTCAATTTTCAAAGCACAGGAATATCAGAACAGTTACGTATCTAAAGGTTCATGACATATTTCGAAACTCACCATCACTTTCTGCAGACAGACAAATTACTAGAATCTTAATGCCAAACGATTTTGTACAGATCGAGAAACATACAGCTGTCATATTGCACTGACAGTCAAACCCTGCAAAAGTGGTCTACCGATCGTGAATGAAGTGCGGTATAGTAGCCGCCGTTTGGGGTCTCCCGTGCATGTCTTTATCGTCAGGGCACTGCAACGGAGGTCAAAACCACCCAATGTCCTAATTACAGATCACATTACTAAATACACCACCACGGACCACATATCGGCCTCCTTTGATTTTACGGCCCCCAAACAAAGCATCAGGTGGTGGCATTCTATTGATGGGAGATTCCAGTCTCACTTCCATTCTCTGTCCTTCTCAAGGGGTCACTCCCCGATTGTCTGTGTGAAACAGTGTCCCGAAACATGCAGATGGAGGTTTGCATCTCTCCTCAGAATACAGTGTTCCTATTGGCTAATGCTGGAGACAAAGGCAGACTGATACAATTTCGGTATCAAAAATAGAGTGATACAAACCATTTACCCTACCCTTTCACATTAATTGTTTAACAGTTTACAGCAGCCAAATAGATTGATTAAAACACTCAGCCCCCGTTACGATAATCCATCTTCGTAATAAAACATGTTTTCAGTGTTTGAATATCACACACAAGCATGATGCAAATCAAGAAATGAAATTTCCACCACAAATAGATTGCAGCACTAAATATATCCAAGGTCTTGTGCGCACCAACGTCTGAGAGCACAAACACCCTGCTCCACTACAATGTTTCACCAAACGTACCTGATGAAAAAAGAAGCCTATTGATCACACAGACTAGCGATCATGTGGCACGCGCCGTTCACCATCTACAGCGTAGCCCCTGTCTGCACCGGCCAGGAGAGAGACACACACCCGAACGCATGCGTACATGCAATTCAACTATCGGAAACAACAAATTGATCAATCGGAAATCTTACGTCGTGATTGGGTTTTTAAAAATACTGCAGAATTCCTAAATTGGTCCTGTGCGGTAGATTCAGAACGCAGGAGGAAGGTGCTTGGTACAATAGAGACAACAGCAAATACCACTGCAAGCCAGAGCCCACTGCAATGTATCGAGAAGCACTAAACACGACACACTTAAAGCACGATCCAATCTGTAGTAGTATTAGTTGTTGCTGCTACATGTCAGCGATCGCTATCAGTAGGAAAACTGACGTCGCGATTGGTCTATTCAAGCACCATAGAATACTTAAATTGGTTTTCTCCACTACATTCGGAAGAAAGAAGGCCTACTGCATGATAGGATAGTGAAGAACAGCAATTTTATATGAGAGACAATGGATCTGAAACGTGTTAATGTCAGTTTAGAACCTGACGCAGAACTCGAAGTTGCGGCGGAAAAAAACGGTGTATCAAACAACAAAACAGGGACTCTCCCTTGCGACTGATAGTCTGTGGGATATGGCTCTCTCACAATACATGAGATGAAACTTTACACTGGTCTGTGCAAGCGACTTCGATCATTCTATATTAATAGGATCACCAGAATGTTTGAGTGACAGAAGTGAACGCACCCAGAGGGACGCAGATCTCCTTCCGACTATAGTACCTGTATGTAGTTTAGAGATGCATCGCAATGCAGTAGCAAAATCCACGTCCTTCCTTCCAGTTCCTGTATGATGTCGAGTCTTCCTAACTTTCCAGATAAGAAACGTCACTGTAACTGCTCGTACTTTTATACTACCTCGAGTCGATGGAGAAAGCTTCGTTTAGGCGCTGACCTTCACATTGTACACCATTGGTGGAACTATGACAACAAGTTCCTATTTCCATCAAGTGGTGAAAAGACGGTCCTGTTGCATTAACTCAGCTCAACCTGTTTCTACACGGGTTGCAGAGAGTGGTAGATATAGCAGACTCTTGTCTTCCGTTTAGTTCCGACTTAAATTGGGACGATAACGGGGACGAAGCTGCAGGGTAGCCGGGGCAGAGACAGGGGAATAGTTACAAGGTGTAGAGGAATTGTCTAACACCGCGTTCGAGATTTTCTGTAGGAGATAGCTTCGAAAAAGGCGATCCATTTCGAGATATGAGAGTGACACGAATATTATTCATCAGTGGCTGTAATCATTAAAAGATGTCTCCATAGGATCCAGCGTAAGTATGTGGTTGAATGGAGAGACTTGATTCCAAATCGCTGACAGCTTTTTTGCCCGAAAACGTTATACTATCAGCGACTCTTGTGTGAACCTGTAGAACCAATACTGCTTTTTATGCTTGGTGACGTTAACGTATTTGTGCCATTATGCGTAATGTATGTTGCTGCCTGTAGAATCCTTTTGTGTTCAGCTCCAAATGTCGGTTCTCAATAGTGTTCCTCGAAAAGAAGATCGTCTTCCCTCCAGGTATTCCCATTTGATCTACCTAGTGAGTGTAATCCGATTAGTGAAAAAGAATAATTACTTGCCATTTAAAGTAACTCTCATGATCAATTCAGTTAATTAGCCTATCATTTTCATATCAGTAACACGCCGCCTGGCGGGTGTACGCAATGGCTAGGGCACCACAGATATGATTCTTCACTTGGTGTTTTTTCGTTGAGGCGACATCTTGTAACGATATATCAGTTGTCTATCTATACAGATACAGACTGCCATTGAAATAAAATTAGATGTGTTACCGAATGTATAAAGTGATAAAGTGATATTTACGACTTCTCTGTGATGTTACCTTACGTGGCGAGACTTTGGTTATCTTAAGAGAGTTCGAAAGTGAAGAGGCGTCCTGTGACAGTGGTAGATCTCAGTACTCCGTCATGACCAAAAATGAGTTTAATATTCTAGTCCTGTGGTGCATGAAGTGACAGATAAGGAAATATATTTTTCTACCTGATGAAAGAATACTTAGAAGGAATATAGCCTTTGCCATAGTCCTGTACAGGATTTTCACAACAAGTAACGATACTTTTGCTACATGGAATCGTATGTATTATCCGATTTCGTCGATCTTCGAAAATAATTCATATAACCGGGATGAATTTACATTTCTCGTGAGAAATTCGAGGCTTATGGTCAACAACATCGTTGCCTTGGACTGTGTAAGACAGATTTTTTTTAGACGGGTAGATCTATGTTTAGAATAACTATACGTACAAACTGCAGCTCCTTGTTTCGCAGTGCACTGCGGCTGCCTGCAAGGGCGGTCACGAGGAATCGGCAACTGGAAGTAATGGATTAGCTCGGCCCTTGACGTGTACAAAGAATGCCCCTATCTGTCTGATCTTGCTGCCAAAGTGACCAGTGTGCTGGGTGTGCGCGACAGTAGCGAATGTGTGTGTGTTTTGCGTCAGAGAAAATTCAAAATGATGGACATTTGCACTGGACATGCGAATTGCTACCACTCCTATCATGTCTGGATTCCCCCGCTGCCGGGGGTGGCGCACTCTGGCGCACACATGGCATCCACGACTGCGACTGCGGATGCGGCGGAAATTTTCATTGACCTCTGTACGCGACGCTGGCGGTACACTTGGGGGCGGGCACGCTGCGTGTGGACCTCAGGACAGGAGCGCGAAGGGTGTGCGGGTGTTTTCAGCTATCTCCGACATCTCGTCATGACAACTATTGCTACGGAGTGGATAGTGGTTTAAGTGTGTCATGTTTAGCGCTTCTAAATAAATTGCAGTGGACTCTGTCTTGTAGTGGTATTTGCTGTTGTCTCTATCCTATC
Organism: Schistocerca piceifrons; assembly: GCF_021461385.2. Classification (NCBI taxonomy): domain Eukaryota; kingdom Metazoa; phylum Arthropoda; class Insecta; order Orthoptera; family Acrididae; genus Schistocerca; species Schistocerca piceifrons. The sequence continues at coordinate 776,875,606 of NC_060138.1, forward strand.
ACGCACTAGAACCTTCCCCATCCTCCTTTTTCCGTATGTAGTGGAAGAACCAATTTAGAAGTTCTGCAGTTCTTTTAAAAACTCAATCGCGAACTCAACCTCCCGATTGATCAATTTATTGTTTCTGATAGTTGTATTGTGTGCACACATGCGTTCGGGTGTGGAAAGTTGAGGTGGAGGAGGGTATTTGTGCTTCCAAACGTTGGTGCGTACATGACCTCAGATATATTTAGCACTACAATCTATTTGTGGTGGAAATTTCATTACTTGATTTGTATAATGTTTGTATGTGATACTCGAACATAGAAAATACGTTTTATTATGAAGAAGAATTATCGTAAGGTGAAAGTGAGTGTTTTATGCGATCTGTTTGAATGATGTAAATTGTTAAACAGTTGATGTGATAGGATAGTGCAAATGGCTTATTTCACTCTTTTCTTGATATCGAAATTGTATCAGTCTGCCTTTGTCGTCAGCTTTAGCCAATAGGAACACTGTATTCTGAGGAGAGATAGAAACCTCTGTTTGTATGTTTCAGAACGTTGGTTCACACAGACAATCAGGGAGTTAGTCCAGGCAAATTAGGAAAACAAATTGTTAAATTTTGAAACTTTGGAAAAACACTGTTGGGGGATGTAGGAGTAAAAAACGGAAGAGTTCCCTCCCCTATCCAAGGAGCTTCCCCCTCCCCCTCTTAATTTAATTTATTTTCCTTCTTTAAACTTTACGAAACACGGTGCATTTAATGAAATTACCTCTGACAGAAAATATTTCTGGTAAAATTCTGTTCAGATTGGGTCAAATGCATGTTTAAGCAAGGCAATTAGTTTATGAGTGTTAAAATTTGAAGGTAAAAGAAAGCGAAATTTCTTTTAAAACAGACTTTTATTTATACGGAACAATTCTGCTTTACAGTCTTTTACTTTAGGTTTATGCAACTGAAATTATTGGAATGAAAATTATTATTCATGAAAATTAAGAATTACCGTAAAACTAATGAACAATTATTTACAGTCGTATGTGCAGCAATTAGAAAATTAAAATACCACAATATCTATCAAAAAAATTAATTCTTGCGAATATTTTTTTACATAAAACCGTCATCCAAATCTTCTGTCAAATAACTGCGAGGCACATTAGGGCAGCTTTGTCCCCGACAGTTTTAGCAGTCAGTAGGTCAGTTTTCACACATCCGCACTTTCTTCCGCAGCCTTGAGTGCAGCCGCATGAAATAAGTAGCAGTATTTTCTCTGGAGCAGTTGGTCGTTTCATGTGAATCGGGGAGAGGGATGAGTTTGATTCCCTCCAGCCCCAGTTTCTGGGATCCAAGTTGTTCCCCAGCCATAGCTGGACTTGTAGGTAAACTCGGTAAGAGTGGAGGCGCCCTGCATCAGTAGTGGGTGGCAAGCGAGAGAGTATGACAGCATTCTTTGCCTGACCCACAAGTACGTTAAAACATTTAAATCGAATGGATTGAAGTTGTCATAATCAGGACTCTCCAGTGTTTTTGTGTGTAGAGACAGAGTGTAAATTTCTCTTCTGCTTTTGCAATGGTATCAAGAGAGGAAGCAGGATCGTTGAATATCAATGGAATATTATGAAGTTGGGGAAACCAGTTGAATAGTTCAAACAAGGCTGTAGTACTGCCGCAACCACTTACTGCATGAAGAAACAGTACTGAATTCTTGCATTCATGAATGAATGAGGAGTTAAGTATATCTTTAGAACTGTAACACCTTGTTCTGAGGCCAGGATTATGTCTGCGTCGTCTCGAGAAAGAGCGATAAGTAGCACAAGAATATCTACATCTTGACCCACTATAATCACTTGCTGCAAAAATTTTGAGGCATTTATTGCTTTTGCAACAATTTCAACATCTGCAACGTCATCCGCAATCCTGGTTTCAATAAAAACTGCCTAGTTTTGGCGCAAGCTGTGTAATAATCATTTCCTTATTGCTGAGGTTACTAAGAATGGCCGACTGTGATTCAGCACATAACGTCTCGTCATTAAAGGAAAATTCTCGTGAGGTCTGCCTTTGGCGTTGAATAGTTTTATGTTCAGAGAACTTTCCGAATATCCGTCAAATACAACAGCAGCATCATCTTTATAATGTCTCTGAATATAAGCTATTAAGGTTTTATGAATGTCACCAAAAGTTTCATTTTCGGGCCACAGGACATGGCGGATAAGAAACCCTCCATCTATAACAAAAAACTTCGACCCATTGTTGTCAATATTCCTTGTCAACCCACTGTTGTCAAACAGAGACATTGGTACACTCGACAATTCGCACGTGAAGCAATCATCAGATGAATGAAACGTGCACAATATTCTTTGAAATAACTGGGTTGTATCTACTTCAGTTACATTTTTTTCAACCCTAACAGTTGACATGCATATTCTCCTAACCATGCTGGATCGCTGAAGCTTCAGAGAACCGGATTTTGGCAAGACAATAACTATTGTTCGAAGAGCTTTTTCACCAACAGACACAGCTTTGTAGCAGTTTACTTCCTGAGAAGCTACTAATCCAGAACCTAATGAAAACAATTGCTCCTTATAAACAAATGAAATGTTCTGCGAATTTTGTGGTCAATTTCTATCTTCCCACTTCTCAGTTCAACATGTTGATCACCCGAAACCGAATGTAATTTTCAGAACTGGTCCATAGCTTCACATACGTCATGGGATATCGATATGTTGCATATCCATCAGTTGAACACACTATCGATGAAACCTCTTCCGTGTGAAACACCTCCAACACTCCTCAGGTTCCTCATAAGCGTTTGTCCTATCGTCATGTCGGTCCATACTCCACACCAATCCCTCCACGTGTTTCATACTTCCTTTCAGTTTTTCCATGTCCTGGAGGTACAAATGACACGCCTTAGCATAAGGAAAGTGTCCAGTTGCATGTAATGTGTTGACGGATGTGAAAATTACCGAACAATAAGTTTAATAAGCCACAGCTTCAAAATACTAACGCGAATTCTTTACAGACGAAAGGAAAAACTAGTAGAAGCCGCCCTAGGGGAAGATCAGTTTGGATTCCGTAGAAATATTGGAACACGGAAGGCAATACTGATCCTACGACTTATCTTAGAAGCTAGATTAAGGAAAGGCAAACCTACGTTTCTAGCATTTGTAGACTTAGAGAAAGCTTTTGACAATGTTGACTGGAATACTATCTTTCAAATTCTGAAGGTGGCAGAGGTAAAATATAGGGAGCGAAAGGCTATTTACAATTTCTATAGAAACCAAATGGCAGTTATAAGAGTTGAGGGGCATGAAAGGGAAGCAGTGGTTGCGAGGGGAGTGAGACAGGGTTGTAGCCTCTCCCCGATGTTATTCAATCTGTATATTGAGCAAGCAGTGAAGGAAACAAAAGAAAAATTCGGAGTAGGTTTTAAATCCATGGAGAAGAAATAAAAACTTTGAGTTTCGCCGATGACATTGTAATTCTGTCAGAGACAGCAAAGGACTTGGAAGGGCAGTTGAGCGGAATGGACAGTGTCTTGAAACGAGGATATAAGATGAACATCAACAAAAGCAGAACGAGGATAATGGAATGTAGTCGAATTAAGTCGGATGATGCTGAGGGAATTAGATTAGGAAATGAGACATTGAAAGTAGTAAAGGAGTTTTGCTATTTGGGGAGCAAAATAACTGATAATGGTCGAAGTAGAAAGGATATAAAATGTAGACTGCCAATGGGAAGGAAAGCGTTTCTGAAGAAGAGAAATTTGTTAACATCGAGTATAGATTTAAGTGTCAGGAAGTCGTTTCTGAAAGTATTTGTATGGAGTGTAGCCATGTATGGAAGTGAAACATGGACGATAAATAGTTTAGACAAGAAGAGAATAGAAGCTTTCTAAATGTGGTGCTACAGAAGAATGCTGAAGATTAGATGGGTAGATCACATAACTAATGAGGAGGTGTTGAAGAGGATTGGAGAGAAGAGAAGTTTGTGGCACAACTCGACTAGAAGAAGGGATCGATTGGTAGGACATGTTCTGAGGCATCAAGGGATCACCAATTTAGTCTTGGAGGGCAGCATGGAGGGTAAAAATCGCAGAGGGAGACCAAGAGATGAATACACCAAGTAGATTCAGAAGGATGTAGGTTGCAGTAGGTACTGGGAGATGAAGAAGCTTGAACAGGATAGAGTAGAGTGGAGTGCTGCATCAAACCAGTCTCAGGACTGAAGACCACAACAACAACAACCTCTTACACATTCTATATGGGGCTCACAATTCCCTATACGCTCTGCCTTGATGAAATGCAATGCTAAGATGACAAGCTGAATGTATTGTATCAATAACTGGTAAGTTTTTCCTCTTTGCTTAATATCATCCATTGTGTTGATAAATTTATTTTTCAGCTTTTCAGTCACTTGATCTTTTTCCAAATCGCCGAAAGATGCACCGTTACCACTCAAAGGAGACATACAGTCTTTAATATGTTGTATCTCCTCCTCCATGACTGCCATTTGCTCCAGTGTTATGATGGAAAGAGCACACATGACTGCAGAGTGAGCCTGAATTTCCCTCGTGTATACACAACCAGAAAGTATATGGGGAACAGATGCTACAGCATATAGGGTCCCCAAAAGTTGAAACTCTACTGTCTCTCATTAAGAATCCTATTGCTCCTAGAAAAGACATTATCAAGTGAAAGCATTCTAATCGAATAACTGCATTAATGAATAGCTCATTCCCTCCATTAGCCCCCACTGCAACTATATCTTTAGCTTTCATGTAGAGTGGTTTATCAAACGTCACGAAACATGTTTGCTGTGTGGTCTTCTTACTCTACACGATGTCATAAGTTAAAGCAGTTAAAATAGTGCTTTAATCTGTGGGTGAGTTGTTGATGAATGGAAGCGCTAATACATTTGATTGCGTATAAGGTTTTCCAGTTGTGATTTTCTCCATAAAACCTCGCCATGCAGTAATAGAAAGCTGTATAAACTTTCACAGCATCCAAGTAAAATCGTGATTGGTAGGTACTGTTGCTTTAATGAATCATTGTTCTGAGTAGACATTTTGCAGAACAATTTCTGCAATTCCAACCCTATTCTGCCTTCGAAATGTTAGCAGTGTATTTTTTTGGGCACTTGCTGTTTCAGTAGAGCTCGGCATGATAGAAAGTTTCGTTACTTTCTGATGTTCTATCGTTCTTCCAGGAGTCACACGCCTGATTCCACCCATAGGCCGGCCGGAGTGGCCAAGCGGTTCTAGGTGCTTCGGTCTGGAACTGCGCAACCGCTACGGTCGCAGGTTCGAATCCTGCCTCGGTCATGGATGTGTGTGATGTCCTTAGGTTAGTTAGGTTTAAGTAGTTCTAAGTTCTAGGGGACTGATGACCTCAGATGTTAATTACCGTAGTGCTCAGAGCCATTTGAACCATTTTTGAACCACCCGTAGTGTGAAATGTACCTTTGCCCGTCATTGTTGCAATATTCAACTCAGCACTGTCGAAAAAAAACTGCAACAACGAATCATATATTTGGCTTCCAGAACTGAATGGCAGAAGCCTCAAATAAAGCCACAGTGCTATATGAAGAGCAGCAACCCATGTTGGAGACAGGACGAGGAACCATAACTTCAGAATTCTCTGTCAAGTCATTGATATCTGGATAATCGGCTATACTGTAAGACGTCGTTCTTATATCATCACGTATGATAGCTGCTGCTGCTTCTACTATTCTCTTTCTTTCATCTTTTTCATTAACAGCTCGTTCATTGTACATTGATTCAAAAGTTTGTGACCACTGCCTCGAAAACATACAACTGGGGGATTTTTTGGCAATTTGGCTAACAAGACCCCGTCACCGAAGTGTTCAGTCAGTTTGTTTTTCAGAGTTTTTATAGTCATTGCCTCTCCTTCTTGGAGACATTCATTAACTTTCTGCAACAAATCGAGTAGTGAAAATTGCAATTCCTCTGAGCTATCTATAAATCTGCATAATTCTTGAAAAGCGGCATCAAAGTAATTATCTTGAGGGCGGCCTCTTTTTCAAACAGATGAGGGGTTCGACACTAATTTAGCACAGCAATCCTGATGATAATGCGCTTCTGTACCTACCAAACACAAAACACTGTTCATGCGTTCGGCAACCTTTCTTCCGAAATCATCATCGCATTTCTCTGTTTTCTCAAGCAGCGTATGTTTCACAGTAAAAAAGCGAACTTCAAACACTCCACGGCGTTTGTGGAGTGGTTTTTCTGTTTCCGCCTCTGTGACATATGAAACAGTCTTTTTTTTTAAATTGAATGGGTAAGAGGAAACGGATCTGAAACTTTTCTCATCTGTTTGTACAACATTCTCATTAATTAGTTTCCTTATATTACGTTCCTTAATATATTCACGTCGACATACCTTACGCACTTCAACCAGTCCAGCGTTCTGTAGAAGATTATGCATATAAATTTAAAATATGGTACAAATTGACTTTTGGAGGGGATAAAAGGAGAAGTTTAAAAACTTTATACATTTTCCCCATTTTCTGATTTTCTTACTAATTTGCCTGGGGTAAGTAGCCTGTTGAGAAAGACAAAGACAGGAAGCGAGTCTGGTATTTCCCAATCAACAGAATGCCGCCACTTGAAGTTTTATTTGTGGACCGCAAAATCAAAGAAGGCCGATATGCGGTCCATTCTCGGTGGTATTTAGCAACGTGATCTGTAATTAGGACACTGGGCGGTTTTGACCTCCGTTGCGGTACCCTGACGGTAGAGACATGCACGAGAGACCCCAAACTGCGGCTACTATACCGCACTCCATTCCATTCATGATCTGTAGACCACTTTTGCAGCGTTTGACTGTCAGTGCAATATGAAAGCTATATACTTGTTTTGTAAATAAAATCGCCTTTTCTTGTTGCTTATTTTTCCCAGACGCGTTTCGCCTTCTTCTTGCTCTAAGGCACCTTCAGTGGGGTACTTTGCTGTGATCTGCGTTTCCTCTCATCTGGTCTGGAGGTCGCACTACCACTTCATTTCCGAAACTTAAGCACAGTTTTGTATTCCGAACTTTATCACACTGTTCACCATGTTTCTTCTTCTTTTTTGTGGTATACTATTATTCTTTTGCCACTAGATATAGCTATCTGTTCGATCACTGTGTTTCTAACAACGTAAATATTGTAACACTATTACGTTACTAAGGATCATTCTTTTTATAGGACTGATGCCAGCGTAGTATAATTTCTGAACCATGATTGAATGTGAACAGTGGGCGCTATACATCTCTGGAAAGCTCTACTGAGCACGTATCACACAGAATCGATGTTTCTTAAAGTTTGTCACCATTGTGGGTGGGGTAGAAATCTTGCAGGGTGGATATATGTCAGATGTTGGACATGGTCATGCATTAGAGTGCATGTGTTTATATCCTCTCTTACCAATAACTTCTTGATACTGACCCCAGACACTAGAACAACAGAATTGGTAGCGCAGTTGACTTAACGTAATATGCTTCAGACTCCACCTATCTGGAGCTTCATCACGCATAAAAACAACACGTTTCTTCTTTTTGTTAACCGCCTGTTATATTATTATAGCACTTTTATCACTTTTATACACCGATACAGGGTGGGGTTGGTCCAAGACAATGAGAGGAGGTCTTTCAATCTCTAATTTCATCCTAAGAATGCGAGAATGTTCTGTGACTGCCATCCATGTAGGGAAAGTTGGGCAATCGCGATCATAAATTACGTACTGTAGTCAAATTTCTGCAAATATGTAGATCACTATCTGATATCCTATGGTATATACGTTCTAGAATTAACAATGAATGGACATACTTGACAGTCATGTACCTACACTCACAATGGTACTCGCAACGTAGTGAGGGATGGTTTAGCGATGGTACGGACCCTACGATGCATGCTGCCGTGTCACTGGTCGGTGTTTAAATTACAGAAAAAAACTGGTAAAACTGCTAAAATAGGAAATTGGAAATTGGTAGTAAGTTCTTATAGGCTCAAACTGCTGAGGTCATTGGTTCCTAAGCTTACACACTACTTAATCTAACTTAAACTATTTTGCGCTAAGGACAACACACACACCCATGGCCGAGGGAGGACTTGAACTTCTGACTGGGTGAGCTGGACAAAGTATGGCAAGGCTACCCCACATGGCTGCTAAAACTGATTGCACTATCAACTGTGATGTTATTTACAGTACATCGACAGTGTCTTTTCCTCCCATCCATCCACTGGTATGCTGTTGATTACAACGTAATGATTGACTGACATAACTTGTTTGAGATGAAGGAACAGTCTTACTGGAGGGCAACACCTTCCAGGGATGGCTAGCACCGAAACAGTGATCATGTACATGACAGAAATATGAGGAATCTATCAAAATGGAACACCAAGCTATGTGCTACCCTGTCACTAGGTGAGTTTAAATGTAGGGGTCATCAATCATCTTTGGGCAGCTGTTTGGAGACGCCGTGCAGTGCCACAAAACTCTTCCAGTTTCCGTATGTTGTGATGTCTTCCGCATTTTTGTCAATAAGAGGCACCACCTTTGTGTTTTACTTCAGTCATCCCACGTGTGTTGTAGGAGCAGCAGCATAATTTACATTGTGCGATGTCCAGTTTTCTTTGAGAGCCATTAGGTCAAAACGTGTTAATGTCAGTTTAGAACCTGACACAGACCTCGAAGTCATGGTGGAGAAAACAAAATGTATGGCAGCGTACAAAGCTGTAGTTATACACTGATTGGACATGTTACAGCAGAAAAAAAAGATGTATGAAACAACAAAACAGGAACTCTCTCTGTCTGTTGGATGAAGTTAGCGGAGCTTTCATAGTTTGTGGTTTTTGTCTCTGTTGGATGGTGCAATGTAACGATGATAGAGAGAATGTTTGGGCAAAAGATGTGAATGCGACCTGCGGGATACTGATCTGCTTCGGACAGTATTTGTATGTAGTACGGAAATGCATCGCAATGCAGTAACAAAATCATCGTCCTTCCCCCTTCTCCAATAACTGTACGTACGGTCTTTTCTACTACCTTGTGTTGTAGGAGAAAGCTTCGTTTGGTGTTGGCCTTTCATGCCGTACATGGTTACCTGAACTACAACAGCATGTTCCCATCTTCCACTGAGTGGTAAAAAAACGGTCCTGTCACATTAACACCGCTCACCCTGTTCCTACATGGGTTGCAGAAGGTGGTAGATATAGTGCTCTCTGACTTCTCCTCAGTTCCTACTTAAATTGAGATGGTCACATGGATAAAGCTGCATGGGTGGTAGGGAGAGCCTGAGGAACAGTTTCAAGATGCGGAGGGACCATCTAAAACCATGTTGGAGTTTTATTGTGGCAGATAGGTTGAAAAGCGTCACTCATTTCTAGATATGAGAGTGCCACGAATATGATTGGTTAGTGGCTGTAATCATTAAAAGACATCTCCTGCGATCTAACACAAGTATGTGGTTGAATGGAATGACCTGATTCCAAACTGCAGACAGCATTTCTACCAGAAATCACAACACTACAGATATGAAAAGCCAGTGTACATTACTTATGACATCAATCTAGCGAAGTATTCTTTTTAAGTTATTCATCGCATAGCACATCATCTGCTGGATGTGACCATTCTCAATCAATCATTGTCCTCCGCTGCCTATAACCCAGTAGATATATCGCAGAACCTGTGACATTTCATCAGGATAGAATGCATTACAAATATTGAAGAAATATCTAGTGGTGGCATGATGGAGTTACAAAAACCGGCTTCATACCACATTCCTTAGCCGAATCACCTTCTAAATTCGGTGATTTCATTACGAGCTTACATCATTGGCGACATGCATCTGCACTTTCTATCTGTTAATACACACCCTGCAATCATCTTCTATATTCAATATCGCGGTATTTGTGTGGAAGACCACTTCATTTGGAAGCGATAACATGCCTCGATTTATATAGTTTTTAACATGGATGTCGTTAGTGATACTTGGGTGCACATGTAGAACGAAGACCACTTTTTATGCAGGGCAACAGTAACTTACTCGTTGCGATCGTGTTTTTAACATCTGGTGACTTGTAAGACGATTATGTCTGTCTTCCTAAGGCACAGTGGTACCACCCACAAAAAAAATTAGACATATCCTTCCATCGAGGATTTTCTCTCGTATTGTGTGGTATCACAAGCATTCACTTATTGGTGAAGTATTATTCTTGATAGGGGATGTGTGATGGATTCGCTGTGATCAACAGGCTTGTAAAGTATGTGTACTGTGGTCAGCATTCCGACAAGTGCAACGAAAATGATTATGTCCTGTCGTAAGCGGAAGTATGGATCTGACGATTTGATGCGGAAAATTGCGTTAGCTGCAGAAGAGATGAAAGACTTCTTTATGTGGAAAATTATATCCAGTCATAAGAATGGTATAGATATTTATATACCCAGAGGCACAGCCATCAGGAGGGAGTATTTCTGATACTTTGCTCTTTGTTGAATGTCATCAGATTGAGGCTGCAATCGTAATATTTAATTGTAAGTACATTGGTAATATGTATGTGGTTGGTTTCCCAGGACAATTCTGCCTGATGTGTAAGGAGTACATGGTGGCAGTGGCTTGTGGCCAGAACGATTGGCATTTCCAGCTTACATTGGGAGCCTTCTGAAAGGGAGGATCAGCTGAGGTACAGGAATGATGGCTAAACAGCGAACTAATACTCAGTATGTGTTGAAAAGCCTTCGTGATCATGTGTGTTCTCTGTGGAAATTTCAGAAGGTTCAATACGGGCATGTGTTTGCACTGTACATTTATTCCCTTCCATGTAAGTTGTCCAGTTGACTGCTTCTGCATATTTCCTGTCTTTATTTGGTTGAGACAACATCGATTACGGAGTGTGCTGTGTGCATCTAGATGGTGAAAGACAGATGGAAGCTCGTTTGCTGGTTCTCTGTGCATGAGGAATACCTTAGTAGAAGGATGATTTGGTATCTGTTATATCACTGACATTGGTACTCGTTAAAAAAAAAATACGAGTCGAAGAATCAGTATTCTCTATTTTCGGGATTTTATGTAAAGATCTTCGCAGATGAGATAAGTTCTCGTTATTCAGTGATTTCCTGGACGTCCCACCTCAGAGCACTTCACTAAAGTTTTGGGTTTCTAGAGCTATAATTTCCACTCTGTGCAAGGAATCGATAGGAAACTACTATTTACGTGATAGCGAGAACCATCGCATAAATGGTATGATATTCTGGCAAACCGTGTGAAAATAGATATGTTCTTGTAATCCCAAAGTTTGGAGGTGGCTGTAGAAAATAAGATATAAACAAGCAAGCAGGTTGAGGCTTGAAACATCGACGCCTTTGTGCCAGGGAAACTAGCCCACTATTTGTACACCAGTTCGGAGCTGCAGTCTGCCAAGGGCGCTCTGGTCGCATTTCAGGGCAACATGTGCTAGGGCAGTTGACTCGTGACCGTTCCCCGTGGTGGATGACTGACCGCCCTTGTGGGAAATATCTGGTGCTGTGAGGACTATAACAGTGCATGTTCTTAGGTTTTCTGAGGATCTGTATGTCTTCGCAGTATATGTACGAGTGTCTAGAGGTCAACAGCTATATGCCGGATACAACAGTGATGAATTTGTATGGTACAAGATACGAATTGTGTTTACTACAGGTACATGTATGTGGTGATATACCCCAGTTGTAGATCAGTTTCACATTGAAAAATTCGAGCTTTCTTCGACAGTAGCAGAGCAGTGTAATTGAGGAAGTGTCTTTGGTGGTAGTTCCCATATTTAATGATCTGTAGACCACTTTTGCAGGGTTTAGTCTTTTTCACAAAATAGTTTTATCACTGAAAGTCTTGTAATTTGTCTGTCTGCAGAAAATGACGGACAGTGTCCCCATACTGGCAGCAGCAGCAGTTTGGTGGGTAAATTTGGTAAGAACCAATCAGAATTCTCCATTCACAAGAAGTTCCATGAATCCTTTCTGCAGAGCATAGGTGTGCCTACAGAGTGGTTCTAATAAGATGGGGACAATGTACCTACAGAAATTTCTGTGACGTCTGAGAGTCACGTGTTGTCTTCTTTGTTCAAGTCCTAGCAGACCATCTTCTTCTGGTTCGATTGGGCAGGATGATATCCGTCCCCCCCCCCCCCCCCCCCCCTTTGTGGCTTTAGAGCATCTCCGGACCAACAACTGTATGACATCGGAAATTCACCGAAAATTCCAGTCATTTTTGTCTTCTGAAGGACAGTGCTTCGATTTCTGTTCGTGTAATTGTTCTGATTTTGTGCATAGACACCAGTATGTGCTTCTAGAAGAGAAGAAAATAATGTCTCTGACTCCAGCAGCAGCGAATATAAAACTAAACTCACTCATTGTTTCAGGAAAGTGATGAACACCACAACAGCTGTAGGGTTCAAAAATTTTTCTCTCTCTGGCAGTGCTTTCAGACAGGCAGCTAAAACTCAAAAAGTGATGAGCGTCCTTTTTCGAGTTACAGAGATATTTATTTCGACTTCCAAACACCGTCGTTTTGGTGTGTAAAATCAGATGCTGCAGGTTTCAGGATCTTTTTCACAACAAAGCATGTGAAGTGTCTCAGGAAGGTTTCACAAATGGGCAGCGATCTTTTTAAGCCCATGTTCGAGCGTTGTGATATACATCGCAAAACTGATGCAAACTACTGTGCAACGATCTCTTTTGGAAGTTTATTCAGAGACACATTCCATTGGATTTAGGCCTCCTGAAGAAGCCTGTGCTGCTTGCCACGATCTTTTTAGTGTCAGTGTTCAAGTATGGCCGTACACATCACAAAACTGAGAAAAGCTACTGTGCAGTGACCTTTTTGAAAGTGGATTTAGAGACACCTTCAATTGTATTTAATAACTCCTGAAGCAGGTTGTGCTCAAAGCCAAGGGCATTTCTCACAAAAGCGCGCAAAGTGTCTCAGGGATGGTGTCACAAGTGTGCCTCGCTTTTTCTTTCTTTCTTTTTTTTTTTTTTTTTTTTTTAGAGTTCATGTATGAGAGTGGTGGTGGTGGTGGTACCCCTCCGAATAAAACGTGCATGTAATTGCATCGCAAATTGTTTAAATTTCTTGCATCATCTGTAAAGCTCACTCTTTCTCTTTGTGCGGTGGTACATTTAGTTCCTGTGACATCTTCAAGTTATATATGTATTCTGGTAACTCCCAAAGCAATTTGTGTTCAACAACAGCGAAGGGCATCCGTGCACCAGGGATGGTAAGGAGGAAGCCTACAAGTATTTCCAATGCTACAGGAAGTACACAGCCAGTCCTGCGGCTACTGCGTGGCCATGTCTTGAGCCGAAGTGTGGCTGCTGGGGACAGGGAGCATGCGCACCAGAGTGTCTTTTGCCTCTTGCCCTTTGGAAGGCTGACTGGATTTTTATTGAATAATCTACAGTTATAGCATACGCAGTTATCACCATGAGTTGCGAAGTGTAGCTTAGTATCATCCTACTGCATCTTCATTATTTGATACAGCGCAGCTGTTTTCACCAAATATCATCGCTATCGACACAGTTCTCAGATACATGATTAAGCTAATACCTGTTAAACTCCTTCTTCTCTGGCACAGACATCTCATCCATTGAGTGCAGTAATCAATAACATCTGTCCTCTCAGTCCAGCATCTAGACACAGACTGAGTCCATTTTCCGCCATTTTTCCCAAGACATCATCTTGGATTACATCACAATATGGGAGAAGGGGAGGGCTAGTGAACTGATATCAGAAGTGGTGTCAGTTTCTGAGAGGTTAGGAGGGGCATTGATGACATCGAAAACCACTTAACCAAACAACTGTGTAATAACTTGTCATTCAAAAGGATGTGTTATACCCAGAGAGTTATAATCCTCTTAACGGAACAATAGGTTAAGGAGTTGTCAATCAAAAGAGAACAATAGGTTGGCCCCTTAATGTAGGCAACCTGCACTAACAATTGTCTTGATATTCCCTTTGCCCTACTACTGGCATCCATACGTGCCGCCACAGGGACAGAATGGTAATGGAAGATTCGGTAATCGTCAAAGTAACAGTTTCTGAGGGAGAAATAACAGAAATTACAATACAAAATAATGTGGCTCACTACCAAGAGATAACGATATTGATTGGAATAACAGGTGCGGTCCCAATGATAGTAGACAATAAGTGTATAGGAACGGTAATGAACATCCACACATATGTAACAATTATGAAAAAAACGGCTATGGGAGCGGCATAAACCAAAATCAGCGAAACGGCACCCGCCAGTAATGCGCAGAGTAGAACATTGGAAAGTACCAATCATGTTGTAAATATTGTAGAAGTGACTGATTGGAGCAGCAGCACTCTGTCTCCCCAGATGGTAAATGGTGATCGGTCGGCCTAGACCAGCCCGAAAACGGATGAGGAGTCATGATGCTACTAAACAATTGTTTCTTAAGGTATGACAAAGAAATCGATATGCAAGATGACCTATATACACATAAGATAAATGATATAAAAGGAATAAATAATGATGTACAGATGGTGATTAATGCCAAAACAGGAACAATAGATTTAAATATAATACTAGACATAGGACTGGGTATGAATCTTGTTTCATACAGCTTGTCCAATGAAATAAAAGGTAAACTAAACCGACCTACTTTACCTGTGCAGAATTGCCGTATTTTAACAGCTATAGGAAGTAACTCAAAAGGCATCAAGTTACAAATCTATATTCCAATTATTTGTAAATTCCTAGTGGTAGAAAAAGTAACAATTAACTGTCTTCTAGGAATGAACTTTTTCAGTCAACAATAGGTGCAAATTGACCTAGGCAATGGCAAATATTATCTTTACTCAGTCGATAATGAATTTTCACTTGATTTAATGAAAAGAATGACTCAAATGGCTCTGAGCACTAAGGGACTTAACATCTATGGTCATCAGTCCCCTAGAACTTAGAACTACTTAAACCTAACTAACCTAAGGACAGCACACAACACCCAGCCATCACGAGGCAGAGAAAATCCCTGACCCCGCCGGGAATCGAACCCGGGAACCCGGGCGTGGGAAGCGAGAACGCTACCGCACGACCACGAGATGCGGGCTTTAATGAAAAGAAAGTCTTGTGTGAATAACCAGTTAGCAGTTAAAGTTAGCATCCATCTGATGTATGCAGAAG
Source organism: Schistocerca piceifrons (assembly GCF_021461385.2). Taxonomy (NCBI): domain Eukaryota; kingdom Metazoa; phylum Arthropoda; class Insecta; order Orthoptera; family Acrididae; genus Schistocerca; species Schistocerca piceifrons. Next base: position 776,890,769 of record NC_060138.1, read on the forward strand.
TCTTTCATGTGAATGAGCAATGCTATGAACAGATCACAGAGGAAATGACAATTTTACATGCTATTTAGAGTAAGATAGAAGAATCGTGTACTTTATCAGCTATACAGAAACAAGAACTAGGTACACTGTTATCGCAATACTTGCATGGTTTTGAAAAGAAACCAGAAGTAATTAAAGGATATGTCTATCATTTGGAACTTATAACCCCACGAAACTTTCTGTTGTACATCATATACAATTCCTTGGACAAAGAAAGAAGCAGTAAGAAATGAGATCGAACATATTATTAACTGGAGTGTTACTAAGTCATGTCACTTGCCATATTCCAGCCCCAATCTAGTGGCAGCCAAACCAGACAGAAGTGTGCAACTTGTTTTGGATGCAAGGGAAATTAACAAAATTACAATGCCTGTAAGAACCAAAACAGAAAACCTAGAGCAGCAGTTATTAAAACTCCATGGAGTAAAATTTCTGACAACAACAGATCTAAAAGCATCTACTGGCAAATCTTGTTGCATCTAGATAGCCAACAATTCACAGCATTTGTCTATAATGGTAGAAGTTATAAATTTGGCACTTTACCATTCTGACGTACTGTAAATGCAGCAGTATTTTTTGGAGCTTTGGATAAGGCACTAGACCCCCAATAACTGAGTCAAGGTACAGTCAAAAGTCAAATGGCTCTGAGAACTACGGGGCTTATCATCTGAGGTCATCACTCCCCTAGAACTTAGAACTACATAAACCAAAGTAACCTAAGGACATCACACACATCCATGCCCGAGGCAGGATTCGAACCTGCGACCGAAGCGGTGGCGCGGTTCCAGACTGAAGCGCCTAGAACCGCTAGGCCACACCGGCCGGCCAAGGTACAGTCTATGTGGATGATTTACGTAATGCTACAGCTGAATGGGATGAGAATTTGAGCCTATTAAGAGGTGTGTTAGACAGATTTTCCAATTAAGAAGTCACATTTAATTTAAAGAAATCAGAATTTGCCAGAAAAGACATTAAGTTCTTTGGTCACATTATTTCACCACGAGGCATTCGGACTGATCCACACAAATTAGACACCACCAGACACTTCCCTATCCCACAAACTAAAAAAAAAAAAAAAAATTAAAATCATTCATAGGTGTAGTCTCATTCTTCTGTAAATATGTGCCTCACCAGCTACTAAATAGTGGTGCATTGCTCAATATTTTGAGGAAAAACCGCACATAGCTAAGGATAGAAAATTGCCAGAAGGACGCCATAGAACAAGCTTTCGTAAACTGTGACATATTACTACATCCTGATATGACACAAGAGTTTTGCATCAGTACTGATACATTCTTCAAGGATCTGGGGGCAATATTGTTTCAGATATCCATGATAGTGAAAATCAAAAAGTAAATATAATCAGCTTTGCCAGTTCCACACTGACAAAATGTGAAAGAGCTTATTCCATAATCGAGCTCAAAGCACTTGCAGCAGTATTGGCATTTCGCAGATGCCAGTACTTCCTATGGGAAAATTACACCATACTCACATTTTGATCATCAAGTACTTTCATTCTTACTGATGTCAAGTATTGCATGAAGATTAGCCAGATGATGTCATTTTCTTCAAGGGTTCGATTTTGAGCTAATTTATGTCAAAAGTGAACAGAATATTTTGACAGATGCCTTGTCTAGACTTCCACAAGGATTAAGTGAATATACAGAATTAACAGAAGAAACATCCAGCTTTGGGATTCTACTCATGTGTGATGATCATCCTATTAGGTGCAAACGTGTAAAAATATGAGTCAGCTTTGTAAGGTGCAATATTTTTGTGGTTTACTTATTTTAGGAGTGAAGACAACTGTATAAGTTGAAATGACATGTTTAATGTCGCAATATTAACACAAAAATATCCGCTTTTACAAAGTTTTCAATGTGACAACAAAAAACACTTGTCAGAATAATGCATCTCGTCAACATCAAAAAGTGATATAATCCTAAACACAACAATATTAAATATTAACTCTCAGATGGTTAAATTATCCTAAACACGACAATATTGAAGTTTAACTAGATGTTTCTTTACAAAATTGTTCCTACACTTACTTTATGATGTTGGTCAGTACTACGAAAATCTTCCGATTCCAGTTCAAATTTCGGTACTATTTTTAGGATGACAATCAAGTCTATGGCAGATGGTTTGCTGTGTCACAAAATGAGCAAAAGATTACCCAAGGTCGCTCTAGTTTACAGTGGACACAAGCTGGTGGACCAACAAGTTTACACATCTGCACGCGGTATTTACCTTAAGCTGGGATGAGCTGTCGTTCGCTAGGCCGCTCTCTTCCACTGAAATGCCTATAAAACTAATGACACCTTTGCTGAATTTTCCAGCAGGAACTTTCTCTATGTTTCTCTTTAGGCGAGAGATCATTTACCTATCCCTAGTCTTAGAATGTGGTGACATACACACACATGGTTGGAGCAGTATGCATATTATAATGCCCTCTCAGCTCCCGCAAGAACAATTAACTAATTGGCTGCTTTGTTTCTCCACAGTTGGAGCTAAACGATGCTACAGCTAATTTCTAGCTGGATACCAGCCACTGTGAATGCAGTGTTCACACAAATTACTCCTCTGCGTCGTACAGAGCATTATGCACTCCGTTCTGCACTTGAAGCCAGTTCAGAGAAGAGTCCACGAAAATTTCCGTCTTGTCTTACTCATAGTCGAACTGTCTCCTCATCTGAGTTCTTTTGTTCTTCATGTCACGGATTTTTTCGAGCAATAGGAGCGTTCCTTTTACTTTGTGGAAACTCTCTCTACCAATTGCAAGGTCCTTACCGTTAAATTGTGTTGAAACTTTGGTTCTTTTCTCCTTCCTAGCGCGTTTCCGCCAATCGGACGTTTTGTGGCCATTCCAGACACCTAAATGAGTACATTGACTCTCTCACGTGTGTACCACTCAAAAAATGGTTCAAATGGATCTGAGCACTATGGGACTTAACTTCTAAGGTCATCAGTCCCCTAGAACTTAGAACTACTTAAACCTAACTAACCTAAGGACATCACACACATCCATGCCCGAGGCAGGATTCGAACCTGCGACCGTAGCGGTCGCGCGGTTCCAGACTGTAGCGCCTTTAACGGCTTGGCCATGTACCACTCACTGGACACGTGATCGAAAATGCGTCACTAGTCCTGCTTCGTATCCATTTGGAATTTCGAAATGCAGTTTTCAGAAGGCTTTCTTTCCTGCCCTCCCTCAGATGGGCCATTATACTTGCTCTCCCCATCTGAGTCACGTGGTCGGTCGTTGACTTTCCGCCTGGGACAGCGCTCCCTTTAAGTGGTACCCCCTGTAGCGCGGCTTTGCCTCTGCGATATCCCTCTGAATTCCAAACTAAAACACCTCTCGCTGCTTGTTTCACCATCTGCTCAAACATGCATTATAGGAATGGTGTGCTAATTACCATCGATTGAGTGTCATCCCTTTTTGCCTTACATACTGCTAGGCAAATTTGCTCATTACCATCGACTTAAGTTAGGTGCCATATTCACCTTCCCGTTGCAATGTATAAAGCTCTCATGTAAGGTGCGAATCTGACCTTCATTTATTCTGCCACCATACAGCTTCAAGGGGAAGATACTCGATGGAACAAGGTAAGACAACAACTAACAAGTACTGACGATGTAGTTTTGAGAACACGTTACAAGTTACATAATGGAGGTTTTTTTTGTTGTTGAACGACTCAATCTGGTAACTGGCATATTTATTTACCCGAAACATATGAGGACAGTTTCTTCAGGCATACATACAACTTGTGGGGTCATTAGTGTGTAGCCAAGTGTGCTCAGAAAATAATGTAATATTGTTTTTACCCTAACACTGGATGTTGAGCACAACAGGTCATCAAGAAATGTGTAATAAGTCAAAAGACCAAACACTTAAACAGATAACAATCCAGTGAATTACATCCTATTACACCAGTAAAAACCCTTGACTATGTATCAGTCGACGCTGCAGGACATTTTCCGACAGCAAAAGGGGGATTGAAATACGTAATAGGCACGTACGATGTGTTTTCTAAGTAGCTACAGATGTGTACCACTAAAACTCGTAACAGAAGAGCCTTTAATCAAGTAAACTGAGAAGAATATCTTGTGAGAGTGAGTAAACCAAAAACTATTCTGAATGATAATGATCTAACTTCACAAGTGCGAAGTGGAAAGAATTTGTCAGGTCACAAAACATAAAACATATTTATGTATCCGAATTTCATCTCGAGGAGGCCAGCCCAATAGAACGGGTATTTCGTGATTTTAACAGGTTTAACAGAACGTATACACCACACACACAATCTAAGTGGATTAAAGACGTGATGCCCTTTCAACAAATAATAAATGGTTTACCACACTCATCAATGAGTTCACACCAATCGAATTAATCGACGAGAAGTATAGAATAGATGTTTGGGTTAAGCCCTTACCTAAATTTTTTGACAAAGAGATACTGTTAAAACAAAAGTGTAGACATTGCTTAATAATACTGGAAGCCAACGCACAAGTTAAGAAAAAAGAGACTGATAAAAAAATAGGTCGCACAACCACTTTTCACGCTGGACAGGAGTCGCCGTTTTGCAGACATCCTCAATCCATCAAACACAAAAAGCTCAACAAAAGATGGCAGTTTATAAGACCACGACATTTTCTACGTGTTTTGCAAAGTTTGTTTTATTAGTTGTGCTGAATATTATTCTTGTAAATATGTTGCCAAGCTACAAATGCTATTTGTTATTTAAGAAAGAGATTACACATGGAATGTTAACATTTTGTAAGTAGACACGCTGGCCTAGTCATGGAAAAGATATTGTCAAAGAGTGTAGTAAACTATAAATGCATTACCGCTGGGCGTGCAAGCGCGCCAAAAAAGTACCATTTCGGAGTCGCGAGGAGACGGTTAATGTCGTCGGCTGTGTGTATTCGCCGGTGTGGCTATGCAAAAGTGCGGATATAAAAAGTCTGTTTCCGAAGTACGGAGCAGTGAGAACGGAAATGCTGGTTTGGCGAATGTTTAATATGGGCAAGCTATGACCATTTATTGGGCACAGTACAAATGCAGCAAGAGTAATTCGCATAACATCAAGAATACTGTGGGCCCTTGTTATTGGCTACGGTACGGCAAGAAGATCAACATGTGCCCTATTTTACCGCTAAATGAAGCCACTCGACAAACAAATGGCATCATAAAGTCAAGTAAGATCTGGACTTTTTATAACTAGAAGCGTAAGAGGCTGACCAGCGTAGCTGGAATTTTACTGCTTAAGTAACATTGTTTTCGTACATATTGTCACGTAGACAATTTTCCTAAGTCATCATCCAAGTAGTATCCATCCTATCCCTTTGTACGAACCGAGGTAAGCAGAAAATGAACTGAAAATGAAGTAAACATTAATTTATTAGATTATAAAAACATAATTTTTACAACTTTTGGACAATTATGTAATAATGAAATCTTTGGCTGTGGTATGAATAATGTCAGAAATAGAATGATGCAAAAGCCAGTATTAAGTCATTTGCTAAAAATAACTTCCATAATAAAAAAATTGGAAGTAAAACTTTACGTAACTTGGACACTGAATTTCATTTACAAAGCACAGTTCTAATTTATGTCTTGTGGCATAATTTATAACTTTTATTACAAATAAATATAAGAGTAGCCCCTAGGTAAATGACAACCCTTACCAATGAGTAAATTCAAACGATCTTTCTGCTTGCTACAGTTACGACAGTCAGTATTACGGTGAGTAACGTTACGAAAAGTTTGTGTCCACAGACAGTAAACAATCTTACTTTAATTCATCTTTCAAAATTAATATAATTTGTTGCATGTGTTTGCTATTGGATTATTATCTGACTACTGTGACATGTGTGGTATGAAGTACTTGAAAGTGTGCGTTAGGTACTGTTCCCACGTTATGACGCTATGACTATTCTTACGTTAAGTTTGCTTACGAGTATAAAGTTCAGATTCAGTTTAATTCTCCTTGTTCCGGTGAGGAACTGGCGACCGTTACTTCTTTCCATTTCCCAGATTTTCCACTAACTACTGTTAATTAAAAACTAGGTTACGTAATATAAGTATACTAAGTTAACCGAACTTTGTTTCTAATCGTCATTGCTAAAGTACTGAGCAGTGGCGATTCGGTTATAACTTCACCTACTCCTCTCGGTTTTGCATTATTCTTCGGAGTAAATGTCTTTTCCCCACAGATAAGGGACTTTAGGTACACGGTCATATAGAAACGCCTATAAGCCGGAGAGGTAGGAGGGTTATAGGTTTCTAACCATCATCATAAATCATGCGCGTACAATCAGTTAAACTCCAAACAAGAGTGCCTGTAAACTCGTCAGCGTCGTGAGTTTCATCCAGTGGTTGTATTTGAAAATCCGCGATATACACTCATGCTCATAAATTAAGGATAATGCTGATACTTGATGAAACAACACACTGGTGGGCGGTTTGCGGGTTTAAATCACCTCGGTGTATGACCATGCAGTGCATTTGACCTGCCGTCGTCGCACGGTGGCGCTGGCAGCAGTCCACATACGCAGAGGTGTGTTGGTACATGTCAGAGTACGGTGCAGCGAATATGTGTGCAGACGTTTTCAGACGTGTTAATGGTGACTGTGTGTTGAAAATGGCTCAAAGAACACATAATGATGACGTTATGAGGGGTAGAATACTAGGGCGACTGGACTCTTGTCAAACACAGTAGGTCGTAGCACGGGCCCTCCGTGTGCCACAAAGTGCCCACCACAAGAAGACCGATGTCTTACCATAAGTGCCCGCAGACGGCCACGGATTACTGCAGGTAGTCTTGCTCGGGACCTTACTGCAGCCACTGGAACAGTTGTCTCCAGACACACAGTCTACAGACGACTGAACAGAAATGGTTTATTCGCCCAGAGACCTGCAAGGTGCATTCCACTGACCCCTGGTCACAGGAGAGCCCGTAAAGCCTGGTGTCAAGAACACAGTACATGGTCATTGGAATAGTGGCCCCAGGTTATGTTCACGGACGAGTCCAAGTATAGTCTGAATAGTGATTCCTACCGAGTTTTCATCTGGCGTGATCAGGAACCAGATACCAACCCCTTAATGTCCTTGAAAGGGACCTGTATGGAGGTCATGGTTTGATTGTGGGGGATGGGATTATGATTGGTGCACGTACACCCCTCCATGTCTTTTACAGAGGAACTGTAACAGGTCAGGTGTATCGGGACGTCATTTTGCAGCAGTATGTCAGCCTTTTGAGGGGTGCAGTGGGTCCCACCGTCCCCCTGATGGATGATAACGCACGGCCCCACCGAGCTGCCATCGTGGGGGAGTACCTCGAAACAGAAGATATCAGGCGAATGGAGTGGCCTGCCTGTTCTCCAGACCTAAATCCCGCCGAGCACATCTGGGACGCTCTCGGTCGACGTATCGCTGCACGTCTTCAAACCCCTACGACATCTAATAGGCACTGGTGCAAGAATGGCAGGCTATACCCCAGCAGCGGCTCGACCACCTGATCCAGAGTGTACCAACCCGTTGTGCGGCCTGTGTACGTGTGCATGGTGATCATATCCCATATTGATGTCGGGGTACATGCGCAGGAAACAGTGGCGTTTTGTAGCACATGTGTTTCGGGACGGTTTTCTCAACGTATCACCCATATCGTGGTCTTACAGATCTGTGTCGTGTGTGTTCCCTATGTGCCTATGCTATTAGCTCCAGTTTTGAGTATTACCTTGTTGTGTGGCACCACATTCTGCAATTATCCTTAATTTATGAGCATGAGTGTAGTTACGTTAAGTAATATTATCCCTAGATGAGTGGGATCGTCTATGTGATGGCCCAATGCAGACTGCTGCCTTATTCCATGGAAATACTCTCCCCCTCAGTGATACTAAGCCATGCTCACCTTGTCCAGACCCTTGTCGAGTGTGTGCATGTATTTCATTGTACCGAAAGATAAACAGTCTGAAGAGCAATCCTATAAAGTTTTTTGCTCATATTTTAAACAGTTCTCCGTCCACACTAGTATTTAAAGTTTAATTAGAACCACACTGTAGGACCACTATGAAACACTATCAGGAGAAGAAGTCTGAAAGCGAGGATTTGTATCATCGGACTATCACCTATTCCTCAGATCGAGGGTTCACTACACTATGCAAAAATAGTTAAGACGTATAGAAATAGGAATACTCAGGTGCACACCGACTTCACGAAACAAACGTAGTGTCTGCTGTGAGTATGTGTAAGGTACATCGTCACTACCTGAGACAGAACACAGCTGAAGTAACGTAATTATATTTCCAAAACAACAGATGTTAACGCACCGAAGCCATAATCATCAATCAATATTTATTTTACAACTTTGTGACAAATGGAAGAATAAATCACCAAGGTTGTTCACAGACAGGGAGCATTAAGATCGTCGTCGTAGTAAAAATGGAGCAGTGTGTTCTGTGCTATCACGAGACAATACGGAAGGAGTTTTGTTGTGTGGTCTATGGAGTTTAGACAGATTTGTAGTATGTTGGATCCTACAGGCATCCCTCCAAATCTACTCGACGTTCATCGCTCGTGAATTAAGGATTCCTAGAAGCAGGTCCTGATGATGGAAGGTGGCGAGCAGGACTCCCGCGCTGTAGCGAGGGAGACGGAGCATACGCTAGATCAGCATAAATGGGCGATGTGTCGGGGACCGACCTGTTGGCTCTGGCCTTACACGTCTTCCGCCAGCTTCAGTCCTACGAAGGAAAAATAAACTGTCGAAGCACCTGATCAAACAACGCTCCGTTCTACTTCCGCTGAAAAATTTCTACCAGCGAACATTAAAGAAAAAAGTCGCATAACCGAGTTCATTGCGGTAAAACACGTAATAAATACGTGTTCAATAAGTAATGCAACATTTTTTCTCGACTTATTTCGACTGAAAAAGTGCGGAATTTGTTGTGACGCATCGTGGAATATTCTCGCTTCAGCCCCTATAGTTTCATTTATTATCAGTAAACCATACATCGAGTGCAGTAATTTATCATCTTTAGAAAAAAGCGCTGATGTTGGGAACAGTTGCACCACCTCACGGCCTGATTTCTGACTCAGAGGTGTGTCCCCCTCTTGATTGCAGGGTAACTCGAATAAACTCTCACTATCAAGTCTTTCCATCTCTTGATTGCTGGGTAATCCGAATAAACTGTCATATCTTCTCCCATTATCATATCTTTCCAATCTTCATGAAGAGGACTGTGAATACATTCCTCTGATTGCCGCTTGTAGGAAATACATATGTTAAAGTCCTCCCTATTCAACACAAGTGCCTCGTCAACTGAGCACATGTAAAAACAGCGAATGAATGATGAAATTATCTTCACTGTCGTGTAGATAACTAGTCTTTTTTATATACCAAAAAAGTATACACACACACACACACACACACACACACACACACACACACACACACACGCACGCACACACACACACACACACACACACACACACACACACACACATACATACATACAGTCGCACACATGTGCTATTTTTTTCTCTAGCTCTCTACATTGCTGCTACCGGAAGATAGCACGGTTGTCCCGTATGGATTAGATGTCGATAACACGTGTATTCTCTAACCAGGCCGTCACGAGCGCGGTGCCAATGTTTCAGCCGCGAGCTAGCTGCTCGACACAAGCTTTCATCTCGACTTGGTCCCAAAACTTCCTAATTCACGATCGACGCTCGTCGAATAGATTTGGAACTACGCCTGACCCTTTGGTCATGAAAGATTCAGCAAACTACCAGTCTGTTTAAACTTCTTGTACCACACAACAATGCTCTTTCTGTATTGTCTTGTGACAGAACAGCATGCGCCATTTTTACAACAATGACGAATGTAATGCTCTCTAGTTGCAAACACACTTGGTGATTTATTCTTTCAAATATCGCACATTTGTGAAAGATACACCTCCTCACGATTGTGGCTCCAGTTACTCGATAACTGCCCTGTTATGAAAATATAACTACACTACTGGCCATTAAAATTGCTACACCACGAAGATGACGTGCTACAGACGCGAAATTTAACCGACAGGAAGAAGATGCTGTGATATGCAAATGATTAGCTTTTCAGAGCATTCACACAAGGTTGGCGCCGGCGGCGACACCTACAACGTGCTCACATGAGGAAATTTTCCAACCGATTTCTCATACATAAACAGCAGTTAACCGGCGTTGACTGGTGAAACGTTGTTGTGATGCCTCGTGTAAGGAGGAGAAATGCGAACCATCACGTTTCCGACTTTAATAAAGGTCGGATTGTAGCCTATCGCCATTGCGGTTTATCGTATCGCGACATTGCTGCTCGCGTTGGTCGAAATCCAATGACTGTTAGCAGAATATGGAATCGGTGGGTTCAGGTGGGTAATACGAATGCCGTGCTGGATCTCAACGGCCTCGTATCAGTAGCAGTCGATATGACAAGCATCTTATCCGCATGGCTGTAACGGTCGTGCAGCCACGTCTCGATCCCTGAATCAACAGATGGGGACGTTTGCAAGACAACAACTATCTGCACGAACTGTTCGACGACGTTTGCAGCAGCATGGCTGCGGTTACCCTTGACGCTGCATCATAGACAGGAGCGCCTGCGATGGTGTACTCAACGACGGACCTGGGTGCACGAATGGCAAAACGTCATTTTTCGGATGAATCCAGGTTCTGTTTACAGCATGATGATGGTCGCATCCGTGTTTGGCGGCATCGCGGTGAATGCACATTGGAAGCGTGTATTCGTCATCACCATAATGGCGTATCACCCGGCGTGATCGTATGGTGTGCCATTGGTTACCCGTCACGGTCATCTCTTGTTCGCATTGACGGAACTTTGAGCAGTGGACGTTAAATTTCAGATGTGTTACGGCCTGTGGCTCTACCCTCCATTCGATCCCTGCGAAACCGTACAATTTAGCAGGATAATGCACGACCGCATGTTGCAGGCCCTGTACGGGCCTTTCTGGATACAGAAAATGTTCGACTGCTGCCCTGGCCAGCACATTCTCCAGATCTCTCACCAATTGAAAACGTCTGGTCAACGGTGGCCGAGCAACTGGCTCGTCACAATACGCCAATCACTACTCTTGATGAGCTGTGGTATCGTATTGAAGCTGCATGGGCAGCTGTACCTGTACACGCCATACAAGCTCTGTTTGACTCGATGCCCAGGCATATCAAGGCCGTTATTACGGCCAGAGGTGGTTGTTCTGGGTACTGATTTCTCAGAATCTATGCACCCAAATTGCATGAAAATGTAATCACATGTCACTTCTAGTATAATACATTTGTCCAATGAATACCCGTTTATCATCTGCATTTCTTCTTGGTGTAGCAATTTTAATGGCCAGTAGCGTATATTAATTCAACGCTGTTGTACCTCAGGTAGTGACAGTGTGCCATGAACATGCTCGTAGCACACACTAAGTTTCTTTCATGAATGTGAGTGTACACCCTAGTATTCTAGTTCCTGTATATCTTACCTGTTTTTGGTTAGTCTAGTGAACCATCAATCTGTGGAACAAGTGATAGTAGGAACTTGCAGAATGGTCTGCATCCTCACTTCCAGACTTCTTCTGCTGATAGTGTTTCATAGTGGTCCTACAGCATTGTTGTCGTTGTGGTCTTCAGTCCTGAGACTGGTTTGATGCAGCTCTCCATGCTACTCTATCCTGTGCAAGCTTCTTCATCTCCCAGTACCTACTGCAACCTACATCCTTCTGAATCTGCTTAGTGTATTCATCTCTTGGTCTCCCTCTACGATTTTTACCCTCCACGCTGCCCTCCAATGCTAAATTTGTGATCCCTTGATGCCTCAAAACATGTCCTACCAACCGATCCCTTCTTCTAGTCAAGTTGTGCCACAAACTTCTCTTCTCCCCAATCCTATTCAATACCTCCTCATTAGTTACGTGATCTACCCACCTTATCTTCAGCATTCTTCTGTAGCACCACATTTCGAAAGCTTCTATTCTCTTCTTGTCCAAACTGGTTATCGTCCATGTTTCACTTCCATACATGGCTACACTCCATACAAATACTTTCAGAAACGACTTCCTGACACTTAAATCTATACTCGATGTTAACAAATTTTTCTTCTTCAGAAACGATTTCCTGGCCATTGCCAGTCTACATTTTATATCCTCTCTACTTCGACCATCGTCAGTTATTTTACTCCCTAAAGAGCAAAACTCCTTTACTACCTTAAGTGTCTCATTACCTAATCTAATCCCCTCAGCATCACCCGATTTAATTTGACTACATTCCATTATCCTCGTTTTGCTTTTGTTGATGTTCATCTTATATCCTCCTTTCAAGACACTGTCCATTCCGTTCAACTGCTCTTCCAAGTCCTTTGCTGTCTCTGACAGAATTACAATGTCATCGGCAAACCTCAAAGTTTTTACTTCTTCTCCATGAATTTTAATACCTACTCCGAATTTTTCTTTTGTTTCCTTTACTGCTTGCTCAATATACAGATTGAATAACATCGGGGAGAGGCTACAACCCTGTCTCACTCCTTTCCCAACCACTGCTTCCCTTTCATGCCCCTCGACTCTTATAACTGCCATCTGGTTTCTGTACAAATTGTAAATAGCCTTTCGCTCCCTGTATTTTACCCCCGCCACCTTCAGAATTTGAAAGAGAGTATTCCAGTTAACGTTGTCAAAAGCTTTCTCTAAGTCTACAAATGCTAGAAACGTAGGTTTGCCTTTTCTTAATCTTTCTTCTAAGATAAGTCGTAAGGTTAGTATTGCCTCACGTGTTCCAACATTTCTACGGAATCCAAACTGATCTTCCCCGAGGTCCGCTTCTACTAGTTTTTCCATTCGTCTGTAAAGAATTCGCGTTAGTATTTTGCAGCTGTGACTTATTAAACTGATAGTTCGGTAATTTTCACATCTTTCAACACCTGCTTTCTTTGGGATTGGAATTATTATATTCTTCTTGAAGTCTGTGGGTATTTCGCCTGTCTCATACATCTTGCTCACCAAATGGCAGAGTTTTGTCATGACTGGCTCTCCCAAGGCCATCAGTAGTTCTAATGGAATGTTGTCTACTCCCGGGGCCTTGTTTCGACTCAGGTCTTTCAGTGCTCTGTCAAACTCTTCACGCAGTATCTTATCTCCCATTTCATCTTCATCTACATCCTCTTCCATTTCCATAATATTGTCCTCAAGTACATCGCCCTTGTATAAACCCTCTATATACTCCTTCCACCTTTCTGCTTTCCCTTCTTTGCTTAGAACTGGGTTGCCATCTGAGCTCTTGATATTCATACAAGTGGTTCTCTTCTCTCCAAAGGTCTCTTTAATTTTCCTGTAGGCAGTATCAATCTTACCTCTAGTGAGACAAGCCTCTACATCCTTACATTTGTCCTCTAGCCATCCCTGCTTAGCCATTTTGCACTTCCTGTCGATCTCATTTTTGAGACGTTTGTATTCCTTTTTGCCTGCTTCATTTACTGCATTTTTATATTTTCTCCTTTCATCAATTAAATTCAATATTTCTTCTGTTACCCAAGGATTTCTATTAGCCCTCGTCGATTTACCTACTTGATCCTCTGCTGCCTTCACTACTTCATCCCTCAGACCTACCCATTCTTCTTCTACTGTGTTTCTTTCCCCCATTCCTGTCAATTGTTCCCTTATGCTCTCCCTGAAACTCTCTACAACCTCTGGTTCTTTCAGTTTATCCAGGTCCCATCTCCTTAAATTCCCACCTTTATGCAGTTTCTTCAGTTTCAATCTGCAGTTCATAACCAATATATTGTGGTCAGAATCCACATCTGCCCCTGGAAATGTCTTACAGTTTAAAACCTGGTTCCTAAATCTCTGTCTTACCATTATATAATCTATCTGATACCTTTTACTATCTCCAGGATTCTTCCAGGTATACAACCTTCTTTTATGATTCTTGAACCAAGTGTTAGCTATGATTAAGTTGTGCTCTGTGCAAAATTCTACAAGGCGGCTTCCTCTTTCATTTCTTCCCCCCAATCCATATTCACCTACTATGTTTCCTTCTCTCCCTTTTCCTACTGACGAATTCCAGTCACCCATGACTATTAAATTTTCGTCTCCCTTCAGTACCTGAATAATTTCTTTTATCTCGTCATACATTTCATCAATTTCTTCATCATCTGCAGAGCTAGTTGGCATATAAACTTGTACTACTGTAGTAGGCATGGGCTTTGTGTCTATCTTGGCCACAATAATGCGTTCACTATGCTGTTTGTAGTAGCTAACCCGCACTCCTATTTTTTTATTCATTATTAAACCTACTCCTGCATTACCCCTATTTGATTTTGTATTTATAACCCTGTAATCACCTGACCAAAAGTCTTGTTCCTCCTGCCACCGAACTTCACTAATTCCCACTATATCTAACTTTAACCTATCCATTTCCCTTTTTAAATTTTCTAACCTACCTGCCCGATTAAGGGATCTGACATTCCACGCTCCGATCCGTAGAACGCCAGTTTTCTTTCTCCTGATAACGACGTCCTCTTGAGTAGTCCCCGCCCGGAGATCCGAATGGGGGACTATTTTACCTCTGGAATATTTTACCCAAGAGGACGCCATCATCATTTAATCATACAGTAAAGCTGCATGTCCTCGGGAAAAATTACGGCTGTAGTTTCCCCTTGCTTTCAGCCGTTCGCAGTACCAGCACATCAAGGCCGTTTTGGTTAATGTTACAAGGCCAGATCAGTCAATCATCCAGACTGTTGCCCCTGCAACTACTGAAAAGGCTGCTGCCCCTCTTCAGGAACCACATGTTTGTCTGGCCTCTCAACAGATACCCCTCCGTTGTGGTTGCACCTACGGTACGGCCATCTGTATCGCTGAGGCACGCAAGCCTCCCCACCAACGGCAAGGTCCATGGTTCATGGGGGGGTCCTACAGCATAGTTATATAAAACTTTCGTTATTAGTGTAACTGGAAAACTATTTAACCATATGAACACCAAACTTTGTAGGACTGATGTTCAGATTGTTTACACATGCAAACACAGAACTTGAGTCTGGACAAAGTAAATATGGCTTAGTATCACTGAGGGGATGAGAGTGTTTCCATAGAATAAAGCAGCAATCTGCATTGATACGTTACATAAACGATCCTACTTATCTAGGGATAGTGTTACATCAACGTCACTATATCGTGTATTTACGAATACAATCACTGGATGAAACTGATGACACTGGCATCTTCATAGGTACTCTTGTGTAAGTTGTAACTGGCCATACATAACATTGTTTTGCTGTGACATGGCCAGCCTTCAATAGTTCTCACATGACTGGCTGGGTGATTTATCAATAGCCATTAATAACCTGTATTTTAAAGGGAAATTATGGCTTTATCATCGATCTACACCTCGTGTCAGGGCCAGAGATGCAAATCATTTGCAATATATCTTGGTTATATGGATACTGTGAAACAGGAGTAGGTTCTAATACTTCAGGTAATTCTTGGACTAGGTTATTCCAATGACGATAATGTAAATACTGTGCATTATGGGAATCATGCTCTGTGGGTTGCAAGCAATGTAATTAGAATGCGTGCAAGTTTAATTTTTTAGTTATACATATCGATTATCAGGAAAAGTTTTTTTAATGTGTCTCTCTCTGCATATGGCGACTGTTATGCGCCATGTGCTGGCAGCATTAGGCACATAACCTCATCTCAGTGTGTTAGCAAAATCGTGTGTCAGTGGTGAGTCAAAAAGCTGATGCACACCACAATGTTAGCAGAAAAATCGCAACGTGTGTGCGGCTGGCGAGGTCATGCAATCGTGAGATGATAGACTCTATCAGTGCAATCGCAAAACTCAAGCACCAGCGGGGTGTAGCGTAGGTGTGGCGTCTACGTCAGTGTCAGTCAGTGCCTGTGCCAACACAGTAGTTGCAAATGGGGCAGGCATCATGACGCCCCTCTCATCAATCAGAAAATCTTTTTAAATAATAATTTTTTTACACGAATAGATTAAAGGATCCTCTCACAACAGAACACAGAACTCGAATGATTTCTATTGGGTGAGAGAAATATGGGGGGTGGGAGGCAGATCAGTTTAAATCAGATGACCTCCCACACCACCTCTCCCTCCCCTCTCCCCCCTCCCTTGGCTGACATTTCCACATGTTGACTGTGATCTCCCATGAAGCAGTATAAGAGATTAGCCAAAAAAGTGCTGATGGATGCACAGTCAGCATTTGAGCTCATTCCCCATTGTCCCTCTACTGATGTCGACATTCTTTTCTTCTCCTGCTCCTCCATCAGGGAGTGGGCAACCCATTGCACAATGATTTTCTGGAACTTCAAATTCTCTGTTGTGACCGCGTGAGCAGTGTCGTGACTGATGCCAAATTCGAGCTACGTGTGTTCCACCTCACACTGTCGGCCATTCCTGATGGCAGCATCCATCACAGCAATGACAGAAGGGATAATGACATAGTGAGCTTGTCCTGGATGACTACTGCCTTTCTGTAACATCTATCCCTCCCAGAATCATTTATTCAACACAATCACACTCACACATGACATACTGCGTCCAACATACACATCAGACATTTTGATGTGAATTTCTCTTACTGATACTCCATCCACAGTCATAAGCCATCCTACACCTCGCTGTTCTCTTCCTCGTCCTACATAGAGAAGTCGGACACGCACAGGACTTGCTGATCTCACCTCAGGCACGTCTAACGGACAAACAGTGCAGCAGTGAGTATCAGCGTTGTTCTTTCCTGATTCCCAATAGAGGGCGCTTGTATACACACCCCTACCTGCGTCAGTGAAATGAAATTGAAAAAACGCAAGCATTTCTGGTCAGTTTAGTAAAGGGTAATATGAAAAGCAGCAGAACATGGTATAATTCGAGCAGGATTCGTTATGAATAGGCAGCTATGGCAGAGACTGAGTTACTGTGAACAATTCAGCGATAGGGTCGTTCTCACCGTAATCACAGCAAATCAACACCGAGAACAGTAGTTCAATTGTACATGCCAATGGCCCAATCAGAAAATAAAAAGGTAGAGGAGATGTATGAGGATATTGAACGAGTGATTCAGTGATGTAAAGGGAAATGAAAATCTAATCGTTATGGGGGGCTGGAACGCTGTTGTAGGGAAGGAGCAGAAGAAAGGGTTACTGAAGGATATGGCTTGGTAGTAGCAATGGGGGAGGAGAAAAACTGAATTGGTTCTGCAATAGATTCAACTGTAATAGCGAATACTCTGTTTAAGAACCACAAGAAGAGGAGGTATACTTGGAAAAAACCATGAGATACCGAAAAGATTTCAGTTAGGTTACATAATGGTCAGGCAGAGGTACTGAAATCAGGTACTGGATTGTAAGGCGTACCCTGGAGCAGACAAAGGCCCAGATCACAATTTAGTAATAATGAAGAACAGGGTGAAGTTTAAGAGACTAGTCAAGAAGAATCAGTGCATAAAGAAGTGGGATACGGAAGTACTAAGCAATGAAGACATACGCTTGAAGTTCTCTGAGGCTATAAATACTGTGATAACGAATACTTCAGAAGGCAGTTCTCTTGAAGAGGAATGGACATCTGTAAGAAGAAGAATTGCAGAATCTGGTAAGAAAAACATAGATACAAGGAAAGTAACTGCTAGGAAACTATGGATAACAGAAGAAATACTTCAATTGATCGACGAAAGAAGGAACTACAAAAATGTTCAGGAAAGTCCAGGAATACACAAATACAAGTCACTTAGGAATGAAATAAATAGGAAGTGCATGAAAGCTAAGACGAAATGGCTACATGATAAATCTGAAGAAGTCGGAAAATAAATTATTGTCGGAGAGACTGACTCAGCAAACAGAAAAGTCAAAACAACCTTTGTTGAAACTGAAATTAAGGGCGGTAAGAGTGCAATGGGAATCGCACTGTTAAATGCAGAGGAGAGAGCGGACGTGTGGAAAGACAACATTGAAGTCCTCTATAAGGGGAAGACTTGTCTGGCGACATGAAAAAGGAGAAACAGGAGCCGATATAGAAAGACAGGGGACCCAGTCCTCGAGTCAGAGTTTAAAAGAACTTAAGAAGACAACACTCCATTAGAATTTCTAAAATCATTGGGGGAAGTGACAACAAAATGACTATTCGCGTTGGTGTAGAATATATGAGACTAGTGAAATATCATCAGACCATCAGGCTTTCGGAAAAACATAATCCACACAATTCCAAAGGTAGTAAGAGCCCAAAATGCAAGAATTATCGCACAGTCAACAGTTTATGCATCCAAGTGGTTGATCAGAATAATGCAGAGGAAAAGAAAATTAAGGCTTTGTTAGATGTCGATCAGTTTTACTTTAGGAAAGGAAAGGGCACCAGAGAGACAGTTCTGACGTTGCGGTTGATAATGAAAGCAAGATTGAAGAAAAATCTAGATACGTTCATAGGGCCTGGAAGAAGCGTTCGACAGTGTAAAATTATGCAAGATGTTCGAAATTCTGAGAAAAATGTGGGTAAGCTATAGGGAAGACGGGTAATACACAGTATGTTCAAGAACAAAGAGGGAACAATAAGACGCGTAGAGCAAGAACGAGGTTCTCAAATTACAAGAGTGTACGACAGCGGTGTAATCTTTTACCCTTACTGAGTATACATCGAAGAAACAATGACGGAAATAAAATTAATGTTTCCGAGAGAGATTAAAATTCAAAATGAAAGAAGATTCGCTGATTACATGGCTAACCTCAGTGAAAGTGAAGAAGAACTGAACGATCTGTTGAACAGAATAAACAGTCTAATGACACCAGAGTATGGATTGAGAGTAAGCTGAAGAAAGGCGAAAGTAATGAGATGTAGCAAAAATGAGAACAGCGAGAAACTTAACATCAGTATTGGGGATCACGAAGTAGATGAAGTTAAGGAATTCCGCTACCTAGGCAGTAAAATGAGCCATGATGGACGGAACAAGGAGGATATCAAAAGCAGACTAGCACTGGAAAAAACGGAATTCCTGACGTAAAGAAGTCTACTAGTATCAAACAAAGGCATTAATTTGAAGAAGAATTTTCTGAGAATGTACGTTTGGAGTACAGCATTGTACAGTTGAAAAGCCGGAACACTAGAGAACCAAAGAATCTGAGACATGGTGCTACAGACGAATGTTGAAAATTAGGTGGATTGATAAGATAAGGAATGTGGAGGTTTTCCACAGAATCGGTGAGGAAAGGAATACATGGAAAACACTGACAAGAAGGAGAGCAGGATATAGGACATCTTTTAAGACATCAGGGAATAACTTCCTTGGTACTAAATGGAGCTACAGGGGGTAAAATCTGTAGAGACAGAAGTTTGAATACGCCTAGCAAACAATGGGGGACGTAGGTTGCAATTGCTACTCTGAGATGAAGGGATTGGTTCAGGGAAGAAAAGAAAAAAAAAGTGCTTTATCAACGTCTCGTTTTCATTTGACTGCCCCTCATATCACTAATCGAAATGTAAAAAAATGTATTAACTGATTCAACATGTGGGCTGTCTTTTTGAAAAAAAAACATTTGTTAGTCGAATTGCAAAATTAGATACCTATTTTTTAAAAAGTATTGGACAAATAAATCAACTTCGTTAAGCTCTAGTCATTTGTTTTTCTTTCTACTTATTTTTTGTCGCGTAATTGCTTACAACATGAGATTGCCATATCATACAATGTATATGACATGTGTACTGCACGCATCTTGTCCATAACAAGCGACACCTTAAAAGTCTTGTTGGATTCAATTTTATCACATACAACGGGCAGATATGTCTGAATTTCAAGCAACTTTTCTAAAACGACAGAAGCATTTACACTTCCTGACTCAAAGTTTGTGACCATTGGGTACGACTGCAATAGTTTGTGGAAAGTTTGTCACGCTGTGCAACTATGGAATTTATACCACCGCGGTCCAGCAGAACATGATGCATGACGTGTGACCGAGGCGGCCGGACTTGATACAGTGACACAGTGCTGTTTGCAACCAGACTCTGAACGTCTCCAATGCAGTAGAGGCAGTGGCAGCAGTGCTAGTATGTAATAGATCCTCCCATGTTTTTGTTTACATAAATAAACTCCTCCAACCTATCCTACAAAGACTGTTTAAGCAGCTCAATCATGTGGGCGACTGTTGTTGGGAAAACTGTTTGAAAATGGATAATGCTTGCAGTTTTACTCTCGCATTACATATGCAGCTGTAACTGTGCAACGTGACACCATTTTAAACTTGGAACAGTTGGCTTGGGGAAATCCAGTAGGATTTTTTTAATTTTCCGGCCATTTTAAACTTAGGACAACTGGACTCTTAGCACAAGTGACATGGTAGCCATACAGCCTGCACCCGTAACGTTCAGCACACCACTTGGGTTCTAACCCTAGAACACATGCACCTGTATCCTCCTGACTGCCAGCTCGGATTTTTTGAACTTTGCACCCCTAGGACAGTTGCCCATCTTGAATTTTGACATCATAGAGACTGGCCTCAGGTCCACCAGCTTAGAGTTTATACTTGATCTGATTAATACAGGGACACAAAAACAACAGTGGTCTTAGCTCAGAGTTGCTCACACCGAAACTGAGTTTATTGTAGTCTCGCTCCCTGTGGTTATAGTAAAACCAACTGGTACCCTTAAGAAGTAGTAGGAGACCGTTTATTAGTTCCTCATTAGACATGACATCTTCAGGCTCTACTGAGCCGACTGTTCTCTGTCTTTTGACCTCCACAGTTTCGCATTGGAAGATTAGTGTGGAGTGGTTTCATCATCTCCACGTAGTATACACTTAGGGCCGTCTTCCTCTACACCCATTGCGTGTAGGTGTTTGGTAAAGTTCCTGTGACCCGTCATGAGCCCTACCTTGAGTCTGTCTCAAGTTAATGGCCACGGTTGGAGGAGTTACCTTGAAATATATTTTCAGCGTCATTGGCTTACGATGTTTTTATTTTTTGGGTCATACTCCAATATTCTGAGTGCTGCCTCCTAATCTAGCTACGTAGTTTTGATTTTACTAACGCCTTGGTGGTAGGCAGAAGAGGTTCCAGTCCAGCAAACGGAGTCGTCACATCTGTCCTGGCCAGTCTATCAGCTTGCTCACTGCCAATAATTCCTGAGTGACCAGACAACCACAGCATGTTTATTCTGTTGCTTTCCCCTAGCCTTTCAAGGGCTTCGTGGCATTCTAAACGATCTTTGATCTCGTTGCAGTGGCTTATAGATATTTCGGAGCTGTTTGGCTACGATCCTTCTAGCACCAATGCGAAGTCTTTTCCGTGCACACTCTGATAGCTGATATTTCCGCGTGCAGTACCGTGGCCAGCTTCCCTAGAAAGACTGCTCTGTCTAGGTTGCACCCAGCATACTCTAACTCCAGCACCTTCATCTGTTTTCGACCCATCAGTAAACCAGACTACTCTCCTGAACGGTATCGTGGTTCATTCTTCCACTGGTCCCTTTTTCCAATTGTTACACTGAAAGGTTTATTGAAGCAGCTGGAAGTTATTTTATGGTCCACTGGCACTTCACCCACCATTCCTAAATTTACCACATTCACTTTATTGGGATGAGAGTGTGGATATCCTAAAGGAATCCAGTTATTTCCAGTTTCTGACCTGTATGTCCATGCCGCTGCCTGCATTATAACCCAAAGGTGTAGTGCGTCCATTCCCAGCATGATCCCCATTCCAGTAGTGGACAAGCTGGTAATTCTACCTGTTTGGCTAAGCGGGCTAATTGCTGCACCTTGCCAAGCTCCTTAGCAGCCAGCTTCTATTCTACTTTATTCCGCTATACTGTAGCCCCATAAATTATCATAGGTCTTATTGAAGTGGTGTACATCCAGTGCATACAACTGGAAGTTAGACCCCAGTTCTTACAATAGGCCCTTCTAGTGCTGATAAGAACACGTTTTGCATTCTTTATACGGGAGGTGCATGACAGTTTCGCATCCAGGATTATCCCTAAGTAATAGGTCATTAAAAATAAAAAGAGAATTCACAGTCTCCGAAGAACTGAGATGTTGTATAAATTATGATCTCTGTTATATTTTGGCTGCTTTATCTGGAAAAATATTTGATACATATAGTTCATTTCTTCTTGTTTCACTTATCATTTGGTTTCTTATCTGTCTCCATCGATAGCGTGAAAGGTAGCTCTCTTACTTGCCATTACGATTTTCGAGAAGTTTTGACCATAAATGCAAAGGAAGATGAAAGTTTGATAAGTGTTCTCAATCTCTGTAGTATCGACATAACCATTTTCTTTGTAAGTCTTTTCTTGAGACCACAGATGTTGGTCAGAGAAGTTAATTTTTTTGAAGAGAGTAGCAGTAGTGTGTGTTGGACAGTCTGACTATACTGCGCAGTGGGGGCAGCATTATTTAAAAAGGATTTTTAATAATATATTTTGAGGAATACATTTGTGGAAATGAGATGACATGAATGCAAGAGTGTCGGAAGTGAAATTTTTAAGCTAATCGACTTTTTTATATTTCTAATTGTGTAGTTCCTTATTTTTAGAACGTTCTGTATCGTCAAAGAATACTGTAGAAATTTTATAGTGAAGCACATGGATTTGTTTGGTAGTTAAAGCAAGAGTCAAGGCAAGCAACTGTACTCAAGAGTGTTAATACGAAGTATTTTTGCTAACTTGTCTGAGTATGAGAACTTTATGTAAAAGTGTCTTGTTGTTATGGCTCAATGAAGCATAGTTTAACTTGGAGTCTTGTTCTCATTTATCAGTCATTAAGATTAGTTCCCCATTTTCACTTTCTTTCATGACTGTGTCTGCTTACTCGCATTGTACATCACGAGTTGTTTATTGAGAATCATTTTCTGAAAAATGGTAAGATACTGTCTTACACTGCATAGCAAATATGGCAAATGAAATTTGGTTTTGGGCAGTGAGTTCAATGTTCCTAACAGTGACAGGTTGCAGAGCAGACACGCACTCAGTGCACACAAGTATGCCAGTAAATTTAATTAACATCAAATCTCATGTCCATTGTAAGGCACATTGAGTGTCAGTGCTTTTGTGAAACTATCAGTATCAGTTCTGATTTTTAATACCAGTAAAAGATTTCAGTAAAATACTATCTTGTGAATTTTCAAGCAGTTCGATTAGACAGTCGGATGCATTTATTTTAATCTTCATTTACTCTCTAATTACAATAACAGTCCTGGTACAGTGATTGTTTACAAGACTAAGATTAAGGTTAGCTACATATTTATGGCCAATGTTTTAATCTGAGTCATTTGTTTTGTAGTCAAATCGTATTTCATTGAAAACGGATTGATCTCTCGCAGGCGAATTACTTAATGTATCGGCTTGTCGGGATTCCGCATCGTGTAGCGTGAGCTCCATATATTTTCCGTTCAAAATTAGGCTTTACGTAGTTCTGTTGCCCTGCACTGAAATGTACATATTTCGATATCAAAATAAGTTTTACGCATTTCTCAGATACCAACGAGACATTTACAAACATGATTTACGTACTAGCGGAAGGTGATTCTGTTCCACAATTTAGGTTAATTACATAGGATATAAACCTGAATTGGTTTTGTGTAATATTACTAATATTCCCTGCCCTAACCTTGTTTTTGAATGTATTTTACTGAATTGTGATCGAGGAGCGAAATTGACATTGGTGTTACTAATGCTGTGATGCTGTTGATCGGTGCTATTGCTGCAGCCATAAATTAATATTGCATCATCAATAAATGAGCTTGCAGGTCTTCCAAAGTTTGATTTTCAAAGTACGATCCATTTAAAGAAACACTGTTCTTCATTTCAAATACTAACTTTGAGATACTTACATTTCTTTCCACAGTCATGCACCACTCTATTAGTAACGGACCAACAATCACAGACTGCTGATTTGTAAACTCGTTCACGTCATTATGATAATTCCGTCTCCTCTTTTGGCTAATCATATGGAGAAATAACAATTAATCATTTAAGAAAGAGAGGAGGAATTATCCCTAGATGCTTCACTTCCCTACTCTGCTGGTAGAGTTTCATTGAGGACGTTGACATTCCAGTACGTGTGCTGGATTTGCTTCCTCGTAAATGGTACTATAACAAAATTCTTAAGACTGAAACTTATATCCTGTTTTCTGCACCAGTTGTTCATAATGTCTAGCACACAACGTGCCATTGTTCTAAAAACGCTAGCAAATTTGCCATGTATTAGAGTGACTAAAATGTCTGATTATGCTTGGAAAAAGTAGCCTCTAGTGTATACTTCTGCAATGAGCTCATTTATCACTAGGTTCCACAGGAGTGGGGTCAAACTCCGCCTTGTGGACTCAGTCTGGTGTTGTTGATCGCCATTTTCTCATTCATCAAGGTAACCTCTATCTTTCTCCCACTTAGTATGGTCTTCATCCATATGGTGGTCTCAGGGCCAAGCTCTTCTGCAGCTCTAACCATGGACTTGAAGGTCATATTGCTAAAATCCCCCACGATATCCCGGAAGATGCAGAAAACTGGTGAAGTGTCGTTTCACACGATTTACCTGATTTGCATGTAGAGGAACTTCAGTTAACCTCCTTTCCCTAACGTACACGTTACGCAGTTTTCCTAATGTCTTTAGAAGAAAGGAGGACAGACAGCTCAGTCTCATAGTCTTAGCCTTGGTATGATCAGTTTTCCGTGGCTTCAGAATGAAAGCAATTCTGACTGTCCTTCAAGCATTAGGAATTATTCCTGCTGCTAAGCTGACCCTTAAAAGCCTACATAGTAATCTAATTAAATCCTCTCCTGCTTATTTCAGTAGAATTGGAAACATACAGTCTGACCCTGGTGACTTGAATGGTTGAAAGATTCTTACCACCTACTGAATTTTTTTTAAATCAACATATTCTCTGTCAGATTTGCAGTTTTCCCTTTGATTACTTGTAATCCAGTGCCTCTAAGGGATTGACGCCATGTGTCCATGCATGTCCAAAGAAATTTTTCATCGTAATTCAGAAAGAAACAGGCACTGCAGCATCATATTTATCTGTCGACAACAGGCAAGCGACTTTCAAGTAAAATGTCTCAGCTCTATGGGAATGTACACTCCTGGAAATGGAAAAAAGAACACATTGACACCGGTGTGTAAGACCCACCATACTTGCTCCGGACACTGCGAGAGGGCTGTACAAGCAATGATCACACGCACGGCACAGCGGACACACCAGGAACCGCGGTGTTGGCCGTCGAATGGCGCTAGCTGCGCAGCATTTGTGCACCGCGGCCGTCAGTGTCAGCCAGTTTGCCGTGGCATACGGAGCTCCATCGCAGGCTTTAACACTGGTAGCATGCCGCGACAGCGTGGACGTGAACCGTATGTGCAGTTGACGGACTTTGAGCGAGGGCGTATAGTGGGCATGCGGGAGGCCGGGTGGATGTACCGCCGAATTGCTCAACACGTGGGGCGTGGCGTGAGGTCTCCACAGTACATCGATGTTGTCGCCAGTGGTCGGCGGAAGGTGCACGTGCCCGTCGACCTGGGACCGGACCGCAGCGACGCACGGATGCACGCCAAGACCGTAGGATCCTACGCAGTGCCGTAGGGGACCGCACCGCCACTTCCCAGCAAATTAGGGACACTGTTGCTCCTGGGGTATCGGCGAGGACCATTCGCAACCGTCTCCATGAAGCTGGGCTACGGTCCCGCACGCCGTTAGGCCGTCTTCCGCTCACGCCCCAACATCGTGCAGCCCGCCTCCAGTGGTGTCGCGACAGGCGTGAATGGAGGGACGAATGGAGACGTGTCGTCTTCAGCGATGAGAGTCGCTTCTGCCTTGGTGCCAATGATGGTCGTATGCGTGTTTGGCGCCGTGCAGGTGAGCGCCACAATCAGGACTGCATACGACCGAGGCACACAGGGCCAACACCCGGCATCATGGTGTGGGGAGCGATCTCCTACACTGGCCGTACACCACTGGTGATCGTCGAGGGGACACTGAATAGTGCACGGTACATCCAAACCGTCATCGAACCCATCGTTCTACCATTCCTAGACCGGCAAGGGAACTTGCTGTTCCAACAGGACAATGCACGTCCGCATGTATCCCGTGCCACCCAACGTGCTCTAGAAGGTGTAAGTCAACTACCCTGGCCAGCAAGATCTCCGGATCTGTCCCCCATTGAGCATGTTTGGGACTGGATGAAGCGTCGTCTCACGCGGTCTGCACGTCCAGCACGAACGCTGGTCCAACTGAGGCGCCAGGTGGAAATGGCATGGCAAGCCGTTCCACAGGACTACATCCAGCATCTCTACGATCGTCTCCATGGGAGAATAGCAGCCTGTATTGCTGCGAAAGGTGGATATACACTGTACTAGTGCCAACATTGTGCATGCTCTGTTGCCTGTGTCTATGTGCCTGTGGTTCTGTCAGTGTGATCATGTGATGTATCTGACCCCAGGAATGTGTCAATAAAGTTTCCCCTTCCTGGGACAATGAATTCACGGTGTCCTTATTTCAATTTCCAGGAGTGTATATAATGAATGTAAGTAGTGGGACAAGGCCAGCATCACTCCACTCTGCATTGTTGCCAAATTTATCGAAGATGGCGGCAATAGATGTAGTAAAGTCGCAATGATGGCATGATAGGAAGTTCAAATTTTGGCCAGAAAATAGACCAATTGCACTACCACCACAGACCTAACATCCTCCCCTGCCCCCTCCTCTTCTCTCCCCAAAAAAATGGCGGGAAGTTCAAATTTTGGTGGGAAAAACATCACTTTGGCTACCTCTGCTAACCTAAGAAAATGGTGGGAAAATTTTGGAGGGGAAAATTTTTGCAAGAAAAAAGATCACTTGGGCTACCTGCACTAACCTAAGTCATCCGACCATCACCTCCTCCTTGGAATTTGTGGGAAACGGACTCAGCCTATGCTGGGCTTTTGGATAGGATGGATGTAAGTCTTTATTTTGCAAGCAGTGTTTATATAACAATTTGAGTTGTCATAGGTGGTAGCTCCATCCACTGTGTTCATCATGAGGTATGGAGTCCAACTGACCTAGTACACAGTACATCCACCAGAGGGTACTGTCATCCCTCCTATGATGTATTCCAAGACGGTGGTCTGGGGAAAAATGGTGGGAACCAATAGGAGCACTACAGCTCAGTTGATAGAGATACAGAAGCTACACATACCATTACCGTTCCTTCAAGTGTATCTTTCCATATATGCCAACTATTTGTCGGAACCTGGCCTAGTTTGTATCATGGCAGGATGGGTAAAAAATCCTCATCAGAAGGGCTTTGTTGTCGGTGACTGGTCCTATAAAGATGCAAAGCAAAACCTGAAGAAGAAGAAGAATGGAATACTTGTTCCTGATAGTACACAAGCAATTCTTATAGGTCCATCCAATTGTGGCAAGACTAATGTCCTCATGACGCTGCTAACAAATGCAGATGGAGTCCGATTTGAACATGTTTGTGTACTCTAAAAAACACTGTTTCAGCCCAAGTATCAGCTATCACAGGAAATGACATTCAAGGTTTTTGTAAAGATATGTGGTGATTGCTGGAATCATCCACTGTGTGGGTTTCTCATTATTGATAAAACAAGAAGACTGAATGATGGTAGTTTTGTGTATATACGAGGTGCATTCAAGTTCTAAGGCCTCCGATTTTTTTCTAATTAACTACTCACACGAAATCGATGAATCTGGCGTTACTTCTCGACGTAATCACCCTGCAGATGTACACATTTTTCACAACGCTTACGCAGCGGCGAAGGCTTCTTTAGGAGTCTGTTTTGACCACTGGAAAATCGCTGAGGCAATAGCAGCATGGCTGCTGAATGTTTGGCCACGGAGAGTGTCTTTCATTGTTGGAAAAAGCCAAAAGTCACTAGGAGCCAGGTCAGGTGAGTAGGGAGCATGAGGAATCACTTCAAAGTTGTTATCACAAAGAAACTGTTGCGTAACGTTAGCTCGATGTGCGGGTGCGTTGTCTTGGTGAAACAGCACACGCACAGCCCTTCCCGGACGTTTTTGTTGCAGTGTAGGAAGGAATTTGTTCTTCAAAACATTTTCGTAGGATGCACATGTTACCGTAGTGCCCTTTGGAACGCAATGGGTAAGGATTACGCCCTCGCTGTCCCAGAACATGGACACCATCATTTTTTCAGCACTGGCGGTTACCCGACATTTTTTTGGTGGCGGTGAATCTGTGTGCTTCCATTGAGCTGACTGGCGCTTTGTTTCTGGATTGAAAAATGGCATCCATGTCTCATCCATTGTCACAACTGACGAAAAGAAAGTCCCATTCATGCTGTCGTTGCGTGTCAACATTGCTTGGCAACATGCCACACGGGCAGCCATGTGGTCGTCCGTCAGCATTCGTGGCACCCACCTGGATGACACTTTTCGCGTTTTCAGGTCGTCATGCAGGATTGTGAGCACAGAACCCACAGAAATGCCAACTCTGGAGGCAATCTGTTCAACAGTCATTCGGTGATCCCCCAAAACAATTCTCTCCACTTTCTCGATCATGTCGTCAGACCGGCTTGTGCAAGTCCGAGGTTGTTTCGGTTTGTTGTCACATGATGTTCTGCCTTCATTAAACTGTCGCACCCACGAACGCAGTTTTGACACATCCATAACTCCATCACCACATGTCTCCTTCAACTGTCGATGAATTTCAATTGGTTTCACACCACGCAAATTCAGAAAACGAATGATTGCACGCTGTTCAAGTAAGGAAAACGTCGCCATTTTAAGTATTTAAAACAGTTCTCATTCTCGCCACTGGTGGTAAAATTCCATCTGCCGTACGGTGCTGCCATCTCTGGGACATATTGACAATGAACGCGGCCTCATTTTAAAACAATGTGCATGTTTCTATCTCTTTCCAGTCCGGAGAAAAAAAATCGGAGGCCTTAGAACTTGAATGCACCTCGTATAGCTTGGTAAGTGATGTAAGTACATCAGTATACACTGCACAATGGATAATTTCGCGAACATGTCTAGCTCTCAACCCAAGAGAAAGGGTGTACATAGGCAAAACATTCGCTTGTACATGGATGCGAAAATTCAGGCTATTGTACATAAAGTTGGAGGTATGTGCAGGGAAGTAGAGACGTATTACAAGAATCTTCTGAGAATGATTAATGCATTAAATAAGTTTGTCAATAAAATCGGTAAGAAAGTAACCCACTTAACTGAAAAGGTCGAGGCTACTGAGGGGAAAATAGATGTAGAGTTCCTTGTTGTTGAGAAGGGAGAGTAGGCACATAGTAAGAGGAAGAAGAAGAGCAGATGAATAAAGCCTCACGCTACAGAGACGTCTGATTAGTATACACCGAGATGTCAACGAAGGAGAAAGTGATTCAGTCGTGGAAAGCGGTTTGGGAGAAATTACGGTTGCTAAGGCTAGGGCATATGGATCGACAGCAAACCCTAAGAGAGACCTTTAAGCCGATTACTGAGTCTCTCAGGCAGCTCTCAGCAAAAACAAAAACACATGATAACGATGGCGTTGCCATTGACAATTCATTATACATCACGTCCATGATCAGATAGATAGAACATTCAGCCTTGGCAGAGGGAGACAGTACATGTTGAGCATGCATCCTATACATGTAACTGATGACACAATACAGATTGGTAATAGACGGTTTGAGAGAACGCCTGGCTTAATGAATCTAATTTTCCTATGACCTATCAAAAAACCTATAGATTATTCAATTAATGGTAGGGAAATGTACTGTGAAATACCGTACATGGCAAATGTACATAAGATCACAAAAAGCCTGAGCAACAAGAAATATAAAACCATTACAAAACCAATACTTAAAGGTGAAAAGCTGGCCACTGTGGTCGAGCGGTTCTAGGCGCTTCCGTCCGGAACCACGCGGCTGCTATGGTCGCAGGTTCGAATCCTGCCCCGGGCTTGGATGTGTGTGATGTCCTTAGGTTAGTTAGGATTAAGTAGTTCTACGTCTAGGGGACTGATGACCTCAGATGTTAAGTCCCATGGTGCTCAGAGCCATTTGAACCATTTTGAATTTGAAGGTGAAAACAACAACAGCAGCTGTGGTGATTTTATTGATGTTGAGCATAAAGCAGTGAACAATCGTATCCCACAGTATATATATTATGACGTCCCCAACGAACTAATAGATCGAGTATGGCAGCTCATGACATCAGCTGCTACAGGTAATACATCTCTTTCGAATGAGGTTGTTTCAATAATCTCGGAGCTTAGAGAGAGAGGTATCATCGAATAAGTGTGGAGACAGTAGTTCGAGAACTGCACAAACCAGCACGCGAAACATATCCTTGTAGATAAGTTATGATTAAAGGTTTGGACGACTTATGGCAGGCTGATCCTGTAGATATGAGGGAATATTCACATGAGAATAATGGATTCAAATATATTTTAATGGTTTTTTTATATATACTCCAAATTTGCCTGGGTATTATCTGTTAAAAGAAAAATGGGTAGAAATGTCACGGATGTGTTTGAGCGTTTGACACAGACAGGGACGAATCGATGCTCATATAACATCCAAACTGATGACGGTGGAGCGTTTTACAATAGGTACTTTAAGACTGCGATATAGCGGTATGGAATACATCACTACTCAACATTCACTGGCCTGAAGGCAAGTATCTCATACAAATATATACATATCCTCCCAGAAATAATTGCTCAGAATAATGGCACCAAACATAGCACAATAAAAATGAGACCAACCTATTTTCGTGATAATGGGCTCATGGATACGCTGTACTATCGCGTTAAAATGCTGTAACCAGGCACACAAAAATTAAATGTAACTGATGTACGTGTCTCAAAACACAAGACGGCATTTCAGAAATCATACCTACCGAAATGGTCAGCAGAGGTATTTACAGTTTCAGAGGTGCAAAGAACAAATCCTAGAACTTATATCTTGAAGGATAGAAAAGGTGTAGAAACTGCAGCTAAACCGAGGAGCTGCAGAAAAGCTCCAAACCAGATGTGTTTCTCGTGGAGAGAGTCATAAGACGTCGGGAAAATGGAGAATTAGTCAAATGGCTTGGTTTTCGTACAGCACAAAACAGTTGGACTGATGCTAACGATTTGCTATATAATGCGGCGCACAGTCCACAACCACCGCACTTACATAACATGCATGCTAGGAAAAGCTTTAGAGGAGGTGGTGGCATTCCAGACAAACTGCCGGTGGAATTACAAACTCCGGGATATAACTATTGCGTACCTGGAATAAAGCTTCAGAAACGCTTGGCACAAGGTGATAAGGAAGATAATCTGCTCGACGAAGCTACATTGTATCCGCTGCAAATAAAGATCTCTCAAGTCGTCACTTTGCAGATAGGATGTTAGCTGGTAAGGCTAAGGCGATACGCAGAAGAAAGGATAATGGTATAGGTCAACGCCTTGCAGCATTTGCAGTTGATAATACCATGCGTGGAAAAATTAAGTTGGACTTAGGAGTGATGAATTTCAAGCGAGTTATGAACGCTGCACGTTGTGCACTAAGCAAGAAGGAGGAGAAGGGTGGGAAGCAGAGCTGTTTGAAGAACTGTATCCTAACAGCGATGTTTGCAGTTAAAAACGCTCTGAACCAGAAAGGTGTAGGAAGAAGAAGAAGAGGATAGGTTAAAGAACCTCGAGTTTTACCAATAACCAAGACGTTTGATGGTTTTCTTCCATTCCTCACTCAGCCCTCTCCGCACTCTCGGCAGTAGGGTCCCTCGCTGGTGGTGCTGCAGCTATTGCTCGAACAGTCAAGAACGCGAAATCCTCCCAAACGCAGTTAGAAGAGGCAAGAAGACATAACTGCATGATGGAAGCCACAGCCATATACTTGAAGAAAGGGCTTGATCTATTCATGAATTTCAAAAAAGCTCATTAGCGGTGCTATCAGATCAACCACTCACAAACAAAAGTTTGTTAGAAAGAAATTCAGCATTCCAAGATTCCGTGGTGTGTTTATAGGGGATACATTACCGAAGATTACGTGGGAAAATGGTGAATGTGGAATTTTGAATTTAGAAATTGCTGGAGGCACTGGTACTCACTGGGTGTCATATGTTATGAAAAATACGGATAATATTTACTATTTTGACTCATTTGGTGACCTGGAACCACCTGAAGAATTACAACAATAATTCACTCACAGAAGATGTGAGAAGTGGGACGAACTTCATTTTGGTGCATTTTGTTAGTGTAGGTTGCCTACATCAGGGGCAGGTATGCACTCAGGGGCAAACCTATTGTTCTCCTTTGATTGACAGGTACTTAACCTATAGTTCCGTTAAAAGGATCCTTCCTTTTGACTGACAGGTCCTTAACCTGTTGTTCCCCACCCCCTCCCACTCGCCTACCCCCTCAGGCAACCTCCAACCCACCCTCTACACCTCGCTGCTACAGGTACACTTTCAGGTCTGAGTTACTGGAATAGCCCCTCTCACTCTTATCAGTTTCATTGACTCCTTAATTAAATTGATCAATTAATTAACCTCTCCCCCTCTGGAAAACCCTCTCTACTCCCACCCTCCCTCCTGGAAATTGGTGGGAAAAAGACTCAGTTGATCGGACATTTGCAGGGAATTCGATTGCAGTGTATGGAATATTGTTTAAACAATTTAGATGATGTGTGTAATATTGTTTACTTAAACAATTTATGCTATTCAAGGTAATTTATGGAACACATGGAAACTGGTGGCTCTGTGGTGTAGGGGAAGGATCTCATAACAGGAAATTCAAGGGTATATTGTTTACTTATAAAAAAATTTGGTTTGCAGGGGTTGGAAACCTCTTGCTCATCTTTCTCAGCTGTTTGGAAAGATGTAGGTCCTGTAAGAAGTAATTACATGGGGCAAACATGTTGCATAACCTAATGTTTGGCACTGCACTCTAGGTGTCTTAACCAAATGTTTGGACTTTTGTCCACACTTAAAATATTGTTCTGTTAAGTGGCTTTCCATGTCACCACCATCCCCTTAAACTATTGTACCCTCTCTGATACAATATTAAGTTATTAGTTACGTCCTCCCACCATTTTCTGGTGCACTTTTCGAATTTCACACGCTTTTGAACGTCATTTCTGGTGCACTCTTCTTTGTCACTCACACTCTTAAACTATTGTACTGCATTTATAAGAATTATCCAAGTCAATTAGGCACATTAACCTAGTGGTCTGCACTTAACCTGCTGCTCTGCTCCATGTCACCCACCCACCCTTAACTACATATTGTACTGCTAACACCATGCTGATATAAAAAATTTATGCAAATTCATTTAATCGATATCCTTCACTTGCATGGGGTAGTACTTTTTAATTCTCAGCATCCCATTGGTAGGGGAAATCGATGATATAGTTTAAACCAAAGATCGCTAGTAAAAAACTCATCCTGCCACCCAACACCCAATGCCAATGCCAGCGACTCCACACATGCTGACAGGAGTCAGGAAGCACCGGCAGCCCTCACGAGGTGACAAACTCTGGGGCACGAGCAACCGCTCTCACACGGTTGCCGCCAGCATCCGGCAGGTGAAAGTCACGTCTATTTTTGGGTATACAGTTAGAATTCTTCGAGTGTTATACTGACGTAACATGTCTATGTAAATAAGGGCCAAGGCACCCTCTGGGCACGCACACCGACTCCGGACACGAGACGCCTCTGGGCCACACGCACGTGTTGACCATTGTTGGCGTGGTGCCTCTCTACCTGCGGTCCAACAAATACCTAATTGCCAAGCGACTCACCATCATAGCTGCAGATAATAGGTTGTCGGTGTTATACTGACATCACATGTCACGCTATAGAAATCTGTTGCAATGCTTCCCAGAATAGCACAGGGTGCATTGTTCCTAGCGATCCTATAAGGATATTTGAGACGCCTCCAGTCCCACATGTGTTTACTGTGACTGACCTTTACCTGCAAGTCCAGTGTCAAGTGAGATATGTCTGCATAACAGCTCACCTGCACAGGCGCATCTAAAAGGTTCTCAATGTTATACTGACGTCACATGCCTATGTAAATAAGAGCCAAGTCGACCTCTCGGAAATTGTAAACTGTTGCAGAAATAGTTAACAGTCGCTCCTGTAGGAGCTTTCGTAATGTCTCAACTTGTCCGCATGGAAATTCTTGTCCTAACAGAATCTGTTTACAAAAATAGCACAGAAGAACGCCGAATGCATTCCTCCTGATGGTCCTAAAGTGGCACCCCATCCATCACGTGTTAAACTTCCTGGAAATAGTTAAGTCCTGCTTTCAACAAACATCTCCAAAACTCAACCGTTCTCACCGCAATATAGAGGCTCCTACATCCTTGCACAAAGGATGTCTTGAGAGTGAATGGAGCATTATGATAGTCTCTTACTGAATTTACCCCCGTAATTACTGACGCTGCCAGCGTGGAAGCACTGTCCGCCTTTTCTTTCTGCAGATGAGACCACAATGCAGTAGCAAAATCCTCATCCTTCTATAAGTTCCCATTCTGTCTTTTATACTACATCGTGTTGCAGGAACAGGCGTCATTTGGCACTGACCTTACATGTCATGCACAGTTGGCGGAGCAATGACATGTTCCCGTTTCCAAAGAACGGTTAAAACACAGTCCTGTTGCACTAACTCTGCTTAGCCTGTTTCTACACGGATTGTAGAAGGTGGTAGATATAGCTTTCTCCAACTTCTACTCAGTTCCGACTTAAATTGGGACGATCACATGCCCAAAACTGCAGGGATGGTAGCGCTGAGTCTGAGGGGCAGTTGGAAGATACATAGGGACTACCTAAAACCATGTTGAAATTTTACTCTAATAGAAGAGTCCGAGAAAGGTGACTCGTTTCGAGGTATGAGAGTTCCAGAAAAATGATACACTAGCGGCAGTAATCACTAAAGGACTACTCCATAGGATCCACCACATCCATAGGATCCAGGTTGAATGGAAACGCTTTATTCCGACTCCCAGACAGCATTTCTACTGGGTAGCGTAACACTAGAGATCTGATAAGCCTGTGTACATTACTTACAACCTCAATCAGTACACCACCTACTGTTTGTGATCCTTCTCAACCTTCGCTTATAACCCCAGCCCATCAGAAATTAATAAGTTCAGATTTTCGCGAACGACTGCCTCCTATCCTGCTCGGCGGTATTCCAATACCATATCAGAAAACAGTAAAGAACTTGGGTGTAATTTTGGATGAGCATCTTAACTGGGCGGAGAATACAGTCGCAGTGTGCCGGAAGACGTCCGCTTGTCTCTATGCTCTCAAAAAGGATCGGAACGTATTTCCACAGGACTTGAAACGCCAGCTCGTGCAAGCACTCGTTCTACTGAACCTCCACTATTGTGATGTAATTCAACAAGGCATGAGTAGTAAAAGCAAAAGACGGTTAGAACTAACCATGAATGCCTGTGTGCGTTACACCTGCAACAATCGCCGATATGATCATGTTAGTGCTTCATACTCCCAGCTAGGGTGGCTGCGGCCGGACAAATTGCGTGACTACCGCACTCTATGTCTACTTCACCGACTCCTCGTCGCGCAAGCACCCCAGTACCTTGCTTCAGAGATTAAACACCTTTCATGCCATCATGATCGAAACACGAGCTCACTCTTATTTGGTATCCTAACTATGCCCACTTACAAAGCCAAAACTTTTGCAAACTCCTTCTGAGTTGCCGCTGTCCGCCTCTGGAACAAACTGCCCCTTACCTTGCGCAAAATTCAATCACCTGCTGCTTTTAAGAAGAAGCTGAAGCATTTCCTACTATCATCCTCATAACGTCTTCGACAAAGTTAATGTACAAGGCCAATCCTCTCCTCTGTCAAATAGCAAAGCTAGTGTCGCCTATCTTGCTCCATTCTCTTCTTCCTCTTCATCTATCTCTATTAGCCACCCAATCTTCTTTTCCTTTATACTTCCTTAACTGTGTTTCGCCATGTCTCTATTCTTCTCCTCCCTTCACCATCAGTCTCTCTCATACTCCCTGCTGCTAGCACTCCTATCTAAAATCTGTCTCTTTCATAATGTCTAATTATAACAGTACTTATCATCTACGAATATAAACACTATATGTATGTATTTTTCCAAGTGTGTCTTTGTAATTGTTTATTTCACTTTTTGTACTAGGTGTAGTTTAACATGCCTACTAAAACATATGAATGTAAAATAAGTAGAATGCCTGGTTAGATGTAAGAGAGGGCCTGATGGCCCTAATCTTGCCAGCTTAAATATATATATATCGTAGAACCTCTGACATGGCATTGAGACAGAACGCATTACAAATATTGGAGAAATATATAGCGGGAGCATGAGGGAGTTGCAAATACTGGTTTCATACCATGTTTCTTAGCCGAATCACTTTCTAAATTCGGTGATTTTATCACGTGGTTGCATCACCTACGTGTAACCACACTGTTGGTCTGATAATATACTCTCTGGCGATCACCGTCAATATTCAGTGTTGCGGCACTATAAAAGGCTAGTATAGCTTTGAACATGGATACTAGTATGGACTTGTAGAATCATGACCGATTGTGATAATAATATGGCCATTACGATCGTGTTTTTTTTAAATATATATAGCGGTTTTTAAGACGATTACGCCTCTTTTTCTTAGACACAGTGCTACTACTCGCTAGAAAAACTTATGAGACATGTTCACCCATCGCTGATTTTCGGTCAGTATTATTTCGTATAGCTAGCAATCAGTAATTGACGAAGTATTATATTTAGCAGTAGGGGATGCGTGATAGGTTCAGCTTGAGCATCAGGCTTGTAAAGTATTTGTTTGTGTTCTGACATGTGTAAAGGAAATGACTATGTCCAGTCGTAAGGAATGAAAGGATTTAACGTGGAATACTGTGATAGCAAAGGGAAGAGTATGTCAAGTCATAAGAATGGTGCAGTTATTTCTATTTCCAGGGCCACAGCCGTCAGCAGGGTAAATTTCCGATACTTTTCTCAACGTCGAATGTCGTTCAATTGAGACTGCAATCGTAATATTTAATTCTAAGTTTACCGATCAAATATGCAGGACGATTCTGTCTAGGGGTGCGTGGCGCGGCGGTGGCCTGTGGCGGGAATGATATACGTTTCCTGCTAACGGCAGGAGCCATTCGAATGGAGAGGCCTATTGGGATGCCTTGTACCACTACTGATGTACAAATACTGGTTGAAGACAGATGATTGAAGACATATGGAAGTTTGGGTCTCTCCGTGAGTCATGCGTGGATAACCAAATGGTGAGGTGACTGCTCACAATAATTAGGAAATGTAGGCTCGAGTCCTAGTCTGGCACAAATCTTCATTGTCTTCATTCCATTGTGCAGCTGTTGTGAATACATTTAATGTGTCCTCAATAAGTTTTGGTAGCCAAATTGATGCCTTTGCAGTCTTGAAGAGCTCAGCCGCTGTCTTGACCAGCAGTTTGGCCTCCTCTCATGCAGATGTCTGGAGCACCTGCTCTTTAAGGCACTCCCCTCTCCCTCATAGAATAAGATAAGTGCAACTTTGTCGATGTAGACCATCCTGGATATGGAACCTGGAATTGTGTTCCCCCCCCCCCCCTACCCAAATCTTCTCAAAGAGAGCCGTCTGCACAAGATCCAACTAACGTGAAGTCCCTGTCAGATGACCACCACGCTGAAAACCAAGAGTGTAGTACTATAGGTCCGTTTCTCCATTTTCTGCCTTGGATTTTTCTAAGAAGTGGGATTATTAGACTCCCCCTATGTTCTCCTGTTCCCTGTCCTAGAGGTAGAAGGGGTCTGATTACTCCCTTCACTCTTTTTTTGTAGGTCTTAGGTTCAAGAGCGTTTAGTTCCCTCCATGTACGTTTATGAAACTATTCTTTACCTTCCTTTTCTTTTTGTTCTTTGAAAAAGTTTCGTCTCTGAGCTCCAGACAAGGATTTGATCTTGACATGGTCGAACTTCGCAGTAACTGTTCCCAATTCTTGGACTGGTCTATAGCTTGATCCAATTGTGAAAGCGGCCTCCATTGGTTCCAACACTAATGCTTGGATGTTTGAGGTCTCACCAAGTCCCTCAGCGTTTGTTTTGTATTTCATGTTCTCTGTTTTGGTCCCAGAAGTATTGAGAACCTATACTGAGTTGACAGAAGTCATGGGATAGGATAGACACATGTACAGATGGCGGAAGTATCGCATACGTAAGATATAAAAGCGCAGTGCGTTGGTGGAGCTGTCTTTTGTGGTCAGGTGACACATGTGAAAAGGTGCCTGATGCGATTATTGCCGCACAGTGGGGTCTAACAGAAGTGAAATAGTAATTGGAGCTATATACATGGGATATTCAATTACGGAAATCGTTAGGGAATTCAGTATTCCGGGATCCATCTGTCACGAGTGTGCCAAGAATACCAAATTTCAGGCATTACCTTTGACCACTGACCATTCACTTAACGACCGAGAGCAGAGGCGTTGGTATAGAATTGTCACTGCCAAACGACAAGCAATACTACGTAAAATTCATAATTTTATATAACGTTGTTGGAGAACAGCGATCTTCATTGTCATAAAATTATTTAAAAACATTGTTGTTCTCAGCTGGTGTTAACTTCTGACCAGTTTCGGCCTTTTAATTATGGACCATCATGAAAGTTTCCACCATCTGGAAGACAGTGATGGCGCCTGACCCGCTTTGGAGGTCTCAGTCACTGTAACTGATCAGTTACTGTGTCTGATCAGTTAAAACGCCAAATTTGGTCAGAAGTTAACACTGGCTGCGATCAAGACTGTTTTGAATAATTTTACTACATTAAATAGCCACAGAAACCAATGTTGGACATGCAGCGCCTCTCCTGGGCTCATGAATATATTGGTTGCACCTTAGACGACTGAAAAACTGTGGCCTGGTCAAAACTGATGGTAGCATTCGAGTGTGCGCAAACTCCAAGAAACCCTGGACCCAAGTTGTCAATAAGGCACTGTGCAAGGTGGTGGTGGCTCCACAATGGTGTGAGCCTCTGGTCAAACTCTACCGATCATTGACTGGAAATGGCTATGTTTGGCTACATGGAGACCATTTGGAGCCATTCATGGACTTCATACTCCCAAACAACAACAGAATTTTTATGTATGGCAATGCGCCAACTCACCAGGCGAGAATTGTTTGCGATTAGTTTTAAAAACGTTCTGAACAGTTCCAGTAAATGATTCGGCTAACCAATTCATGAATACCATCCAGTATTTAAGGGGTAATTCGTGCACAAAATCCTACACCAGCAACATTTTCGCAATTATGGACGGCTCTAGAGGCAGCATTTCTCAATATTTCTGCAGGGGACTTCCAACGACTTTTTGAGTCCACGCCACGTCGAGTTTCTGCACTATACCTGGCAAAAGGAGTTCTGACACGATATTAGGACGTATCTCATGTTTTTTGTCACCTCAGTTTGTTTAGTCAAGACCATAAAAACCCACAAGGCGTAAGCGTAATTACTCAGGGAAGTCGTCTGGTATCCCTGAGGCACCCATTAATGACGCTTCTTTCCATGTGCCAAGCATCCCCTGGCATGGATACCATCACGTCTTTTCTTGGGTATTTTGGGTTCTGGGGAAGGACTCTGGGAGTAGATATTGGAGATATGGCCTATTGTAGGACTCTTTGCGTCTGGTTTATCTGCTGGAGCCTGTTCGGCATAGGAGACCCTGTTGGTAGTTGTGATAAAGCCAGCATAGCTCTCAGCTTCACCCAAACATGCAGGTCTCTCCGCCAGCATGGTGCATAATTCTACAAGTCGGTGTCCTCTGATATGATATTGCGCCTAATACAATATGACTAGGTTCCCCATCTTTGATTTTTTAATTTCCTACCATTTTACACTTACTACAGTTGGGCTATTTTGAATGTTCTGACAGTTTACACGTAGGAGAACTGGCCTATGTTTACAGGAGAAGGGGGAATCTGGGATTGTTGCATGGTGACGTAATACTTGATGTCATAATGGAGGGGCAATGTGGCAACAGTGCAGGCTTCACTTGTATGCACTAAATCCCACCACTCATCAAAAATCAAAAAACATATAATGGCTATCAATTCAACTAAATATCCAGGAGTTACAATTGTTGTTGTTGTTTTCAGTCCAAAGACTGGTTTGATACAGCTCTCCATGCTACTCTATTCTGTGCAAGCCTCTTCATCTCCGAGTAACTAGTGCAACCTACATCCTTCTGAATCTTCTTGGTGCATTCATCTCTTGGTCTTCCTTCTCGAGCCACGAGTTTTATCCTCCGCGCCTCCCTCCAATATTAAATTGGTGATCCCTTAGTGTTTCAGAACTTGTCCTACCAATCGATCTCTTCTTCCAGTGACGTTGTGCCACAAATTCCTCTTCCACCCCAATTCTATTCAGTATCTCCTCATTAGTTATGTGATCTACTCATCTAATCTTCAGCATTCTTCTATAGCATCACGTTTCAAAAGCTTCTATTCTCTTCTTGTCTACACTGTTTATTGTCCACGCTTCACATCCATACAAGGCTACACTCCATACGAATACTTTCAGAAAAGTCTTCCTGACATTTAACTCTATACTCGATGTTAACAAATTTCTCTTCTTCAGAAACGTTTTCCTTGCTATCGCCAGTATACATTTTATATGCTCTCTACTTCTATCATCATCAGTTAGTTATTTTGCTGCCCAAACAAGAAAACTCATCTACTACTTTAAGTGTCTCATTTCCTAATCTAATTCCCTCAGCATCACCTGATTTAATTCCACTACATTCCATTATCCTCGTTTTGCTTTTGTTGATGTTCATCTTATATCAAGATTTTTAATTCTTCTCTCTGGATTTTAATTCCTACTCCAAATTTTTCTTTTGTTTCCTTTACTGTTTGCTCAATATACTGTTTGATTAACATCGGGGATAGGCTACGCCTGGCTCACTCCGTTCTCAACCACTGGTTCCCTTTCTTGCCCCTCGACCCTTATAACTGCCATCTGGTTTCTGTACAAATTGTAAATAGCCTTTCACTCCCTATATTTTACTCCTGCCACCTTCAGAACTTGCAACATAGTGTTCCAGTCAACGTTGTTCAAAACTTTCTCTAAATTTACATGTGCTATAAACGTAGTTTTGCCTTTCCTTAACCTATCTTCTAAGATAAGACAGTATTGCCTCGGGCGTCCCTATATTTGTCCTGAATCCAAACTAATCTTCCCTGAGGTTAGCTTTTATCAGTTTTTTTATTCTTCTGTATTTTGCAACCGTGACTTATTAAACTGATATTCATTAATTTTCACACCTGGCAGCACCTGGTTTCTTTGCAATTGGAATTATTATGTTCTTTTTGAAGTCTGAGAGCATTCCACATTGCAGATGGAAGAGTTTTGTCATGGCTGGTTCTCCCAAGGCTCTCAGTAGTTGTAACGGAATGTTGTCTACTCCCGGGGCCTTAATTACAATTGCGAACAACTTAAACTGAAACCATCACCTAGGAAATTTTTCGGGAAGGCAAACAAAAGACTGCTTTTCATTGTCGGAGCATTTAGGAGATGCAACAAATGCAAGAGAGTGCATCCATTGCGCTTGTCTGTCCTCTTCCGGAGTATTGTTGAATGATATGTTACCCGTACCAGACAGGACTGACGGAAACATCGAAAAAGTTCAAGAAGGGCAGAGCGTTTTGTATTATAGCGAAATAGGTGAGAGAGTTTTGCGGATCTGACACGCGACCTGGGGTAACAATCATTAAAAGAAAGGCGTTTCTCGTTGTGATGAGAGCTTTTTATGGAATTTTAATCATCATCTTTCTCCTTCGGATTCGAAAATATTTTGTCTAGTCTCATCTATATAGTCTCACCTATAAGAGAAATCGGACCTCTCACGGGTAGATTTAAGTGTTCCTTTTTTTCCGCGCGCTGTTGAGTGGAACGGCAGAGAAACAGTCTGAAAGTAGGTCGATGAACCCTCTGCCAGGCACTTACGTGTGAACTGAAGCGTAGTCATGTAGATGTAAATCTAGAACACGAATAATGTCATGTGCATACCACACCAATGGAACGAATGGGAACTAAATACAAAGAATTCTTTCACTTAGTAGCAATCTACAGTGCGTACAAAAGTCCCATCAGGAATGCAGCAATGTTCTGAGAGATTGAGACTGGTACAGCACAACGCAGTATCCAGTGATCTTGTGAGAGGCGAGGGGTCGCATGCTAGGCGACTGGTCACAGCTGCACGATGGTCTGCACTTTCGTTTGACGTCTCCCCACTCACTCTAATAACTTTGATAGCATTTATTCGTAATGTAGAGTGAGTAAAATTCACGACTCAACGAGACACGAAAAGTCCCTTTGAGACTGCTCAAAGCGATCAAGACATCAGATCCTGAGAGTAATACTAATAGTTTTTACATTGAATATGCAGCGGTACCATGTCCAAGAGACTCGCAATTGTTTACAAAAAGAGAAAAATGAACTAATGCGCAGCATTACAGGCCGCTATCGCTAACACCTATTCGTTTAGGATTCTAGATCATACACTGCTGGCCACCGTAAATGCAACACCCTGAAGGAAGCATCCGAATCAAGTGAAATTTACACCATGGGTTTGCAGCGATGAGATATGCAACTGATTAGAATTTCAGCGCAGGCGCACACCACGCGCGCCTGTGGCGCCACCTCATAGCGCCGTTTAAGGCTTGGCGATTTCGACGAGTGTACGTTCGGCACGTGTGTTTACTTTGTGGTTGTTTCACAAGACGATCAGTTATGCCTCGTAGACAACAGCGAACATCTTTTGATCAAGTATCCGAGTTCGACAGAGGAAGGATAGTGGCTTACCGAGATTGTGGATTATCATACAGAGAAATCGCTAGTCGTGTTGGACGAAACCAAACAACTGTAATGTGGATATGTGACCGTTGGATGCAGGAGGGT
This sequence comes from Schistocerca piceifrons, assembly GCF_021461385.2. NCBI lineage: Eukaryota > Metazoa > Arthropoda > Insecta > Orthoptera > Acrididae > Schistocerca > Schistocerca piceifrons. The sequence goes on from NC_060138.1 coordinate 776,933,733, forward strand.
ACGACGGACCGATATGGTCGATCGCATTCACCTCGGTGCACCACTGCACGTGCTGATAGGCAAATTGTGCGCATGGCAGTGACGGATCGCTCAGTGACATCCCGAACCATAGCACAGCACATTGCGTCTGTAACGCATCATCCAGTGTCTGCGCGTACCATTCGACGCCGTTTACAGCAGAGTGGTCTGTCCGCAAGACGTCCATTGCTTCGTCTACCATTGACGCAGAACCACAGACGTCTCCGTCGCCAATGGTGTGATGACAGACGGATGCGGACGGCAGAATGGAATGACGTTGTCTTTACTGACGAGGCACGCTTCTGTCTGCAGCACCACGATGGTCGGATTCGAGTGTGGAGACACCGTGGAGAGAGGATCCTGGACAGCTGCATTATGCACCGCCACACTGGTCTTGCACCGGGTATTATGGTATGGGGCGGTACTGGATATTACTCTCGCACGCCTCTAGTACGCATTGCCGGTACTTTAAATAGCCGGCCCTACATATCCGAGGTGCTGGAGCCAGTTGTCCTTCCTTACCTTCAGGGCTCGGCCACAGCCATATTTCAACAGTATAATGCGCGACCACACGTGGCACGCATTGTCCAAAGGTTCTTCGTCAATAACCAGATTGAAGTGCTTCCCTGGCCGGCTCGCTCTCCGGATCTTTCGCCGATAGAAAACATGTGGTCCATGGTTGCTCAACGAGTGACCCAGATTACATCCCCAGCTGCCACACCAGATGATCTTTGGCAACGTGTGGAAGCTGCTTGGGCTGCTCTACCCCAGGAACACATCCAACGTGTCTTTGACTCAATGCCGAGACGTGTGGCAGCGGTGATCAACAATGGCGGCTACTCTGGCTACTGATTCCGGCAGGAACCACATGTCACAGACGTCTGTAAACGTAATCATTTGATACTTGGTCAACATGTTATCTACAAAATAAATCTTGTTGTGCTACCTCTTGTCTTTCTTGGTGTTGCATTTACGGTGGCCAGCAGTGTATATTAAGCTCAAACATTGTGATGTTCCTGGAGGTAAAGAGGCTTCTGACGCAGAAAAAGCCCAGGTTCAGTGAATACCGCTCATGTGAAACAGAGTTTGCGTTGTTCATACACCATACTTGGCAAATACTACACACATCAAAAAAAGTTTTGCATTACCTCGGTTCCGAGAGTTCTGGAACCTGTACAGAAAATTGGAATAGAGATCAACATAAAGATCATTTTCGCCCTTTTTATTGCTCTTGAAAACAGCACACTGCATGTTGTACCACCATACAACGAGACCTTCAGAGGTGGTAGTCCAGATTCCTGTACACACTGGTACCTATAATACCGAATAGTACGTCCTCTTGCATTGATGCATGCCTGTATTCGTCGTGGCATACTATCCACACAATCTCCAAGGAACTATTGGTCCAGATTGACCCACTCCTCAATGGCGATTCGGCGTAGATCCCTCAGAGTGGTTGGTGGGTCACGTCGTCCATAAACAGCCCTTTTCAATCCATCCCAGGCATGTTCGATAGGGTTCATGTCTGGAGAACATGCTGGCCACTCTAGTGGAGCGATGTCGTTATCCTGAAGGAAGTCATTCACAAGATGTGCACGATGGGGGCGCGAATTGTTGTCCATGAAGACGAATGCCTCGCCAATATGCTGCCGATATGGTCGCACTATCGGTCGGAGGATGGCATTCGCGCATCGTGCAGCCGTTACGGCACCTTCCATGGCCACCAGCGGCGTACGTCGGCCACACATAGTGCCACCCCAAAACAGCAGGGAACCTCCACCTTGCTGCGCACACTGGACAGTGTGTCTAAGGCGTTCAGCCTGACTGGGATGCCTCCAAACACGTCTCCGACGATTGTCTGGTTGAAGGCATATGCGACACTCATCGGTGAAGAGAACGTGATGCCGATCCTGAGCGGTCTATTCGGCATGTTGCTGGGCCCAACTGTACCCCGCTACATGGTGACGGGGTTGCAAATATGAACCTCGCCATGGACGTCAGGACTGAAGTTGCGCCTCATGCACCCTATTGCGCACAGTTTGAGTCATAACACGACGTCCTGTGGCTGCACGAAAAACATTATTCGACATGACGGCGCTGCTTCAGATTTCCTCCGCGAGCCATAATCCGTAGATAGGGGTCATCCACTGCAATAGTAGCCCTTGGGCGGCCTGAGCGAGGCATGTCAACGACAGTTACTCTCTGTATCTCCTCCATATCCGAACAAAATCGCTTTGGTTCTCACCGAGACGCCTGGACAATTCCATTGTTGAGAGCCCTTCCTGGCACAAGGTAATCATGCGGACGCGATCGAACCGCAATATTGACCGTCAAAGCATGGTTGACCTACAGACAACACGAGCCGTGTACCTCCTTCCTGGTGGAATGATTGGAACTGATCGGCTGTCGGATCCCCTCCGTCTCATAAAAAAAAATGGCTCTGAGCACTATGGGACTCAACATCTTAGGTCATAAGTGCCCTAGAACTTGGAACTACTTAAACCTAACTAACCTAAGGACATCACACACACCCATGCCCGAGGCAGGATTCGAACCTGCGACCGTAGCAGTCCCGCGGTTCCGGATGCAGCGCCAGAACCGCACGGCCACCGCGGCCGGCCCTCCGTCTCATAGGCGCTGCTCATGCGTGGTTGTTTACGTCTTTGGGTGCGTCTAATGACATCTCTGAACAGTCAAAGGGACTGTGTCTGTGCTACAATATCCACAGTTAACGTATATCTTCAGGAGTTCTCGGAACCGGGGAGATGCAAAACTTTTTTGATGTGTGTATATGCAGGTGAACAGTCTGATTCGGTCTTTCTAGTTTTCCGACTGGCTTTCGCAACTGAACCACATTGCCAACTGGTAAACAAAACACGATTACACCCATTATTTGTTCACAGATATGCAATTGGAGCCAGAAATTTATGACTTTGTACGCGACACTGTGTGGCACATGGGGCCTTTCAAATGAATGACCGTTAATACTCTAGGCATAAGTAACGATTCATCAGATGGGGTTCAGCAGCAATGTCACATTGTCCGTTGACGACGTTGCTGTCTGATGGAAAGTATTGTTGTTGCCTGATCATAATGAGATGAAAACTGGGTGAAAATTCCACTCGATATAATTATTGGTGGCTCCCTCTCAATCTGATTCAGTACAAGATAATTCTTAAATCACAGACAAAGGACCTGACCGTACCTGATTACAATATTGATGGGAGGTTTCTGGAGTCCGTCACCTAATTTAAATACGTAGGGGCAATATAAAGAAGCGATGTGAAATGGGATGAACACGTAGAAACAGCAGCGGAGTAATGGATAATGTCGCACAGCCGAATAGTAATTAAGCAAAGGAGAAAATTTTTTTTCGGAACCGACTTGGACGATGCTAAATGGAGCATGCTCATTGAGTACACAACGATGGCGTAACCAATGCCAACACTCGGAAGAGCCAAAAGACAAACAAGCATGGAGCTCATTGCTTTAGACTGCGAGAGAGAACGTCAGGAACAGCTGACTGAGCGCTTACAACAGTGCAGAGCAGACACTATGTTGTTCTGCCAGCACGGCCACATGTGTAGTAACTACACCAAGGAACGATGCAAGAACACTTTCAGCCATGCCTGGCGGAGTGACACGCCAGTCTCCGGACCATGCTATTACGAGGCTGCGCACGGCAGACTGGAGGCTGTGGAGGCTGCGGCGCTGACCTCAGACTACGCCATGGGCTGCGCCAGCGGATTCCTCGCGGGGCGCTGACGCGCTGCCCTGCCCCTCTGTGCAATGCAGGTACACCACGACTGCTAGTAGGCCGCATTGGAAAGAAGAGTGATTATCAAACTCTCGAAAGTAAATGACTGTCAATTGAATGATGTCTCATCAGCACCTTGCCGCACCACAGACTACTGCACCTCGACACTTCCGGTAGACTATCCTACACCTATGCAGGAGGCCGCATCTAGCGGGCTCGTACGGTATGTTGGGGAGGGGGGGAATTCTGGGCAGATGAAGAGCATCTGTGAACGAAATCACATACGATACTCAAGAGCGACCAATTTTTGCGTGTTGCTCTAGGCAAGAGGCCCGATGGCATACATCGAAAAAGAATTCAGAGACGTGGTGCTAGGAACATAGCTTGTCAGCATAGCCCATGCAGAAGTGTAATAGAAATGCTCAAGAAACTTAATAATGAATCCAGAATGAAATTTTCACTCTGCAGCGGAGTGTGCGCTGACATAAATCTTCCTGGTAGATAAAACTGTGTGCTGGACCGAGACTCGAACTCGGGACCTTCGCCTTTCATGGGCTAGTGCTATACAATCCCCCCCTTTTTTTTTTTTTGCATTTTGTTCGTTGTTGATCGCTGTGTTTGGTCGTTGCGGACATCACATGACATCCGTTCAAGTTCGTTGTAGATCCTTTCACTCAGTTTTTTATTACAGAGGTCAACCAGCTCTCTGACCGAACAACCATCTGAGCTACCCAAGTATGACTAACGGCCAGTCCTCACAACTGTTCTACTGGCGGAAGTAGAGCTGTGAGGACTGGCCGTGAGTCGTGCTTGGGTAGCTCAGATACTGCCGGCATGATAGCTCAGCGTGTTCGGTCAGAGGGTTAGCCTACCCTCTATAACAAAAAGACTGAGTGAACGGATCAACGAAGAACCTAAACTTCTGTCATTGGAGATGAGATAAAAAAAAGATGGTAGGGGTCTATGGTAGTGAAACATGGACTGTGGGAAAACCGGAACAGAAGAGAATCGAAGCATTTGAGATGTGGTGCTATAGACGAATGTTGAAAATTAGGTGGACTGATAAGGTAAGGAATGAGGAGGTTCTACGCAGAATCGGAGAGGAAAGGAATATGTGGAAAACACTGATAAGGAGAAGGGACAGGATGATAGGACATCTGCTAAGACATGAGGGAATGACTTCCATGGTACTAGAGGGAGCTGCAGAGGGCAAAAACTGTAGAGGAAGACAGAGACTGGAATACGTCAATCAAATAATTGAGGACGTAGGTTGCAAGTGCTACTCTGAGATGAAGAGGTTAGCACAGGAAAGGAATTCGTGGCGGGCCGCATCAAACCAGTCAGTAGACTGATGACCAAAAAAAAAGGGGTCTAGAGCACTTGCCCGTGAATGGCAAAGGTCCCGACTTCGAGTCTCGGTCCGGCACACAGCTTTAATCTGCCAGGAAGTTTAATAATGAATATCTCAAAGTAAGACGGAGTTTTTCCTTTCACATCCAGAATTTAGAGATCCAATAGTCAACGAAAACTTCCCGACATTTTCGCTGTTTCTGTCTACAAGATGAACCAGAACTCCACTGACAAACTTTTAGAAGTGTTAACACGGACTAAGACACCAAAAAAATGCCTAGTAAACATGGGCTCTAAAATTCGTTTCTTACGGCTGAAAGGTGAGTGTATATTATTTTATGGAACATGGAAGATGTTATTATTACAAAAGAAATATTATCCTTATGCGCTGAATGAGATGGATATACGATTTTAAGAAGACTTGGATTTAAGATGGCGGAAGAACAATTTTTACTTTACTGCAGCAGCACTTAAGTTAAGCATTCTCGGTTCAACACAGATATCAGACCAGTAATTTATTGCTATTTTGATAAGTTTTGTAACAGTCATTGTCAATTAATTTGAAAAGAAAGCATTTAATAATTAGTATGAGGACTTAAGCGTTAGATAAATTTTCATGTTGAGTCACATTTTTGTACATTGTTCAAAAAGTGTCTCCGCAGTGCCGTATGACTGTTACCGCGCGTGCCGTATGCTGCAGTGAATATATCGAAATGAAACTCAGTGAAATGCAGGTTATTAATTTATTGTATATTCATTTTTACTTACAAATTTTCACATTAAATGTTGAAAGTGTCCCTCCTGTTGTTGAATACACAATTCAATTCGTCTAATCATGTTTCCAAACTGCAGTATCCACAACTCGAGCATGGATGTGTGTGATTCCTTAGGTTAGCTAGGTTTAAATAGTTCTAAGTCTAGGGGACTGATAACCTCAGATTTAAATAAAGTCACAGGCAAATGGTAAACTGTTCATTAAATAAAAACAAAAGTATGACAAAATATGAGTTACTGATACCGTGTTCATTTGCTGTGTAAATGCGGAGAATACGATATTCTGGCAAACGTTTGCGTAATAAAAAAGATAGAAAAACGTAATAAATAAGAAGTAAAATAGCTACAGAAACGTAGCTTTCAGAGGCGGTAGCTATCGTGCAATGCTATTACCGGAGGTAACGTTTGTTGAAACCGCATGAAGCGATTAAAAATTGTTAATTCAGAGAGTCTTTGTGTTAATGATTATTCGCTATGAGATAATCACTACTGTAGTTTCAAAGATATTGAGATATTGTTGTGACATTGGATGCACCTTATTTCTCTGAGATCGAAATGTATTCAGATATGTACCAATATTTGATGTGAGTTATTGTCGAGTCTCAAAGAACAGTAGCTTAGCCATCTTTAAGACTGTCTGACAGCGCGCCGTTTCTTGAAGCACCTCCCGCACAAAGGTCATGCAAGTAACAGCCGTCCAGGTTCCCAGCTGAGGGATGTTCCCCGTCTCCGGTCCTCTGCTAACGCACGTGGCTCGCCTGCAGAGGCCGAGGCGGCCCGCCCGACCGCAGAGCGCTCCCGGCCCTGGGGCCTCACGTCTTCGCCTCAACTCGCACCTGTTCTGGGCGGGCGATTAGCTCGCCTACGTACCCGCAACGTTATACCAGACATATAACACACATACATCCATTTTTATAAAATGTGTGGATCGCGTGTAGTTGTTATCGCAGTTTCTCGTCATGTCTCTAAATCACAATTTGCGATAATGAATGCTGTACAAACCTAGAGCATTAATGTAGGATCATACATATGCATGGTGGCGTGCAAGTTTCAACGGCTTCAATCACCATTATAGATTCGTCCAATAAATGCCGAACGAGTAAATAAAAAAAATTTTTAAAGGACAAGTTACCTCCAGTGATCGTTTCATTCAATAATAAAAACATATAAATAGTTCCCTGAAATCAGCAGCAAGGTAATAGACATAAAACAACGTGTGTGTCATACTAGATGACTTCAAAAAGTAAGTTACACACATTATGGCAAGCCAAGTAACTTTTACTGAACACTGCATTACATTTCAAAGCGACACGTACACAATATACTTTTCTTTTTAACATAGTCATTAAGTCTCTGTAAACAATTGCTGAATATTCTACCAATGGTTCAATTTCTCGACAGTAGAAATCCGCTCCTTGGTCCAGGAGCAATTAGAGAACAGCTCCGTGAATGCACTCAGTGTCAAAACATTTGCAACTGCTGCGAATCAGTTCCTCGATTACCTGGACAATGTCGTTTATGTCGATGTCGATGGCCTCCCTCCCTGATCAGCATCATTCACGTCATATTTTTGGCACCATTCCACTGCGCTTGGACGCGACATTGCCTTTGGTCCACACACACGGCTAGAATTTCACGGTGAATCTGAGCGGAATGAATACGATTTGTCCTCAAGACTCATACTGTCCCACGTCACTGCTGCGTCATTTCATTCTCACACTGTGATACTTGTGTTATTCCGCAGCAGAAGTGTGCCTGCAAGAAGCCCAAAACATCTACTCTCTTCTGACTATGCGCCACTCTTGTTGCGCTATGAGCACAGCGTGGGGCGACATGTCTAACTTACGTTTTGAAGTGCTACTACTGTTAATATAGTGAAGTACGTGAAAAGGCGCTAAAACTAAACTCTGCCCGAACAGGCCATGAAAGCCCAACAGTACCGACCGGCCGCCGTGTATCTTCAGCCCATAGGCGTCACTGGATGCAAATACACTCCTGGAAATGGAAAAAAGAACACATTGACACCGGTGTGTCAGACTCACCATACTTGCTCCGGACACTGCGAGAGGGCTGTACAAGCAATGATCACACGCACGGCACAGCGGACACACCAGGAACCGCGGTGTTGGCCGTCGAATGGCGCTAGCTGCGCAGCATTTATGCACCGCCGCCGTCAGTGTCAGCCAGTTTGCCGTAGTATACGGAGCTCCATCGCAGTCTTTAACACTGGTAGCATGCCGCGACAGCGTGGACGTGAACCGTATGTGCAGTTGACGGACTTTGAGCGAGGGCGTATAGTGGGCATGCGGGAGGCCGGGTGGACGTACCGCCGAATTGCTCAACACGTGGGGCGTGAGGTCTCAACAGTACATCGATGTTGTCGCCAGTGGTCGGCGGAAGGTGCACGTGCCCGTCGACCTGGGACCGGACCGCAGCGACGCACGGATGCACGCCAAGACCGTAGGATCCTACGCAGTGCCGTAGGGGACCGCACCGCCACTTCCCAGCAAATTAGGGACACTGTTGCTCCTGGGGTATCGGCGAGGACCATTCGCAACCGTCTCCATGAAGCTGGGCTACGGTCCCGCACACCGTTAGGCCGTCTTCCGCTCACGCCCCAACATCGTGCAGCCCGCCTCCAGTGGTGTCGCGACAGGCGTGAATGGAGGGACGAATGGACACGTGTCGTCTTCAGCGATGAGAGTCGCTTCTGCCTTGGTGCCAATGATGGTCGTATGCGTGTTTGGCGCCGTGCAGGTGAGCGCCACAATCAGGACTGCATACGACCGAGGCACACAGGGCCAACACCCGGCATCATGGTGTGGGGAGCGATCTCCTACACTGGCCGTACACCACTGGTGATCGTCGATGGGACACTGAATAGTGCACGGTACATCCAAACCGTCATCGAACCCATCGTTCTACCATTCCTAGACCGGCAAGGGAACTTGCTGTTCCAACAGGACAATGCACGTCCGCATGTATCCCGTGCCACCCAACGTGCTCTAGAAGGTGTAAGTCAACTACCCTGGCCAGCAAGATCTCCGGATCTGTCCCCCATTGAGCATGTTTGGGACTGGATGAAGCGTCGTCTCACGCGGTCTGCACGTCCAGCACGAACGCTGGTCCAACTGAGGCGCCAGGTGGAAATGGCATGGCACGCCGTTCCACAGGACTACATCCAGCATCTCTACGATCGTCTCCATGGGAGAATAGCAGCCTGCATTGCTGCGAAAGGTGGATATACACTGTACTAGTGCCGACATTGTGCATGCACTGTTGCCTGTGTCTATGTGCCTGTGGTTCTGTCAGTGTGATCATGTGATGTATCTGAACCCAGGAATGTGTCAATAAAGTTTCCCCTTCCTGGGACAATGAATTCACGGTGTTCTTATTTCAATTTCCAGGAGTGTATGTAGGGGAATATGGCCAGCACACCGCTCTCCCGGCCGTATATCAATTCACGAAACCGTAGCCGCTACTTCACAATCAAGCAGCTCGTGAAAAGATGCAGATGTCACATTAAACGAAACCCCAAGGAACACAAGCCGTGTAAAAGTGGCATGCAGCAAGTTTTTACGACAGTCAGTACCTAATTGTAACCGACAGACGCCGCCTGTGCTGTCTGGTTACGTTTTGAGCGCTCCTACTGTTGCCGAGACGTGCCCTCTCGCCCCGGACTGAAGGGTGAAAGCGAGTCGCTACCAACCCTACAGGAAACGTCAAAGTTTAAGGGGCGTTCAAAAAGAAACGAGCCGTAGTCTGGGATGCGCAAACCAGTGACAGGAAGGTAACGTCGTGGACTGTGTAACGAGGTGTGGTTGCGACCAGGGCGTGGAAGTTCACAGCCCGTCGCTAGAGGCCACGCATACATGTCACAGGACTACAGAGAGCTACCAGCAGCGTGCATCAATCGTTCAACGCTGCAAGTCGCATTGCAAATGGAGGCGTCAAAAGAAGACCAAAGACGTGTTGTTCGTTTTCTGACAGCAGAAGGAGTGGGAGGAAAGGACATTCATTTACGAATGTCGCAAGTGTACGGCGAACACTGCATGTCACTTGCAAGGATCAAGGCGTGCCACAAGCGCTTCAGGGAAGGAAGGGTGTCGTTAGCCGATGATGCACCGTCTAGAGCACCACACTTCATTGCCGAAGACATCGTTTAGCTGGTGGATGCACTCATTACCAAGGACCGCCGAGTGACAGTGAAAGCCATAGTCGCCATAGGTGGATTGAGCGTCGGAAGTGTTCACACCATCATGAAAGAACGACTGCACATGGGCAGAGTGTGTGTCCAATGAGTTCCCCATAGTTTTCAACCACACCAGGAAGCATGTCGAATAACCAACTGTCTTGCGCATCTGCAGCACTATGCTTGGGAAGGGAACGCGTTGCTGGCACGAGTGGTGGTTGGATATGAGTCATGGTGTCATCACTTCCAACTAGAATCAAAGCGACAAAGTCTCTAGAGGAAGCATCCAGGGTAATCACCATCAAAAAACGCCAAGACCATCCACACGAGTGCATGAATGGTTATGTTGACGTTCTGAGCCGGCCGGTGTGAGCGAGCGGTTCTAGGCGCTTCAGTCTGGAATCCTGCCTGGGGCATGGATGTGTGTGATGTCCTTAGGTTAGTTAGGTTTAAGTAGTTCTAAGTTCTATGGGACTGATGACCTCAGATGTTAAGTCCCATAGTGCTCAGAGCAATTTGAACCATTTGACGTTCTGATTCACTTCATGCAGCACAGGACAACAGTGAATGCCCAGCGTTACTCGCAAACCTTGATCACCCTTCGCCAAGCGATCAGATCAAAACGACCAGGCTATCTCACATATGGGATCATTCTGCTCCACGACAGTGCAAAGCCTCATACGACCAACGCAGTTGCGGCACTTTCAAATGGGAGGTTCCCGGCCATCCTCCATACAGTCCAGACCTCTCTCCCTGTGATTATGCCATTCATTCATTCACTCATTTCCGTGTCTGGTCAGCATTTCCAGAAGGTAGCAACTCGGATGCCCTTGTTGTTTCCCTCGATCAGGTCATGTGTTTTGCAGGGTTGTTCAAGTTGAGGACAAATGAGCAGGTGGGTTGGGTCTTGTGTTGTTCCGCACTCGCAGGATGTATCTCCATCAGCTGGAAGAATGCCCCATTTTCGCTTGTTGGTCTTGCAAAGAGGAACGCCCACCCTAAAACGATTGAGCGATCTCCAAATAGGGTAGGGGAAGTCATTTCCTGGAGCTAGCTCTTCCTTTACAGAGATATCAGGTGATAGCTTATTCTTCCACGCCAGTTTTGGTGCCCTTAAAAAGGCTCTGAGTGGCAAACGATTCACCTCGGACGACGACGTCCAGCTGTACATGTGGAACTGGTTAACATCGCAGGCCCGGGAATTTTATGAGACAGCCATTCACCGCCTTGTGTCGCTGTGGGACAAGTGTCTCAACAGCCAAGATCAATACTTCTAACGTACAGGTGCTGGTTTCTGTAATTGTGCCTCCGGCTCGTTTATTTTTGAATGCCCCTTATATTATGACATGGCGCTACGAGACATTTCTCCGCCTCGTTGACCTCCAGCTTTTCTTTACAAGCTGATCTAATCTACACTTCAACTGCTGTTCTTGCTTTTCTCTTTCGGAATTTGTCGAATATATCTTTAGTCCTGATTGTACGCTGTTGAAGCCTCCGCAGCATCATTCGGATGCATGGTCCTATATAATGCTCGAGTTTTATTGAGTATGACGCCTTGTGATTTAGTGAAATGACGACTTACTGTAGCAACAACTATATGGCACTCTGTCACTGGAGATTTTATGCGCTACGATTATGTAGGTTACCCTGTACGCAGTGTTGCACTATCTGCATCCCTAGCCTTGCATTCTTAATACGACGTACTCTGTACATTTCCATAATGTTTTATGTGTAGTGTGTCGGTTTGGTTCCTTTTGTGGTTCTATTAATTTTATTTCTCGACAGTTGCACCTTTTTATTGTTTCTATTTCTTGACATCTGCATATCACGTTTCATGCCTTGCTTTTATTGTTTGCTCTGTCCTAGGCCTGTCTTAGCTACTGTTGTGCATGGTATTAGCGGCATTAGTAGCGGATGGCGTTTGCGAGGAAACGTAGGGTTGCGGCCGCGTTGTTAGCTATGATTTTGTCGGTGGTCCTCCCGCCCACGGTACTAGTACCGATGGCTGCCACTCTCTGACGTATATGTGTATACAGGAGTGTCACTGTGGATCGCGCGGCAGTCTTTGGCGACTCTTGCTAGGCTTGCACGATATGCGGTGGGCTGGGCAGTAATATGATAAGCTACTTTTGTGGGCCTCAAATTGGCATTCTACGGCTTTTGTGCCCTCATTTTAATTTCTTAGGCCCATGCCACACGTCTAGTCGTTCGCAGTTGGTTCATAGGTTACATTAGGCTGACAATGTGTACTGAGTTGCTGTTACATTCATGTTTTTTTTTCCGTTAGTGTCCGTTTACCCGGTGCGGTTTGATTGAATATTGAATCAGAGAATCTTTTCATGCCTCACCCGCACAGGATCTAATGTGCTACTTGATAAATTAGCTGGGTTCTTTCATGACTGGTACGACTGTTTCATATGCAATCAAGGTATAACCTGCCGTTCACGTTTGTATGGGGCATTTTAATGTTAAGCATTTTCATGAAGAAGCCCTCTAAGTTTTCTTTCTTCTGTTTTTTAGAGCGCCTACAGATGGGATTTACATCCTGAAACCCTGGTCGTGTGTACGATTTTATCCAAATAAAGGATCCGTCAAGTACGGCTAGGAGTGTATTTATTCGCCATCAAAAACTTTAGCAACAATTGTGGATGTCCTGCAAAGAGTATACTATACAAGGTATGTTGTGTGTCTTTTATTCTATGTAACATGTTATCCCATTGATGTTGATTCAGCGTCTTTGCAGTACTCGAATTTCTCGTCGTTTCCTCTTGTCGGTACTTGTAAATCATAAATTGAAGTAAATTTTTAAAATCTTACAAGTCCTATCAAACGTTTGAAAATTACGAAATATTCGGCACACTTAAAATTCCTGTTCTTAATTGCATAATCTGACGATATTTATTACGTTTATTTATGGATGCATTTATAAAATAATGATATAAATTGGTGTAGATTCACTTGTCTAGAAAATTTGTAAACTCTTTGGAATATTTTTAGTACCGCAGAATGGATTGGTAGTAGGTATGCCTCTGATGTGATTGGACGTGTTTTTATGTTTGGTAATAACAATGCAAGTTTCGATTTTGAAGTGAAAATTGTAAAGACAGTGTGATATAGAAAACTGTGAAAGAATAAAAATTATAGAAACGGAAATTACTCCTCAGGCAATTCTTCCAAAAATTATTACGTCAATTGGAATCATGAGACATATCAAAATTTCAGCTTCAAGAATCAGCCCCTAGACGTGAAAACTGGAGCCAACTACGAGAAAAGAAGATAAGTAAAAAAGTTTATTGTAAATCTTACTCCTCTTGAAGCTTATTAAGAGTATTTTATGAAGTCAGTGACAATCAGCAAATGATTCAAATGGCTCGGAAGTACTATGGGACTTAACTTCTGAGGTCATTAGTCCTCTAGACTTAGAACTACTTAAACCTTACTAACCTAAGGACATCACACACATCCATGCCCGAGGCAGGATTCGAACCTGCATCCGTAGCAGCAGCGCGGTTCCAGACTGAAGCGCCTAGAACCGTTCGGCCACAGCGGCCGGCGACAATCAACAAATGAGGGAGGGGTGGATTACAATCTACACTTCTGAATGATGAAACCATTTTAAAGACCAACATAGTTTGTCAATTATATTATGCAAGGTGCTTTCATTACACCATGTGTGACATTACTGGACAGTTTCGGCAAGTGACCATTTTCACAAGTATTGCGTGGGTCATGCGTGATAAATATGACACAAGCATTACTTCTGAAAATGGCCACGTGCCGAAACTGGCCAGTAAAGGCCTACATATACATGGCGCAATAAAGATATGTTGTGTAATTGAAGTGACTTCCTACGTTGGTTTTTAAAATGGTTTCAACATTCAGGCGTCACGTCGAGGCTGTAGACCCACACGTGAAGAAATTAACAACTACGCTACTTACACTGCGAAGTAACGACACCACCATTTTGATAACAAACGTGGCTGCCGTTCTACACTCACGAGAGTAAGTTCTTTCAACTTTTGGGACTATACGTGGCTACTCGAGTAATACGACTGCTCCTTTCCAATTCCAGGAACGTACCACGCTTGAATAAAAGTGCAAAAGTTTGTGGTGAATCAAACACATCAAAATCGGCAGTGTAGAATATTTTGCAACTGCTTGACTCGGCAAATCCATGGGCGTTCTCTTACACGGAGAAAATATTAAACTTGCAAGAACGTTATTGTGTTTCACGTACGTCAGTGCAGGTGTGGGCAATCTCCCAGTAGCGTTACACGCAAAGCTGTGTGCCATTGTCCCGACAGCAGTGCGAATGGATCACAATAAGAGACGGCATACAAAACGTACCAAGCGCCGTATCTTAGCTAACAGCAAGCTTTACAGCCAGTAGTTAGAGCCAGTGGAACAGAACAGACTTCGTTCACATCTCGTCGCGGGTAATTGCTACCTCTATTGCCCCCGCGCTGCTGATAGAGAGGTCTTCTGCTGTTCTTTGTTACGCAACGATTCCCGCAATTATCTTCTGCAGAAGCTTCACATAATGCTATTGTACGAAACAAAACGCTTATAGGTGCTCGGACATCACTATTGCAGTTGGAATTTCAGCCTTCTGCTGTTAAGGACTCTATACAAAAGCGATTAACTGGCGGCATTGCAATGGTCACCGAAAGTGAGCAGTAATTGAATTAGGTACTTAATGACAAAGCGCGTGTGTAATCTGATTTCTATAATATGAATCTAAACAAACAGTAAATCTTTTAGCATAATGGTGTAGGCCTACATAAAACGAGCAATCGCTGTATACTTGTTTGTTAAATTTCAACAAGGGACTGTTAAAGAGATGGACGAATGCTGCTATACCTTAAAGAAGGAAGGTGCAAGAAAGACGTCATAAAAGGAGTGTCAAGGGCAAAAGGGAATTCTGTTCAAAGAAACAAAGGCTAACATCTGAAACAGTAATCCCTGAGAACAGAAGGAGATTAACGAAAAGCTGTTTTTCCCGTGTGTGTGTGTGTGTGTGTGTGTGTGTGTGTGTGTGTAAAATGCGGACAATGAAGAAGGCAAACTACTGAAGGTGAGATAAACTGGCAGAGTAAGAAATGCGACAGGTCAACGAGAAAAAAGGCTCTTAATAATGACCATAATGAATCGAAAAGATAGAAGTGAGGGGTTCCCTGGAAAAACGACTTCACGTCATTTTTTCGTTTCGTGCAGTAATTGCATCTGCATGTGTGCTCACAAATTATTATGGTTCTACGACAGTCGCAACGCCTTTAGAAACATTTGACGGTCGTGTGCTGCTCAAAGTCGTTGTTCCACTGACCGCCGTACTCAGTAGAGAACTTCAACACCGCTTGCACGTGTGTTGCGTTTACGCTACGCTGACGCGTATCTGTCAGCGACAGGATGTCCGTACCGTGTAATTTACGTTTTCCAACGTCACATAGGAAGTAAATAGTGACTGTAAACAAAATGTGGGAAGTGACTTTGATAGTATATCCACTACAGTTTGTGGTTATGAGAACGCCCTAATTGGAAGGAAACGTAAAATTCAGAAATGGAAGTGGAAGAAAGAGCTCGCGAAGGAGCAGAGAAATTCAGGACACTGTTATGTTTAGCCGAAAATGGGTAAGAAAGCCCGTTCTAAGAAATTTGCAACCAGTAAGGAACGCTGCGCAAAGGAATGCTGTCTAAAATACGCCCAACAGGTCAAGAACATATCCATGAACGAATCTGGGCTTTAGGTGACAAGAACACGTAAGATACAATGGCGTTAAGTTTAAGTGAAAAGAAAACACCATCTACAACACCTCATGCATCTAGGTCTGGTCGGAATCGTAGCGCCACCTATATACACCATCCAAAATGCAGCAATAATAAGACAGTAGTCTGTAAATCCCTATTTCAAAGTATCTTGCAAGTTGCCGAAAGTCCTTTGAAAACAGTATTAACGGCGTTTGAACACTGCAAACTTTGGTACTACCTCCTTGTCACGACAGCGTTGTAAAAAAGCCAGATTGCTCAGCAACTGAGACTGTTTCAGGCGCAGCTTCTCCAGGTGACGAACGCTGCGCGCTATATCCTCCACGTAGAGGAAACTAATATGGCTACCAAGTCTTTCGCGACGTATTTCTTGAACGCCGCGAAAGACTTCGTAGCCATAACAGTGTTAACGGCGTTGAGTGCTACTGCTCTTACTGTAGACGACAAAAGCACCAGACCGCATGATATTGCAACAGAAATTTGGGACATGGTCCGCTCTCATTGGGACCAGTTTCCATCCAAACCATCGCATTATTGTCAGGGCAGGTCCGGAAGGAAATATTTTGGCAACTCTGACCTTAGTGTTGCAAAATTATTCACATCAAAAAAATGGTTCAAATGGCTCTGAGCACTATGGGACTAACTTCTGAGGTCATCAGTCCCCTTGAACTTAGAACTACTTAAACCTAACTAACCTAAGGACATCACACACACCCATGCCCGAGGCAGGATTCGAACCTGCGACCGTAGCGGTCGCGCGGTTCCAGACTGCAGCGCCTAGAACCGCTCGGCCACCCCGGCCGGCTATTCACATCATGCAGAGATCATTTTCTCCATGAAACGAAAGCGGTACTCCATATGAAGTATACAATTTGTCACAAGTTCTTTAGGGAGAATATACCGTATTCGTTTCGAAACCAAGAACTGATACCTGTGATTTCTGCTGGCAGTGTGAAGTCATATTGAGTATCAATGCGAAAGCTCTTCATAAAGAAGAATATGAAGAACACACACTAAAGGCTGCGGAGTATAATAAATTCAAGGACAAGTATTTGAGATCGGCCAAATTCAGTAACAGTGCTCGAGTTTGATTACGCACAGAACCTGCCTCTGCCTGACTGAGCGTTACTGCGCAATTCTGTAGGAGGCTACTGAGGCTCTTTGTATTTAATGTTCACTGCCGCAATGATCCGTCAAGTGCATTTTATTGGTTTTTCGAATGTCCAGCAAAAAAGTATTCAGAATCTGTTTGATCCTTTCTATATGGCTTCATAAGTAGGAAACTCCAGGAGCCAAACAATATTAAGACTATTGCAGAATCAAACAACACAACCATACAACACGTACTTCCAGCTCGGGGACAATCATACAGCCAATGTGATCTATGTGGAAAAATACTAAGGAATATTGAGAATACTGATAATGTGCTCCAATATATTTCAGTGCTTCAGGGCTACAGAAAGAATCCAGCACCCTTTGAGATGGTGAAAGTAGTGGACATTATTGAGGACTGGGTATCAGCTTTATCACCACACTACATAACAAACCACAAAGAAGAGACCCTATTTGGAATACAAAAATACGTCATTTTGTTTTACAACGGAAACGCATTTTCGGTCTCGTCTACTTGTACAGGAATATTCAGTCCTTACCAAACAAAGAAACGAGGACGTACATCGTCATTGCGGAAGAAGGACATGGTGATGGCGAAGTCGTCTCATCCTGGGGTATGGATGCAAAGAAGAAAGATATCTTCGCACTTCTTAAGTTATTTCGAGACGACAACGCAGAAATGCATCTGCGACAGACAATGACTGCTCTGGATACGAAACAGACGGTAGTAGCCACGCGTAGACTGTTGCAGATCGTTATTCAGGACGGTGTTGTGTCCTCTGTATGTCTGTAATCGAATAAATACATTTCTTTCAGTTTGTGGATGATTATGTTAATACTGGTTTTTAATGAGGATTATTATGTGTTACCTTCGTTGGTATATATATAATGCTTTCAGGAACAACTTTACAGCGTACTGTTGCTTTGAAAACTAATTATGTTGGTCGAATAAAAATATATTTTGTTGCTTTACGGTCTGAGTACGCTACTTTTATATTTGACGACTGTTTAATAGTCAAATATGGAAAATGTCGTTTTCTCGTTCGTGTTACACAGTGATCTACGGAAAAACAACTTACGTGTGGTACTTATGACGACTGCGATTCTACCCTGTCACTAAGTATCGCCAAAATACCCGAAAAGTACCGTGTTAACTAATGCAGTCAAAATCAAGTCGTATCTAAATAGACGTTTCTCCAAATTTTACTTCCCAACACAATATCTGACCGTGCATTTATCCCAGTTTAGCATAGAATAACCACATTAAATAACATTGAATAACACTGACAAAAAAATTTGCTTCTAACATCAATAAACAAAAGAATACCAAAGTTGAGTGATGAACCCACAATTTTACACGACTCTCATTCAAAGTAATCACAACCCGTGTGGTTTGACAGCTAACCACCTTTGAATTACCCACTATAGAATGTTAGCACCAATAGCAAGCGAGCTTCACTGTCATTGGTCAACGTTTAGGAAATTAATGCCGGACGCCCTTGTCCAAGTAGCAAAACATTACAATACTTCTGGTAAATGTGACGGCATACGAATTTACACATATACCCTCCAAAAGCTGTAAAAAAATATACATGCAGTGGCAGCGGATTTAAAATGTAAAAAAATTGGAAATAATTGAAAGGGAAATGGCTACTGCTAAAGAAAGTCAACAACGTCTACATAGAACACACCACTTCGTGGAGAACACTTTTATTCTAAAGAACACCAAAGTTATGTGAATGTCAGCCAAAAGTAAAAGAAATTACAAATTAAAATTGTTTGCAATAATTTTTGAGTCTTTGAGAGGAGAGCGCTGCTTTGAAATCTTATCTTGTGTGTTGTGACGATGGTCGCGACATCGACGGCAGTTGGCTGGTCCTGGTGAAACGCTGAGATCTGCTCCCACGGTCGTGTGATTGCAGCTGATGATTTTTCCTCGTAATCGGGCGGGCGGTGGTATTCATTAAGCTGCAAATCTGATAACAGTGGCGTTTTGCAGGCCACAGGCTGGTCGATGTATTTGTTGTTACAGATGTCCATATGTGCACAGTTTTAATGTTTCTGGCGCACACAATTTAAGTTTACTTATGTCACACACAAAACTTGTCGACCACGAATTCTGTAGAAAATCAATTCCTATTATGAGTGCCGCGATCGCGAAAAACCGTCCTGGGCGGGAATGTTCTCACACACAATAGACAGTTCGCATAAGTTCAGAACGACTGTTACTGATTATAGGCATCCGGCAAGTTCACAGTACTTGAGTGTACGAAAACACAGTCAAAATACAAGCACAGTTCAATTCACAGACACAGAGCTACAATACCGTCCACTCTCGGTTGCATTGTCATAGTTACTTCGTCTCATGGCACAGTCTCAGTATTTACTTCGCCCAGTTTCTACACTCACTATTATCATATCACGTCCTGGTGTAAAACAGTCATTAAAAACGTACATCGCTTGCCACTAAACTCAGTCTTCACCAGCTAGTAAAAGTCACGACTCCCACAGTAAAACATGTGTCCGCCTCTCTAGCTACCCAACAACACATCCCCCGCTTTGTTGGATCGATTATCGATATTGCTCTCTCTCAATACTCTCGCCCACAGTTTATACAACATCAAAGTAAATTACATACGTCTTTACACAACTGTTTTCTGCCAAACTTATTACAGTAAACGATGAACAAAAAAAATTAAAGCTTTCCACAATCAATAAACTCTAAACATATTTATCTACTTACAGAAAAGAAATAATTTCCAGTTACATATTACATCTAGTGCGCGACAACATCAAAGATATATGAACAGACGGAAAAAAGGATAAAAAACAAGATAAATGTATATCTATCGCAAATAAGGATGTCTTCACATACTGTATTATCAATTCAAATCAGTATGTAAGTCCTACATAGTATACTACCGCGTCATTTATTCTGAAACAAAAATACGTAGTTTCAATCGGACTGAAATTTCGTCCATGTACGAGGGATTGAAGTGAATGAAAACACCACGTCAAATAGTTGACGCTCTGTTTCTCGATTTCCATACATCGTAATTAAGTCGTTGTTCCAGTGAACGTTTCAATTACTGGATAAATGTTACAACGTGAGTCACTGTTGAACGCACTGACTAAAGAGATGGTGAAAAGAAATAGTGACGAGGGCTGGTGTAGGGATGAGTGTGCTGGGCAGATCGTTGATGATGCGGGATGCGGCAGTCATACAAAATATTGCGGGAGAACTGCATCAAACTAAAGTCAGAGTCGATACCCAAAACTGTATTCAAAACTGGCTAAGGAATACTCCACTACACTACATTGGTAGCAATGAAGAAGCACATTTAAGAGTACAAAGGTCTTTTGATTTCCTCCTAAAACAGGGTGTAACAGGGTGACTAAGGACGGCGTGGTATATAACATAACATCAATAGCTACTACAAGTTGTATGTTTTGAGGTTGGTTGTACCTCCAGGAATGTGTGGCAAGACCATGCCATTAATGCATATTTTACCTTGGGCAGAATGCCAGGTGCTGAAGTGTTGAAAAAATGGTTCAAATGGCTCTCAGCACTATGGGACTTAACATCTGAGGTCATCAGTCCCCTAGAACTTAGAACTACTTAAACCTAACTAACCTAAGGACATCACACACATCCATGCCCAAGGCAGGATTGGAACCTGCGACCGTAGCAGTCGCGCGGTTCCGGGCTGAAGCGCCTAGAACCGCTCGTCCACCGCGGCCGGCTGAAGTGTTGATTTGTGGACTCTATAGAGGGGTGGCATATACCGAAGGACACTGTCCCCTTAATCGTGCAGTTACATCTGTGCAGAAAATACCATGCCAAAAGATTTGTGATCTGTTTCTGGGGAGAATATTCAGTGCGCGGAAAAAAACAGCCAACACCCTGATGTGTTTACATGTTAAGATACTACAAATAAATAAACTTGGGGTTTGGAAACGTATGGGGAGCAAAGATGAGGGCACGGTAACAATACATGAGAACTTTACAGACTTTCTGTGAAGGCATTTCAAGAATGTAAGAATGTAATGTACCCACTGCAAAAACGTTGGACAAATCAAATAGAGATAAAATGGAATTGCTTCAATCACAGGAGCTTTTAAAAATGTCACAGTCTCTCACATCAGAGTAGAACAATTTTCCCCTTTACCCCTTTAACTACTAACCCTGCGAAAAATCTCCAAAGAAAAAGCAGTAAAGAATAAATATCACAAAACATTAATTTTTTTCACATGTGAAAAAAGAGCCACACATTTGTGGCGTACAATCGTCAGAAATAAATTTTGTAGTCCTATATCCCTTAGTTGTGAGTAGTATTAGGTATATTGATAATTTTTACTTTTTGAACTGTCTGACTACAACTGAACGAAACACATATTTCGTGCCATACGCGTTTCGCCGTTATTCTGTGCAAGGCATCTTCAGTGGCTTGGAATATGTACATATTTTTACTATTTAGTTTACATTTTAGGCAATATGCCTATACGTTACAAACAGTTCTGGTGTTTGGTTTTTGCTGTTATGTAGTAATATTTTGAATAGTACCTACAGGTTTTCTACATATTACGCTTCAAAATGGCTCTGAGCACTATGGGACTTAACATCTGAGGTCATCAGTCCCCTAGAACTTAGAACTACTTAAACCTAACTAAACTAAGGACATCACACACATCCATGCCCGAGGTATTACGCTTCTGTTCCATTTTTGGTGCCGTTCCTCTTTTTATAAATGGCACTTGCGGTTTTTTTTCCCACATTTCACAGTCCTAGGAACTGAACATTTGTTTTGATGCAATGTTTTGGTTTGTGTCGCCGACTGTCGGATGTTATTACCGAAGATTGAATGTTATTGCCAACTTCCGAGTGTAATTTTTGAAGTACTGTGACCTGTTTGTGTATGCATTTTGTGTGTATGTGTGTGTGTGTGTGTGTGTGTGTGTGTGTGTGTGTGTGCGTTTTAGTGCGATATAACTTTTTTTGTGGCTTTGTGAGTGTATGTGTGTGTCCAGAAAGCGAAAGGGGGGGGGGGGGGAGTGATTTTTTTCTGCTTGTTTGAGAGGGCCAATTTTTAGCTAATCATTTCTTTCATTAAGTTTAGCAGGGAACCTGTGCTAATGTGTGTTTGTTCATTTATCACATGTTTGTTTTCAGCGATGGCTTTTTGAATGTGGAAGTTTTCTTGAACTTGTTTAAGATGTTTGTCATGGTTGCTTATTCTCATTGTTTTCATTTCTTGTTCAATGTTTGTAGGAAGGTGGTTATGGTGTTTTAAATGTTCTGCGAATGTGGAATGGTTTGTTTCGAACTTCAAACACCTAGTATGTTCTTTGTATCGTGTTTTAAAATTCCTGCATGTCATGCCTATGCATACTGCATCACAACTTTGTCGTTCAAGTTTATATATTCCTGATCGCTGGAATTTAGCTCTCTTGGTAGCTGGTTGGCTTAGGTGTGACTGGAGGGTTTGCCCAGTCTTATATGCTATTTGGAAGCTATGTCTCTTTAGGATGGTTGCAACTCTGTGTGTTAATTTATATGAGTAAGTCATAGCGTACCATCTGGTTCTTTTTTGTGTGTTGTCATTGTGTGTGTTTGTTGAGTGTGTTTGTAAATTTGCAGCTTGTAATTTTTCTTGTATTCTGGAAGTAAATGTAAAAGATGTGGGGAAGCCCCGCAGCTACAGAAGTAGTTTGGTGTAGTAGAAAAGGTATCGTTGGCGCGAAAGTGGCAACTCGTCCTTTCTGACAGTAAAGGAGTCTGGGCTGAGCATCCTGTGGTTAATACCTCGCTAGCAGTAGCGGATCATTGTGGCTCATAATATTGGGGTTTTGAGCCCAGAAGAGTTTAAGAGCAGTATTTATGGGCCTCAGATGCTGCATTTGGTGATGCTATTATCATGACATGGTTTTTGGCCCTATAATAATATAAATTCGACGCCATGGAGATATGTAACAGGGCGAGACACACAGTATTGCTATGATTACACCGCTGCCAGGTTAATAGCCACTGTAAAATGCTCCACCAGTGCCACCAGCCTTCGACTAAATTGTTTGTATTTGGCACTCTGTAAATGGACTGGCTATTTGTGAAATCTGGTTGATTTTAATAACAGTCGTGGTGCTGCTAAAACCTCTATCTTACACCCGTGATAATCCCAAATCACAAACCTGGAGAGGAATCCTATCTTAGTGAATTTAATTCTCAGTGTCCTAATTTATTATGAGAAAGTGGTTGAACTCGAATTTAATGTTGTGTTGTCAGTTGCACAGCCAACTGTATGTTTGATTAGGTCAAAAGACTGCCCATGAAAGCACATTCGTTATTTAAAGAGTTATTGTTTATTGTGCTTTACTTAATTAATAATTAATGATAAGAATACTTACCATTTCTCATACATACTGGTGTATACTTGTGTACTTTTGTTAATGAGCATGGTTCTTGAAATCATGAAAGTTTAAAGGTCCTCATGTACTAGGCTAGTTAGTTAATGAAGCAATGCAAAGATTCCTTTAGAGCTAGTGTAGTTAAATTTGCATTCTGTTTAGTTGCTTCAAACCGAGTTTAAGAAAGAACTATTTATTGTGTTATATGTTCTAATGCAAATTGGTTAATGCACAGGGATAGATCCCCTGTAATAAGCAATGAAGTTATAGATTATGATCATTATCAGACCCCCTGATTTAAATTCAGAATCATTTCAAGCTTCTCGCTGTTCAGTATTGCTGTTAGTTTCATGTGCGTTGGTAAGTGGTTATATAAACTGTTGCACCTAGTTCATTTAAGGTATGTGTTGTTGGGAGGTACATGTTATTTATTATCTAATTGGCCAGTTTTTCAAATGGTTCAAATGGCTCTGAGCACTATGCGACTTAACTACTGCGGTCATCAGTCGCCTAGAACTTAGAACTAATTAAACCTAACTAACCTAAGGACATCACACACATCCATGCCCGAGGCAGGATTCGAACCTGCGACCGTAGCGGTCACTCGGCTCCAGACTGTAGCGCCTAGAACCGCAAGGCCACTCCGGCCGGCGGCCATTTGTTTACCCGACTTAATAGTTAGTAGCACATTTATCTGCAAGGTTAGGTTATTGCTTTGGAATAGCGCTCGCTCGCGTGGCAGTACAACACCGTAACCACTTAACCACAACGCCATTTGTCTTCCCACCTGCTCTAGATCGCAATTCTTACCCTGGACCGTTCACTGTTTCTATTTTGCTCTTTTTTCACAGTCCAGTACACCTTACTCCTGTTTTTATGCTTGGTCAGTGTTCAGTTTGTGACGGGCTGTCCGCTGGAGCCTCTTACTACGTAGCAGTAAGGTGATTTACGGGAGTGGTGGTGGGGGAAAGCACGTGTAAGTGCTGCATGCCTTTGGAAACCCGGCTTAATGTTTGCTATGAGGACTACGCGGTACCTAGACTACTTCAGAGGCTGTGGGAACTCTGAGGATATCTGTGAACACCAGACGGATGTTGATTTATAAGTGCAAATTGTTGCTTTCCCTTTGTGAAGTGACATCTG
This sequence comes from Schistocerca piceifrons, assembly GCF_021461385.2. NCBI lineage: Eukaryota > Metazoa > Arthropoda > Insecta > Orthoptera > Acrididae > Schistocerca > Schistocerca piceifrons. Next base: position 776,958,245 of record NC_060138.1, read on the forward strand.
TGGTTTCCGAACGACCTGGACATTTGGACGGCAGTGGAGAGCGGTAAGGGGTCACGAATGACCAATGGGAACTTAGTTTTCTGCGTTTTGGTGAGAGAACCAGTTTAAAGAGTGAGAAGGCGGAAAGTGTGTGCGAGTGCTTGGCCTGAGCATGGCGAGGGCGATGGGTGGCGGGGGGTGAGTTCAGCGCGCGCTGTCGGCGTGGTTTACGGTCTATTCCGTAGAAGACTGGAGGACACGTAGTTGGTTGATTTGAACAAGTAGTTGGTTGATTTGATGGAGAGGACCAAGCAGCGCGGTCATCGGTTCCTTCGGATTAGGATGGATGGGGGAGGAAGTCGGCCGTGCCCTTTCAAAGGAACCGTCCTAGCATTCGCCTGAAGTGATTTAGGAAAATCACAGAAAACCTAAATCATGATGGCCGGACGCGGGTTTGAACCGTCGTCCTCCCGAACGCGAGTACAGAGTGCTAACCAGTGTCCCACCTCGCTAGGTGAGGATACACAGTTTCCGGTTACAGTAATGCGTTAAGGTATGGAGACGTAAATTAACTGAGATTCAAAAACACTATGACTTTTAATTTATGTTGACGCGTCCCTCATTAACAGATAGCTTTAGGTCTTTCGATGTTTCTCGGTATTTTGTACTCTCGTTCCTTCTCAGTGAGTCCCGTAATCTTTGTGCGTCGTTGATACAAGTCCACGGGACAGGACTTGGTCTAATTCTGTTTGTAACTGTCAGTCATCCGCCGTTGTTATCGCTGTAGCTCACCGCCGTATGAACGAATGCTGGGTCTTCGGGACGTTCAGAGGTGCCTGTGATTCCTGTAGTAAGACAGCCGATCCGATTAATTTCAATTATGAACATTGATGTATTCAGAAAGAGGCAGCTGAACATGAACTATTTTTATTTAGGTGGCTAAATAAATGGGTGAAATATCATAATACAAGTAAATCACACAGACTGAACAATATTAACGACACTGAAAGGCAATATCTGATCGGAAGTATCCGCACCGCTATTAATGCGGAACTGGCTACTAACTAGTTGTCACGACAGGCAAGACGCGGACCTGCCAGTAAAAATGGAGGCTGGGAATACTGTGTTCTCAGCAGAGAACGGAAACAGCAGAAAGCGTCAGCCAGAAAAGCACAGTGTCTTCGAAAGTAGACTAGTCAGCGGATGTCGCCTGAGCGACAAATCCATCGTGGACATTTCAACGCTTCTACAGCTGCCCAAGTCGACTGTTGGTGAAGGGCAAGGACTTCCGAAGTGTGACCAGCAGTCCACCTAGCAAAATGACTGTACGCATGGAGTTAAAATGAATATAGCAAAATCGTCAAGCAGCTTCTCAGAAGCCGTACATTTCTGTATTTAGTCACCTAAATAAAAAGAGTTCATGTTCAGCTGCCTCTTTCTGTTTACATCTATATCTGTAATAGAAATTAATTGGACCGGCTGCCTTACTAAAAAATATTCGGTATGAAGCTACACTTGAGGCTGTGACGCCACTGAATAGTGGGTATGTGAAAACAACGATTAATATTAGATATTGACTCTAATTAGTCCTCTGTGAGATTATAAAGTTGACCTTTTAATCAAATACGCAATACACCATTTTGCCAGGAACACACATTTTTAGAGACCATTTATTCAGCGATGTTCATAACGAAGATCAAGGAGAAAACATAAACTACCATACATATAACGCATCAGAGAGTAAAATATGAATGTTCCCAACACCCCCACAAGTTCTCGAGATGTCAATTCGTGAACTCTGGAAGTCCCACAGCTTGACAGCACCACTGATGTTTACCTTTAGGCAGTGCCTTTGTCAAAAAATCAGCTTGCTGCTTATCGGTATTTACAGGTTTCACACTGAATTTTCCTGTTTTAATGAAATCACAAATATAGTGATGCCTCACGTCAATGAGTTTTGTTCGAGCGTGCTGCACACCATTGTGACTCAGTGGAATGGCACCTCTATTATCACAGCATAGACTTACTGGTTTTCCACTATGCGTAACACACAATTCACGAAGCAATCCTTGAAGGTATACCGCTTCTTGCGCTGCTGCTGATAGAGACATATACTCAGCTTCTGTAGTTGATAAAGCGACGGTTTGTTGTAGTTTTGAAGTCCAGGAAACTGCTGTCCCAGCTAACTTGAAGATATAGCCGGTCGTTGACAGCCGCTGATGTAGGTCTGATGCATAATCAGCATCACAGAAACCTTCAATTTCAGTTGTTCCACTTTTTCGGAAAGTTAGTCCTACATTGACTGTGCCTTTAATGTATCGCATAATTCGTTTGACCGCTTCCCAGTGGATTTTCCGATAATTAGAACTGAATCTGCTTAGAACCCCCACAGCATATTCAACGCCCGGTCTTGTGCTTTTAGCTAAATACAGTAGTGATCCTACGGCTTGCTGATAAGGAATGCGATGTAACACAAGGTTTTCCTCATTTGTCAATTTATTTTCACATTTTTGCAGCTTTGAAACAGGTTCAAATGGATATGCAATCGGATTACAATGTTCCATAGCAAATTTCTTGAGTATGTTTGCTGCATATTTGTTTTGATCAATACTAATCGTCCCTTGTTTCCTGTTTCGTTTTATTCTCATGCCAAGACACCAACTAAGTTCACCAAGATCTCTTATCTTAAACTGATTCATTAACACTTTCTTCAATTCTTTCTTCCACCTATTATTTCTATTAGAGAAACCGGTCAACTTTTCAAAATTAAACTGTGATTGTCCACCCAAAGCTATCTTGAATACGTTCAGATAGTTAAATAAATAAAACTTGAAAGTTTCTCTGTAAAAAAATACGATAGCAACACGTTGAACACACGCGAAAATTATGTAACCTTGATTTATCAGTTTATTTCTTTGGTATGGAAAGTTCTCTAATCTCTCCTGGGCCCATAACCTATTAGATATTGACTCTAATGAGTCCTCTGTGAGATTATAAAGTTGACCTTTTAATCAAATACGCAATACACCATATTGCCAGGAACACACACTTTTAGAGACCATTTATTCAGCGATGTATATAATGAAGATCAAGGAGAAAACATAAACTACCATACATATAACATATCAAAGGGTAAAATATGAATGTTCCCAACAATTAATCACGCTATACCCTGCGGAAATACGATGGAAGCGTTTGTGTTTGGTGAGTGCTTGGAAAACGTTACTTATCATCGTGCCATCAATGAAGTACGGAGGAGGTGGGGTTATTGTAAGGAGGTGTTTCTCGTGCTGAGGGCATGGTCCCCTTATTACGCCCAAGAAAACGCTAAATGTAACAGCAAATGAAATTTTACAGCAATATCTACTGCATACAGTAGAGGAACAGTTTCGAGATGATGATAATATCAGCACGACAATGGACCCTATCAAAAACCAGTATCTTTGAGGTAAGGTTAATGGACAATGGCGTCCTGAAATGGACTGCCATTCCTCCACAGACATTCAGGAACCTCATTCAAAATGTCTCCAGAAGAGTTATAGCAGTTATAAAGGCAAATGGAGGACACAACTCATATTAATGTCCACGAATGGCTTTCCGGATACTTTTGAGCGGATAGTGCAGGTGGGAAAAGAGGTCTCTGGACTTGACCGCATCATTCAGGCATTGTTCGTGCAACTGAATAACGGAAGTCACGTGTATTAAAAAGCATAAGATAAGGAGGCGAGCGAGACGGAGGTATCGTCAAGTAATGATACGACGGCTGTAGGACATTTGACGTTGCCTGGATGATCTCGTAGATGGATGACGCTCATACATACAATATACCATCGTCAAATCAATGCGTTATCGCGACTTACGAGTAATAATACGACCAAAATGACTGTTCACCAGAACTCTTGTTCGTAAGCTTCTGGGGCGTCTGCATTCATAAATACTTCTACCAACCTGTAGTCTAAACTGCTGGTTCATGTGACCTGTTGACTGACTATACCGTTGCAGAAGCGTCAGTTGTCCCTCCACAGTCCAGCAGTAAAGTGAGAGTGTCTGTTTTCCCTGAGTAATTGTATAACACTTGAAAAATGACCACAGTGGTACGACTTTTTGTGACCAGCCCAAATTGGTCTTATTTATTGCCAGTGGCGGTACTAAAAATTTTGCGTCCCTAGGCACACCATATTATATGCGCCTCCCTCCCCCCCCCCCCCAAAAACATGTTTTAAATAATAACTATTATCCGATCACTTCACAATTGCCGTTTTGGGTGGGAGTGCTGTGAGATGTTTCCGTACTCTGCTACTCGTTGTTCTGAAGGACACGTCAGCGGTCTAGTCGCACTCAGTCAAAATGTAATATGGTTCCTGAACTATAGTTGGTGTACGGTAGTGGAGAAAACAAACTTAAAACCGCATTGTGTTAACACATTCTTCTGTCGAAAGACAACAGAAACGAACAAAAGGAAAATAACTTTTCTTTTATGGCCTAAGAAATTCAGCAGGGCGTGTAGGACACAACGGATTTTTGTTCTACATTCACTTTTAATATGTTCTTTTACACGAAACCGTTGAAAATGAAAATAAAAAAGTTGTTTTACGGTCTAAAAATTGAAGCGAACGTGTCATACATTAGAAATTAATACGTACTTTTACAGAGATGCGTTCAAAATTAAAATTAAATTGTCGTTTTACGATCTAATAACTTGAATGAATGTGTAGCAGATAAAAAACACACGTTCCGATATTAATACGTGAATCTATAGGAAAGCGTAAGAAATGAAAATTAAGTAGAGATTTCGGTGCACGAACTAATAACTAAATTCAGACGAACAAACACAGAACTGGATTTGCTATTACATAATTTTACATACTAGTGTGGAAAAATCAAATTTTTTTTATAATCTAATAGTTAACGTGTAGCTAGATGCTGCATAATAAGTGCACACGATATCTTTAATCCATGTAAGAGCTGAACAGTTTTGTATTGCAACTATTGCTCTCACCATAGCTCTTTCGAACGGTATTAGCAAAGCTTTTACGCATTTATCGACTGAACTGAACTATGTTATTTATTAACACTTTCTCATCCGAGCGTATGAATAAATAAACTCACCAGTCAGCAAAGTTTACGTCTGGGGTTGACGGCAGAAAACTCGTTGATAATATCTTCACAGTTCAGACGGCTATCAGTTAGGAGATCGGCTTCGATGTGAAAAATGGACAAGGCGTTCAATTTCTCCTCAGACACCGCACAACGTAGGTACGATTTCAGTCTTTTAAGAGCCGACAACGAGCGTTTTGCTGAAGAATTTGTGTCATACATAGAAATATTCTAAGAGCAATGTCAACATCCGGAAACACGGACTGTAACCTCTCTTTTCGTAAAAATTTACTCATTTCGACTGGTATATCACTGACCTCAGAAGATTTCAAAAGTTCCTCGAAATGTACACCTTCACTATGGAAGGAAGGCTCTAAATCTGTGTCATATGACGCTTGTAGTTTTGCTGCACATTCAGCAATATCGTCAGGTGAACTGTTCTTAAGGTTATTGAAAACTGTGAAGGAGTTCAACAGTGACCTAAAGCTTTCCTTCCTCCTCACTAATTCGGCGTACAATTTGTCGAGTACTGGGAGAAATGTTTCGACTCTAAATTTTTCCCTTCCAGTCAGAAAAACTTCTTCAGAGTCCGCTTCTTCGTCATCATGAAGTTTGCGTTTTCGTAATATTTTGTAGGTGCATTCATAGTCTATATCAGTCACAATCTCCAGGGATTTATTTTCATAATAGTCGAACATGCCACGAATAGATGCAATAAATCCTACAAGTGATCCATATAATTCATACACTATTTTAGTATCAATGTTTACGTTTTGCAATTTCAGATTTACACTATTAAATCTCTGGAGTATGTCCTTCCAAACTGTCATCATAAATACTGTTTCTAGTCTGCTGAGCTGATTCAATAAAGCTGAAGCCTCATCTCGCACAATTGGTTTTTCAAACGTAAGCCTATTGTTGGGTATGTGTGCGAGAGCATTGATAACGCCCTCCCAGTCTTCGTATAGAATTAAACACGCTTCCTCTCTTGCTGACCAACGTGTTTTTGATAAACTTTTTACCGTTTCGTCTCCTGGTTTCATGAAAGAAAGAAGTTTATCCAAGCGCTGTGTAGAAGCAGAGAACAAACTATAAAGGTTTTGCACTACATTGAAAAATAAACATGCTTCCCCGACAATAGCTTGCAGCACTAGTGCCGACTAAATTCAAAGATTGTGCTTCACAAGGTACATTATGCGCTTTCGGATTTCGTTCTTCAATGTGTGCTTGCAAACCAGTGTACGGTCCTGACATATTGCTTGCGTTGTCATATGACTGGCCTCTACAGTCAGTAATATCAATGGAATTTGTAGACAGGACTTTTAGTATGGCGTCAGTTAAGTTTTCGAACTTGTGTCCCGGGTTTGGTAAAAAGAGAAGGAAACGTACAACAGGTTCACCATTCTCGTTCACATATCTTACTATGAAAGATAATTGATCAATATATGAAATGTTCGCAGTAGAATCTACTATTATAGAGAAATATTTGGCCTGTTTTATTTCACTTATGATAATTCTTTTTATTCGTTCAGAAAGAAGCTCTATTATTTCATCACAGATTGTTGAAGAAAGATAACTTGTATGTCCCTGCCCTGGATTTCCATGCCGCTCAGTGTGCTCTGCCAAAAAGGATCAAACTCGGCTATAAGTTCAACCGACATTATAAATTGACCATTATGTAATGAATGGATCAGTCCACGACTTGTTAGCTTCTTCACTACAGCAAACACCCTTTTCAAAACACTGCGCCAGTACATTTTTTCTGTCTCAACATACGACTCGCAATGGCTATTGTTCCAAGTGACTCTTTTCTTGCTAAGAGTGATAACTCAGAATTTTTGTGTTCAAGTGAATTCTCATGATGAGATAAAATATTAGAAATATTTTTCCAATCTGCAAAACCATTAGTAGCATCGCAGCCTTACCTCCAAACAATTTACATGGTGCAAAAAAAAAAAAAAAAAAAAAAAACAGCACCGGTGCTACATGAGTATACTTGAAAATCATGCAAAGTTGATTCACCAATTAAAATTTTATGGTAAAACACGTTTTTGTTCAAATATCTAGTTTTATCGCGTATTGATGTTCTTGAATTAGAAAAATCACCGTTACAATTTTGATTAATGCGACGTTGTAAGAGAATGTCCATTGTTGATTCATTGATACAACATTCTGCAGGATCATCAGTAACGAGGTTATTTCTTTTTGTAATATCTGACTCGACACATAGTTTTTCGTGAAACTCGAAATCAGGAACAATTTGATTTTATTCATTTTTAGCTTTTGTTTCGTTTGTATTTACTTCTTTTAGAATAGATGTAGTGCCACAAATATCATCCATACTACTGGAACTCGAAGTCGAACCAGCAACATTTTTTGCGAAAGATTTATCTACTCTGCCAAGCGGTTTTAGAACCTTGGCTTCTCCTTCTCGCATTTCCTTTGATAATTTCCGAAATGCCGCCACATTTAATTTTCCACGTTTGCTTTTTTCACTGTTATTGATGTTAAGGCACTTACAAAATTGTCATCCAACAGTCAAAACAAAAGAAAAAAATTGTAAAAGGAAAGAAAGGAAGACTGTATCCAGTTCCAATCGTACTACACCGCACTGAGCACAAAGCTTTTTACTTTAAACACGGCACACGAGCACAAAGATTTTTCCTTCAAACACGGAGCGATGAAATGACCAATTCGGATTACTTCACGTAACTGTGCTCTGAAAGAACAACTATGCAGAATTATTTAATTTCATTGTCGCCTGTTTTTCTGTTGTCAGTGAACAGTAGAAGCTCACCTGCTGGCTCCAATTCGTCTCGTAAAGGAAGCGTGACAGTCCCTTTCTTGGCTTCTGTTTCACGCGTCGCCGGAATTTTTGCTGGGACGCAAATATGTTCTGGATATTCCTGACATTGTCTTTCTAATTTAAAAAGCAAATAATTTTTGCAGTTTCTTGCAGTGAAGTGTGCTGGATCGACTCTTATCCCACTTATTCTTATAACAGTTTAGCGTTTTCTGTGGGCAGAGAAGATAGACTACAAAGTTTAAGTAGTCTTGTTACCAGTTGATATGGTATGTTGTCATTGTGTGAATGCTGCTGTTATGTCTACACGCAACTGCACCTTTTGTCCCAACACATAATAAAAATAACCTTTCCTGAAGAAAATAAGTTTAGTTAAGAAGGTTAATATAAAATTTGCAATGCCACGTAGTATTCGAATGCACAGATTGGGAACTTCGATATCGTGCAGGCTGCAGCACATTAAATGAGACAAATTAAAGTTGGTTTCTTCTTCTTTTTTCGCCAAAAAAAGTAAATACCTTAATAAATAAATAAATAAAATTTTCAAACTGTTATGAAGTGTATTTCGCATATTATTAGATATTCTGCTAATGTTCTTTTCGTATAAATATGTATTTAAAAATGTAAAACATTCCCAGTGTCAACATGTTTTGGTAAACGGTTGTCATTAAATCAAAGCTCAGATATTGAAGACCATAGAGCTTTCACATTAATTACAATAATAGAGCGTTGACTTGATACTTCCCTCTAATTTCTACAAGAAATTTAAGTATAGTCGGCTTTTGCATACTGAGGCCCACACGTTACAGTATTTAAGAAACTGCTGATTAGTTTATCCAGCTTCTCAGGGGCCCGGTACTTTCATGGAGAAAATATGGTAGGGTTGAGTAGAAGCTGACAACATTCTCGGAATAATAACGTTTCAAACATTGTGATGTAGATTGCCATCCTGACAGCTTACTTCAAAATATTTCGAACAATCGTGAAGATGATACCAGACAGAAACCCAATGTTAAATTTCCATTCACTCACCAAGTAAGCTATGTATTTTTCCAAGTTTGTGTTGTCGAATTTCTTCCTTAAGGCTTAACAATATTAAATTTTTTGTCGTTTTTAAGCGCAGTTATTTTAAAAAGTAAAACGTTAAAATGAGTACAGAGCAAAAAATGCCGCCCGCCCCCCTTAAGGTGGCGCCCCTACGGCCTACGCCCATGCCTAGTGAGCCTATATGTAAATCCGCCATTGTTTATTGCTTGTGTTTCTTCAGTAATAAAATTTCATTCACAAAACTGAAGCAAATTGCAGAGCAACAAGCTTCCAAAATGAATATACAAGTATGGCTAAAATTAAAATTTAAACCGAGTTTTCTTCTAAACACATCTCTAAAGGGTCAGAATGTTTATTTATGTCTGCAGAAGAAGTGAAAACTTCCTGAAGAGAGATTCTCGGCGCATTATTGTTTCCTTTTGTCGTATCAAGCGGTAACAATACAGAAACTATTTCCTTTGTTTATCATTCCAGCTCAATCAAGTATGGTTGCCCCCTTCAATTGTCAATATGTCTTTACGGATGATTGTGTGGATTTAATTGGTCTGCTTCAGCAAATCTGAGTAAGTCTTACGTTGTGCTTAGGCCTAATTTTTGTTAATTAATTCTTTTTACTAGGCTTTCTTGAAGCTTAAAATGGTTAAATATCTGTGTATTATTTTGAATTTCTGTAGATTTACTAATTCCACAGTTTGGTGCGATGATTGTTGCAGTTTCTTCTGTTGGAGTTAATGTAGTGATGTGTCATTGGAGTAAATGAGACTTTTCAGTAGTGTTTCAGCATACGCAGTAGAGATGGGAACATAGTGAAACAGATGTGGAAGACTGCTACCTTTCAGGCTGAATTGGACGACACTTGAAAAGAATTCGTCAATTTAAGAAAGGAGAGAGGGACAAGCGTAAATACAAATGGAAAGGGGGGGAGAAATGATAACTTCAGATAAAAACGATGAGCATCACGCTGGTGCAGGTATAGACATGCCACAGAAAGAGGTGGTACAAAGATGGAAAGTAAAAATGTAGGAAGATCAGCAGAGAGAAAGTTTGTTGTTAGATAATTCAAATACAAGCGGTGCAGGCCAACTGTTGCAGAATGAATTGGAATCAGAATTCTAGGTCACCATTTTTTAACCTAATCTGGATCAGGTACTATTGGAAATAATACCTCTGTACGCAGATTTCAAGTGGGGAAACATCATGGCTGTGGTAATGGCATTGACCTAGATCCCAAGCATACTATAGAGCAGTGGTTCCCCACCTTTGGGTAATTGCCACCTGAGATTAAAATGAAGTTTTCTGAGGAGTAAAAACTAAACGATTCGATTCTGTTTCAGTCACTAAACTAAATTACTTTCGAAAGGTCATTACTATGATCACAATTTTGTAAGACGCTAATACTGATTACATATATATAAGTTTTCAGTAATTACTTTTGTCAGTTAGTAGCATTAACGTGATGAAAATTTACAGGTTCCTCACATAGTCCACCCACTACACACTTATGTTGTGCCTTGTCCCGTACGTCTCTGACGATAAAAGTGAGACAAATACGTAGCAAATGCTAAATATCTCAAGAAAATGTCTTCACCAAGTTGTTCATAGTACCTGTACTAATCCTGAAATTGCTTCATTACTCGCTTCGAAGCATATAAATGAATTACTTGTCAGTACGGCACTGCAGTAGATACAATAGGACTACTATGGTGCTGGACACAGTGTTATTATTATTATTTTTACTATTACTATTAGTGGCTGTGGTCAGACACAAAGCATTAACAGCTTGAAGTCTTCCAGTTTCTGCCAGCTCAGAAGTAAGGAGTGCAGCAATCAATTGATTTACGAACGGTAAGTATAGTGCACACATTTTAACTTGGTTGATTTTAAATGTGCTTGCAGTGTACAGGTCAAGCACGTGCCGCAATGGAGAGAAGTAATGCAGGGAGAACTATGTTTTGTAAGAAGAGGACAGTTAGCTTTCTCATCTGAGAAGGAGTTGTGAGTAGCACTTGCTATGCACCACGAATTCCTTCGTCATTCATTCTAACACACACGTGCGCACACACAAATACACAGAAAGTAAATATGGTTCATCTTTCATCATTTTAAAAATAAAAATGTTCCAAGAAAAGTCTTCCATTCTACAGTTTAGTTAGGTGCTTCAGTTAATGTGGTGGAGGGAGGGGGGGGGCTAATGTCTAGTTGCAATCAGGGGTAATGGTCTAAGAAAGTTTGGGAACCACTGCTTTAGAGAACGGATCTAGTAGAGGTAGCGAAACCTTGAGCTTTTGTGCGTTGAGACGTCATGGTCGATCTCATTCGAAATATCCTCCGTGGAGAGGTAGTTTAGATTTACAGTGTGTGCTGACGTCGGATACAGTGGCATATATTCTCATCGACATCCATAGTCAGCAAACCACTGCAAAACGTCTGACACAGGGTACTTCTTATTATACGGTTATTAGGACTTCTTCCCATTCCATTCACGTGTGGAGGGCGGGTAGAATGGTGGTTTAAAAGGCTCTGCACTCACTGTGATTAAACTAATCTTTTCCTCGCTATCTCTACGGGAGCGATACGTAGAGGGTTGTAGTAGTATATCCCTAGATGCGTCATTCAGAAAAAGCTGATTCTAGAACCTTATTCAGGGCAGTATCTATCTTCATTTTTCTGCGAGTATCTTCAGCATCTCCGTGACACAGCCCGACGGGTCAACAAACCTACGATGCAATCGCTATCCCCGAATTGCTCTTCAACAGTGGGAAGGAAGAAGGTGCTTAAAACATCAATGTTAGCCTGCGCTGTGATAGTGCCACGCTAAACAACAAGGGGTGCAAGCCCCCTCCACGAAAAACACGACCACCCCGTAACACCACCACCTCCGAATTTTACTATTGGCACTACACACAGTAGCAGATGAAGTTCACCGGGCATTCGCCACACCCACACCCTGCCATCGGATTGCCACATTGTGTACTGTGATTCGTCACTCCACACAACGTTTTTCCACTGTTCAATCGTGCAATGTTTATACTCCTTACCATAAACGAGGCGTTGTATCGCATTTACCGGTGTGATGTGTGACTTATGAGCAGCCGCTCGACCATGAAATCCAAGTTTTCTCTCCTCCTGCCTAACTGTCGTAATACTTGCAGTGAATCCTGATGCAATTTGGAATACCTGTGTAATGGTCTGGATAGATGTCTGCCTATTACACATTACGAGTATCTTCAACTGTCGGCGGTCTCTGTCTGTCAACAGATGAGGTCGACCTGTACGCTTTTGTGCTGTACGTGTCCCTTCACGTTTCCACTTCACTATGACATCAAAAACTGTGGACCTAGGGATGTTTAGGAGTGTGGAAATCTCGCGTACAGACGGATGACACAAGTGACACCCAATCACCTGACCACATTCGAAGTCCGTGAGATCCGTGGAGCGCCCCATTCTGCTCTCTCACGATATCTGATGACTACTGGGGTCGCTGATATGGAGTACTTGGCAGTAGGTGGTAGCACAATGCACCTAATATGAAAAACGTATGTTTTGGGGGATGTCCAGATACTTTTGATCACATAGTGTAAGTTTAAGTAGAGGAAGTCACTGCTCTGTGATTCCTGAACGAGTCAAGACAATTGCTATCTTATTCGTTATAATGTGATCTCTTCGTGTGGACGATGTACGGCCTACAACCTTATCATCGCTCGCTGAAATCAGTTATTCAAAGTGGGTAGTGACACTGGGCACTGTGGTCCGGAACGAAGTCGAAGTTATAAGTGATACCAAAGATATTCCACTGGGTTCAAGTCGGGACTCGGAGCAGGCCAGCTCATTTCAAAAACCTTTTTGTCCAAGAATCATTGCTTTAAGGATGCTGCTTTATGACGGATACATTGCCATGCTGGTGCAATCATTGTCTCCCAACTATTTCTCTACTGTACGCAGTACACAGTGCTTAAAATGTGTTTCCTTCCGCATTTTACGTTTTCTTTACCGCAGTAAGGGAACCACACCCTAAACTCGAAAAACACCCCAATACCCTGACACAACCCTTTTACCCGCTATCACGTGTAGCGCCAACAACGAAGTACGGAGAATATGAAGAGAGGAGACATGGGGGAAGTAATTAGGAGACCTTGACCTTGATCCTTATGACACTGACATAGACAGAGCCCTGCTGCCTCTTCTGAAAACCTTTAAACCCTGTTAATAATGTGCACTAAGTGGACAATAGGCATCTATTCTACTGGGTAAAGATAGCAATTGTTTGCGAGCATATATTCTTCTGGAAGACTAATGATTTCCTCTGACTTCATCCTGGATGAAACGTCAGACAATTCCCCCACTGCGACTGCAGTCATTCAGCCTCATGCTACCAGTTTATTCCTTTCAATTGTGCTGCAGTAGGAATGGTTATCAGGTCCCTGTAAAGGTAGTGTGCCCTCTTCGTCAAACAAAAAACTTCATCAACCACTCCAACAAGCACCAGTCATGTTTGACAGCTGTGAAGGATACTTATGTATGCTTCTTGATGATGAGATATAATATCCAGTTTTCTTGCAACCTATCGATGTTACGAACTAGTTCCAAGAAGGGTCAATGTACACCACTCATACTCACTGGCAGAATGAAGTTATTACATACTTTGAAACCCGTATGCTATAAAAGCCTTTCATGTTATGTATCAACACGTGAGTTGCGAACTGCTCACATGACACTGTGAAGGTTTTGTTTTATACAGAAAATTGTAATTCTGGTAATATTTTCGATGACACGTGGAAAAGCAAAGCTTCAGCACATCTGAGTAATAGCGGGCAACATCTCTGCCAAGAAGTTGATCTGCGAGACACTGTTAGAAGAACCTTTGCTTGTGAGTGGAGTGCAGTCTTGGAGACAGAGAGAGAGAGAGGAAGAATCGCGTTTTATCTTGTGATGGCGTAAGATGTATTTAGACCGTACCGTGTGCTGGCAATAACTTTCGTATGTTATTTTTCATTTGTGGAGAGATATTTTGTAAATTCATTCAGATGACTTCAAAAGGTACTATAATAGCGCATTTTCCGAGACAACTTTAACATAACACTGTGTGATTTACAGAGTTTTCTTCAAAGATGGATAGCATACGTGTTTGTAAGAGAGTAAAGAGAATTTGTTCAGATTTTTCAACTATTAGTGTAAAGTGAATTTTTAATATTTCAGGTGTTAAAATATTTCGTCTTAGTGATGTACAGTTTCGTTAATACATTTGCTTTATGGTTTTTTCCTTCAGTCAGCATTCTTCTCCTTACTTCAAGTTTCACACACACACACACACACATATATATATATATATATACACTCCTGGCAATTGAAATAAGAACACCGTGAATTCATTGTCCCAGGAAGGGGAAACTTTATTGACACATTCCTGGGGTCAGATACATCACATGATCACACTGACAGAACCACAGGCACATAGACACAGGCAACAGAGCATGCACAATGTCGGCACTAGTACAGTGTATATCCACCTTTCGCAGCAATGCAGGCTGCTATTCTCCCATGGAGACGATCGTAGAGATGCTGGATGTAGTCCTGTGGAACGGCTTGCCATGCCATTTCCACCTGGCGCCTCAGTTGGACCAGCGTTCGTGCTGGACGTGCAGACCGCGTGAGACGACGCTTCATCCAGTCCCAAACATGCTCAATGGGGGACAGATCCGGAGATCTTGCTGGACAGGGTAGTTGACTTACACCTTCTAGAGCACGTTGGGTGGCACGGGATACATGCGGACGTGCATTGTCCTGTTGGAACAGCAAGTTCCCTTGCCGGTCTAGGAATGGTAGAACGATGGGTTCGATGACGGTTTGGATGTACCGTGCACTATTCAGTGTCCCCTCGACGATCACCAGTGGTGTACGGCCAGTGTAGGAGATCGCTCCCCACACCATGATGCCGGGTGTTGGCCCTGTGTGCCTCGGTCGTATGCAGTCCTGATTGTGGCGCTCACCTGCACGGCGCCAAACACGTATACGACCATCATTGGCACCAAGGCAGAAGCGACTCTCATCGCTGAAGACGACACGTCTCCATTCGTCCCTCCATTCACGCCTGTCGCGACACCACTGGAGGCGGGCTGCACGATGTTGGGGCGTGAGCGGAAGACGGCCTAACGGTGTGCGGGACCGTAGCCCAGCTTCATGGAGACGGTTGCGAATGGTCCTCGCCGATACCCCAGGAGCAACAGTGTCCCTAATTTGCTGGGAAGTGGCGGTGCGGTCCCCTACGGCTCTGCGTAGGATCCTACGGTCTTGGCGTGCATCCGTGCGTCGCTGCGGTCCGGTCCCAGGTCGACGGGCACGTGCACCTTCCGCCGACCACTGGCGACAACATCGATGTACTGTGGAGACCTCACGCCCCACGTGTTGAGCAATTCGGCGGTACGTCCACCCGGCCTCCCGCATGCCCACTATACGCCCTCGCTCAAAGTCCGTCAACTGCACATACGGTTCACGTCCACGCTGTCGCGGCATGCTACCAGTGTTAAAGACTGCGATGGAGCTCCGTATGCCACGGCAAACTGGCTGACGCTGACGGCGGCGGTGCACAAATGCTGCGCAGCAAGCGCCATTCGACGGCCAACACCGCGGTTCCTGGTGTGTCCGCTGTGCCGTGCGTGTGATCATTGCTTGTACAGCCCTCTCGCAGTGTCCGGAGCAAGTATGGTGCGTCTGACACACCGGTGTCAATGTGTTCTTTTTTCCATTTCCAGGATTATATATATAGTGCTACAAAAAGATACGGCCAAACTTTCAGGAAACATTTCTCACACACAAATAAAGAAAAGATGTTATCTGGACATGTGTCCGGAAACGCTTAATTTCCATGTTACAGCTCATTTTAGTTTCGTCAGTATGTACTGTACTTCCTCGATTCACCGCCAGTTGGCCCAATTGAAGGAAGGTAATGTTGACTTCGGTGCTTGTGTTGACATGCGGTGCTTGTGTTGACATGCGACTCATTGCTCTACAGTACTAGCATCAAGCACATCATCACGTAGCATCAACAGGTTAGTGTTCATCACGAACGTGGTTTTGCAGTCAGTGCAATGTTTACAAATCCAGAGTTGGCAGATGCCCATTTGATGTATGGATTAGCAAGGGGCAATAGCCGTGGCGCGGTACGTTTGTATCGAGACAGATTTCCAGAACGAAGGTGTCCCGACAGGAAGACGATCGAAGCAATTGATCGGCGTCTTAGGGAGCACGGAACATTCCAGCCTATAACTCGCGACTGGGGAACACCTAGAACTACGAGGACACCTGCAATGGACGAGGCAATTCTTCGTGCAGTTGACGATAACCCTAATGTCAGCGTCAGAGAAGTTGCTGCTGTACAAGGTAATGTTGACCACGTCACTGTATGGAGAGTGCTACGGGAGAACCAGTTGTTTGGCCTCCACGGGTACACTTCTGCGAATGGTTCATCCAACAATGTGTCCAATCCTCATTTCACTGCAAATGTTCTCTTTACGGATGAGGCTTCATTCCAACGTGATCAAACTGTAAATTTTCACAATCAACATGTGTGGGCTGACGAGAATCCTCACGCAATTGTGCAATCACGTCATCAACACAGATTCTCTGTGAACGTTTTGGCAGGCATTGTTGGTGATGTCTTGATTGGGCTCCATGTTCTTCCACCTACGCTGAATGGAGCACGTTATCATGATTTCATACGGGATACTCTACCTGTGCTGCTAGAACATGTGCCTTTACAAGTACGACACAACATGTGGTTCATGCACAATTGAGCTCCTGCACATTTCAGTCGAAGTGTTCGTACGCTTCTCAACAACAGTGACCGATGGATTGGTAGAGGCGGACCAATTCCGTGGCCTCCACGCTCTCCTGACCTCAACCCTCTTGACTTTCATTTATGGGGGCATTTGAAAGCTCTTGTCTACGCAACCCCGTTATCAAATGTAGAGACTCTTCGTGCTCGTATTGTGGACGGCTGTGATCCAATACGCCATTCTCCGGGGCTGCATCAGCGCATCAGGGATTCCATGCGACGGAGGGTGGATGCATGTATCATCGCTAACGGAGGACATTTTGAACATTTCCTGTAACAAAGTGTTTGAAGTCACGCTGGTACGTTCTGTTGCTGTGTGTTTCCATTCCATGATTAATGTGATTTGAAGAGAAGTAATAAAATGAGCTCTAACATGGAAAGTAAGCGTTTCCGGACACATGTCCACGTAACATATTTTCTCTCTTTGTGTGTGAGGAATGTATCCTGAAAGTTTGGCCGTACCTTTTTGTAACACCCTGTATATAATTTTTCTTTCCCGAGTTTATCAGTAACAGAACTTTAATTGACAATTATCACTGCAGTAACAAGATTTATTAGCAAAGATGTCTCTACAGTTTAAAGCACGCATTGAATATTGCATCGCCGGTACTTTGAATTTTTATTTATTTAACTAGAATAGTAGCAGCAGCCGCAGTAGTTTGGAGCACAGCTTTTATTCATAGCGCAAACAGGTGGACCATTTATAATTTACGTGTGATACAATTAACTTTTCAGCAGTGGTATACTCTTAAGACAGAGCATTTTTTCATATTTTTCCGTTGTTAGATTGCTTGTATTATTGCTAACAGGGCAGTCTTCTTAAATTTAACAGAACAAACTTCTTTTGGGCACGAGCGTTGCAGTACACACTTTAATGTTGGATTTCTGATTAACTTTTGCATTGCTGATCACTTTTCAAGAATTACAAGATTACTCACCTACTTAAATACGAACTTAACTGTTTCTCTAATCACAAGTTCAACTTCACATCACCACACAGACAAAATACCAGTAAATATAGCTATACATTACTGTACAACAAAAACTAATTAGCCACTTTAAGTATCTAGAGAGAGTAGAGAGAGGCACATCTTCTTGCAGTACTTTGAGGACAGAGCCTCGTCAGCCAGTCAGGTTTTTGGGTGCCGAGTTTCAAGTTCGGAGAGCAGCGTGTGTACAGACAAAGTACTGCTCGTCTTCGCTTGGCCTGCGCCGGACGCTATTGACATCGTACAGCCTGCTGACAATTTGTCAAGTTCAAAAATTTTTCGAATTAGCTGAGAGAGGGATTACCAGGCTGCAGAATCTAGGATTATTGGTGACATCATTGCTTGCTTGTGTTGCATCGATATAATTTCATATTAAATAACTTTTAGGTGCTGCAGACGAACTGGATTAAAATGGGCAAGTATGTCAAAAAGATTGTAGATTAAACACACACACACAAACACACACACAGACCTACAGTAAAAGCATGTCATGTGTCAATTTTTAAAGAATCTGTCCTGAATGAAAAAGAGAACTCATAGAAAAAGTATTGCAACATTGTTGTAAATACGAGTGGCAGTCAATAAGTAACGCAACACATTTTTCTTCCTCGGCTAGTTTCGGTTGAAATATGTGGAATTGGTTGTGATGCTTTATGGAATATTCCAACTTCAGCCCATATAGCTTCATGAAGTTCGCATGGGCTGAATCGCTGTACACAGCCTTCACTATGCCGTCTGTTATGGAGATGCGTCCAAGTAGAGAACTGTCATTGATTTTCTTTTGGCGGAAAACCAGATATTCAAAGGCGCTTTCAGAATGTCTATGGAGGCCTGGCAGTGAAAAACAGCTTGGTGAGTCGTTGGGAGAGATGCCTGTCATCATCGTAACAGGGGCGACAAACCTGTTCGATCTCCCGCATACCGGTCGGCCGCTCACAGCTGTGACTCCAGCAATGCTGGAACTTGTGATCAACAGATTACAAACACCTCCTGCTCAACTGGACGTCTCTGTTGCTAGTACTGAAACACTTGCCCACCAGTTGGCGTGCCCAAAGGTGTGTGCCCCCTGGTTTCTTCGCCACCTGAAGAAGACCATAAAAAGTTACGTAGGGCCGTCTGTGCGGAATTGTTTGGGCGTACGAGGCTGATCGTGACAATTTTTGTCGAACATTGTCACAGGCGATGAAACATTGGTTCATCACATCGAACAGGAAACAAACCGCGATTCATGGAGTGACGTCACACCACTTTTCCTCCGAAGTAAAAGTTCAAAGCTGCACCCTCAGTCGGTAAAGTCACGGCGACGGTCTACTGGGACTCTGAAGAGATTATTCTGTTTCGTGTGCCCCTTCATGTTGTAACGATCAGCTGCGAAGTGTGTTGCGCTACCCTCAGGTAACTGGAGCGACTTCAGCGTGTTCATCACCACAACAATACAAACTATCTTCTGCTTCTCCGTGACAACGCAGGCCTCACGAGTATGCCCACTCGAGAGGAGCTCACAGAACTTCATTGGACTCGTCTTCCTCATCCACCCAACAATCAGTCCGGAACCGCGTTGTTGCTACGGTCGCAGGTTCGAATCCTGCCTTGGGCATGGATGTGTGTGATGTCCTTAGGTTAGTTAGGTTTAAGTAGTTCTAAGTCTAGGGGACTGCTGACCTCAGATGTTGAGTTCAAATGGCTCTAAGCACTATAGATGTTAAGTCCCACAGTGCTTAGAGCCATTTGAACCATTTTTTGATACCCAAAACGAAGTATGCATCAGCCACTCTGCAATACACGAAAATGTCCAAACAGTTTAATTTGGGTTCCGGACAGTTCACAAAATTTTAAAATGCGTCCCACACTTGTCTCGTCATCAGCTATAATAAAGGGCAGGTACCTGCTTGAATTTACTCCTGCCCTTTCATCAGAATATAAAACGCGCTTTGTTAAAATGTGATGTATTGAAATACACACTCTGTAAGCTCCACAAAATAGTCAGTTCTCTCGCTGGAGCAAGAAGCCATCGGTGAAAGGACAATGACCCCTGTGGAGATGGTCACTGCTACTTCATCCCATCTCTAGGACCAGAGGGAGGATTGCCATGGCCGGGCAGTTAGTTGCCCAGCCGCTGCTTATTTTCCTGCACTTCTACCCACTCTGTCTCCCACAAGCTTATAACTTTCTGGCACCACAGCGAGGAAACGGGTCGTGAGGATAGAGCAGAGTGTCCTAGATTACTGCAAAGTCAGTGTCCCGATTCTCCCGGTTTTCGATGTGTTCTTTTCCTTGTCGCGGAGACACATCGAGGAGTCACGACTCATTTGAAGCAGTTTATTTGCTGAGTACTGTGTGCAGTTGCTTGGAGAGTACTGAGGGAATCCGGCCAGACGAAAAAATTCTGCCCTTTCTCATGCCAGGGAAAACGACTGAGGAGTTCCAACTCTTAGATCCATCTGTCACGTATCTACAACTTACTAGAGCTACATGCAATCACTTCTACAAACCCATGAGATTTCTGCAGTCTGTAGTTCAGATTTCATGGGGGTTGGGACTGGACAGTGGGAAGTGCCCCCTCCCCCTTTCACTGCCCCCACGATCCCTTCCACGCACCAAAAGTTCGTTACCGGATGCTTATGAGAACATGTCACCATTGTCGACATTTACGACCTGATGAGAGCACGGTTTATTAAAGGAGCTGTCTCACAGTTTGCGTTCAGACAACTGCTGCTATTACTTGCAGTATGTTACACAATTTTGCGCTTTTTGCATTATACAGGGTGCCTCAAACCTTTTGGGGCAAATTGAAACAGGTGATAACGATTCCATAACTGATTGTATTGAGACAGGGAACCAATGGTCAGAAATGCATATTTATAGCGTTATAGACATGCGCGGCGTACACTGCATAACAATAACGTGGCTCATAGTAATTGGTGAAAGATATGACCGCCAATCTCAATGCATGTATTACAATGGCGCATGCAGTTCTGCCACAGTCTTACAAGGCCGCACGCAATAAGCACCGTACATCCCTGACAACCAACCAGACATACTGTACACAACTTAGCTCATAGCACGTGTGTCATGTGATAAGTGCGTGCATCGCACCAGTGCATTAATCTTTGCCACACGCACACCACTATTCCTTGTGTCAGTTGTCCATTGCATCCGACAGTTTGTGATGGGTTCACTGTGAGTTGTGTTACTGTGTACAGTGAACGACACCTAGTCAAAGATGGGACGTTACTCGTCATGAGAGTTGGCAGACAGGCATTTAATGTACGGTGCAGCAGGGTATGATGTCAGTGAAGCTGCATGAAAGCACAGAGAAGGCTTTCCCAACAGGTGCGATCCTAACCGGAGGAGATTTGTCCCGTGGATGCCAGCATACGAGAGACTGTGTCGTTTACACCACAGAGAGCCAGCCGAGGTTGCCGCCAAAGACATTGAAAGGCGTCGGGATTCTGGACATCTTACATGTGAGGTGCCTCAGTTTTACGTGTCATTTATAGTGTTGCAAGACACAGGCTTTGCAACATGGGATGGGTTTTTGTGCGCATATTTAACTTTTTTTTTAGATTTAATACACGTGGCATCGAGAGTGACGAGAATAACTCCCTTACGTAGATGTTGGTGAAAGCTATGACCGCCAGTCTCAT
Source organism: Schistocerca piceifrons (assembly GCF_021461385.2). Taxonomy (NCBI): domain Eukaryota; kingdom Metazoa; phylum Arthropoda; class Insecta; order Orthoptera; family Acrididae; genus Schistocerca; species Schistocerca piceifrons. The sequence continues at coordinate 776,979,638 of NC_060138.1, forward strand.
GTTTAAGTTAGGTAGAAACAGGGTGGAAGCATCACTGGTGGGGGAACCGCTGTGACACAATAGCCTGCAGAGCCGCAGCCTAGTCTAGGTCAAGCGCAGGTGGCGGGCACGGCAGAGAAGTGGGGGGAAGAACAGTATATCACGTGAACGGCGCGTGAGGACGTAGCTTACCACTCTTGTTGATGATGGAGTGTTAAATAAAGAGGGTAACATACCTTTCTGTTCACTTAAAAGCCAGCCGATTATACTACACTGTACTCATTAAGCCATTTGGTGATGGGGCAGCTGAGAGAGAGAGACAGCCATTGATTGTTCCATCCAGTGTCCAACCCCACTGTAGAGGTAAAGGAAGCCAGGCTGAGGAGACGCGCAACCACCCAGCACGACGGGCACTTACCCTTGAGACGTCGTCGAATATGGTCGGAGGGCATCCGTCTCTGACGTGACGACAGGTGAAGGAGATATATTGGTGTGAACACTTTTTTCACCCGGCTCCAAAATACAGTCAAGAGCTTACTGAATTGTTTTCGTAACCCTCCTGCGGGGAGAATGAAGAGAGCTAATACAGTTAAGTTGTTGCTAGAAGAGTAAGGGCAGAGTAACACACGGCGCGCCAGCATTGCACGTGTGTTTTGCCATTGAATGCAGTCTAGGGTGAACTTAACGTTTTTCGCTTCACGAACACGTAGGGCAAGTTTGCCGATGTAGAATCAGCCAGGCACAGTATAGGATTCTCATAGATTTATAGATCCGACGACACACGGCAGCAGCCAAGCCGACGACGTTGTGCAACACAAAGTAAAGAACGCAGCACACCACTAAATGTAAATGTTGTGTCACAAGCTCCAGTGATACGAAGCTCAAAGTAGGAAGACCTGTCCTCCTTGTAGTATTTCCCGAAATTAACGTATTTCCTTCGTGCGTTTGATGGCCACATTTGGTTAACATTTGTGGGGAAAAAAATAAATTTTGTTAGAGCCGGTAACATTGTTCAGCTCGACATTAGGATAGTCTTCCACCAGAGAGTCTTTCTCTCAGTTAAAATAATTAACTATCCTGAAATTTGTGATATTGTTGATCTTTTATATTTTATGTTATTTGAGAATTTTACTGCCAGGTTCCCCTAGTCTGAACAGGCGATATCTGAGATTGCTCTTGTACATTGCAATGACCCAACATTTGCAAAAGTGATCCCAATAAATACAATTACAGGGTATAGTTGTTATCTATTCTAAGATAGAGGTCCCCTTCCTACCTCATTGGAATATTTTAGGAACATTGATGGCAGCTGTTCTTCTGAAGTCTAAACCTTCGATGACTAATAGCATGTTTCCCTACAGGCTAAGTGGAATCGTGCACACAATGTAAACATAGCATTCACTTATTACCAACCAAAGGCGTGTTTAGAACATGTGTAAACACCAGTCTCTGAGGAGATGGTGTTGGATCGTGTGGCTGACTACCCACCCATCAGATTGCCCTTGAAATGCACACTTCGAAGGATACAGTGTGGAGAGTAATGGTGGAACAGGTGATACACCACTATAATTAAGAACGTTTGCAAACACTGGGGCCAGCGGATTTTGAGTCCCGCCTTCACTTCTGTTAATGGGTGATCCAAATCCACGGTGCTGTAGAGCCCAACTTCGTATGGTTTGTACTGTTTACGAATGAGGCATTATTTCACCCATGATGGTGTTTTCTACTGCCGCAACAGCCATGTCTGAGTGAGGATAATTCCCACGCCACCCACAACGATGGTCAGCAGCAATGAATCTGTCAGTGTAAGGGTGTGAATTATCCAAGATCACGTAATAGGACCTTTTGCTGTTTCACTGGTCCACGTTACCTGGTGTTTCTGCGAGATATACCTCCACACTTCTTGGAGTCTGTACCCCTTGTTGTCCGCGAAATGTTGTGTTTTCAACACGGCGTTGCATCAGCCCACTTCGATGTTAAAGTCCGCGATCACCTGAACAACACATACCTTCATCGTTTGATTAGAAGGTCGTGTCCCATGGCCAGCGCGATCAGCAGATCTCACACCTCTGGGCGATTTCCTCTGGGGTTGCGTCAAGACATTGTTGTACGAAACCTCTAAAGAAACAGATGTAGACCTGGTTGCTAGGGTTCGAGCTGTCTGTCGCCTAGCAGACACGAGGGATCTTTGAGAGAGTGCGACAAAACTTCATGTGCCTTTGACATGCATCCACTGAGACTGGTAGTCATCACTTTGAACATTTACTATGTGTTACGTTGTTGTTGTGCTGTGTACGCTGCGTACGTCCATAGCACAATAAATATGCATTTCCGACGATTGGTTCCCGATTTGAATAGAATCGGTTGTGGGCCAACTATCACCTGTTTGAATTTGACGCAAAAGGTTTGAGTATTTGACACAATGTGTCATTGTCAGTTTATGATCGAAATATATTTCTACATTCTTGGTAACCGAGATCTTTTTTTTTTTTTTTAATATCTTCCGTCCTGTGAGTTTTAGGGCCCATGGCGGCTGATTTACAGTCGATATTTCTAGGACACTGCTGGTCGGCCCTATTTGTCGCCTTTGTGCAATTTCTGTCTCCTGTGGCGTTTAGCAGTAGTGTGATCTTCAACACAGTTGCATGCTAATGTTCCCTACGTATTGCGGAACAGTGAGTCACAGCTCAAAAACCCTAACTAGTGCGCACATAAGAAAAATTGGGTACCGAATGGATACCTGTCGTAATCCTTTGATCCTTGTTGTTGGTCAAGCTGTATTTCCGTTCTGCAGTATTGCAAGACGCCTATTTATCTGGAGGTAACATTAGTCAAGGTTAGCCGGCCGGTGTGGCCTTGCGGTTCTAGCGTTTCAGTTTGGAACCGCGTGACCGCTACGGTCGCAGGTTCGAATCCTGCCTCGGGCATGGATGTGTGTGATGTCCTTAGGTTAGTTAGGTTTAATTAGTTCTAAGCTCTAGGCGACTGATGACCTCAGCAGTTAAGTCGCATAGTGCTCAGAGCCATTTGAACCATTTAGTCAAGGTTAAATACAGTAAATACTAAAACTATTAATTTTTGCATTTTACTAGCTATTACTGGGAGTATAACGTTATCATGGGTGCCGGCTGTCCTCTGAAAGCCAACTAATATGTCCATAGTTACGTGTAATAGTACGTCGGTCAATGTTTTCCTTTCCGAAACACCATTTACGTGTCTGAGAAAATGTTGCAGTGCTCGCACCACAATCTCTTACCGACGTTATTCAATTTATTACTTTCTTTGAGCCTATGTGACTGAAAGCTTACTGGTCTCTTCCCATCTATTGCAATCAGTGCGATTCGTTCTGCCTTTATTTCGGTGATATGTAGTTGCTTGCAGTTGGTTACGGAGACGTGATAAGGTCTTTTTCCTTTCGGGTAGTCTCTCAGGATTAAGTCGATGTACATTATCTGTGAGGGAGGCTGTGCCTTCTCCTAAGTACAGTGATTTTCCTAATTTTTCAAACGAGGACCGTTGTTTAATTTGAGCATCTTGTAAAGCCTCATGTCGGGAAGCGAACGTGCCCCTTCCTTGGCTTTAGAACTCACAAAGAAAACAATAATCATCAAAAATGATGCACTCTGATTAATGATTCAGGCCCCTCTGATAATGAAAAACTCATCGGTGCACTTATTTTTATATCAGTTTCATTTTGAGTTCCTTTATTTTTCATTTGGAGTTTAAGACACTTGAAGAGAGTAGAATGTACTGTTAGAATGCTCCGATTCACACCGTACTCTGTGGAATTGTAGGAAGGAAGTCAGAGTGAAGTAAACGATCGTGAATTTATTAGGAGAAGTAACGGTGATCATACTACGTACCGGATAACATACAAGCATACAGAGAGCGATGGAAACTCCTTCAGCACAGATATAAGTATGACTAGCTCATCAGTTGCTTAAGACACTGAACACACGTCTGTGTGTAATAAAAATTCCAATAGAAAAACAATTATTATAATTACAGTACGGAGGACCCTAAATCTGGAATTAGATTTCAGTTGCACTCAACTCTCGTCTCCTAAATACCTCGATGTCGCCGAGACGTTTAATCATAATCTTCCTTCCTTGCTTTCTTCTAGTCAGCTTGAGAAAATGGCAGTAGCCATTAAAAACTCTTTAAGTTTTCGTTTCCTTCTTTCACGTGGAGGCATGTGAAGAGAGTGAGGACCGTTTATCCAACATTTGGGACTCAGCCGGAATGAAACATCAGTCGGCAAAAGATGTGGTCGGCTTCCTGTGTTCTAGCGCATAGGCCTTCTCTTCTGCTCCTCCACGTAAGTTGTCAACGGCCCTTTTTTTTTAGGTTGGGAGATCGCTATAGGGTGTTGTGTAGGTTGGTTGGTTAGGTGGTTGGTTGGTTTGTAGGGCGTTGTCATCAGTCCCTTGGGGTGTTGGGAAGGTCAGTTTCAACTCGATGCCAACGAACTAGTGCAGCTTTGTTTCCATCGCAGGCACTTTTTCTACAGACGCTTGCAGCCTTGCTTGTGAAAACAGTTTAACTTGCACAGAACCCCGCAATGTCATTTTGGTACATGCGCTGCTTCGATAGCACAGCGAGCGTGACTATCTCGGGCTACAGCCGCAGACAGATGGCGCCAGCCACGCCATAAGATTCCACCGTGGTCTTCTCTTTGCATTTGAGTCGGTATATCATTGTAGAGTACTCTGTCTCTGGATTAAGCGCATTATCTCCAACATCCTCCAGCTTACACAGCACCACCCTTTGTTTAGCTAAAGTAAAACTGCGTCAAGTTTTGTAGTATTGGAGCACCTCACCTAAGTTTTCTGTTTACGTACACTTCTTTAACATTGCCTAACGATAGTAAAGGCTGCTGTCGGCTCAGTATTGTGAACGTATAATCGCTGAACACATTCATTTTATTCTATTAAACCTGCACTTTTTTTTGGGGGGGGGGGGGGGGGGTTGTGATCTCTCTCTTCAATCTACCTCAGTCTCCATAATATTCAATGACTCCCTGCTAGTAGGAACATTTACGACACCTTACATGGTCAGGGGCTGAACAGATAATTATTGTTAGTATCCCGGCAATCTACTGATCTATACTGCTTCCTTCTTCAAAATGGGTCAAGTTGCTTTAAAATTGGCCTCCTGGGGCTGAAGCGCTGTTAACAGCCAACGAGTGGAACGAGCATGATCGTCGTGTCGTTCTGCACGGTTTCTATTTCCTAGAGATTAGTTCTCGGAGGAGCTATCGAAGTTCAAACTGTGTCAAGGAAAGCCGTGTCTTGATTGTCGGCTTTAACAGTTGTTGCGTTTACATGCTTCAAACTCTATGTATCGTTCCAAATTTTGCTTTGCGGGATGTCCTTGTTAAGGAAGGAACTGAGTTTATTCCAGTATTCCCTCTTCTTCCCTTTTAGCACTCTACTTGGTTCTTAATACAACCTTCTTAAAGAAGACGGAATTTTGATTTGTGGCCCTGTGTTCATGTATCGTTGTGCATCTTTACGTCACCCTACAGCTTTGAATATTCGTCGTCCCATTGCTTTGGCGACGTGACTGACGGAAGATTTAAGTTGGGTGCAATATCTTCTTCATCCTCATTTGTACAGTTGCCACAAATCTTCAGTGTCGCCCGACGTCTGTAGCTCGTCCAGCTTCTTTGTAACATTCAGTTCTAATGTCTGCCAGACCGCCTCCCACGTATTCCGTCTTCGCGTTGGAATTATCGTGTCTCTGGGAAAGTGACTGTAGGGTAATTAACACAGGGTCTAAGCAGCTAGTGGGCAAGTCATACTTATGTCTGCTAGTGAAGGTGTTTCCATCGCTCTCATTATGCTTGTAGGCGACCCATTACGTAATATGGTCACCGTTACTTCTTCTAATAACTTTATGATGATTTTCCTCTGTCCGTGTCTGTCCTCCCTCCTACAGTTCTACAGAGTATGGTGTGCATTGGACCTGCTAATAGTAAATTCCGCTCTCTCCCCTTTTTTTGCCAAGTTCTGTACATTTCGACTTGTCCTACTACACTGCATCCAGTTCCCGCTCTGTCGCTTCCGATTGCTTCGGACACCGGATAAGCGGAAAGCGTCTGTAGGATTCAGCCACAAATGTTCAAATGTGTGCGCATTCCTAAGGGACCAAACTGCTGAGGTCATCGGTCCCTAGACTTACACACTACTTAAACTAACCTATGCTAAGAGCAACACACACACCCATGCCCGAGGGAGGACCTGAACCTCCGGCGGGAGGGGCTGCGCAATCCATAACGTGACGCCTCAGACCAAGCGGGCACTCCGCGTGGCGATTTATCCACATTTCCATCACTGAGCACATCGAAACATGTTTCAAAGGGGTAAGTTGTCCTAAGCTGTCCTTCCTGGATTTTTACGGGTCTTGCTTTAACCTGTAAAATGTTGCTAACCAGAGTCGATAATCAAAATAATGTTATAAATGATTTCAACAGTTGTTGATTGACGCTTTGGGCCTGTGTCGTTGATAAGTCATACATCGGTTTACACAGATGCTGGCGACATCGGCTTCTGGAATCTGCGTGTAGTGCTTTCGAAAACGATCTACGTTTGTGATGATAGGTCTTTATGTGATTATCTGACCGTCACTCTCTGTGTAACAAATACTATCGGCAACAAACTGTCACTCTACCTGAGCTACGGCACATAAACATTTATATTTTAATATTTTAGTCTGCGGGGTGGTTATACTTAAACTTTCGGTACTTGGTCAGTTTAGATGGAAAAATATTTACCATATGGGTGCCGATCTTCCTAGGAATGATGTCCAGACTGTGCGCTGCAGGATTTGCGTTGTTAATAGTGTTAGTGTTATGGCTTGTTGCTAGGCGCCGAAACTGATACGGTGACGTAGGGTTGAAACACAAGCATCAGTGTGCATTACAGCTGCGTACACTCGACACGGGACTGGACAAGGTGAGCAGGGCTGTACCCGTAATGCCGTTTTATCAAAACAACAGCAGCAGTACTGGTGCTCTTCGCGAGTATCGACGCATTAAAGGAATACTAAGAGGTTCTCATTCCGCACCAGCGTTGAGGAACAGCACTGGGAGGTTCGAATTAACTGGCGATTTGAGAGTTGTTCCTAGGTGAGGCCGACGGCCGGCTGAGCCACAAATTGTTGAAGGAGTTGCTGTTGTCATGGTTGAGAATGCTGGGAGCAGTGTGCGATCTGTAAGCAATTCACGAGCTGTGTCACGACAGCTCTCCATGATCCACTGTTCGAAAAGCGCTGCGAACAATCATGAAATGATATCTTTAGTGTGGTTCCAGGCTGTCTTGGATACAAATGGTCGTCACACTGAGCAACGTTTATAACCTGCAATGTACGCACGCGGCACCTACATTAAATTAAAATGTGTTTCTTTCAGATGTTTACTCGTTATTTGTGTTTCACATGTCCTTACAAATGTTTCCTCGATGTTTCGTTATCTTATGATCACTCGTTTTCTAATGGGGGCCCTCTCAAGCAGCGAAAGTTCATTTATAACCACCCTGTATACCTGTATTTACGTTAATCATATTTCAGTACCTTCCTACCCATATGCCTTTCCTTATTTCTTTCACGTGGATATGAAGTTGGTGGGAATCGTGACAAGCCAATTTCGTTTTTTCACTTGACACATCTCTGCTGGATGGGCCATCGCGATGACCAAAGACCGCGAGAAGACTGTAGCTGGATTGTCAACAGATTCTTTGCGGTTCGCTGAGAATAAACAGAAAATTATACAATAAATATCATTATAATCAAACCCTGCAAAGTGATATATAAGAGTTGATGTTTTTTTGTTTGTTAAAAGATACAGTTGATGGTTTATCGGAAGCATGCGAACTCTTGAAAATATCAGTCATCTGTAACAAACCGTACTTCACAAGAAACATCCAAAAGAAATTCTACATCTTCATCTACATACATATTCGGAAAGTCATCGTAGGGTGCGTGGTGGAGCGTACCCTATGCGTTTACTAATTATACCTTTCTTGTTCCATTCGTAAATATAGCGAACGAAAATCGACTATATTGTCAGGAGTTGGTGCCCCATAGCTCTTACATATTTGAAAATGTCATGTTATCTCCTTCAGCTGTTTGCAAAATACTTTATTTATACAACCTTTTTCAGTTGTCTGACCATCATCAGGTTCCCAGTTTCCAAATAAAATAATACATAAGTAACATTACAGGCTTAAACTGTCACGAATCTGTTAACTGACGTAAATGTTAACAAAACACACTTAATGGAATATCACATACATAAAAGTATTTATAGCATCATGTTAGGCGACCTAAAACTAAACCTCGCCCGAACAGGCCATGAAGGTCCAACGGTACCGACCCGCTGCCGTGTCATCCTCAGCCCACAGCCGTGACTGGATACGGATATGGAGGGGCATGTGGCCAACTCACCGCTCTCCCGGCCGTATGTCAGTTTACGAGACCGGAGCCGCTACTTCTCAATCAAGTAGCTCCTCAGTTTGGCTCACAAGGGCTGAGTGCACGCCAGTTGCCAACAGCTCTCAGCAGACCGGATGGTCACCATCTAAGTGCTAGGCCAGTCAGACAGTGCTTAACTTCGTTGACCTGACGGGAACTGGTGTTTACACTGAAAATAAAAGTATATCGTAACACAGTGATGTGATTCACTACGAAAACCATATACCATAAAGACGTAGGTGGTTCACATTTGCACGGAGTTACCTGTTATCATATCGTAATATAAACTGCGTCGTCAATCAATAAAAACTGCGCTAGGAAGAGTACACATTCATGTCAAAACTATAATCGGCGTCAACTCTGTGAACAGAGCCGTAATACCACGCAGAGGCGTCTGAACAGCTGATCATTTTCTATTGGTGGATCCAGAGATGGTCATAAAGTTATACAGGGTGAGTCACCTAACGTTACCGCTGGATATATTTCGTAAACCACATCAAATACTGACGAACCGATTCCACAGACCGAACGTGACGAGAGGGGCTAGTGTAACCGTTTAATGCAAACCATAAAAAAATGCACGGAAGTATGTTTTCTAACACAAACCTACGTTTTTTTTAAATCGAACCCCGTTAATTTTGTTAGCACATCTGAACATATAAACAAATACGTAATCAGTGCCGTTTGTTGCATTGTAAAATGTTAATTACATCCGGAGACATTGTAACCTAAAGTTGACGCTTGAGTACCACTCCTCCGCTGTTTGATCGTATGTGTCGGAGAGCACCGAATTACGTAGGGATCCAAAGGGAACGGTGATGGACCTTAGGTACAGAAGAGACTGGAACAGCACATTACGTCCACATGCTAACACCTTTTTATTGGTCTTTTTCACTGACGCACATGTACATTACCACGAGGAGTGAGGTACACGTACACACGTGGTTTCCGTTTTCAGTTACGGAGTGGAATAGAGTGTGTCCTGACATGTCAAGCCAATAGATGTTCAATGTGGTGGCCATCATTTGCTGCACACAATTGCAATCCCTGGCGTAATGAATGTCGTACACGCCGCAGTACATCTGGTGTAATGTCGCCGCAGGCTGTCACAATACGTTGTTTCATATCCTCTGGGGTTGTAGGCACATCACGGTACACATTCTCCTTTAACGTACCCCACAGAAAGAAGTCCAGAGGTGTAAGATCAGGAGAACGGGCTGGCCAATTTATGCGTCCTCCACGTCCTATGAAACGCCCGTCGAACATCCTGTCAAGGGTCAGCCTAGTGTTAATTGCGGAATGTGCAGGTGCACCATCATGCTGATACCACATACGTCGACGCTTTTCCAGTGGGACATTTTCGAGCAACGTTGGCAGATCATTCTGTAGAAACGCGATGTATGTTGCAGTGCTCTCCGATACACACGATCGAACAGCGGAGGAGTGTTACTCAAGTGCCAACTTTAGGTTACAATATCTCCGGATGTAATTAACATTTTACAATGCAACAAACGGCACTGATTACGTATTTGTTTATATGTTCAGATGTGCTACCAAAACTAACGGGCTTCCATTTAAGAAAACGTAGGTTTGTGTTAAAAAACATACTTCCGTGCGTTTTTGTATGGTTTGTATTAAACAATTACACTAGCCCCTCTCCTCACGTTCGGTCTGTGGAATCGGTTCGTCAGTATTTGATGTGGTTTACGAAATACATCCAGCGGTAACGTTAGGTGACTCACCCTGTATGTACACCGACAGTGGCTAGAATCTTACGGTTACTAAACTATGTGTCGTCTGCTACGATAAGTACATGTGACAATCATAACAGGTATTTATGTGTTGCATCTACTAGCGATTTGCACGTGTTAGAATCACAGTTGCGGTGACAGAAAACAAAAAAAGGCGGGGGGGGGGGGGGGGGTACCAATGGTCCACATGTACTCATAAGCACTAGTGTGAAGCTAGTTGTAGTCACGTTCAGATATATACTGCTTACGTACAGTAACGTTTATGGTACAAACCGTATGAACACATACAATGTACGCCTATCTAAATTGGCTAATATAGGTAACGTAAGTAACAAGCCCAGTTTCATGGACAAATGATTATATCAAGATCCCACGTAACACGCTAAAGCGCGTGTAATGCATGACCAGTTGACGATTTTTACAGACACAGAGACGTGTTGTATGAAGAGTTAAGCTAATATACGCTCACTAATTGTTCATATTACGTCTTTACGGTATATGGTTTCTGTAATGACTCACATCTCTGCGTTGTGGTTCAAAAATGCTTCAAATGTCTCTAAAGCATTATGGGACTTAACGTCTGAGGTCTACTTAAAACTAGCTAACGTAAGGACATCACACACATCCATGCCCGAGGCAGGATTCGAACCCGCGATCGCAGCAGCCGCGTGGTTCCGGACTGAAGCGCCTAGAACCGCTCGACCACAGCGGCCGGCTCTGTGTTGTGGTATACTTTTATTTCCAGTTTGTTATTCATGGGTTTATCACGTGATGGAAACGATTTTGTATTTCACCTAATATGTTAATGCAAATACTTTCATGTGAGTATGTGACATTCCATTAAATGTGAATTGTTAACATTTTAAACAATGGAAACACCCGGTAGGAGTATTAACAATGTAGTAAAAGACAGTTTGCTACTTATCGTAAAGAAGGCACGTCACGTTGCAGGTAGGCAAAGTTAAAAGACATTCCGGCGCGAGAAGCTGTAGTTGGCGGTCATGTGTGCGTGAGGTGTGCTTGGGTGCGTGCGTGTGTGTGTGTGTGTGTGTGTGTGTGTGTGTGTGTGTGTGTGTGTGTGTCTCATTCATTGATGAAGGCTGTGGCCGAAGGCTTTATATAAGTGTCTTTTAATTGTACCTGTCTGCAACTTGACGCCTCATCTTTATGGTAAGTAGTGATGTCTTTTCCTCCATTGTTGCTAACACTTTAATCAGTTAAAAGATTCGTGATAGTTTAATCCCGTAATATAACTTAATGTATTATTTTATTTGGTACATAGGAACCTGGTGATGGTCAGCCGACTGAAGTTGGCTGTATAAATAAAGTATTCTACTAGCACCTCACTGTGTTCGTATGATTTTTTCGGAAAAAACAACTGTCTACTCGTACATGCCTCCGTACAAACACTGATTTCTCATTTCTTATCTTCGTGGTCCATTCGTGCGTATATAATCGTACTGCAGTCAGCTTCAAATGCCGGTTCTCTCAATTTTCTCAATAGTGTTCCTCGAAAAGAACGTCAGCTCTCTTTCAGGGATTTCAATTTGAGTTGACGGAGCACCTCCTTAATACGTGCGCGATGTTCGAATATCTGACCTGATGGGGATCCCAAATACTCGAGTTCCAGTAGTGTCCTATATGCGGCCTGCTTTACAAATGAGCCGCACTTTCGTAAAATTCTACCAATAAACCGTAGTCAACAATTCGCTTTCCCTACTGCTACAGTCCTTAAATGTCTGTTCCCTTTCATATCACTTAACAGCTTTACACCTAGATATTTAATGAACGTGGCTATGTCAAGCAACGCTCTACTAATGTCGTATTCTAACATTACGGGTTTGCTTTTCCTACACATCTGCATTGGGCAACGGCCTTGCCGCAGTGGCTACACCGGGTCCCGTGAGATCACCGAAGTTAAGCGCTGTCGGGCGTGGTCGGCACTTGGATGGGTGACCATCCGGGCCGCCATGCGCTGTTGCCATATTTCGGGGTGCACTCAGCCTCGTGATGCCAATTGAGGAGCTACTCGACCGAATAGTAGCGGCTTAGGTCAAGAATGTCATCATAACAACCGGGAGAGCGGTGTGCTGACCCCACGCCGCTCCTATCCGCATCCTCCACTGAGGATGACAAGGCGGTCGGATGGTCCCAGTAGGCCACTCGTGGCCTGAAGACGGAGTGCTACACATCTGCATTGAGCTATGTTTTTCTACATTTACACCTAGATACCATTCATGACACCAGTCAGAAATTTTATTTAAGTCCTCTTGTATCCTCCTACGGTCAATCAACGACGATACCTTCCCGTACTCTACAACATCATCAGGTAACAGCCGAGATTGTTGCTCATCCTGTGCACCAAATCATTTGTGTATATAGAGACGGCGGCCCTATCAGTCTGCACTGGGTCACTCCTGAAACTTATTATTATTATTTATAATGGTATTGACCAACTAGGATCACGTTAACAACTTCAGTTCCTCTTCTTCCTTCGTTGTTGTTTCCTATTTTTCCAGTATTCCCTCATTTTCTCCCCATGAAGTCTCTTCCTTTCTTCTGTCCATGTTGTTCTCGATATTTTATTTCTTCTGCTTTGAAAGCCTTTCAAATTTAGTATTTTGGTTTTAAAACGGTTTCTTTCCGCTATTTCTGATTCTTTGATGTTGTTTCTTTCAAGATCTTTTTTTATTTCTGTAATCCATGCTATTGTCGATTTCTTCTTCCAGAAATATAGGAGTATTTGTTTTGTTAGTCTATTTCCATCCATTCGGTAGAGATGTCTAAAAAAGGTTAATCTTCGTTTGGCTGTTACTTCAGATATTTTCTCTATATTTTTGTAGATCTCCTCATTACTTCTTATTTTCCAACCATCTGCAGTTTTCATTGCACCCATTATTTTTCTAATAATCCTTCTTTCCAGTACCTCTAGTTTGTCTATCTTATAGTTCATCGTTTGGCATTCAGATCCATATAAACATTCTGGTCGCCACACTGTGGTGTAGTGTTTTAGTTTTGTTTTCATAGATATACATTTCTTGTTGTAAATATTTTTGCTCAAACCATATGCGCTTTCCATGTTGTTAATTCTTACATCTATTGCAGATTTTTCTAGTCCATTCTGTTGTATAGTTTCTCCAAGATATTTAAACTTATTTACTCGCTCTATTTTACCTATTTGTAAAATTTTGAGACCAGTACTGTTTGCTAATTTTTCCAGAATGTTTATTTGAGTAACTGCTTCTGTCAGGTTTTCTGAAAGTATTGCGAAATCATCCTCAAAAGCCAAGCAGTTTACCTTAATTCCATTTGTTTTCCTTCCCAGAGTTATTGGTTCAATTTTGTGATTTTTTAGCTCCGAGTTCCAGATCATTACATTTTTTTTTTAGAAAACAGTTAAACAGTAAAGGTGATAAACCATTACCTTGTCTAACACCAGTTTTTATTTCAAAAGGCTGAGATACTCCTCCCATAAATTTGACTTTAGATACTGTACCTGTTAGTGTTTCACGAATTATGTTTGCTACTTTTGATTTAACACCAAATTCTCTAATGACCTTATCTATCGTTTCTCTGTCTATACAATCAAATGCTTTCTTGAAATCTAAAAATGACACTAGTACTGGTTTGCTGGTTAACATTCTATGGTGAATTTGTTCTGCACCACCCTGATATTCTCCTAGTTGTTTGTCCAAAGTATCTACCACTCTGCTGAGGAGAATTTTTGATAACATTTTGTATGCCACTGGCAGAAGTGACACTCTTCTGTAATTACTGACATTTTGTTTGTCTTCCTTTTTATGTATCGGGTGGATTAATGCTGTTTTCCATTCAACTGGAATCTTTTCAGTTTTCCAAATGTTCTCAAAAAGCAGCTGTAGATCTTTTATGATTTTTGGTTCTGACCACTTCAATAATTCTGCTGTAATGGAGTCTTCACCATTTGCTTTATTGTTTTTGAGTGTTTTGATGGCTTCATGAATTTCTAGCTCTGTTGGCGGGAAATCTTCCTCTAGATTTTGAGGTGTCACTGGAAATTCTAATTTAACTGTTGGATCTGGACAGTTTAACAACTTTTCAAAAAAATTTGCTAAAATTTCTCAATTTTCTTTATTATTTAATCCTATTTTGCCATTTTCATCTTCGAAACAAATACTTGGTGCCTGATATCCTTTAAGTATGTGTTTAAAAGTTTGGTAAAAATTTCTAGAATTATTTTTGGTGAAATTTTCTTCTATTTCAATAAGCTGACAATTTTCAAAGTTCCTTTTGATTTTCTGGATTATTTTTGATGTTTCTTTTCTTTGTTGTCTGAATCGTTCAAGGTCTTCCTCTTTCTTCGAACATCTCCATTTTCTCCATTTTGACCTCTTTGTATTATTATTATTATTATTATTTTGAAACTGACTGTCCTTATTTTCTGAAATGTATTTGTTTATCTGATATTTGAAGTCGTAACATCCACGTCGAACAGGAAACTAAACCACACGAAAATTGCATAATGAGATGGTTCAAATGGCTCTGAGCACTATGGGACTTAACATCTAAGGTCATCAGTCCCCTAGACTTAGAACTCCTTAAACCTAACTAACCTAAAGACAACAGACACATCCATGCCCAAGGCAGGATTCGAACCTGCGACCGTAGTGGTCGCGCGGTTCCAGACAGTAGCGCCTAGAGCCGCTCGGCCACCCTGGCCGGCATAATGGGATGATTTGAACTAAAAAACCCACCGGGAACATATTTGTAGTCTTGCGTAAAAACAAGAAGCTGTTATCTGACCGAAACAGCTAATGACTACATTGAAAGTATAATTTTTGAAAAGTCTTCTAACCACTATACAAAACGAACGATCTTGTTACCAAGAAACATAAAGATAGAAATACAGAATACTATAACGGATAGTGCCAGAGAAGGGACATTTTATGTTATCTTGTTTTCTTTAATTTATAGCAACGAACTCCAACATAGTCACTGTCAGTTAATCTTACGAATTTGGTTTATACATATTTATATGGAGGCATTACAAGAGAAAGAATGCGGCGACAGCGAAGGGAGCACGATAGACTGTGCAGCCTAGGCGGAGTTTGTTCTCTGCGGAGTTGTTATGTTTCTTCTCTGACGTATGGCCAGTGGAATGAATATTTGTGGGCGAGGTTGTTGTGTTCCCAGTATCCGGCCTGTGTGGGTTCACTGCCGCTGTTACTGCCGGAAGCTCTTCGTCTGTCCGTGAATATTGTGACTGGGTTACGGCCATGATAATAAATGTCTTGTTCTTAATTGCAGTTATTGGCCTCCTGAAATTTCACTTTGAAGTAAAAATACTTACTGTTCGTTCCTAATGCTTTAAGAAAGAGAGGCCAATTTTGTCTGTGACCGTATGTGGTACGGGCATCCTGGTGTGGTTTGTTTCACGCAAGTGTTGCTACTGTGAGTATCCACACAGCAATGTTTGCTTGGATGACTTCTGCATCGTTTACTAGGATGTCAGTGTCGTGGGAGCAGCGTAT
Organism: Schistocerca piceifrons; assembly: GCF_021461385.2. NCBI lineage: Eukaryota > Metazoa > Arthropoda > Insecta > Orthoptera > Acrididae > Schistocerca > Schistocerca piceifrons. Next base: position 776,995,350 of record NC_060138.1, read on the forward strand.
GGTTCTGCAAAACATTTTACTTCATGAGTGACCATCCAGTCTGCTCGTTTTGTACCTTAAAGGAAGTGAGGCAAAGTGCAAAGGGTCTTATTATGGCGGTAGTGTTTTTGTAGTCATCTTTATTCTGAAGACTGGTTCGGCACTGGTCTATCCTCGCAAGCCTCTTCATCTCTGCAAAACTGCACCGACCTACGTCTACTTGCAGCTGCTTACTGTCGTCAAGCGTTTGACCACCTCTACAATTTTTATTCCTCACTAAGCCCTCCATTACCAAATTGACTGTTCATTGATGGTTAACGATGTGTCCTTTCAATCGGTCCCTTCTTTTAGTCAAGTTGTGCAGTACATTTAATTTCTTCCCATCTAGACACGTTTGCCCTCATCAGTCATCCAATATAACCAGGTAATGTCTAACATTCTTCTGTAACACCACACTTAAAAACATTCTGTTCTCCTCTTCTCTGCACTGTTTAACACCAACGTTTCATTTTTACATATCGTTGCACTCAAGATAAATTGTTCCGGGAAAGTCATACTAACGCTTAAATTCATGTATATGATACTAAATTTGGCAATTTTAGAATAGCTTTCGGTCCTTTTTATTTTATCTCTGACAAATTCGGAATTTCGTAAATTATATTACAGTCAATATTATTAGAAGCCTTTTCTAAATCTAGAAATGCTATAAATGTAGGTTTCACTCATTTCAGCTACCTTCTAACGTAAGTTGTAGGGTTACTAATGTCTCGCGTATTCCTAAACTTTTCCAAAACTCCGGCACTCCCGCCCGCGCTCGGCTTCCAGCAGCCCATCCACTTTTCTGTGCATAATTTGTGTTATTATTTTGTAACCGTGACATATTAAATTGATTGTTTGGTGAAAGTAACACCTTTCTGCACCTTCCTACTTTGACTTTCAGTTCACTACATTCTCCTTAAAGTCTGAGGGAGGCTTTTCGCTTATCTCATATACCACTCATATACCCCTCACAGCAACTGGAACAACAGTTTTGTCATCAGTGGTTCTCGCAAGAATCTCAACAGTTAGGAGGGAAGGTTCACATACTTCGTTTCAACGTTTCAGCTTAGATCTTTCAATATTCTGTGAAGTTCTTGTAGCAGTATTGCATCCGCCATCTCATGTTCGTTCACGTCCTTGAATATTCCTGTGCTTACTTCACAATTCTGTCTCTCAAAGCAAACTATTAATCTTTTGCAGTATATTTCTATCTATATTTACTGTTTTATCCACCCTCAGCAAATGTAGTCGTATATAACGAAATAATAAGCAACCAATTGCGTAAAAGAAATTTAATTTCTTTGCCGGTTTCGGGCACTTAGTGCCCTTCTTCAAAATGGCAGCTCCTGTTCTGGCATGATGTCTGCACTTGTTGTTTCGCTTCTTTATAATGATTTTGTACAGGCACTATGAACCACATGACCATGATATTGATGATGCTCGCAAATAATGCGACAGGTGTAATCTTTTGAAGAAGAGTTCTAAGAGCCCAAAACCGGCATAGAAATGACAAGGGTTACCCAGAAAGTAATGCACTGCATTTTTTTTCCTTGCCGAAAACAAAGCTACGAATGCTAAACGTTAGGTATTTATTATTTGAAGTCTCCTGAATGAGCGCGCGAAGTTTCCGTCAGTTCCGACAGACAGCATAGCTGTAGGACAGTTACAAAATGGCGTCTGTAGTTGATGTATGTTACAAGCAATGTGTCGTCATTGAACTTCTCACTGCAGAGAAAGAAACTGAGGGGAGTATTCACAACCGCTTGTGCAAAGTCAATGGAGCACCTGCAGTCGATGGAAGTACAGTTAGTCAATGGGCACGAAGGGTGAGGTCATCAGAAGGCGGTTCGACGGAGCTCCACGATTTGCAGCGGTCGGGGAGACTATCATCGGCTGTCACACCTTACGCGTTGCAGCTAGCTGATGTTGTCATTCATTAAAGGATTCGATTCGTGGAAGATATTCTGAGGACGATGAGGAGGTGATTCACACAGTGAAGCACTGGCTCCGCCACCAGGACAAGGATTGGTACCGACAGGGCATACACGCCCTTGTTTTGCGCCGGAGAAAGGCCATAGAATGGGATGAAGATCACGTGGAGAAACAGGGTATGTAGATAAAACACCATTCTTTAGTGTGTGTAATTCTCATTATGTTCAATAAAGATTGTTGAGGAAAAATATGTGGTGAATTACTTTCTGGGCAACTCTCGTAAATTTCTTGTGTGCAACTGGTGGCTTAGTATTTCTTTATATTTCTATCTATTTTTATTTTGAAACGTCGAATTTCTTGTCAGACACATTTTTTAGGCGTCTATGCTCCCCTTCACCTTCTTCATTTGCTGAACTTTTGGGCTATCTCCTTGTACCACTTAAATTTAATATTTCGTGTATTATCCGACGTTTCCTAATGGTACTTTCCTTTACGTCTAATTTTTCCCCTGCTGACTTCACAATTTTGTCTCTCAAAGCAAAACGTTAGTCTCATACCACATATTTCCATCCATTTCAGTCGGCATTCTTTTCTCTATTTCCATTATAAAATCTGACTGAAACGTTCTGGTGTCTCTTGGTCGTTTCCACGTGTAAAATATTCTTTGATGATCCTTCAACCAAGTGTTACGATTAAATTATACCCAAAGCAAAATTCCAGGAAGCGTAGTTGCGTTTCATTCGTTAGCCCCAGTCTGTATTAATCCACTATTATTCCAGCTCTTTCTTTTCCTACTACTGAATTCCAGTCCTTTATAAAATTTCCAGTGTCCTATTAGAATAAAATTTTTACCTTCATCATACATGCTTTTCCAATCGCTTCATCTACGTAGCTAGTAGACACATATACCTGTACTACCGTAGAAAATCATGGCTGTGTATCTGTCTTGCCTATGATAATGCGTCCACTATGTTGTTCACATTAATTTATGCATATTCATCATTATTTACACGCTTTCCTAAGTATTTTTTTATTTTATGTTAATAAACCTACATTCACCATACCCTGAATCCTGTTCTCTTATCACACTTCATTAATTCACACTATATCCAACTTCAACCTATCCGATTCGGTTTTCAAGTTCTATAGCCTACCTACCTGTTTTGCAGATCTAACACTCCACAGGTCAACCAGAACCACACCATATTTGTTTTTCCCTATGACAACAATATCCTCAGTTGTACCTGCCAAGAGATGCGAATGGGGGGCTAATTTAGCTCCAGATGTTTTATCCAGGAGTAAACCTTTTTTATTAAACCCTACAGTACAACTGCATGTTCTCGGACAAATATAACGGGTGTGGTTTGTCATTGTTTGCAGCCATTCGTAGTACCAACATAGTAAGGTCAATTTCGCTAATGTTGCAATACAAGGTCAGTCAGTCATCCAGACTATTGTCTCTGTTACTACTTAAAAGGTTGCTGCCCCTCTTAATCTATTGCTATAGTATACCCATGATTTTTAGTCTTGTTAGTAGATCATCTTACTTTCACTACTTAAACTGGAAACTCGATTATAGCTATCTCCCAATAGAGCAAGATCTACATTGTGTGTTAAACCTTGCCTTGCGATGAATAATCTAGTGATACAAACTTCTAGGATCTCCTTCGCAAATTTGACGTTCATACTAGCGCAATGGCGTTGGGACCTGACTTTAAGTTGGCGCAGTGACTGGCAGTTGACCGTGATCTTCAGTGAAACGTATTGCACATAAACATGAGAAGAAATCCACTACTGTAAGACTACCCAGGGGCAACAAATCAATGGAAGCAGTCCAGGATGAAGTTTTCACTCTGCAGCAGAGTGTGCATTCATATGAAACTTCCTGGCAGATTGAAACTGTGAGCTAGGCCGAGGGTCGAACTCGGGACCTTTGCCTTTCGTGGGCAAGTGCTCGACCGACTGAGTTACCCAAGCACGACTCATGACCCGTCCTCACAGCTTTACTTTCACTTCTCCTAACAATGGAAACAGTAACTACCGTAAAATAGCTCAGATCAACCACCCAGAGCGACCTAAAACGGAATAACCACATGCAAAATTACTAAAAAGAGTTGACAGGCTAGAATTCATCGAAACAATGTTTTTTTTTTTTTTTGCGTACGAAATGAAATGATCGTATGGCATTCTTGGCCGGGATGTCCCATTCGGGTTCGACCGCCAAGCGCAAGTCTTACTTCAGTCGGCGACATTGGGTGACTTGCAGCCGACGATGAGGATGAAATGATGATGAGGACAACACAACACCCAGTCCACGAGCAGAGAAAATCTCCAACCCGGCCGGTAATCGAACCCGGGCCCAGTGCATGGGAGGTAAGCATGTTACCACCCAGCCAAGCAGTCGGACTTTAACAACGTATAGACTGAACAGCAAAGGCGAAAGACTACGTGCCTGGCTTACACCCTTTTTAATCCGTGCACTTCTTTCTTGGTCTTCCACTTTTACTCGTTCCTCTTGGTTCCTGTAAATATTATATATTGCCCGTCTTTCCACGTAGCTTACCCCTATTTTTCTCAGGCTTTCTAACATCTTGCACCACTTTACATTGTCGAATGCTTTTTCCAGGTCGACTAATGCTATGAGTGCATCTTGTGCTTCTTCAATCTTGCTTCCATTATGAACCGCAACGTCAGGACTGTCTCTCCAGCCCCGTTCTTTCCTAAAGCCAAACTGATCATCATATAACAAATACTCAATTTCCTTTTCAGTTTCTTCTGTCAACAACTCCGATGCATCAGCTGTTAAACTGGCTGTGCGATAATTCTGGTAATTGTCTGCTCTTGCAATCTTGAGAATTGTATTCGGAAGTCAGATGCTGTATTGCCAGTCTTATACATTCTACACACCAACGTGAATAATCTTTTTGTTGGAAGTTCTCCTAATGATTTCAGAAATCCCGATAGAATGTTATCTACGCCTTCTGCCTTATTTGATTTTAAGTCTTCCAAAGCACTTCTAAATTTTGATTATAATACAGGATCCCTTTTCTGTTCCCTAACGGCTCCCGTTTCTTCTTCTGTCACCTGAGAAAAGTCCTCCCTCTCATAGAGGCCCACAATGTGCTCTTTCCACCTATCGGCTCTCTCCTCTGCATTTAACAGTGGAATTCCCATTGCACTCTTTATGTTACCGCCGAAAGTTGTTTTCACTTTTCTGCATGTTGAGTTAGTCCCTCCGAAAGTCATTTCTTTTTCGATTTATTCACATATTTCTTGCAGCCATTTCACCTTAGCTCCCGTGCACCTTCTGTTTATTTCGTTCCTAAGTGACTTGGGTTTCAGTATTCTTGAATTTCCCTGTCTATTTTCGTACTTCCTTCTTTCGTCAATCAACTGATGTATTTCTTCTGTTACCCATCGTTTCTTCGCAGTTACCTTCCTTGTACCTACGTTTTTCTTTCCAATTTGTGAGATTGTCCTTTTTAGAGATGACCATTCCTCTTGAACTGAACTACCTACTGAGCTATCCATTATCGCAGTATCTATAGCTTTAGAGAACTTCAAGCACGTGTCTTCATTCCTTAGTACTTACGTATCACACTTCTTTGTATATTGATTCTTCGTGGCTAATCTCTTAAACTTCAGCCTACTCTTCATCATTACCAAATTGTGATCTAGACTATATCTGCCACTTGGTACGCCTTACAATCCAGTATCTGATTTCGGAATCTCTGTCTGACCACGATGTAATCTAATCGAAGTCTTTCCTATCGATCCTTTCCAATTATACTCCCTCCTCTTGTGATTCGTGAACAGAGTATTCGCTATAGTCATCTGAAATTTATTGAAGAACTCGATTAGTCTTTCTCCTCTTTCGTTCCTACTACCAAGCCCATATTTTCCCGTAACTCTTTCTTCTTCCCTTACAACCGCATTCCAGTTCCCCTTGAGTATTAGATTTTTACCTCCGTTTATGTGCCGAATTACCCGTTCAGTATACACTTTCTCTACCTTTTCATCGTCTCCTTGCAACATTCGCATATACACCTGAACTATTGCTGTCAGTGTTGGTTTGCTGTCAGTTCTGATGAGAACAACCCTGTCACTGAACTGTTCACAGTAACACACTCCCTACCCTACCTTCCTATTCATAACGAATCCTACTCCAGTTATACGAGGTGCATTCAAGTTCTAAGGCCTCCGATTTTTTTTTCTCCGGACTGGAAAGAGATGGAAACATGCGCTTTGTTTTAAAATGAGGCCGCGTTCATTGTCAATATGTCCCAGAGATGGCAGCACCGTACGGCAGATGGAATTTTACCGCCAGAGGCGAGAATGAGAACTGTTTTAAATACTTAAAATGGCGAAGTTTTCCTTACTTGAACAGCGTGCAATCATTCGTTTTCTGAATTTGCGTGGTGTGAAACCAACTGAAAATCATCGACAGTTGAAGGAGACATGTGGTGACGGAGTTATGGATGTGTCGAAAGTGCGTTCGTGGGTGCGACAGTTTAATGAAGGCAGAACATCGTGTGACAACAAACCGAAACAACCTCGGGCCCGCACAAGCCGGTCTGACACCATGATCGAGAAAGTGGAGAGAAATGTTTTGGGGGATTGCGGCATGACTGTTGAACAGATCGCCTCCAGAGTTGGGATTTCTGTGGGTTCTGTGCACACAATCCTGCATGAAGACCTGAAAATGCGAAAAGTGTCATCCAGGTGGGTGCCACGAATGCTGACGGACGATCACATGGCTGCACGTGTGGCATGTTGCCAAGCAATGTTGACGCGCAACGACAGCATGAATGGGACTTTCTTTTCGTCGGCTGTGACAATGGATGAGACGTGGATGCCATTTTTTCAAACCAGAAACAAAGCGCCAGTCAGCTCAATGGAAGCACACAGATTCACCGCCACCAAAAGAATTTCGGTTAACCGCCAGTGCTGAAAAATGATGCTGTCCATGTTCTGGGACAGCAAGGGCGTAATCCTTACCCATTGCGTTCCAAAGGGCACTACGGTAACAGGTGCACCCTACGAAAATGTTTTGAAGAACAAATTCCTTCCTGGACTGCAACAAAAACGTCCGGGAAGGGCTTCACATGTGCTGTTTCACCAAGACAACGCACCCGCACATCGAGCTAACGTTACGCTACAGTTTCTTCGTGATAACAACTTTGAAGTGATTCCTCATGCTCCCTACTCACCTGACCTGGCTCCTAGTGACTTTTGGCTTTTTCCAACAATGAAAGACACTCTCGGTGGCCGGACATTCACCAGCCGTGCTGCTATTGCCTCAGCGATTTTCCAGTGGTCAAAACAGACTCCTAAAGAAGTCTTCGCCGCTGCCATGAAATCAAGGCGTCAGCGTTGTGAAAAATTGTACGTCTGCAGGGCGATTACGTCGAGAAGTAACGCCAATTTCATCGATTTCGGGTGAGTAGTTAATTGGAAAAAAATCGGAGGCCTTAGAACTTGAATGCACCTCGTACCATTTTCTGCTGCTGTTGGTATTACCTTATACTCATCTGAACTGGAATCTTTGTCTTCTTTCCATTTCACTTCACTGACCCCTGCTATATCTAGATCCAGTTTTAGCATTTCCCTCCTTAGATTTTCTAGCTTCCGTACCACGTTCAAACTTCTGACAGTCCACGGCCCGACTCGTAGAACGTTATCCTTTCATTGGTTATTCAGTCTATTTCTCATGGTCACCTGCCCCTTGACAGTCCCCTCCTGGACATCCGAATGAGAGACTAGTCCGGCATCTTTTGTCAATTGAGTGATTATCACGACACTTTGTCAGTTACAGGCTACATGTCCTGTGGATTATGTCTTTAATGCAGTGGTTTCCATTGCCTTCTGCATCCTCAAGTCGTTGATCATTGCTGATTCTTCTACCTTTCAGGTGCAATTTCTCATAGCAAGGCCAAGAGAGAGCCCTGAACATCGGTCCGCTACTGTGCCCTCTTTGACAAGGCCGTTGGCAGAAAACCTTGTGCTTTTTGTTCAGAATTTAAGCAGTGACGGGGTTCGAAGCCAGACCGAGTACGTTTTGATTACTAATCAAAGACGCTACCCATAGATCACGAGTGCATAGAATCTTAACAAAAGGTAGATCGTGCACTAAAGAAGTGGCTTGCAAAACACTTGCTCACCCGAATTTTGAGCATTCTTCTTCACTCTGGGAGCATTAATAGTTTGGATCAGTAGAAGAGATACACAAGATCCGACGAAAAGCAGCATTACAGTGACACCCAATAGACTCCAGTGGCAGACGCCACAAGACAGCCGCTGTGCATCATGCAGAGGTTCACTATTTAATCTCCGAAAGCGTGACTTCCTGAGAGAAGAGGGCAATGTATTATTTCCTTCCACATGTGTTTCGCGAAATAACATAACGAGAAAATACGAGAAATTAAAGCCAATATGTAGTTTTACCGACAATCATTCTTTACTCGCCGGCCGGAGTGGCCGTGCGGTTCTGGGCGTTACAGTCTGGAACCGAGCGACCGCTACGGTCGCAGGTTCGAATCCTGCCTCAGGCATGGATGCGTGTGATGTCCTTAGGTTAGTTAGGTTTAATTAGCTCTAAGTCTAGGCGACTGATGACCTCAGAAGTTAAGTCGCATAGTGCTCAGAGCCATTTGAACCATTCTTTACTCCCGCCGTTTGCGGATGGAACAGGGATGGAGGGAACACATGCTGGTTATCACAAGTGTTCTCTGCCACACGCAGTAAGGTGGCGTGCTCAGTAAACGTATAGATGTAGATGTCGCCCTGAGGCGTAAATACACTCTAACACACACAAAAAAAGACGCACCACGAAGGAACTATTCGAATGGGACGGAAATCTGTAGACGTGATGTACATGTACCGTCAAGCAAATGATTACAACTTCAGAAAAATTAAAGAGAAAGATATCCAAGAACTAAACTAGTCAATAACGCGTTGGTTCAGCTCTGGCAGTTACTCGTCTTGGCATTGATTGATAGAGTTATGGGGTGCCCTGTCGAGGGATATCGTTCCAAATTCTATCCAGCTGGTGCGTTAGATCGTCAGAATCCCGACCTCGTTTGAGGGCCTTGTCCATTGTGGTGTCACAGCCAGACACCACACTTGCTAGGTGGTAGCCTTAAATCGGCCGCGGTCCATTAGTATACGTCGGACCCGCGTTTCGCTACTATCAGTGATTGCAGACCGAGCGCCGCCACACGGCAGGTCTAGAGAGACTTACTAGCACTCGCCCCAGTTGTACAGCCGACGTTGCTAGGAAAGGTTCACTGAGAATTACGCTCTCATTTGCCGAGACGATAGTTAGCATAGCCTTCAGCTAAGTCAATTGCTACGACCAAGAATACTCAGGCTCGTGAACCTTCGCCCATGGACATTCATGTAGTTAATTCTACTCCGCCCAGTGCCGCTCCTTCTAACAGTGACTGTGTTCGTCCCACAAATAGTGTGCGTCGACATCGACGGAAATCACAAGTCGCGAGTGATTCTGTACCAGTGTCTGTTCACGTTGCACGAGACAGTCGCTCTTGTCGTCAGCAGGACAATAAACTTTTTGTAGACTTGGACATTAATGGCAACGTGATCCCATTCCAGTTCGATACCGGAGCTGCAGTTTCATTGATCAATAAAGACACGTACCAACAACTGGGCACACCTCCGTTGCGTGCCGCAAATGTTAAGTTAAGTAGTCAATCAGGTCCTATCAGTGAACCAGACTGTGCCTTCAGCCAGTGTTTCTCGTCTCTGTGAAGAGTTTGCAGACATTTTTGCACCGGGCCTTGGTTGCGCTAAGAACTATAAAGCACATTTGGAACTGAAAGTAAACGCGCAACCGAAATTTTTCAGAGCGCGAAATGTTCCCCACGCATTGCGTGATGAGGTCGCAAGAACATTACACGATTTAGAATCACAAGGTGTAATTGAACGTGTGCAGGCTTCTCTCTGGGCCTCACCCTTAGTAATTTTGCCAAAACCTTCCGGAAAATTGAGACTTTGCGTGGACTTCAAGGCCACAGTGAATCCACAACTAGTGATTGCCACTTTTCCTTTACCCCGCCCGGAATATCTTTTTGACAAACTGTGCCCGGGTAAATATTTTTCGAAGTTGGACCTAGCAGATGCGTACTTGCGAATACCAGTGGACGACGAATCCCAACGCGTATTGGTGGTTAACACGCATCTTGGTTTGTATCGATTCAAAAGACTGCCATTCGGGTGTGCATCCGCCCCTGCATTGTTTCAGCAATATCTGCAAACTGTTTGTGCCTCGGTCCCTACTGCAGCAAACTATCTGGACGATATTGTGATCTCCGGAAAGACAGAAGAAGAACATTTAGCCAACCTCCGAACATTATTTCAGGTCTTGCGACAAAATGGTCTTCGCTTGCGGAAGGACAAATGTGTGTTTTTTGCTCGTGACTTACCATATTTGGGACATGTAATCAATGCCCAAGGCATACATCCCAGTCCCGAGCACCTCCGAGCCATACAAGACTTGCCCTCGCCGCAGAATTTGAAGCAGCTGCAGAGTGTGCTGGGTAAAATAAATTACTATCATCGCTATGTGCGCAATGCCTCTTCCATTTCAGCTCTGCTTCATCGCTTACGCCGTAAAGGTGTTCCGTTCGTCTGGTCGACGGAATGCGAACGCGCCTTTCGCCAGTTGAAATCGGCGTTGCTTTCTAATACTTGCCTTACGCCATTCGATCCCCAGAAACCCCTTTTGTTGATGGTAGATGCATCGGATTTCGGGATCGGAGCTGTGCTTGCGCACAAAGATGGCTCGCATGATCGCCCTATTGCCTTTGCGTCCAAATTGCTCTCGTCTGCGCACAGAAATTATTCACAGATCGAGAAAGAAGCTTTGGCTCTCGTATTTGGTGTTACTAAGTTTCACGATTTCTTGTATGGTCGTCACTTTACCATCATCACAGACCACAAACCTTTGACGTCGCTTTTTCATCAGAACAAGCCTGTACCTCCACGTACAGCGCAGAAATTCATTCGCTGGTCTATTTTCCTCTCGCAGTACCGCTACGATATCTTGTATCGGTCCACTGCTAAGCACGGAAACGCCGATGCGTTGTCCCGTTTGCCTGTTGCTGAGGATAGAGCATTCGATTCCTCCGAACTTGCTTGCATGTTCATTGATGCGGAAACCGATGACGTGGTCGAATCGTTTCCGATTGATTTTCGTCGTGTAGCTACAGCCACAGCTGCTGACCCTGTCCTTGCTACCGTTTTGCGTTTTGTTGCTACGCAATGGCCCTTGTCAAAGTCACGGATCGAGGATCCGTTGGTCCGCCGATTTTTTGCTCACAAAGAGAGACTTTTTGTACGACGTGGTGTTTTGCTGTTGCGTTCTGATAATGATCAGTCCCGAGTCGTGGTCCCACGTTCGTTACAGTCCTCTGTCTTACGGCTTCTCCACCAAGGACAATGGGGTATAGTGCGAACGAAACAAGTTGCTCGTCAGCACTGTACATGGTTCGGAATCGATGCTGCGATTACGCATATGTACTCTTCTTGCATGGCGTGTGCCGAACAACAATCCGCACCACCGCGGAAATTCTTTGCATGGCCGAAAGCCACTTCCCCTTGGCAACGCTTGCAGATAGATTTTGCTGGTCCATTCTGGAATGCTCGATGGTTGGTTGTTGTCGATTCCTTCAGTAATTTTCCTTTTGTTGTCAGGTTGTCTTCCACGACGTCTTCAGCCACCATCCAAGCGCTATCCGCTATCTTTTGCATTGAAGGTCTTCCACAGACTATTGTTTCCGACAATGGCCCACAATTCATGTCCGCAGAATTTCAGTCATTCTGCAAGGCCAATGGAATTCAACATCTGACATCCGCGCCGTTTTCGCCTCAGTCAAACGGTGCCGCTGAACGATTGGTCCGGACTTTCAAGTCACAAATGTTGAAGCTGAAAGAGTCGCATTTTCGGGAGGACGCGTTATTGCTCTTCTTGTCCTCGTATCGCTCTCAGCCCCGAGATGGTCGCTCGCTGGCTGAGTTGTTGCACGGTCGTCCTCATCGAACCTTGATGTCTTTGCTCTTTGCTGCATCTGCCGCATCAGGTTCCTGTGCAGCGGCAGACGCCTGCTTTTGCTCCAGGCGACGTTGTATACTATCGCAACTATCGCGGTTCACAGCGTTGGCTCGCAGGGCGCATTCTTCGCTGCCTCGGCCGCGCTATGTATCTGGTTTTGGGGGCCTCTGGTGAGGTGCGTCGGCATCTCAATCAGCTGCGCCTCTGTCGTCGCACGGGTTCTGCCGCTCCCCGTCTGCTTTCAGCGTCGGTGCCGTCCGGTCAGCGCCCTGGGGACCCATCTACTGGCTCGCCTCATCCCCAGGTGTTACCGACGCTGCCTTCCATTTTTCCCCATGGCGACGCGCCGCCGCTGCCGCCGCCGCATGTTCACCCGCCGGCGTCGCCCGCAGTGGACGCTTCGCTGCAGCCGCCATGCGCCTCCCTGGGTCACGCGCCGCCGGTCGCTTCTTGAGACCAGCTGTCCGCCGACATGGAACTCTTGCCCGCTCCGGACCAGATGTCGTCTTCGTCCGTCCGGTGCTCCGACTCGATGGAGGTGGACCCGTCGGCCCCTCCTGACTATCTTCGGGCGCATATCCCGCATGTTGGCGTGCACCCTGGACTAGGTTTTCAGGCGTTTCCTAGCTCCCCTCGGACCGAATGGCCGGGTGCGGGTGGCACAGCCTCGCCTGTTGTTAGGCTCCCCACCTCGTCGCATACGCCAACATGGGGTCCTCTCCACGGCGGGCGGAAGCCTTATAACACAAACGTCCGCCGATTTGCGGGGGAGGAATGTGGTGTCACAGCCAGACACCACACTTGCTAGGTGGTAGCCTTTAAATCGGCCGCAGTCCATTAGTATACGTCGGACCCGCGTGTCGCCACTATCAGTGATTGCAGAAAGAGCGCCGCCACACGGCAGGTCTAGAGAGACTTACTAGCACTCGCCCCAGTTTGCTAGGAAAGGATCACTGAGAATTACGCTCTCATTTGCCGAGACGATAGTTAGCATATCTTTCAGCTAAGTCAATTGCTACGACCTAGCAAGGCGCCATTTATCCTTTGCTATGTATCTAATGAAGCATGTACAGTAACAAGACCAATGTTCACCAATTGTGGATTAAAGTTAAGTATTCCAGCAGCTACGTACTTTTCTTTATAGCATTCATTACGTATCCTGTTTCAGACCTCACGCCAGCCTGCGTGAGCTTATAGCGTGCATTTCGGTTACCCGTCACTGTGGATTGGCTGTCTTGCCAGTCCACAACATCCATAATGCTCCAAACGTTATAAATCCGGTGACCTTGCTGGTCAAGGCAGGGTTTGGCAAGCACGGAGACAAGCAGTAGAAAGTCTCTCCGCTTGCGGGCGGGAATTATCTTGTTGAAATGTAGACCAGGATGGCTTGCTATGAAGGGTAACAAAATGGGGCGTAGAATATCATCGATTTACCTCTGTGCCGTAAATGTGCCGCGGATGACGACCAAAAGGTCCTACTATGAAAAGAAATGGCATACCAGACCGTCATTCCTGGTTACGGGCCGTATGGCTGGCGACAGTCAGGTTGGTGTCCCACCGCTATCTGTGGCCTCTCCAGACACGTCTGCAGCCATGTCTTCGGCCTGAAATCTCATTGACTGGGGGAGAATTGTATTCAGTGATAAGTCCCGCTTCGAACTCAGTCCCGACTTCACTCAGGAAGTACCACGGCTCCTCCATTAAATAGTCCCACGAACGTGAAAATATCAGATATCGAAATAAGTTGCCAAAGGGATAGAAAAGTAGCTGGAAGCGCCCAACAAAGGGAATACCACTGGACCTAACGGCATACCGATACGATTCTACACAGAGTATGCGAAAGAACTTGCTCCGCCTCTAACAGCAATGTATCGTAGGTCGCTGAAGGAGCGAAGCGTTTCTAGCGATTGGAAAAAAAGCGAAGGTCAATCCCGTTTGCAAGAAGGATCGTCGAACAGACGCACAAAACTATAGGCCTATATCTCTGACGTCGGTCTGTTGTAGAATTTTTCAGGTACATTCTTTGATTACGTATAATGAGTGGAGACCGAATACTTCCCTTGTAGGAATCAACATGGGCTCTGAAAACAACGAGTCTGTGAAACTACTCGCTCTGTTCGTCCACGATACCCAGAAACCAGTAAACATCGGCGCCCAGGTGTATGCTGTGTTACTTGACTCCCGGCTAGCGTTAGATACAGTTCCTCACTCCACTCCAATGGACAAAATACGAAAGTACGCTGTACACTACGAGCTAAGTGATTGGACTGAACAGTTTCTAACAAACAGGACATGGAATGTCATCGTCAACGGAGGAAAATCTTCAGAGTTAGAAAAGAGCTTCGGCGTACCTCAGAGCAGTACTATAAGACCATACTTTTCATAACATTAGAGTCATTCAGAAACAATGGGCATGTTATAAGCGAGAAGGAACAGTTCAAGTTCCTAGGCGTACGGATAGATAGTAAGCTGTTGTGGAAAGCCCATGTTCAGGATCTTGTTCAGAAACTAAATGCCGCTTTATTTACCATTAGAACAGTATCTGAAATAAGTGACATTTCAACACGAAAAGTAGTATACTTCGCATATTTTCATACGCTTATGTCATATGGTATTATTTTTTGGGGTAATTCTTCTGATTCAAAAAGGATATTTTTGGCTCAAAAACGGGCTGTTCGAGCTATGTATGGTTTAAGTTCGAAAACCTCTTGTCGACCCCTATTCAATAGTCTGGGAATTTTGACATTGCCCTCACAGTATGTATTTTCTTTAATGTCGTTTGTTGTTAGCAATGTTAGCTTATTCCCAAGAGTTAGCAGCTTTCACTCAGTTAATACTAGGCAGAAATCAAATCTGCATGTGGAATGCACTTCCTTGACTCTTGTGCAGAAAGGAGTGGAGTATTCTGCTGCATCCATTTTCAATAAGCTACCACAAGAACTCAAAAATCTTAGCAGTAGCCCAAACACTTTTAAGTCTAAACTGAAGAGTTTCCTCATGGCTCACTCCTTCTATTCTGTCGAGGAGCTCCTGGAAGAGCTAAAAAATTAAGCAAATTCCAGTGTTACATTCTTGATTTTCTTTATTTAAACTAACGACTTGTCGCCTGAATATGTTTCTTATATTTCATTTTATCTGTTTCTACAATCGTGTTATAATTTCATGTATTGACTCGTTCCATGACCATGGAGACTTCTCCTAAATGTGGTCCCACGGAACAATAAATAAATAAATAAATAAAAATAAAATAAAATAAACAAATGAACTGGAGGTTGTGAAGTGAAAACCATTGAAGGGATCTTAGTGAATTATCTACGAAACAAAGAGTGATGCCTCAAAGAGTGCTGAGGTCGCCAATGGAGGGAATATGTGAGCACTCACGTAACGACGGAACGCGCACTCGTCATTGCACTCAGTCCTGCTGAAAAGAAAGACTCCAAAAGAAGATCTAAGGGGTGTTGTGCGTTTCCTGACAGCGAAAGAAGTGCAGGAAACGCAAGTTCTTCAAAGATTGACATAAGTGTACGAACACAGCATGTCCGTTGCAAGGGTCAAGTCGTGCACAAGCGATTCATCTACACTCCTGGAAATTGAAATAAGAACACCGTGAATTCATTGTCCCAGGAAGGGGAAACTTTATTGACACATTCCTGGGGTCAGATACATCACATGATCACACTGACAGAACCACAGGCACATAGACACAGGCAACAGAGCATGCACAATGTCGGCACTAGTACAGTGTATATCCACCTTTCGCAGCAATGCAGGCTGCTATTCTCCCATGGAGACGATCGTAGAGATGCTGGATGTAGTCCTGTGGAACGGCTTGCCATGCCATTTCCACCTGGCGCCTCAGTTGGACCTGCGTTCGTGCTGGACGTGCAGACCGCGTGAGACGACGCTTCATCCAGTCCCAAACATGCTCAATGGGGGACAGATCCGGAGATCTTGCTGGCCAGGGTAGTTGACTTACACCTTCTAGAGCACGTTGGGTGGCACGGGATACATGCGGACGTGCATTGTCCTGTTGGAACAGCATGTTGCCTTGCTGGTCTAGGAATGGTAGAACGATGGGTTCGATGACGGTTTGGATGTACCGTGCACTATTCAGTGTCCCCTCGACGATCACCAGTGGTGTACGGCCAGTGTAGGAGATCGCTCCCCACACCATGATGCCGGGTGTTGGCCCTGTGTGCCTCGGTCGTATGCAGTCCTGATTGTGGCGCTCACCTGCACGGCGCCAAACACGCATACGACGATCACTGGCACCAAGGCAGAAGCGACTCTCATCGCTGAAGACGACACGTCTCCATTCGTCCCTCCATTCACGCCTGTCGCGACACCACTGGAGGCGGGCTGCACGATGTTGGGGCGTGAGCGGAAGACGGCCTAACGGTGTGCGGGACCGTAGCCCAGCTTCATGGAGACGGTTGCGAATGGTCCTCGCCGATACCCCAGGAGCAACAGTGTCCCTAATTTGCTGGGAAGTGGCGGTGCGGTCCCCTACGGCACTGCGTAGGATCCTACGGTCTTGGCGTGCATCCGTGCGTCGCTGCGGTCCGGTCCCAGGTCGACGGGCACGTGCACCTTCCGCCGACCACTGGCGACAACATCGATGTACTGTGGAGACCTCACGCCCCACGTGTTGAGCAATTCGGCGGTACGTCCACCCGGCCTCCCGCATGCGCACTATACGCCCTCGCTCAAAGTCCGTCAACTGCACATACGGTTCACGTCCACGCTGTCGCGGCATGCTACCAGTGTTAAAGACTGCGATGGAGCTCCGTATGCCACGGCAAACTGGCTGACACTGACGGCGGCGGTGCACAAACGCTGCGCAGCTAGCGCCATTCGACGGCCAACACCGCGGTTCCTGGTGTGTCCGCTGTGCCGTGCGTGTGATCATTGCTTGTACAGCCCTCTCGCAGTGTCCGGAGCAAGTATGGTGGGTCTGACACACCGGTGTCAATGTGTTCTTTTTTCCATTTCCAGGAGTGTATATCTACATCTACATACATACGTACTCGGCAAGCCACCGTACGGCGTATGGCGGAGGGTACCACGTACCAGTACTAGCGTCATTTACTTTCCTGTTCCACACGCAAATAGAGCAAGGGAAAATGACTCCCTGTACTTAAAGGATGGACGTATGTCGTTGGACGATGACAACCGATCTGGAACGCCACACCGCTTTGCCGATACCATTTTCCAGCGGATGGATGCCCTCGTTATTAAAGTCCAGCGAGTTACTGCGGCAGCCACTGCCCCAAAGATGGGAATGAATGTTGGAACTGCAACAGACATTCAGTGATCTCCGTACACGTGTGCCATTCTTCGATGGACTGCCATTCTTCGCCCTCCTTTCGCTATAAGGAAACACGCTGTACCCTTTTTCTCATCTTTTGAAGCCTCCGTTCCTCTGTTTTCAGCACTACAGAGTGCAGTGGATGCTCGATACGTGCACGCGCTCTGTCTGTCGTCACGTGAGCCCACGTCCTCCTAGAGGCGATTTTGGTACCCCAACGCTCTTATAGGGGCCACACTTTCTTCCGTAGGCAATGGGACTACGATTCCTTCATCGGTTTTCATTTTACAACCTGCTCGTTTCTGTCTGAACGTGATTAATATAAATGACCTATTTGAAAATATGGGACGTACCATAAGGCTTTTCACATACGACGCCTTTGTGTACAGAGAAGTTGTGACGCTAAGAAATTGCAGAGGACAGACGTTTGGTGTGAGGATTAGTATGTGACCCTCAGTATAAACAAATGTAACGTATTGCTCCGAAAGAGATTGAAAGGTCTGGTACTGTATGATCATGCGATTGCAGAACAATCGCTGGAAGCAGTCACATCCATAAAATATCCAGGAGGGCGCATACGAAGCGATCTGAAATGGAGCGACCACATAAAAGTAATCACATGTATGACTGCTGCATACTTAGATTCATTCGAAGAATCCTCCGATAGTGTAGTCCATTCAGTAAGGACATAGCTTACAAAACCGTCGTTCGACCAATATTTGCATAGTGTTCGTTAGTCCGAGATCCATATCAGACAGGACTGACAGAGGAAATAGAGAGGATCCAAAATAAGAGCAACGCGTTTCATTACCGGTTCATTTTAGCAAGCGCGTAAACGTCAAGGAGACGCCCAGTCAACTTCAGTGGCAGACGCTGCAAGAGAGGCATTATTAATGACGACGTTGTTTACTGATAAAGTTCCAATAGCGTACGTCTCTAGAACAGCCAACCAATATATTGCTTCCCCCAACGTATACCTCGCGAAAAGACAACAAAGATCAAATTGAAGAGAGTTCAGCTCACGCGGAGTCTCACCAACAATCTTCTTTCCGGGAACTATTCGCGTCTGGAACAGGAAAGGGTGGAATTAACAGTAGTATACAAAGTACCCCCTGCCACACACCGGTATGTAGCTCGCGGTGTGAAACTGTAGATGTAGTCATTCTTCATCTGCTGCAGGAAACGAGGTACAGCATACTATAAGGGTATAGCTTAAGGAAGCCTATATAAATAATTTTATTTCCTTTATAATTTTGTTTCATTCATTACATGCATTCAGGTAATACCCTTAAGTGAAAATAAGTTTTCAATGTATTTCAATGTATATCTGCTATAATAAGAGAGCCTATTTTCGACTATTGAGACTGGTCTAGGGGGCCGGCACGGTAACTCAGCCACAGTCTGGCTTTAGCTGTCGCCGCGGTCGCACGCTCCTCAAGTTTGCTCCGTGAACGTTCAGTGTTTACGCCAGTGTTTTTGAATTTCGTGCTCGTTTATTGACGTTTTGCACGTGAATTAAGCGTTATCAATTGAACATTTTGTCTTCGTCGTGTCATCTTTCTACGTAGTGCTGTTGGGATTTTGGCGTTGTCCGAGATTTCTTCGCTGCAGAACACCATGGCAAACTCCGTGAGAAAAAACACCGTGATTTTCACCTTCGACAAGTACACCCGTCGCGTACAGCCCTCTGCATTTGAAATACACGACTGGATTACCGAGGTAATTGGCCTTCATTCTGAATCTGTTCATACCATGCAGCTAGACTCTGATGAATACTGCATTTTTGTAAAGTTTAACGATTCCGTGAGTGTAGACCGCTTTCTGGCAAAATTTGGTTATGAAACGGAATTTATACACCGTGATGGTACTAAAAGTACTGTAAAACTCCGGAATTCCGAATCTGTAATTAGGAATGTTAGGGTTTTGAATATTCCCATAGAAGTAGACAACTCGAAAATAAAAGATGTCCTTTCAAAATATGGGGTTGTCAGGCAAATAGTCAACGAAAGGTGGGCTTCGCATTTCAAGCTGCAGTGCTTTAACGGCATTCGCTCCGTGGAGATGGAAGTGAAGGCAAACATTCCCTCCCACATCTTTGTTGACGGGCACAAGGCGCATGTTATGTACTCAGGGCAAACCCCTATATGTCATGTATGTAACGAGTCTGGTCACCTCCGTCAGGACTGCCCTCTCCGTGTTTTTGTGCTAACAAATAACCTTACGCAACGCCGGAAATTAACACTCAACGATTTGTTGCCAGCCAGTAATACAACAGAGCCGGCGGCTGTCGTGGATCCTGTTACTACCTCTGAAAATGTTGCACTTAATGTCAATGACTTTCCGTCTTTAAAACCTGCATTAACTGCTGAAATTCCGTCCCGTGACAGCGAGATTCACACTAAAAAGCGTCCTCTAGAGGACACTGAAAAAAATGTTGATGAGGACTCTTCCTGTGAAACACCCGTCGCCAGGAGGCCGAAGCCCAGTCCTGAAGATCTGTTGGAAGTGGAAAAAGGAGATGGACTGCAGGTCGATGTGGCTCCCACTTCCGCACAAGGACTTATACCGCCACGAAGAAATAGTGACGCAGCTGGTAGTGACCTTTCACGGAAATGTGACCCTGAGCCTGAGGTCACGACTGAAATAACCGCATCAAGTGCACAGCCCATACAGTGCGAACAGTACGAGGAAGAATCAAGTAAACAACCTGCTGACTCCGAAGCGCAACGCCGCGCCGAAGGAGGAAATAAACCAGCATCACCGCCTCGCCAGCAAGACAGCACAACAGACACCACGCCGGAACCAAATATTGACGACTCGCAAGCCACGGCCGTTGCCCCATTAAGCCACCGCCGGCGGCAGCGGCCGACACCGGGTCTTGCTGTCACGCGTCATCAAGCGAAAGCCACACCAGAGAAGAAAGACATCAAGAAAAAGAATATTAAACATGAAGTCATCAGGGCCAACACTGACGAGGAGAAAGAGAATGGCCACAGTGACATAGCAATGCATTGTCGGGATTTCAGGATACTTTTCTTCTCAAGCTCTTTGTTTAAAAGCAGTGCAAATTTTTCTAGGAATTTAGTACATGTAATGGGCACACAGCTTGTAAAGATCGTGCCTTATAGGGAAGCATGTTGATGCTATAATCATACCGATCCTCATCCCAAATAGCTTCTTATGGTATGTCTGTGATGCAAGCTTATAGCATTACTACTATTAACATTAATAAAATACAGTCACCCTTGAAATTGGCAGCACTAAAAGAATTCTTGTACCAGTCCGGGACAGATATCGCGTTGCTACAAGAAGTTGCGATAACGGAATTTCGGATCCCAGGCTTTTTTGAAATTGTTAATGTTTCTACGGAAGCCAATATCGGTACAGCCATTCTTATAAGGGAAGGCATTCCGGTGACTGAAATCGAACGACTAGAATCAGGAAGAGCCATAGGCATAAAAGTATTCGATTTGACTGTGCTTAACCTTTACGCCCCATCAGGAAATTCCCACAAATTGGATCGTGCGAAGTTTTTTCAAAATGAACTGATTTATTTATTGAGGAAAAATCCGTGTTCTCTTATACTAGGTGGGGATTTTAACTGTGTTTTAAACCTGAAAGATCAACAACCCAACTTCAACTACTCGCCACAGTTAAAAAAGTTAGTAAGTGATCTACACCTTAAGGATATGTGGGAACTTCAGCGCCCGACGTCAGTCGGGTTCACGTATATAACCAGCCACTCCCGCAGCAGACTAGATAGAATTCACGTGTCACCAAATTTGCAAAATTATTTATTAAACGTTGAAATTATTCCCGTGTATTTTAGCGATCACAGTACACTTCAAACTTGCTTTAATTTAAGTGTGCAGCCAACCCGACGATTCAGAGGCCAATGGAATTTAAATATCTCTGTTTTAACTGACGAAGAACTGGAACAGGAAATAAGAGTAGCGTGGACTATGTGCCTTCGCACAGTAGGCAAGCACGCAACAGTCATTGACTGGTGGACTAGGAGGGCTAAACCAAGGCTGCGGAAAGTTGTCATGCAGTATAGTGCAGCGAGGCACAGGGAGTTGAGGAATACAATGGAGTTTTATTATAAAGTTTTAAGAGACTTATATCAACAGGCCCATGATGACGTAATTCGTCTGAATGATATCAAAAAATAAAAGCCAAGTTATTAAGCATTAAACGGCAACAGATGGAGGGACTAAAAATTAAATCGAAAGCCACATCAGTCGTAGCAGATGAAACAGCTTCTCTGTATCACTTGGTGCGGCATGCTAAAAACAGACGTCTAACTTTTATTGATGAAGTCCAGACGCATACTGGTACGAGGCTCACATGCCAGAAAGAAATACTGGACGAAGTCCATAGGTACTATGAAACCTTATATGCCCCTACCACAGTGGAAGATGCAGCTCTCGAGGACTTTCTCACTATTTTAGGTCCACAATTGTCGGAAACAGACAACGCTGACATCCTGTCACCTATTACTAAAGATGAAGTGCAGGAGGCAGTGCGTAACTCACCTCTCAAAAAATACTGGTACGAGGCTCACATGCCAGAAAGAAATACTGGACGAAGTCCATAGGTACTATGAAACCTTATATGCCCCTACCACAGTGGAAGATGCAGCTCTCGAGGACTTTCTCACTATTTTAGGTCCACAATTGTCGGAAACAGACAACGCTGACATCCTGTCACCTATTACTAAAGATGAAGTGCAGGAGGCAGTGCGTAACTCACCTCTCAAAAAATCTCCGGGACTTGATGGCCTCCCTGTGGAGTTTTATGCCCGCTACTGCTGTATAATTGGGGACAAGATCACTTCCATGGCAAATGAGGTCCTGAACGGAAAACCGGCCCCTGCAGAGTTTAAGGAAAGTAAAATAGTACTGATTCCTAAGAGTAAAGGCAAAACCAACTTAAACAATTTTCGGCCTCTTTCGCAGCTAAATTCTGATTACAAAGTAATTTCGCGTATTATCAACAAAAGACTCTCTGCCTTTTCCAACAAAATATTGAGTCATCATCAATCTTGTTCTCCGACCAGAACGATATTCGAAAGTCTATCTGCATACAGAGACGTCATTGCAATTACCTCAGTGACAAGTATAAAATGTGCGTTAATCTTTATAGATTTCAACAAAGCTTTTGACCGTGTTAGTCATAGATACCTCTTTGCGACGCTGTCAAGAATGGCTTTCCACCCCCAGATTGTGAAACATGCTAAGGAATATTGCAACAGGTATAAATGCGAAAATAGCAATCAATGGCCAAACATCTAAACCCATACAAATAAGGCGAGGGGTTCCACAGGGCAGTCCCTTATCTATGTTTTTATTTTCTGTATCTTTAGAGCCCTTCCTCAGCACTGTCCACGCAAGATTAACAGGCATAACATTGAGTGGTGAGAAAACTGTCGTACGAGCTTATGCTGATGACGTGGGAGTTGTAATAAGAAATAAGGAGGAGACAGTTACACTGGAAAGAGAAATCCAAAGGTATTGTCTAGCGTCGGGAGCGACAGCAAATGAAAACAAAAGTAAAATATTGAATCTACGGGGCCTAGATCACCTTCGACTGGCTTGGACAAAACAAGACAACAAACATAAAACTTTGGGAATAACCTTAATGGCATGTCCGATGAGGATGGCTGCTTTTAACTGGACGGAAACTAGGAGGAAAGTTCATGGTGCTGTAATGGAGAACATCCATCGAACTATGGACCTGGTGCAAAAAGTCAGATTCATCAACTCCTGCGTTTTGTCTAAAGCGTATTTCACTGCGCAGGTATTTCCAATCCCTAAACTAGTAGCGAAAGGTATCGTGTCCACTGTTACCAATTATTTATGGCGAGGAGACATATTCAGGGTTGGTGCGACTACCGTTATACTGGATCTCAGAAACGGGGGCCTCGGTTTGGTGGATATTCGCAATAAAGCGTCTGCTCTGTTCCTCAAACGGACTTTCCATATACTCAGAGAACTTCCACAATGTATAACCGCAAAGCTCTTTGAGGCTGTGACACCCCATAGCCTGCAAGCACCGATTAATGTGCGAAGGATTAATGCCCGTCTGCAGTATGTGAGGAACTTTTTCCTCGAAGCGAATTATCTTACTGACGAAATGAGAAGCAACACACGTATCACAGCGCGCGACATCATACTTGAAAGGAAGTTAAATGAGGGTAGAAACAAAACTGAAACGAAATTCCCAAATTGTGACTGGAAAGCTGTATGGCGGAACATCAACTATGCCGGGCTATCTACAGACGCTATTTTCGCATGGTACAAAACAGTTAATAATGTCATCAGCACCAACGAGAGACTATATGGGATCGGTTTAAACCAGACACACCTTTGTGGAAAATGCAATCTGGTGGATACACTCAGCCACAGATTCACCTGTGGTGGCAATGTGCATAACTGGAATTGGATCAGGCAACAAATCGCTTTTCTCACCAGATCCTCTA
Source organism: Schistocerca piceifrons (assembly GCF_021461385.2). NCBI lineage: Eukaryota > Metazoa > Arthropoda > Insecta > Orthoptera > Acrididae > Schistocerca > Schistocerca piceifrons. The sequence continues at coordinate 777,019,158 of NC_060138.1, forward strand.
CGGAATATATAACGCCATCGCTCCTCCTGAGACCAGACATGACATACTTTCTGAAATTAAAAACCAACGCCATTAACTGGTTACTGGGAAAATATGTTAGTTATGTCATCCACACACTTGGGTCGGACAACGAGATAGAATTCCGCGTTTACATGAAGTGTGAATATGCAAAAATCAGCACGTATCGCAACCACAAGAAGCACTACGGCAACATGCTGAAGATCATTTTTGAAAGAATGGGTGTTGGTTAAATATGTGGAACCACTACAACACCTTGAACGAGAACGAACAGAAGAAAATTAAAAGTCACTTGGTTTCTTATTATTATTTACTATTATCTTGCTTCCGGAACATATTTTTTTTTCAAAACATTTTGTTCAAAATTACTCGTGTTCGACTTCCAAAGTACCTGTGTGATTCGAGAAGAATTGTTAAGTTTTTTTTTTTTTTTTTAAATCAGTGTTTAGTTTCTACTCAGAGAAGAGTTTTCTTTGTCTTTCTTACATCGGAGAATGGAAATATTGTGTTGATTTCTGCACACTTAGTGCTATGACCCAACAGGGAACATGAAAAAGGGGTGGGAGGGTTTTTTTTTTAAATCAGTGTTCAGTTTCTACTCAGAGAAGAGTTTTCTTTGTCTTTCTTACGTCGGAGAATGGAAATATTGTGTTGATTTCTGCACACTTAGTGCTATGACCCAACAGGGAACATGAAAAAGGGGTGGGAGGGGTTTGGGCCTCGACGCACTGGCAGTGCCGTGAACAGACCCCACTGCTAGTGCGGCGTGTACCACGCCCTGACCATCCTAAAAATACAAAAATAAATAAATAAATAAAAATAAAAAGAAAATAAAAGTGGTTAGTAAAAATTGGATTGCTGGGGAAAAAGGATGGATAAAAAAGTGGATAGAGAAAAAAAACAAAAAAGATGGAAAAAGTGGTAAAAAAAGCGTGTTCGGTCAGAGGGTTAGCTACCGTCTGTAACAAAAAAACTGAGTTAATGGGTCAACGACGATATGAAACGGGTGTCATGCGACGTCCGCCCCGAGCAGATACAACGAACGAAAACGAACAAAATGAGATTTTTTTAAAAAAAAAGGGGGGGTAGCGTCTTTGATTCATAATCAAAACGTCTTCGGTCCCGGGTTCGATCCCCGCCACTGCCTAAATTTTGATAAATAATCAGCATTGGCGGCCGAAGACTTCCGCCATAAGAAGTCAGCCTCATTCTGCCAATGGTCTTGTCAAAGAGGGCGGAGGAGCAGATAGAGGTTCAGGGCACTCTCTTGTCCTAGGGGTGGGAAATTTCCCCTAAAGGCGGAAGAATCAGCAATGATCAACGACATGAGGATGCGGAAGACAATGGAAACCACTGCATTACTAGCCGGCACGGTAGCTCAGCGTGTTCGGTCAGAGGGTTAGCTGCCCTCTGTAATAAAAAAAACTGAGTTAATAGATCAACAATGAACTTAAAAGGGTGTATTACGACGTCCGCCCCGATCAGATTCAACGTACGTCAGTGCGGCTCTCGCAGCCGAGCGAAGCAGACGTGCGGTGTGTGCTCTCCGCTGTCAGAGAGGGCCCGCGCGCCTTGTTTACTTTCTTCGGCCGACACTAACGTGACGCCGTAGCGCTACAAGACCATGGCAAACCAATACAGAAGATCAACCTTGAAATTCACATTTCGGAACGACTTTACCCGACCAAAGGCGCTCGAAGTCGAACGCCTTTTAAAAGAGGAAGCCAAGATCCCGGCTGCCGACATCGTCGGCATTCACTTTTCGATCGTCAGTAGCACGGTCTATGTAAAGCTCATAAACGAAACTACATGCGACAAGGTGCTTCGTGAGGTGAAACAAAAACTCCGCTTCTGCCACGCAGATGGCAATGTTGGCAACGTCGAGGTCGGCCATGCTGCAATGGGACTGCGGACTAAACGCATATTCGAACTTTCATTTGAACTCCCGGCGGCAGAAGTTGTAGCGTCGCTCCGCCCCTACGGCACGGTACACGAACACGTGGCTGAAAAAATGGACTCAGTTTAAGACGTATCCAGTACTCAATGGAGTACGCCAAGTGCGCATAGATCTCCAACGACACGTGCCATCCTATCTACAGATAGGAGGATGCCGGGCCATAGTTATTTATGACGGCCAGCCGAAGACGTGTTCCGGATGCGGCAAGGAAGGTCACCTTCGTTCCGAGTGCCTCCAGTGTCGGATCACACAACTCCCACCGAAGGACGTTGCACCACCAGCGGCGAAGACTATTCTACCCGTGACTTACGCGGCGGCGCTCACGACGTTCTCCACACAACAGACACGGCCGACCGCTTCAGCGGTACAAGAATCGCTTTCCACGGACAAAAACCTGGATGATCCGCCGACCTGTCCAGTGGCGGAAAATAGTACTACGACTCTGGAGCTACCGAACGCGACAGACATTGACGCCGGCAAGATGGCAATTGATTCCCTTATTGTACCGACCGAAGCGTTTGTTCCGGCGGAGCGTGAGTCAGTGCCGTCTTCTGACAATGAAGGCCATGTACGGAAACAGCGATCACCGAAACGCCGAAAGCGCCGTCGTCGGACCGTGTCGGAACACAGCGGTTCGCATTCGGCCAGGGAAGAACAACTGACCACTCAAGAATCCAGCCGCGAAGCTGAGACTGTTTCCACTGACTCCAACCTTGCAGAACAGACAGAAAAACATGCAGCTTGCGACCATCAGCCCATTGACAGAAACAGTGAGCAGCGGGAAGGTACCAGTGCAGGCAGCGAAGTGGCTCGCTCCCTTACTATCAAACATTCCGATGCTATGGAACATGAACAGACATCCGCGCCCGCTTCGTGGGCCGAGGACGTCGAGACACAAGATCCCGATCCGCGGCCAGCTGAGGCGCCCCCGGATCATGCAGCATAAGCAGCACAAGGAGGACCGCGTTCGGCGGGGGGGATGACATCACTTCCGATGTTCGCTTCTCTCCAACTTCAACATGCATAACCTCGCCCAAACAACGCGTTGCCAGGCTTACCGCCTGGCGACAATGAATATCAACATGATCAGTTCTCCTGTCAAGATCCAACTTCTGAAAGAAACCATAGAGCCATGGGAGTTGACTTTGCTTTCCTACAAGAAGAGAAAACGACTGCACTCCCGCACTTTTATGGTTACGCCACACATGTGACGCCCGGTAGCCCTGCAGACACCGGAGTGGCAATATTAGTGCGTGAAGGTATTGAAGTTACCGACGTCACGTTTCTTCCCTCCGCGCGAGGAATAGCATTTACGGCACTCAACACCCGATTCATTAATGTTTACGCGCCGTCGGGTACCACAAGACGTCACGACCGCGCCAGATTCTACTCCACAGGTGTCGCTCCCCTTTTCCTTGGACGATACGACCACAGCGTCTTCGCCGGCGATTTTAATTGCGTACTTCACCCCAAGGACCAAATCCCACATTACATGCCTTGTCCGGAACTGGGTGCGATGATCCAAGAACTTCACTTGTGCGACACGTGGAAAAAAGTCCACGGTAACCGCTCTGGCCACACTCATCCTACCAGTCATTCGGCCAGCCGACTTGACCGCATATATGTGTCACAGGATCTCACACAAGGTGTGGTGGACGCCGAATTATGGCCTCAAGCCTATTCAGATCGCAGTGCCTATATCTGCACTATGCACCTACGCCCCCAACAAGTCTGGCGCAGCAATGGCTTTTGGAAGCTCAACATAACTCATCTCCAGGACCTGGATTGCCGTCGGCAAGTTGCAGCAACGTGGACTGACTGTGAACGCCGCCACCCACGATACCCCTCGACCCTGGAGTGGTGGCTCCTCTGTGCCAAACCAGCAGTCCGTAGGACACTTATGCAATATGGCAAGGAAGTGACTGCGTGCCATCGACAGACCCTCGATTTTTACTACGCGGCACTCAGGGATCTCGACGCCTTACCCCCTTCCCCGGAGAGACAACATGACCAAAGCAGAATCAAGGCTCACATACTATCATTGACGAAGCGCCGACTAGAAGGTGCAGTAGTCCGCTCGCGACGGCACGACCGAACGGTTGCAGAGGAACCCACTATGCACCACGTTGTGGCGGATAAGCGCCGACAACGCCAACATTTAATCACACAACTCAGGACACACGACAGTCGCTTATGTACGACCCAAGCAACCATAGTAAAGGCGGTGGAGGATCATTTTCGTCATATTTACAAGGAAAGAACCGTCGATGACGAGGCCACTACTGAAGTGTTACAGCAGGTAACACGTACTATCGACGAGGCTACCGTGAATGCACTAACAGAGGAAATCTCACTCGGGGAAGTCGAAGACGCCGTGGACAAGGTGCGGCCAATAAGTCTCCTGGACCTGATGGATTGCCCATCGAATTCTACCGGACTTTCCGTGACATCATGATGCCTCACTGGGTTATAATGTTCCGCGAACTTATGTCTCCAGACTGTGTTGTGCCGCCAGCGTTTGTAGAAGGTCTTCTCATACCGGTACACAAGCCAGGTGGAGGGCTATCGATTAACGACTATCGGCCGCTTATAATGCTGAACGCCCATTACAAGATTTTCACCAGGATTATGGCGAGCCGCATTAGGACGACTTTGCCGATGATCCTCGCTCCAGAACAGATGTCGCAAGGGGGAGAAGCCAACATAATGGCCACCGGTGACTGCAGGGACTTAATAGCGATCGCTTCTGCGTGCCGTCTGAGAGCGGCGATCGTCTCCGTCGATTTCAACCGTGCCTTTGATAGAGTGCACCACAACTTCCTCCTACGAGTGATGGACTGTATGGGATTCCCCCCGGGCCTCATCGACTCCCTACGGAGTCTTTGAATCGCAGCCAGCTCACACGTCCAGGTCAATGGAAGGACGGTAAGACCAGTACCCATTAAGAGGTCTCTACGACAGGGTTGTCCCCTTTCTACCTACCTTTATGCAATCGCACTCGAGCCACTCCTAGGGGGCCTTAAACCACCGCCTATCTGGCATCACGCTGCGGGACGTCACCTTTCGCTATAGGACATACGCTGACGACCTGCTACTGCTGGTTCGTTCCAGTGACGAAGTTCAAAGCGTACTAACCTGGATTGAGCGATACGGAGAGGCCGCAGGCAGTCTTCTGAACATCAACGAGTCGGCGGCGTTGGATATTAGGCGTGGTGTCGGACCGGAAGCCCTCGCTCCCCTCCCACCAGTTTCTGATCTGCGATGTTTGGGAATCACGTTGAAGAAAGATGTACGTAAAACAGCTGCAGCAAACTACCGACGGTTATTACAGATCATACGCGCAATGGTGCGACAGAACCTGCTCCGGGACTTGAATCAGCTACAACGTGTTGAATACCTGAACCTCTACGTAGCATCAAAACTCAACCACGTGGCACAGGTCCTCCCACTAACGCTGCAGATTGGTCGCCCGCTTCAGGCGGTCTTCAGTTACCACGTTTCCACATGTCATATCTTTAAAGTACAATACGACACTCTTGCCCTCCCAGTGCACAAAGGAGGGCTGGGATTGGTCAACGTCAGGGCGAGAGCAGCTGCCCTTTACATGAGCAACATGAGGAAACGATGGAAAAGTCAATATACCTCTCTCACGGGTCGTTTACCACAGGTTCTGATGCCAGTCTCTAACGTCCCGCCGGTGTCGGTTGCGCACGTCGCACCACAGCTCTCCCATGTGTCGACCTTCATTCTTGATTACAGCTATGTCAGCTCGAATCTCTCCGCCACACGTCCACCAAAGGCGAAAGATTTTTATACCAACCTTCTGCGGGCTGTTCCCCATAACGTGGTGGAAAACAAGTACTCTACGGTTCACTAGCCAAGAGTGTGGAAAACGATACACCACAACTTTCTGTCATCCACGGTGCGTTCGAAGTGGTGTCAGATCGCCAACAAAAAATATGCCACACGACAGCGACTTCACACTATTGGACTGGCAGACTCCCCTTATTGCCCAGATTGTCACCTTTTGGATACCAATGAACATCGTTTTACTTGCGCATCATCGTCCGGAGTTTGGCGACTAACACAGAAGATATTGGCTTGTTACCTCCGGGTCACACCTGATATGATTGACCCTCAGACCCTACTCTGTCCCGATGAAACTTACTCTCCGGCTGCAAAATATCATGCGCTTACATGGTTCAAAGTACTTACCGTCGCCTACATCTTTAGCGACGGAGAGAAAGAGCAGCTTGATTACTGGTGGTTCCTACAAAATGCTCACAATGCCCTCGAACGCACACCGAAATACCGTACGCTCTTCGCAAATTATTTACGCAGCGTTTTCGTTAACCCCCCACTCAGCTGGGGAGTGCCAAGCTGTGGTTAATGTTCTGTGTCGCATCACACTAACGGCTCAGCGTTCTGCCTTGTCAGCCATGAGCAAAGGAAGAGACAAGCTGCTGCAAGGATACTGTTTTCCTTGAGGCACTAGCGAAGCAGAATGCCTCCGTTGCAGATGCCCTTCAAAGGCGCTATTGGAGATATCAGATAACGATGGCGAGGCTCCAAGTGGAACCAGTTACATTATTGAAGAACCTTTTAGTTGGAATTACATCAGTGATTTATATTTTTATTTTTTGATTACTCTTTTATACCCCCTTTGTTGTTGTAACACTTAGTTACTAGAATTCTCATTTGTACACGTTCCCTAAATGTAAACATGTAAAAAAAAAAAAAAGTGGCAAAGGATAGCCCTAACCTTGATTTCCCATATTTCCCCTGGTATATAGGCAGCTCTCTGGGGTGGGTTCACTCAGGAGCCAACGCCTGAAGTGGATCAGATTTTTTGTTATAGGATGAAAAGTGGCGGTGGCACTTAGGTTTTTTTTAGTTCCATTTTCCTAAGGGGCTTTTTAAGGGAAAAAAAGTGGTCAAAAAAAGGGGAAAAAGAAAAAAAAGGGGGTAAAAAATTTTAAAAAGGGGTAGCGTCTTTATTCATAATCAAAACGTCTTCGGTCCCGGGTTCGATCCCCGCCACTGCCTAAATTTTGATAAATAATCAGCATTGGCGGCCGAAGACTTCCGCCATAAGAAGTCAGCCTCATTCTGCCAATGGTCTTGTCAAAGAGGGCGGAGGTACTCTCTTGTCCTAGGGGTGGGAAATTGCCCCTAAAGGCGGAAGAATTAGCAATGATCAACGACATGAGGATGCAGAAGGCAATGGAAACCACTGCATTAAAGACAGGTAACGTGTATCCACAGGATATGTGGCCTGTATTTGAAGAAGTGTCATGATGATCTCTCCATTGGCAAAAGATTCCAGAATAGTCCCCCCATTCGGATCTCAGGGAGGGGACTGCCAAGGGGGAGGTTACCATTAGAAAAAATTGAATAATCAACGAAAGGATAACGTTCTACGAGTCGGGGCGAGGAATGTCAGAAGCTTGAACGTTGTAGGGAAACTAGAAAATCTGAAAAGGGAAATGCAAAGGCTCAGTCTAGATATAGTAGGGGTCAGTGAAGTGAAGCGGAGGGAAGACAAGGATTTCTGGTCAGATGAGTATCGGGTAATATCAACAGCAGCAGAAAATGGTATAACAGGTGTAGGATTCGTTATGAATAGGAATGTAGGGCAGAGGGTGTGTTACTGTGAACAGTTCAGTGACAGGGTTGTTCTAATCAAAATCGACAGCAGACCAACACCGACAACGATAGTTCAGGCATACATGCCGACGTCGCAAGCTGAAGATGAACAGATAGAGTAAGTGTATGAGGATATTGAAAGGGTGTTGCAGTATGTAAAGGGGGACGAAAATCTAATAGTCATGGGCGACTGGAATGCAGTTGTAGGGGAAGGAGTAGAAGAAAAGCTTACAGGGGAATATGGGCTTGGGACAAGGAATGAAAGAGGAGAAAGACTAATTGAGTTCTGTAACAAGTTTCAGCTAGTAATAGCGAATACCCTCTACAAGAATCACAAGAGGAGGAGGTATACTTGGAAAAGGCCGGGAGATACGGGAACATTTCAATTAGATTACATCATGGTCAGACAGAGATTCCGAAATCAGATACTGGATTGTAAGGCGTACCCAGGAGCAGATATAGACTCAGATCACAATATAGTAGTGATGAAGAGTAGGCTGAAGTTGAAGACATTAGTCAGGAAGAATCAATACGCAAAGAAGTGGGATACGGAAGTACTAAGGAATGACGAGATACGTTTGAAGTTCTCTAACGCTATAGATACAGCAATAAGGAATAGCGCAGTAGGCAGTACAGTTGAAGAGGAATGGACATCTCTAAAAAGAGCCATCACAGAAGTTGGGAAGGAAAACATAGGTACAAAGAAGGTAGCTGCGAAGAAACCATGAGTGATTGTTGAAAGGAGGAAGTACAAACATGTTCCGGAAAAATCAGGAATACAGAAATACAAGTCGCTGAGGAATGAAATAAATAGGAAGTGCAGGGAAGCTAAGACGAAATGGCTGCAGGAAAAATGTGAAGACATCGAAAAAGATATGATTGTCGGAAAGACAGACTCAGCATACAGGAAAGTCAAAACAACCTTTGGTGACATTAAAAGCAACGGTGGTAACATTAAGAGTGCAACGGGAATTCCACTGTTAAATGCAGAGGAGAGAGCAGATAGGTGGAAAGAATACATTGAAAGCCTCTATGAGGGTGAAGATTTGTCTGATGTGATAGAAGAAGAAACAGGAGTCGATTTAGAAGGGATAGGGGATCCAGTATTAGAATCGGAATTTAAAAGAGCTTTGGAGGACTTACGGTCAAATAAGGCAGAAGGGATAGATAACATTCCATCAGAATTTCTAAAATCATTGGGGGAAGTGGCAACAAAACGACTATTCACGTTGGTGTGTAGAATATATGAGTCTGGCGATATAAAATCTGACTTTCGGAAAAGCATCATCCACACAATTCCGAAGACGGCAAGGGCTGACAAGTGCGAAAATTATCGCACAATCAGCTTAACAGCTCATGCATCGAAGCTGCTTACAAGAATAATATACAGAAGAATGGAAAAGAAAATTGAGAATGCGCTAGGTGACTATCAGTTTGGCTTTAGGAAAAGTAAAGGGACGAGAGAGGCAATTCTGACGTTACGGTTAATAAGGGAAGCAAGGCTAAAGAAAAATCAAGACACTTTCATAGGATTTGTCGACCTGGAAAAAGCGTTCGACAATATAAAATGGTGCAAGCTGTTCGAGATTCTGAAAAAAGTAGGGGTAAGCTATAGGAAGAGACGGGTCATATACAATATGTACAACAACCAATAGGGAATAATAAGAGTGGACGATCAAGAACGAAGTGCTCGTATTAAGAAGGGTGTAAGACAAGGCTGTAGCCTTTCGCCCCTACTCTTCAATCTGTACATCGAGGAAGCAATGATGGAAATAAAAGAAAGGTTCAGGAGTGGAATTAAAATACGAGGTGAAAGGATATCAATGATACGATTCACTGATGACATTGCTATCCTGAGTGAAAGTGAAGAAGAATTAAATGATCTGCTGAACGGAATGAACAGTCTAATGAGTACACAGTATGGTTTGAGAGTAAATCTGAGAAAGACGAAGGTAATGAGAAGTAGTAGAAATGAGAACAGCGAGAAACTTAACATCAGGATTCATGGTCACGAAGTCAACGAAGTTAAAGAATTCTGCTACCTAGGCAGTAAAATAACCAATGACGGACGGAGCAAAGAGGACATCAAAAGCAGACTCGCTATGGCAAAAAAGGCATTTCTGGCCAAGAGAAGTCTACTAATATCAAATACCGGACTTAATTTGAGGAAGAAATTTCTGAGGATGTGCGTCTGGAGTACAGCATTGTATGGTAGTGAAACATGGACTGTGGGAAAACCGGAACAGAAGAGGATCGAAGCATTTGAGATGTGGTGCTATAGACGAATGTTGAAAATTAGGTGGACTGATAAGGTAAGGAATGAGGAGGTTCTACGCAGAATCGGAGAGGAAAGGAATACGTGGAAAACACTGATAAGGAGAAGGGACAGGATGATAGGACATCTGCTAAGACATGAGGGAATGACTTCCATGGTACTAGAGGGAGGTGTAGAGGGCAAAAACTGTAGAGGAAGACAGAGATTGGAATACGTCAAGCAAATAATTGAGCACGTAGGTTGCAAGTGCTACTCTGAGATGAAGAGGTTGGCACAGGAAAGGAATTCGTGGCGGGCCGCATCAAACCTGTCAGCAGACTGATGACCAAAAAAAAAAAAAAAAAAAACAGACTGAACAATCGGGGGGAAGAGCAGTGGCGGTCGTCAAGGTGACGGCGTGGGCTATTTGGTTGCCTTCGGAAGCGAGGACAAAGGCAAACCACACAAATCAATGTGCTCACCGTATCGTATGAACTGCAGAAAGATAATGATTAATGCTAAGGAAACTACACTACTGGCCATTAAAATTGCTACACCACGAAGATGTGCTACAGATGCGAAATTTAACCGACAGGAAGAAGATGCTGTGATATGCAAATGATTAGCTTTTCAGAGCATTCACACAAGGTTGGCGCCGGTGGCGACACCTACAACGTGCTGACATGGGGAAAGTTTCCAACCGATTTCTCATACACAAACACCAGTTGACCGGCGTTGCCTGGTGAAGTGTTGTTGTGATGCCTCGTGTAAGGAGGAGAAATGCGTACCATCACGTTTCCGACTTTGATAAAGGTCGGATTGCAGCCTATCGCGATTGCGGTTTATCGTATCGCGACATTGCTGCTCGCGTTCGTCGAGATCCAATGACCGTTAGCAGAATATGGAATCGGTGGGTACACGAGGGTAATACGGAACGCCGTGCTGGATCCCAACGGCCTCGTAAAACTAGCAGTCGAGATGACAGGCATCTTATCCGCACGGCTGTAACGGATCGTGCAGCCACGTCTCGATCCCTGAGTCAACAGATGGGGACGTTTGCAAGACAACAACAATCTGCACGAACAGTTCGACGACGTTTGCAGCAGCATGGACTATCAGATCGGAAGCCATGGCTGCGGTTACCCTTGACGCTGCATCACAGACAGGAGCGCCTGCGATGGTGTACTCAACGACGAACCTGGGTGCACGAATGGCAAAACGTCATTTTTTCGGATGAATCAAAGTTCTGTTTACAGCATCATGATGGTCGCATCCGTGTTTGGCGACATCGCGGTGAACGCACATTGGAAGCGTGTATTCGTCATCGCCATACTGGCGTATCACCTGGCGTGATAGTATGGGGTGCCATTGGTTACACGTCTCGGTCACCTCTTGTTCGCATTGACGGTACTTTGACAGTGGACGTTACATTTCAGATGTGTTACGACCCGTGGCTCTACTCTTCATTCGATCCCTGCGAAACCCTACATTTCAGCAGGATACTGCACGACCGCATGTTGCAGGTCCTGTACGGGCCTTTCTGGATACAGAAAATGTTCGACTGCTGCCCTGGCCAGCACATTCTCCACATCTCTCACCAGTTGAACACGTCTGGTCAATGGTGACCGAGCAACTGGCTTGTCACAATACGCCAGTCACTACTCTTGATGAACTGTGGTATCGGGTTGAAGCTGGATGGGCAGCTGTACCTGTACAGGCCATCCAAGCTCTGTTGGACTCAATGCCCAGGCGTATCAAAGCCGTTATTACGGCCAGAGGTGGTTGTTCTGGGTACTGATTTCCCCGGATCTATGCACCAAATTGCGTGAAAATGTAATCACATGTCAGTTCTAGTATAATATATTTGTCCAATGAATACCCGTTTATCATCTGCATTTCTTCTTGGTGTAGCAATTTTAATGGCCAGTAGTGTATTAACCCCCCCCATGATCCATGGACCTTGCCGTTGGCGGGGAGGCTTGCGTGCCTCAACGATACAGATAGCCGTACTGTAAGTGTAACCACAACGGAAGGTTATATGTTGAGAGGTCAGACAAACGTGTGGTTCCTGAAGAGGGGCAGCAGCCTTTTCAGTAGTTGCAAGGGCAACAGTCTGGATGATTGACTGATCTGGCCTAGTAACACTAACAAAAATGGCCATGCTGTGCTGGTACTGCGAAAGGCTGAAAGCAAGGGGAAACTACAGCCGTAATTTTTTCCCGAGGGCATGCAGCTTTACTGTATGAATAAATGATGATGGCGTCCTCTTGGGTAAAATATTCCGGAGGTAAAATAGTCCCCCACTCGGATCTCCGGGCGGGGACTACTCAAGAGGACGTCTTTTTCAGGAGAATGAAAACTAGCGTTCTACGGATCGGAACGTGGAATGTCAGATCCCTGGGTAAAATATTCCGGAGGTAAAATAGTCCCCCATTCGGCTCTCCGGGCGGGGACTACTCAAGAGAACGTCGTTATCAGGAGAAAGAAAACTGGCGTTCTACGGATCGGAACGTGGAATGTCAGATCCCTTAATTTAGAAAATTTAAAAAGGGAAACGGATAGGTTAAAGTTAGATATAGTGGGAATCAGTGAAGTTCGGTGGCAGGAGGAACAAGACTTTTGTTCAGGTGAATACAGGGTTATAAATACAAAATCAAATAGGGGTAATGCTGGAGTAAGTTTAATAATGAATAAGAAAATGGGAGTACGGGTAAGCTACTACAAACAGCATAGTGAACGCATTATTGTGGACAAGATAGACACGAAGCCCACGCCTGCTACAGTAGTACAAGTTTATATGCCAACTAGCTCTGCAGATGACGAAGAAATTGATGAAATCTATGGTGAGATAAAAGAAATTATTCAGGTAGTGAAGGGAGACGAAAATTTAATAATCATGGGTGACTGGAATTCGGTAGTAGGAAAAGGGAAAGAAGGAAACGTAGTAGGTGAATATGGATTGGGGGGGAAGAAATGAAAGAGGAAGCCGACTGGTAGAATTTTGCACAGAGCATAACTTAATCATAGGTAACACTTGGTTCAAGAATCATGAAAGAAGGTTGTATACATGGAAGAACCCTAGAGATACTAAAAGGTATCAGATAGATTATATAATGGTAAGACAGAGATTTAGGAACCAGGGTTTAAATTGTAAGACATTTCCAGGGGCAGATGTGGACTATGACCACAATCTGTTGGTTATGAACTGTGGATTAAAGCTGAAGAAACTGCAAAAAGGTGGGAATTTAAGGACATGGGACCTGGATAAATTGACAGAACCAGAGGTTGTAGAGAGTTTCAGAGAGAGCATTAGGGAACGATTGACAAGAAATACAGTAGAAGAAGAATGGGTAGGTTCAAGAGATGAAATAGTGAAGGCAGCAGAGGATCAAATAGGTAAAAAGACGAGGGCTAGTAGAAACCCTTGGGTAACAGAAGAGATATTGAATTTAATTGATGAAAGGAGAAAATATAAAATTGCAGTAAATGAAGCAGGCAAAAAGGAATACAAACGTCTCAAAAATGAGATCAACAGGAAGTGCAAAATGGCTAAGCAGGGATGCCTAGAGGACAAATGTAGGGATTTAGAGGCTTATTTCACTAGAGGTAAGATAGATACTGCCTACAAGAAAATTAAAATGACCTTCGGAGAAAGGAGAACCACTTGCATGAATATCAAGAGCTGAGATGGAAACCCACTTCTAAGCAGAGAAGGGAAAGCAGAAAGATGGAAGGAGTATAGAGAGGTTCTATACAAGGACGATGTACTTGAGGACAATATTATTGAACTGGAAGAGGATGTAGATGAAGATGAAATGGGAAATATGATACTGTGTGAAGATTTTGACAGAGCACTGAAAGACCTGAGTCGAAACAAGGCCCCGGGAGTAGACAACATTCCATTACAACTACTGACAGCCTTGGGAGAGCCAGTCCTGACAAAACTCTACCATCTGGTGAGCAAGATGTATGAGACAGGCGAAATACCCTCAGACTTCAAGAAGAATATAATAATTCCAATCCCAAAGAAAGAAGGTGTTGACAGATGTGAAAATTTCCGAACAATCAGTTTAATAAGTCACAGCTGCAAAATACTGACGCGAATTCTTTACAGACGAACAGAAAAACTGATAGAAGCCGATCTCGAGGAAGATCAGTTTGGATACCGTAGAAATGTTGGAACAGGTGAGGCAATACTGACCCTACGACTTATCTTAGAAAATAGATTAAGGAAAGGCAAACCTACGTTTCTAGCATTTGTAGACATAGAGAAAGCTTTTGACAATGTTGATTGGAATACTCTCTTTCAAATTCTGAAGGTGGCAGGGGTAAAATACAGGGAGCGAAAGGCTATTTACAATTTGTACAGAAAGCAGAGGGCAGTTATAAGAATCGATGGACATGAAAGGGAAGCAGTGGTTGGGAAGGGAGTGAGGCAGGGTTGTAGCCTCTCCCTGATGTTATTCAATCTGTAAATTGAGCAAGCAATAAAGGAAACAAAAGAAAATTTCGGAGTAGGTATTAAAATCCATGGAGAAGAAATAAAGACTTTGAGGTTCGCCGATGACATTGTAATTCTGTCAGAGAGCCCAAAGGACTTGGAAGAGCAGTTGAACGGAATGGACAGTGTCTTGAAAGGAGGGTATAAGATGAACATCAACAAAATCAAAACGAGTTTAATGGAATGTAGTCGAATTAAGTCGGGTGATGCTGAGGGAATTAGATTAGGATATGAAACACTTAAAGTAGTAAAGGAGTTTTGCTATTTGGGGAGCAAAACAGCTGATGATGGTCGAAGTAGAGAGGATGTAGAATGTAGACTAGCAATGGCAAGGAAAGCGTTTCTGAAGAAGAGAAATTTGTTAACATCGAGTATAGATTTAAGGGCCAGGAAGTCGTTTCTGAAAGCATTTGTGTGGAGTGTAGCCATGTATGGACGATAAATAGTGGACGATAAATAGTTTAGACAAGAAGAGAATAGAAGCTTTTGAAATGTGGTGCTACAGAAGAATGCTGAAGATCAGATGGGTACATCACATAACTAATGAGGAGGTATTGAATCGAATTGGGGAGAAGAGGAGCTTGTGGCAGAACTTGACTAGAAGAAGGGATCGGTTGGTAGGACATGTTCTGAGACATCGAAGGGTCACCAATTTAGCATTGGAGGGCAGCGTGGAGGATAAAAATCTTAGATCGAGACCAAGAGATGAATACACTAAGCAGATTTAGAAGGATGTAGGCTGCAGTAGGTACTGGGAGATGAAGAAGCTTGCACAGGATAGAGTAGCATGGAGAGCTGCATCAAACCAGTCTCAGGACTGAAGACCACAACACAACAACAGTGTATTAACGCCGGCCGCAGTGGCCGATAGGTTCTAGGCGCTTCAGTCCGGTACCGCGCTGCTGCTGCGGTCGCAAGTTCGAATCCTGCCTCGGGCATTGATGTGTCTGATGTCCTGAGGTTAGTTAGGTTTAAGTAGTTCTAACTTCTAGGGGATTGATGACCACAGATGTGAAGTCCCATAGTGCTCAGAGCCATTTGAACCAAGTAGTGCATTAACTGTGTGATCTGCTCTTATGCGTTGATGAATTAAGAAAATTTTCGCGTGTGCAACGACACAAATCGGTGGTTCATGGTGAAACAACGCCTGTGAACATTTCCAGGACTGAGCTACGATATGAATAAGCTTTGAACTGTGTCGCATGAATCTTTGAACTGAAACAGTCTCGTGGGTGCCACAGAGTAAGACATTATGAACAGAAATATGCTCGTTAAATGTCGTCTGCATCTCGTCTTTCAAAGTGTGCACACCCTCAAACTGTAACCCCACGGCAGCAGGCTCACGACGATAGCTGCGCCACTACAGTTGTATTATCGCTGCCTGCAACAGATACTTAACGGATCTGGAAGCAATATTTTCACGCACAATCGTCAGTACCAGCTTCGTGCTTCATAATCTCGGAATTCTGCAATGAGGAGAGTTGCACTCAAAGCGGAGATTTCTGAAAAAGACTGCTACAAAAAGTCAGGCGGTCACAGGGGAAACCCCCCATTGCACCTTCCTCGGATTTATTGGTAACAAGGCCCAATGAGAAATTTTGGTCGTGTATAAAATCAGTAAGTGCATAAAATTCATCTGTTCATTCTCTCAGCGACCACACCGGCACCGAAACGGAAGATAACTGAGAGAAGGCCGAAATACTGAATTCGGTCATCCGATGTTGTTTCTCCGCGGAAGATTGTATCACTGTCCCCCCTTTCAATGGTCGTACGAATGTCGAAATGGAATTGAGAAGCAGCTACAATTGCTTAGTAGTGGAAAGGCGTCAGGACCAGATGAGATACATTAAGATTCGATAAACATTATGCGAAAAAACTTGCTCCCTTTCTAGCAGTAGATCGCTTGAACAACGAAAGGTACCTAACGACTTGAAAAAAGCGCAGGTCATTCCCGGTTTTAAGAAAGGGCGTAAGACAGATCCACACAATTATAGACCTATATCGTTGACGTCAATCTGTTGTAGAATTATGGAACATGTTTTAAGCTCAAGAATAATGACGTTTTTGGAAAATGAACATCTCCTCTATAAAAATTAAAGTGGATTTCGCAAACAGAGATCCTGTTCCTCCATAAGATCCACAGCACAGTGGTAAACGGCGCTCAGGTTGACGCCGCGTTCCTTGTTTACAGTAAGGCATTTGACACCGTCCCACATTGCCGTTTAATGAAAAACATACGAGCTTATGGAGCTTCGGAGCAGACTTGTGACTGGATTCAAGACTTTCTAGCAGATAGCACTCAACACGTCGCTCTTAACGGAACAAAATCGACAGATGTAAAGGTAATATCCAGAGTACCACAGAGAAGTGTTGCTGTTAAAATATATATATAAATGATCTAGCAGAAAGCGTCGGATGCTCTTTAACGCTGTTCGCAGATGATGCAGTTCTCTATACCAAAGTAACATCGCCAGAAGAATTTGCAGAACGATCCGCAGAGAATTAATAAATTGTGCAGGCTCTGGCAGTTGACCCTAAACACAAGTAAATGTAACATATTGCGCATACATAGGAAAAGAAATCCACTACTATACAGCTACACTATTGATGAGAAACAGCTGGAGACAGCGACTGCCGTAAAATATCTAGGTGTAACTATCCAGAGCGACGTTAAGTGGAATGACCACATAAAACAGATAGTGGGAAAAGCAGATAACAGACTCAGATTCATCGGAAGAATTTTAAGGAAATATAACTCATCCACGAAAGAAGTGGCTTATAAGGCGATTATTCGCCCGATTCTTGAGTATTGTTCATCTATCTGGGATCCCTATGAGGTAGGACTGATAGAGGAGATAGAGAAGATCCAACGAAGAAAGGCGCGTTTCGTCACAGGATCGTTATGGGCTGGCGAGAGAGCGTTACGGAGATGCTAAACAAACTCCACTGGCAGACATTACAAAAGGGAGAGATTTACTATTGAAATTTCTTGACAGCACTTTTCAGGACCCGTCGGACAACATATTACTTCCCCCCAAATACATCTTGCGTATTGACCACGAGGAGAAAATTCGAGACATTAAAGCCAATATAGAGGCTTACCGACAATCATTCTTCCACGTACTATTCGCAAGTGTAACAGGGTTGGAGGTATCAGATAGTGGTACCGAAAGTACCCTCCACCACACACCATTAGGTGGCTTGCAGAGTATGGTGTACATGTAAATGTAGATTGACAGATCGTAGAAAATGGTTCAAATGGCTCTGAGCACTATGGGACTTAACATCTGTGCTCATCAGTCCCCTAGAACTTAGAACTACTTAAACCTAACTAACCTAAGGACATCACACAACACCCAGTCTTCACGAGGCAGAGAAAATCCCGGACCCCGCTCGGAATCGAACCCGGGAACCCGGGCGCGGGAAGCGAGAACGCTACCGCACGACCACGAGCTGCGGACCACAGACCCTAGAAAAGTGAACACAGATGAAGCATGAAAACAGGGAGAAAGTGTACTCAATTGTAAAAAAAAACAAAGAGAAACAGTCAGCGGTCCAAGCACAAGAAGTGCAATATATCGCAGCTCTAAACACCAAAGGCGTCGGTGGTTAGCTGGTCACGGTGTTATACTGCCATGTGGGCGGGTCATGTACAAGCCTCACCATGCTTTCATTGAGTGACCCGAGAGGAAGAATTTTGGATTACTGTTCATTTATCATTGCACCTGAGGATTGTGCATACATTGTGGTCATGCAGCATACCTCTTTGATATCATCTTTCATATTTACGATGACGCTACTGTCATTGGCATATGCATGGCAAACTGTTTTGACATCAAACACTTTTATGCCTACAAGTTGCACATACGGATTACACAGTAGCAGTTCAACTGCGATGGCAAGCAACGACATCTATAAGTAGTGGGACTACCTTTATACAGGTGCATTTTGTTAGTGTGGGTTGCCTACATCAGGAGCAGGTATGCACTCAGGGGCGAACCTATTGTTCTCCTTTAATTGGCAGGTACTGAACCTACTGTTCTCCTTTGAATGACAGGTCCTTAGCCTATTGTTCTGTTAAGTGGTTTTCCATGTCTGTGCACTTAACTGCCACCCCCTCCCACTCCCATCCCCCCTCAGGAAGGGAGTGCTGGGCCATTTTGTTAGTGCAGGTTACCTACATCAGGGGCAGGTATGCACTCAGGGGCAAACGTATTGTCCTCCTTCTATTGATAGGTACTTATCCTATTCTTCTGTTAAGTGCTTTTCCTTTCCACCACATTTCCTTTTGATTGACAGATACTTAACCTATTGTACTGTTAAGTGCTTTTCCATGTCACCCCCATTTCCTTTTGATTTGAAACGTCCCCTTTGAACAATTATACACGACTGTGCTTAACCTGACACACAATATTTTTAGCGCAACGCAATCTGACTTTCAAGAATCCCTACAAAAGAATGGCCCTGACTAACATTAAACTATATCTTCCAGAAATCACTTACCTCACAAAAATCTTCGCTACTCAAGCTACTGCAATACCGCGAGCGCCACTACTGCCAGCTAAATAAAAGATTCAAACTACTGAAGGCACTAACTACTGATAGGGATAGTTAGCAAATGAAAGATATTAATAGAGAACAAACAATGTATTTACCTTGATATCATCATATATAAATATAGCAGTTCATGACAAATTTCAAAACTCCGCCATCTCTCTCCCCACATCCATCACTGCTGGCGGCTCACCTCCAACTGCGCAACGCTATGCGCTGTTCACATCCAGCTGCCGCTGCCCAATACTACAATGGCAGACAACAATGCAAAGCAGCCACAGACTGCACACAGCACAGCCAGTGATTTTCATACAGAGGTGGCGTTACCAATAAAAAAACCTAAACAGCCTACTTACATAGTCGGTGCACATTGCCAATTTCTTTCATAACTTCCGAAGTGCCCTGTGTTATTATTTTGTGGCTGTTCCGTATTTCTGTGTCCCTCTTCCCGTATTGGGGCGCGAGTATCCTCTGAAATACGTAATTCTTGTATTACCTGTGTCAGCTGATCTTGTACTTCCCGGATTTCTCTTTTGTA
This sequence comes from Schistocerca piceifrons, assembly GCF_021461385.2. Taxonomy (NCBI): domain Eukaryota; kingdom Metazoa; phylum Arthropoda; class Insecta; order Orthoptera; family Acrididae; genus Schistocerca; species Schistocerca piceifrons. Next base: position 777,038,626 of record NC_060138.1, read on the forward strand.
CTGTGTATTGATTTGATTTTGATTCTGTTTGAATTTTCTAATTTCTACATACTCTTCAGTGTCAGTGAAGGCTACTGGTGTTGTGTCATTCAGATCATCCTCTACCTTTGTAGATAAGTTAGTGAACTGATCTGAAAGTTCGGCTACTTTCTCCGATAGTGAACACATTTCCTCAGTGTATTTTTCTGAACCAAGTTTCAGAGTGACCATTTGTGTTGAAATCGAATCTACTGTGTCCTTTAAGTTTTCCTGAGTTTTTGCAAGTTGCGTAACCGAATCGGTAGATGCAACTGAGTCAATTTTAGCCCACAAGGTCTCATGATTTTCATGAACAATGGTTTGCAGTTCTTTTATGGCTGCTTCGTGATTCTGTAATGCATTTTCATGCCGCGAAAAAATAGGCTGAAAATGCTCACAAATTTGTGTTTTTACGTCATTACAGACTTTTTGACATTTCGATTCAATGTTATGTAACTCACTAGTTAAATCTTCACGTGTTTGTTCAAGTGTGGTGTCTAACTTTTGAAGATTTTGTCCCATTGCATCTAACTGTTGCTGTGTTTGTCTCTGGTGTTGTTCCATTGTGTCTAACTTTTGAATATTTTGTTCCACTGTGTCTAACTTTTGCTGTGTTTGTCTCTGATTTTGTTCCATTGTGTCTAACTTTTCAAGCTTTTGTCCCATTTGTTCCATTAATTGTAATAACAATGCACTGGTGTCTGAAACATGTTCCTCAGTGCTATTCGGCAGTGAATTTGCACCGGCAACATTCACATTTTGACAAGCGGAAAATGTGTCTTGACTCATTTGAGAAAACGGTGAGGACGCAAAACCTGAGTCTACAGTATTTGCGAAATTGTGTCCTGTCATTTCGGATTCCTGAGGCGAGCTGTTGCCGACCGATCGATCGATAATGCTTCCCTCTTCACTAATTGTTTCACTGTCCACGCCATTGTTTGCCGCCCGCTCCATTTCCCTATGCACAGTTACCAAATTACTACTTTGAACATCAGTTAATTCATTACTCAGTGACGCTAACATACTGCTTTCATTTTCACTGTCATTTCTCAGTTTACTTTGGAGCCTAGTATTACGTTTTTCACACGCCATTATTGTCACAGTATTTCACATGACAACACAGAAAAACACAATTTGAAGATCAAAAATAAGAGAACACATTAACATAGCACTGAAAATAATATCTAGTTAATTGCAGCTGCGAAATACTTGGTGCAAATCTACATGCATGCCACAACTGTTTTACTGTACAACAATGAAAGACTGCAACTACAAAGGAGATTTTCTCTACAATTATGCGCTAGCAATAAACAATAGCTACACTAATTACACAAACTACAAGAAAAAATCAGAAGATTCCAGTGAGGTATCCTGGCAGGGTCGCCATATGAAACGTCCCCTTTGAACAATTATACACGACTGTGCTTAACCTGACACACAATATTTTTAGCGCAACGCAATCTGACTTTCAAGAATCCCTACAAAAGAATGGCCCTGACTAACATTAAACTATATCTTCCAGAAATCACTTACCTCACAAAAATCTTCGCTACTCAAGCTACTGCAATACCGTGAGCACCACTACTGCCAGCTAAATAAAAGATTCAAACTACTGAAGGCACTAACTACTGATAGGGATAGTTAGCAAATGAAAGATATTAATAGAGAACAAACAATGTATTTACCTTGATATCATCATATATAAATATAGCAGTTCATGACAAATTTCAAAACTCTGCCATCTCTCTCCCCACATCCACCACTGCTGGCGGCTCACCTCCAACTGCGCAACGCTACGCGCTGTTCACATCCAGCTGCCGCTGCCCAACACTACAATGGCAGACAACAATGCAAAGCAGCCACAGACTGCACACAGCACAGCCAGTGATTTTCATACAGAGGTGGCGTTACCAATAAAAAAACCTAAACAGCCTACTTACAGATTGACAGGCACTTAACCTATTGTCCCTCCACCCCCTCCCTCTCCTTCAACCCCCTGCCTCTCGTTGTTACAGGTACAGTTTCAGGCCTCAGTTATTGCAATAGGCCCCCTCTCACTCTTATCAATTTGATTGACTACTTAATTAAATTGATCAATTAGTTAACCTCTGGTGGGAAAGTGCCATGCACCCCTGCCACGCCCCCCCCCCCCCTCCCTCAGGAAGTTCAACATCAATCAGGACAATGCAACCTCTACCAACATAAGAAAATGGTTGGAAGGTAATTTAGGTCACATTGACTACTTAATTAAATTGATCGATAAGTGAGGGGGAGGTTACACAGTCTAATGACAATGAGGAATTGCCAGTTCTGAAAACACGTAAGATTAAAGTAAGAGGTCCTATTAGAAACAATGCTGCGGAAGTTAGAAGACAAACAAGGTTAACTCTTTCGTGCCAAGGTCAAAAGATCGAAGCCAACATCATGATTATACCCAAACTAACTGTAGATTTGATTATAGGTGCAGATTTTTTAAATGAGAGCCGAGCGATAATAGATATGGGGAAAGGTAGCCTAACATTCGGGAATGTCGTACTTCTCTTTGAGCAAAAGTTAAAATTAGAAGAAATACCAGTTATAAACAAACAATTAAGAATGACACAAGATAAAGAATTAGAATGGTATGCACAAAATGGGGTATCGCCTCAACTCATGTTAGAAGTCCATAAAGAAATCGATGAAAAATTGCAAGAAGTTCAAGGTATTTCAGAACACAGTAAAAGAAAATTAGAGGGTATTTTACGAGATAAAGCAGAGGTATTTTTACCTAAGACTGACAGTATTAAACACTTTCAGTGCAAGTTTGAAGTAAAACAGGCAAAACCTTAGGACCTCACCATGTGAGCTACATCAAAAAGTTTGAAGATTAATTTTATTACTGGTAAATAATCAGCACAATATTTCAAGATTATATTGCAGATAAGATCGTCAGGAGAAAGAAGAATGAAGAGAGAGGAACATGGGAAAAAGAAATTAGTTTCAATACAAAAAAAAAAAAAATAACACCAATAGCACCATAGATTAAGGTGAAGGGATAAAGCGTAGATAGTCTAACAGCATGAAATACTAAAATGTTATACGCCACGACACTACACAAAAAATAAAAAAAACTAATTTGAGGATTTTTGTAGAAGTTAAGACTCAAAATATCTTAGAATTGTAACACGGAAAGGGCGCCGAAATTTGTAAAGCTTTTAAGAAGGCGTAAAACAATGTAGGTACTAGACATATGTTAGATGATTATAAGTTAAACGTTTTGTAAGAACCATTGTAAAAACTCCAACAAAGACCAGATGCAACGACCCACAAGTTGCAATGCAAGAAGTATCAAGAAAGAAAAGGACGTAATTAGCAAGACACAATCCTACGAAGCATCGAGAGAAGGGAAAGGACAGCGAGACCAACAGAAGGCTCTTGTATCGGAAGTGGGCAATAAATCTGCCCACTAAGCGGAACCCTGCTGGGACAGAACACGGAACCACACAGTTTCGGAACCCTGAAGAGACACGACAGGACACCGAAAACCAGAAGGGTCTCGGAACCCCCCCACTCAGCGGAGCAAAATGGTCCGATGAGAAGACGGCTTGGGCAAGCCACCACTGGCAAAAAAAAAAATGTGTAAAAGTCACACTACCGCTATTAAACAGCACGCTGATGCACGAAACTGAAGAAAACGTCCACAAAGTAGAAATGACATGCCCAAACCTTTTATCAAACTGTTACTAGGAGGAGAACTTCAAAGCGGCTAGTTATCTATAAATATTTCCATATCCTGCCCAGAGAAGAACCAAGAAGCAAGTGAGAAGCAGAGAAAAAGCAGGAAGAACAGAAGTTGAAGATTCGCAAGGTTGAAAAATGGTTCAAATGGCTCTGAGCACTATGGGACTTAACTACAGAGGTCATCAGTCCCCTAGAACTTAGAACTACTTAAACCTAACTAAACTAAGGACGTCATACACATCCATGCCCGAGGCAGGATTTGAACCTGCGACCGTAGCGGTCGCGCAGTTCCAGACTGTAGCACCTAGAACCGCTCAGCCACCATGGCCGGCCACAAGATTGAGACCAAGAAAGAAGATGGGTAAAGAATAGACGACATACCTTCCCAAATCCCTAGCCTATTGTAAACTAGTTGTCTGCAAAGTATTACAACGAAAAACGACCGCTTTCAGCGACACATAACGATGACTTTCACACATACAAAGCCAGTAAACCACGAGATTCTGCACTCACAGCTCCATTCCATTATGGGACCTCCACAACAGCAACACACACTTGCAAAGCCAACAAGGAACGACAAACTAAGCTGTACATCAAGTACTTGCCCACATCCATCTCGCTCAAGTCCACCACTTTCGTGCAAAAAACATTCGCCAACCTCATGCTTAAACATTCATAGGATTGTGTGAATGTGTGAAATCAAATTATGTGATGTAGGAATTGTACAAAAGAAACGTGTGAAAAACTAAATAAATTAAGCACACCAGACATAAAATAAACTACAAAATAACAGTAATTGACTATGGACTTACGTAAAAAATAGACTATCGATAAAAATAAGTCATTAGTTCTGAAATGGACAGTATATAAAGAACAAAAGTAAGGCATAATAAACACTAAAACTATATGCTACTTATTTTCTCCTCGCAAAAATAAAAGAATAACTATATTTTACTTATTTTCTCCTTATAAAAACAAAGAATAAAAAATTATCTTGTTGGATATTTTCCCTTTTTTTTAACATTTGTACCATTTGTTAGGATAATATCTCAATACTTGTGTATGTATATTTCTTTGTCAAAGCAATTCTTGGAAATAATTCTTATTTGTTAGTGTAACAATGTTGAAATGAGTGTCTAGAAACAAAAACATTTTACTTGTACATGATATTTAGAAAATGTGTTAGGAATAGATTTTACTTAATTACTACATTTATAAAAAAAATATATTTCTAAGAAAGACTCCTCACTTTTGATAACAAACTTCTTAAAAAACAAACTTCACTTAAATAAAGAAAGAAAATAATTAAAAATTAATAATAGCATAAAAATATTCTTCTCTTGTCATTTTTGAAAATAATGTGGAAGAATATAAAAATATAAATTAGCAATACAAACTAGCATAGAAACAGACTAACGTGGCTGAACTGTAGGCAACAAAATTTAGATAACGGAATAATTTTTGACTGACTTAGACAACGATTCAATCATTGCCTAACTTCAGTGCCAAAATTAAGTTCGAAGGGTGGTGACATGTAAGGTGTCAGGCAAATCCAACACCTTCCATGAAAACCCTGACATGATAAGCAAATCCAGAAGTATGTCACATAGCTCCGAATAAATCGTGACATTAAATTAACCAAAGTAATACGAGTAACGAGTGAGCAAATGGAATACCACAGACTAACACAAGAATGCCTAAATGCATGTCATACCCTCCCACCGTGAGGCAGACGCAGTTCCGAGGGGAGAAACGAGAACAGAAGCCGAGAGCAGAACCGTGTTAAGCTGGAAGGCCCTACGATAAGGGACGGACACCCACGTCGTCTGCTAACCGCTAGGACCACACCCCAGTCGCAAGTTTTAGCGTGAGCTTTTTTCACGTCTCTGTTACGTCAGGACCACACCCCAGCCCATGTTAAAAGCTAGAGCCCTCCAGAAGAACAGTATAGATCTTATGATAAAACAAAAAGGGCCACACCCCAGCCGCAAGTTTTAGCGTAAGACTTTTTCGCGTCTCTGTTACGTCAGGACCACCCCCCAGCCCATGTTAAAAGATAGAGCCCTCCAGAAGAGCAGTATAGATCTTACGATAACACTAAAAGGACCACACCAGTTGCAAGTTTTAGCATGAGACTTTTTCGCGTCTCTGTTACGTTGCAAACTTTAAAAACATTGCCCCACCACGAAAAGTATAATGTTTCTCATTGGATAAACAGAATTTTTGTAGGCAGAGCTTAAGGTTAACATTGAGACCCTGATTGGTCAGATGAAAACACAGCCAGATAGTTTTTTTTAAACCAACTTCGGTAAATTGTAGTAAGGAGAAGTTAGGGGAGAGTTGCTTCCGAGACGGCGAGGTGAGCGGAGCTGTGCTGTCCGCCGCCCCCTGACGAACACCGACGAGGTAATGAACGCACGCGATGCTGCATAACAGCACATAAAGCTTCACTCAGAACTGCAGAAGTCTCATCTGTTACACCCCCTTTTTGCATAATACTAGTGTCGATCGTCAAATAAAGCTCATGGTGTACACATTTGCCACTTGAAGGAAAAATCTGAAACGCGATGATTTTTCTGTTATATAGTTATTGAGAAGCCACATCAGCCACTGTAATTTACGACAAGTTAGATAAGTAATTAAAGATAATTGAGGGTCACTGTAGACCATTTTGATAGTTTTCTCTTTTGTGAAACTTAATTTAAACCTAGATTATAGATGTGATATGGCATAGGTCATCCTTCGATCCATTGTAGAACTTGGAAACCCATTCAGGGAATATTCGTTCACATTTTTGTTGAACGCAGTTGGTTTTTACCATCCTGTATTAAAACATTTCCTTTTATCAATAGTGCAATTTATAAACAATGTTTTGTGAGTAGAATAAAATTTCCAATGGTAAACTTAACTTCTTTTTCGACGTTTTTTTACCAGCTAACTAAAAATAGGAAAGCCTTGAACCCCTTCCACTAAATTCAGTTAGTATTAAGATTCTTATACTGGGAGTGCAGTGGAGCTGACGCTGAAATCATTAAGTATTTGGTTATATCACCGCTAGTCTCACTGAACTCTTCTGAATTCTACATGTCATGTGTGGTCTGATGTCTCCTTACCAGCAACAGGTCCCAGGTTCAAACTAGTCAATTCCCTAAAAAAACACGCTCAGAGCGTCGTTGCGCGAAAGTGGTAGGGAGACACGATATAGAACAAACAGACACCACGCAGAATGTTAGAACATCACGACACTTTGAAATCTGTTACTATACATCGATAAGGAGTCCTAAGCTCCTCGGCATGGGCGCATCTCGAGAAATCTTGTGCACTTGGATGGGTTAGGACTCGGAAAGCTCCTGTCATTCACGAGACATGTAGTGTAGTGGTCTTCTTCTGATCGGTTGCAGATTAAAAAAATGGTTCAAATGGCTCTGAGCACTATGGGACTCAACTTCTGAGGTCATTAGTCACCTAGAACTTGGAACTAGTTAAACGTAACTAACCTAAGGACATCACACACATCCATGCCCGAGGCAGGATTCGAACCTGCGACCGTAGCGGTCTCGCGGTTCCAGACTGCAGCGCCTAGAACCACACGGCCACTTCGGCCGGCGGTTGCAGATTAATTCGGTAACGGTGCTGAAGGGCGGGTTGGTCACTGACAGTGTGAGGGGAGTCTTTCACTCTCTAATTTCACCCTAAGACAGCGAGAATGCTCTGTGACTCTCATACTCGAATGGAAAAAGGCCATCTTATGGGCATGCGGATGCGCCGAATCTACAGAAATGATATTATAAGAGTACGTGTCTTTCCGATATATATTAAATTCAATACGGCTATCCACCACCGTCAACGTGAGATCCCATAAGATGGCCTTTTTCCATTCGAGTATACATCGAGCTACAGCTATCCCCCTGTCACCGGAGGCGCTAGAAACCGAATTGGTCACACTGGAAGCTATCGCTAGAAATAATGGTTATAGTTCGCAACTGGTAACCCGTTTGTACAATATGAAAATAAATAAAAATAATGGTACGGCTTCCACATTAGGAGATTTAGTAAATAACAAACCGATGGCAACAGTATCTATCACTTTTGTAGGTAATGTTAGTTACAAATTAGGGCGTTTACTTAGAGCCTATAACTTTAGAATAGCCTTTTCCGCCAACAATAATCTGCACACGGTTCAATCCCGCGTCCGGCCATCCTGATTTAGGTTTTCCGTGATTTCCCTAAATCGCTCCAGGCAAATGCCGGGATGGTTCTTCTGAAAGGGCACGGCCGACTTCCTTCCCCATCCTTCCCTAATCCGATGAGACCGATGACCCCGCTGTCTGGTCTCCTTCCCCAAACAACCAACCAATAATCTGCACAAGAATTTAATCCACTCGTTGCAGATCACAGATGATAAACTATCTCAGTCTGGAGTGTATAAAATTACTTGCTGTGACTGTCCGAAATTTTACATAGGTCAGACAGGCCGAGGTCTTATGACTAGATATAAAGAGCACATCCCCATTAGAAGCGGTGATGGCACGAGGGGTCCCACTTATGCAGAGCACCTTATACAAATGGCTCATGCGCCAATCGAGTTGCTTCATACTGAAATTAAGGATTCAAAATTGGACATCTTAGAGGAAATGCAGATTTTTCAACACCTGCATTATGCCAAAGACGATATCCTTAACGATCAGCTCCAATTAAAAAACAGAAATTTCTTTGATGGTTTCAGTCCCTTACTTAATTCTTCACATTAAGTTGCATGACGTAGAAGTTGGTTGATGCACGCGCACGATGTTGATTATTCACGGATGGTAACGACGCCCCCCCCCCCTCCCATTTTGTACGTTTTCCCTCCTACTATGTTGAGGGTTTGGTTAGCCAAGAAGAACACCATTTGTATTTTCTTATTGCTGAGCGCTTTTTGGAGGTATTTTATGTATCTTCGTTGCCTTCTATATAATTATGAGATCATGGAGCCAAGGTATGTTAGAAATCTTTAACGTCTTCAGATTACGGCCTGGTCGGCCGCTTAGTATTATGGCGATGTAGCGACTACGGTTGTTTCTGCTGCAGATATTATTAGTGCGGTTTTATCCGTTAACAATAACGTCCATAGCATAGCTATCTTTTTAGTTTAGTTGTAATTTCTACTTAATTCTAGGGCCTCCATATTAGCTTGTGCCTGATTTACCATCCGTGCACAAAATTTGTCGTGTGTTGCTGTTAAATATGTCTTAATTCCCGCATCATCACTTTTATCATTTGCTCAATTTGCTATTTGTGCGACAACTTTTGGCAATCAGTTAGGTCCCGATCCGTGTTATCTTTGTAATCCCGCTCCCATGCATAAAAAGAGCGTAACCTGGCCGCGCGCATGCGCAGCGATTTCTATAGCCGCGCATGTGAGTAGCCTGCGATGCCTCAGTTCGGTGGAGAGCCCGTGACCATCGTTACGTTAGCTGGGGCGAGGTAGCGCACACAGAGTTGAGATAAGTAATATTATTGACTTGGTAAATATGTACCGTGTATTTTTAAAAATTTTTTATGGGGTCTTGCCGCTGTAGCTGTTGATGTTAGCCTTTGACTATGCCTATTTAGGCAAACTGTTTTATATTTGTTCTGAAGAAGGCGTGGTTACCCACGCTGAAACCTAGGTAAACACCAGGTAGTTTGTGCAATCGAGGCGGATTTTTCATAATTATTTCGGTACTTCCGATTGCTGACGCGCTGCAATGCTGAAAGTTCTTAAACACCGATTTTCGTTGTAGACACTTCTTGATCTGATGGAAATTTGATATCGATGCAGACAAAACGCTAAACTGCAGCCCTCCTTCCGACAAACAGAATATGATCTAATGCCATGGCTGGCACTGCATGTTCAAGTGAGTCCTAGTATAAATTGTAAGCTTTTTTTGCGTTTTACATGTTGTGTTGTTGTTGTTGTCTTCAGTCCTGAGACTGGTTTGATGCAGCTCTCCATGCTACTCTATCCTGTGCAAGCTTCTTCATCTCCCAGTACTTACTGCAACCTACATCCTTCTGAATCTGCTTAGTGTATTAATCTCTTGGTCTCCCTCTAAGATTTATACCCTCCACGCTGCCCTCCAATGTTAAATTTGTGATCCCTTGATGCCTCAGAACATGTCCTACCAACCGATCCCTTCTTCTGTCAAGTTGTGCCACAAACTCCTCTTCTCCCCAGTTCTGTTCAATACCTCCTCATTAGTTATGTGATCTACCCAACTAATCTTCAGCATTCTTCTGTAGCACCACATTTCAAAAGCTTCTATTCTCTTCTTGTCTAAACTATTTATCGTCCATGTTTCACTTCCATACATGGCTACACTCCATACAAATACTTTCAGAAACGACTTCCTGGCCCTTAAATCTATACTCGGTGTTAACAAATTTCTCTTCTTCAGAAACGCTTTCCTTGCCATTGCTAGTCTACATTCTATATCCTCTCTACTTCGACCGTCATCAGCTGTTTTGCTCCTAATCTAATTCCCTCAGCATCACCTGACTTAATTCGACTACATTCCATTAAACTCGTTTTGATTTTGTTGATGTTCATCTTATACCCTCCTTTCAAGACACTGTCCATTCCGTTCAACTGCTCTTCCAAGTCCTTTGGGCTCTCTGACAGAATTACAATGTCATCGGCGAACCTCAACGTTTTTATTTCTTCTCCATGGATTTTAATACCTACTCTGAATTTTTCTTTTGTTTCCTTCACTGCTTGCTCAATATACAGATTGAATAACATCGGGGACAGGCTACAACCCTGTCTCACTCCCTTCCCAACCGCTGCTTCCCTTTCATGTCCCTCGACTCTTATAACTGTCATCTGGTTTCTGCACAAATTGTAAATAGCCTTTCGCTCCCTGTATTTTACCCCTGCCATCTTTAGAATTTGAGAGTATTCCAGTCAACATTGTCAAAAGCTTTCTCTAAGTCTACAAATGCTAGAAACGTAGGGGTCTCTTTCCTTAATCTATTTTCTAAGCTAAGTCGTAGGGTCAGTATTGCCTCACGCGTTCCAACATTTCTGCGGAATCCAAACTGATCTTCCCCAAGGTCGGGTTCTACCAGTGTTTCCATTCGTCTGTAAGGAATTCGCGTTAGTATTTTGCAGCTGTGACTTATTAAACTGATAGTTCGGTAATTTTCACATCGGTCAACACCTGCTTTCTTTGGGATTGGAATTATTATATTCTTCTTGAAGTCTGAGGGTATTTCGCCTGTCTCATACATCTTGCTCACCAGATGGTACAGTTTTGTCAGGACTGGCTCTCCCAAGGCCGTCAGTAGTTCTAATGGAATGTTGTCTACTCCCGGGGCCTTGTTTCGACTCAGGTCTTTCAGTGCTCTGTCAAACTCTTCACGCAGTATCGTATCTCCCATTTCGTCTTCATCTATATCCTCTTCCATTTCCATAATATTGTCCTCAACTACATCGCCCTTGTATAGACCGTCTATATACTCCTTCCACCTTTCTGCTTTCCCTTATTTGCTTAGAAGTGGGTTTCCATCTGAGCTCTTGATATTCATACAAGTGGCTCTCTGTTCTCCAAAGGTCTCTTTAATTTTCCTGTAGGCAGTATCTATCTTACCCCTAGTGAGATAAGCCTCTACATCCTTACATTTGTCCTCTAGGCATCCCTGCTTAGCCATTTTGCACTTCCTGTCGATCTCATTTTTGAGAAGTTTGTATTCCTTTTTGCCTGCTTCATTTACTGCATTTTTACATTTTCTCCTCTCGTCAATTAAATTCAATATTTCTTCTGTTACCCAAGGATTTCTACTAGCCCTCGTCTTTTTACCTACTTGGTCCTCTGCTGTCTTCACTACTTCATTCCTTAGAGCTACCCGTTCTTCTTCTACTGTATTTCTTTCCCCCATTCCTGTCAATTGTTCCCTTATGCCCTCCCTGAAACTCTGTACAACCTCTGGTTCAAATGGCTCCGAGCACTATGCGACTTAACTTCTGTGGTCATTAGTCGCCTAGAACTTAGAACTAATTAAACCTAACTAACCTAAGGACATCACACACATCCATGCCCGAGGCAGGATTCGAATCTGCGACCGTAGCGGTCGCTCGGCTCCAGACTGTAGTGCCTAGAACCGCAAGGCCACTCCGGCCGGCCCAACCTCTGGTTCTGTCAGTTTATCCAGGTCCCATCTCCTTAAATTCCCACCTTTTTGCAGTTTCTTCAGTTTTAATCTACAGTTCATAACCAATAGATTGTGGTCAGAGTCCACATCTGCCCCTGGAAATGTGTTACAATTTAAAACCTGGTTCCTAAATCTCTGTCTTACCATTATATAATCTATCTGATAACTTCTAGTATCTCCAGGATTCTTCCATGTATACAACCTTCTTTTATGATTCTTGAACCAAGTGTTAGCTATGGTTTTACATAGGATACCTAAAATTTCCGCAGATTTCTATCCGCTGTTCACATGTAGCGGCCAGGCTTACTACTCATCAAGAGTGAAGGCTCTGCTATGAATTTCTAGCATTTTGTTCACATCTGACATCCCAACACAGGAAACCACTGATCAGGGTAGCGTTATTTCTATGACATCACCCCGCAGGTACTAACTTTCATGGTTCTAAGTTTAGAATTCTTGATGTCTACGATGACATCAGAATTCAAGACGACTGATCTGGTGATATGAACGCAGTCCAAAATAGTAGTTTCCATCAGCATGGTGCTGCGGTCGTCCACCCCCACCACTCATCCTCAGTGCAGGCTTACTAGCCATCAATCGAAGAGAATCGCCTACTGACAGATAGTTCAACACGGATTTAGAAAACATCACTCATTTGAAATACAACTAGCTCTTTACTCACGCGAAGTGTTTAGTGCTATCGACAAGGAATTTCAAATTGATTCCCTATTTCACGATTTCTAGAAGGCTTATGGCACAGTACCTCAAAAGCTCCTTGTAATAAAATTGCTTGCTTATTAAATATTGTCTCATTCATGCGACTGGATTCGTGATTGCCTATCAGAAAGATCACAGTTCGTAGTAACGAACGGACAGTCACTGAGTAAAACAAAAGTGATTTTGGCGTTCCTTAGGGTAGTTTTATGGGTCATCTGTTGTTCCTTATTTATATAAACAATTTAGGAGACAATCGGAGGAGCCATTTTAGATTTTTTGCAGACGATGCTACCGTTTATCGTCTAATAAAGTCATCAGAAGATCAAAACAAATTGCAAAAGATTTAGAAAAGATATCTGTGTGGTGCAAAAATTGGCAATTGATCCTAAATACTGAAACGTATGAGATCATCCACATGAATGTTAAAAGGAATCCCTTAAACTTGGTTACACGATAAATCAATCAAATCTTAAGGCCGTAATTTCAACTAAATAGCTAAGAATTACATTTACGAACAACTTAAATTGGAAAGAACAGATAGGGAATCTTGTGAGGAAGACAAACCAAAGACTGTTTTTTGTTGGCAGAACACTTAGAAGATGCAACAGATCTACTAAAGAGACTGCGTACACTACGCTTCTCCGTCTTCTTTTGGACTACTGCTGCAGTGTGGGATCCTTACCAGATAGGATTAACGGAGAACATCGAGATAGTTCAAAGAACGGCAGCACGTTTTCTATTATCGAGAAATGGGGGGCAAGGGAGGGGGGAGGGGGACAGTGTCAGGGACATGATACCGGATTTGGGGTGGACATCATTAAAACAAAGGCGTTTCTCCTTGCGGCGGGGTCTTCTCACGAAGTTTCAATCACCAACTTTCTCGTCTGAATGCGAAAATACTTTGTTGAAATCGACCTTCATAGACAGAAACCTTCAAAAATGTGTGAAATCTTATGGGACTTAACTGCTAAGGTCATCAGTCCCTAAGCTTACACACTATTTAATCTAAATTATCCTAAGGACAAACACACACACCCGTACCCGAGGGAGGACTCGAACCTCCGCCGGGACCAGCCGCACAGTCCATGACTGCAGCGCCTGAGACCGCTCGGCTAATCCCGCGCGTCGAGAAACCTTCATCATAATAAAATTAGGGAAATCAGAATTCGGACGGAAAGATAAAGCTGATTGTTTCTCCCGTGTGCTGTTCGCGAGTGAAATAATAGAGAATTATTGTAAAGGCGGTTCGATGAACCCTCTGCCAGGCACTCCAGTATGATCTGCAGGGTATCCATTGGACGTAGATGTAGATAAACTGAAGAAAACTTACAGAATGTGTGTGGCATATTTATCAATTTCTCGTGGTCTCCAGTTCGTCTCTGTCAAGGCTGAAAACAACTGTATGGAATATGCAGACGTCCCTCTACGATGTACAGTATCCACAGTACGTGTATATTATCCATTTTCAATCCAATCATCTCATTCTTGAACTTACGTTCCAGTAGGGTCTTCTACATGCCGTTTTATTACAGTTGTTTTTCCTACAGCCTATACTCATTTCCTTAGAAGTTCAAAGTGTATTGGCCTGTAATTTTGAGCGACCGCTCTTTTAAACTTCATATATACGGGTGTCATCTCCCTTTTCTGCAGTCGCTTGGAGTTTCCGCTGGGGTGAGGAATTTGAGATACATGAAAGCTAAGCATGGGGCCATTATCGAAGAGTACTGTCCGTATATCCAATTTGAATTCCACCTGGGCCTGGCGACTTTTTTTTCAACTCTTTCAGCCGCAGGATTAACTCAGGCTGCAAGCGCAATTTTGCCATGCTATAAGAATGTAGTTTCACATTTTCACACAAGGGATTTAACGAAATATAGTTAAAAATAAATACACAAAATATTTCTTCTGGGGAACAGTCTCAGGAAGCAGGCACATTTTGTTTCTTATAGCTGAGGTGACAGGTATGGAATAGCGATATTCACATATAAAGATGCCGGCAGCATCGCGTACTCAAGATATAAAGGGTATATAGGTATTCATGTGAAGGGTTTCCGGACCGGCCTGATTATGGCAGCCCGATGGGAATTAATAGATTTTGAATGCAGAATGATGGGGCTAGAAGCATGTGACACTCCACTTCGGAAATGGTTAGCGAATTCAACATTACAAGACCCACAGTGTGAAGAGTGTGCTGAGAATACAGAATATCAGGCATTACCTCTCGCCAGGGGCAACACAGGGGGCTGATAGCCTTCACTTAACGACCAAGAGCAGCAGCGTTTGCGTAGAGTTGTCTGTGCTAACAGACAAGCAGCGCTGTGTGAAATAACCGAAGAAATCAACCTGCAACCTACGACGAACGTATGCGTTTGAACAGCGTGGCGAAATTTGGCATTAATGGGCTATGGCAGCAGGCGACCGACCGCGACTGCTTTTGCTAACAACCTGCAGCGCCTCTCCTGGGCTCGTGGCCATAGCGGTTGGACTCTAGATGACTGGAAAACCGTGGTGTGGTCACACGAGTCCCGATTTCAGTTGGTAAGAGCTGACGGTATGGTTCGACTGTGACGCAGACCCCACGAAGCCATGGACCCAAGTTGTCAACAAGGCACTGTGCAAGCTGGTGGTGGCTCCATAATGGTGTGGGCTGTATTTACATGGAACAGACTGGGTCCTCTGATCCAATTGAACCGATCATTGACTGGAAATGATTATGTTCGGCTACTTGGAAACCTTTTGAATTCATGTTCCCAAACAACAACGTCTTCAGGCCACAATTATTGACGATTGGCTTGAAGAACATTCTGGGCAATTCTAGCGAATGATTTGGTCTCCCGGATCACCCGAAATGAATCCCATCGAACATTTATGGAACATAATCGAGAGGTCAGTTCGTGCACAAAATCCTGCACCGCAACGCCTTCGCAATTATGGACGGCTACAGAGACAGCATAGCTCAATATTTGTGCATGGGCCTCCAACGACGTGTTGAGTCCTTGCCACATCGAGTTACTACACTGCGACGGGAAAAACGTGGTCCGACTCGATATCAGAAGGTATTCCGTGACTTTTGTCACCTCAGTGCAAGCTCTCTGCGCCAGATTTAGTCTAAAAAATTATTTATTCATCCTGTAATTGAATGAAAGAAAGCTATGCAATTTTACAGTAAACAGTTTTGGTGGGAACCTTATCAAAGAATTGTGTGTAAGTGCACGGCGTCCATAATTAAAGTTCCAGTTTCAAAACGCTGTAGAAAGAGAACCACTGCTCAGAATGAACAGCATATTATTGACTTATTGACGTAGGAGGAAACGTCATGGAACAAAAAATAAAATAAAATTAACGAACATTTTACAAGTAGATGGCACCGTAAGCGTCTTAACGTAAATGAAGTCAACTAAAAATCACAGACGAGTCGCAATCTGTTTACGGTTGCGTGACGTATTCCATGCATTGATGAGCTACCTCAGATGAAGTACCGTATGTGGTGCAACTGTCACGCAATCGTTAACATGTGACGTAAACATGTCAGGCAAATGTAAACAGATATGCAAATGTGCATTTTACTGTACGTTGTGATTTTTAAGACTTGACAATCATATGCGAGAGCTACGTATACGGACATGACCAAGTGAGCAAGATGCTTTTTAATTGTAAATGTTTTATTTCTGACATACCTCTGTATAACGTCCTACATTTTATCCACCAGCATGACAACATACCATAAGTTTCTAACTCACAATCAACACGTATGAAACGAAAAATTTTTGAAGACCAGAAGATGACAGTTACATCTGTCGAAACCATTTGTAAAAAGTAAAGAAGTATTTATGCGATTTTGGCTATAGAAAGTATTTTTACCAAGTAAACAGATCGCTTCTTCTAATATCTCAATAAGAGATAATTCAAGCATAATGTCACTTCTCTCAGCAGAATACTGAATCGCTAAAGTGAGGTTACGGGATACCACACTTGATACTGCTGATATCTACAGCATTAAATAAACTTTCACAGTTATAGTATTTACTGGCCGTCAAACATTATAAAACTGAAATTTAAACTTTAAGTTCCAGAAGCTCAGCGTCCAGCACTGGTTCCAGTCAGTGACACTTGATAATAACGCGAGCAGCTTTGGAGTGTACCACATGACACAGGCCATGGTAGCACAGGTATCCAGAACAAATATTTCCATCGTATGTCGTCGAGCATTGTTGACAGATTCCTTCTGCAGTACAGCATGAGTGCATCGCTGTCTTAGAATCCAGCGGGAATGGCATGAGAAGATGGTGGGTTAGTGTAGCTGGCGATAATTTTCTTGACGTGTGAGCCTAAAGAAAACTGATCTTAGCCACCTCTGTGGCCAGCTATATTACCTTACTCGTAGTTCCCCAGGAGACAGCTGCATAGCAAGCAATTCCGCGGTGCAGTTACGTGCACTTGTGGAGGAGCAACTAAACTTATGATGTCCATGATCTCTGCCATCAATGCGTCTCTGACCATCGATGGGAAAGCTATAACATCCCTCTCCTTCATAGACACCATGTACAACAACACTCATTGTCTTGCATCAGGTCGATGTAGTCTGGGATGTTGACGTACTAGTATTGGTGCGGCTGTCGATAACTGCTGCATATTACTGGTTTCCACCAGTATTAGTGTTGATTCGTCTTTCGCTGGGGTTGGTGATGGATCTGGTAAGGTTACCTCTGCCATTTGCACGTATGGAAATTGAAAAATTCATAAGACACCCAAGCTTATGGGGTAGCCTCTGACTCCATTTGTACCAATGATGGCTGCTGTCATGCTGTTGGCAGCAACAATGAATTGTCAGAAATGGATGAGTTGCACATTCCCACCTACGTTTGTACAGTGACCATTGCTGTACCGTGGAGCTTGCTGAAGCTCCCTGGGTGCCAATGTGATTGACGCTCATATCCACAAACAACGACTGGATCTTGTTCCCTGAAGATTATCTGAGACCACAGTAATCTCTGGTTTTGAGTCGGCTGTATGGGGTGAACTGTGGCGAGCTTTTGATCTGTACGTGACCTTATATTAGTAATTACTGAGAAACAGGGACCAACGTTGCAGAAACTGGATTCTGTGTTCTGGGATGCAGTGATGATGTGCAAATACTGACAGCAGTGTTTGTGGTCAGTGATCAACACAAATACTTTACCGAAAAATATCAACGGAATTTTCGTATACCACAGATGATAGAAAGAGCCTTGTTTTCGGTCTGTAAGTAATTTTGTTGGACAAGTGACAAGGTTCTAAATACGTACAAGCCTGGACGTTCAGACCCGTTGTAGGGAAGCAGCCTACTCACGCCTTATAAAATTCACATGAGTCTTTCCATAGTGTGCCAGCCAGTCCGCTGTAACTAGCTCTGACGTCATAAATATTGCGCAATACTTTAAAATGAAGTAAATAACCTGAACCGTTTCTAGCATGTCATGAGTAATACAAAATCAATATGTGTTGGATATCAGTTCAATAACTTTAACCATTTTCGAAATTTGGATGTTTTTCTGTAAAAATCATTGGCGCAACAGAAAAGAGCTAGAAACTTAAAAATTTATATGTAGATTCCTTTCGCATAATAATTTAGTAGAAACAGTATTCTGGATCTCACAAATTAAAATTTTAGTTGAAATTCATGATTTTCTGGTTTTTATCTTAAAAATTAAGGAAGCAAGATAGATTAAGTAGGCGAATAATTAAAGCCAGGATGTTTAAATTTAAGTAGAAGGGAGATCCGCTATAATCATAAAGAAGTGAGAAGTTTCAACTGAATAACTATAAAACTATAGAGATAGCGTATCTCCGAAGGGCAAGTTCAGAGCTCGTCCACTGCGTGTAGTGTAATTAAATTAATTATACCGCCCAAAATATTTGACTTAGCCACGTCAGACTTTTATTATGTTTACTTACTTGTGTGCTGATTGCACAGTTAAATTGAAAGCTTCATCGGCCATTAGCAAAGGAAGCAATGATTTATTCGATAACTTGAAGTGGTGCATTACTAGCCCAGCGGCTAGTCGGGAGAACAGATTTGATCAGGCATTCCCTTAGCCGTCCGCACCGCGGCTTTATATGTAAGAACGCTGCGCGAGAAAAAGAGGAAGAGGAAGTCCCCAGTTCTCTCCAAATGCTGATTAGCGCACCACCTGTGCCGGGAGTCGCGTCGCGTCCCACCTGTGCCGGGAGTCGCGTCGTGTCTGTATCGTTGATATAAACAGCCTCGGATGCAGTAATAAGTTACTTGGGATACGTGTAACCATGAAATCGTTTTCGAGTGAAGTGTTAATTTTGGGATGACGTTAAGGGGAGCTGGAGGTGCCTATGCTGCCCATGTTAAAATCACAAAGTTTGAGGAACATTTATGAATAAACCACCAAATAGAAAAATTTGAATTTTTTTTACACATAGAGTGGTTTAGTATTGCATTTATGACAGAGGGATTTTGGAGTATCTTTTCTAGTTTCCTTCCAATTATTTTTTTTATTAATGACCCAAATTTTTTTACAAATAATTGTTTTATAATTAAACTGAAATGAAACTACTGAACATATTGCCAAATGGCTGTGATACAATTTACGTTTGACCAGCAACCGTAGTAGTTGAGCGCCTCAGAGAGAACCTGCAGAACGTCGTGAAGAAGTTTCGTGATCATACTATTGTAATAGGGGGAGACTTCAATCTACCAGGTATAGAATGGGATAGTCACACAATCAGAACTGGAGCCAGGGACAGAGACTCTTGTGACATTATCCTGACTGCCTTGTCCGAGAATTACTTCGAGCAGATAGTTAGAGAACCAACTCGTGAAGCTAACGTTTTAGACCTCATAGCAACAAATAGACCGGAACTTTTCGACTCCGTGAATGTAGAAGAGGGTATCAGTGATCATAAGTCAGTGGTTGCATCAATGACTACAAGTGTAATAAGAAATGCCAAGAAAGGAAGGAAAATATATTTGCTTAACAAGAGTGATAGGGCACAAATCGCAGAATATCTGAGTGACCACCATCAAACGTTCATTTCTGAGGAAGAGGATGTGGAACAAAAATGGAAAAAATTCAGAAACATCGTCCAGTACGCCTTAGATAAGTTCGTACCGACTAAGGTCCAAAGCGAGGGGAAAGATCCACCGTGGTATAACAATCATGTACGAAAGGTACTACGGAAACAAAGAAAGCTTCATCATAGGTTTAAGAGTAGTCGAATCATAGCTGATAAGGAAAAGCTGAACGAAGCGAAAAAGAGCGTAAAGAGAGCAATGAGAGAAGCATTCAACGAATTCGAACATAAAACATTGGCAAACAATCTAAACAAGAACCCTAAAAAGTTTTGGTCATATGTAAAATCGGTAAGCGGATCTAAATCCCCTATTCAGTCACTCGTTGACCACGATGGCACCGAAACAGAGGACGACCGAAGAAAGGCAGAAATACTGAATTCAGTGTTCCGAAACTGTTTCACTGCGGAAAATCGTAACACGGTCCCTGACTTCAGCCGTCGCACGGACGCCAAAATGGAAAATATTGAAATAAACGATATCGGAATTGAAAAACAACTGCTATCACTTAGTAGCGGAAAAGCATCCGGACCAGACGAGATACCCTTAAGATTCTACAGTGATTATGCTAAAGAACTTGCCCCCTTTCTATCAGCAATTTATCGTAGATCGCTGGAAGAACGTAAAGTACCTAGCGACTGGAAGAAAGCGCAGGTCGTTCCCATTTTCAAGAAGGGTCATAAATCAGATGCGAATAATTATAGGCCTATTTCGCTTACGTCAATCTGTTGTAGAATAATGGAACATGTTTTGTGTTCTCGTATTATGACGTTCTTAGATAATACAAATCTCCTTCATCATAACCAACATGGATTCCGCAAACAGAGATCATGTGAAACTCAGCTCGCCCTATTTGTCCAAGAAATTCACAGTGCCGTAGACATTGGCGAGCAGATTGATGCCGTATTCCTGGACTTCAGGAAGGCATTTGATACGGTTCCGCACTTACGTTTAGTGAAAAAAATACGAGCTTACGGAATATCGGACCAGGTTTGTGATTGGATTCAGGATTTCCTAGAAGAAAGAACACAACATGTCATTCTTAACGGTTCAAAATCTGCAGATGTAGAGGTAATTTCGGGAGTACCGCAAGGAAGCGTGATAGGACCTTTATTGTTTACAATATACATAAATGACTTAGTTGACAACATCGGTAGCTCCGTGAGGCTATTTGCAGATGACACGGTTGTCTACAAGAAAGTAGCAACATCAGAAGACTCGTACGTACTCCAGGAAGACCTGCAGAGGATTAATGCATGGTGCGACAGCTGGCAGCTTTCCCTAAACGTAGATAAATGTAATATAATGCGCATACATAGGGGCAGAAATCCATTCCAGTACGATTATGCCATAGGTGGTAAATCATTGGAAGCGGTAACGACCGTAAAATACTTAGGAGTTACTATCCGGAGCGATCTGAAGTGGAATGATCACATAAAACAAATAGTGGGAAAAGCAGGCGCCAGGTTGAGATTCATAGGAAGAATTCTAAGAAAATGTGACTCATCGACGAAAGAAGTAGCTTACAAAACGCTTGTTCGTCCGATTCTTGAGTATTGCTCATCAGTATGGGACCCTTACCAGGTTGGATTAATAGAAGAGATAGACATGATCCAGCGAAAAGCAGCGCGATTCGTCATGGGGACATTTAGTCAGCGCGAGAGCGTTACGGAGATGCTGAACAAGCTCCAGTGGCGGACACTTCAAGAAAGGCGTTACGCAATACGGAGAGATTTATTATCGAAATTACGAGAGAGCACATTCCGGGAAGAGATGGGCAACATATTACTACCGCCCACATATATCTCGCGTAATGATCACAACGAAAAGATCCGAGAAATTAGAGCAAATACGGAGACTTACAAGCAGTCGTTCTTCCCACGCACAATTCGTGAATGGAACAGGGAAGCGGGGATCAGATAGTGGTACAATAAGTACCCTCCGCCACACACCGTAAGGTGGCTCGCGGAGTATAGATGTAGATGTAGATGTAGGAGTGCTGTATAAAAATTTCATCTCTCTAGCTTAAGTGGATTTTGAGAAAATGTTCCTTATATTCGAAAAATTCTAATTTATGAGAAATGGCCATCAAAGTTTCTCAATACATTCCTGCACTATAGGATGGATTATCAGGGTCTTCTTCTTCATCCTCCAAAAGCTTCCTCTTCTGTCTTCTTTTCTGGCCTGTTGTTCCATCATACTTCATATGGCTTTCTCTTCTTTCTGCTCCTCTTATCCTTTCTCTGTCAATATTTCTTAGTGCTCGTACAGTGTTCACCCCAGCTGTAAATCCTAATGCCTTCAGAACTTCACACTGTTCCCTTGGTTGTAGGTTGCTATTGCATCATAAATGCCAAAGTGCAGTGTTTTTATGCTTACAAACACCCTTTTAGGAATCACTTTCCAAGTCAAATTGTTTACGCTCTCATTAGGATTCCGTGTCTTTCCGTGTAGACATTTGTGTAACAATTCTGGCTGTGCTAAGTCATGAAAAATTGGTTTTATTGCATTTATCACAGCTGCTGGCATACCATGTTTGTGATCATAGTCCTTTTTTACGTTATATTTGCACCAGGAATCTTTTGGGCGCAGGCTGTGTTGAGGGTATTCATTGGAAGAGGCAGTATGAAGGAACAATGCCCACACTGCTTTTCGCATGCCACTAACATTACTAGTATTTTGCCTTATAGCATACCCATAGTATCTCTGTAGACGTTCAATCACCTCATCAGTAAGCCTGCCTCTCCGTCCTATTGTCTTCCCATCACTGAGCTTACTTGAACCCAAAGTTTGTTTGAGCTTTCGAAGCCGTGCACCCATACGCTTTTGCACATGCCCAATGCATTCCAACTTTTCAACTACAAATTCATTTCCATATGGTTTCAGTTCCTCTATAGTCTTGAAACCTTTGGAGTCACCATCCCAAAGGTAGTATTTGTACCTAACATTGTATCTGGGAACTGAACGTTCAAAAATTTGTTTCACTCCATCCACTTCCATTGCTCCACTTGATCCACTGAAATTTGCCTCACAGGTTCCACTGTGCTCTCCTTTGATTTTATTTTTGCACCTACAATGTTTTGATAATATTGCAACATCTATCACTTTTGCACTATTACCACAAGTAGCAGTTACAACCCCATTCAGGGATTTATGACCCCTCTTTTGCCAGGAACCATCTAATGCCACTACCAAATCCCTAGAACCACCATTCATTTCTACAGATTCCTCCACTGCTTCCTTCATGGTTTTCAAAGCCACATCTTCAACAGAGCATTCTACCAGTTCACAGTAGTACCCAAATTTGCTTGGAGGCGATGGCAAGTTCATAATACCACAAAACAGTTTACCAGCAGCAGACCCTTTTCCAATGGATCGAAGACCATACACAAGTCGAACATTCACATCAAACACTGTAGATCGTCCATTTTCACCAAAGAGACTGGCATGTGAATTGTAGAAAGTCACTTGATACTTGCAACATGCACAGATTATCTTCATTTCACAAGCTAAACCAAAGTGCTTTGTTATCTCTAGTCCCACTCCTACACTTGAACACATTTTGCACAGAACACTTTCTTTCAGCACAGAAGATAATAATCCAATATTCAGTACTTCGTTAATATCATCACTGTCACTAACATATTCACGAAATCTGTCACTTCCACCAGTCAGCTTCTTGCTAGAAGATGTCACAGGGCTATGGCCGGCCATGTGTTGCTTAGCAGAAGAACGCACTGTTTCAGTAATTGTAGTATCGCAACTTGGTATTAGTGTTAATTTTCTTTTCCCTACGTTCTTCCTTTTCTTATATACACGGTTACTAAAACGTGGCATCGTAACCAGAACAACGCTTTACACAAGAAGTATAATACTACCAACAACAGGCGCAACACTGAACTAATTCGAAACGGTAAACAGCAAAGAGACGATGTTCCGCGCTCTTAGCGCTTCATTTGTCACAGGAAACAATGTAGCCAACCCTTGCACACTCGCTGTATGCGCAACATAAGGCGCTGTTTGCGTAACAGGCCAAGAAAATCCCAAGCAGTTCGCCAGGAAGTCACGAGAGAGTGTTAAATGCATTCAGCGGCCGCCCATTTCCTCTGCAGGCGTGGGGGAAAATGGTAATAACTCCACTTCTAGGGCGAGTAGAACAATAATTCAAAGTTTACATTAAAGAGGAATGTTCCAATTAATTTTCGGTAGCAAAAAAAAAATCGTAATTTTTTTGGATTTGACCACCTCCGGCTCCCCTTGAAATCGTTTTCGAGTGAAGTGTTAATTTTGGAATGACGTTAATGAGCTATCTTTAGTTTGCGTATGTCGTATTTTCACGTGCCGCCGCAGGACAGACATTCTACCATTATTAGTGTGGCGTTTGATGAACATTATCATCAAATTATGGCGAGCATTCACTTAAACATTTAATTTGAACAGTTATAGTTGCATCAGCACATTAAACTCTGAACTGCTCTGGTAGTTGGATTGTGTGGATTCTTTTTGGTCTGTGGCTTTCAGAATATAGTGAACATTTTAGAGAGAATGGTTTTTGATTATGAATACCACACAATCTCCTAATTCCTCAGAGCTATAAGCTGTAGCTATAAATGTATTTCTCAGATGAAGTGGGCACTAGGAATTCTAATTACAGGCTTCACGTTTTGCTAATCACTTTCTGGTTGCCAATATTGTAGTTAGAGAGCCAGTGTTGAGAACGGCAAACAGCATAAATACAAAACATTTATTCCACCCGCCACCCCACGCCGTCACTTATGCAATGTGACAATACTACTCCAATCCCAAGTGGGAGGAAGGAAGGAAGGAAGGAAGATGAGGGTTTATTTACACGTCGACGTCGAGGTCATTAGAGACCCAGTACAACCTCGGATTAGTTCAAGGATGCGAAAGGAAGTCGGCTGTGTCTGATGTCTATTAAGACCCCTTTTCCTCAGGAACAGATAGTTATCAACTTGAAGTTTGTGTCATATACGAGGGTTGGAACTTAAATAGCGCCAACTATTTATTCACAATCATACAAAACAGTTCCATGTTTGCACCTGTTACTGACCTTCAAAGTAGTCACCAGCGTTGTGCAGAACCCGTTGCCAGCAATGTTGAACGCGTAGTATATCGTTAGCAGAGCCTGTCCTGTTGATGGTGCGAATGGAGCGGTCTTCTGCCTGTCGAATCTCTGCAACAGTTCTGAAGCGAATGCCACGAAGTGGTTCCTTCATCTTCGGAATCAAATCAAAGTAACAAGGATTTAAGTCCGGGGAGTATGGTGTATGGTACAGTACTTCCCAGTCCCATCGATCGAACAGAGCAGCCACAGCTTGCGCCGTATGCGCCCGCGCATTGTCGTGCAAAATGATGGGTGGGTTGCGCAGAAAGTGTCACCGCTTCTTTCGCAAAGCTGGTCGCAGGTGATGCTCCAAAAACGAACAGTAATACTGTGCCTTGACGGTCTGTCGTGGAAGAACGTAATGCATTAGGATAACACCATCACAGTCGTACAGGAGATTCGCCATAACTTTCACCATACTGGGGCTCTGACGCACTTTCGTCTTTCGCGGTGACCCAAATGACGTCATTCGTTGGATTGGCGTTTCAGTTTTGGCCCGTACGATGTGGACCATGTCTCATCCAGTGTTACGATACGGCGGAAGAAAGCCTCTCCTTCGTGCTCATAGCAATCCAAGTACTTCTGAGCAGCGTCGTAACACATCCATTTCTGCATTTCCATCAAGTCATGTGGAACCCATCATGATGCAATTTTTCGCATGCCCAGGCGTTCCTTCAGCATGCGAAGCACAGTCATATGCGATAGTCCGGTTTCGTGGGAGAGCTCACGAATCGTATGGCGTCGATCACTGTCCACTAACGGGGCAACAGCATGCACTTCTTCTTCAGAGACGCTAGGACGACCTGCCTGATGTATGTCTGCCACAGTTTGTCGACCTTCGTTGAAGGCTCTTACCCAAAGTGCCACTGTTCTGTACGGCAATGCCGATTCCCGCACGCCTCTTTAAGACCTCGATGACACTGTCGTGCTGTACGACCTCTGGCACATTCAGTCTTGATCCAACTCCGTTGTTCCTGTTTCGAAAACAAAGTGACACCTTTATGTTAGACCGCTCGCTCACAAGCGACTGTGTTTCCCTCGACTGTGCGCACGCCGGTAACGTGGGACGGGCGATTCCATTTGCTAGGAGGTGAGGTATGACAACGTGTGCTATCAGCGACGATAGTAGATTCCATTGCATAGTGTCTCCACAGCAGTGTGGCCACTATTTCAGTTCCAACCTACGTACTAAGGACTACAGTCCCTTGGCAGTGCAAAAAATTTAAGCTTCTATAAAGACAACGCAGTGAAAAGATACAGCCATTTCTGTGACATATTTGGATACTCGCAAATTCACTCATCAAAACCTACAGATGAACTATCTATATACATAATTAAGTTTCTACGGAACACTCAAAAGGCGAGTCCTACTCAGACTTGTCCGTTTTTTTTCTTTCGAAGTACCAAATAAAATTAAAAAAATTTATATTTTTCTTCTTTATTGGGACTGACGTTTTCAATGTCAGAAAAAAATATTGTTTAATGCAAACTGCTTCATCAGTTTTTGTCCTTGTTTGAATACTTTGCGTAATTTGTTCATGTATTGTGAAACATTCATTGGTTTTCGCTTTCAGATATGTGATCTCTTCTGTGAAAGACCACTCCAAGGAAAAAAATATGCAAGTCCTCGTGGAATATTACAGTTACAGAAATAACGCAAAAAGTTAAGAATACTCAACAGCACAATGTCCGCTACTAAGAATCACGCGGCAAGAATTAGTTAACATCCAATGTCAGCAGACGACGCTAGTCTTCCTACGAACGTGATCGCCAAGACTTTCGTCACCATAAACTCTGATGCTGACGCGGCGTTCCCCCCATTTCCGTGACGGTCTGTGTAACTGACGCCATTTGAAATGCAGTGTGGAATGTTTTGACCGTCTTTTTCGTACCCTCAAGTGCAAACCGGCGGCAAAATACTCCTATCGTAGCGTAAAAGTGGCGAATGTGGTCCATTTTAAAAGACACTGAGTGACAAGTGGGGCACCATTTGCCTCAGTCTACCTTCCTCAGTACCTTTAAAAGTCCCCCCCCCCCCCACACACACACACAAAAAAAAATGGTTCAAATAGCTCTATGCACTATAGAACTTAACATCTGAGGTCATCAGTCCCCTAGACTTAGAACTACTTAAACCTAACTAACCTAAGGACATCACACACATCCATGCCCGAGGCAGGATTCGAACTTGCGACCGTATTAGGTCTCTTTTTAACGTCAAACTCACCTCTCAGTCAAGCTGCCTTAACTGTAACTCTCTCACTCCAACCAGTCCACCGCTATGAGTCACTCATACCAATCCACTCCTAGTTGCCCATTCTCACTTATTCATTCGATCCAACTCACTGTCATTATCTCACTGTGTGTCTCTGTCTCCCATTTCACAACCACAGTCTCCTTCGTTCTGTCCTACTGTTATTGTCTCCTCTCATTGTCAGTCTCCCCCTTGCTTGAGCAAGCACATAAAGTAAGCACTCTCTCTTAATACTACTATTTCATTCCTTCCTTTCTACTACTCCTGCCTCTTCTCACTATCACTCTCTCTCTCTCCCTCGTTGACATTGTCGCAAACTCTGTCTCTCGTTATCACTGGTTCGCACCCACTTCCACTTTCTCCATCTCATTATTCGTCTCTCATTGGCACTATCTCTTTCACTCTTTTCCTAGCACTGTTCTCTACTGCGTTCCACTGCCACTGTTTCCTCTCTTTCTCTGACATTGCCATTGTCTCCTTCGCTCTTTCTATACCACAACCACTGTCTGTTGTATTCCAGTATTTAATACTTTTCCGTCTCTTTCCCACTGTTACTATCTCCTTCTCCCTCAGCCTAAAAAAACGATAATATGTTCACATGCCAAAATTTTTGGAAAAATTTGTATAAATGCTGAGGAAGGTAGAATGGGCAGCTGGTACTCCTCTTTTCAATCAGAGTCTTTTAAACAGGAACGTATTCGTCTTTTTGTGCTTCGATAGGAGCATTTTTCCACTGGTTCCCTTCTTTTCCCTGCTACAGTGCAACATGTCACTCATATGGAATGAACTTTATGGGTCAGTAAAAGTTTGATAGTTTTACTCCCGAGGCCAGGTTTTATGTGCATAAAATTTTTGCATGTGCTTCAGTACTGCAACATGGGTTTCCCAGAACCCTTCTGATGATAATGGGGACACTTCATAGATATTTACCAGTGCTATGTTACTTTATGTACTACGTTTTCACCTCACATCGGATTTTACGTGTATAAGTAGGGTAAATTTGAACTTATGTATCTCGGAAACGGATAAAGATAACAACATTTTCAAGATTTTTTGAGATTGAGATATAGGAATATATCGTTACAAATTCAGCCATTCGCTGTGCTTAATCATCTTGGAAGAATTGGAAAAGGCGGCTCGGTTTTGGTACTCAAAAACCATGTTTTTGGGGGTGTTTCTCGATAACGGATATGAAAAACGGGAAGACGGCACATCTACATAAATGTCTAGAGAGTATTCCGTTAAAATTAGAGCGACTTGCTGCGGCTAGTTATTTAGATATGCGCTGCTGACAGCGAAAAAATGGTGAAAAACACATTTATCGGGTTTTGTCGAGAACCACCCACGGACTAAATGGTTCATCCATAAGCTCCTTGCCGGCCACGGTGGCCGAGCGGTTCTAGGCGCCTCAGTCTGGAACCGCGCGACTGGTACGGTCACAGGTTCGAATCCTGCCTGGAGCATGGATGTGTGCCCTTAGGTTAGTTAGGTTTAATTAGTTCTAAGTTATAGGGGACTGATGACCTCAGATGTTAAGTCCCATAGTGGTCAGAGCCATAAGCTCCTTAAGGCGCACTCCGGACCACATCTAATGCAAAAGGAACGAACCAATTTGCTCCAATTCCCTAATCTGAAGGAAGTATGCAATATTCAAAAATTGACCCTGTACTGTACGATAGTCACAGTTACACGACTGTTCCGTTGGATACACAAATGGTCCCTGGACCAAGGGCTATTCAAAAAAGCAGCCCCTACCTTTCTAACACCAATAGAATCCGAGGTATGAGCCCCGGAAAAATCCCGTTTTCATGAGTGGCATTATGAAACTTACTGGTGGCGCACACTGTCGCATGTGTACCGATGATCCTTTACGTGCTCACCACTGTAGTGTGCAGTAAACACTGTGTCGTTAAAAGGCGTTTTGGGGATGTTCAGACGGACGAGAGGAGGTCGACGAACCGAAACGGATTGTGAACTTTTGTTGACAGTCCTAGTACGGAGAGAGAGAGAGAGAGAGAGAGAGAGAGAGAGAGGCGGCTCCCGTGCTCAGTGCTCAGCAGGCCAGCGGAGAGCAGGTGTGACGTGCGGGCTGTGGAATGGCGCGGCTCGGCTCGGCGTGTTAAATTCCTGGGGGCGAGGCGAGCACAGCGCACGCCGGCCAGCGACCGCGCGCCGTGTCCTGCGTGCTGTGTCCTGTGTCCTGCGTCCTGGCGCGCTGCGACGCGTCGTGTGGCCGCCTCCGGAGCGGAACGGATGCGCGCCGAGCCACGGGTACGGTACGTCCCGTCTACCTGGAACACATTAAAACAGTTAGATAGCCGTGAGGCCAGCTGCGTGAGCCGGGATGACGGCCGCGCGCACCGAATCCGTCACGGCCGCTTCTGACGGAGCGCCAGCGCCTCCCAGCGCGCATTTCTCTCCCGTACCGACCTGCCTTGGGCTGGGGCGACTTACCCCTAGATTACTAAACCGTCACAAAAATTTCCACGAATCTGCACACACGAGCGACACGTGATCTTGAGTACCTTCGTGGCAAATATGGTTATCAACAATGGCTGCATTACTTGTTGCCCAGCTCCAGGGTTTGCTGACACTGATGTTCTTGTCGTGAAGACACTGACAGAAAAAAAAAATCGCAACACAAAAAATAATTAATTTAGAGTAACGAAATTTCAGGAATACATTTGCCTAGGTAACATACTCGCATGTAAGTGATTACCATTGCAATATTACAGGTTAGTCCAAGCGTGAGATATGTTGTTGTTGTGGTCTTCAGTCCTGAGACTGGTTTGATGCAGCTCTCCATGCTACTCTATCCTGTGCAAGCTTCTTCGTCTCCCAGTACTTACTGCAACCTGCTTAGTGTATTCATCTCTTGGTCTCCCTCTACGATTTTTACCCTCCACGCTGCCCTCCACTACTAAATTGCTGATCCCTCGATGTCTCAGAACATGTCCTACCAACCGATCCCCTCTTCTAGTCAAGTTGTGCCACAAGCTCCTCTTCTCCCCAATTCTGTTCAATACCTCCTCATTAGTTATGTGATCTACCCAACTAATCTTCAGCATTCTTCTGTAGCACCACATTTCGAAAGCTTCTATTCTCTTCTTGTCCAAACTATTTATCGTCGACGTTTCACTTCCATACATGGCTACACTCCGTACAAACACATTAAGAAACGACTTCCTGACACTTAAATCTATACTCGATGTTAACAAATTTTTCTTCTTCAAAACGCTTTCCTTGCCATTGCCAGTCTACATTTTATATCCTCTCTACTTCGACCATCTTCAGTTACTTTGCTCCCAAATAGCAAAACTCCTTTACTACTTTAAGTGTCTCATTTCCTAATCTAATTCCCTCAGCATCACCCGACTTAATTCGACTACATTCCACTATCCTTGTTTTGCTTTTGTTGATGTTCATCTTATACCCTCCTTTAAAGACACTGTCCATTCCGTTCAACTGCTCTTCCAAGTCCTTAGGGCTCTCTGATAGAATTACAATGTCATCGACGAACATCAACGTTTTTATTTCTTCTCCATTGATTTTAATACCTACTCTGATTTTTTCTTTTATTTCCTTTACTGCTTAATCAATATACAGATTGAATAACATCGGGGAGAGGCTACAACCCTGTCTCACTCCCTTCCCAACCACTGCTTCCCTTTCATGCCCCTCGACTCTTATAACTGCCATCTGGTTTCTGTACAAATTGTAAATAGCCTTTCGCTCCCTGTATTTTACCCCTGCCATCTTTAGAATTTGAGAGTATTCCAATCAACATTGTCAAAAGCTTTCTCTAAGTCTACAAATGCTAGAAACGTAGGTTTGCCTTTCTTTAATCTTTCTTCTAAGATAAGTTGTAGTGTCAGTATTGCCTCACGTGTTCCAGTGTTTCTACGGAATCCAAACTGATCATCCCCGAGGTCGGCTTCTATCAGTTTTTCCATTCGTCTGTAAAGAATTTGCGCTAGTATTTTGCAGCTGTGACTAATTAAATTGATAGTTCGGTAATTTTCACATCTGTCAACACCTGCTTTCTTTGGGATTGGAATTATTATATTCTTCTTGAAGTCTGAGGGTATTTAGCCTGTCTCATACATCTTGCTCACCAGATGGTACAGTTTTGTCAGGACTGGCTCTCCCAAGGCTGTCAGTAGATGTAATGGAATGTTGTCTACTCCCGGGGCCTTGTTTCGACTTAGGTCTTTCAGTGCTATGTCAAACTCTTCACGCAGTATCATATCTCCCATTTCATCTTCATCTACATCCTCTTCCATTTCCATGATATTGCCCTCAAGAACATCACCCCTGTATAGACCCTCCATATACTCCTCCAGCTTTTTGCTTTCCCTTCTTTGCTTAGAACTGGGTTTCCATCTGAGCTCTTGATATTCATGCAACTGGTTCTCTTTTCTCCAAAGGTCTCTTTAATTTTCCTATACGCAGTATCTATTTTACCCCTAGTGAGATAAGCCTCTACATCCTTACATTAGTCCTCTAGCCATCCTTGCTTAGCCATTTTGCACTTCCTGTCGATCTCATTTTTGAGACGTTTGTATTCCTCTTTGCCTGCTTCATTTACTGCATGTTTGTGTTTCTCCTTTCATCAATTAAAATCAGTATCTCTTCTGTTACCCAAGGATTTCTATTAGCCCTCGTCTTTTTACCTACTTGGTCCTCTGCTGCCATCACTATTTCATTCCTCAAAGCTACCCATTCTTCTTCTACTGTATTTCTTTCCCCATTCCTGTCAATTGTTCCGTTATGCTCTCCCTGAAACTCTGTACAACCTCTGGTTCTTTCAGTTTATCCAGGTCCCATCTCCTTAAATTCCCACCTTTTTGCAGTTTCTTCAGTTTTAATCTACAGTTCATAACCAATAGATTGTGGTCAGTCCACATCTGCCCCTGGAAATGTGTTACAATTTAAAACCTGGTTCCTAAATCTCTGTCTTACCATTATATAACCTATCTGAAACCTTCTAGTAACACCAGGGTTCTTCCATGTATACAACCTTCTTTCACTATTCTTGAACCAAGTGTTAGCTATGATTAAGTTGTGCTCTGCACAAAATTCTACCAGGCAGCTTCCTCTTTCATTTCTTAGCCCCAATCCATATTCACCTACTATGTTTTCTTCTCTCCCTTTTCCTACTACCGAATTCCAGTCACCCATGACTATTAAATTTTCGTCTCCCTTCCCTACCTGAATAATTTCTTTTATCTCATCATACATTTCATCAATTTCTTCATCTGCAGAGCTAGTTGGCATATAAACTTGTACTACTGTAGTCGGCGTGGGCTTCGTGTCTATCTTGGCCACAATAATGCGTTCACTATGCTGTTTGTAGTAGTTTACCTGCATTCCTATTTTTTTATTCATTATTAAACCTACTTCTGCATTACCCCTATTTGATTTTGTATTTATAACGCTGTATTCACCTGACAAAAAGTCTTGTACCTCCTGCCACCGAACTTCAGTAATTCCCACTATGTCTAACTTTAACCTATCCATTACCCTTTTTAAATTTTCTAACTTACCTGCCCGATTAAGGGATCTGATATTCCACGTTCCGATCCGTAGAACGCCAGTTTTCTTTCTCCTGATAACGACGTCCTCTTGAGTAGTCCCCGCCCGGAGATCCGAATGGGGGACTATTTTACCTCCGGAATATTTTACCCAAGAGGACGCCATCATCATTTATCCATACAGTGAAGCTGCATGCCCTCGGGAAAAAATTACGGCTGTAGTTTCCCCTTGCTTTCAGCCGTTCGCAGTACCAGCACAGCATGGCCATTTTGGTTAGTGTTACAAGGCCAGATCAGTCAATGATCCAGACTGTTGCCCCTGCAACTACTGAAAAGGCTGCTGCCCCTCTTCAGGAACCACACGTTCGTCTGGCCTCTCAACAGATACCCCTCTGTTGTGGTTGCGCCTACGGTACGTCTATCTGTATCGTTGAGGCACGCAAGCCTCCCCGCCAACGGCAAGGTCCATGGTTAATGGGGGGGGGGGGGGGGGGGGAGGTGCATGAGATAAGCCATTGCAAATGTGAAATGTTGGCACATTAATAACCATTGTAACCACCAGATTGTTGAATTTGCGCGTGTAAATATTCATTGTGTTGTACAGATGAAGAATGATAGCTTGTGGGATGGTTTTTCATGCTTGTTGCACTTGATCGATCAATATAGGAACGGTTAATACTGTTTGTGGGTACGCTGGAATTGTCGTCAGATGAGGTCCCACATGTGCTCGATTGGAGATAGATTTAGTGATCGAACAGGCCAAGACAACATGTCGGCACTGTAGAACGTGTTGGGTAACAACAGCGGTATGTGGGCGAGCTTTATCCCGTAAGCGAACAGCCCCTGGCATGCTATTCATGAACGGCAGCACAACAGATCAAATTACCAGACTGACGAAAAATTTGCGCTCAGGGTGCGCGGAATAACTGCGAGAGTGCTCCTGCTGTCACACGAAATTTCATCCCAAACTCTAATTCCAGGTGTTGTTCCAGTGTGTCTAGCGAGCAGACAGGTTGGTTACAGGCCCTCAACTGGCTCCCTACTAACCAACACCCGGCCGCCACTGGCACCGAAGCATAACCAGCCTTCATCAGAAAACACAAAGACATCCACCCTGCCCTCTACTGAGCACTCGCTTGACACCACTGAAGTCTCAAGTTTGCGGTTGTTCGGAGTTCCTGGAATGCACGCTACAGGGCATCTGGTTCGGAGCTGTCCTTGAAGTAACTAATTTGTAACAGTTCGTTGTGTCACTGTGGTGCCAGACGTTATGGCCGAGCGGTTCTGGGCACTTCAGTCCGGAACCGCGCAACTCTATGGTCGCAGGTTCGAATCCTGCCTCGGGCATGGATGTGTGTGATGTCAAAAAAATGGCTCTAAGCACTATGGGACATCTGAGGTCATCAGTCCCCTAGACTTAGAACTACTTAAACCTAACTAACCTAAGGACAACACACATATCAATGCCCGAGGCAGGATTCGAACCTGCGATCGTACAAGCAGCGCGGTTCCGGGCTGAAGCGCCTAGAACCGCTCAGACACAGCGGTTGGCTGTGTGATGTCCTTAGGTTAGTTAAGTTTAAGTAGTTTTAAGTTCTAGGGGACTTACGACCTCAGATGTTAAATCCCATAGTGCTCAGAGCCATTTCAACCATTTTTGTCACTGTGGCCCCAACTGCTGCTGCAGATGTAGTACGATGCGCCAGAGCCAGACGTCAAACACGATGATCTTCCCTATCGGTAGTGCCACGTGGGCGTCTGGAGCCCGGTCTTGGTACGACCGCACGTTCTAGTGACCACCGCTCCCAGCAGTCACGTACAGTGGCTACATTCCTGCCAGTTCTTTTGTAATATCCCAGAAGGAACATCCCTCTTCTCGTAGCCCTGTTACAAGACCCTGTTCAAACTCAGGTGTTGATAATGGATTTTTCGTCGCCTTAGGGGCATTCTTGACTAACCACGATCGTCCAATCCCACAGGTTAGTAAGGCTGACTACCATTCTAGTGCGTATTTAAAGCAAACCTGATTTGCATTCTCAAAATGGTGCTACTAGCGCCATTCGTGCGCGACTTGGCGAGATTTGAATACACATTATCTTTCATGTGCAGAAACAAGCCTACCAACTTTCGTTTATGTCCTTGGTGTTGCGATTTTTTTCCCGTCAGTGTATTATGAATGTTTTAGTAGTGGTATGTCTGTTTGCGAACTGTCGGTAGGTTTGTTTTAGCGCTTAGAATTTACCCTAGTGTTGCATCTTTGGTGAAATATCAAGCAGTCACAGTTAGAAGAGGGTTAGTTTACATCGCGTTGCCCCCTTCAGCGTTAATCTCCTCTTTTGCTACTGAAATTAGCATGATATGAATGGCGCTGAGTTTTATTTTAACCTTAACATATTAGTTGATATGTTTGAAGAAGCTGACAAAAACACAGACAATGG
Organism: Schistocerca piceifrons; assembly: GCF_021461385.2. NCBI lineage: Eukaryota > Metazoa > Arthropoda > Insecta > Orthoptera > Acrididae > Schistocerca > Schistocerca piceifrons. The sequence continues at coordinate 777,073,685 of NC_060138.1, forward strand.
ACAGTTTAGTGAAGAGGAAGATAATCGTATGTGTACGGATGACAGCGATAGAGACCCAGACTTTGAAGCAGCAAATGAGGAAAACAAGAAATAAGGCGTCTAAAACCTAACTAGGCCGTGCTCGGATTGTAATAATAGCGCCTAAAGCGGAAGAATCTCTATTTTGTATGTAGAGTATATCTTATTGATTTTGCTTAAGTTTCTTATGTATTCTGTATTTACATTGATAACTGTCTCTTCTTTTAATTGGTTGTGTATCACTCTCCATGTTTCATACCTCCTGATGCAGCCTTGTCTAGTACTAATTTTATTTTATTTTATTAGTTTTGTTTATTAATAGAAACTGTTATGTAGGCATGCTATTCCTTTTTTTGTGCTAAAGGTTTTCCGGTCAACTACATTGTTATTTATGTACTGTTCAGTTTATACCATTTCATTGCAAAGATGTTACTTACTGTATGTTTCTACTTCAGTCTAGATGTGTTACTTCTCTTCCAATGTTGTCTGCTAATACTTAACTTCTTTGGTGATAATACTCAGTAAATGTCTGAAGAAGGCCTTGTAAGCCGAAAACCGGTTAACAATAAAAGTAATATTGTAGAACAAAAGCAAACTGGTGCTTTTCATTTATTATGTAGAGTACCTTCGAACTTACAATTATAATTATTTGTAACTAGTGCATAACATAAATTACGATTTCCTTTCCAATAACATACTGAGCAGAAAATTGTCATTATAGTGTATAACAATAAGATATTTTGTATTTATTTTGTGACATACTACTGGAGATCTAAAGGTTGTCATTAACATAGCCTATAAATTATGACTTCCTTTGAATAAAATTTGGGGTTGTAAAATTTACGATGGTTCACCAGCAATGTAACTTTTCTCCCCTTTAGTGCTCTAGGCTTGAGGCCGAACACGACCCTTAGTGCTAATGAACTGCGGGATCCCTACTCAGCATTACGTACTCTCATACGACATTCATACTACACCCGTGGTTCGAAAATATTACGTAGAACTTAGCTTCCTACAAGAAAATATTCTAGTACTACATACATGTACATTACACTGTACTCTTACGAAAGGTCACCTCAGGAATACGGCCGAGATGAAAAATAAAGATAAAAACTGGACAATGATAGGTTGTATATCACTCACCTTACTTTCTGATCGGATGTAAGTTCTATTTCGTATGGCGCGCTTAATGAAAGGTCACCGCGGGTGACAAGCTGCACAAAATATACCCAAGGCGTTTACGATATTGTGATTCCCGTCAACCGGTGGAAACTCTAGAGCCTAGAACAAGTTCTCACCGATAGAGAAAATATTCTGATCTGGACGTCGACGAGGAAAAACTGATCATCGTCAATAGAACCTTTGAGAACAACATTACGATAAAAGGTGTATTCCAGCCAGATTGTACGGGGGCCGTTCAATAAGTAATTTTATTCAGGACTCCAATACACGTTATTATTTCCCACTCTTTTGGTTACAAAACTCTGTTTTTAAACACGATCTCCGTTCAGTGAGACGACCTTACGGCACCTTACTGCGAGGGCCTATATGCCCGCATGCCACCATTCTACTCTTCGACGTCGGAGCCAACGTCTTGCTGCATCAATAACGACCCCATTATCCACGTTCCACTTCTCGAGGAGCGCACCGATCATTGGACCAAACAGATGGAAGCCGAAATGTGCGAGATCCGGGCTGTAATGTGGATGAGGAACAACAGTCCAATGAAGTTTTGTTAGCCCATCTCGGGTGGGCATGAAGGAGGAGGAGTTCGTGGGAAGTTTTGTGGCGACGATCGGGCTGAAGTCGTTTCTTCAATTCTGACATTGCGGGTGTGACACCTGTGTGCGGCCGGTCGTCACGCGGGCGATCGGAAAGGTCTGCGCGATCTTGTTGCGATGATTATAGACGCCTCACCTAACGAGTCACCGTGCTTTTGTTCTCTGCCAGGCCTTCGTAGACATTCTGCAAGCACCTATGAATATCTGTGATGCTCTGGTTTTTTGCCAAACGAAGCTCAGTCACAGCTGTCTGCCTGGAAAGCACATCCGTTATCGACTCCATCTCTAAGGCTACGTATAGCACCGCCACCAATCGCAGCTTCATATAATTATAGGGGCTGAAGCGGGAATATTCCGACGTCCTACAACAAAATCCACATTTGCAACCGAAATTTGCCGAGAAACAAAATTTTTTGCATTGTTTAATGGAAGCCCCTCTTAAATTATATCCCATCACTAAGCACATGTGTAATTGGTTCATTGAACAATATTTATTTTATACAGTTGCGAAAACTAATCCATATATAGTGGCTACATACAATATGTTTTTATTTAAAGAAGCGTCCTAAAATTCAACACAATTTACAACGATGTTTAACTGTTGTTTTATATCAAGAATAATATTTAATTTTATCATCTCCTTTGCTCAATTACAACAGTATAAAACGGTTCTACTTCCAAAACACATGCACAATTTTGCTTTCATTTAGCCTTCGTAAGTAAATTAAAATTTTCAATTTAACTTACAAAAAAAGGATTATTGTCTGGTTTCACCAACAGGTATCTCTGCCGTTCTCTTGAGAAAACAATGCTTAAGAAAAAAAATGGTTATGGGATCTTTGCCTAGTAACAGTACTATGCATCTGAAAACTTTTTGTCAGATGATTTAGTAAAAGTAGATGTTCGTGAATCAATTTTTAGGCTGATTCTAGAAATAACTCCCGGTTTTGTCTATTTCATCAGGTTTTTATACAAAATAAGAAGTAATGTTTTGACGATTTTAAGTTCTGAGCCCACAAATGTATTCAGACAGAATTTCAAACAAGGTGAGTTTCTAATGAAAACACATTTAAAAAATAAAATACACTCCTGGAAATTGAAATAAGAACACCGTGAATTCATTGTCCCAGGAAGGGGAAACTTTATTGACACATTCCTGGGGTCAGATACATCACATGATCACACTGACAGAACCACAGGCACATAGACACAGGCAACAGAGCATGCACAATGTCGGCACTAGTACAGTGTATATCCACCTTTCGCAGCAATGCAGGCTGCTATTCTCCCATGGAGACGATCGTAGAGATGCTGGATGTAGTCCTGTGGAACGGCTTGCCATGCCATTTCCACCTGGCGCCTCAGTTGGACCAGCGTTCGTGCTGGACGTGCAGACCGCGTGAGACGACGCTTCATCCAGTCCCAAACATGCTCAATGGGGGACAGATCCGGAGATCTTGCTGGCCAGGGTAGTTGACTTACACCTTCTAGAGCACGTTGGGTGGCACGGGATACATGCGGACGTGCATTGTCCTGTTGGAACAGCAAGTTCCCTTGCCGGTCTAGGAATGGTAGAACGATGGGTTCGATGACGGTTTGGATGTACCGTGCACTATTCAGTGTCCCCTCGACGATCACCATTGGTGTACGGCCAGTGTAGGAGATCGCTCCCCACACCATGATGCCGGGTGTTGGCCCTGTGTGCCTCGGTCGTATGCAGTCCTGATTGTGGCGCTCACCTGCACGGCGCCAAACACGCATACGACCATCATTGGCACCAAGGCAGAAGCGACTCTCATCGCTGAAGACGACACGTCTCCATTCGTCCCTCCATTCACGCCTGTCGCGACACCACTGGTGGCGGGCTGCACGATGTTGGGGCGTGAGCGGAAGACGGCCTAACGGTGTGCGGGACCGTAGCCCAGCTTCATGGAGACGGTTGCGAATGGTCCTCGCCGATACCCCAGGAGCAACAGTGTCCCCAATTTGCTGGGAAGTGGCAGTGCGGTCCCCTACGGCACTGCGTAGGATCCTACGGTCTTGGCGTGCATCCGTGGGTCGCTGCGGTCCGGTCCCAGGTTGATGGGCACGTGCACCTTCCGCCGACCACTGGCGACAACATCGATGTACTGTGGAGACCTCACGCCCCACGTGTTGAGCAATTCGGCGGTACGTCCACCCGGCCTCCCGCATGCCCACTATACGCCCTCGCTCAAAGTCCGTCAACTGCACATACGGTTCACGTCCACGCTGTCGCGGCATGCTACCAGTGTTAAAGACTGCGATGGAGATCCGTATGCCACGGCAAACTGGCTGACACTGACGGCGGCGGTGCACAAATGCTGCGCAGCTAGCGCCATTCGACGGCCAACACCGCGGTTCCTGGTGTGTCCGCTGTGCCGTGCGTGTGATCATTGCTTGTACAGCCCTCTCGCAGTGTCCGGAGCAAGTATGGTGGGTCTGACACACCGGTGTCAATGTGTTCTTATTTCCATTTCCAGGAGTGTACATTTAAATTATACTCCACAAAACTCCCACACATTGGAAGAAATAGTGTTCCATTAATTTTTAGACTTCCTCTTCTTTGACTTCCTTGTATTTGATGACTGTCCCTCTTCAACGTCCAACAGTAGTCGGCCATTATAATGGCATTCCAGTTCCCCTGGTACATCCTTTCCATCTCCTTAACATCTTGGTGAAAACGTTCACCCTGCTCTTCACTGTAACGTCCCATAATTTCCGGAAAGTTGTCGATACGTGAGTATAGAAAGTCGACCTTCACTCTCAAGTTGCAACCCATCTTCTTGAAGTTTTGCAGCATTTTTTCAACAATGGCCATTTAATTAGGATCTTTGTTATTCCGTAGAAAGTTTATCAGCATTTTATCGGAGGCCAGTCCATACGTCTTTTTCTCTCTTCTTCATTGTTTTATTAAAATCTTCATCCTTCACCAATCTCTTTATTTGAGAATCAACAAAAACTTGGAAAGGTAATTGAAGCAGGGTCTATCCAATGGTAGAGCCCTTAACAGATTTTCATCAACCCCAGTTTTATGTTTAGTGGTGGAAGCAAGTTTTTTTTTCTTTTTTGGTTCTACATGCGGTTCGTACAGGATGGTTTTAGTTCCAGGCTCAATTTCTCCGCTATGGCAAAACTCTCACACTCCAATGTCTTTGCCTTGCCCGATTATCCCATTCACATAGAAAGCAAGGCATTTTTTCTGAACACAGCTTGTTATCCTAATAGTATTCCGAGAACTTTGAAGTCACCGCAGATAAGCCATTTTTGTTCCTCATACTGCTTGCCTGTAAAATGTATCTTCGTGTACTATACGTCTCTTTCATTTGAACTGAATGAGCCACAGGAATGAATCCATACACGTTCTCATTATGCAGTAACACGCCTTTCAAGCTCCTCGTTGATGAGTCTGGAACAGGTCTCCACTGAATAGGATCATGCTCAGTGCCACAGAGGTTCATTAACTAGTTTATATTTTTGCAGTAAACCAATAACTCGTTCTGTGAGAATAAAGGAACTAGTTCTTTCTATGTCTGTATAATGAGCAATGTGTTTCTGGTTCCAGAAGATTCTTACTTTTTAACCGGGAGCCAAGTAATTCAACAGATTCCTTAGGCAAATTCAAATCTCGTTTGAGATCATTAAGCTCACTCTGAGAAAACAGTTGTGCAGTGAAGTCGCAATCCGGCTGGGTGACATCACTATCCTCTTCGGTAATTCATGGACTTTATTTTCATCACCATCTTATATCACGTTCTCTAAAATAACTGGGGGAAGAGAAGCAATCAGATTTTCTCCGTGAGCAGCTAACAAAATGGCTGAATCAATGCTTGAATACACAATTTGTTTCTTATTTTTCGAAATATACCTCTGAAAATTTACTAAATAGAAATAATAGTCAGTAAGGTGGTTTTTATGCTCCTTCCACACCACTGGAATAGCAAATGGCATGCATGTTTCCTTTCCTTTAACCATTCTCCGCTTAGGTACTGCATAATTTCCACAAATGTAACTGAAAACGTTTGAGTTGTTCAAACACTTGCGTGTTGACATTGTAGTAATTACAAACAACATGCGAACGGTTTTATCAATATTGTGTTAACAATCTAAAGGTATACAGGACCGTGTTGAAAAATTTCCCTCCTACAATGCGCGTAACCTTCTGACACAGCGATGTAGCTTTGAAATCAAATTCCTGCAAAACTGTTCGTGATAGAAAAAATTGAAAGCAGATTTGAAACCAGCACAAAAAATTGAGGTAGTATCATATTTTAGTTTTGAGTCATCTGATACCTTTCAGACTAGTGTAATCAAAGGGTCTTCAGACCCGAGTTCGAATTCAGCCGTTGCTTAAATTTCGAATACAAATTACCAGCAATTGCAGCCGGAGACTCGTCGTAATGGGATACTGACCCTAAAAGACAGAAAAATCAGCAATGACAACGGCGTGTTGATGTACATGGCAATGGAAACTACGGCGCTAAGATAACACAATGGGTATTCACACGACCTGTGGCCTTTGACTAAAAAAGTGTCATGATGATTTCTCCATTGGCATAATATTACGGATTAGTTCCCCTTTCGGATTTGCGGAAGGGGACTGCCAGTGGTGAGGTAACCATGAGAAAAAGACTGAATAAGCAAAGGAAGGGTAATATACTACAAGTCGGAGCATGGAATGTCAGACGTTTAAATGTGGTGGGAAAGAGGGAAAATTTGGATATAGTGGAGACCAGTGACGTGAAGTGGAAAGAAGATAAGGATTTCTGGTCAGACGAGTGTAGGAAAATACCAATAGCACCAAAAATGGTATAGCGAGCGTAGGATTCGTTACGAACAGGGAAGTAGGGCACACAGAGAGTTACTGCGACAAGTCTAGTGATAGGGTTGTTCTCAACAGAAATGACAGCAAACCAACACCAACAATAGTAGTTCACGTATACATGCCGACGTCACAAACAGAAGATGGAGAGAGAGAGAGAGAGAGAGAGAGAGAGAGAGAGAATATGAGAATATTGAAGGATAATCCAATATTCAAAATGAGATGATAAACTAAAAACTGGAAATGGATATACTATGTAGGTACACTAGTTTAAAATCTTTTATCCCACTAATTTTCACTGCACCATATACTTATCTCTGTACCTGATGACGGTGTTAACAGCCGAAAACCAGTTCGCGAAACAAATAATAAATATTGTAGAATATTACGACCGTGTTGTGCGTGCTTCATGCACAAGGAAGTATGCTACCATGGAAGCAAGGAGGATGTAAAAAGCAAACTAGTGCAGGCAAAGAGGGGATCCCTGGCCAGAACATTATGGCCACCTGCCTAATAGTCGGTACGTCCACATTAGGCGCGGATAACAGCGGCGACACGTCGTGGTATGGAAGCGATCAAGCCTTGGTAGGCCGCTGGAGGGGATGGGCACCACGTCTGCACATACAGTCACCTAATTGCCGTAAATTCCAGGGAGGGGACGAGTTCTGGCGTCAGGTTCGATCACATCCCAGATGTGTTCCACCGGGTTCGATCTGGCCAGTTGGCGATTCAGCACATCAACTCGAACTCATCAATCTGTTCCTCGAACCGCTCCATCACACTCCTGGCATTGTGACATGGGACATTATCTTGTTGAAAAATGCCACTGCTGTCGAGAAACATGATCATGAAGGGCTGTTCGTGGTCTGCAACCAGTGTGCGATACTCCTTGACCGTTATTGTGCCATGCACAAGATCCGGTGGCTCCATGGATTCCCCTTATGAATGTCCCACAGAGCGTAATGGAGCCGCCAGAAGCTTGTCTCCATCCCGAAGTGCAGGTGTCCAGCAGCTGTTCGCCTGGAAGACGACGGATTCGCGCCTTCCCATCACCGTGATGAAGAAAGTATCGGCTTTCATCAGACCAGGCAACGCTTTGCCATTGCGCCGATGACCAGTACCGATCAGGCGCGGCTCGTGGTTTCTATACCGGGGAAGGCTGCGGCATTTATCAATCGGAGCCAATATAGATCTCTGGTTACGTTACAGATTAGTCTGACATAAACAACTAAGAATTCAGGGGGAGGGGGGTGGGCAGATCACTCTCTACCCATAATTCTACGTACTATGTCTTCTATAATCAGGTATTTATTAAATATCATTAGAGGCTAACTTCGAGTTAAAATCTTTGGTTAGTGTTTTTATACGTCATCATTACATTTTCTGACACTTTGCAGCAAATCATATGAAAAGACGCGTTTCGGAGAGATCTTTAATGCGATGAATGTTAACTTTGCGGCTGCTTAATATTTTTGGTGTTTTCAGTTCTAAATTTAAGGCGTTTATTGTAGTTTACCTCCAAAGCTCGAAGTTAAATGTTTTTCGCTGGAATTATGTTTTTTCACCTTTGCGTGAAAATTCTTTAAGTCAGTGATACCAGTTTCAGTCCAGGCACTGTCAGTACTATTTGTACGAAGACAGGTGAAACAGAAAAATGCATTTTTCACTTCACAACCACACAACCACTCGGCTGCATCGTACATTGCTCTATTAAAACTGCGGTTGTATCCTTGCCTAGATTTGCACTGTTTCTGTTCTTGATTGATCGTTAGATCGGGTCTGGGTGCACAAAGTTCTTTCACTTGCATCCTATGGCCGTGTTCCAAGTTTTTACCTATTGAATTGCACACTGAATTCATATTGCGCTGGTTTCACAAGCAAGTAAAACTCACTAAAATCTTGCAAAATACACTCCGAAAAAGAAACTTGCTAATATCACACGATATCAACAAAAGCAGTCAGCATCAGCAAGCAAGGAAAGTAAAGTCACGGGACAAATTTCGCGCGCTTTGTCCTCTAATCACTTATGAAACTCTCGCTAGATGGCAGTACTGTTGTTACGGTTAGAGAGCCTGTAGTTACGGTAGTCTAGTGCACTCTGGCGGGATATTTGCAAACTTATTCTAAATGTGGATAAAATAGCCAATGGTAGAAACAAAACAACAATGTAAAACATTATCAAAACAATAATACTAAACGTCGATTAATGACGCATCGAAGCGTAGTAGAGATGTGCAGAGACAGAGATTGGATAGCGAAGTTTCGGCCACTCTGCATTCCTTTATTACATAGATAGTGGAACGTGAAAAACGTGTGGTGGTTGGTATGACACCCTTAGGCTGCAAGCTCTGAGCCTTCGGGTCGCCCATAAAGAGCGGTACTATGTAGAAGCCACGCCCCCAAACCGCTACTACATGCAGCTTACGGACGTTCCAAGGCGCAGCCTAAACACTACTAACCGTTCCGAAAACATCTATCGATACAAACAGTTCCAAAAACGTTGACCGTCGTTATTTTAATCGGAATGGGAAATGTGCGAAATTCTTCCTGATAATTTAAATTTTGTAATATGTTCTTGCGAAATTTACTTTAACATATATTTTGGGGCGGCTCCGCCGCAGAGCCTTTAATTACGAGCCGCGCCTGGTACCGATGGTCACGTGTCCATTTCAGTCGTAGATGCCGATGTCGTGGTGTTATCATTGGAACTTGCATGGGTCATCGGCTGTGGAGGCCCATCGTTAGCAGAATTCTGTGCACTGTGTGTTCACACATATACTCTGCCCAGTATTAAAGTCGGATGTTAGTTCTGCCACAGTTCGCCGTTTGTCCTGTTTTAGCAGTCTGCCCATAAATCTATCCAGCCTACGACGTACAACATCTGAATGAGGGTTGGCCGCCAAACCCCAAGACGTCTATACGTGGGCCACGCGGGATTAGCGCTGCAGTCATGGATCGCGCGGCTGGTCCCGGCGGAGATTCGAGTCCTCACTCGGGCATGGGTGTGTGTGTTTGTCGTTAGGATAATTTAGGTTAAGTATTGTGTAAACTTAGGGACTGATGACCTTAGCAGTTAAGTCCCATAAGATTACACACACACACACACACACACACACACACACACACACACACAAAAGTGTCTGTACGTGATTTCACCTTGGTTTCATCACATGTTGTAGATATTCCCCATGGCACTGCTCGATCTCCGGAGAACTCGTGCAGTTTCCAAAATGCTCGTGTCGAATCTCTGAGCCACCACAATCTGCCCTCGATCAAATTCAAATCGTGCGGCTTCCCCATTCTACACACGGACAGCACACTCGCTGACACTACATGCACCGTGCGCGTGTCTGACTAGCAGCCATTCCTCGCCAAGCGATGCTGCTAACGCGTGGACGGATTTATATCGATAGTAGGTCGGTGGTGATAATGTTTTGGCTGATCAGTGTATATTTGTGGCGGGCCGCTTCGACCACTCAGAAGAGTGATGTCCCCAAGTTAAAGTTTTCTTTCTTCAGTTCCCATCCGACATATGGAATGGAATTTGGCTATGGGGAAGGTCACCTGGATCAAGGACTATATTTAAATCTCGAAAAAAAAACAGTATCCCATGCATTGCGGAACTAATACTAAGGAAAACAGGTAAATATTATTTGAAGAAAATGTATATTACGACAGTCCCTAGCATGTATGTTTCTTGTTACGTAGTAAATGCTAAAGATAACCTGCATGACGTTTACCTTAGGATGTCCATACCATAACACAAGATATGGCGATGGAGTTAAAAAGCCACATGGTACATCAACAAAGGTTATAAATGTATTTGTCTCATATATTTTAATTACATACCTAAAAAATGCCCGCTCAGTGCCACTGAATAATTTCAAAAAGATAATTAAAAAAAGTGTAAAAGCAACTTTCCTACTGCCGGTTTGCACGATGAGCGTCCTTGTGGAAGTAACAGCAAATAATAAGACCATCTTGATACCAGAAATTCCTCAATGCTCTGCCCGGGTTTTGTCTATAGGCCTTTTTTTAAAAAAAATTCACTGTTAAAATGATTTCTCAAATCCCGAACTTCCTTTGAATCTTTTCCACGCTCGTAGTAAATTCTTCCATCATTTCCGTTAAGGTATTATGTTTCTTCACATTGTCTTTATAACTTTTGTGTATAATGTCCCGTAGTTCAGTTTTACAGTGGTACACATTCATTAATTCTTCAACTTCAACCACATCTCTCAATATGCTCTGTAATTTTGAAGCACCAGTGGCTAATGCGGCCGCGCGTAGTGGCCGCACGTTTTAGGGCGCCATGTCACGGATTGCGCGGCCCCTCCCGCCGGAGGCTCGAGTGCTCCCTCGGGCATGTGTGTGCGTTGTTCTCAGCATAAGTTAGTTTAAGTAGTGTGTAAGTCTAGGGACCGATGACCTCAGCAGTTTTGTCCCTTAGGAATTCACACACACATTTTTGGCCAATGACCGTCCGACATCAGTTTGAGGTAGGTGGTCCAGAAGGTGGAATTTAGACAAATGAGTGTTTTGTAACTGCTTCTGTTGTGTATGGATGGGTGTTAATCTCTAAAGAGGCGTGTGAGAGTCAAATTTAGTCTTTTCAAAGATGCATCAGGTGGTCTGTTCCCTAAATTTTTGATAGTGTTGTGGGATGAAATTTGTAATTTCTCTTGAATTTTCACTGACTCTTTATGAACGAAGGAGTTGACGAATCATAGTTCTCTGCGCTTTTATCTGTGTTGAGAATGTACGTGTCAGCACTTGACATTACGTGGAGAGGTTTGTTCTGGAGGGTTTGGGGCAGCGAGAAATTGGTGTTTGACTTCATAATCCACATTTCCAAGCCACACAGAACGAACCGAAGCATAGACAAGAGCCAGAATAGCAGCTTGCGTTCAGTAGTTAGCCATTGGTGTCTGAGCAGAGAGTGGGCATAATATGAAGGCGTTAAGATTTCTAGCTCTCATTATGTGGTTGTTCCAAGTAAGACGTCTAAGTGTGTTACCGAATCACGTTAAAGCCGTCGGCACACGGACCGTGCATCCGAACGTTGAGCGTTGAGCGTGCCGAGTTTCTGACGTCACAGAGTGGAATAGCACGTTCGGGAGTCTTTCCGAACGTGCAGAGCAGTATCTGGCACGTTAGATATTCTGAGCGTGCGTCTGAGCGTTGACCAATGAGATGGCACAACGCCACCTACGTCACAAGCACGCCGTCTCCCTTCAGTGCAGAGTTGTGAGGCGCCATATTGGCGATCATTTCAAGCCTATATGTATATATGCCGTTTCTGAGCACCAGAAAATTGAGAATCACTGGAAAACCCGTTCGTTCCAGTAAAATAATGAGAAACATCATATTCGTGGCAAAAGAATTATTGTAACTTGCGTATTATGAGAGTAGGCTATTTGAAGTCAGCGACACACTGAAGATCCACGAGAAACACATTGTTTTTGGTACTATTTGTTATAATTAAACTTCAATTAGTAACATAATTATCTACCATTAACGTTTTTAGCAAGCAGTAACACAATATGATTAAGTACTCGCTGGAAGTTATTGGTTTAGTGTAATGTGTAGCGTCGTTGTTCACCGCTGACATTATGCTGGGGAGGTGGTTCGCGTCGTAACACTTTCAAATTTTTTTTTCTAACATTCGCGTTTATTAGGTTCTTATACTTTATTATTAGTTTAATATAAGTATATGCTATAATATTTGATGTTATGTAAATATAAGTTCATCTTTTATTGAGAGGTGACTGTTCGATTGGCTTAATCTACAGGACAGCTTGCGCTACTTGTCTAGAGATATTTTGCTCCTTTTTCTTTTACCCTTCGTAATTCACATGTTGCAAAGATTCTGCTACTGGGTAGGAACAGTGATGAAGTAAGACTGACCTTGGGGTTTTACTAAAATGTGGGAATGATGAAATAATGTTTATCTTATGCAGAGAAGTATTCCAAATTTGTACCGCGCTGTTTGTAAATGGAACTTTTATAAGCCTGTGTCCTTATTGATTGGATATGGTACTTTCCTTTTCGTGGACGATGGAGGAAATGTGCATTTTAATAGACCTAACGTGGGAATTTTACGCGCGCCCGTTGAGTGAACAGTGTCATTTACGAACTAGAAACGTCCCTCAACTGCCGCTGGAGTGCGTTGCGATCGCGTTTACCACGTTGGGGCCCACGTACCGTATGCACAAGTCGCATCGTTCCTGAGCGTTCAGCAGCACGCTGAACTTGGCACGCTCAACGTTAACGTCCGACAGCAAGGTCCGTGTGCCGACGGCTTAAGGCAAGTCTTTGCCACCAATGAAGAGTCAGTGGTCGGAGAGACTGTGCTCGGTCGTGAAATGGGCTGGACGTTTAGAAATAGTGTCAGAATTCCTTCATGAGGTCAAAACTTGCAGAAAAGTTCCTATAAGTATGTGTCTGCGAACCAACACCTCTTGAGATATGGGCCGTTTTACTTGTTATGGGTAATGTGTAGTACTCGGTGGTGTAGACAGGATTCACAAGAGACAGGGCAGGTTCCAGAACATTCTTCCACACAAGCATATTTTGGCGACCGCATCCGCGCCCTCTCCTCGTTTTCTATCATACTCTTTCACTTGTGTCAGTTGTCGCTTCTAATTGCGATACACACTGTACACAAATCTTGCACTTGGACTCCCTGGCGCCCCTCTCACCTTGGCGCCTCAAGCGGCTACTATTAATTGTGACACGTCCTGTACAGAAATCTTGCAGTTGTAGCTAGAGTTGTAAGACTACAGTAGTCTACTGTAGACTGTCATAAGTAAGAGCAGACTCCGGTAGTTTTCTTAGTAGCCTTCATCAGTGAAGACCATTACCTATACGTTAGGTGTGTTGCACACCTATCGGAGGTTACATCATATTTTTTGTTTACTTATGCGTTACTTGATTCCCCGAGAAGCTGAAAGCGATGAACCGTCTGGAAACTGACTGAGGATGTACTAAGGGCTTGGATAACCTATATAACATTTTTCTTCCACACAGTTATCCTCCTGTCTGTTAAGAATAAACAGTATTTATAGCAGACCTGAATTTGTCAATGTTTCGTTCAGGTTTTATCCGGAAATTGTTGATTTGTAACGTGAAACAGAGGGAAGTTGCAATAAAAATAAGAAAAACAATAGTGCAAGAAAACGCAATTTCCGCAAAAAAGATAAAATTAAAATAATAAAAACGCAAAACACTCACGTAAAACATATTTCTGTTATTCATATACAACTTTCTCAATTTCAGTAATAACAGGAAGTTCTTGTCTTAATCATAATGAATTACGTTCTACTGATTACTAATAACAATAATAACTATATAGATTTTTTTATGTTTGTGCAAGTAAACTGCACTTACAGCAAAAGTAATTGCTTTAGTTACATAAAAGCGCAGAAGTTACATGATCAACTCATTTTTATTACTTGCAAAATGCAATTTATATTCTGGAAGGATGTAAAATACACGATGGACTAACACTGAGTGATGCGCAGTTCTAATTAGGAGCAAAACAAACAACCAGACAAACAAACAAGGAGAAGTCGTCGGCCCCTAGTCTCTCTTTTACACATTCATTTACATTTATTTCCACAACAGTGTGTTGGATTTCTGTCTACGGGGCATTTAAAAGCATTGACTAATGCCCAACCCATCGAAAATGTGTAGATGTCAGAGGAGCTTGTATCCAGTGCTTGTGTTGCTGTCAGAGTGGAATCAGGTGTATTTGAAAGACATCAAACTGCGAAAAGGGGTGAAGGATGTGTCAGGATGTGTGGTAACTACATGCAATACTACCTACAGCGTCCACTTCTATGTAACAGATAGACGGCAATGAGAGGACAGATTGGCCCATAACTTAAAAGGTATCGGTTTCCAGACACGTAATTATAGAAACTTTTTTTCTGGTCTTGACCAGTACTACCTCCTGTAGCGATATGTGACACTTTAAGAAAAAAGCTTCCTATATAGTATGAAATTTCGTATCCGATCATTTCCTGTCCGCACTTGCGTGATCGACCTCTTCGCTGTTGTGGAATTCAGATCCAGTTTCCGGTCACTAGGGAACGAAATTTTTTGTCTAGCGTGGGAGTTATGGGCTTGAATTTAGCTAATCCTTCTAAATGGCTGGTGGTCTGAGGTTAACAGGCTGGCTTAAGGCTTGTCACTTTCACTGGTGGTAGGTGTTTCCTAGCATTTTTTGGAAAGAAACTATCAAGAGTCCTAATGGTAGGAGTACTTTAAAGGGCGCTGTTAGTGGGAACAGACAATGGGAAATTAAACATCTTCATTCTGCTCCGCCGGCCGCTGTGGCCGAGTGGTTCTAGGCGCTTCAGTCCGGAACCGAGCTGCTGCTACAGTAGCAGGTTCGAATCCTGCCTCGATCACGGATGTGTGTGATAGTAGTTCTAAGTCTAGGGGACTGATGACGTCAGAGGTTAAGTCCCATAGTGCTTATAGCCATTTCAACCATTCTGCTCCTAAGTATGAATAGCTGGAAGCTCAAATGTAAAACAAATTCTTGAAGCGATTTGGAGCTCCTAAAATGAGTAGTCGCCGGCGACCTCATGGGGTGTACATTTCAAGTGTCTTCCGGAGCTGACATAGTTTCTTCATAATACCTCAAGGACGGAGTAGGTGATCCTTTGTGATCAACTATACGAGGTGCATTCAAGTTCTAAGGCCTCTGATTTTTTTTCTCCGGACTGGAAAGAGATAGAAACATACGCATTGTTTTAAAATCAGGCCGCGTTCATTGTCAATACGTCCCAGAGATGGCAGCACCGTACGGCAGATGGAATTTTACCGCCAGTGGCGACAATGAGAACTGTTTTAAATACTTAAAATGGCGACGTTTTCCTTACTTGAACAGCGTGCAATCATTCGTTTTCTGAATTTGCGTGGTGTGAAACCAATTGAAATTCGACAGTTGAAGGAGACATGTGGTGATGGAGTTATGGATGTGTCGAAAGTGCATTCGTGGGTGCAACAGTTTAATGAAGGCAGAACATCGTGTGACAACAAACCGAAACAACCTCCGGCTTGCACAAGCCGGTCTGACGACATGATCGAGAAAGTGGAGAGAATTGTTTTGGGGGATCGCCGAATGACTGTTGAACAGATCGCCTCCAGAGTTGGCATTTCTGTGGGTTCTGTGCACACAATCCTGCATGACGACCTGAAAATGCGAAAAAGTGTCATCCAGGTGGTTGCCACGAATGCTGACGGATGACCACACGGCTGCCCGTGTGGCACGTTGCCAAGCAATGTTGATGCGCAACGAAAGCACGAATGGGACTTTCTTTTCGTCGGTTGTGACAATGGATGAGACGTGGATGCCATTTTTCAATCCAGAACAAAGCACCAGTCAGCTCAATGAAAGCACACAGATTCACCTCCACCAAAAAAATTTCGGGTAACCGCCAGTGCTGAAAAAATGATGGTGTCCATGTTCTGGGACAGCGAGGGCGTAATCCTTACCCATTGCGTTCCAAAGGGCACTACAGTAACAGCTGCATCCTACGAAAATGTTTTGAAGAACAAGTTCCTTCCTGCATTGCAATAAAAAAGGCCGGGAAGGGCTGCGCGTGTGCTGTTTCACCAAGACAACGCACCCGCACATCGAGCTAACGTTACGCAACAGTTTCTTCGTGATAACAACTTTGAAGTGATTCCTCATGCTCCCTACTCACCTGACCTGGCTCCTAGTGACCTTTGGCTTTTTCCAACAATGAAAGACACTCTCCGTGGCCGCACATTCAGAAGCCGTGCTGCTATTGCCTCAGCGATTTTCCAGTAGTCAAAACAGACTCCTAAAGAAGCCTTCGCCGCTGCCATGAAATCATGGCGTCAGCGTTGTGAAAAATGTGTACGTCTGCAGGGCGATTACGTCGAGAAGTAACGCCAGTTTCATCGATTTCGGGTGAGTAGTTAATTAGAAAACAAATCGGAGGTCTTAGAACTTGAATGCACCTCGTATCATAAGGAAGGATCAAAAAGTTTCCGTTAGAAGGCCGTACAGTACATAATCGATATTCCAACAGACAAAATTAGCTTGAGCACTGAGGCAATCACCCCTTCGAAGGACCAGGTTGAAGATACCTGTTTGGTAAAACATCGTGTTCCTTTGCGTGAGTAACTGCCTGCTGCACACGCTCGTGCGACAGCAATCGTCGACCCTTCAAGGCCTTTTTAGGGGTCCGAATGCGTGATAATCGCATGGGGAGAGATCAGGACTACAGGGCGGGTGCTCGGGTGCCTCCCACTTGGGATGGCGTACCTTCTACGTTACGACGCGTGCGATATGGGAGCGTGCGCTGCCATGAACCAGCAGCACCCAGCACGTCACTCGGCGCTCCTTTCCACAGTTGTGGTTTTCGACAGACTTGCTTCACCATACATGTTCTTCATTCTCAAATGGTTCAAATGGCTCTGAGCACTATGGGACTTAACTTCTGAGGTCATCAGTCCACTAGAACTTAGAACTACTTAAACCTAGCTAACCTGAAGACATCACACACATCCGTGCCCGAGGCAGGATTCGAACCTGCGACCGTAGCGGTCGCGCAGTTCCAGACTGTAGCGCCTAGAACCGCTCGGCTACTCCGGCCGGCTCTTCATTCTCCGAAGGATGCCAACCACCGTTCGTCCTTCAGCAACAAAGAGAAGAACAACAGCACGTTGAGCCTGTTTGGACGCACTTCGTAATAATGTTGCCATAGTTCACGTGCCCACATTTACCGCACGACCGTCGGAAAGAAGCGAATGACACACTACTACCTTGCCTACATGTCCGTGCTGATATATCGCATAGAAATCACGCTACAGTGCGTATACACTCCAGTGACGCCCTCAAAAGGAAACTGTTTGAGCACCCCTTATATTTCTTGCAGTACGTTGTAACGTGGTAAAATTTACGTGGGTGGCGTTTGTCACGAGAAAAGGAAACAGAAGTAGCCCAACTTTATTCGCCGATCAGCAGTGCGGGAATAAGTATAAGAATATGAATTAATGGTTCATTAATTCCTTTGTGCTTTTTTGATGTAGTTTTTTTGTACAAAATTGTTGTAGATGAAAAGAAGAAAGACGCCGCGAGCTGTTGGTGCCGAGGGTACCTTGCTGTACTGAAAGCCGTAGCGGCAAAGAGTATCGTCATAAACCAGCAACCGACCGCTGAAAGATACGCCAACAAGCAGCCAGATCGACTACAGCCACAGTGTAACTTTGGTATACAGCGCTTTTGATCTTCGCTTAGTCGAGTTGCGGACCGAGGTTAGGTAAGTCGGCTCGATAGCTTGGCTTCGGGTTACTGCTATAAGATCGTTTTGTTGATTTACCTAAATCGATTTTTCATGGGCCATAGAGCTATTGGTGTATATTGTTCCTCTGTTGTTAAGTAATTACTGAAATTCGACTGATTGGTTAGTTCAAGGTTACCGTACTAGATCAATATTCGATTGCCAAAACCTCCGATGTTCGTAAAACGATCAATTTTTGATAACAACTCGAATGCAATTGTACTAGTGTATGGTGAATAATATCTGGATCGGCAGAAGTTCCGATTAATTCCAGTCATTACACACATCAAAAAATGTTTTGCATGACTTAGGTTCCGAGAGTTCCGGAACCTGTAGAGAAAATTGGAATACAGATCATCATAAACATCATTTCCGCCCTTTTTATTGCTCATGAAAACCACACATTGCATGTTGTACCACCATGCAGCGAGACCCTCAGAGGTGGTGGCCCAGACCGCTGTACACACCGGTACCTCTAATACCCAGTAGCACGTCCTCTTGCATTGATGCATGCCTGTATTCGTCGTGGTATACTAACTAAAGGTTCATCAAGTCACTGTTGGTCCAGATTGTCCCACTCTTCAACAGCGATTCGGCGTAGATCCCTCAGAGTGATTCGTGGGTCACGTCGTCCATAAACAGCCATTTACAATCTATCCCAGGCATGTTCGATAGGGTTCATGTCTGGAGAACATGCTGGCCACTCTAGTCGAGTGATGCCGTTATCCTGAAGGAAGTCATTCACAAGATGTGCACCATGGGGGCGCGAATTGTCGTCAATGAAGACGAATGCCTCGTCAATATGCTGCCGATATGGTCGCACTATCGGTCGGAGGATGGCATTCACGTATCGTACAGCCATTACGGCGCCTTCCATGACCACCAGCGGCGTACGTCGGCCCCATATATTGCTACCGCAAAACAGCAGGGAACCTCCACCTTGCTGCACTCGCTGGAACGTGTGTTTAACGCATTCAGCCTAAACACGTCTCCGATGATTATCTGGTTGAAGGGATATGCGACACTCATCGGTGAAGAGAACATGATGCCAATCTTGAGTGGTCCATTCGACATGTTATTGGGCCCATCTGTAGCGTGCTGCATGGTGTCGTGGTTGCAAAGATGGACCTCGCCATGGATGTCGGGAGTGAAGTTGCCCGTCATGCAGCCTATTGCGCACAGTTTGAGTCGTAACACGACGTCCTGTGGCTACACGAAAACCATTATTCAACATGGAGGCGTTTCTGTCAGGGTTCCTCCGAACCATAATCTGCAGGTAGCAGTCGTCCACTGCAGTAGTAGCCCTTGGGCGGTGTAACTGGGTAACCTCTGTTGATGCTAGTCAATTGTCAGGATGAGCATTACTGCAAAGGGCATTTGATTCTAAAGCATTATGTCAGGGTGAGAAACGCTAAATAAATTACTTTTCTCTCTTAACAACATGTGGGCAGGGTGGGTTCTTCCTTGGCTCGGGTATGAGGTAGAATGAAACAGCATTTTTATATAAGATAAATTTTGTTGAAAGATTTGTACAATGGTTTCCTTACTGGATTGTTCTGGCTGGGAGAGCGGCAGCTGTGTCATTTGCGAAGCCTTCTGCTGCGTGGGCGGTGGCTTCTGATTACGCCTGGCAGTGTATATCTCGTGTCGCTGTTTCACCCAGTTGACTGGAGACGCGCATCGTGAGGTGGCCCGTTTCATTATTGAGAACGATGTCGTGAATCGGATGGTGATACCTTGGATGTGGAGTCCCAGTGTTCCTCTTCTCTAAGCGGCCGCGTGTGTCAGTGTTGTGCGTCGGCCAGCAGAGCGGCGCGGCAGGGGAAGGCCAGTGTCCTGGACTCGAACAACGGACTCCAGCTTGCCAGTCTTTGGCTGTCAGAACTTCATCAGCAGCTCACAGGTGACTGCTGATGTGAGGCCGTCTCCTTCCCACCCTCACGATTCACCCGGGTACATAAAAATCAGTCTTCAAATGCCTTCTAACCTCTGTCTTCTGGCGGCGAGGCTGCTGCTTGCTATTCCTTTACAGCGGTGGACTTGGTGCTTCTGTGTACGATGTAGTCTCTTCCTGCATGACGGTCTTCAGCACCGACTGAACTGTACTGGAACTGAACTCGAACCGAACTGAACTGAAAACTACTGTCGGGCCCACTGCATCTCACATATTTATTACTTCAGCTCACTGGAGGTGAACGACTTCACAGTCATTACCTCTTCTGTCACGTTGAAAAGCTTCTCGAAGAATCTTCTTAACGTCGATCATTGGCTCTTGGAATGTAGGCGAGGGCCTTTGATCACATGTGACAATTGAGAAACACGTGAGCCGGTCGGGTGATGCCCTGACGGCTGAATCGACAGCTTCCGCTTATATGGGGAGGGCGATGGCTTCTCCTGAAAGTGCTGACTTGCAAGCACCGCCCGTTGCCAATGCTGCTCTGCCCGCTGTTTGCTAGTGTGTAACTCTTCTAAACTAAACTAAATTTTTCAGTTATTTCCTAATTTCTACTTCACATTGATTTTACTAATTTATTTACCTATCTTAAGTACCACTCAACAGGCGGCCTAAACGAGGCATGTCATCGACACTTCCTGTCTCTCTGTATCTCCTCCATATCCGAACAACATCACTTTGATTCACTCCAAGACGCCTGGACACTTCCCTTGTTGAGAGTCTCTCCTGGCAAAAAGTAACAACGAGGAGGCGATCGAACCGCGGTATTGATCATCTAGGCATGGTTGAACTACAGACAACACGAGCCGTCTACCTCCTTCCTGGTGGAATGACTGCAACTGATTGGCTGTCGGACCTCCTCCATCTAATAGACGCTGATCATGCATGGTTCTTTACATCTTTGGGCGGGTTTCGTGACATCTCTGAACAGTCAAAGGGACTGTGTCTGTGATACAATATCCACAGTCAATGTCTATTTTCAGGAGTTCTGGGAACCGGGATGATGCAAAAGTTTTTTGATGTGTGTAGAAGTGACCTTATGCAGAACCATTTTGAGGGAGAGTACTTTTTATTTTGTGGGGTATGAAGAACGTATTTACCTGTTTTGAGTACGTGTGTGACAGGCCTACCCATGAGCAGGTTTGTTGTTTTGGCAGGCAGTATTTTATTATTGTCGGAACTCTTTAGTTGTTAATGAGCCTTATTTAGCTCGAACTTCACAAGTTTAGTTTACGGAATTCTAATTTTAATTGTGGCTTTAAGGAACCGTTAACCAAGACAGTCACTTTATGAGAGACTGAATAGAGTATGTAACCACTTCCGTAACAAATATTGGGATATAACGTTAGTTAGCCGCCAACGTGTGAAAAGGTACAGATTTTGATGAATATTAAATTTCTGGGGATCAAGTGGCAGTGACATGCCTTCCAGATCTTTTTTTTTTGGGGGGGGGGGGAGGGAGGAGAGGGGGGAGGGCTTAAAGCTAAGTTAGGTCATTCCTAAGCTAGTGCATCTATTAATAAATCTTTATGGGCCTTAAGAAAGAAGAAGAATGCTATTGAAATAATTCAAAAAATAAAATATTATTTTTGCAAAATTAAAGATAAAGAGCAAATAAAAGAAAGATAAAATATTCTTCATACTTATATACGTTAAATTCAGATCAGGTTACTGTTCCAGTAGAAAAATCGAAGTCAGCTACTAATTAAACTTTAGTCTGTAAAGACAAAGAGACACGTGTAGAAAACAAACTTAAAAACTGCAGAAGGAAAATAAACAAAATTTCACTGTAGTTCAACGATAATCTATTCCTGAAACTGAGCTTTCTCAGGCGAACAGTATCTCTGACTCGTGATTAAACAGAACTTTGCTATTTTACTTCGTACATAAACAAATTTGGGTCAAATGATCAAATTTCGAAAACTTTGAAACAGAGCTTAATACTCCATTGAAGTTTGGTGTAGCATCTTAGCGTGGAAAAGGGGTAGGAAGTATATAATTGCTATTTTTACATCTGTGTATTAAACAGAACAGAGATATTAATTGTGTAGATTGCGTAGTTAAATGTCAAGGCGCGCTCTTTATTACGTACATAAAGTTTTTGCAAATACTTAAAGCGTATAAGCGCAGTCTAATACATGCAGTCGGTGACACTCTCTGCTCGAAAGTTGTTACCGTTTGACGGCTGGAGCGTCACTAGCGCTCCAAGCTGTGAGAAAGCAGACTGACTGTCTGCTTTCTGCGTCGTAAGGATAATGTTAGTTTTTAATTATTAACTACTTAATTAACGGAAAATTTGTTACATTTTCGCATTCTGTGCATTAGTAAATTACCAAGAGACATGAAATATTATCATATAAATGTAAAAGCAGACGAATCTCACTGCTTCATTGACGTAAGCTACAACTTATTCATGAAGAAATACTTTTGAATATAACTGTAGCTTACTCCGCTGAAAGGAAGACAATACAAGCACACATGCTTCATGCACGAGAAACACGTATTTCTTTTGTTGTCTATTGTTACTATGACAGGCACTTTCCTTCACACGTACAAAAAAAAATTTTTTAGTGTAATAATTCACCTGGTCTTACATCTCACTCAACTTCACAATACACGAATATTTTTGTAAATGTGATTACTTTTGCTTCAAAAGCGAGTGTCCAAGATTAGCTGTCGTTTGTGTCTCTAGTCAAGCAACAGGTGTGGAATTGGTTTCTTCTGTGTTGGGAAGCAGTTTTGTTGATTCTGACGTTTTAGTATAAAGTCTGTGCTGTGGGTTTATTTGGTATGTTAAATCCTGTACCCATTACATGCTATACAAGTTTCCCACGTTCCACATTCACTGACTTGGCTGTAAGTGTAGCGAACAAAACTTTGTGTTGTTGGGTAGAGATACGAAGTCTTTCTGCAAAACGTCAGTTCTTTTGTGTTTACTAGCAACTTTTTGTTCTTAAAGGAATACTACATTCTTCAGTAAATATCTGTACCTTACAAGAGTGACATACATAGGCTGTCCTATGATGTACTGTTTCATATCTCACACAGGATCCTGAGGCACTAAAGAAAGACAATGTGGTGTCATTTCTTTGTTACTGTAGTTTTTTTATGGTGTTACATACGCTCCCTATTCTAAAAATTGTATTGTGGATTTTGGAGAAATGTAGGATCACGCAAGGCAATATTGATGCTATGATAGATAGATTAAGGAGAGGCAAAGCCACGTTTGTAGCACTTGCAGACTTAGAGAAAGCTTTTGACAATGTTGACTCGAATACTCGATTTGAAATTACGAAGGCAGCAGCAATAAAGTACAAGGAGTGAAAGACTATTTAGAACTTCTACAGAAACCAGACGGCAGTTACAAGAGTCGCGCTGCATGAAAAGGGAGGAGTGGTTGAGTTGGGAGTGAGACAAGGTTGTAGCCTATCCCTAATATTATTCAACCTGTGCATTGAACAAGCAGTAAAGGAAACCAAAGAAATGTTTGAAGTGTGAAATAAAGTTCAGGGAGAAGAAATAAAAAATTTGAGGTTTGCCGATAACATTGCAATTTTGTCAGAGACAGCAAAAGACGTGGAAGAGCAGTTGAACGGAATGGACAGTATCTTGAAAGGGGGATATAAGATGAACATCAACAAAGGCAAAACAAGGATAATAGAACGTTATTATTGTTGTTGTGATCTTCAGTCTAGAGACTGGTTTGATGCAGCTCTCCATGCTACTCTATTCTGTACAAGCTGCTTCATCTCCTAGTACCTACTGCAACCTACATCCTTCTGAATCTGCTTAGGGTATTCATGTCTTGGTCTCCCTCTGCGATTTTTACCCACCATGCTGCCCTCGAATACTAAATTGGTGATCCCTTGATGCCCCCGAAATGTCGTACCAAACGATCGCTTCTTATAGTCAAGTTGTTCCACAAATTTCTCTTATCCCTAATTCTTTTCAATACCTCCTCATTTGTTATGTGATCTACCCATCTAATCTTCAGCATTCTTCTGTAGCACCACATTTCGAATGCTTCTATTCTCTTCTTGTCCAAACTACTTATCGTCCATGTTTCACTTCCATACATAGCTACACTCCATACAAATATTTTCTGAAACGACTTCCAGACATTTAAATCTACACTCGATGATAACAAATTTCTCTTCTTCAGAAACGCTTTCCTTGCAATTGCCAGTCTACATTTTATATACTCTCTACTTCGACCATCATCAGTTATTTTTCTCCCCAAATACCAAAACTCCTTTACTACTTTAAGTGTCTCATTTCCTAATCTAATTCCCTCAGCATCACCCGACTTAATTTGACTACATTCCATTATCCTCGTTTTGCTTTTGTTGATGTTCATCTTATATCCTCCTTTCAAGACGCTGACCATTCCGTTCAACTGTTCTTCCAGGTCCTTTGCTGTCTCTGACAGAATTACAGCGTCATCGGCGAACCTCAAATTTTTTATTTCTTCTCCATGGATTTTAATACCTACTCCGAATTTTTCTTTTGTGTCCTTCACGCCTTGCTCAATATACAGATTGAATAACACCGGGGATAGGCTACAACCCTGTCTCACTCCCTTCCCAACCACAGCTTCCCTTTCATGCCCCTCGACTCATAACTGCCATCTGGTTTCTGTTGAGTTTTGCTTTTTGGGCAGTAAAGCAATTGATGATGGCCGAAGTAGAGAGGATATAAAATGCTGATTGGAAATGAAAAGAGCAGCGTTTCTGAACAAGAGAAATTTGTTAGTTTCGAATATAGATTTAAATGCTAGCAAGCATTTTCTGAATGTATTTGTCTGGAGTGTAGCCATGTACGGAAGTGAAACACGGCCGATAAACAGCGTAGAGAAGAAGAGAATAGAAGCTTTTGAGATGTGGTGTTACAGACGAAAAGCATGCCGTGGTGGCCGAGCGGTTCTAGGCGCTCAGTCCGGAACCGTGCGACTGCTACGGTCGTAGGTTCGAATCCTGCCTCGGGCATGGATGTGTGTGATGTCCTTAGGTTAGTTAGGTTTAAGTAGTTCTATGTTCTAGGGGACTTATGACCACAGCTGGTGAATCCCATAGTGCTCAGAGCCATACAGACGAAAGCTGAAGATTAGATGGATAGATCGTGTAGCTAATCAGAAGGTACTGATTAGAATTGAGTAGATAAGAAGCGTGTGTGTGTGTGTGTGTGTGTGTGTGTGTGTGCGTGTGTGTGTGTGTGTGTAGGGGGAGGGGGGAGGGAGCAGGATTAAAAGTCGTAGAGGGAGACAAAGAGACGAATACAGTAAGCAGATTCAAAAGGACATAGGTTGCACTACTTATTCTGAGATGAAGTGGCCTGCACAGGATAGAGTTGCCTGGAGTGCAGCATCAAACCAGTCTTTGGGCTGCAGCCCACGACAACAACTGTTTTATTTGACGATTATTGTACCACTGGGTTCCTCAGTCTAAGTTTTACTGTAGTTTTCTATGGTTGAAAAGAATGTTGCAACAGCTCTTGTTTATCGCAGTGTTCTTGGCATAGAGTGGAGGTTCCCGCCGAACATAATTATCGAGGACGAACTGTTGAGTGCTGGCCTTTTTAAGGCAGGTAGGGCAGCGCGTCCGCATTCCCGAGCGGGGGCCGGCACCCCCTTGCTGCCGTACCGTTAGGCCCGCCAGCCGCCACCCCCAGGTAGCAGGTAGTCGCGGCAAAGCCCCCGGCCGCGCATTAGCATTTATTTACGTGGGGCGCGCCACACAGGCACTGGCGCGGTGGCTTTGTGCCGCGGCAGGTGCGTCCACTCTCCACGAAGCTCCAACAGCCATCTGTACGCACGAGCACCTCCTTTCAAGAGCACCATTTTGCATTGTATTTCTTAGACGTGGACTGTTGTAAATTAGAAGAAGCGAGGAACGCTTTCTGCTGCCAGTCACAAGTTCTGCTTCAACAACAGTTAACTTCTAGTTTTGTACGTATAAGTGGGCAGAGGCGACGGATTGAATTTCCACCACACAGCTTCTTTTACGGTGTTTTCAGCAAACAGCAGCATGGAACAGCTTCGCTCTACAAAAGCCCTATGAGGTCTATACTGACGGATAAGAAAACGTAACACCAGGCAGAAGTTGTGCATCAACGAAATTTGGTAGAGGTGTTTCTACGTCTGAAAGACGATGTCTGTTGAAATTTGGCGCCAGTCGTATAAGAGTGGCGCTAGTAGCGCCACTATGAAAATGCAAATCAGGTATGCTTTAAATACGCGCTGTAACAGTCATGAGCGTTAGTTACCTTTGTGATTGGACCTGATGAGTTGACGTTAGTAAAGAATGCCTTTAAGGTGACAAAGACACCACTATCAGCACTGCACTCACTGAGTTTGAACAAGGTAGTGTAATAGGGCTGGATGTTCCTTCTGCAATACAGCAGAAAGACTTGGCAGGAATTTAGCCACTGTGCTGTCAAGTGGGGAGGCAGGGTGAAGGTCTGCTGTGCTTTCTGATGAAAGTTAGTTCTGCCTCAGTGCCAGTGGTGGCCGTGTGTTGGTTATAAGGAGGCCAGCTGAGGGGCAGCAACCATCCTGTCTGCGTGCTAGACACACAGGACATATACCTGGAGTTAATTATAATCACCCTGTAAACAGACACATATACACACGCATAAACAGATCACAGAAATGGTGGTGAAAAAAGTACCTGAAAATCGAGTTCCATTAAAAACGTAAAAAAGAAAGTCTTTATCTATTCAGTACAAAAGAAGTATCGTGGTTCGACTTGGAAAATGTTACTGCTGCAAAGTTGAAGCAAGAAATGCAAACGAATTTATTACAAGATCAAAATCTAATGAAGAAACTGTTTCAAATGTAAGTTCAGTGACATCAACATCTACACATTACGCCGGCTTTCGTCTCGTTTTAACTTACAAAAAAAAAAAAAAAAAAAAAAAAAAAAAAAAAAAAAAAAAAAAAAAAAAATCGATGAACTTAAAAGCACTGTAGCCTTATTGGAGAAATAGCTCCAAATCGTTGGTTATAAAATTCAACAAACACAGCATCAACTCAACCTCAAAGAAATATGTGCTGTCAGCGATGTAAACAAAGCAAGAACCACAGTGGGAACCAGAATATAACCTGGAAATATAAAAGTAAATACATCAAAAAGCTATAACGACAAAAGCGATTCTTCAAACTATCACACTCAGAAAAGTATGAGTCCAGATAATAATTACAAACAACTACAGCCGTGAACTGTAAATTTGCGAGTGTCGCGTAGTAAACAAAGAAATGCGATTAAAAACTCAGTCGATGGGCCTCAAGTGTGCAGAAAAGAACAAAAGTCTAAATTTTTGCCGGTAATCATGGACGTCAGATTGCAGAAAAGGTGACAGATACCAGATACACAAACTAACGTAAGTGTTCAGGCCTTTGTCAAGACAGGAGCAGGTGTTGAAGAAGTGAGAAAAACAGTGGTGAAATCGTGTGAAAACCCTGGCTCAAAAAACTGTGTCGTATTGTGCAGGTAAATAATGTTGCCAGAGATAAGGATAGTGAACTCATCACAGTTCTTGAAAGTGTGCTATTCAAATTAGGCCAACACAAATGTAGCTGTTGTAAATCAACCACACAGATATGACCTACGTCCATGGTCATGTGTAAATAAATAGGAAGAGTAAACAAAGAGATAGATGAAGTATACAAAAATATTCTGTATGTGTAAGCATGTTACACAGATCCATAGGCTTCATTTAAATCACAGTGGGAAACAGTTTTTGGTCATTTAGTATATTTGAGTCACAAGAGACATAGTATAAATGCAGTTCAAAATACTTTGGACAAATAGATCATAAAGAAAGATGCAAAGTCTCATAAAAAGAGCGAAAGACATCTTTTAGGGAAGGAGACTCTATCACATAAGAACGTGATGTAGAACTAAATTGCAGATACATACTAAATATCGTACACCAGAATGTACAGTCATTAACAAACACAGTTGAAGAAATAAATATGCTCCTCAATTTTGAATAGAAGGATGTTTCAATTTTATGTTTTTGTGAACATTGGAAACAAAATGAGTGGTTTCAACACTTAAAAATATTGCATTTTAACCTTGTGTATATGTAAAAGAAAATGAAGATTATAAGAGTACAGCCTCTGAATGCATCTAGGTTGTGAAAGAGACTGAAATCTCAGCTGTTGAGTTAACGTCTGAAAACCTCGTAATTTATGTATGTATAGATCTTCTGTTAGCAATATGGTTTTTTAACTGGACCTTACTTTAGGCAAACTCAAGACAGCTGGGCAGCTGGGGAAACAGTGGTACTGCGTGGACATTTTAATACTAATTTTCTGAGCCATAGCCCTCACAGCAAAAAATTCTTAAATATTATAAAAGCCTACAACTATGTCTGAGCTCTCGAACGCATGTAACCAAAACTAGAGTAAACATGGATAAGTGTAAATGAGAAAACTTTGATACCGGCTGTAGTGACCACCTTTCGGGATTACAAACCAGACCTGTACAAAATATTGTCCATAAAAGGAGTTATAGTAAGAAAAATATTGAACACTTCCAGTATCTAATCAACGAACAATCTTGGAGAGAAGCATATGATACCTCTATTATCATTGAAATGACGGAAAATTTTTTGAACATTTTCAGTTTTCCACAAAAGAAAGTGATTTCCAGAGGCACAGACAGATTCAAAAACTGGGTTACATTAGGCATTAGAATACCTTGTAAAAGGAAGCAGGAACTTTTTCTGCACTCAAAAACTGACAGCATTCAAGAATTTCTCAGTTATTTCAAAAAATACAAGTTAGTTTTGAAACGAGTCATAAAACAGGCAAAAATTAAAGAAAATTACAAGTATATTATGAAGTCATCCAATAACTCCGCCATTGCTGGTCCCAAGCCCGGGGTCCCATCTCGCAAGTCCTGGGGAAGGAGGAGGGGGAGGAGTAACAACCTCGTTAAAAAACCTGGGTCCATCTGGCTCCGGATGGTAGCACCCAGTTAGGACGCCTACCTGGGCGAAGCCCGACCAACCGTCTCGAAGGCGGAAGAGGAACAGCGTTTCCCAACGGCAGAGAGAGCGGAAGAGCCACTGAAACGTATCAGGTAGCGGCTGCACTCCATGTTAGGGGCGGCTACCAAAGGCGTCTGTGTCCCCATGTCAGGGGCGACCTGAACACTTCTTCTGGGGCTAACAACTTCAGTCGTATAACTGGACGGACATGAGTCGTCTCATCAAAAAAAAAGAAAAAAAATTTTTTAGCTCATGGAATGGATCGCACTATGGAATCGAGATTACCCCAGGAGGACAATCCCCCATTGACCAAGGTCGACGCAAGCAGGCATTCGGATTCTGGGGGACCTGCCAGAAAGTGCATAAGGGAAGAGTCGGAGCTTCCAAGAACCTCAAAGAAGATTAAAACTAAAGACTTTCAAAATTGGAATCATAAATGTACAGATAATGATTAAGACTGGTAAACTTAAACAGGTAATAGATGAGATGAAAGAGAGAAGCATTGAAATATTAGCGATGCAAGAAACAAGATACACTGCCGAAGATACAGTGGAGTCAGAAGGCTTCATAATACTGAAGGGGAAACCAGGAGTTAAAGTGGAAAAGGAAAGACATGCACCTAGATGCTTTGGTACAGGGTTCATAGTAGATAAGAGATACGAGGCTGGCATAACTGAAATGAAGAGCAGGTCAGAAAAGATATTAACACTGACATTTGAAGCAGGGAACAAAAAGTATACAATAATAAATGGACATGCACCAACAAATGACAAGAACGGGAAAGACAAGAAAGTTGCAGATAGTTTCTGGGAAGAGCTAGATGATACACTGAAAAACATACCATACAGACATGTAAAGATACTCGTAGGAGATTATAATGCACAGATTGGAAGAGAGATGCAACATAAAGGAGTAGTGGGCGAGAACCAAGCACACCAGAGGACAAACAAAAATTGCGAAAGACTAATTGAACTGTGTCGAGAACACAAAATGAGATTGATGACAACACATTTCAGGGCCAAACCGCGTAAGAAAAAGATACGGGCAAACCCATGCACCCGCCTTGAGGGATTCCAAATTGACCACATAGCAATCACCTGGACAAATGCTAAAGAGATCATGAACACAAAGGTCAGGAAGAACACAAGAATAGAATCGGATCACTATCTTACAGACGTTAAGTGCCTTTGGATTCCAAACAGGGACAGACTGCCACATACGAATAGAAGAACAGAAAACATAAATGTAGACAGAGACAAATTAAGACACAATCGATCCAGATATGAGGAAGGAATTGAATCATTCAATGAATGGGACGACATGAAGCGAAATATGGCGAAACAGGCTGAACTATGCGGAAAGGAAGAAAAGAAACGGAAACACTGGTGGCAGAAAAAGGAATGTGAGGAAGCAGTAGACTGGCAGGAAAGCCTGGAGAGACTGGAGGAGCAAGAAGGACCCGGAAAAATGGGAAGTTTTCTTAGATGCAAGAAAGGAAGCGGCCCGAACAATAAGATGGACCTGAAGACAGAAGATGAAGCAGGAACTGGACGAGATTGAGACCAACTTCAGGAAAAACAACAGCAGACACTTTTTCAGGAAATTCAAAAAGAGTCTGATTGGATACAGGGGTAGAGAACTGTTTATAAGAGATAAGAAAGGGGAGCTGGCTGTTAGTGCAAAGGAGAACTGTTGGATTTTTGCAGAGCACTTTCACGACCTGCTGAACTGTGAACCACCTGAAGAAGAGCTGGAACTGGGGACTGACACAGAAGAGAGATAGCCACGCCCTCCAACCAGGGATGAAGTCGCACATGCCATAAGCGATCTAAAGAATAATAAGGCAATTGGAGAAGATGGTATAGCAGCCGAGATAATAAAGTGGGGAGGCAACAAAGCAATAGACAACATGACCAACATAATTCACCAGATCTGGAAACAAAGAAGTTGCCAGAAGGATGGAAGAATGCAATTGTAGTACCAATACATAAGAAGGTGGACAAGAGAGATGCAAACAACTACAGAGGAATATCGTTACTAGAGGTCGGATACAAGGTGCTGTCAAAACTATTGCTCAAGAGAGTAGAAGAGCAGGTAGAAAGTAGTTGGCACTACCAAGTGGGATTCAGGAAGGGAAGACGCTGTATAGACCAGATATTTATCCTGAAGCAACTGATAGAACATAGGGCCTTAAAAAACAAAAAGACAGTAATAACCTTCGTGGACTTCACAAAGGCATATGACTCCATCGACATAGAGATTCTTGTTAGGATCCTGAAGAACAGAGGACTTGATTGAACTACACAAGAACTCATGAAAGAAATTCTGACAGACAGAGGAGCACTGTCAGAAGAATTTGAGATCAAGAGGGTGTTAAACAGGGAAATGGATTGTCACCATTGTTGTTCAATATAGCACTGGACGAAGTGATCAGGCAGTGGAGAGCAATAAACGAGGAAATGGGAATACCAAAGACCCATGAGGGGGACAAAAAGGACAACAGGGCTCAAGTGGACTGCCTAGCCTTTGCAGACGACATAGCAATAGTGAGACGGAAGAAGACGCAAAGAGACTTCTCGACAACTTAAGTAAGATAGCCAGAAAGGTGGGACTGAGGATCGTCTATAACAAGACAAAGACATTAAATACCACTGCAGACTGGGAAACACCGGAAGGCACTGTGCAAATGGTGGACAAATTTAAATACTGGGTGAATTTATGACAGGAAGGAACAGGAGCAAGGAGGGAATAACAGAGAGGATAAAGAAGATGAGGTCAGCTTTCTGCATGATGAGAGACATATACAATGAAAAGAATGTATCCACAGAGGCAAAGATACGCCACTACAAGGCAACGGTGAGGAATGCAGTATTATATGCTGCTGAGACGATAACACTAGGAAGAAATGGGGCAGAACAACTAGAGAAAGAAGAGAGAAAAATACTAGATCCCAAAATAGGTGGAGAGAGGTGGATGCGAAGACCTACGGAAGAATTGTACCGGAACATGAGAACAAAATGGTTCAAATGGCTCTGAGCACTATGGGACTTAACATCTGAGGTCATCGGTCCCCTAGAACTTAGAACTACTTAAATCTAACTGACTTAAGGACATCACACACATCCATGCCCGAGGCAGGATTCGAACCTGCGACCGTAGCAGTCGCGCGGTTCCGGACTGACGTGCCTAGAACCGCTCGGCCACCGCGGCCGGCAACATGAGAACAATATCTGGGGAAATCAGGCTCAAAAGGGCAAGGTTTGCTGGACACGTAGTTAAGATGAGTATGGACAGAATGAAGAAGAGAGTGTGGGAAACAACAGGGAGGACAAGGTGAAAGACAGGAACCAAGTGGGTTGTTGAACTTCGGAAGGACTGGTTGGAATCGGGGATCAAGGCCGAAGGAAAGGAAAATTGGAGGAACAAATATACACCGACCAATATGCCGGAGATCAATGACACAGAAGAATACAGGAAAAGATTATAGTGTCACCAGTGGAGCCGACAGGAGAAACGGAAACTGAAGATCTCAGAAGAAGAGCGGGAGAAAAGAAGAGAAAGATTGAAGAGGTTCTGGGAGAAGAAGAGGAAAATGCAGTCCACAAAGGGGCTACCCGTGGTCCGACAGAGGCAACGCAGGAAGAAGAAGAAGTCATCCAATAAAACTGAATCCATGTGGAAAGCTGTGCGGGATCCTATGGAGAAGACAACTCACAAAAATATTGTGATATCAAACTATGGCAAGAATGTCACTGATCCTAGGG
The DNA here is from genome assembly GCF_021461385.2 of Schistocerca piceifrons. Classification (NCBI taxonomy): domain Eukaryota; kingdom Metazoa; phylum Arthropoda; class Insecta; order Orthoptera; family Acrididae; genus Schistocerca; species Schistocerca piceifrons. The sequence goes on from NC_060138.1 coordinate 777,106,360, forward strand.
CAGTTGCAAACGACTTCAATTCTTATTATGCAACAGTTTCTGGAAAATTAGTGAAGGAAAGATTTGGTAATTCACCTAATACAACATTGAAAGAACTTTCCTCTATTGAAAGAAGTAATATATCCATGTTGCTCACTCCAATAGGCCCAACAGAACTCCTAAATATCATTAATTCACTGAAGAGTAAGTATTCAACGGGTATTAACGATGTTCCAGATTATATTATAAAAATAACAGCAAGACACATACTCTCTCCTTTATTTTAAATATGCAATTCATCCTTATCATGTGGTGTCATCCCACAGCAACTGAAAATGGGAAAAGTAATACCTCTATATAATATAGGCGATCAGCAATGTATGGGTAACTTTAGGCCTGTGTCACTACTGTTTATTATTGAAAGAGTATTCCTTTCACAACTAAATGCATTCTTCAACAAGAATAATATTATTTCTGGATGTCAACATGGCTTCACGCCACAGCAGTCAACTGAAACAGTTACTTTCAACCTGATAAACCATATCTTAAGTGCAGAGGACAACCACAGAAAAATCTCAAGTTTATTCTTGGATCTAACAAATGCTTTTGATTTGATTGATCATTCTATGCTCCTGAGAAAGCTTGGATGGTATGGTGTAAGATGTGTGCCAAATCAGAGGATTAAATCATATCTGGAATAACGCTCTCAGTTGACTGATATTAGCTACATGGAAGGAAATGAACTCCAGGTACATCTTTCAGAACCATATGGATTAAATCATCGTGTTTCACAGTGCTCTATTTTACGTCCCTTTCTCTTTTTGGTATATATTGATGGTTTCCCATTACACATTAAGAACAAAATTTCCTTTGCGCAGTTTAAAGATGCAACTATTCTATACTTACAGACGAACTTTCGTTGCTAGTAGTTTTATTCCAATAATCGTGGATGTAGATTGCCACAGTTTGCCTAATGATGATAGGTATTAACAAATAAAAAGCGTAATTGCAAGGTCTGTTATTGCCTTTCAGAGCTATTATATTTCATACACACAAATTTACATAAAGTGATAATATCAAATCTTTAATTTACCTACTTTAGCGTCTTCTTGCGCCACGTCCTCGCGTGCGCATTCTTGCTGGACCTCAGAACGGTATTTCCAATTCTTTGCTATAGTGTTTACAACGGGGCTTCCCATCAGATAGGAAACAATTTTCTTCCCATTCGTTGCTGTGAACTCGTGTGAGACACTCCTCGTGACGAAATTAGTTGCGTTATACTTGTATGAATCCATGCGTCTTTTACGGAGTTGTGAAAAATCAATGATGAACAGTGCGTAAGCTTATTTTGAGGCCGAACAAGAAAAGGAAGCGAGCAGTTCCGTATCAGAACCAGTAAACAGGACTTCCGAATGTCTCAGTACTAGAGAAAGTACAATAAAGCGAATTTCGAGAGAATATAGACTACTTCATATCTTGTATCACCAAACGGGGTTCTGGCAGACTACTCGATTTTGCACTGGATGATTTTATAGAGGGAGTCATAAGATGGAAAATCGACGACTTCTACGTGGAAACGAAGTTTCCAACAGTAGCATCTGTATTGGAAAAGTTGAGTGCTTAACTGGAAGACTTTCCTGAGATCAGTGAAACATCCATTTGGTATGCTATTAGTTAATTGGGCTTCAGATACAAAAAGTTTAACAAAATTCCTATGCTGATGGAAAATGGCAGAACAGCAGTTGTGAGGAATAAGAAGTTGGGTGGACTATTTAATATACTGAAGAAGGTTGGTGTGGTGCAAGTCATTCCAGAAAGTTAGAATGGTAAGGAAAGAAATGCCTTATGTGTACGGAGCTGTACACGATTATCACAGAGGAAGTGATCAAGTGGAATGGCTAGAAAGGAGGAACTAAAACATCTGAAAAAAGGGCTATAATGTGTCACATTAGGAACGAAGATGATTCGTGAAAAATGCTGGCTTATGTTTTATTGGCCAAAAAGGAGGTGCAGATTATCGTTCTAACATGAATCCCAAACACTGAAGAGTGGTTTAGGAACTTTCTCGAAAAATTGCCAAAGAGATCTGTGATTGCTTTATATCAAGCTGCATATCAAACGACTATAAATCCATTATCCCGAAACCCATCTATGAACTGGAGAAAGGATTATATTATTGAATGGATGGAAAGCGGTAATGCAGACCTTCCATCTAATACCATGTCATAATACAAGAAATTTACTACAGTTGGTCAACTGGAACACGGGCGACCGCACTTTAGTTCACAAGAATAACTTTTGGAAAGCGTATTACGCTCAGTGGAAAAGGAAATTAATTATCTGAGGTTGCCTGTAGCACACTTCGATTTCAACGCCTGTGAACTTATTTGGGAATTTTTCAGGAACAAGGCAGCAAAGGAGAAGAAGAATTTTAATATATATGATACTTTACTGTTCTGTCGCTCCGCTCTGGAAAGTGTTCCCTAAAGGGTTTGGAAAAATTCGGTGAGTCATGTACACAAACTTACAAACAGTCATGCACAAAGAGTCCACTGTCTTGATATAGCAACAGAACCGTGGCTGGTCCAAGTAGACGGCTGCACTAACAGCAGCGACACCTGAGCCAGCTGCGAAGACTATTAAGGTAGGTTTTATTTCATACATCATTCTCACCTGCAAATTGATTTTTCATTTACTGTTAAAATGTACATTTCATTAACATTTTGTTGAGCGCTCCTCGTACATTGAGCATTCACTTGCAGTTTAACAGTTCAGTAAGTGATGCAACACTTCTTTTTCTTGCCCAGTTTCGGCTGAAAAATGTAAACTTTGTTGTGGGACACTGTGAAACATTCCCGCTTCAGCGCCGCCACCAATTCCGACTGGTGGCGGCGCTATATTTAGCCTTTAAAAAGGCGTCTGTAACAAAGGTGCGTTCCAAGCAAAGAGTTGCCAGGGAGTTTCTATTGGCGAAAAACCACAGCATTTCAGATACTCATCGACACTTGCAGAATGTCTACGGACACATGGCAGTGAACAAAAGCACGGTGAGTCGTTGGACGAGACAACTGTCATAATCGAAAGAACATCACGCAAACCTGTCCAATCTCCCACGTGCCGGGCAGCCACACACAGCTGTGTTACCCTCAGGAAATTGAAGAAACGACTTCAGCGTGTTCGTCACCATAAAAATGCAAACGCACTTTTCCTTCTCCATGACCACGCGAGCCCTCACACAAGTCTGCGCACCCGAGAGGAGATTACAAAACTCCAATGGACTGTTCTTCCTCATTTAGCACACATCCCGAATATCGCACCTTCCGACTTCCCTCTGTTTGGCCCAATGAAGGATCCGCTTCGCGGGAAGCAGTACGTGGATGATGTGGGGGCTGCTGACGCTGCAAGACGTTGGCCCCGTCGTCGACCAGTAAGTGGTGACATGTGGCCATATAGGCCCTCGCAGTAAGGTGGCGTAAGGTAGTCGCATTCATCGTAGATTGTATTGAAAAATAGTTATTTAGCCAAAACAGTGGGGAATAGTATGGTGTAATTTAATCCTGAATAAAACCAACCTGCTTTCAGAAAAAAAGTGTTACTTATTGAATGCCCTGAGTATTATTGCCCTCTACCCGAACAACAACTGAACGCAGCAGTGCTGTCTATGTTGGAATGCGACTGCAAAGTTGCCATTCTTCTCTGTGCATAGGCGCTTATCCGACATTACAACAGTGGCGGCGCATCCATATGACAACGATGCTGCACCACCGCCTCGCGTGTATTGATATACTGCAGCTACTATACGTAGTCAATTTACAAACTCTTAACTGACAGACACGAGGACTATTCACAAGTAATGTAACCAACAAAATTTCTATCTTATACTCGTGCTTTCTCCGCCGCAAAGCTACAACGGTAATCTCAAGCGACGCGTTTTACGTTTGACTTTAGCTCTGAAACGACTAATCAGAAAATAGCGAAAATCCGCCTGCAAATAGGATATATCTTTAAACTGTGTAAAGGAAATTTTTCTCCTAATTAGAATCTGATTCTATAATTCCTCAAAGTTGGTACCCACCAAAGAATGCTTGAACAAGTACGCCTTCTGTTAAATATTACCCCATATATCGCCTCCATTTCAACTACAGTAAAATTTTCATACACTGAATAAAAGTAGACATTTCCACAACTCCGGCAAAGCACAACACATCTACGTTCGTCACGCAGTGTAACCAAAATATGAGCTCCAAATCATGGGTCAATCATTATGAAAAGGATAGGTATCTGTATGAGCTGACTGATTCCAGTTGTCTCTCACTGGATACTGTGTGTTTTTGTTTTGCCTTCTTCTTTCTAAAACGTTTATGTTATGCAAGTCGTTCATAGAGCCTCTTCCAAGCTTCTCTTTTCTCCCACAGTCTACCATTTAGCATTTCCTCCCACCGGAGTCTTCTTCGGTTCACATCATCCTTTACCTGGTCTCTCCATCTTGTTCATAGTCTTCCAATTGGCTTTCTTCCATATTTTGTCCATGCCGGGGCTCTTCTCGGAAATATTTATGATCCCATTCTCCTAATGTGGCCAAACCGTTCACGACTTTTTCTCTTCATAGTTTCTTTTTGGGTTTTGATCTGCAAGATGTTTCGTATTGTTCCATTCCTTATCCTGTCCCGTCTCGTCTTACCGAGGATCCCTCGTAGAAAGTACGTCTCTGTTGCTTATGTTCCACTCAGATTTTTTTTGTCCAAGTCCAACATTCTTATTCATAGGTCAAAATTGGCAGATAATATGACTTGGACATCATGATCTTTGCTTTGGCAGGTATTTTCAAATTTCTAATTATGTCCGATAGGCAATAACAAAATCTCGAAAATTTTATTCTTGATGGTCCCTTTCTTGGATAATTTATTCCTACATAATTGAAAGGATCTACTTCTTTTATAATTTTTCCTTTGAAAGTTATATCCTTCATTTATTCATTTTTCCTGCTGAATTTCATTACGTCTCTTTGTGTTAAACTTACGTCCATGCTTGCTTCTTTAGTTACTCTCTGTCAATTGTTTGGATGTTCTTCCAATTTTTGCTCGTTTTCTATCCAAACCATCACACCACCTGGGTATATTACGGTTTTCATTTCATCTGCTGTTGAGCTGTGCTGAACTTTCCTTGTGATGCCTGTGACTATACTAGAAAACACTGGTGAGACCACACTTTCTTGCCGAACCCCTCTGTTGGTTGTAAATGTTTCTGAGTGTTTGCCGTCTATAGTAACACGCTTCAGGCATTTTTGTACATTTCTCTGAGAAGTGTACAGTTTTACATTTCTGGGCATTTACAGCAATTTGCCAATCTTTGCACCGCTTTGAAATTTTTGCAACATCTAAATGAATATTTTTGCAGTGTATTTCTTCTTTATCCACTAAGGGACAGTCTCTTGTGGTTCGTTCCTATCGTTCAAAATCACACTGCGAATAGTTTCAATTTGACATCGATGTGAAGACATAGTGGAGAGTATTAAGCGCAAATCTCAAGTCGATTGTCCTGCGTTGGTGCCGATGGCATCGGCGTTGCCGTCCAGAGGAGGGAGTGGCTCGCACCTTTGCCAGAACCGACCAGATGCGCCACAATGGCGGCCAGCTGATTGGCGAGCATTAATCGGCCTTTCTGCCGCTCTGTCCTGCCAGCTCGCATACAAATCAGGGCGCGGCCGACGGGCTAACACGGTGCGTGACGCAACGCGCCAAAAACGCGCCGCCGCGCACGCGCAATCGACTACAGGTGCTAGCGGCGCCATAACTGCCCACGCACGCATTAACCTGTCTTCTCTCTGAGAAATAGCTGACAACCACTGAGCAACCCCTGCTCTCAAGACTTCCAAAAAACATTCTACACAGCGAATTGATCCAAATGCTTTGTTATTGTTGTTGTGGGTTTCAGTCTCAAAACTGGTTAGGTACAATCCTCCATAGCCTGGTCTATAGTCTATAGCTTGCTAGTCTCTTCCTTTTCGAATAACACTGCAACCTACATCTACCTGGACCTGTTTACAATAGCCAAGCCTCAGTCTCCCTCTACAATTTTTATGCCCCACACTTCCGTCCATTACCAAACTGACAATTCATTGATACCGCAAAATCTGTTCTATTAACCTATACCGTTTGTTATTCAATTTATGACATAATTTTGTTTCTGCCCGATTCAATTTAGTAAGGGAGAGTTTTGTACACAGAGCATAGTGTACCTAAGAGCACACGGTTTCATTGGTCGGTGCTTCAGTCTAGTGACTGGTCTTGGAATCACATTAAGGAATTCGTTCAAGAGACCACCGTAAGCAGTTTCCGCCATGTTCTACAGTTACTGTTGTTAAACTTCAGGTTGTCTTTCTTGTACCATAAATACACTGCAAGGCAAATAAAAAGGCACCACGAAGGAATTGTCCAAATAGGGCGGAAATCGGTAGATGTGGTACACATGTACAGACAAACAAATGATAACAATTTCAGGAAAAATTTGATGACTTGTTCAAGAGGAAGACCTTCATAAATTGAGCAAGTCAGTAACCTGCTGGTTTACCTCCAGCCCTTATGGAAACAGATATTCGACTTGGCACTGATTGATAGAGTTGTTGGAAGTTCTCCCAAGAGGTATCACGCCATATTCTATCCAATTGGCGCGTTAGATCGTCCAAATCCCGAGCTGGTAGGAGGGCCCGACCCATAATGCTCCAAACGTGCTCAGTTAGTGAGTGATCCAGCGACCTCGATGCCCAAGGTAGGGATTGGCAAGCACGAAGACAAGCAGTAGAAACCATCGCCGTCTGCAGGTGAGCATTATCTTGGTAAAATGAGAGCCCAGGACGGTTTGACATGAAGAGCAACAGAAAGAGGCATAGAATATTGTCGACGTACCACTGCGCTGTAAGGCTCACGCGAATGACAACCGAAGGGGACCTACTACGTAACGAAACGGCACCCAGGCCAATCCTGGCTTTCGGGCCGTGTGGCAGGCGACAGGCAGGATGATATCGCACCGCTGTCCAGAAAGCCTCCAGACACGTCTTCGCGGGTCATCGGGACTCAGTTCGAACCATGATTCATAACTGAAGACAGTTCTACTACAGTAAATGAGATTCTGGGCCGAAGACGTGTCTGGAGCGGTGGGGTACCAACCTGACTGTCGCACGTCGTACGGCCGGACAACCAGAAGTTATGGTCTGGGATGCCATTTCTTTTCATAGGAGGATCCATTTGATTGACATCGCGGCAGGCTTTCAGCACAAAGGTACTTCGACGATATTCTAAGCCGCATTTTGTTGCCCTACATGACAAGCCATTCTGGCTCAGATGGCTCTGAGCACTATGGGACTTAACATCTGAGGTCATCAGTCCCCTAGAACTTAGAACTACTTAAACTTAACTAACCTAAGGACATCACACACGTCCATGCCCGAGGCAGGATTCGAACCTGCGACCGTAGCAGTCGCCCGGTTCAAGACTGAAGCGCCTAGAACCGCTCGGCCACTCCGGCCGGCAAGCCATTCTGGGCTTATATTTCAGCAAGATAATTTCCGCCCACATACGGTGAGAGTTTCTACTGCTGGTCTTTGCACTTGTCAAACCCTATCTTGGCCAGCAAGGTCGCCAGATCTCTCAGCAATTGGGAACGTGTGGAGGTTTATGGCACGACCCTACAACCAGCTCCGGATTTAACGATCTGAGACGCTAGTTCGACAGAATTTGGCACAATATTCCTCAAGAGGACATCCAATAACTGTATCAATCAATGCCAAGCCAATTACCGGCTACCATAAGGGCCAGAGGCGTACCGATGTATCACTGATTTATGTAGTTTTTGAAGGTCTTTTTCTTGAATAAATCGTTCAATTTTTCTGAAACTGTTATTATTTTTTTGTTTATACATGTACATCATATCCACAAATTTCCGTAGCATTCGGATAATTGCTCTGTGGTGCGTTGATTTTTTTTTTTTTTCTCTCCTCAGAGTGTATTTTGTTGTGGACTGGCAAGACAGCCAATCCACAGTGATGGGTAACCGAAAGGCACGCGCTTAAACTCACGCAGGCTGGCGTGAGGTCTGAAACAGGATACGTAATGAATGCTATAAAGAAAAGTACGTAGCTGCTGGAATACTTAACTTTAATCCACAATCGGTGAACATTGGTCTTGTTACTGTACATGCTTCATTAGATACATAGCAAAGGATAAATGGCGCCTTGCTAGGTCGTAGCAATTGACTTAGCTGAAGGCTATGCTAACTATCGTCTCGGCAAATGAGAGCGTAATTCTCAGTGAACCTTTTCTAGCAAAGTCGGCTGTACAACTGGGGCGAGTGCTAGTAAGTCTCTCTAGACCTGCCGTGTGGTGGCGCTCGGTCTGCTATCACTGACAGTGGCGACACGCGGGTCCGTCGTATACTAATGGACCGCGGCCGATTTAAAAGCTACCACCTAGCAAGTGTGGTGTCTGGCGGTTACACCACATATTTCGTGATCTATGCATTTAAATGCCGTTCAATATGTTAAAGAGTATCTCTGTAGCCGCATAGATAGTGTCACTGTCTTCACTGTGGAACGGCCAGCGTTCGACGTTTTTCTGAGATGCAGAGGTCTAGTACAGAGTCCACTCAGCCTTTGTGAGGCCAAATGGGGAGCTGCTTAATAGAGAAACAGCTGCATCATCAGGATTCACCTACTGGCAGTAATATCTGCAGAGATTGGTAACATGCTGATCATATGTCCTGCAATAATAGATCGCTCCTCATACTGCCCTGTAGGCACCACTCATAACAGGTCTAAGGCCTAATCCATGTGCCGAGTTTGGTTTGCTTTATCATACATTAAAACTATTTCGAAAATACTATTAATTCTTCAGATACAGATTTTTATGGGTGCAAAATTATATATACTTCTAAAACTTCTTTATGTAACATGTGGACAGTTAAGCCATACTTCATCGGTCATGCACCATCTTGTACTTCGAAACGGAAGGTGGTCTTTTGCCATGGAACATCCGAATCTTGCAAATGAACCCAGTTACACTAATTTCTTAACAATTTTACCTGCTATGAATAATGGAAATTTGTGTTGGTTTCCAACAGCTTTTATTTCAAAATGTATTTAACTTGTAAATGGTTTTTGACAATGCTTCTGCTTAATATCATTTCATTTATTGATTATTGGTGTGTGTTAGAGTAATACTGTAACAGACAGATTATTAAATACGGTGTCGCCAAGTTTTTCTCTATTGCAATGCTGTTAAATTTCAGTTGAATGCTTATTCCTAGGTGCATCACCATTATGACATTACATCCATATTGATATGCATTGGTAATTGGGGAATGCACTGATCTGCTTGGAAAGGTTGGCTCAGTAAAGTTTTAGGATCGAGCTGCACATGACTACTTTCTTATGCCGCAGCTAAACTCGCTGCAAATAATAACATGTACCTGTGATTCCGCAGTTAAATAGTCTATGTGTTGACTGGAATTGCGAATTAATAAAATAATCAGAAATAGTAAATAAAAGATAAATTAATAATTAATAAAAGGTTTTTATTTTAACATCTGAAATGATGTAGACGGCTCCAGAGAATTATGTAGAATAATGTTTATTCAAGTAAGTAATCTCAAATCAATCGAAAGCGGCCATCCAACAAACACTTATAATTCAGACAGAAATGTAACTTTATTAAGTCGCAATAAAGTTGCGTTAAGTGCATTACAATAATGATAGGAGAATCCCTACGCTAAATAGTTTTCAAAGATAAGCGAGAAACTAAGTCCGTTTTGTAATCAAAACAAAAACAAAAATTCGCCAGCTCAAAATAATTCAAGAGTTCAGCATACCAACTTACACATCAACACATGACAGTTAAAGAGTAGAAACTCTGTCTAATTTTAGGTCCGTAATGCAAGTGGAAAAGTTAACATTCTGAACTGTAAAGTTAAAATTCTAGTGACTATTGACTGCCCAGAATCTAGTACCTACAGCATCGAATATCACACGTTACCTCAGGCCTGCCTTCTTCCAGATCTCGACATAAAGTGTCCTGAATCACCCCCCTTTAGTGCATCTCACAAAAAGTGCCTGTCTTTACCTGCCTTATTCTCATTGACTGAAGGCATCCCCAAGAAATTTATACTGTTCTTTTGTTCAGCAGACATGATTTGAGTCGACTTTACTACTTTCCATGCTAAACGTATAAAGTATAAGAATATTTAACAAAGAGAATGTTATAAACGCTTAGTCACATACAGGTCATTTACATTAAGTGTAAATAGTAGTTTGTTTATAAGTAAATAAGCCAGCCTTCTTGCATGTGTGTGTTCACGTTAAATGACAGTAAAATGTTGTTAAATATTGTTTAAACAATTTCTTGGCCTGCATGACACAAGCTTTTTTAAGCATTCTTCTCAATGACTTTCAGCTAATGCAAGATTTGACCACTTTTAAATTAGAATGGTTTTTAATATCAAGTGCAGTCAACTTTTAAATAAATTTGCTGGAAAAAGCAGTAAAATGTTCATTAAATAACTGCACAACTATTAAAAGATATGACATTCATGCTGCTTTCAATTACTGTGAAAAAAAGAGTATCTCATGTTCTGATAGACATTTACATAATGAAAAAGATTTAAAAGTGTAAAACATCAGTACACAAAATAAATAAAGATGTATAGCTTGCAGTAATAATAACTATAGTGCTATGTTATTACCCAAGTCATTGTTTGCTGAAAGCGCATGAAGTGTTTAAAAGTTGTGATTCTTCAGTTTCTCCTGGCGCATTTGTTGCTCCAACAGTCCACAGGTATACTGCCGGTTCATACTGTCCAACGGGCACAATATTTCGGCGATCAGACATGTCGCCATCGTCAGGTACGCTGACGAACTGGGCTCCTGAGGACGGTCGTGGGGTCAGCGTTGATCTTCCCATAGGAGTCGTCATCTAGCAGGCGCTGCATCTTCTCAATGTAGTCCTTATAGGAAAGAACAACAGTGGCATTGCCTTTGTTAGCAGGTAAGATAACAATCTCAGAGCACTCTCTTAGGTCCCGAATGGCCGCCCTCTCTCTACTGGTAATGTTAGTCTTCGTGGGTTTAGTTCTGGTCAGAGCCCGGCAGGTTTCCCGACGCACTTCTTCTGCTGCTTCAGGTGGTAATCGCGCTGCAACCTGTTCCACTGCACTGACGATGTCCGCGACCGGCGTGAACCTAGGGGTGGGAGCAAAGTTGAGTCCCTTCTCCAGAGCCGAAACCGCCTCATGAGACAGCTCCATGTCAGTGAGATTGACGATCGTCTTGCATGGTGCCTCCAGCGATGGTTTATCCGAGAGACGTGAGAACTTTGAAATCTGACGTCCAGTGGCCTTTTTATGTGCAGAATCGGCTGTCGTCCAGGTAACACCGCCCACCCAGTCCAGGTCCAGGAATTAAACTGATTGGCCCGTTTAAGATGAAGTTTAAATAGTTCCTGGGAGTTGTATTCGAGGCTGCGGCGAGTAAAGTGCACCCTCTCACATACCAAGGCAAGGCTGGCCTGTCTCTTAATTATCTTGGCTGCTGCAGAATCGAGGTGATTGTTAATTTCAAGGATTATTGTGAAGATATTCAATCACTGTAAATTATTAACTTTTTCAGTTTTTAAGATCTTGAAAATATTCTTTTTCACTGGATATGCCCCAATTTTCTGAGATTGCATACATATTCAGATTTGCTTTCCTGCAGACCTGTGATTTATTATTGAATTTCTAAGACTTGTAAACAGTTATATTTCAGACTGCCTTAGATTACGCCACTACTGGTACATATTATGCCCTCTGGCCATGCAATGAACTGCTGTCAAAAGTCTCCCTGATCAGGGATTATCCATATTCAGACACATGCTGACTGCCTTTGTATGTGAGTTTGCCAAGAGCAGCTGAGTGGCCTCCATACCTTTCTGACTTACACTAAAGCAAGCAAACAAATTTACCTCTCTTCAGTTCCAACACTAGACAGCCAAATAGCTCGCCTAAATACGTGTAACATTACACACCTCTACTTAACAAGGCATATTATCATACTAACTTGCGACGTTAAGCCACACCAAAATTTCAAATAAGTTAAATAACATAATAAACAGAATAACCTACTTGTGTGTCTCAACAGTAGTGTGGTGGTGTATGCAGCACCATGTACCTCATAGGATATGGCATGCCATATATTGTCAGCAGTAATCGTTTCCAAATCTAACACAAATTAAAAGAGTTATTTAACATTAAATAAGTACCCTAATAAACATAAAACATAAAAATTTAAAGAATCCTTTGAGTCAACTTGAATTTTAACATGAGTTTCTAGCACTGTTTTGCTAATTTGAAGGCACTTCTTGCGTTGCCCATTTCATCACTGCCCTTAACTATCACAATTTTTATCCAGTACATGATTGGGATTCGTTGTCAAAGAGTAGATTGTCTGCTGTCCAGCTGCCTCTGCTGAAACTGATGACCCCATTGGTCATGTAGTGCACCTAAATGTGAGTCAATCCACAGTCACTGTCAGCACTGCAGGACAATACCTGCCGAAATGGGACAGTAATGTAGTTATCAATAATCATATGACTTCCTCATATCCCATATATCAGGCACTGAACGCCCTCTCCAATGGAATCCACAAATAGCATAGTAAAGCAAAAACTGATTTACAACTTTGGTAAAATACATTTGATTCAGTTCAACATCTCTGACAATCTGTCCATTTTCCCACTAGAAAACACATATTTCATATTATGAAATTTGTTTGATGGCATTAGTCAACATTTTATCAATTTTCACAATTTTTTTATACATCTAATAAGAAATGTAAAAGAAATTAAACAACTCTCAGCAGACTTATCCCATTAAGCTTTCTTTTTAATTCAGTAGATAAACTGCACAGTAGATTTGTCAACATTCATCCCTAATTGTAAAACAATAACATTTACCCCAAGAATTCACTCTCATAAACCTTATATAAATTTATCCCCAGATTTTACATACATAAATCTAAGACCATTCCAAGTTAACATATACTATTGAATTAATCCAACAAATGCATCCTAAAACATTGCTTATGCTTTGCATATAACTTCTTTTTCTACTCTCACAAACAAGTAAAAATTTTAATGAGATTCATGTACCAAAATTCGTTCAGACAATAATTCCAGTTAAACTATGTGTGTTGCATGAGAAGCCCATCCAAAATAATATAAGCAAAACATTTAAATAACCCCTTAAAATTTCCTCTGCATCTTCTTATATGCAGTAAAAATAAGATTCCTCTTTTTTTATAAATAAAGAAATTAATTATAAGCTTATGACCTCCATGCACCAAAACTGTGTAACAAATATTTACTCACTCTTTGAACTCAGTAGTGCCAAAAAACTTTATCACACACATCTTAGCGTCATCAGTAATAATCCTTATCAAAACAGAAATAACCCCCAAATTTTTACTGCTTTAACACCTCACTGCCTTAACACATCATACACCATGCTTAAACTCACAAAAAACAGCTGTGTCATCATTGCCATTCAAAACACTTTTTCTCTACAATTTAAGCATCTTGTCAGTCTCATCTTTCCCACTTTTTTTAGCTGTTTTGATCTGAGGCCTCTTTGTTTGTACACCAATAGATCCTTACATTTACACTGCTGAGGCACCTCATTTTGAATTGAGAAGCACATACTTTCTTTCATTATCTACATCGATTTCTATGAAAGGCCGTATATTTATTATTTCTCCACTCTCTGAAAACTGCTCCCTCAAAAGGTCATTTTCAATATCCCTTCCTTTCTTCTCAATATTTATGGAACACATTATAACTTCAATCCATACCTCAGTCTCACTCATTAAACACTTTCTTCACCCCAATTTCATCTTCTCTCCTTTCAAGACCTCTTGCTACATTAAATTTCTTCCCTGCACACTGGTGAAGTAGTACCATCTATAATTAGTAATGGCATAAGCACTTACTTCCTTGAGGTACAATTCTGTAGTAATATTATCTCCTAAAACAACATATTCCCAGTCACTAAATTCTCGATTCTCCCAATTTACCTCCAAATCATATTTAGAATTTAAATCATCCTCAAAATACGTCGTTTAATCGCTCACTTCAGCATCAAATATACTGTTTCATCCGCTGAAGTGAGGACATCAAAAACTGCAACGATCTCACACCTAAATACACAACTTAAAACTTCATCAACCTTACGCAAAAGATCCATTATTTCCACCGAATCACCACAAACTTCATCACAAATAACTCCATCAACATCTGCCGATATGCAATAGATTTCATTTTTTAAAACTCCTATAATTAGGCAGCTGACGTAAACGTTTTCTGAGTGTGGTACTATGTCATAATGTATTATGATGTGGTACCATATTCAAAAAATTTTTATATCACTTAAAACTTCCTTTACATCTGTCAGTATATTATAAAAATAATCACCAATAACTGCATCAACCTCCACCGATACATCAGTCTAATTGCTGCTACAGCACTGGACTTTATAAAAATTTATAACACATTCGAATTCCAACACACATATATCCACCTCTGCCTCTGTTACATTTTCTTTCCTCTCACACTCCTCCACAGCTTAACATTCTGATCTACTGTCTAACACATTGTTTTCACATTCATCCTTTAACATCCGTCATATCTAAACTTTGAATCGAGAACCATTGTTTAACTCCTGTCAATATAAATAAATACACAATTTCCTTCCTCTGAAGTATCCAAATCAATAGTTTCAATCTTCGCAAGTTCAGCACCAAAAGATCACCTTTACCTCCATTTAGCAATAAATTATCTCCAGCTGTTGAGGCTACTGCTATGCCACCTTCACAGATATATAGTTTCAGCAATTTCTGACAATACAAAATCATTTACATTACTTCCACCTACTTTACTGCAATTGTTGCTACAGACTAGTATGTCATCAGAATTCACCATACAATTCAGCTCCAGAAAATTCAGATCCATTTCGGCCTCTGTTCTGATCAGAGAGTTTTGCTTCAAATACACTCATCCCTCCCTCCAATTCTCCCTCACAAAATAAATTTTCACCCTTTATCATCATCATTAAATTTCTCAACACATTCCATAATATTCCTTGCGGCCTCTTTATGCTTATGCCACTTCAAATTATTCCATATTTTGTTCTTACTTCTTAGTATATCCATTTACATCATGTTTGGCTTCTCTGACGAATTTTCGACATTCAATTAAAACTCGGTTTATTTTGTCACCTCCAGATATAAATTGCAGGCACATCTACTATTTCGACATCCTCTTCTGGTGCTGCATTTTGAGAGACGCCTACCCCTCAAATGTTCGTTTACAGTTTGGATTCCCATTTTGAAGGTTCCGTTTTCCATTTCCTCTTTGATTGTTATTATTATGGTGATGATTATTTTGATTATGATCATGATAATTATTTTGATGATGATTATAATTCCTGTCCTGATTTGCATTTCCCTCTCTGTTGGTTCCATTACACAGCTTGAATTTCAGTGCCTGTTCTAGCTTTTCAGTAAAATCTAAAAATTCATCAGTGGAATTTCTCAGACATTGGACAAAATCCCTTTGTAAAAATACTGGTAGTCGATTCTGGAGCATCGTGATTTCTGTTAACACTCCCAGCGGAAGACCTGTATGCTCAACTTAACCAGTTCATGCACATCAGTGTATGAAATTTGATCCGCTTAGTAACTCATTCAGAAGTCGCATTTGTTTTGCTTCACTCCAGAATTACTTCAAGAAGCAATTCTTAAGTCCTTCATAGGTAATAAATTAAGCACACATTAAATTTGCTCACGATTTTGTGTTGCCCTCTCCATCCCTTTTCTCGAATTTAACTTTCGCCTTATCCAACATTCCTCACATAAAATCAGTAGTAAAGTCAGCTGGATGCTATTTTCCATCATGTGCGAAACACTTTGTTGATCCTAAATTAGCCCATGGAACACTTATCACAGTAGTAATCAAATCACTGCTAAAGAATTTAATTCTGTCTGTACATCTTGAACCTGCTATTCATTCAGCACGGCTTCATTCCTGATTAAAATTTTTGCCTATGTTTAACCACCCCTTTTTCACATTCTACCACTCTGTCTGACATGTTGTTAATATCTTTATGCCGGCCGCGGTGGCCGTGCAGTTCTGGCGCTGCAGTCCGGAACCGTGGGGCTGCTACGGTCGCAGGTTCGAATCCTGCCTCGGGCATGGGTGTGTGTGATGTCCTTAGGTTTAAGTAGTTCTGAGTTCTAGGGGACTTATGACCTAAGATGTTGGGTCCCATAGTGCTCAGAGCCATTTGAACCATTTGAACATCTTTATGGTCACTTCCTCGTATTTTCTCTCAGTGCACAATTCCCTACATCGCCACCCTGTTTGTTCTGCATTTTTTCCAACTTTTCCCTGAAATATTCTTCCACTGTGTCGACTCTGGTATTAAACAGGCCAGCCTACCCGTCTGCCCTTATCAATCCTAATTTTGCATCAGTCATTCCTTCAATTGCGAATTTAATTTTTTCCACCTCTGCTCTTACATTTTCTACTTTTGTGTCCACATTCACAATTTTTGAACCTACGTTTGTTTTTACTGTTCCCAGTTCTGTTTTTAATGAGCATCACTCTGTACCCCATGTCGTTAGACTAGATCGCATTTCTAGCGAAATTTGCGACATCTGTGATGAATAATCATATGTAAATTTACTTCCTCTCTCTAAGTTTGGGTTATCTGCCGCACTAATAATGTCAGTATCAGTACTACCACCTTCAAATTTAGGACTAACTGGCCCTCTAGCACAATCCGAACCACACAAACTGGGTGATTGCTTAGCCTTTGTAAGCTCGATCACTGACGATAACCCTGCGGATTCACACGTATTAACGCTGCTGGTGCAATTACTTAACTTATCACTGCTTCGCTGTTTCTGTTGTGCTGCTGATGCTGCCCAAAATGTGGATGCTACCTATGCTGACACTAATGTTGATGAACTCTGAAGCCTCTGCCAGCGGCCTGCATTGCTGTGACGGCTGGCACTAGTATAACTATCAAAGTATCTGCCACTGACTTGCTGACCTCTTCAAAGCTTCTTCTTCTTCTTCTTGTAGTTCCGTGCCTAGCTTCCCACACGTAATTACTGCTGCCAATTCTCATGCATTCAACTGCCGCAAAAATCTTATACTTGGAGCCCCCACGCAAACTGCCTTTCATGCAATAGATTTGGGACCTAGGTCACGGAATACTGTAAAATATTTGAATTACAATTGCAATTCTGAAAGGATTAGGCTCATATCCCGGACGAGAAAACGCCAATTGCAAGTTTACCTCAGTATTGATATACCGAGGTAATAGTGATATCCATGTCTCTGCTTAAAAAGGATGGCTCGATCAAGCCATAAGATCGAGCCTCACATATCTGCTTTTATACCTTGCAGCTAAACCTACTGCAAATAATAACATTTACCTGTGATCTGCAGTCAAATAGTCTATATATTGGCTAAAATTGCGAATTAATAAAATAATCAGAAATAGTAAACAAAAGGCACGTGAATAGCTAATAAAGGTTGATGTAGACGATAGCAGGGAATTATATAGAATAATGTTTATTCAAGCAAGCAACCTCAAAGAGGTTCTATAACTAACAATTGTAGGCTAATTCAAACAGAAATAAAACCTTACACTTTTTTAAATCCAAAGATACGTCCATTTTCAAAGAAAACTGTTCTTGAGCGTGTACATAATTACACAGCATTATCACTGTCTAACGTATCCATAATTTTTAATTGTAACAATGATCACACACGATGGCAGCATACATCACGCAACCACTTTACAAGCATTACAGCGGTAGTGCATCTATCTGGTTGCTGCGTAATGTGCTCCAGGAAGATACGCAGCATAAGCACCAGCAATATGAGAAATCTTTTCGCGCTCTATCCTGTGTCCTTGTCTTCATCACTTTCATCAGTCCTGCACACTTTTGATTATTTCTTCATCTGTTAATGTTTGGTCTGTATCACGCTTCTCATTCACTCACTTAGCAACATCTTCATCAATTTCTCCTTGTCCTGAAAGTTTGTACAGCATGTCAGAGTTCAAGGTATCAGCAATCCGAATTAACTGGCTCATCCCTGTTGTTCAGTACTGCACCAGTACATGTCCACCTTTTCTCCAGCTCTTCAATTTAACGCTCTCCTCTTTATCACATGCTTCAGCTGCTTGGAAAACATCGTGTACGTTGATCGCTTTCCACATCTTGAGCACAATCTCGGCAGAGTCGTCTTCACATTCCTCCACCAGGAAGACATGAAGTGCATGTCGATAGTAGCATTCAATTGATACCAAAATTCCCTGGCCCATGTGTTGAATCAGGGCTGTCACACTAGATGGAAGAAAGAGTGCTTTGTATACCATCAGATTTTAGAGTGACATCGGAAGAACGACCAGGAGCATTGGCAATAACAAGGGTAGCTTTCAGTGGAAGCGTTTTCTTCGTCAGCTGTTTTCTCGCTACTGATACAAGTGTTTCGTGGAACCGCCGAGAAAATGTTTCTCCGTCCATCCACGCTTTATTCTGAGCACAATATGCCACTAATATTGCATTTCTGTCACTGCGTCGGAAATAATGTGGATGTTGTGATTTCCCAGTTACCACGAGCGGGAGTTTATGACTCCCATTTGCTTTACAACAAGCCATTAATGTTATGCCTGTTTGTTGCTTGTACCTAAGAGCTTCCATTTCGCTCTTGGCAGCTAATAGTTTTACAGGAAGCGTCTTGTAAAAAGAGTCCAATTTCACCAGCATTGTACAAGGCATCAGCAGTTAAATCTTCTTCCTCTTTTATGTTCCGTATCGTGTTTATAGACTCATCTGTATCTTTTTCGTCAACTGAGCGACATTCCCTAGTGACTATCGGCTGCCGAACACCATTTCGTCTTTTCCTGCTCGACAGCTAACCTTCGCTCGCTGAGAACATGTTACTACCGCCAAGATGTTTTTTCCTTCATTGTCGCGACATTAACTGTAATTACTTTATTGCATGATTGTGTGAATCATTTATAAGCAGCTACTTCAGTCCTTGATTTTCTTTCTTTCGCATAATTTTCTGTTTCCTAACGCACTATCCACTTGGGTTGAGCAATGACGAAGAACAACTGTCGTTTTTGTATTATAAATAGTTGCTCGTCCGTCACTGTACTCAGCAGCAACTGCTTTCTGCGAAGAGCATCGCTTCAATTTATCTAAAATTTCGAGTTTCTGCTTGAAGTTTAGCGTAACGTGCTTCCTTTTAAGACATGATACTGATCTATAAAGAATGCCACAATTTCAAATATCTATAGCATTGTTTAACATTGTAATCGACTAACATTGTTGTAAGCCATTTAGGATATGGCCCAGATTACTGAGAGGCCGGATTACTGAAGGCCGGACTAGCAAGAGCTTTGTGTAGTTATCCAAGACGTGCGAAACATTAAGTCTATTTCTCGAAAACAATAAACGGTAAAATTGTACTGATTCCTGACTGCCGAGAATCTGTTGCCTACAGCATCGAATATCACAGATTACCTCAGGCCTGTCTTCTTCCAGATTTCAACATGAAGTGTCCTGAATCACCCCCCCCCCCACCCCCCCTTGAGTGCATCTCATAAAAAGTGCCTATCTTTACTTGACTCCAGTAGTGTTCCGCCACTGTGTAATTCTCATTGGTTGAATGTCATCCCCACTGAATTTACATAGATAATGTTGCTACAGATATGATTTGACTCAAATTGATCACTTTTCACACTAAACTAACAGGGTGTTACAATATTGAACGAAAATAATGTTATAAACATTTGGTCACACTCAGACCATTTATAACTAATACAAATAAGTTTGTTCACAAATAAATAACCCAGTATTCTTGTGCATGTATGCTCACATTAGGTGGCAGTAAACTGGGCCATTCAGTACACAAAGGAATCAAGTCAGGATAAGAAAGATTTGAGAAAAACATACTTAAAAGTTTTTCTCACTAATTAATTACTGGGAACAGTTTATACCATTATGAAGTGTCTGAATGATAGAAGATTTTTGTATGATGTATTCTCATACTGAAGAAAGGTAAATATAAGTGCTATTACATGCTAGCTTGAAGAGAAAAGTAAAATTTTGGACATGTTTCTTTTGTGCTCCTGTATCTTTCTCTTTAGTCTAGTCTAGTTTTACTAAGGAAACAGTAAAGAAAATATGTTACTTAAATATATAATTATAATTTTATTTCATGTGCCTGCTTACAATAAATATTCCCAAACAGGAAATTATGAAATTCTGATTCAAAGAAAAATGGGTTCACTTCCATTTGCTTGCTCTTGCAAGTCTGGGGTAGACTGATGTTTAAAATTATGATATTCATCGTAACAAATCTTAAAATATTCCAAATGAGAAAGAAACACAAATAAGAATATTTTAGACTTTGTCTTTATGGAATAGAATATTTGTTGTGTCTTGAGTATAAATGTTCCATGTCTAAGAATAATTATTGTGAGACAATATATTACATTGTAGACACTTATACATTAAATACATGTTATCAGATGAAGTCTTATGAATTCTATACTACTATATTTGAGTAATTTTCTTAAGTAATAGTGAGGTTACTACACCAAAAGGTATTTCTGAATGATAAACAGAAGTTACTGTATCACGGAAATGATAAACACATCAACTGTGATGTATTGTAGCTGTACTTATAGCAAGAATACATTTGTAAAATAAACGTAATAAAGTCTTGTCCTCCTCATTAAGCAGTACTGACAGTGAGCAGAAAAGTTCATCATATAAAATTGTAGGTGATACCGTCAAAAAAAGAAGTACCACATTGTGGCTATAAAAAGACGTCGGAAGAGTTTTCCTCATGTGCGAAAGTCACTGTGCAAATGCTTGGTAAGGAAATACAAGAAACTTTACACACCTTTAAGGTAATATGCAGGTTCCAAAATTGACTCAGGAATCAGTTGTCATCTGTGAGGTCGCTCGCACTGTTGTATCATTATCTATACTGAATAGTTACGGAATACACTGCAGATTGTTGAAGAAAGAGATGATGCACAGACGGAATAAATGTTGTAAATAAAATAAATAAATAATATATACATATGAGAAAATTTTAAAAGGAATAATACAGTTGCGTTATTAGAAATGTTCTGAGCTTGTACGAATTTTTAGGCTGTTGAACTTCTTCTCTTACATTTCAATTGTAGATACAGGCAGCGGACTCCAAGTACACCAGTGCGTGTCATAATTGAAAATCCTCCTTACATGGTTTCACTTCACTTGAATAAAAAAAATGCTTAATACTGGTATTAAATTTTTTCTTATTTCGAAACGTGTGATACAAAACGCTCATAGCCTGTCATCCTCCGAATTAACATAACTTCTGCATACAAGAGAGTTGGAAACAAAATCATGTACAAAAAAGTGAATGATGGTTTTTAATAAATTTTAACTTTACGATATCCTGGGGGTCTTTTATCATGTACCTACACAATTGCCCCCACACTGAATGATGACATGGTATGGAGACATACAGTGTTTTTTCTTGTATATGTTTACATTTGCCTATAGGGGTCCATACCCTTTGTTTGTCGGCTTCTCTTTTATTTAATGGAATGGATATGTCAGCTTATACTATGTATGTTACAGTTCTACAAGAAATTAAAAGATTATATACATAATATGATAGTCCATTACATATTTGAATTGACATATTGAATAGACAAATGTTTAGCAATAAACCCTCCATGTCCTTTTTCTTCACTTTTATTAGTGGTCCAGTGTTTGGTATAAAGAGGTCCTTGCTGCATTTTACAAAAGTATGTCATGGGACAGTCAGGCTTCTTTCTGAAGTCAACTTCGTTAAATTGCACATCATGGACCAAAGGCTGCTTAAACATAAGGGCAAAAGGAGATTCTATTTCATAATGTAGCAATCTCATAGTCAGCCACTTGTTGCCATAGACATCAAGCATTTCTTTCTCTTAGTTACTGAATTCTCTAAGTTCCTGGAGGGTAAGGTCTGAAATTTACTTTTCATGATTTCAATACTGCTTGTGTAGCGATATTCATCAAATAATGTGTGAAATTTTCCTGCTGACTTTCTAGACTATACGAAGATCAATCTCATTAGGTATGAATTTCCTGACACCAACTGATCAATAACTGAGACATCACCCTCTGATCCTGACATAACTTCATGAGAGACACTGACATTTTAATCTTCCAGTTTTGGCCGATACTAGATCTGAACATAATGTTATTTCAGAAGGTGTAGAGGTTACACACCCTCACAGATTTCACTCTTATCCCTGCGAAAATTTGAAGCTAAGGCCTTTAGGATTTCCAGAAACAACATAATGAGACCTGATTGTACAAGTCTCAGAAGATACACATTTTTTATGATTGTAATTACTAAGTTTCTATAAGAAATGAAAGATGTTTTCTCTCGCTTCTTCTTTAATGAAACGTAGTCAAATAAAATATGGCAATATTCATGGAGTTCGATTAGGAAATGACACTAAACAGAGTATATGCGTTCTGCTATTTGGACAGGAAAATACAAGTAACATATGATTACAGAGGTAGAGATGATATAAAATGCAGACTGGCAAAAACAAGAAAAAAAAACAAAAAAATTGCTGAGAGAGAGAAATGTGATAGCACTGAATATATACACTCCTGGAAATGGAAAAAAGAACACATTGACACCGGTGTGTCAGACCCACCATACTTGCTCCGGACACTGCGAGAGGGCTGTACAAGCAATGATCACACGCACGGCACAGCGGACACACCAGGAACCGCGGTGTTGGCCGTCGAATGGCGCTAGCTGCGCAGCATTTGTGCACCGCCGCCGTCAGTGTCAGCCAGTTTGCCGTGGCATACGGAGCTCCATCGCAGTCTTTAACACTGGTAGCATGCCGCGACAGCGTGGACGTGAACCGTATGTGCAGTTGACGGACTTTGAGCGAGGGCGTATAGTGGGCATGCGGGAGGCCGGGTGGACGTACCGCCGAATTGCTCAACACGTGGGGCGTGAGGTCTCCACAGTACATCGATGTTGTCGCCAGTGGTCGGCGGAAGGTGCACGTGCCCGTCGACCTGGGACCGGACCGCAGCGACGCACGGATGCACGCCAAGACCGTAGGATCCTACGCAGTGCCGTAGGGGACCGCACCGCCACTTCCCAGCAAATTAGGGACACTGTTGCTCCTGGGGTATCGGCGAGGACCATTCGCAACCGTCTCCATGAAGCTGGGCTACGGTCCCGCACACCGTTAGGCCGTCTTCCGCTCACGCCCCAACATCGTGCAGCCCGCCTCCAGTGGTGTCGCGACAGGCGTGAATGGAGGGACGAATGGAGACGTGTCGTCTTCAGCGATGAGAGTCGCTTCTGCCTTGGTGCCAATGATGGTCGTATGCGTGTTTGGCGCCGTGCAGGTGAGCGCCACAATCAGGACTGCATACGACCGAGGCACACAGGGCCAACACCCGGCATCATGGTGTGCGGAGCGATCTCCTACACTGGCCGTACACCACTGGTGATCGTCGAGGGGACACTGAATAGTGCACGGTACATCCAAACCGTCATCAAACCCATCGTTCTACCTTTCCTAGACCGGCAAGGGAACTTGCTGTTCCAACAGGACAATGCACGTCCGCATGTATCCCGTGCCACCCAACGTGCTCTAGAAGGTGTAAGTCAACTACCCTGGCCAGCAAGATCTCCGGATCTGTCCCCCATTGAGCATGTTTGGGACTGGATGAAGCGTCGTCTCACGCGGTCTGCACGTCCAGCACGAACGCTGGTCCAACTGAGGCGCCAGGTGGAAATGGCATGGCAAGCCGTTCCACAGGACTACGTCCAGCATCTCTACGATCGTCTCCATGGGAGAATAGCAGCCTGCATTGCTGCGAAAGGTGGATATACACTGTACTAGTGCCGACATTGTGCATGCTCTGTTGCCTGTGTCTATGTGCCTATGGTTCTGTCAGTGTGATCATGTGATGTATCTGACCCCAGGAATGTGTCAATAAAGTTTCCCCTTCCTGGGACAATGAATTCACGGCGTTCTTATTTCAATTTCCAGGAGTGTATTTTAGAATATCTTTTTCTGAACGTGTTTGTCTGGAGTGTATTTGTGTACAGAAGTGAAATGTCAACGATAAATAGTTCAGTTAAGAAGAGAATTGATGCTTTTGAAGTGAGGTGCTACAGAATAATGTTGAAGATCGAATGATTGGTGAAAGTACGAATTTAGGACACAATTTGTCTAAAAGAAGGGATTAGTTGATAGGACACATCCTGAGGCATCAGGATATCATCCATTAGGAATTTGGTAATAGAGGGAAGTGGGGGGGGGGAGGAGGGGGGATTAAATTGTATATGGCAAACAGTTCAAATACATGTGTAGTTTCAGTACTATGCAGTGATGAAGAGACTTGCACAAGGCAAGTTGCTTGTGGTAATATATATTAAAGACCTAAGACTGAAGGTGATAACAATAACACCTATATCGATATTCTGCATTATTTTACCAGAAATGTTCTGTTGAAAAAAATTAAAAACAGTTTCTTTAAACACATGGATATTATCATCACAATCATGTTATCAGTTTTAATCAAACGAATAGAAAACAAGTGGCAGTGATGTATGAACGGCCTATCAGATATAGATGTTGTGTATTATCTTGCATAGCTGGACTCCTGTGCTCAAACGAATTTGGTTCTTCTTTGGTGGTACAGTAAACCATGATATGGCTTCACGTTAACAAATTCTTTCATGCGGAGCACGATGCACTTTAGGAATTTATTTCTATTTTAGCTGATGCTATTTACATTAATATTGTATAAGTGATGTCTGCTTGGGTGTTGTTCTATTTCTCTCCCCTGCAGCCATCTTTTTATTGTTGAGGGGTTGGAGTTTCTAACCCAGGACTCCAGATGGCAGAGCTAAAGCCGGGACCCACCGCGCCGAGCAAGCTCAAGAGCGTCCAGCAGCAGTGCAGAGTGATACAGTGGTATACGGTAACATTCGTTTATTCAGATAATTTACAGTACTCGTTGGGTGAAGCATAGTGTCGGCATGCAGCCTGCACACTGTCCTGCTAGTCCAGCTGGCTCAGCAGACTCCTGGTGTGCCGACGCCGCTGCTGCCATCATCAAGACCGCCCTGCTGGCAGTCGGCCACGCTCTCCTGGTCGCCATCTGCCGATGCGTTGCGACTTGCGCCGCGTTGCTGCCCGCAATTCCGGAGACAGCTACAGTCCCCGGTCCACGTTGCCCTCCTCCCCAATTGGCCTGGTCTGTCCAACCATGGGACGAAAGTGAGTGTACTGGACACCTGTGGCCCTCGGGCCACCGCTGCTCCCACAATAGGACCGAACTCGAACCCGCACCCTCCTGGATGCTGTGCCGCAACTTACCACTAGTGGTGCTTACCACATGGCAACACCTGTCGCCGTCTCTGGCACTATTCCAGCGCTGCTGCACCTCCCGCAGTGTACACCTCGCCCAGACTCCAGTACGCCAGGTGGGAAGCGAACGTGGCCCGCAGACTCGAGTGGAACCCAGTCCCTCCTGGACCCACTGCAGACCACTGTCACTGCCCTCATTCAGGCACACTGTGCGATCTCAGAGTTCCAGGCTGCCATTCAGTCCCGCCCCGGTGTTGTCTCCCGGGAGGCGGAATATAGCCCGAACAAGTACATACAAAACAGAATACAAGTTTATGCAAAATACTTATAACATTGCTGCCAGACTGACCCCTATAAGCAAAGACCAGCACAGTTCCATCCTGATGGCACACTCTAACCCAAGCTAAAATTTTCCGTCTATTTATATCAGTTTTTCTCTCACTTCTGACGTAGTGTAGGAGAGAGACAGAAACTGTAGCATTGATAAATTCCTACGCATCAGCTATTTACAAATCGTCACTCTTGGCTCTGGCCTAGTGCCCCGCCTCATGCATTGTAATAATTTAAAGCAACACTGCAGTTTTCTACCTCGTTGTTGCTCCACTCAAAACAAATTGTGCATGCAATACTGCCATCGCAGCTCCGCGCCCGCGAGTGCCATGTTTACCTTGCCTGACCCACTGGCTGTTGACTGTAACCACACTCTGCCAGCGGCCCCAGATTCCATCACTCAACCGTGCCTTCATTGAATTTTGACAAAATTTCCCTTTCCTTCAACTAGGACTAATACTGGCGCAGCATTATGGTTTTAAGGTTCTGTGATTTGAATGTACAACACCTTAAAACCATAAAAGACGACTCCAGGACTCCAGGACAAGAGCAGCAGAACAACACACATACACACACACACACACACACACACACACACACACACAGACATCACCTATAATACTAATTTATGTAGTAACTCTTGAAAGATCGGAATAAATTCGTGAAGTGCGTTGTGCTATGCATGAAAAAACGTAATTGGTGCAGTATTTTATTTTGAAAGCATTATTGACACAGTTGCTGGCCCTCGAAAAACATCGATTATGATGAATGTAGTAAATTCTTTGGTAACTTGGGAAACATGTATTTTAAGAGCCTCTCCTACCCCTGGAGCTTTGGTATAATGTGTCATTAATCATTACGTTATTTGCCAACACCACCAAAGCTTAATTATTAGTGTAATAAATACTTTCACCATATTTGCACAATATATAGCTACAGCTCACAATTCTTGCGTTCCAATGCGACTTTGCCAAGTCTAACATCAGTTCCTCTTGGAATAATGTGCACCCAAAATGTTACATAATTATGTTTTAACTATGATCTAAGTGAATTTTATCCATAATGGAAGCAGATGAATCCTGTGAGTGTTCCTTTATAGGATGTAGAATAATACTCGTAAAAATGTGATAAATTTAATGTAGAAATGATGTGGGTATTCCCCTACACATAAGTGCAATAATATTTTCAACACACGTTATTTAGCCACTTCCAATTGTTTCACTTTTGTCTTTTTAGTCATTATCACATTATCTGCTTTTTATTTAAACAGTAAACTCCAACATTAAATATGGAAACATGTAAATTAATGTTAGCCACATGAATGTGGCCACAATCCCAAAACCTGTTGTGTGTTAAATAACATCACCTTCTGTTGAGATCGGTAACACTTATTATTGTACACCCTTTAAAGGAACAATCACAGAGTTCAACTGAAACCAGTATGGATAAAATTCACTTAATGTTGTCTAGCCATGCATTGTGAATTGTCACTGCATTCAGAAAACGTAAAATCAAGAAGATGAAGACCGCTCAAGCAATCAAGTTTAACAAAAACTGTCTTTTGTCTAAAGTAATACTTAATTACATTAAAATTAATGTAAGCAACCACATTCGTCAGCCAAAACTGCCAAGTCGAAGTGTGAAATTATCTGGTCAAAACGTAGAATCAGATCATTATATACATGCAAAGATGCCTTTAATAAGCAAATGCTCAAACTGCATTTTTCACTAAGCAACTTCTTGAATCCCATGCAGTTCATGTACATTTTGGATAAAATTAATGACAAGGTTAGCAAAGAAAAACTAGTTGTGTCAACTATGCATAATGAGAAATCACTTGCTCTCAATTCTAGCAAAAGACTACAACTAGAATCTCCTCTGACACCAGAACAAATGTTTTGTGACACTACTATAAACTCCACCATTATCACATTTGACAAAGATGAAACTGAGTTAATTGAGAAAGACCTCAAATATAATATTCCACCCTTTCTCAATAATAACCGTATCAAGAGTTTAATTGTCTGGTCTAAAATGGATTCAGCTAAAGAGAACAGTAATGAACAGATTACTATTGGGCTTAAAGTTAAAGTATATCACATACAAAAACAATCAAAAACAAAAATACCCAGTTGTACAAAAATTGATCCAAACTGCTCAGGAATATTAAAGCAGAACTGTCTAATCAAAACTGTAATACTTAAATCTGACAAAGGGAACTTGGCTGTTGTTATGTATGGATCTGAATATGTCAAAAAAGCCTTGGTATTTTTTCATAAAACAACATACATGAAGTACAGTGTGACCCCACACCCAAATTTCAGGTCCGCTAAGAAAACTACTGAAATCTTCTGATTTCCTGTTATTTAACTATGATGTCTTAAAATGCCTTGTGATGAACCTTTCAGCACCAAAACCACATTTACAACTAGAAATTCATAAGCTTTACTGCCCTATGCATCATGAAGGTAACTTAAGAAATAGTCATCACATTTCATCACCATGACGCTACAAGACATTCTCAGCAATTTAGAAAAGATTTTCTGAATTAAGAATAGCTATGAGAAGATGTTCTTGGAAAGGGAAGATATTTGGCTGGAATCCTTGTAGATATTTACGTTAATCACATAAAAAATCAATTCTTCAGGTCAGAATGTTTATTTGAAGATAAAATAATTTACTGCACAAGATATGTCAATGATACCATTATCCAGTGCAATCGTCCAACTAAGGAGATGGAGAACTTGCAATACTTTCAATAGCATGCCCAACAATGTTTAGATAGAAGATCACATACATAAAAGAATCAATTTTCTTAATCTTAAAATCTCTAATGTAAATAAGAGACATACTTTTTAGACTTACATACCACCCGTAATGTTGTTGTAACCATCTGTTTCTGTCACCCAATACAACACAAAATTTCATTCTTCAGATCTGTGATTAATAATATGCCCTAAGATTCGCTAAGGCCTCTTGATGAACAAAAAGAAACTAACATTATCATAGAAATTGCACATTGGAATGGATATAATCCAGATGAAACTGATAAACTTCACAACAAAATCAAGAAGAAACAAGCACATCTCCTAAATCAGACTCATAAGAACAAACATACATAATTGTTCATGTGCTCTTTATAGCGAAACAATTGTGCCAAGTTCCTAATGTTTCTTGTGGCAATGGTATTCAAATATCTTTCAGCACTAACTAGAAGCTACAACAACATCTCATTCACTCCAGCAAGACAATTAGTCAATGTGATGGCAAATCAGGTATTTATGTATTTACAAACTTTTATTGGAAAACTGGACACAGTCTTATGTAGGCCAGATAGGAAGGGGTTTCACTGTAAGATACTGGGAACACATGGTTGCCTTCCAGCTAAATAACTTTGATAAATCCGTTTTTCAACAAATATGAAAGAACATAGCCACTCAGCCACAGCCACTAATGACAATCTTCTGATAATACACACTGTTCGCAAAGGATAGAAAATTAATCTTCCTGAAGACCTCAACATTTACATCCATATCTCCAACTAACTGCACCTTACTTTCAATGGACAAGGAGACTTTGCTAACGAGTAATTTCTACACATCTTTGATAAAATATTTCAGAACGAAAACTGTAACTGAATAGCCATTCACAACTAGTAATTAAAAAGAAGGCTGCATCACTAAACGCCTTACAGCATAAAATAATTTCATCTAAATAACTGATTTGTATTAATCCTTCAAAAATCAAACTTATGTAAATAGATCACATCACACTCACTCCCAACTTATTTGAACATGTTATTTGACAATGATGGCCTAGAGCTGCTCTTATCTTTCGGATAAATTTTCTTTCAGTATTAATGCAAAATTTGCTGCATGTATGTATCCTATGACGTACATGGTTCCATTATTTGGTAACTATCTGTATCTTGCGTAACGCCCATGTTAAAATTAGTTCATTTATTTAGCTCCACAATATACGATTTAGTAACATTTTTGCTCCTCAAGACAGGTAGTACCATTGATGTAAAACTTTTTAAGCAAAGTTACCATTTAGAATGTACAAGAAATGTTACTGGAACTGTAAAATGACTGAGTTTGTACAATAATGTTCGTCGTCTTTTCAACGGCTATTTCTTTGTGGCTAGAAGAATTATCAACCTGATACAGAAAAAGCGATTCCACGTTTTTGTCACTCTGTTGGGGGCGTATTACCACCTAGGAGCTAAGCAGAAGCATTCATTCCGCCGTAGACAGAAACTAGAGATCTGAGCCCAAACTAGGTAAAATAGCTCCAAACTATCATTTCATTTCTGCTGAATATCGTCTCAATGCGGACGACGTAGCGTGGGTCATATAGACAGTCTTAGATTTCACAACCGATCTTATTTAATTTTTTAGACCTACCATGTCCATGATTAGGCTTAGTGTGTTCCTGGCGTTTCCTCTTCAAAATAACTTCGCTAACAGAGGGAAGATATCTGCAGCACAGTATGCCTAACAAGGCAGACTGAATATCTGGACCCTGTAGCGTACAGGGACGAAATGCATCCCCAACATCATCACACAGCTACTTGATAGAGATGGTGTCGACTGCTCATAGAGATTGAACCCACATCATAGGGAAGGTGTTCCACGTAGCTTCCAAGCACGTGAGGTGGCAAGTGGCAATCATATCTTCTTTTTTCACAAAACAGCGTTAGGAAATAATACGTAGAGGCGTCTTCCATGAAGTCATCTTAGAAAGTTGCCATACTTCCTTCGCTACAAAAAATTATGCAAAAGAAAGTGGATAGAATTATGCGTGTAATTTACTTACATCTATGATGCAGGCGTATGTTTAAGTACTTGTGAATATTGCACACAGCTTCACCGCTGACTGTTTGTAAGGACGAAATTTCAAGTCTTCACTAAGAATTCATCTCACCATGCGATCAGAAATTGTAAGAGCAGCTGAGTGTTAGCGTGCAGATCGGTTCAGAGAATTCAAAACTGTCAGCCTTATTTTTCTCGACGTCTCCTGGTGTTCTGCTGCTTGCTGAAAGTCCTGGTTTCTTTTTCTGCACACTACCAGTCTCCATAAACATGCCCACATACATAACAATCAATTTTTGACAAGAACACGACATGCAGGAGCGATATTAAACTGTGCCCGGACTGCGCGCTGGGACGATTAAAAAAGTAAGTCGCCACTGCGAACGCGCGCTCCACATCATTACTAAATTAACCTTAAAAGAAAACGTTAGGTCCCGCCCTTTCTAATACGCTGAAGCCCACACAACAGTAGTGGTCGCTGTGTGGCGCGCGTTTCAAATGAGAACGTTGCCGTGCCGCACCCTATATTTCAAATAAGTCGCAGCTTCCGACTCTGCACACCACAACAAACTTATTTTGCGACTACGATTGATGGTAATCATAAACATTTTTCAATAAAAACACATTGTGCAACCAAACAGTTTCGCGCCAGACAGGTGACTCCTTAGGTGCACCCTTGCTCTCCCAGGATCCAAAGTCGATACTTTGTTGTGCACAAAAATGTTTAGTGGCTGTGTTGACTGTGATAATCGATATCAATTATACTGAAGTGCATTTGCAAAGTTTCTTATAACAATGAACGCCAAACGACGTGGCTTACGCCATGAAATACGTGACAACAGATATGGTAATGAAGGAAATAATCGGAAAAGTGCCAAATAGGTGATAGGCTAACAGAAATGTTTCATAACATTGAATTCTATGAGTAATGCACGTCTCAAATATTAATCTTAGATAATTAGTGAATGAATAATTTTCTTGACCTGCAGCGAATCGTAAAGATTACGCTACGTGCTATTTCTGTAAGTGACTATATACTAGCACCAAGTACTGCAGATTAAATTGATTTGCAAATAGACCTACCCTATTATAAATTAAATTATTACACAAAACCAGCTAAGCTCTTCATTCACGCCAGAAGAATCTCTTCTTCTAAACGTTACGGAATCTTTCGTGATTCTGTTCTTATTTTAGATGTCCCACGAAAGAACACTTGAGTAAAAGTTAACTACAACCAATACGTCTGACGAGTCTGGCTAAAAGCAGCTTTAGGAAGAAGAAATACATAGACTCATTGTCCTTCACAGGCCTCTCTACACATGATAATCTTTAGCATGAACCACTATCGTTGAATAAGAAATACAGATGTCAATGTAGATACAAATGACAACAACCACCAACAAAACATGAACAACCTGAAAATAGATTACACACACATTTTGTATCAGCACTTTCATGTTAGATACATACACTCATATGAGAATGTGTTAATGAATGAAATCATTTTTGTATACAAGAATGCAATGCAATGTTAGATAACTGTTATTCCACTTGAAAATAGCCAGTTTCGAACAAGTAACCAAGCTGTTTCAGTGACGTACGGCGTTACAGCGATTACTCTAGCACAGACATCATGACTCTCACTACTGTTTGACAGTGGACTATTACTGTCTCCAAGCGGCGAGAAAGCAAGCTATGTCCTAACCTCATAAACGCCGTAAGACTACTGTTTGTTTTTCATTCTTTATATGCATTGTTTACGAAATATTTATCCAATTTTAATTCCCAAGCTGTGCGTAATCTTAGAAGACGTGGACGATCCCAAATTAAGAGTGAATAGAATTAAAAGGTATGCATCAAATAATATAAACTACTTTGCGAACTTTTTTGTAATAGGAGATTACCTAGCTGAAGCCAGTAGAATATAAATACACTGTCTGATCTATAAAAAAGACAGACATGTACTTCCATCTGTTAATAGGAGAGACATTTCATTCTTCTTTTCGTTTTGTATTTTAGTCATTAGAATGCCCAATGTGAAAAATAAATATTCAGCCCTATTATTATTCAGAGTGAGACAACACGCTTCCAGCTAACTGCAGAAATGTATCGAAAAGAATGTAATGGAGCTAACGACATTACAGTTTACTTACATGCAAACAACTACTAGTTTAATGATTCTCAAGTAAGTAATCTCTCTGAAAAAATTGTTATAGACGTCACATTACTGAACTATGGGCTATATTTAACAGGTATTACATGTGACATTTATGTGCCTTAGGAAATACACAGCAATTAGTAACAAAAGGAGAGAATATATGTGCCTTAGGAAATACACAGCAATTAGTAACAAAAGGAGAGAATATATATATATATATATATATATATATATATATATATATATATATATATATATATATATATAGTGCTTGGTGGGTTTTCTTTCCCACAGAGAACCTGCAAACTTATTGACGAAGACTAATTTTCACTGGATTACGAAACAAAATGATATCCGGGTCCATACAGTTAAAATCTTTAAAACGGCTATGAAACTCAATTGGAGACTTTACCAATATTGGAAGTAAATCTTGAAAATTTTAGTTTCGTGCATTCTTGTTTTAATTCACAGTAACAAAGGAAATAACACAGATTCACTTGCTTAGTTGTAACTTACACAGTGTAAGTTAACACCGGAAACCATTAATATCCGTAAACATATCACGGATAGGATGTTCCTTTCCTTGCAAACGTAAATGCAAATTACGTAAATGATTCACCAAATATGTTAGAACCACTCATTCCTACAAAAAAAGAGATGGATCGTTCAGGTCATGTTCAAATTCAGTATTACCAGATTTTACCTCTCTATTCAAAAACTTGAAAAGTTATATTCTAAACTAAATAACTAGTTAAATATTTTCCT
Organism: Schistocerca piceifrons; assembly: GCF_021461385.2. Taxonomy (NCBI): domain Eukaryota; kingdom Metazoa; phylum Arthropoda; class Insecta; order Orthoptera; family Acrididae; genus Schistocerca; species Schistocerca piceifrons. The sequence continues at coordinate 777,139,915 of NC_060138.1, forward strand.
GCACTCAAACGACCAATTTCGAAATGAGGAATTACGTCTCCGTACACCACGTTCACTTTTTCCAAAAATTGTTTGAATTTTCGGTTAGATAATGATCGGTTTCCTCAGCGTATTATATTCGTAATTTTCGTTATGTCTTTTATTGCGGACAGCAATCTTGACTTTTCCATGGTGCTTCTTGATGAATAATGCAATGAAAAATTAAACTATTCCGTAGTAAGCATATAAGCTATTTCAAAGCATCAGCAAATTGAGGATCTCTCGGAAACGTGTTGTTTTAGCTACGATTTGTTATAATAAAATGGCAGCAAATTACATATCGATAGTAAAGGCTTCCTGTAGTTGATAATTTTAGTGTTATTACTTGTGTGCTACGAAAGTATACCGTTTCAATTCTACGGCATAATGATGACCTGTCAAAAGCGTGCCTTTTTGGTACAATGTGGATATTCAATACCATTTAATGACATTAGTAGGTATAGTGTTCAGATACTGTATGACATGTATCGAAACTTCAGTTCCAATGTCGAAGCTGCGGCGCAGTTGACAGTGTAGCATTTTGCAGTCCACTTCCTTCCTCACACTTTCTTACACTTTTTCTTTTCTAAATGATTGTAGGTCTTCCCTTATTCATCTGATATGTCTTATCTTACGAGTCGATGTTATTTATTATAAGTCATGTATCTTCTGCAATTCTTGTTGCAAGGGCCAACGACTGGAATGTTTTGCCAGTGGCCAGAAATCTCGTCGAGACCGCCAGTCTATGTCTGAAAGTAAACACAAGTTACACACTGAAAGTTTTTGCTATTATAAAACCTTCTGTAAAATATACAGGGTGGTCGGAAATTCCCGTTACAAACTTCTAGGACATGTAGAAGGTAGTGAGTACATAACATTTTGAATAGGAACCCATGTCCGGAAACGTATCGTTTCCGTTCTATGACAGTTTCAATGCAGATGATTATCTGATCCACACCCACGTGAGGAACGTACTTAGGCGTGGCCCAGTACAATTATTGCAATCTATTTGAGAAGAATACTGACTCGTTCCGTTATTACTTACGCATTTGCATTACAGCTTACACCTTATGGTTTACATAAGTCGACAACAACAAGAACACAGCATCTACGGCACCAGCCGCAACGTATCGATGTATTACAACAGCGGCTCGATGTGGCGACCACCAACGTTGTTACACACATTGTACCTCCGAAGTATGTTCTGGTACACTCTCTCCATCCCACCTGGTGTCTCTTCAGTGTCTTGTGCAGCGGCCAGAACTAGCGCCAGCAGATGTTCTTCTGTCTCTACAGGTGTCTCATAAATTAGGCTCTTCATACGACCCCACAAGATGTAGTGCATAGGGGTTGGACCACCATGGCCTATCCATCTTTCATCATACCGTCTGTTGAGATGTTTCCGGACTGCCAGTGAAAAGTGAGGTGGTGCTCCATCATGCTGAAACCACATTTCTTGACGGACATTCAATGACACAGCTTCCAAGAACAGGTCCATTACATGTCGTAGGAAGACTAAGTATGGGGGACCCGTGAGCTTGGATGGAAGGAGGTAAGGTCAAATCACATGACCGTCCAGAATACCTGCCCACACGTTAATTCCAGACCTGTCTTTAAATCCCTGAACATGCGTGGCATGAGGGTTTTCGTCCGCCCAGACATGGCTATTTCGAGTATTCAGCACACAATCCCTTGTGAACCTACATTCATGTGTGAAGAGAACTCGATGTGGAAACAGGGGCGCGTCGATGCAACGGTGCAGGAACCATGTGCAGAAGGCGACGCGTTGTGGAAAGCCTGCTGGACCCATAGCGTGTACGGGAGGACAACGGTTCAATCCCGCGTCCGGCCATCCTGATTTAGGTTTGCCGTGATTTCCCTAAATCGCTCCAGACAAATGCCGGGATGGTTCCTTTGAAAGGGCGCGGCCGACTTCCTCCTCCATCCTTCCCTAATCCGATGAGACCGATGACCTCGCTGTCTGGTCTCCTTCCCCAAACAACCCAACCGAACCCATAGCGTGTACCCGTTGTAAGTGGTACGGATGTAATTGTTGCTCATGCATTGCTCATGCAGGACGTCCAAGACGGTACTGTGACTAACAGCCACCGCACGCACAATTGTTCGCGAACTCGTTGACGGGCTATGTTCAATGCGACGGAGTACACCTTCTTCAAATTCGGGAGTGCGGCGTCGCCGTGGAGCACCACAGTCCTTCCTCCTCAAGTCTGAAGGTGCCCGTTTCGCGTAGCCGTTGTGTAACTTGGGCAAACAGCTTGTGCGATGGAGTGTGACGGTGTGGAAAACGTTCGTGATACAGCCGACTAGCAACTCTTCCGTTACCTCCAGCTGCTCCATATACAAGGAGCATGCCGGTGTATTCCGCAAACGTGTACTGCACCAAGTTTCCTCTATCGGTGATGCACAGGTATTGACTCGGTCTCACAGCAAAGCGGACAATAAGTGACATCTGGGGATCGTTTGACGTAGTACACGTCATCGTGTCTACCCTGTTGCATACCAGGACAGAGAACTCTGAGACGTTTCTCTTGCCCTAAGCAGACGTTGACGAGGTACACATCTGAACTGAAACTGTCGTGGAACGGAAACGGTACGATTCCGGACAAGGGTTCCTGTTCAAAATGTTCTTTCCTCACTACCCTCTACAAGTCTTAGACGTTTTTAACGGGAATTTCCGACCACCCTGTCTATATGCCTATCTCTGGATGTACGAATTGGCTCATTTTCGTATCTTTCCTGTCATTATGTTTTTCAATGACAGTGAGCAGGTTAAAAAAATCTTATCTTCTATTCGAATGATTTTACGAAACGAATCTCGGTCTTCAAATCTTTGTGATGAACTATGTTACTTCAGTGTGTTGCTAGTCAACGTAACATCGAAAATATGGATATTATACTTGTGCAAACCGACATTAGACACTATACCTTAACTATAATGAATTTAAAACTGAAAATGGGATGAAAATTCAATGAAGTTAACGAATAACTTCTACAGGTATGTATCTCAGATTGTTCTACAGCATTATGTAGTATTCCTCTACCAGCAGTTTGCCATTCAACACATCGACGTGAAGTTCCCCGCTCTTCTTCGACAGACGCTAACAGAGTTAACGCAGCTATTTCAGGCGAGCCCATTTTCGTAAAGAAATTGTGTGGTTTTCGAGCCAAATAACGCCGACAAATGCCGCTGGAGAACGCTGACAGCGAAAATCACGTTAACCAGCTCGCCTATTGCGCCGACGGCGCTCTCTCTCGTGAGGTCCGATGTCCCGTCCACGTCCACGTCAACTTTAGCTGCCTCGTCCCATGTGAAGAAAGTCTTACGCCGGATTACTTGGCTGCGAGTGGTACATCATTGCTTGTGGACACGTCGGGCAAACCGCGTCATTACAACAACAAATTGGGCAACTTCACGGTGTGGTCAAACACGAGAGCTCCCCTCTGCCATTCTGTTGCCGTCCCCATGTCGGCCCATCTTACACACCATTTCCCTGCCTTGACTTAGTCAGGCAGATGACAACCTGGTAACAGTTGTATACCCTCTACAACATTCCAGAGCGACTAGAGTGGCCTTTTAGGTGGTGACTAATACCTTGTTCGGTGAGCTTACGATGGACACATTCACGCTATTACTTGATAACTACAGTGTCGTGACTCTGCAAACGGTGGCCGTGTTCGGGTCCAGCCTTTAAGTCTCCGCCGAAGAAAGTGATAAGGCATTGTGTTATGGAACCGGCAGTCTTGTGTGAAGAGTGAGAGTGTATTTACACGGGACGGCCAGGCTGGCAGGAGCCTGTGTCTGGACCAGAGGAATGCGGCGGCGCGCGCGAACCGGCGGCAGATGGCGGCGGGACAGGCCAATTAATATCGACGAATCCTCGTTATCTGGAGGCGGGCCGGCCGTCCGTCGCCCAATTAACATTCTTCGTATGAAAATAGCGCCCCCGTGCGCACCCTAGCCCGCGCATGCGCGCTCGCTTCGTCCCACGGGGTAGGCCACGGCTGTCTGTGCAGTCGGCCGCACCCAACAGTCTCCTGGCTCCTGCCCCACACAGCACCGAACTAGCACTAGGCCAACGGAGTTAGTTCTCGGCCTGGCACAGAGATGGCGTAAATACTGACGAAATTTTGTGTTCATTGTGCTGGAACATGTTGCTAAATCACGTACTATACGTCATTGTGAACTTGGTCTACGAAATAGAGCAAACTCCCGATTACCTGGGTGTGGATTAACTGGTTTGCGGTTTGCCCGAGCATTCATCGACGATTTTCTGTAATAAAAATTGAACAGGTGCGAGTAGGACTTGCACACCGATGTTTCCGTACAAACTTAATGGTGCATATACACAGTTCATCCAGCCCGGGAATCGAGGATCTCGACAATTTTTGCCTGTTATCGACACGGTTACTGGCAAAATATCGATCCCAAGCATTCCAAGACTTTCGAGAATGTTTTACTTTCGAGTTTCAAGTCGGATAACAAATACAAAAGAAATATGTTTTTCGTGTAATATAAATCTGATTTTTTTTTCCTTTACTTGGACTGTCAAACCTTTCTTCTTGGCAAATTTTATAATTCTAGGTCAGGGTTGGCAAAGCGTCTCGACGACTTCGATGACACATCGCTGTTCAGTTAGTCCGCTTGCTCTAACCGTTTTGTTCCGATTTACTCTCCTTAATATTGTGCTATCATTCAAGTTACCGTTGAGTTTATTACTGTTGCTATAATTCTAGTTTTGATTCTGGTTATTACTGTGGCTATTTTCTAGAACGGTTCTTAAGAATGTCGAAGAGACAGAATACTGAAAAGCGCATTTTTGCACACAATTCCCATGTAAAACCTCAATGTTTAATATGTAAAAAATGCCTAAGTCGACATTTCTCTTCGCTCCATGAAGCAGTACGGAAGCTTTACTCTCTCGACGAAGTTACCTGAACCATCGAATCTCAAAGAAAAGAGCTAAAGCTCAGAAATGCTACAGAGACAGCTTACAAGTGAAATAATTTGCAAAATCAATGCCAAAAAATTTGGTTTCGATGGTGCCGTCGTATATTTTAAAACGACTGCTTTGCCACATAACAATGTGAATTTATGATATGGTACATAGCATGAAAAACAATCAACAATTTAATTGCAAACTGTTGGTATTATTTTTTGAATGTGGACGGGAATAACGACGGACCACATCTTAGCCAACAATTAATTCTTTTCGCGTAGTAAAGGACGACTTGTCTGTACACGAAGAGTTACTCGCTTTAGTTCCGATGCTCAGAGCAACAGGTTTGGATTTTTAATGCCCTTAAAAAGTGTGTTGACAAAATCGCCGGTTTTAACAAATGCTCTACAACGGCATATTGATAATTTTTACTTATGGACCGTCTGACAGCAACTGAATAAAAAACAATTTTAGTGTCACAGCACACGCGTTTCGCCTTTATTTTCTGCAAGGCATCATCAGCGGCCTGGAATATGTACATATGTTAGCTATTTTATTTACATTTTTGTCATTGTGCCTATAGGTTATAAACAGTTCTGGTGGTTGGTATTTCCTTCTAAGTAGTAATGGTTTGAACTGTACTTACAGGTTGCGTGGACAATTTCTTACATATTACGCTCCTGTTGCATTTTTGGTGTTGTTTTTGTTCTTATGAACGTCAGTTTGCGGTTTTTTCCATATTCCACAGCACTATGCACAGAACGCTTGTTTTAATGTAATGTTTTGGTTTCTGTTGCCGACTGTCAAATGTTTTTGCCAATGATCGAATGTTATTGCCAAACTTATGAGTGTAACTATTGAAGTATCTGTGGTCTGTTCGTGTGTGCGTTTGTGTGTGTGTGTGTGTGTGTTTTTTGGTGTGATATATATTTCTTTGTGCGGTGTGTGTGTGGCCATTTTGGTGTTATATAATTTTTTTTTTTTTTGCTGTGTATGTGTGTGTGTGTGTGTGTGTGTGTGTGTGTGTGTATGTGTGTGTGTCTCCAGATGGTGTGGGGAAGATTTTTTTTGTTTTATGTTATCATTTCCTTTACTAAGTGTAGTAGGGAGCCTGTGTTGATGTGTGTTTGTTCATTTATCACATGTTTGTTTTCTGCTATGGCTTTCTGGATGTGAAAGTTTTCTTGCATTTGTATCGATGTTTGTCATGGTTGCTTATTCTCATTACTTTCATTTCTTGTCCATGTTTGTAGGATGATGGTTGTAGTGTTTTAAATGCTCTGCAAATGTGGAATGGTTTGTTTCATACTTCCAACATCTGATATGTTCTTTGTATCTTGTTTGAAAATTCCTGCATGTCATGCCTATGTATACTGCATCACAACTTTGACGTTCAAGTTTATGTATTCCTGATTGTTGGAATTTGTCCCTCTTGCTAGCTGGCTGGCTTAGGTGTGATTGAAGGGTTTGCCCAGGCTTATATGCTATTTTGAAGCCCTGTCTCTTTAGGATGTTTGCAACTCTGTGTGTTAGTTTATGTGTGTAGGTCATGATGTACCATCTGGTTCTTTTCTGTGTGGTGTTGTCATTGTGTGTGTTTGTTGAGTGTGTTTGTAAGTTTTCAGCTTGTGAGTTCTTTTGTATTGTGGAACTGTTGTGTTTGTTTTTTATTTGTGTTTTTATTTTTTGATTGAGCTTGTGTACCACATGTGTGTCATACCCGTTGTTCCTACCTATTTGTATGATTGTACTCATTTCTTGTTCATAGTTTCTCTTGCTGAGTGGGATTCTGTTTAATCTATGTAACATGTGTCTTAGAGCTGCAAGTTTCTGGCTGTGGGGATGGTTGGATGTGGAATGTATTATTGTGTCTGTTGGTTTTCTAAAGATGTTAAATGTATGTTTTCCATTTTCTTTTTTAATTGTAATGTCAAGAAAATTTATTTGACTTTCTTTTTCTTTTTCAAGTGTGAATTTTATGTTCTGATGAGCTTTGTTTATTTCTGAATGGAGTTCATCTATTTTTTCACTTGGCTCATCTACCAGACAAATAATGTCATCCACGTATCTGTACCAATATATGGTTTTGAAACTTTCATTTGTGGTTATCTTATCAAATATCTGATTTTCTTGGTGACTGATGAAAATGTTTGCTAGTGTTCCTGATATTGGGGATCCCATGGGCAGTCCATCAGTTTGTAGATAATATTCTTTCTCAAACTGACAGTAGTTTTGTTCAATTGTCAGTCTGAGCATATCTGTTATTTCTTTTATTGCGTCTGTGGTGAGGTTGCTGTGGGATGAGAGATTTTGTTCTATGATTTCTATTGTTTCTGTGATAGGGTTGGAGGTATACATATTTTCTATATCGAATGAAATCAGTGATGCTGTGTGTGGTACCTGTATGTTCTGTATGTTTTCTATTAGGTTTCCTGTGTTTATCACTGTTCTGTTGTTTTCTAATTTATAGTGTTTTGTAACTAACTTTTGGAGGTGTTTGGCTATGTGGTATGTTGGGGCTTTCTTGAAGATGATAACAGCTCTCATTGGCATTCCGTCTTTATGTACTTTCGGTTGACTGCGGAGTGTCAGTGCTTGTGGGTTTTTCTGTGTTAAGTAGTATTTCTGTTTGTCTGTGAGTGTGTGTTCAATGTTTTTCAGTGTTTGTTTCACATTTGCCTGGAATCTTGTAGTTGGATCTGACTTCAGTTTTTGTATGGCGTTGGTGTTTATGTATTCCTTCGTTTTTGTGATGTATTGCTCTTTATCAATGAGAACTGTTACATTTCCCTTGTCTGCTCTTGTTATTAATACGTTATTGTCTGTTAACTTTTGTTTTAACCTTTTCATAGTAGCTGCTTCTGTTTGGTTGTTCTTATTGTGTGTCTGCTGTGTGTGTTTTATTATACCTTTTATTTCTTCTTTTACTAGTTCTCTTGTCAGTCCTATGTTTATTTCACAATTATTTTGCTGTTCATCACGTGTAAGGATGTGTTCGGTTTCTACTATGAGATTTTCTATGAATTGATTGTTCACTTTACTATCGGTGCAGTGTTTCAAACCTTTTTCCAAGAGCATTTTTTTCGTTTTCGTGTAGTTCTGTCTCTGTTAGATTAACTAAGCGTGGATGGATTGTGTGTTGGTGTTCATGTGGTTTCGCATTTAAAATGTAAATGTATTTTTGCGTCTTTTTTACTGTTAGTTTCATTATCTTCTGTTTATGTTTGTTTTGTAAATGTTTCATTGCTGTGTATGTGTTGTGTTCAGTTTTTTCTACTAGTGCCATGAAAACTGCGGCGTTTCCTACGTTTTTTGCCAATTCTAGATGAGTCTCATACACACAAAATACACACACACACACACACACACAAACAGCACAAAGAAATATATATCACACCAAAAAACACACACACACACACACACACACACACACACACACACACACAAACGCACACACAAATGCATACACGAACAGACCACAGATACTTCAATAGTTACACTCATAAGTTTGGCAATAACATTCGATCTTTGGCAAAAACATTTGACAGTCGGCAACAGAAACCAAAACATTGCATTAAAACAAGCGTTCAGTGCATAGTGCCGTGGAATGTGGAAAAAACCGCAAATTGGCGTTCATAAGAAGAACAACACCAAGGTTGGTTGGTTGGTTGGTTGTTTGAGGTTAAAGGGACCAAACAGCAAGGTCATCAGTCCCTTGTTTCAAATAGACTCCATTCCGCTAACGGGACATCTCAGAAAAGTCAGAACAATAAAACGGAAAAAGGGGAAACGTAAAAGGGCAGTCACGTTGTCAATAGTAAAAACAAATGAGGGAAGTTGGCAAGAGAACGAACCCAACACTATGCTGAAGCAGCATAGGCAAGACCACCTGTGACTTAAAAGGTACAACTGCTATAATGCAGAAAGTACGTATGGGAATAGAAAAACTAACCAAGCCTTAAAAAGAAGATGTAAAAACAGAGTAAAAGGGAAAGAAAAGAGGATTCCGGTCAGGGAGGTGAATCGGGAATCTCTGAACACTGCCTACAGTGGGAGACACCCAAACACTCACCGCCCTGCCCCAACACCAGAGGGAGATTAAAAACTTTAAAACTGAGAATAAAAACCACTCTCCCGGAGGAAACCTAGAACCAGAGAGACCATCCGGGAATCGTCAGCCAACATCAAAGGTAAAGTGTGGGGGAGTCTGTACTTAGTACGCAGAGCCAAAAGAAGGGGGCATTCAACCAAAATGTGGGCCACTGACTGGAAGGCTCCACAACCACATAGCGGGGGTGGCTCATCACGCAAAAGGAAACCATGGGTCAGCCTGGTATGGCCAATGCGGAGACGACACAGTGTGGTCGAGTCCTTGCGGGAGAGGCGAAAGGAAGAACGCCATGGACCTGGATTCACCTTAATGGCACGAAGTTTATTAGACAGTGGAGTAGCCTCCCAAGAATTGGCCCATGACTGTGCAAAGTGGGATTTGATGTGAAGCCGTAAATCCGCTGCAGGAGGGGTTACAGAAAACGGGGGGTAAGTAACTGCTCCCCCAGCCAAACGATCAGCGAGCTCATTACCCGGGATACCCACATGGCCCGGGACCCATAGGAAGTCAATGGAACAAGCAGCACGGTGAAGATCAGCGAGATGGTCATGGATGGCAGAGACCAAGGGATGGCGCGAAAAACACCGGTCAATAGCAAGAAGGCCACTCATCGAGTCCGTACATAACAAAACGCGGTTTTGTTGGGATTGTTTAATAAAGGTAAGGGCCCGGGAAATTGCCATCAATTCCGCAGTAAACACCCCACATGAGGGTGGCAGCAGATGATTTTCCGTTCCAACAAAGGACGTGAAGGCATACCCAACATGATCAGCAGATTTAGAGCCATCAGTGTAAAAAACAACAGCATCCCGAAACTCCCATAAAATTTGGCGGAAAAAGGAACGGAACACCACCGGGGGGATGGAATCTTTCGGACCGCGGCGGAGATCCATCCGAATTCGAGGCCGAGGAACTAACCAAGGAGGGGTGGAGGGGAGGGAGCGAGGAAGACAGGACAAAGAAGGAAGCCGAAAATCACGGTTAAGAGACGCAAGGCGCAGTCCAACCGGTAAACCCGCCCGAGGGCGGGAGTCAGGCGGGCGACGTCCATGGTCTGGGAATAGAATAGAATAGGAAGGATGAGCGGGAGAAGAACGGATAGTAAGGGCATAAGACACCAGAAGCTGGGACCGCCGAACAGAAAGGGGGGGGGGATCCCAGCTTCAACCAGGAGACTATCAACAGGGCTAGTAGGGAAGGCACCGGTGGCCAAACGGATACCACGATGGTGGACCGGATCCAGCACATGCAGCGTGGAAGGAGCAGCTGAACCATAAACTTGACAACCATAGTCCAAACGTGACAGAACTAGAGCACGATAAAGACGGAGGAGGAGGGAACGGTCCGCACCCCAAAAGGAGTGGGCAAGGAAGCGAAGGACATTGAGTTTACGGAAACATCCTACCTTCAGGAGTCTGATATGGGGCAGCCAAGTGAGCTTGTTGTCGAAAAGAAGACCTAGGAAACGAAACTGTGGAACCACAGGCAATCTTTGTGCAGCGAGATAGAGCTCTGGATCAGGGTGGACCGTAGTACGGCGACAGAAGTGGACCACCCGCGATTTTAAAGGAGAGAATTGAAACCCGTGTGAAAGGGTCCATGCAGAGGCACGCCGTATAGCCACCTGGAGCTGCCGTTCTGCAGATGGCATCGAGGAGGAACTAACCCAAATGCAGAAATCATCCACATACAGGGCAGGGGCAACCAAGGGACCGACAGAGGCCACAAGTCCATCGATAGCAATGAGGAAAAGAAGGACACTCAAGACAGAACCCTGTGGGATGCCCGTCTCCTGGGTCCGTGGAGAACTAAAAGCAGTACCAACTCGAACTCTGAATGACCGATGGATCAGGAACTGGCGGATAAAAATCGGGAGTGGGCCCCGAAGACCCCACTGATGAAGGGTTAGTAAGATGTGATGGCGCCAGGCCGTGTCATAGGCCTTGCGAAGGTCAAAAAACACTGCAACCAAATGGCGGCGCTGGGAAAAAGCCTGCCGAACTGCGGATTCCAAGCGAAGTAAATGATCGATTGGAGATCGTCCCTCTCGAAAGCCACACTGGTAAGGGGACAATAGATCCCGAGATTCGAGGACCCAAGTGAGCCGACGGGCTACCATCCGTTCAAGTAACTTACAACCAACATTGGTCAAACTAATTGGTCGATAGCTGTCAACAGATAGGGGGTTCTGACCAGGCTTAAGGACAGGAACCACAATGCTATCCCTCCACTGAGAAGGGAAGTCACCCTGGAGCCAGATACGGTTAAACACCCGAAGAAGCTGGTGCCGTTGTGGAGCACTGAGATGTTGAAGCAGCTGGTTATGAATGGAATCTGGGCCAGGGGCCGTATCGTGAGAAGAAGATAGAGCAGAAAGAAATTCCCATTCAGTGAAAGGTTCGTTGTAAGATTCTGACTCACAAGTGGTGAAACATAAGGTGACAGCTTCAGCCTGCTGTTTTTGATGAAGGAAAGCAGCTGGATAGGAGGCCGACGCTGATGCCACTGCAAAATGGGTCGCAAGATGTTCTGCGAGAACTAATGGGTCCGTACAAATGCCATCTGGGAGGTGAAGGCCTGGGAGGGTGGACTGCCGATGGCAACCTTGGAGAGAGCGAAGTGTAGCCCATACCCGTGACAGAGGGACAGTGGAACCAAGGGAAGAAACGAATCGTTCCCAACATATCCGCTTGCTCTGTTTGATTAAATAACGGGCTTTAGCGCGAAGGCGCTTAAAGGTAGAAAGGCTGGCTACAGATGGGTGCCTCTTAAAGTGTTGCAAAGCTCGACGGCGATCACGGATGGCAATGGCAATGGCCGTACTCCACCACGGGACTTGCCGACGACGAAATTGTCCAGATGAGCGCGGAACAGCAAGGTTAGCAGCGCGAACAATCGCGTCAGACACGTCACGTAGGACGTCATCAATACAACCCGACAAAGAGGGAGAAAACTCGACCTGTGCAATATATAGAGGCCAATCGGCGCGGTGGAAAGACCAACGAGGTAACCTCTCCATCGGGGAGCGGGAAGGGAGCGTGATAATCAACGGGAAATGGTCACTATCACAAAGGTCGTCATGTGGCGACCAGTGTAATGAAGGGAGGAGAGAGGGAGAAGCAAGAGAAAGATCAATGGCAGAAAAGGTACCATGACCAGCACTGAAATGAGTAGGGGAGCCATCATTAAGAAGGCACAGGTCGTGGTCTGCAATAAATTGGTCTATAAGAAGACCTCGTCTAGATGGAAAGGCACTGCCCCACAAAGGATGATGAGCATTAAAATCCCCAAGGAGGAGGAAGGGAGGAGGAAGTTGCTGAAGAAGGGTGGTTAAGGCAGCAGGTGTAAGAGTCCTGTCAGGAGGGAGATAAAGATTGCATACTGTGACTGCAGAGTCTAAGTGGACCATAACAGCAACCGCTTCCAATGTAGTTTGGAGAGGAATCCACGTGCTAGCAATGTCTGTACGGACCAACGTACAAACGCCACCAGAAGCCCGCAAGGGTCCGACCCGATTTCGACAGAAAACACGGAACCCACGGAGGGTCGGTGAGTGAGCATCAGTAAAATGAGATTCCTGGAGAACCACACAAGCTGCTGAGTAGGACGAAAGAAGGGATTTCAATTCCGGAAGGTGACGATAGTATCCATTACAATTCCATTGGAGAACCACAGAACGATGGTTTAAATGAGGGCTGAACACGCTAAATCCAGTCATACCGCCGGGTCCCCACCCGTCACCGACAAGGAGGGGGCGACATCCATAAACGACAGGTCAGAATCCGGTTGTGAAGTCGGGGAAGGGACCTCCGGTGACACCAGAGGCTCTTTGTCCCGGGACTTATGTTTCTTCTTCTTTTCAGGCTGAGATCGAGGAGGGCTGTGTGGCATAATGGAGCCAGCTGCAGCAAGATCAGGAACAGAAAGAGACCGGGCGACCTGGGGGCCGATAGACCGCGGCTCTCGCGGTCGCCGCGCTGCAGCAGACCTTTGACCTGGAAGGTGCCGGGAAGGGGCATCCCGGGAGACGCGCCCTTGACCGGCAGACGCCGAAGGAGTGGGACACTTCTCCGGCTGGGGAGGGGGAGCAGCGCCCAGAGGAGAAGGTGTGGGAGCCGCAGGGGAGGGGGGAAGGAGAGGGGTCCGGGATGGGGGTAAGGAAGGGGGAGGAAGGGATGAAGATGTAACCAAGGCGTAACTAGACGTCATGGACACAGGGTGCAATCGTGCATATTTCTTACGGGCCACTGTGTAGCTTAAACGATCAAGGGACTTATACTCCTGTATCTTTTTTTCTTTCTTATAGACTGGGCAATCTGCTGAACGTGGAGAATGACTACCATGACAATTTACACATACAGGAGGGGGAACACAGGGACTCCCCTCATGGAGTGGACGTCCACAGTCACCACAGAGAGGGTCCTGGGAACAGCGAGAAGACATGTGGCCAAAACGCAAGCACTTAAAACACCTCATAGGAGGAGGGATGTACGGCTTCACATCACAGCGATAGACCATAATCTTAACTTTCTCAGGAAGGGTATCCCCTTCAAAGGCCAGGATAAAGGCACCAGTATCAATACGATTATCTTTAGGACCCTTCTGAACACGCCGAACAAAGTGAACACCCCGCCGTCCGAGATTGTCCCGAAGTTCCTCATCAGTTTGAAGGATGAGGTCTCTGTGAAAAATCACACCTTGTACCATATTTAGAGACTGGTGAGGGGTAATGGACATGGGTATTGTGCCAAGATGGGTACAGGCACGAAGGGCCGCAGATTGGGCAGCCGAAGCAGTTTTTATTAGCAACGAACCCGACCGCATCTTGCTCAGGGAGTCCACTTCGCCAAACTTGTCTTCAATGTGTTCCACAAAGAATAAAGGTTTGACACTGGTGAAAGTATCTCCATCAGTCCTGGTGCAAACTAGATAACGGGGGAAAGGTTTTGCCCCTAGACGACGGGCCTGACCCTCCTCCCAGGGGGTAGCCACGGAAGGGAAGGCCGAAGGGGCAAGAGAAGCAGCACTTGAGGAATCAGTACCACGCAGAGAGACGGCCGCAGAAGAGCGGCCAGAGTTTTGGACCCGTATGCGTTTCATCTGCATAGCGTCCACCCTGATACCACCCACTCCGATCAGGGGCTCTCCTCACGGGCGCCACCCAGCCACAGCAAGGGCCGTCTGGCACGGCGGCCATTGCCGGGAGTTCCGATGCTCCAGGATGACGAGCAACCACTCCAAGGCATGCATGAGGAGGTCACAGCTCAGGTATCAGAAGTGTGATCCCTGTGTGTTCAGGGGGCTCAACCAAAAGGGTACATAGCGACCCCACCACACGGGCTGGCTACCGTGCTGGCTATGCACCCTAGCATCAGACAACGACGTAAAAGAAAAGGTGGAATGTACGAAGAGGGCACACGTCGGAGACACTAGGTAAGGTGCTCTTCCCCAAATGGCTCACACTACGGAAGAGAAATTTTGGAATGGAGGTCAAACCCCAGAGGGGACCAAGGAATGCCAAAAGGAGGAGATGATTACGCAACAAAGCCGGAGTGTAAAACCAACAGAACCAGGAGGATAGCGGGGGCCAACATAAGCAAGGACACCAATAGAGGGAGAGGAGAGGGCGAGGGGAAAGGGGTATGGAGGGGAAAGGAGGGGAAGGGAAAGGAAATGCAGCCCGGGAGAGAAAGAAGGCTGCAATGGCTCGGGGCCCCGTGCTCGCCACGCACGTATCCACAAAAGAGTTGTGGACCCCCTGGGGGGAACAACACCAAAAATGCAACAGGAGCGTAATATGTAAGAAATTGTCCACGCAACCTGTAAGTACAGTTCAAAATATTACTACTTAATAGGAAATACCAACCACCAGAACTGTTTATAACCTATAGGCACAATGACAAAAATGTAAATAAAATAGCTAACATATGTACATATTCCAGGCCACTGATGATGCCTTGCAGAAAATAAAGACGAAACTCGTATGGCACTAAAATTGCTTTTTATTCAGTTGCTGTCAGACGGTCCATAAGTAAAAATTATCAATATACCGTAATATTACACGCAACTGAGGAAGACAGGACTATAGATGTTGAAAAATGCTCTACAACTTTTTCCGATGGTGCTCAAGCTGTGGTCGGTAGTGAAAATGCTTTCGTTGATCATTTAAGAAAAGACGGAATAGTTTAATTTTTCATTGCATTATTCATCAGTAAGCACCATGTGGGAAAAGTCAAGATTGCTGTCCGCAATAAAAGGCGTAAACTTACACTGTTTCAATTATAACTAAACAAGTGAAATTTGTTTTATTTCCCTTGTTACTGTGAATTGAAACAAGAATGCACGAGACTAAAATTTCCGAGATTTACTTACAATATTCGTGAACCAATGAGTTTCACAGTCGTTTTAAAGATTTTAAGCGTATAGACCCGGGTATCATTTTGTTTCGTAATCCAATGAAAATCAGTCTTCGTCAATAAGTTTTCAGGTTACAAAATGACCCATTCATGCTATTCAGAGCAGAAATATCTCATTAATGTGAGTAAAAGAGTTTGGGACAAATAACCAAATAAACATCAACGTTTTAGTAGTGTATGCCTGGCGTTAGCGTTTAGGGAGTCGCGTTAATAGAGCTTACCATCTACGACGACTGACATTCGTCAAGCGTGGCGGTGCCGGGGACGCGACGTCACCGCACGAGTCGAGTCGGAGGGGGAGGCTCTCGGTGGAAGGCAATGACTCGCCAGCCACGCTTTGAGAGGCCTGCTCTCGGCCAATGTGCAGCGCTCAGTACGTTTTGATTGGTATGTTTGCGAGTATCAAGATATGTCAAATAAATGGCCGAATCTTTTGATTGCAATGTGTTATAAGCTGACGTTTATTATACCACCAAGCAACTATAGACTTCGGTGTCTGACATCTGTTTCAGCTAGATCTACATCTACATCTACGTCCATACTCCGCAAGCCACCTGACGGTGTGTGGCGGAGGGTACCTTCAGTACCTCTATCGGTTCTCCCTTCTATTCCAGTCTCGTATTGTTCGTGGAAAGAAGGACTGTCGGTATGCCTCTGTGTGGGCTCTAATCTCTCTGGTTTTATCCTCATGGTCTCTTCGCGAGATATACGTAGGAGGGAGCAATATACTGCTTGACTCTTCGGTGAAGGTATGTTCTCGAAACTTCAATAAAAGCCCGTACCGAGCTACTGAGCGTCTCTCCTGCAGAGTCTTCCACTGGAGTTTATCTATCATCTCCGTAACGCTTTCGCGATTACTAAATGATCCTGTAACGAAGCGCGCTGCTCTCCGTTGGATCTTCTCTATCTCTTCTATCAACCCTATCTGGTACGGATCCCACACTGCTGAGCAGTATTCAAGCAGTGGGCGAATAAGCGTACTGTAACCTACTTCCTTTGTTTTCGGATTGCATTTCCTTAGGATTCTTCCAATGAATCTCAGTCTGGCATCTGCTTTACCGACGATCAACATTATATGATCATTCCATTTTAAATCACTCCCAATGCGTACTCCCAGATAATTTATGGTATTAACTGCTTCCAGTTGCTGACCTGCTATTTTGTAGCTAAATGATAAAGGATCTATCTTTCTGTATATTCGCAGCACATTACACTTGTCTACATTGAGATTCAATTGCCATTCCCTGCACCATGCGTCAATTCGCTGCAGATCCTCCTGCATTTCAATACAATTTTCCATTGTTACAACCTCTCGGTACACCACAGCATCATCTGCAAAAAGCCTCAGTGAACTTCCGATGTCATCCACCAGGTCATTTATGTATATTGTGAATAGCAACGGTCCTATGACACTCCCCTGCGGCACACCTGAAATCACTCTTACTTCGGAAGACTTCTCTCCATTGAGAATAACATGCTGCGTCCTGTTATCTAGGAACTCCTCAATCCAATCACACAAGTGGTCTGATAGTCCATATGCTCTTACTTTGTTCATTAAACGACTGTGGGGAACTGTATCGAACGCCTTGCGGAAGTCAAGAAACACGGCATCTACCTGTGAACCCGTGTCTATGGCCCTCTGAGTCTCGTGGACGAATAGCGCGAGCTGGGTTTCACACGACCGTCTTTTTCGAAACCCATGCTGATTCCTACAGAGTAGATTTCTAGTCTCCAGAAAAGTCATTATACTCGAACACAATACGTGTTCCAAAATTCTGCAACTGATCGACGTTAGAGATATAGGTCTATAGTTCTGCACATCTGTTCGACGTCCCTTCTTGAAAACGGGGATGACCTGTGCGCTTTTCCAATCCTTTGGAACGCTACGCTCTTCTAGAGACCTACGGTACACCGCTGCAAGAAGGGGGGCAAGTTCCTTCGCGTACTCTGTGTAAAATTGAACTGGTATCCCATCAGGTCCAGAGGCCTTTCCTCTTTTGAGCGATTTTAATTGTTTCTCTATCCCTCTGTCGTCTATTTCGATATCTACCATTTTGTCATCAGTGCGACAATCTAGAGAAGGAACTACAGTGCAATCTTCCTCTGTGAAACAACTTTGGAAAAAGACATTTAGTATTTCGGCCTTTAGTCTGTCATCCTCTGTTTCAGTACCATTTTGGTCACAGAGTGTCTGGACATTTTGTTTTGATCCACCTACCGCTTTGACATAAGACCAAAATTTCTTAGGATTTTCTGTCAAGTCAGTACATAGAACTTTACTTTCGAATTCATTGAACGCCTCTCGCATAGCCCTCCTCACACTACATTTCGCTTCGCGTAATTTTTGTTTGTCTGCAAGGCTTTGGCTATGTTTATGTTTGCTGTGAAGTTCCCTTTGCTTCCGCAGCAGTTTTCTAACTTGGTTGTTGTACCACGGTGGCTCTTTCCCATCTCTTACGATCTTGCTTGGCACATACTCATCTAACGCATAATGTACGACGGTTTTGAACTTCGTCCACTGATCCTCAACACTATCTGTACTTGAGACAAAACTTTTGTGTTGAGCCAACAGGTACTCTGAAATCTGCTTTTTGTCACTTTTTCTAAACAGAAAAATCTTCCTACCCTTTTTAATATTCCTATTTACGGCTGAAATCATCGATGCCGTAACCGCTTTATGATCGCTGATTCCCTGTTCTGCGTTAACTTTTTCAAATAGTTCGGGTCTGTTTGTCACCAGAAGGTCTAATATGTTATCCCCACGAGTCGGTTCTCTGTTTAACTGCTCAAGGTAGTTTTCAGATAAAGCACTTAAAAAAATTTCACAGGATTCTTTGTCCCTGCCACCCGTTATGAACGTTTGAGTCTCCCAGTCTATATCTGGCAAATTAAAATCTCCACCCAGAACTATAACATGGTGGGGAAATCTACTCGAAATATTTTCCAAATTATCCTTCAGGTGCTCAGCCACAACAGCTGTTGAGCCAGGGGGCCTATAGAGACATCTAATTACCATGTCTGAGCCTGCTTTAACCGTGACCTTCACCCAAATCATTTCACATTTCGGATCTCCGTCAATTTTTTTCGATACTATTGCACTTCTTATCGCTATAAACACGCCTCCCCCTTCACTGTTCAGCCTGTCTCTACGGTATACATTCCAATCTGAGTTTAGGATTTCATTACTGTTTACGTCTGGTTTCAGCCAACTTTCTGTCCCTAGTACTATATGGGCATTGTGACCGTTTATTAATGAGAGCAGTTCTGGGACCTTTCTATAGACGCTCCTGCAGTTTACTATTAGCACATTAATATTGTTATTCCCTGTTGCATTTTGCCTACTCCTACCTTGCCGCGTCTCAGGAGGCGTCTTGTCGGGCCTAGGGAGGGGATTCTCTAACCTAAAAAACCCCCATGTGCACTCCACACGTACTCCGCTACCCTTGTAGCCGCTTCCGGCGTGTAGTGCACGCCTGACCTATTCACGGGGACCCTACATTTCTCCACCCGATAGCGGAGGTCGAGAAATTTGCACCTCAGATCTCCGCAGAATCGTCTGAGTCTCTGGTTTAAGCCTTCCACTCGGCTCCAAACCAGAGGACCGCGATCGGTTCTGGGAACGATACTACAAATTGTTAGCTCTGATTCCACCCCGCGAGCGAGGCTTTCCGCCTTCACCAATTCCGCCAACCGCCTGTACGAACTGAGGATGACCTCTGAACCCAGACGGCAGGAGTCATTGGTGCCGACATGAGCAACAATTTGCAGTCGGGTGCACCCAGTGCTCTCTATCGCCGCCGGTAGGGCCTCCTCCACATCTCGGATGAGGCCCCCCGGCAAGCAGACAGAGTGAATACTGGCCTTCTTCCCCGACCTTCCCGCTATTTCCCTAAGGGGCTCCATCACCCGCCTAACGTTGGAGCTCCCAATAACTAATAAACCCCTCCCCCCCTGTGCCTGCTCGGACCTTGCTGAAGGAGCAGCCACATGTCCACTCACAGGCAGAGCGGGCGATGCCACACGGCCAGCCTCCACATTGACCCTCCGCCTCGTGCACCGCGAACGCCGCTGAACCCGCCACTCCCCTTGGGGAGAGGGTGGCCCAACCGCGCCCGGTACCGGCGAAGATGTCTCGACAGCAGGGACAGTGTGTGAAGCATATAACACCTGGGGTGTACCCTGCGACGCACCAGACTCCCCACTGCCGCTACACTCCGAGGCAGCAGCCTGAAGACGGCTGACCGCGGCCATCAACACGCTCAGCTGTTCGCGAACAGTGGCCAGCTCCTCCTGCGTCCGTACACAGCAGTCACACATCCTATCCATCCTAAGGAATCAATTTACTGAAGAGAGTTGTTCAACCTTTAACTAGACTGCTAATTCACTAAAGGCGGCTGTTTATTCACTAAACTGGGGTTGCTAGCCACTTCTTGTAGAAAACAATGAAAAATGCACTACCTGTCTCTGGACTGTATTGAAAACAAACACTAGCACTACTGGCACTATGGTTGACTAAAGGGACTCTCTCTGACTGTATTCAAAACAAACACGAAATCTATGGAACACTATTAATAGCACCAGACAATTAAAGCTTCCTAAAAGCAAATACACACGGAAGAAGAAGTGACAAGTGAGAAAAATACAGTTAATACTTAAATTAAGGTAGCTCGCTGCACAGCAGACGTGAAGCAGACGGCAGAAACTGGGTATCAACAGATGGACGGACGGGCAGACAGTCTGATAACAACTGACAAACATTTTTTGTGTGATATAATTACAAATTCACAATTTTCTTATTTTTTGCTTGGTTGTAGTGTGAAACCTTGCTTCTTGTCAAATTTCATGATTGTAGGTCAACGGGAAATATCCTGTGAGTTTGCGAGTATTAAAATATGGAACATAAGTGGCCGCATCTTTTGATGGCATTGACTTAGATGCTTCGCTTTTTTACATCGCCAAGTGATCGTAGACCTTAATATACGACACAAATTTCAACTTGATACGTTTCACTGTTTCGTAAAAAAAAGGATTTTGAGCAGTCGGACAGACAGAGATACAGGTGGACGGACAACGAAGTGATCCTATAAGTGTTTCGCTTCTACCGATTATGATACGGAATCGTAAAAGATGAAGTCCGAAGTACTCCATTATAATTAGAACTAATATTTTTGTTTACAAATCTCTATAATCCATGTGACTTAGTTTACCAGAAATTGATACGGGCACTGTTCCCATCGGCTTCCCTGAAACATTTTTCCATTGTTCCCGCTTCACCTTCAGGCAAATGGAGGGACGCTATCCTTGTAATATGTCTAAGACGGACTTTTTTAATGTCAGCCTATCCCCTTCCCTAAAAGCTGAAGATCGATAACTTCCAACTCAATTAAAGTCGCTAGTAAAAGAAATAATTAGAGTTTTTTTTCCTGTGACGGCTCCTTCAGAATACTTACTCTATGCTGATACGAAATGAAAGCATGCAGTACACGATAAATTTTAAGGCTTAGGACTACTTGAACAGGTCGTTCGTAGAAGAAAACACCCTAGGTAGAAAGCGGCTTCGAAGGTCGTGGTAGTGAGGAATTATCTGACTCATCTTGTGCGACCAATTTCACATTGTAAAGACGTAGATGACGAAAACATCCGCGATTGATTAAACAGTGATGCTCTATGAATAGCTAAGTGACGTGGATATAGTGAACAAAGACAGCACAACAGGGAATGAGGACGAAGATGTGCCTATTGAGGAACCCGTTATCACACAACACCGAGGTACTGAAATATGTTCATCTGTGTCTAGTACTCAGGGTAAATTCGTTGGACTCTCCGGAAAATGAAAACCGCTTTCAGGAGAAAAGTGAAAGAAACAGAGAAACAGGGAAAATTGGACAATCATTTCATCATACGAAATACAGTATGTCTAAATTGTAATTTTGTTCACAAACTGTCTGTTTCTGGCGAGTAACGCGTAAGTAATGCAGTGGGCTTTAAAATATGAGCTGCAGCTGTTTGCACTGAAACATACTTGGACTTTCCATATTTTTAGGTTATCCGTTCAGCCTCGCGTCAACATTAATAAGCATAATGGGGAGCTTCCTGTAGTTTTAGTTTAAGATATTTTGTTGATTAGTGTGTTGCGTTCAAGTGAGTAAACTGTGATACCATCGGATACACGGGCGTAACTACAGACATGGATAGGGGGCACATAAATTCGGGATTCCCTGGATTTCTCCTAATTTTGATGGCGTCCGTTTCAGTGGTTTATACAACTGTCTGGAGAAAGCCCGGACCTTCTTCTGAGTCTGGAGAAATTCGACTGATGGCAAATAGATAGATTTTAATAAATCATAGTTAAAATTTACTAAATGGGAACAGGCACCTAGGCACGTTCGTTCGTTTTATTTTAAAAAGCCAGCGACAAGCACACTTAGATGCTTCCCCACGCACATGTTTCCCATGCTTCTATAATGAGACTCAGTTGAGTCAAAAAGAAATATGTAAGAAAAATTTAAGAAGACAGTGGTTAATTTTATTAATACTAAACATAATCTTAACAATTTTTCTCTGATTTATCAGTATGTGAATCTTCTGTGTCACTGCATCATTACACGTAATAAATATTGCTGCTCTGTCTCCAAGTTAATTTTTAAGGAAATGCAAAATTAAACTGTTTATTATGAGAATTTGTTTTTAAATAGTAAGACAAACATGTTAAATTCGGAATAAAAACATCAAAAATTAAAAATTTTGTCCATTATGGATGAGAAGCATTGCGAATGTGATGAATAAAGGTTTCTTAAAATTACTGCAACCAGTCGCCTTTTGTTTTGTTCTTCAATTTCTATTATCCCATTAACGGTTTGGAACCGCCTAGCGATTCATCATCAGATGGAACATATTTATTGACTGTTTGCAGCAGTATGAGACTCGTTTAGAGTTATTAGTATACGTTGACGGCACAGGCGAGCCCCTGTTTATCAGACCCATTACTGGATATCCAGCTGGATTGGAGTACACTGCCGAATAACTGGCACCACACAGGGAAGCCGTACCGTACACTGCATGCAAACAAGCTCTACACATCCCCCACACAGTGAGATGATCTATGGCCGATCTCCCACTACTGTATAACGATCTTGATTGTTCCAGGAATGCAGCAGCAGCAACAACTGGGACACATCGCCATCGCTTGTCATGGTAATGATGCATGATACCTATACTAACAAATCCAACCTTGCATGAACTATCGCAGCTAGTAAGCCACTACTGCTCTTACTACCCATCCCACTGTCGCAGAGGTTTTTTTCCCACGGCACGAGCCATGGCACTTTTTTTCCTCTGCTCTTCAAATCGCTACCCTCACTCGCGTTTCGTCCACTATCTATCACTTGATGGACCGTGTTAATGCGTAGCCTTACCCAGACGCACGGACAACGTCACAGCCCAGCATCCTGTGATCCACATACTAGACAACTAACATGTTTACGGAGGTGACAGTAGAACTTTTGGTTTGGTCACCACGTTGGTGCGGGCGTGGAGGGGCCCCATCTCTCAGTATCCGTTGGTTGGCTGTTGGTGCACACAGTATTCTGGAAAACATGATGAATGTTTTCTGGTGACGTTAATTTTATTACACTTCACACACTTAACCACAGGTAGTACAATATCGAACGGTTACCTACATCCAGTTAGTTAGTTGCGTGTTCCATTGATCAATCTCACGGTAACCGTTATGATGTGGAACATGTCAAATTCATAAGAAATGCACTCATGAATCGAGGTTTGTTTTTTCTTTTCTTTTTTTAAGCTTAAAATTTTTATTACCTACCCATTCCCTTAAATGGTACAAAATGCATGTACTATACCTATAGATCTACATTAAAGACATAGGAGACAATCTGAGTAGCCCTCTTACAGTATTTGCAGATGATGCTGTATTTACCGTCTTGTAAAGTCATCAGCTGACCAAGACGAATTGCAAAATGATTTAGGTAAGACATCTGTGTGGTACGAAAAGTGGCAATTGACCCTGAATAAGGAAAAGTGTGAAGTTATTCGCATGAGTACTATAAGAAACCCGCTAAATTTCGATTACGCAATAAGTCACATAAATCTAAAGGCTGTAAATTTAACTAATTAATACTTAGGGATAACAATTACAAATAACCTAAATTGGAAAGATCACTTATATAACATTGTGGGTAGAGCAAACCAAAGACTGCGATTCATTGGCAGAACACTTAGAAGGTGCAACAGATCTACTAAAGAGACTGCTTACATCACGCTTGTTCGCCCTATTCTGGAGTACTGCTGTGCGGTGTGGAATTCGCATCAGGTGGGACTGACGGATGACATCGAAAAAGTTCAAAGAAGGGCGGCTCGTTTTGCATTATCGCGAAATAGGGGAGATAGTGCCACAGACATGATACGTGAATTGGAGTGGCAATCATTAAAACAAAGGCATTTTTCGTTGCGACGGGATCTTCTGACAAAATTTCAATCACCAGTTTCCACCTCCGATTGCGAAAACATTCTGTTGGCACCTACCTACATGGGGAGAACTGATCATCACGGCAAAATAAGAGAAATCAGGGCTCGCTCAGAAAAATTTAAAGGCTCTTTTTCCCTCGCGCCGTTCGAGAGTGGAACGGTAGAGACAGCTTGAAGGTGGTTCATGGAAAACAGCTTGAAGGTGGTTCATGGAACCCTCTGCCAGACACTCAGTTGTGAATACCAGAGTAATCACGTAGACGTAGACGTATTTATTCCTATTCAAGAATTCATCTATTGTATAGACGGAGATGTCAAGGAGATATGATTTCAATTTATTTTTGAAACTATTACTGCTATCTGTCAGACATTTTATTCCATCTGGTAATTTATCGAAAAGTTTTACAGTAGCATATTTTACCCCTTTCTGCCCCAAAGGTACGTTGAGTAGAGGACAATGTAAGTCTCTTTTTTCTGCTATGATAATTATGAACGTCACTGTTGTTTGTAACTGGTCCATGTTGTTGAGGACAAATTTCATTACAGAGTAAATATACCGTGAGGCTGTTGCAAGAATTCCTAACCTTTCAAACAGATGCCTACAAGATGTGCGACTATGAGCCCCACACATTATTCTAACCTCTTTCTTTTGAGCAGTGAATAGTTTTTGCCTAAGTGTTGAGTTAGCCCAAAATATTATTCCGTGTGACATCAGAGAGTGAAAATATGCAAAGTAACTTAGCTTACTAATTTCTATATCCTCAATATTGGCAGTTATTCTGACTGCAAAAGTTACTCAGCCTAGTCGCTTTAGGAGATCCAAAATACGAATTTTCCAATTAAGATTCCGATCTATTTGTACGCCCAAGAACTTGGTGTGCTCTACCCTGGCTGCAGTATACATCCACTATCAGGTCAGTAGTATCTACACACCTATTACTGGATATTAATATAAGGTGTGTCCACTCTTCGCCTTCATGACGGCCTGAACTCTGCTTGGGACAGTTTCGATGAAGCGTGCCAATGTCTGTTGAGGGCTGGCAACCCATTCTTCCTCACAAGCCGCCAAAACCAGAGAAAACAGTCATATTGGACACAGGAGTCTGACGCGAAGTCTACGTTCTAACTCATGCCAAGATGTTCCGTTGCGTTCATGTCGGGTCTCTGGCCACGCCAGTCCATTTGAGGAATGTTACTGTCCAAAGCCATTGCCTCACAGATGTTACTTTACGAACGGGTGCACTGTCATGCCAGAGTCTCTGAACTGTTTCTCTACTGCACGCAGTGCACAATGCTGTAAAATGTGTTCCCGTTCCTCCGCATTTTGCGTTTTCTTAACCGCAATAAGGGGACCACGCCGTAACCAGGAAGAACACCCGCAGCCTCCTCCATACTTCACTGTTGACATTGCAGATGATGGCAGGTAACGTTTCGCCAAACCCAAACCACCGCGAGAGGATACCCCGTTTCGTAATGCTTGTGGCGTGCACATATCTGTACGCCGTACTTTAACAGAGTGCAATTAATAACGTGATGCAAGGGCAGAAGCCAATATTGGTGGGGATCTGCCCTCCACTTTAGCTGATTACGAGAGGAATGTGACCAAGATTTTAAAGTTTTGGATTCTGGCCTAAACTTTTAGGCGGGAGTTTTTAGTGTGTTGCAGAGTGACTGCCTCCTCCTTCTTTATTCTTGCAGTCGGCCAGCCATATCCATCTACTATGTTAATTTAGCTCCTTATATCACTTTTTTCCTGTTTCGTTAATGTTTTAATATTGACGCGGTACCTCGTTTCGTGCTTCTGTGTGGATACACACATAGTTTTCCAACTTTTGTTACCTTTATTTTACGTGCTGTTTTACACTCCTGTTTAGTGTATTTTACCGACGCTCGTCTCAAGCTGTTTTCGAGCGGGCGTTGAAGACCTTGCTGTCGTGCGCCCGTACTAACATTTTATATCCATCCATATGTGCCCAACTTTTCCATCCGATTGCAGCAGGGTATAACGTGATTCATCATTCCCAATCACTCTTTTTCCAGTCATCCACTGCCCAGTATCGTCGCTGTTTACACCACCCCAAGTGTCGTTTAGCACTGACTAGAGAAATGTGGGGCTTATGAGGAGCTGCACGACCACTGCATCCCATTCTTTTTAACTCCTACGCAAAGTCATTGTGCTCGCTAGACTGCTAGTAGAACGTTGGAATTCACCAGTGTTTCCCTCCGCTGAATTCATGCGATTTTTTACTAAACTTTCTAATATGTATGAAGAACAGATACCATTGGTGATCTTGCAGCTCTCGAAGAATCAAATTAAAATGAAATCCAGACCATTAGATGCTTACACGCGTTGATAAATATCAACGCGGACAGTTGAGAACGTGTGTCCCAACCGGGACTCGAACCCGGCATCTCCTGCTTACATGGCAGAGGCTCTATCCGGCTGAGCCATCGAGGGCACAGAGGATAGTGCGACTGCAGGGACTTATCTCTGGCACGCTCCCCGTGAGTCCCACTTCCAACTTACTGTCCACACACTACATTTGTAGTGCCCCTGCCCACTATACTCATTACTCACGGCAGACAATCTACTGATTCCGGATTTCATTGTAAGTTCATTCTTCGAGAGCTGCAAGATCACCAATGGTATCTGTTCATTCGAAAGAACAGATACCATCTTCATGTCAATAAGGCGTACTGACCAATGATCTTCTTCAGTTCGGATACACTCACATTGGTCAAACTCTTACGGTAATCGGTAGATTGACTGCCGCGAGTAATGATTATAGTGGGCAGAGGTACAAACTGTGGCAGGACATTAGAGCGGCAGTTTCCCGCCGCAGACCACGTGGCTGGCGGTTGCTACGGGGTCGTGGCGAGCGGCTAGCGTGTATGCGGCGTTGGAAAAAGCCGAGTGGACGCTTGGCAGGGGCGCATATGGCTGTGTTTGCGCTCTTGGGGAAATTTATATGCCGCAGTAAAATTGATAAAAACAGAACTAAGGGTGACATCGAGGTGCGAGTTGGCACTCATGGACAAAAAAGTATGTACAGCTAAATTATCTAGACGCGCCACAAAAATATGTAATATTTTAAAAGTTATTGTTGTCTAAAAAATTGTAAATTTATGAAAGCTAATATCTCGGCAATGCTTTGGCCGATTTATATAGACAAAGTATCTACGGATGCGGCTAGTAGGGCTGCGTCGAGCAATCATAGCCGATTTAGCATAATCTGTACGATTTTTCAATGAGAGGTCGGAATATGGGATTCGAGTGAGAGAAACTGTGTTTTTGTTAATAAATAAAGAGACGAAATTAGCGGCAGCATTCTAAAGTTTAAAGAGGAAGATGAGTAATTAAGTATATATTTTTATTTGTTTATTTATGTTAAGTACCAAAAAAACAGGAAAAGCAATATCACGCCACAAGAACATATTTGTGGAAAAACGGTGGCAGATACAGAAAATTGGACCTTAAATTGTTATTGCCCGGAAAACTTCCATATTTTTCAATATATCATATATGATTTTGTGTTTAGTTTTAAAATATTTGTAATTTTTGTCAACTATTGTTTTGAGTTAGGCAGTCGTTTCGAGGGTGCATAAGGCGGCTACCTTTAATGACTGGACAGGTGGGTTCTGAGCGACGCTAAGAGCCGGGGGTTGTTGACAAAGTTAACAATTGGTTAAGTAATATAGAATTATGTGGGGCTACTGTAAGCATTGGGTGGCGTATGGTACAAGTACCCAGCGGTAAGACTTTTTCGGGGGAAAACAAGTACCATACTGTAGATTTTCTGGCAGCATGCAACGATTGTTTTATTGATAGTATGAGTGACAACAGCAAAATTAAACTGGTAGAAAGGTTGTTGAAGGGTTCTGCTCAGACACGGGCAAATCAATGTAGTGAACAATTTAACTCATGTAGTATATTTGAACAGATGTTTATAAATAGGTATTGGAGCCAAGCAAAAGAATGCAGATTACAGAATGAATTTTTGAATGGGCCAGTTTATAGAGGGGGTAGGCAAACTATGAGAGAATTTTGTCAGGAGGAATTAAGAAAGTTGGTACATTTGGATAGGCCATTGGAAATTTTGACTGAGATTTCTACTCTAAAGAGATGGTTACCTGAAAATGTGCAGTGGGAACTGATACGTTGTCCAACAGATACTATACAAAATTTCTTGGATTTTATTGAGAGGATGGACCAGGCAATGTGCTATAAGCCAAATGCATGGGGTAATAATTCAGGGAATACTCAGAGGAATAATGGAGAGAGAAGAACTACTGTGAGTTGGGGTGATAACCACCATAATTCAAGTAGGAAAGAAATCAGAATGGTAATTGGAGAGAAACAGACATAGAATTCAAAATGAAACTTGGAGTGATAACAGGGAAAGATTTAATGATGTCGTCAGGTACCAGAGAGGTGTATGAGGAAGTGGAAACAGGAGTGATCACAGGCCAATGCAAGAACAGAGAGATGGAAGAGGAGAAATTAATGCAAGGGGACCACAGGGATGAAATTCTTTATACTGAGATTTGTTTCAAACAGGGTCCAATTTGGGACAATAAACCATGCAGGAAATAGGGCCATGAGATGGGAAAAGAACTGTGGTAGAAATAATGGTGGATCTTTTTATAGTTTTAGTTAAAATAATGGGAGGTATTTTAATGAGAACAAAAGCAGTGGAATAAGGACCATGAGATGAGAAAAGAACTGTGGTAGAAATAATGGTGGATCTTTTTATAGTTTTAGGTAAAATAATGGGAGGTATTTTAATGAAAACAAAAGCAGTGGAATAAGGGAAGAGAAATTATGGAATAAGATTTATAAGCAAACTAACAGGGGGTTTGTTGATCATGATAAAAATAAGCAAGCGAACGAAGAAAGGATTTGTGTAATGGAGGCAATTATGGGAAAAATTGTTTTAATCACGGAACGCACTGGACCGGCTGCCGCTGATAGCTTTCACCTGTTTACTTTGTTAAACTTCGATTATAAGACGGTAGCAAGGGCAGTTAACAGTGAGATGTCGGCTCTGATGGAGACAATTGTTGCAAAACATCAAAGTTGCGTACATGGTGGTACCACTCTTATCCCTATAGTCGAGTGTCGTGATGTGGCTTCGGTTGCTGCTGTAACGTCCGGGAGCGGTTCTAGGCGCTACAGTCTGGAACCGCGCGACCGCTACGGTCGCAGGTTCGAATCCTGCCTTGGGCATGGATGTGTGTGATGTCCTTAGGTTAGTTAGGTTTAAGTAGTCCTAAGTTCTAGGGGACTGATGACCTCAGAAGTTAAGTCCCATAGTGCTCAGAGCCATTTTGTAACGCCCGTCCCTTGTGCCTTTGCTTTTCTAGACTTCGATAAGGCATTCGATCATGTTAATCACGACTTTCTGCTTCGGATTCTGGAGGCACTTGATTTCCCTGTCGACACACTACGACTGCTCACAAATCTGTTTACGGGTATTTCGGCTTCGGTGGTTGTTAATGGTCGACTGACGCCCCCAATCAATATCCGTAGGGGAGTGCCCCAAGGATGCCCGCTGTCAGTGACTTTGTTTGTGTTGTCTCTTGAGCCCCTTACTTCGGATGTTAGCATCCCAGCTGACAGGCTAGACGCTGTCCGGTAGGACTATAGCTGTTCGTGCACATACGGATGACGTGATGGTTCTACTTTGCAATCCTGCTGAGATACCTCGACTGAAGGCTGTAGTCGATGATTTTTGTCGGAGTTCTGGTACAAAACTTAATGAAGATAAATGCAAGCTTCTTCCCTTGAGAGGTTTTGATGACGCGGTTGTTCCAAGGGCTGCTGTGGTGGATTGGCATACGCCTCTCGTTATCATCATTGATCGTTGTCCACACAAAATGGCGGCGCTCAACTGGAAGTCTGTTACGGATAAAATTCAGGGAGCGATACTACAGCATGAAAGGCGTTCTCTTACTCTGCTCCAGTAAGTCCGAATACTGGATTCATATGTCTTATGGAAAGATTATTACGTGGCCCAAGTTTATCCGCTTCCCTCCATGATGGCGAAGAAACTACAACAATTTTCGGGTCGTTTCTTACGGAAAAGACATCTATTGCGCTTAGGGTATGAGGTGGTCACGAAGCCTTGTTTCTTTGGGGGGCTGAACCTGAATGATATACGAAGGAAGACGCAGATGCTAAATGTGCGTCGTACTGTTCTGACGTTGACTCAAACAACTCACACATTCACATCTTATTTATTTCTCCGTGTCCGTCCTGCTAGTCTTGAAGCCCCTATTAATGTTGGTCGCACAAATTATAAGTTAAAACTCATTTGTGACTTCTGTCTTGCGGTGAGCTATTTAGGGGCTGACATCTTATGGAGACTTACCCTCACCATGAAATTCCTAAAGACTCGTTAGGAAGCAGTCCCTTGCCCGAACCTCGTTGAAAGAGAATCCCTGCAAACAACAAGGACGACAGTTAGGTTCAATATCAGTCTTCCGATTTTGCCGATGCGCGTAGCGTCCGCGTGGTATAAGTAATTAAATAACTTTATTCCAACGAACGAGCGGCTTTTCCATATTGGGCTTAGTGACACGGATTTATGTAGTCATTATACGTCCCCAGATACGATACGACATCGCTTTACTTTTGGAGGTCATATGGCAAAATGGTCTTGGATCAGGACACAATTGGCCTTTCTTACTCGAGCTGCTGCGTCTGCATACACTACGGACATCATATTGCGCCCGGATTCTTCTTTCTTTCCACGGTCGAAAACACATACTTCGTTCATTATGTTGTAGAAGGAGAGGGAGAACATCACATGAACTTCGCGCAGTACATGATCACTGCCTATTGGACATGCCTGCGAGTGCCTCGATATCGAGACCTCTTCGCCAACATGTTGAATCTTGTTTTCCGTCGGCAAGGTGTTGGTTAATTCTATTTTTCTGTGTTAAGTGTTTTTCTTTGTTATGTATGTTCCCATCTGATTGCTTCGGCTTGTCCTCTCCTGGTTTCCTTGTTCGTTTTGTTTTCTGTTTCGACTCAACATCGCTCCAGTTGTATTGTAAAATGTATATAGGGTGAAGTATAGCTACACATGAGCGTATGCAATCCTTGCAATCAAATTGGGATTTTTCTTAGTTTGCTATTTCGGACGTAAACTAGTTTCATTTTCCTTCTACTTTTAGATTATATTATAAACTATAAAAATATATATAAAACACAAAATAATAAAAATAAAAAATTACTAAAAACCATATAAAAATAATTGTTGGTGCATATCATGTGAGCTTGGTGGTGGTTTGTCGGCTACGTTCTCGGTTTTTTTTCCTTCCTCCTTTTACTTATTATTCTGTTATTACAATTAATTTTTCCTCCCATTTGCAGTTATATTACACGATGATTTGAGTATGGTCTGCTGAAGTGTCATGATAGTACCAAGTCATTCTAATAAAAAAAAAGTGGCTCAGTCGGATAGAGCGTTTGCCATGTAAGCAGAAGATCCTGTGTTCCAGTCCCGGTCGGGGCACACATTTTCAACTGTCCCCCTGATATTTATCAAGGCCTGTAAGCAGCTGATGGTCTGGATTTCATTGTAATTTGAAACCTGGTAATGTTCAACTGTTCCTGCCCGTCAGAATAGAAGTTATACCTTGTGTTGGTTTATCTGTTGTTGTTATTTTGCATTTTCACTTCACAATCACATCACCAACAGTTGAGCTGGACAGCTTTAGATGGGTTGAAACGTCACTGATGGGTATGATACTCACTGGACATCCAGTGCCTAGGCCACGTTCGAAGTCTCTGAGCCCCCCAGAGCCATCCATTATGCTGCTACTGACAACACAATACTCCCTGCCTCTATGTATACTGGCGGGTCAGCCTCTCGTGACATCTAGAGATGAGCTCCGCATCACATAATAGTGTCGGGATACATCTGATCACAAATGTAACTATGAAAATCCATGAAAACCGAAAATTGTTAATGAAAAGTATACGTTTAGTGACCAAAATTTTTGTCTTAGTTAAAGGAGTATTTCCTCGGTATTGCATCTACGAAGTGGAGAATTGTTTAAAAAAAATAGTTCTTACTCTTTCAATATCTATTTTTATATCTATATCAAAGCTACTGAAACATGTCACTCGACAGCTTGTGTGCAGTTAGTTATACTACAATTGCGAGGTTGGAAGAGATGTCACCGCACACGCCCAAAGCTGATATCTCCCAAGTACGCTTTGTAATAGTACCTGAGAATCACTGTGTATATAAGCGTCGCACAATATCATATACGTAATTTTAACAAAGAAGATGTTTCTGGCAAGAGACAATGCATTTCATAGAACAGTGTATGATACCGTGAAGTAAATAAACAGAAACCGAAGTTTGTGACAGTGCCTAGGAAAACTCGTTCCGAATTGTTACCGTAATAGCTGCATATAAATCGTGGTATAACAATGTAAACCTAAGCATAACAAAGAACATGCGATCTACAATGAATTAATTCTGGATACATGTACACTCATAAACTTACGGTGTCAGTGGTGCAATTCCATACCGTTCTCCATCATCACTATCTTCCGAATCGGCACCAAAACCCTCTCATTGTCATCATGATAGTCGTCATCATCAAACGAAATCATTAGCTGCTCATTCTCATTTGTAACACCGTTATAGGCTGAGCTTCTTTAATAAGCTAACCAACGTGGTCTACTTTGTTCTTTCACGACGCGGCGTCTACAGTAGCAAAACCTTCACGTAATAGCCTGTCTACTTCCGTTCTGATAAGACTTATTATTATTTCTAACGTATGGCTTAATATCACTCTAATCCAATTCAACTGGGTTGAAATCATAAGGTGGGAGCCTAATTAGCATGTGACGCTGTTCCCTTGCAACTTCATCTATCACATACGTAGGTGCAGGGGCGCCGACTTATAAAAAGTATTTGGGGGGGGGGGGGGCATACTAGGGGTCTTGCCCCGGAAATTTTCTAAATTTTTCTTGAAAAATAGTGAGTTTTAAATTTTTTTAAGCATTTTAGAGTCATATGAACAACATTTGAACCCCGAAAAGTGGACCCTCGATAACTCGACACTCTGGGAAACTCGACAAGCCTGACACAATTTTTGGCTTTGAAAAAAGAAACAAAACATAAACACGGACGGTATATTCTTAAAAACACTTATTTAATTTACAGTAATAATCATGCTTATAGACTATTACAGAGCAGTGAATATTTAGCTCTGAAAAGACTGAAATTATATTTAAATAAATCCTATACTATCATTAAAAGAATAAAACAAAACATTGCTGCCACACTTTGATTAATTAGTGAAATAGCTAATTTAAGCTTACTTTGAATAAAGCTCTGGGTTCATTAAATAAAAGCAATATCTCAAAGTTAATGCTTTAACACAGTTAATAAAGGTAATACAGCATGCCTAATACTTTCAGTCAAAAAGTATGTAAATAGCGGGTTTTAACTGGGTCTTACACCCTAAAAATATTTAAGTATTTGAAAATAACCAATACAATACTATAGTAAAATAGTACTAATATTTCGAAACTGAAAATTTAACATTATGTATGTATTTAATTCTCTATTTTATAAAGATTTTTAATATTGCTCTAAATGCCATTATTAGGGCTAGAGTGTCCTTAGAAAGGTGCAAATATCGACCCTTCTGACTGGATTACTGAATATGAAGTCGTTGATGACTGGTTGGATATCCAATTCATCCAAAACATCTCTGTGGGCATGAAGAGCAGGCAAGTTGTTCAATTGTTTGTGTCCCAATGTGGATCGGAGATATGACTTCAGACGTCTAAGGGTATTAAATGACCGTTCTGCTGTTGCTGTCGTGATTGGAACTATTTGGAGAAGCTTAATGCACTTCATTGCTTCACATAAAATTTCTCCAATTGCAGGTCCTTGTGTAATGTACTTTCTTACATCACGCATGTTTTTTAAGACCAGTTGTTTTTTTATTAGCGATACTGGCTAACATATTCAAATGTAAGCGCAGTCTCTCAATGTCTAGGTCATTTTCGAAAAACTCAGTTGATTTTTACAAATTTGTTTCACCTCTGTTTACTAAAAGCAAGTACTCTTGCTCAACTGCAACGACCTGTGTGAGTCCAGTTTAAGCAAACCGCTCAGTAATGCAAGATTGCACCGTTTCACAAACTTCAATGTAAGTAGCTTTGTAGTATTCCTTTGGGGTTTTGAAAGTGCGCAGTGAGCTGCCTTTTTTGTTTTCATACTTCTTTGGTATACTTCGATTCCGAGGAAGCGAAGGAGTCAGCATCTTGTGAAGTTTTTTCTTTTAAACACGATTGCCAAAAGTGTTCAAAACTATCACGCCTTCCATTCAACATACAAATCAAACCCTCATATATTTTATCCAGATCAGCAACACTTAGATGAGGGCATTGAATTTTTTCATTAACATCCTCTACTGGGTTCACTGCATGTCAATAAAGATGTAAAAAGAAATAAGTCATGAACTGTACCATTGACTCAAGGTAACCTGCACATTTGTAACCCGCCTCTGTTTTGTCCTCTGCAGAAAATGTTTGAAAAAACGCTAGAAGTTCTTCAAAGTTTTGCAGCATTCTCAAGATACTAGAAGCTCACATAGTCCATCGAGTCGGGCAAAGGGGTCGTAGTCCAGTTTGGTCGTTGGCGCTCTCACAGCGTATGCTTCTGAAAAGTCCCATCCTTTTGTTGGATTCCCTTACAGTATTTATTAAGTCCTTAGCTAAAGCCATAAAATCCCTCATAAACGTAAGATGGCGGAGACTGTCTACAGCTGCCAAGTCCAAACCGTGAGCAGTGCAGTGCACATAACGTGCTTTTGGTTGTATACCCAAAACTAACTTTTTTAGTCCTTTGAACTTACCTCTCATATTCGAGGCACCGTCATAGCACTGTCCTCTTAAGTTATCTGTTGACAAATCAAGACAAGCAGACACGTCTTTTAAAATACTAAACAGAGTTTGTGATTCAGTGTTGGAGGTCTCGTATAAGCCAATGAAGTCTTCGTTGATGATTAAGGAATCATCGGCAGTACGAATACAAAATGACACTTGTTCGTGAATCGAAGAGTCACTTGCCGGCCGCGGTGGCCGAGCGGTTCTAGGCGCTTCAGTCCGGAACCGTGCAACTACTAGGGTCGCAGGTTCGATTGCTGCCTCGGGCATGGATGTGTGTGATGTCCTTAGGTTAGTTAGGTTTAAGTAGTTCTAAGTCTAGGGGACTGATGACCTCAGATGTTAAGTCCCACAGTGCTCAGAACCATTTGAATCATTTAAAGAATCACTTGTTTCGTCAACCATAATAGAAAAATGTTAGTCTTCTTGATTGAAGCTAATACCTTTCCCAACACAGACTTTTCTAGCTGATCAATGATCTCGTTTTGAATATCGTGCGACGTCCACTTATACCCCGAACACCCTAACCAATCTTTAAACTCAGGCATGTCATTCTTTCGGAGTTCCAACAACTGAAAAGAAATTTGAGTTTACATCTTCGTACCCTCTAATTGCTAGTCCTTGTCGGCATAGAAATTGCATGGTAGTAAAAATTGTCTCAAAAGCTAAACGGCCTTTCTTCATATCACTATCTAACTGTTCATTCAACTGGGATGCCACTCTTCGGTTAGGGATAGACTTTAGTTTCAGAACACCTTCTTTATGAGTAAACGTATTTTCATGAAGACGGAATTTTTCCAAAGCATTTTTCCAGTTAGAAAACCCTACGGAAGAAAATGCATCTTCTTTTTTTGAAGAAAATTGTAATAGATTTTTAGCATCTGCCCCTTTGCAGGTTTTGCAAAAAACTTTTTGGGTAGATGCTTCATATTCTAGCAATGTATATTTGATCAACCAAGACTTCTGAAATGGTCTTCCCTTACCGGATTCTCCAGGTTTTGGCTGTGAACGGTTCTCGCCTGGATACGATGAAGCAATTGACGAGACAATAATTATTGGAGGTTGATATGCGGTATCATCATCTTCTAAGCGCGTCTTTTATCCAGTGCAAACTTAATTCACAATACACTAAGAGACTAAAGTAAACGATTAAAATACAGTCATATAAAATAGTCCACTAGACACTAAAGTTGGAACACGAAACACATCTGCAGCATGCACTGAACGAAACTATCCAAACTGAATGACTGCGACAGCAGGGTGGGCTTTATATAGCCGCGTCGTCGTAACGTCTCAAAGCGTCAAGACAATACAAGGCGGAGGGTTCCAGGCGCTTCTGCTCCAGTCCTTTTGATGTCACCGCTGCCGCAGCGCTGGCCCAGCCGGCGCCAGACTTTACTTGGAGGTTCGCGCACCAGGACAAATTCTAAGTGTGCCCGCAGCACCGTAACACTGTCATTATTCACACCACTCGTTTTCAGTTAACCTGCTTACTACTGTAATAATCATTTGTTTTAACTTATTACTGGATGTATTTTAAAAGCTAACTATCATCAAACAAGGAAAATAAAATATTTCAACATAATTTTGTGATTTTACAAAGCATACTATAACTAATAATTTTATTAAATTATTGGGGGGCTCTGCCACCCAAAAACGAATTTTTGAGGGGGCTCGGGCCCCCGCAGGCCCATGGAGTGCATAGATGTCACAAGCTCATTTTGCTTCACACGTGAATATAAAGGTAACTTTGTCGTAGTCACCTCCACAGCAACGTTTCTTGCTAGGAATTACTGCAGCATAGTTTCAGTGACTAATTGGAGGCGTTTATTTAACGAATGATAAGGTGCATTATGCATTGCAAACACTGTCGGAACTGTAAATTGTAGCAACAAATTTTTTAATCACTGCAAAAACCGTGGATGCTCCACCTCCTCACGGTAAGCACAGGCTCTTCTCGACCGAAAAACTAACAAAAGTCCTTCATGTACAAAACTGCTGCATGAGTCTCTTTCACTTGGCTGATGACTGCTATACGGAGTATCAATTATCGAACATTCATCAACTGCTTCTCCAGCAGTGACCCAGGATTCATCTAACCATATCATTGAATGGTTACCCTTTCTTGTGATTTTGTATAAGGAAATACTACCAACCGCAATAATATGAGATTTTTCGTGCAACAGTTTTCGTCTGTGTGACTAATCCGTCTAACTATTTTTTTAAAGTGAAAGCCCATACTCTTTAATACCATTTTAAGTCTTGTTTTCACACCGAGAAAAGTTCCATTCATTTAAGTAATTTAGTAACTTTGTTATTATGGGTCATTCTTCCTTACTACCTCCACAAATGTGCCGACGAACTGCATCGGTTTGTAATGAATCGAGATCTGTAACCGGACAAGGCTGCTTTTATATTTCCATGGATACTTACAATACACTGTTTCCTTTTTCTCCACAGGATCTTTGTTACACACGGTTTACTAACGTATCTTTAAGTCTCTTTCATTATTAGACTTCTTTCACCGACTGCTAGAGTTTTCGAAGTACACTTTAAAACTTAATCAGCTGAAGTTCCTGGATGCCCACGAACAGAAACAAATTTATTTTCTTGCTTGTAAAACCTACCCGTCCTTTGCAGCAGTTCTAAAGCCTGACTATTTAACGGCACTCCACACCGCAACGGATTTTCCCTGGGTGAATTACGTCTTGCAGACGATGCAGTAACACTATACAGCTACACAGAAGCAGACCGTCTCACACCACCACAGAATGTTTACGTACCGGAAGAAGGTAACGCAGTAGCTTTCATGCTGGAATCGGCTTACGTTACTGTGCTGTAACTCGTTCAGCCGGCAGTGTTTTGCATTCCTCGTTTGTTTATTAGTCGTACTGCCAACTTTAATGCGTTTCTCGCATGACCTTGAGGTGACATGTTTCAGTGGCTCGAGTATCTTCATCTGTACTCTGCGAATCACTGTAAAACACGAGGCAGAATTTTATTGAACCATACATTAAACCTCACAGCATCAATATATTCTCAATAACACGTATTTCCAAGGGGAAAGGGGGGGGGGGGGGGTACTTTACGTCCACCTTAAAAATTGTCAGTAGTTGCTGACGTACATTAATAACATACTCTTAGTAATACCAGGGCACCTTCAGTAACGCGTATGACAAAGGGTTACTCTGTAACCACCACACAAAAATTTAAGGAATACAAATTTCGTTAATTATTGCTGACTTTCACTCATAAATGCATGTTAAAGAGATAATGACGTGTAAATAGGGTCCTGGACGGAAGATGCTGAATATGACATCCATTGTAAAGAGTCACGTCTACAACCGGAATTTAAATTTGTGGGAAAAGTTTAACTGAAAAATTTAAAACATCTGAGGAGTCTGGTAGAAAATTTCATTAAAAACAATAAATACTTTTTTTTCAAAATTATAAAATATAAAGTAAGTGAGTATATTACAGTATTTTAATAAGATGAGCACAAATTATCCCTTCCCTACTTGGTAGTGCGAGAGTTCAATTCAGCATCTTTTTCGTTCCCAGATGGGACGTGAAGACAATGATTGACTACACGCTTCTGTGCGAGAGCTTGTTCGCCTAATTTTATCTGCACGATCTCTACAAGATAAAATTCATAGAATTTGTGGTTTCTGCACTGAAAGATGACTGTCGCGGTTTACCGAGCACGTCCTTGCGATATGTGAGGGCTCTTCCTTCGAGTTCCTACCGTTAAGGATGTTCAGTTTTCTGTTAGACTTTTTCGTCAGTCAAGCACTCCAGCAATCATTTGCAACGCCCTTTTTTTATTGATAGGACTGCCAAACCAGATTAACCGTTTCTGACTCAACATATAACGTATTTATAGCAAATATATTGTTAGCTTGGAGAAAGAATGCTAAACTTCTGCAACATCGACAGGTTCAGTTGGGTCAGAATGGTTGTTCTTACGTCTTGTTAACTCGGTATCAGCTTTGCTAAATATTGTACACCAGACAATTTCGACGTTTGTTCTTCCAATGACGTTCGTATCAATGTCAGATGTGCTGGATGATATCGTAGAAAATCTGAAGTGCGTCACTTTTTTAAGGTCTTCGTCACAGGCGATAGATTTGTGAAAATAAATTGTATCGTTCCGTATGCGTCTACAACTTAATTTCATTCCTCAGAATCAACAGTTTAGTTGCAAATAAATGTTGCCATTTGTGTAAATAAAGTGTCATTCTATGTCTAGTCAGCCTCTCGTCCGCGCGAAGTCCGTCGATTTCTTTCTTGTTTTTATTTATTCGTTTGTTAGAGGCTTTACACCCTACGTCACATACTTCACAGATGTTGAAGGCTTATTCAAGCCGTTTGTCGAATGTTTCTTTGACGCTGACAACGCCGTTCCTAAGGAGGTCACAAGCAGCTGTAACGTTCCTACTCCGATTTCAGTGCCTAAGGTATATTTATTCTATCTAGTAATTTACACTGAAAACCGAAGCTGTAGGCCTCAGTTACTTTTGTTGACCTATTGCTAAGCTTCATTCGTTACCTTTCTTATTCACAAGAATTACGTTTATCAAAGGCTTCAGTATGTCAATGAATTTCCTTAAGTACACAAACGGCGCCGTATCTGCTAGCCTAAAGAGTTGAATTTACTGTATTTAGCATCATTTCCGAAAAGCTGACGGAAAAGTCTTTTTATCTCCTACCACCATACCGTGTTGCGCTCAGAAACTTTATCGCTGTTCTTAACTGTTTCGAAATACATTACTGTTTCTTGATTAGCATCTATAGCGCCCCAAGCACTAGGAATAAAAAGATTAAATTGTAATTTGATTCTTTTTTGCCGCTAACGACGTATGCTCCGTCTTAGCCTTGCCGCAACATTTTCGGACATCTAGTTCGATGTATAGGTTCAATTAATTGCTGTTCGTTTCGTATTGCAAAGGGACCTTTGATCTGAGTGAAGAATGTACATGATTCACATGCACATATTTACCGCTGAAGGATTTCCGGAACCATCTTTTGTTATTTCAACACAGCAGAAGAGTTGAATGGCATAGGTTTTACTAATTTTCCACTTTTCCTTTTCATTACACAGGCTGCACCAGTCTAGTTGCGTCCTACTGTTGTCGCTAGATTGCTTTCTTAATCATGCGGTGGTGATTTTCCAAATGATCTCTTAGAGTAAGCAACAAATCGCGACGTGCGCAGTTCTCAACAATACAGGAATCGCTGTAGCGGCCTACGCCGTTGCTTAGCATCAGTTTGAGACGAGACATTGGGCGA
The DNA here is from genome assembly GCF_021461385.2 of Schistocerca piceifrons. NCBI lineage: Eukaryota > Metazoa > Arthropoda > Insecta > Orthoptera > Acrididae > Schistocerca > Schistocerca piceifrons. The sequence goes on from NC_060138.1 coordinate 777,180,118, forward strand.
GCAACGAGCAACGTGAATGTGTCTTTCCCAAGTCAGAAAAAATGTAAGAAAAACGTGAAACGCAGCAAGAGCATGGAGCAACAATGACAGATAGAAGGTAAACTATTAACAAACATCTTAGCTATGCCAATGTGTTGTAAACATAAGATACACACATCGAATCGATTACAGCTTTCTGCGGTTCCTCAACACATCATCTCACAGGTATATATAATACTGAATATTGGTATCTTTGATGTGACAATTATGTTCAACGTAATTTGCTTTTGCAAACCAGTCATCCAGAATGTTTATTACACCTCGTATGATACAGCTAGTGTTGGATAAGGTTGAATTTCATAAACCTTACAATTGCAGAAAAATCAAAATGTTATAAATTATACATTCTCCAACAGAACTCCGTGTCAAGTGCACATCTGAATTTGCTCGTACAGATAATGTTCGACAAGTCGAGCGTCTCACCATGGTGTTCTAAAACACATTTACATGCACATAAGAAACAATATATTGTTATAAGAATTTTTCATAGATTATACACGGTTTCCATGTTTTGTCAGAAAACTAGTTTGGGTTTTAAATCACAGGTATCTTAAAAAGTTTTGCTCTTAACGGTAGGAAATGTGTTTTGAAACCGCTGCTTCTGCCGACGTAACTTCAGTTTATCGTCTTTCTGCATGTGCAGTTCGTATCTTCAATCTCCATATGTGCGCCCGTATTTCCTTATCCCCATGGTAATAAATCAGTAGAGCTCGGCCGAATTCGAGCTGTTAACGTTTTGATTCTTCTCGCTGTCAGATTTGCCAAACAAGTTATACTGTGCGCAATAGGCCTGGCACTACAGTCGTCATTGTTGATGCTGTGTTTTATTTAGATGATAAATAATTTATAGCAGCAAGTATCATTTGTACATAATCTCTTACGATATTGCGTACCTCTTGGTCTGGTACATCAAGCTCTCCAATCGACGCAGAGTTCATTCCATTGATAGTATCCACAATTGTGGAACTATCTTTGGTCAGTCCATAATTCGCCTTTAAAGAAATTTCTCCATTTTCTTCTTGCAGACTCATTTTTGACTGGGTCCAGATAGCTATTATCTTTTTATATGTTTTTTCATGAAAACACGTGTGTTCGTAACACAATGTACTGGTATTCGAGAGGACAATAGTTCAAACCACAGCACGGTCATCCAGATATACTTTGATCGTGATTTCCCCAATGCGTATAAGATGATTTCTATGATCGTTCCTTTGAGAGAGCCATGTGTTTTCCTTCCACATCCTTCCCCAATCCGAGCTTGTGCTCCTTCTCTAATGATCTCGTCGTCGAGACGTTAATTCATAATCGTACTTCATTCTTTGATGATAAACTCACCCCCTTTAAAAAAGCATACTAGTTTCTTTGGAACACTGCAGATCACGGTCGGCTACGGCATGCAGGACTTCATACGTGCACAATGCGCTGTCCGCGTGCCGTCAGACGCTTGGCCTGTGTCGGCACTACTCGGTACAGTTCGGCTTTGCTCGGTCCTTCTCGGTATAGCGCTCCATTTCATTTAGCAGTGCGATGTGACACATCCTTCCAGCTTATTTTATTCTGGTCGCCACGACCTTCTTCAGTTCAGCAGAATCGTGGTATAAGCGGTGTTCGTGGTATAAAGCAAGTTCATACGTCCAGTTGCTGTTTGCGCGAAGAGAGGCTCTCTAGCGATCTACAATCGGAGTCCTTTATAACTGAACGGAAATCGTAGAGGATAAGTATGTGAACTCTTATATTATATTTTTACTACTGACTGGGTAATGAATTGAAGTTTTTGAATTGGAAATGATTCCTGATTTTTAACTGTGAAGTCATAAATGAAGGTTAATGAAACGTTTTTATGACCAGCTGCCGAACAAACACCATAAAACCACAGTCTAACATAACAGTCGCGACACTGCTGTAAAAGTTGTTGCCGTTTGACAGATGGAGCGACACTAGCGCTCCAAGCGGCAGGTAAGGTGAACGTCAGACGCGTCGTAAGCGTAATGTTTGTTTGCATCAATTTCCTACGTAATTTCCGAATTATTCGAGTTATTTTCTTGCCTCCAAGAGTTTGTTTAGCATCAGAAGGCATATATGTTTCTATTAATGATTCTAAAATAAGCGCAAGTATGGACAAAAACCATGAATAGAGTGGCAAGCTACAACACATTCGTGAAGAAACACTTGTGACATTGGACAGAATTGCAGCTTACCACGTTGATATCAAAAGAATATAAACACACAGATTCACATGTAAGAAGCACAGACATGTACCTCTACATGCAAAAGCGATCGACAGCTCGTTTATCGTTCTGTAGCCCTACTGTGTGTGTCATTGTCGCCTGTTGCCACAAGTACGACCTTAATCTTTATATTATTCTAAGTGGGTCAAGCAACTGCCAAATAGTGGCAGAAATATGCTGAAAACATTCTAATGAGCTGACTACATTACATTTCACGAAAAACCAAATATTTGAATAATTTTCAAACAATGTGTCTGGAGGCACTTTCCTTGTCCCGTAATAGTTTCGCTCGATCTGCACAATCTGACACTTCACACGCTTTTGTAAGACACGAACAGCTGCATTTAACCTAACCACTTTATCGTCAAAGCACGTCTGTGGTGACGATTCGCACGAATCTGGCACTGATACATGGAGAGTTGAACTGGCTGCTTCTGTGTCATAGCACAGTTTTACAACTTTAGATTGACTGTCGAATCTTTGTGGCTTATTTGGAATGTCAAACAGTGTGGGTACTGCATTCCACACGAGTTTGTTATTGTCTGCGTTCATGAACTGGTTTTCTTCGAAATGTAGCGGACAAAACCTAATATTATTATACAGGCAAACTGGGTCTTTCTTCATAAGGTTTTCTCGTCTGCTATTAACTAGCCATTTTCTGCTACTAAAACGAAACATTCATCATTTATACACATATAGTTTGCAAGTGAAGCCTGACGATTCAGTTTGGTAACTTGAGGGTATATACCTCTCAGGATCCTTAGGAAACCTAAAAATAGACAGCTGTGGTGTCTTCTTCCTGTTGCTGCTGCAATTTATAGCGCTACAAACGTTCCCGATGGTAAAAATCATTGTATAAAACAAAATAAACAATCACTATTTGCTTTCTCGATCGCGCCGAGCTCACAGTTCAACCTACCAGCCGCTTGGGGCGCTGCTCGCGCTGTAGGCAACAAAATCGAGGCGAAGTGTCGCGACTGTTATGTTAGACTGTGATAAAACATATCTGAAATAAACTTTATAGGAAATTTAATCATAAATGTTCTTTGTCGTATTTTCTTCTCTGTGGGAAACTTTACCTCTGCAATGGCCGTCTTCAGTACAGCCACCATAACACTTGCTAACTATTGACTGTATTGGCTAATGAAAGAAGTTCATATTTCGATGCAGTGAGATGAACTGTTTGTCAAATAAATAGGCAGGTACGTATTTTTCTTGACGTTATCTATATTAAAGGAAAATCCAATATTATTAACAAAACTGTTACAGTAGAAGGAGCGATAAAATGTTAATGGCCTCTCTTCATCAAGACACACCACAGACACACACCACAGATTCCTCTCTTTCCGCCGACTTAAAAAAAATGACTGTCGTATCTCTTTCATCTAACAGCACCTCAGCTGGAGCGCATGGCTCCCCTTTTTTACCATGTGTACCTCTTTGGAAACATCTACATTTCACCTACCCCATACTGTGGGCTGTGGATTCATATACATAGCACACAGTACAGATTTCCTTTTCTTATTTATTCATAAAAGTCTATATATTATTACATTTTTTTAGCCATAGGTGCAAAGTGCAGTCGTCTGCTTTCATGGCCGAAGAGACAGAAACCTTTATTTTGCCCATTCAACTATTGGCATGTTTGTCTGTTATCCTTTAATATGCTAGTTGATTGATGTGTGTCAGCTATGTGGGAAGCTTGTTTTTATCAAATTTTTTATATGTCATATATTTTCCAAACATTTTCTTACACTGTATTAAAATTACAAATAAATCACTTACTTTGCGTATATAAGTAAAATATTACAAATTTTGTTTAATAACATGTACTGCTTTTCACATTCACTTAAATATTTATTTTTCTTTACTTACATTAATGACTACTGCGTATCCCCCCTTTTGTTTGTAACAAAAACTTGTATCTTCTCACTCCTTTGTTTTTCTATTGTTATTGCGTTATCGGCGTGAGCTAGCTCCATTGTTTGAAGTTCCTCTTCTCGCACCATACAGAGCATTATCCGTGTGCATGATGGAGACTGAACAGTTCGTAGTGTGCACGCAGGGTAACTGTTAACATATGCCTACAGATTCCGTAAGCTACGATGGTCTTCACTGCATCGTGAGGCCAAAGAACCCTGCTGGGCCAGCTTCGTCTGGATGCAATCTTCGTGGACATTTTGGTGAGTATTCAACTTTCCATTAGCATACACGTGCCACTGTTCCGCTTATTCAGCTTAGCGCTGCAGATTCGTTAACCTTTCTGCATTACAGATGCTGAATCACTTTGCGATTGCGAATTTGAATCGTCACACAGCACTGTTGTTTAACCACTAGGTGACAATTTCACATTTTTGAGGTACGTGGAACAACTTACGCTGCAGTCTTTCACATGTATTTGCACTTTGTGATACGTCTGATGTCACAAAAGATTGGTTTTCACTGTTTTACAAAACATACATGAAAATATTTACAAAAACATGAAACAAATAAGTCATACACACACAGTTACAAGAAAATCTTATCTGTATTCTAATTCGGCGGGCGCTGTGGCCTAGCAATTCTAGCCGTTTCAGCCCGGAACCGCGCTGCTGCTACGGTCGCAGGTTCGAATCCTGCCTCGGGTATGGATCTGTGTGATGTCCTTAGGTGAGTTAGGTTTAAGTAGTTCAAGTCTAGGAGACTGATGACCTCATATGTTAAGGCCCAGAGTGCTTAGAGCCATTTGAACCATTTTTTGTGTTCTAATTCGAGGTTTCTCGTCATTAATTTTTGCTGACAGTTTTATTTTTTGCATTAAGAACAGTTCTGTCCTTTGTATTTCCTTCAGTGAGTGAAGAATTTACTTCTCAGAATCTTTACATCTCCCGTAACAACCTTAAAACGGATATCATCAACACAATCAAGAGCAATTTCACCACTACACGAGGAAAGGGAAAACATAGGAATTTCATCAAGGAACTTCTGTTTAAGATAAACATCATCCATCTTCTTGTATTAGAATTTGTTTTCACAAACAGTTTACGCTACTTCCTATGAGAATAGGTGAAATACTGGTTGTAAATCCATGTTTTGCTCACAGCATAGTTTTTCTTGTATTCCTATCTACATCTTAAAATCATTTGTATAATATCTATATTTTTCACACAGCTAATCACAGTTGAAACCGTTTTTGTATGCTACAAACTGATATATATATGTATATATGTTTTCACTGCATTTTATGTTCAGGTACACTGGTAACTCTGTGTCTGAATATAGTATTCAAGTGTTTCTACAACGCTAGTTTTGTATTACTCTTTATACAACGTGAACGTAAAGTGTTAATTTACCCTCAGATGTGGCTTGCATAACCACGTATGTATTTCGTTGGACATACCACCCGAAGGTTTATATAATCGCTTAACAAGCAGGCTAAGTTAATGTGACTTCCGCTGTACTCGTTATTACTCGTAAGCTGGCAGAGCTACACTCGTGTTTAGCTACTTCAACGGACTCAATATAAATGTAGCCAAGCTGCTTACCCTCCTTCCCATAAATTTACACACAATCATAATTATACAGAACTTATGAACTAAAAGTTGGGGGGGGGGGGCGGCTTTTATTTGGTACCTTCCATCTCCAATTCAATCCTTTCGTTAAGCAGGATGTGCTACTTTGTATCATTCCCTACAAAATTCTTGTTCCTACATAACTTGTTAATTATGCATTACTAACCATAGGTCAGTCAGTGTGTTCATTCACACATGTGCACTCATAAAGTAAAACAGAACATTTAATATCTTTGCGCGTAGCGTTTCGTCTTCATATATCTCAGAGTATATGTTTATCAATATTTCATATTTCCTTATGCGCTCTTTGACAGTGATTTGCCAGCTGCACTTTGTTTATGTAAATAACGCTTATTTGCCGCAGTGAACTTTAAATTACCTTGAGACTTGTAGTTGCCAGGTATGCCTGTCTAAATAATTTCTTTAGTATATAGCTTCTTACTCTTGCTATATCTTTCTTCTTGCACATAGTCCTACACCTACATACGGTCATATGTGTGAAGTTGGTTTTGAAGTTTGTCACATAATGAAGTTGCAGAATGGACATGTTATCAAGTAAAATATTTCATAGTAGCAAAATCTGTATAGAAAATACAAAGCGTGCAGTAATAACACTCACTATGTAAGTTTATTCTTATGGTTAATACATATTATCAAGTGTACTCTTTGTTCCTATAACTAGTTGTATAAATAACATGGAAAAATTTCTACTTCATTTGTTCGAATTTGATTTTAAGTATGTGCCATTGTTTATTTAATGCGGCTTATTCATAGTATTTCCTTTGCGCAATTAAGTTTTGTTTTGCCTTTTCACAAGTTAATGTTTGAATGACGTGCTGTGTCTCTTACGTTCAATCATTGTTTGTTAAGCGGCGCAGCAGCGCGTTGGGCGTAGCGTGCATGCGCGAGTATGGCCACTGCAGACTACGTTAAAAGTGGGAAGAGGAGAGTGGGAAAATTCTTCCGGGTTGTATGGCCGGTCGTGAAAACCTTCATTTTATGATAAGAGTGGGAAAATGTTTACGACCCGCAACTCCCCTCGCGCTGCACCAAGCACAGTATGCCTGACTGTGTTGTTGTCGTTCATATTCACTGTTTCCCAAAAATGTATTTATATGTGTTTATAATTGTCATTTCGCTCTGAAAAGAGTAACAAAATTTTCGTGATAGATTTCAAAGATTCTTCATACTTATCTTGGAATATACTTAGTCTAACATTCATTATGAGATTCTACAATTTGTTTCAAAACTAATATGGATATTTTCCATATATCCTCGGAGTTTTTCGCGACGGCATACATGAATAAAACGTTTTAGGATTTTCAGTCGCGTCATTCCGAATAAAATCCTCGAAGCTCGAGAACGTTTTATTCATATTTTCCATATACTTAAGCGTAAAATATATATTGTGTCACATCCTAGAAGTGCTTACTCCACGAAGGCGGCGACATACGAAATCCACTGCCTAGCTGCGCGCCCGCAATTAACAAAATGCTGACCCTTCCAGGATTCGAACCTGGAATCTACTGATCCGTAATCAGACGCTTTATCCGTTGCACCACAGGCACTCCTGAAAGAAATGATATTGCGGAGACATGGCTTAGCCACAGCCTGGGGGATGTTTCCAGAATGAGATTTTCACTCTGCAGCGGAGTGTCCGCTGATATGAAACTTCCTGGCAAGTTTCGCAGGAGAGCTTCTGTAAAGTTTGGAAGGTAGGAGACGAGGTACTGGCAGAAGTAAAGCTGTGAGTAGCGGGCGTGAGTCGTGCTTCGGTAGCTCAGATGGTAGAGCACTTGCCCGCGAAAGGCAAAGGTCCCGAGTTCGAGTCTCGGTCGGGCACACAGTTTTAATCTGCCAGGAAGTTTCATATCAGCGCACACTCCGCTGCAGAGTGAAAATTTCATTCTGGAAACATCCCCCAGGCTGTAGCTAAGCCATGTCTCCGCATATCCTTTCTTTCAGGAGTGCTAGTTCTGCAAGTCTCGCAGGAGAGCTTCTGTAAAGTTTGAAAGGTGGGAGACGAGGTACTGGCAGAAGTAAAGCTGTGAGTACCGGGCGTGAGTCGTGCTTCGGTAGCTCAGATGGTAGAGCACTTGCCCGCGAAAGGCAAAGGTCCCGAGTTCGAGTCTCGGTCGGGCACACAGTTTTAATCTGCCAGGAAGTTTCTTAACTCTTAGTGTTTGAGAGATAATTAAACCAAATTTTGCACATGTTGTGATTTGGGTATTCGCTATAATCTGCAATCTTTTTGACAAATAATTTGGCCATTACGATGCTGCTTATTTTTACAACAAGTACTACAACATGAGGAACATTTCCTCAAAGATTACTGTACTTATCACTCTCACAATGTGATTCTTAGCTGTTAGATAAATAAATCTGTGTATGAGGTTTTTACGTAATTCTTAGAACTCTCACAATCAATTTTCAGATTTATGTGTATGATACAGAGCAAACTTTTGTTTCACAAAATTATAAATAAATTTGGCACTTACGCACTTTGAAAACTTTGTACCACAGAAAGTTGTGTTACAGTATTTAGAAAGCCTGTAGCAAATTTCGCCTTGTTATCTGCAATGGATCAGCAGAAATTGTTCCTTATACTCTGAAAAATATAAATTGTGGGAAATCCAAAAAAAGAAGAGTTTACCAAAATTTGAGCCGTAAACAAGTACTTTAATGTCGGCCTTAACCATACATTTGGTCTTCTTGGTTCTCATGTAGCTCTTTACTTCTAGTCTGAATATTCTGGCGTGCCTTTATGGCAATATCCTTCGTCGTCGTTTCAGGTATAACAGTACGCATATTATTAATCTTCTTCAATAGCTTGCTGAAACTCTTTATTTAAACATAAGTGACAACTTTTAGTCACTTTCTCAAAAACAATACCGCTATATTTAGGCATTTTAAATGCTAAGCCATTCCAAATGTTTACAGTTATTCATGCTTCTTGCAGTTACAGTAGAACAAGAAATGTTTATACTGGTACACCACAGACACTAACAGCAGGAAAAGACAACACATCTGAAACTAGCTCACTGCCTTTTATGATCTTCAGGAGCTTCTCTGACCGCAGAAAATATATAAACCATCGCAAATAATGACATAGTCATGTAGAAAACGGGGTCTTGCTCTACACTTTGGTTGAAAGAATACAAATGGCTTTTACTTCATTTTCAGTACGAAATAAATTTTGAAAATTGGAGATACCATTTCTAACATGCTACAGAAATAGTCAGTGCCAAAAAAATTTCAAGATTTTTGACCAATTTTACGTAACCCACTCCCCCTCCAAAAAAAGTCCTCTCACAACAGAGGACAGAACTCGAATGATTTCTATTTGATGAGAGGAATGTGGGGGAGGGGAGCTGAGAGTTCAGTTCACGTCAGACGACCTCCCTTCCCACCCTGCCCCTCCTTTGGCTGCCCTTGCCAGTTGCCAAGAACGATCTGCAGTAAAGCTGTAATTTCACACTAGCCTAAAAGTGCTTATTTATCCAGAGTCAGGGGTTTGAACTCGTTCTCCCACTGCCTCCCTAGTGACAGCACTACGGCGCTATGAACGGTGTCACGTTGAAGAGTATCATTTCCTGTTCTGCACTGTCGTGGAAAATAAAAATGGTGTCAGTGTTTTGATCCAGAGAACAAGCGCCAGAACCAAAAACGGAAGCACATGGATTCATGCGCATCGAAAATATCCAAAGCCGTGTGTGCCATCTCTGGAGAAGTCATGATGACCTTTTGTAAGACCCTGTTACATGTTGCTTTCTGGAACAAGGCACCACAATTAATGCACTGTGGCATGTGAACACTTTACAAGCATTGAAGTGCTCCTTTAATTCCAAACGGGCAGTAATGTTGACAGACAGCATCATTCGTTGCAGCTGAATGTCAATCGACATCCTGCCGAGGTATTTTCGACTCTGCTATAGCAGTTTCGCTTGGGAAGCTCTGACATTCATGTCTGTAAGTTTGCTTCAGACGAGGAGGTGCACGCCTGAGTACACTCATGGTTACAAAGGCACCTACAAATATTCTTCCATAAAGGCACTGACCATCTTGTCTCACCGTGGGACGCATGTATTAACAGTTATAGAGATTACTCTTGAAATAAGAAACAGTTTACTTAGGACCTTTTTTTCTGCATCTGGCTTGTTTTCACTCGAGTGCCACTTATAATATGCTCTTAAGGAAACAAGGTACAAAAAGTGTGTTCAATATTTACAAAATAGTTTGCAAACTAATTTAATAATGAGCAAGTAATATATACACAATAAGTCTCACAAGTTAATATGTTTGCTCCACAGATTTACATGCTTACTTTTTTTTTGCTTGACCAGCAGCAGGAAAGGAGCTACACTAACCAGCGTACATAGTATGCAAACAATGTAAACCGCGCGCGCGCGCACACACACACACACACACACACACACACACACACACACACACACACAACATCACTATATATAAAACACATAAATCCGCTCCAACACTCGGGTGAATAGTGTGAATACGGCAGGTTTCTAATCCTGTCCTCACAAATGACTCACTTGGTGTCATGATGTGACAGGCCAATTTTCATCTGCGATACCATATGTACTTTAGGTCTTCATGATAGAAAATTGACTTGGCTGATATGCGGAGGAGGAGGTCGAACCCTGCCAACGCCATCATGAAGGCACTTCAAGGAATTGACAATCGGAGAGTCATTAAGGCCGCACGCCCTTAGCCCGCCTCCAGGTGACACCTGTCTCTGTACATTATCGCCTGAAGACCTGCAAACTCCACAATCTGCGAACCATTCGCCTCATCTTTCATCAAGCCAATAACGTTATTGCTAGCCAGCTTTGTGCTTTATGCCATGATGATTATTTGCTGCATAACCAAACGTGTGGAATGCGTCAGAGTGGCAACTTACAACTTCATATGGATCGCAATCATTGACCCAAAAGTTGGAGCTATCTGTGTTCGTATAAAGCAATTTTCATTCAGAAAAATTACGTTTTAGTAACTCGTAAAGAAATTAGTACAATATAATTGATTGGATCTTAGAAAAGTTGAGTAGTTGCAAACAAACAGGTGATAGTTGTTTTTCGGTGCATTTATTCTAAATGATATGCTTTGGGCTCTGCCCATCATCAATATCCTTGTGTAAACAATATCATAAATAATTAGTTACCCTTTTTAAAAAACACCAGATGTTAAAAAGAAAGCGCAAAATCGAACTATGTCTCAGAACCAATACATACCATTTTACAACAAAAATAACTTTGACAACTTGTTCCTTACTCATACATTTACGAACCAAAAGATGCGACATATAATTTAAACTTGGAAAATTGGAATGTTGGTCGTGAGAAGGACAACGAAAAAATGCTACTTCAGTGGACTCACACTTGCTAGCTAAACCACGCGGCGAAAGAAGGCACCACCTTACAGCATTGCGGCTGCGCAGATGCCGATATGTTTACTAAAAATTAAAACAGTAACCAATAAAAACTAAAAGTACATCTTGTGTGCCTGCACACAGCCACATTAAAACACACACCGCTGTAGTACAAAGTACAAGAAAGTACATTACAAAATTGTAGAAAAAAATATTTTGTCTTGGGAAGACATTACTTGTCGAAGGTTACAAAAGGATTTGTTCAGATTTGACGTTACACTTCTTGACTTTTCTTCAGACTTAAAATCTTAAGACATTTGTCCTATCCTGCGGTTCGTTATTACGGTCATCCATATGTCAAAACGTTTACTGCCTGTTAAAACAGTAAAATACATCAACAAAAATACATGTAGTGAGCCTGCTCATAAGGACAGTAAAAGAAACGTCACTGTAGTGCATGGGTACGAGATTATACCTTTCAACACATTAAAATATTTAGTTATCTTAAAAGGATAATGTATCGAAGTAACAGAAAAATCTGTCTGATTCATTGATCAGAGTAGTACATTCCCTTGAAGGGAATGTGCATTTCAATGTTTAAATTTTTTTCTATTGAAAACATAACCTGTCATAATTACAAAAGTACTCCTTTTTAACTGCCGGTGTACTTCCTGTCTAAAGGTCAAACGTGGAAACCGAAGACATTTTCCTCCTGAACCACTGATGAACCTAACTCACGTAGTATTCACTAACCACTGAGGGGCACAAAAAAATGGTTCAGAAGGAAAATGTCTTCAGTTTCCACGTTTGACGTTTAGTAAGGAAGTGCACCTGTAACTCAAAACAAATCCTTTTGTAATTATGGCAGATTATGTTTTCAACAGAAAAAATTTAAACTTCTAAATGTAGAGTCCCTTCCCTGTGTACTACTCTGATCAGTGAATCAGATCAATTTTTCTATAACTTTGATAAATTATCCTTTTAAGATAAATAAATACACTGGTGTCCAAAATCAAACCAACAAACGGAAATTTTGCCAAGTTCCGTTTATTTTGCTACGAAACTGTATAAAGAGGTGACTGAAGTAGAAACAACGTAAAGAATGTAGAACATAAATAACTACTATATTCATAGTGGTAGACAAAATTGTTCTTCTTTTTCTCCATTTTAATGGATTTGCAGTCACATTCCGACAGCTGGTTAATGTGGTGTTAATATGGGTTGTGGCCACCTCTGGCAGCAACACAGGTCCGACAAATATGGGGCATGTTGTGAATGATGTCATCAATCTCATGTTGAGGTAATAACGCCCATTCTTCCAGCAGAGCTGTTCACAAGTCTTCGTGAGTAGTTGGTGGATGCTTATGTGATGCAGCCTGTTTCCCTAGTGCATCCCAAACGTGACCTTTGGGATTCAGATTGGGAAAGCGAGCAGGCCACGCCATGCGTGCAACATTTTCTGCTTCCAAGAAAACATCAACCACCCGTTCTCTATGATGTTGAACATTGTCGTCCATCAATACAAAGTATGGGTCCACACCATCAAGCAACAACCGCACGTAAGCCCCCAAGATCTATTCACGATAGCTAACAGCAGTTAAACGTTGCCAATTCATCTGCAAAATTTCATGAAGAGTTGTGCAAGTGGTCCCCATAATCCCTGCCCACACCATTAGGGAACCTCCTCGATACAGGTAGTATGCTGACGACTCCACTCTAGATGTTCCTTTCTGTGAAGACTCTTCAGAGGCACACATACAGCAGGTCTCCGACAGTAAAGGCCACTCTGCCGCTGCCTTGTGTCACCGTTTGTCTGGATATAATGCGTCCAGCGGATGCTGTGAGGTCAAGTGCCAGTTGCCGTGCATTACTAGGGCCATACGTCGTGCCCTTAGAACCAAATAAAACTCTTCTATTTCTGATATCACACATTGTCGGCCCTACCCTGGTTTCCGGGATACTGTTTCGGTCTCTATAAATTGTCGCCACATTCGAGAAACAACAGAACGACTCACATTAAGCCGTCGGGCCACATCAGTTTGTGACTGTCCTGCCTCCATTGTTCTTATGGTCCTCCACCGCAGAGAGTTTTATTTTATTAACACGTAAATTTCCGTAGGACCAAATTGAGGAGCAAATCTCCAAGGTCATCGAACGTGTCAGTACATGAAATTACAACATAAAAGTAATAAGAGATAAAAATAAAATGTTTATGAATCCGAAAAAAGTCAAGCCTTAAGTTTAAGTAAACGCAATCAACAATACAACAAGAATCAGCTTAATTTTTCAAGGAACTCCTCGACAGAATAGAAGGAGGAACCCATGAGGATACTCTTCAGTTTCGATTTGAAAGCACGTGGATTACTGCAAAGATTTTTGAATTCTAGTGGTAGTTTATTGAAAATGGATGCAGCGGTATACTGTACACCTTTCTGCACAAGAGTTAAGGAAGTCCGATCGAAAAGCATGTTTGATTTCTGCCGAATATTAACTGAGTGAAAGCTGCTTATTCTTGGGGACAAGCTAATATTGTTAACAAGAAATTACAGTAAGGAATATATATATATATATATATATATATATATATATATATATATATATATATATATATATATATTGAGAGTCCTGTGTCAAAATACCAAGACTCGTGAACAGGGGTCGAAAAGAGGTTCGTGAACCATCACTACTTATTGCCCGAACCATCCGTTTCTGAGCCAAAAATATCCTTTTAGTATGGGAAGAGTTACCCCAAAATATAATACCATACGACATAACCGAGTGAAAATAGGCAAAGCAGACTAATTTTCGTTTCGAACTATCACTCACTTCAGATACAGTTCGAATAGCAAAAATGGCAGTATTAAGTCTTTGAACAAGATCCCGAACTTGGGTTTTCCACGACAGTTTACTATCTATCTGTAGACCTAGAAATTTAAACTGTTCAGTTTCACTAATCATATACCCAGTCTGTGAAATTAAAACGTCAGTTTTTGTTGAATTGTGTATTAGAAACTGTAAAAACTGAGTCTTACTGTGATTTAGCGTTAGTTTATTTTCTACGCGTCATGAACTTGTGTCATGAACTACACATTTTGAAACCGAGCCAATGTTGCACACAACATCCTTTACTACCAAGCTAGTGTCATCAGCAGACAGAAATATTGTAGAGTTACCCGTAATACTAGAGGGCATATTATGCGATTGTGGATGTGAGACTACCCGGCAAACACTACCTCGTTGGCGTGGCTGTCCATTGACCGAAATGCCATCTTCCGTGCAGAACACCATTGTACGGACATCTGTTGACAGTGTGTATGATTATACATTTTTAATTTTGGACATCGGTGTATTTTACACTAGTGCCCATGTACTACACCAGTGTTTTTCAACCTTCTTCAATACGCAACCCCCTTCCAAGTAAAAATATTTTGGCGACCCCCAGAATCTTAACAAAAGTATGTCAGCGATTTCAAAGGCAACTTATTTAATTTTCTTTCTATTGATACTATACTGATCTACAAATCAAGTGCAATGTGAAAAGAGGTCGCAGTGCTCTGCGGTCAGAGATATAATTATATTCTTTGCCGCGGTAGAGGCATAGGGTGAGCAGGGGTTAGCGTGGGCACAGTCGCGGGTTTTCGTTCGCTACAATCTGTCGTCCGAGTACGCCAGCAAGTACGGACGTGATTATTGTCTTCTCGCTTCGCTCTAAGCGAGTATAAAATGGACAAGTTTCAGAGTTAATGTTAAACAAGGAATTACGTAATTTTAATAAAAAATAAATACCATTTTCCATAAGCCTATGTTTTTGTATTACAGAACCCCTAATTTTGAGATATACAGCAGGATGGTAATTTCATTCACTATCATTCAGTTTCAACAGAAGATATCATCTCTTTTTAATTAATTGCGAGAATATTAGTTTATATTTTTACCAATGATGGTACTACTTTTTTGTAAGATATTTTTCAACTCTTTTATAAAGCACTATAAAAAAAACAATGATTCACTTTACGGCAATCACCACAATTAACTACACGAAAGAAATGATAAATTAACCAGGTGACCAGCACCGACGATTTTCTGGGAATCCCGATGAAACCACAGAACTAGGAAAAGAGAAAAAAAACGTCAACATGCCGTGTGTGCATTAAAGTCTGATTAGAGCTCAGGCATTCTAGATCCGCTCGGTAGAAATTGCTTTACTTCTTGCCTTGTCTCACTGCTGCCAATCCTAGCGATCTACTGATTGGTTCGAAGCTTGTTACTGAAATGCAGTCTAGTAACCGTGGTGCCAAATCTTGCACGTGAGCTGTGTGCGTGTTGTTGCAGCCATTTTGTATCACATCGCATTTGAACGTGAGCATCTTTTAAATTTGCCTTCATTAATTGTTCTCGTTACGTGTGATCGGCACGTAAACTAAGTTGTCAGTAATACACAAGACGCTGCCACTGCATCGCCGTTCCAGCCCGAAAGTTGATGTGGTCCTTTCCCTCTCCCTGCAAACCTCTCGGAGGTAAATAATATCTGGGCAAGACTTAGTGACTCTCGCTGCCCTAGTTCCATTCCGCAGAAGTGGGAAGAGATCGATAGACATCGTGTTGCTTCTCATTGCTGCAAGTGGTTGACTATTTGAACTCTTCAACGGGTTTAAATTAAATTCGTATTCATTATTATAAATAAGTACCAGATCTGAACGCAAGCGAATTTCCAAGGTGCTTTCACAAAAACTTGTCACTTCCGTGTGACATTTATACCACAGCAGATGATTGTCATGAAGCATACGTTTCCAGCCATGCTGCAACTGCTTTCTCCTGCGACCGCGACCCCCCTGAGCAAGGCTTTGCGACCCGGCAGGGGTCGCGACCCACAGGTTGAAAAACACTGTTTTGCACTGATGCTTCTTTTATTCTGCTTGAGAGCGGCCACACTACATGTATTTTTGTTGTTTTATTTTACTGTTTTCGCGCGTATTAAACATCTTGCATATGGATGACCATAATAATAAACCACAGGATGGGACAAATGTCTTAGGATTTTATGTTTGACGAATGGTCAAGAAGTGTAATTGCAAATCGAAACAAATCCTTTTGTAATTTTCGTTAAGTCATGTCTTTCCAAGACAAAATATTTCTTCTACAATTTTGGAATGTAGTTTCTTGTACTTTGTATTGCTGCGATGTGTGTCTTTATGTATAATGTATAATACGGGCACACATGTACTTTTGTTTGTTATTGGTTACTGTTTTAATTTTTAGTAAACATATCGGCTTTTGCACAGCCGCAGTGCAGTAAGGTGTTGCCTTCTTCCACCGCTTGGTTTACCTACCAAGTTCGAGCGCACTGAAGCAGCAGCTTTCCGTAGTCCTTCTCACTACCAAAATTTCCATTTTCCAAGTTTACATTATATGTCACATCTTTTGGTTCGTAAATGTAGTCTATGAGTAATGAACAAGCTGCCAAAGTTATTTTTGTTATAAAATGATAGCTATTGGTTCTGAGACGTAGTTCGATTTTGCGCTTTCTTGTCAACATTTGATATTTTAAAAAAGGTGTAACTAATTATTTGTTGTATTGTTTACAACAGGAAATCTGATGACGGGCGGAGCCCGAAACATGTCATTTGGAATAAATACACCAAAAAACAACTATTACCTGTTTGTTTGCGACTACTCAGATTTTCTAGAATCCAGTCAATTATAGTAATAATAATAGTCACATACTTCTACCGACAGTTTCAGGCTCTGACATACATGTAATGGGTACATATGGAGTTCAGATAGGTCAAATATACACTTACCTACATAAACAAGTTTCATGAACTCCATGGAAACCTTTGCCATCTCCAGAGCCTAGAGTACTGTATTAAAAATTGTGGCTCATTTAAAATTGGACCTAGTGACATATTTTCTCACACCTTAACGCCCATCCCATCAAGTTATTAAATGAAACTGTGGTGGTTTCTTAAATTTTCCACACTTTTGCAGAAAATTGTATTATTCATTAATTTATAAAATTCTTCTCCGAATGGTCATATCTCGCAAGCTGTCTTTTCTATGTTTATGTCAATGTAGTCCTTCAACCAGGGCTGCGACTTGAACGACAAAGCGTATAGAGTTGTTACCCAATCTCGAGACATGTGTAAGTTCTGAGCACAGTGTACCGCCGAAGCGCTGGCATGGTGTATGTTTCCACACTTAGACTGCAGAATCGTTCCAAAATGTTTGCAAGTAGGTGTACATCTATATCCATAGAAAGACTTCCATACTCCCCTAAATTAGAGCTGCTGAATTCGTGCCAAACACGATATGCCCATACATGATATGGTGGCAATCGTCTCTATGCAGCCTTTGAACTTTATTAGCTAACGACCACCCGCAAATATAGCAATCGACTGCTTTTTCGCACAATGATCTGTCTTCCTGCATGTCGGTCATAGGAATGATGCAATAAATCACATTAACTTTCACTGCACATTCTTCAAGCTCAGAGAGCAATCATCCGGCAATGCTCGTATTATACAATCAATACACCGCCACAAATTGTATGTATCGTTCTGTGAGGATACCTCATCATTAGTGTATTTCATGTCATGAATAAATTTCATGTCTGACTATAACATATTACAGAGGGAATGGGAAAGGAAAGAATTCAAACACAAAAATACTGTAGGTATAAAATTCACTATATTCCAAAGAAAAGTTAGATGCAGACTTGGTTGACTATGCACATTTACAGGGTGACAATTATGAAATAAAATCGTCATAACTTCTGAACGGTTTGCTTTAAGACGTTCCAAACTGCACGGTTGGTCGTGGGACTTGATGGGAATTAGTATGCGTCTGGTTTGGCTTAGCCCACTTTCATTTGGATGGGTTCGTCAATAAGTAAAATTGGCGCATTTGTGAGACTGAGAATCTGCATTTCGCGATAGAGAAGTCTCTTCACCCTCAGTGGGTGACTGTGTAGTGTGCAATGTCCAGTCACGGAATAATCGGTGCGATATTCCTTGATGGCACGGTGACTATTGAACGGTAAGTGAGGGATTTGGAAGATGATTTCATCCCCATTACCCAAAGTGACCCTGATTTCGACAAGATGTGATTGATGCTAGATAGAGCTTGACCCCATCGAAGCAGAAGAGTGTCTGATGTCCTGGAGGAGCACTTTGGGGACCGCATTCTTGGTCTGGAATACCCAGAGGTCACTGGCGTGGGTCTCGATTGGCCGCCATATTCTCCGGATCTGAACACATGCGAATCCTTTTTGTGGGGCTGTATTAAAGACAAGGTGTACAGCAACAACCCCAAAACCATTGCCGAACTGAAAACAGCCATTCAGGAGGTCATCGACAGCATCAATTTTCCGACTCTTCAGCGGGTCATGCAGAATTTCGCTATTTATCTGCGCCACATCATCGTCAATGATGGCAGGCATATCGAACATATCATAATCTAAATCCGAATATTTGTAGTGGCGTTTACATGTTCAATACAGTGTGCGTACGTCGTAGTTTCTGACTAAGTTCCGTTTTTTATGTAGTTCAGTAATTGTTACCCTGTACATACAACAAGGAATATACAGTGTTTAAATTTTACAGTTTTAAACATGGCTGCGTTGTCAGCGATCGATACAAGGTAACAATAAAACAATTGCAGCCCTCGGTCGCGGAAATTAAGTGTTTTTGACTTAGCTTTCGGCGACCGAGGGCTGCAGTTGTTTTACTTTTAAATTTTACATTTTTTTTCACTACAAACATACTCTCACTGCGCGATACTTTATGAATAGTAACTGACGGTTTTTACACACACTTTTCTACTAGGCAAAAACGTTAGTTCATGTCACTGTTATCGAAATCAGCTGTGTCCATGATTGATCACGCGAACACTGCGACTGTTGAGAAAGTAGGTTTCATATTCGTGATAGCTGAGAATACTGATGGTAGATGTATCTTGCAATCCTTCAGATAGACTCCAAATTTTGTGTTTATGCATCTTCCGCTCAAGATTAGGTGTTGTGCTCCCACTGACAATCTTTCAGTTCGTATTGTCCTTCCGCCATCATCCAGAGGCTTCAAGTTCTGCATCATGGAAATATAAGAATTTCTGTTTTCTTGACCTGAACGTTTTGTGCTAGTTTTCTCCTCTGGCATAAACCGCAGACAGATTTTTTGTACTCATTATTAGGCACAGCTCGATAAGGCTCGGAAACTGACAATGTCTCCATTAAGTGATGGTAAGAGATAATGTAAACATTGTATTTAACGTTCTGGAGGGCTTCCACATCTTGTGGGTAGTGGCCGCTATTAAACATGAATAAAATATATTAATGTGACAGTGACGGCTAACTACCACTACTGCCGAATCAAAAGCGATATTGTAAATAGCTTGTATTTATTGTAAATTATCTCACGATAGAAATGAGATCATATTGAACAAATCATGAATGAAAACAAATTAAACAAATTGTACACTGCTCTTAGATATACTACACTGGTAAGATTGGCTCTCAGCTCTTAATGTTAAGTTGATGCGAAGTTAGATTTAATTATGCCCCTGGGTAAGCAAATGGTAAATGCGATCTGACTGCATTCCTATAATCTCAATGTTAAGTTGATGCGAAGTTAGATTTAATTATGCCCCTGGATAAGCAAATAGTAAATGTGATCTGACTGCGTTCCTATAATCTTTTTTGTGTCTGAAATAATACACACTTCGGACACCACCACCAAGAAACAACCAAACAAAATGCAAAAAGACAAATAACCAATAACGAATCGTAAGCAAAACTGCACAGATGCTCAATGGATGGCAAGAACATGATCCAACAACTATTTCGGAACTTTACTGCCGCTGCTGCAAGTTTTACAATACCGTCTACCAGCGTGCTGGCTCCGTTGATACTGCTGGGGCGACGACTGCAGCTGTGTAGTCGCTGAATTAAGATAAGTCTCTCAAATATCTTGAGCAGAATAAACTACTCAGAAACTACTTATACCACAAGCCCTATATTTCCTCTAAATGGTATACAAAGCTTTCAAGTCTGGCTCAACAACCTTAAAGGTGCAGCCCAGTGTGTCTTGTACTAACGTGCAATACCGGTATGATAGATCTGTGCACTGGTTGACTACGTTCAATGGTGACTGCCAGCCTATAAGACGGAATCAACTGCAATTTTACTAGTAGTCAATGCAATGCCTATCGTGGACGCCGATGTCCTACTGTAGCTGCAGACTCCAGATCATACACAGCACAGTCTTCAGAATCTAAGTCCCTATCTCAGAGCTACCGAACTTGGCGACTGTCCGCTTTCACGGCACAAGACACTCTCCCCCTGCCTCGCTCTGCCCGATCTCTTGCGACAATCTTGCCGCCAAACTCTAATCAGCCAATCCCGACGCTGCGAAGGCCTCCCACATCTCCCTCACGGAGTGATATAATTTCTCCACCTATCCAAAAATTACTCTGTTCAAACAGCGGGCGTTGATCCTCGGCGTTTCCCGCACTTTCTTATGAACTGCCCAATCAGAGCTCAGCCCATTTGCCGCTAAAACAGCGCGCGACCGGGCGGCGCCAGCGCGTACGCTGGACGCTCTCTTGTCTGCTCGACATTTCCCCTCTCTCTCTCACCTGGCACCCAGCGGCGTTCCTTTTGATGATTGCAGGTCAGTGGCCGCATCCCCTGGGACCCCCAGCCCCTGCACAATGCTCTTCCGGCGCTCGCCGGCCTTCGCCTCCCCGGCTGCGCCCGACCACTCCTCGCCTCCACTGGCAAATTTTCTTTCCTTGCACCTACAGCATGCAACTAAATATTATCATTACCAAAGCCCGTATTATTTCAAACATGTGTTTAATCATCATGTATCTCTCTTTCTAATCACCTAATAAGACTAATTAACCATTATACGGGTTTATTTACTTCAAACATGCAGAATAATCTGCGAAATGAACGTCACAAATGAAAGCAACCTTTCAGTTCCTTTACATGCTGATTCACAGTGTTTGTTGAGGATGATGCCAATAAAGTAGAGAATTAATATACATTACAATATTCACTCATTTACTTCATGCAAAATTATGGTTTCTTTATTAATAGAATTGTAGAATTGTGCGTAATTATAAATATTACTACTAGTGGAATCCATTCTCGTTTTTCGACGGAATCACTGTAGCGTCATGAAATTTGTTCCATATTTATTAGCAGCATTCCTCAGTGAAGAACCAACTATTACTTCATTTGCTGTTTCGATGTATGTTTCTTTAGGCACTGTGCGTCTATTTGTCTTCTTTTCGGTACACCAGATGTTATATTCACAAACATTCGTGTCAGTCCTCGGTATTTTGCAGTCCTTCAGATGAGTCAGGCAGCAATCGCTGGCCTAGACAGGACAGCAACAGGGAAACAATCGATTTTGCGACATTTTACGAGTTCCTAATCAGCGGCGAATTATATAAGTTCATTTGTGTGATTTGGTAGTTTAGCTTTTGAATTTCTGTGTGTTAATTATATATGTAATAGACGCATTTCTTGCGTTTTCGTTTGTGTTGGAAAGTAAACGATATTGTGACATTTTACAAGTTCCTAACCAGGAACGAATTATTTAGGCTCAACTGTGTGCTTTGATAGTTTAAGATTTCAATCTCTGCATTTTAATCTAATTTACTGGACACATTTCTTGCACTTCCGTCGATGTCTACAGTAGAGTTCCGGAAGCGCGTATCGATTGTCGTTTGTTTGCCTGTGTAGTGTAATTTTCGATTATCTTTAGTATGGATAGGGATTGTGATGGCTGTGTGCGGATGCGAGCTGAGTTAGTGACACTTCACTCTCAGCTCCAGGCTGTGTTGGCTTCAAGTACTCAGCTTGAGGCTGCAGTGGATGAGCATCACTGTTGTGCACTGGCTGTTGGGATCCAACCGCCGATCGGTCCGCATGGTAGCCCGCCCAGTTACTGCTCGCATTGAGGTTGACACCTCACCATGGTCGAGAGAGAGGTCGCCTCGAGGCGTGGCAGGCTGCAAAGACTTCCCAGGAAATAGAGTACATCAAGAAAGCCCAAAGTAGACCAGCACGTTTTGTATTATCGAGAAATAGGGAAGAGAGTGTCACAGACATGATACCGCATTTGGGGTGGACATCATTAAAACAAAGGCGTTTCTCGCTGCGGTGGGATCATCTCACGAAATTTCGATCACTAACTTTCTCCCCCAAATGCGAAAATATTTCGTTGACGCCGACCTACATAGAGAGAAACGATCATCATAATAAAATAAGGGAAATCAGAGCTCGCACGGAAAAATATAGGTGTTCATTTCTTCCATGCATTGTTGGAGAGCGGGGTAACAGAAAATTATTGTGAAGGTGGCAGGCACTTAAGAATGATCAGCAGAGTAATCATGTAAATGTAGACGTAGACTACCAGCAACTGCGGGCATGTAAAACTACTTAATCAGTGAGTCAACACTTTCACAATCTCCAAGCATGTTACATATCATCTACTTGACAAAATGCATATGTGCTTTTCTCAGACAAATTGAGACTTGCAAAACAGTTTGTTGGCGAGCTGGTACTTTCTGCTGCCTGATAGACATATGTGTAATATTATGAAAAAGGAGGCAAGGCCGACACAAGCACAATTTTTTTAGTGTGGCTTGCCTACATCAGGGGAAAGTATACGTTCACGGGGAAACCAAGTATACGTTCACGGACAAACGTATTGTTCTTTTTTGATTGACAGGTCCTTAACCTATTGTTCTGATAAGAGGATTATGACCCTATAGGGATAATCCTTCCTTTTGATTGACAGGTCCTTAACCTATTGTTCCCCCTCCCATCCCCTTTCTCCTCCTCCTCCTCCTCCCCCATACCTCTGGGAACTCCCGTCACCGATACAAGAACACTTTTGGTATCAGTTCGATTGATAATTAATTAAATTTATGTCCATCTCTGGTAGCTGAGTAGACAGCGTGACAGACTGTCATACCTAATGGCCCGGGTTCAATTCCCGGCTGGGTCAGAGATTTTCTCCACTCAGAGACTGGGTGTTGTGTTGTCCTTATCATCATCATTTCACCTCCATCGACATGCAAGTCGCCAAAGTAGCGTCAACTCGAAAGACTTGGCACCAGTTGAGCGGTCTACCTGACGGGAGGCACACGCCACACAGCATTTTTATGTAATTAAATTTATCAATTAATTAACCTCCGCCTCTGGGAAACCCACTAGCCCTCCTCCTCCGCTCCCCCACCCGGAAATTGGCGGGAAAAAGACTTAAGTTGACTGGACATTTGGAGAGAAATCGATTACAGTGTATGGAATATTGTTTAAAAATTTAAACAATGTGTGGAATATTGTTTATTTAAGCAATTAATGGGTTACAAGACTGTGTATGGTTCAAATGGCTCTGAGCACTATGGGACTTAACATCTGAGGTCATCAGTCCCCTAGACTGAGAACTACTTAAACCTAACTAACCTAAGAACATCACACACATCCATGCCCGAGGCAGGATTCGAAACTGCGACCGTTGCGGTCGCGCGGTTCCAGATTGAAGCGCTCGGCCACACCGTCTGGCAGACTGTGTATGAAAATAGTTTATTTATTTAAAGAAATTGGTGGGAAATTGATTGCAGCATAGCCGAGCGGTTCTAGGCCCTTCAGTCCGGAACCACACAGCTGCTATGGTCGCAGGTTCGAATCCTGCCTTGGGCATGGATGTGTGTGATGTCCTTAGGCTAGTTAGGTTTAAGTGGCTCTCAGTCTAGGGGACTGATGACCTCAGATGTTAAGTCCCATAGTGCTTAGAGCCATTTGAACCATTTTTGATTGCAGTATATGGAATATTGTTTAAACAATTTAGACAATATGTGGAATATTGTTCACAATAAATAATTTAAACAATATAGTTTACTTATTTATGTAACGAATTTGGTGGGAAGTGGATTGTAGTGTATGGAATATCGTTTAAACATTATAGACAATGTGTGAAATATTATTTATTTAAACAATTTACGGGTTATGAGGCTATGTATGGAATATAATGATTTTATTTATGTAGAGAATGTGGCGTGAAATCGATTGCAGTGTACGGAATATCGCTTAAACAATTTAGACAATATGTGGAATATTGATTATTTAAACAGTTTACAGGATATAAGGTGACATATGGGATATTTAAACAGTTGCGATGTTTTTTCATTCTAATCACATAAGGAAACATGTATTTACACTGTCACAAACCGCATAAACATATCTGAAAAACTTCTTCTGTCGTGCCACGCACGCAGTCTGTCCAGAGTCGGGACACACCGGAGTGATTCTGGAAACGCCAGCGGGCTCGCCGCACCGCTCTCGGCTGTCGGCTGCTGTCTCAAGTGGTCTGTATGGGTGAACCAAACTGTCAGATACCAGCGCACACTAGAGATGCCTTCCTTCCAAAGCAAATAGCTGATTGGGAATCGATCCTGAAGTACTGCTGAAAGTTAAAAAATGATTAATCTCTGTTCGCATGATTGTAATATAGGAAATGTAAGGTGGACACAGTAGCTATTTCACTCGGACGTAAATTGACGATGTTACAAAATAGTAGCAGGCTAACTCGAAATATCTAAATACGCTTTAAAAAAATAAAAAAATAAAAAAAGAATTGTTACATAGAGAGAGAGAGAGCTGCAGTTTGCTTTGCAGATGACATGGGAACTAGATGGGATATTTCATTCCGCCGTGGGCTCTAAACTGCCCCAGCCCTCCTGGCGCACTGCCTTGTGGTTCATTTCACGAACTGCTTCTGGAATTATTAAATCTGACGCGGAGTATCACATCTTGAAGGTGTCACAAATGTCGCTCCACAAGATGCGCCACAGGGAATATTACTTAAATCGTTAATATAGCGTTTAAACAATTTGCTTCGCACAGTTTAAAACTACTCTAAATAAAAGAAGATTACACTGCACAGTAGCTCGCATGCATAAACATCAGTGTTATGTTTTTGATACGAAATTTCATTAAATAATCCAAACCTATTACTATCTGAAGCCACGATTAGAAACGGTGATGTATGAAATGATAGTTGGTATTTCAAATTTCGACGTGAATGTATACCATCATGGTTATAAAGTTCCCGACCACTACAGGTCTGCTAAGTATATTTTCTTTTTTAAAGCGCTATATAATTCCTAAGTTGACTGGTTCAGTCCACTACACCAGGACAAAGAAGGAGGGAGGAAAGGGTCTACCACGTGATGGGATAGTAGCAACAACAACAACAACAACAACAACAGATACCTATGCAAGACAGAGTCCACTGCTATGTAATGAGCCGCGCTTAACACGACACACACTTAAACCGCTATCTAATCATAGCAATAAGTTGTCCTGGCTAGATGTCAGAGATCGCTGTCGATCGGGAATTTGGCTTTTTGACTAGGTTTTTGAAACTCTCTAGAAATCCTAAATTGGTACCCTCCACTACATTCGGAAGAAGGAAGGGTCTACTGCGTGGTAAGATAGAGATAACAGCAATACCGCTGCAATACAGAGTCCACTGCAATGTATTAAGACGCACTAAACAATACACACTTAAACCACGATCCAGTCCACAGCAGTAGCCGTCATGGCTAGATGTTGGAGATCACATCCTGCGTGCTCGTGTGCCGATGTCCACCGTAGAGCGCCGCCGGCTCCAACGCTCAGAGGTCGGCGAAAACTACAGTCGCGGCCGTAACCGCAGTCTTGAACGTGTGTGTATGCCAGAGTGCACCATCCCCGACCATGGAGGGCGTCAGAGGATGCGTCCATATTGAATCTTCCCTCATGGAACACACACAAGTCCGCTTCTGTCGCACTCCGGCAGCACAATGGTCACGACGCCAGCCCTCGCTGACATCGGCAAGATCAGACAGGGTGGCACATTCTTTGTTCCTGTCACAGGCTGAGATAACCGGCACTTTCGATCGCTAAAGTCTAGTGACCGCCTTGCAGCCAGCCGCAGTGCACTGCGAAACAAGCAGCTGCAGCTTGGACGTATACAGTAGTTCTAAACAATCCCCCCCCCCCCCCCCAACATAGACCCACCAGTTTTACCCAAGTCATTTTCGAAGACATAATAAATTGAAGCATACACGCTTTTTCACATTGCTGAAGTGTCATTTCTTGTTGTGACAATCCTGTAATATTATGGCGTAGGCTACATTTCCTCTAAGTATTTTCCCATCAATTACGAAAAAAATTTTTCTTATCATTTACATCACGCATCACTGAACTACAATCCTATAGAACACCTTTGTGATGTTTTGGAACGTCAACTTCGCCCCAGGCCTCACCGACCAACGTCGATACCTCTTTTAAGTGCAGGACTCCATGAAGAATGGGCTGCCATTCCTCAAGAACTGGCTGAACGTATGCCTGCGAGAGTGGAAGCTGTCATCAAGGCTAAGGGTTGGTCAACACCGTATTAAATTCCAGCATTACCGATGGAGGGCGCCGCGAACTTGGAAGTCATTTTCAGTCAGGTGTCCGGATACTTTTGATCACATAGTGTACTTCTGTTAGATCCTTAGGAGACAGCTTTCAATGATTACAACCATTGGTGAATAATAATAGTGCCACTCTCATATCTTGAAAAGAGTCACGTTTCTCGAACTTATCTGCTACAGCAAAAATTCTAGCACTGTTTTTTAGGCAGCCTCTCTGCTTCTTATTGCTCCTCAGTCTCTGCCCATGCCCTCCTTGCAGCATTGTCCACGTGATCATTCCAGTTTAAGTTGGAAGTGTATGGAAGTCAGACAGCACTTTATCTAAGATCTTCTGCATCCCATGGAGAAACAGGATGAGCTGAGTTAATGGAACAGGGCCATCTTTTTTGCCCACTCGATGGAAATAGGTGCGTGTTGTTGTAGCTCCACCAACTGTGTACGTTGTGTTAGGCCAGCACCAAACGAAGCTTTCTCTCTCCTGCAACACATTGTAGTAGGAAAGACAGTAGGAACATTTACAGTGTTGTTTCTTATCAGGAATATCAGGAAGACTCCACATCATATGGGGCCGGCCGGAGTGGCCGTGCGGTTCTAGGCGCTGCAGTCTGGAACCGAGCGACCGCTACGGTCACAGGTTCGAATCCTGCCTCGGGCATGGATGTGTGTGATGTCCTTAGGTTAGTTAGGTTTAATTAGTTCTGAGTTCTAGGCGACTGATGACCTCAGAAGTTAAGTCGCATAGTGCTCAGAGCCATTTTTGAACCACATCATATGGGTGCTGGAAGAAGAATGCGGGTTTCGCTACTGCATTGTGATGTATTTTCAAACTACATACAGGTACTGCAGTTCAAAGGAGATCTGCATCCCTCAGGGTGGATTCATGCCTCTCACTCACGTATTCTCTCTAGCATCGTTATTTTTTACCATCCAACAGAGATAAAAACTACAGACTATGAAAGCTCCGCTAACTTCATCCGATGAATAACTCAACGTAATGCGAAACAAATACTGTGTGTGTGATGGCATCAAACATTAAGTGGCGATTTACACTGTGTGACGTCCAGCTTTTTGTGAGAGCCAATAGATCGAGATGTGTTAATGTTGGTTTTGCACCTGACGCAGACCTCGAAGTCAAGGTGGAAAAAAATAATTGCGGTGTATGTAGCTGTAGTCATACACTGTTTGGATGTGTTACAGCAGAAAAAAAACAATGTATCAAACAACAACACAGGGACCCTCTCTGGCGTCTGACAGTCTGTGGTATATGGTCCTCCTATGGTACAGGTGATGAAACTTCGCACTGTCCTGTAGAAGCGACTTTGATCACTGGTAATCTGCTCCAATGAACCAATACATGTATGTTTAATAGGATCGTTACATAATGTTCGATGCCAGCACACACACGACATTTGTTTGCGATATACAGGGTGAGTCACGTAACATTACCGCTGGATATATTTCGTAAACCACATCAAATACTGACGAATCGATTCATCAGACCGAACGTGAGGAGAGGGGCTAGTGTAATTGTTTAATACAAACCATAAAAAAATGCACGGACGTATGTTTTTTAACACAAACCTACGTTTTTTCAAATGGAACCCCATTAGTTTTGTTAGCACATCTGAACATATAAACAAATACGTAATCAGTGCCGTTTGTTGCATTGTAAAATGTTAATTACATCCGGAGATATTGTAACCTAAAGTTGACGCTTGAGTACCACTCCTCCGCTGTTCGATCGTGTGTATCGAAGAGCACCGAATTACGTAGGGATCCAAAGGGAACGGTGATGAACCTTAGGTACAGAAGAGACTGGAATAGCACATTACGTCCACATGCTAAAACCTTCTTAGTGGTCTTTATCACTGACGCACATGTACATTACCATGAGGGGTGAGGTATACTTACACACGTGGTTTCCGTTTTCAATTACGGAGTGGAATAGAGTGTGTCCCGACATGTCAGGCCAATAGATGTTCAATTTTGTGGCCATCATTTGCTGCACACAATTGCAATCTCTGGCGTAATGAATGTCGTACACGCCGCAGTACATCTGGTGTAATGTCGCCGCAGGCTGCCACAATACGTTGTTTCATATCCTCTGGTGTTGTAGGCACATCACAGTACACACGGTACATGATGGCCACCACATCGAACATCTATTGGCCTGACATGTCGGGACTCACTCTATTCCACTCCGTAATTGAAAACGGAAACCACGTGTGTACGCGTACCTCACACCTCATGGTAATGTACATGTGCGTCAGTGAAAAAGACCAATAAAAAGGTGTTAGCATGTGGACGTAATGTGCTGTTCCAGTCTCTTTTGTACCTAAGGTCCATCACCGTTCCCTTTGGATCCCTACGTAATTCGGTGCTCTCTGATACATACGATCGAACAGCGGAGGAGTGGTACTCAAGCGTCAGCTTTAGCTTACAATATCTCGGGATGTAATTAACATTTTACAATGCAACAAACGGCACCGATTACGTATTTGTTTATATGTTCAGATGTGCTAACAAAACTAACGTGGTTCCATTTAAAAAAAACGTAGGTTTGTGTTAAAAAACATACTTCCGTGCATTTTTGTATGGTTTGTATTAAACAATTACACTAGCCCCTCTCCTCACGGTCGGTCTGTGGAATCGGTTCGTCAGTATTTGAAGTGGTTTACGAAATATATTCAGCGGTAACGTTAGGTGACTCACCCTGTATATATCGAGTTCTCTGTTGGATGAAGTTAGCAGAGCTTTTATAGTTTGAAGTTTTTTTTCTGTTGGATGGTAAAAATTATGAAGATGGAGAGAATGTTTGGGTGGCAGACATGAATGCACCCTGAGGGATGCAGATCTCCTTCAGACTGCAGTACCTGTATGTAGTTCGGAAACACATCATGCCAAAATTCTTATCCATCTTCCAGCTCCCATATGATGTGGAGTCTTCCTAATTTTCCTGATAAAAAACACCACTGTAACTTTTTGTACTGTCTTTCCTACTACATCGTGTTGCAGGAGAGAGAAAGCTTCATTTGGTGCCGGCCTTACACATTGTTCACAGTTGTCAGAGCTACAACAACGTGCACCCGTTTCCATCAAGTGGGCAAAAAAGATGGCCCTGTTCCATTTACTCAGCTCATCCTGTTGCTCCATGGAGTGTAGAAGATCTTAGATCTAGCTCTGTCTCACTTTCCTTCACTTCCAACTTAAACTGGGATGATCACGTGCACGAAGCTGCAGGGAGGGCTCGACAGAGACTGAGGAGCAGTTACAAGATGCTGAGGCACTTTCTAAAATATCGCACTAGAATTTATCTGTACCAGATAAGTTTGAAAAAGGTGACTCTTTTCAAGATATGAGAGTGGCACTAATATTATTCACCAGTGGCTGTAATCATTAAAATATGTCTCCATAGGGTCCAACACAGGTATGTGGTTGAAGGGATAGCCCTGATTACAAATCGCCGACAGCGTAACGCTGTAAGTGATGCTTGTGTGTGCGTGTAGAACCAAGACTGCTTTTTATACAAGGGGATGGTAACATAGTCCTTGTGATCGTGTTTTTAACAGCGCAGTCCTTATGCATCATGTATGTTGCTGGCGGTAGAATCCGTTTGTGGTCAGATTCAGAAGTCGCTTCTCAATGGTGTTCCTTGGAAATAACATCATCTTCCCTCCAAGGATTCCCATCTCCATTGACACTAGGTTTGTCCGAATCGCTTAAGGTGTCATTGAGTTATTAGTTAGTAAAGATCTTCAAATCCAAAATATTTGACTCTTAATAACTTTTAAACTAATTCTCTTAGTGAGGATTCATCTTTATTCTCAGACTCGTCTATTCAGTTGGTTCAACCACGGCAGCTACCCTCTGCAGTTCATGCAGACAGTCGAGTTTTCCTCACCTCGTGTTCAGAACATCAGGATAGCTGACCTACAGTCAGGATTTCTCATGCCTTGAGCTCCACCAATCATCTCGCATCTAAGACGCCGCAGCAATACTCGTCCGGCAAAGCGTGGCTGTCACAATGCCTGGTGACCTGATACCGACTCCGCTGTCAGTGTTATGACAGGACTCATGTGCAGGGCCACATCTGTTGTTGAAGATTTTTCATAGGCATTTTCAGAGGATGAATCGTCTCAATACGCATCTTGGGCAGTCTTCTGTGTGCGTTGTAAATTTTTTCTTGAGAGTAAACTATTCTGTCTGTAAATCAATATCACGCCGTTTCGAAATTCAAACAATATCTTCTGCTTTTGCGTCATGAAGTGCTTATGGCATTAGCTGTGATATACATCAATTTTCTGTCTTTCATAGCAAACCTTTACTAATGCCTATGAGAGCTACTAATTACGGCCATAAGGAAAAGTACAATGCATGTGAGAACCAACAGTGTTACAAATACTTAAAAAGAACATGATATACACTTTCTCGCACTTTAACTGGTAAACTTTGTAAGAGTTTGTTAAATCCATAGCACTGGGCCCACAATGCATTTACTTGCGGCATCAACAATGAATAATTTTTGTTTCTCACGTTAAGCATGTTTTGGACATTGAACGTACTATAGAAAAGTACAGGCAAAAGTCTCGCTCAATGAAAGTTTCAGTCTGATGTTAATCCATTAGTTTTTGATGTAACAGCATTAAATACAGACACTATACTTGTGCTTTGACTGAAAAGATCTGTTGTAGACATGAGATATATGAAAGGGAACATACAGCAAAAGATGAGCTGTAAAAACACAAATGTGAAGTGTCAAGAGTGTGCCGAGAATACCAGATTTCAGGTATTACCACTCACCAGGACAATGCAGTGGCTGATGGTCTTCACTTAACGACCGAGAGCGTGGCGTTTGCGTAGAGTTATCAGTGCTAACAGACAAGCAGCACTGAGTGAAATAACCGCAGAAATCTATGTGGGACGTACGAGTAATGTACCCGTCAGGAACGTGTGGCGAAATGTGGAGTAAATGGGTTATAGCATCAGACGACCGACGCGTATGTCTTTGACAACAGCAAGACATCACCTGCAGCGCGTCTCCTGGGCTCGTGACCATATCGGTTACATCTTAGCCGACTGGAAACCGTGGCCTCGTCAGATGATTGCCCATTTCAGTTAGTAAGAGCTGGTGGTAGGGTTCGTGTATGGTGCAGACCTCACGAAACCATTTATCCATGTTGTTAACAAGGCACTGTACAAGCTGGTGGTGGCTCAATAATGGTTTGGGCTCTGTTTAAATGTGGTGACTCCATAATGGTGTAGGCTCTGTTTATATGGAATGGACTGGGTCCTCTGGTCCAACTGAAACGACCATTGACTGGAAATGGCTATGTTTGACACCATTTGCAATCATTTTTGGACTTCATGTCTCCAGGCACAATTGTTTGCTACTGGTTTGAAAAATATTCTGGACAAGCGAATGATTTGGCTGACCAGATTGCCCAACACGAACCCCTTCTCACATTTATGGGTCATAATCGATAGGTCAGTTGGTCCTGCACCGGCAACACTTTGCAATTATGGTCGGCTATAGAGGCAGCATGGCTCAGTATTCCTGCAGGGGACTTCCAATGACATGTTAAGTCAAACTTCCTGGCAGATTAAGGAGACATGTTAAGTCTTTGCCATGTCGAATTGCTGCAATACGCCTGGCAAAAGGAGTTCCGACACGATATTAGGAGGTATCCCATGACTTTTGTCACCTCAGTTTATTAAGGCCACTTGTAGTGAAATCAACAATGTTGCTAATGAATGAATTGTGTGAAGATCTCGTAGCTTACAGTAATTAGAAGCTGGCTGTGGTCAAACTCGGAATTCTATGTATGATTTTTGTTGCCTTTTGACAAGTAGTCTGTGTGTTGAAACTTTATTGTTTATCATCCCTACATATGGTAAATTAAAATCCCCCTCCTCGTTTTTCTGTCAGTATCCCAGGATCCGTTGTAGGCATTTTAATACGGTTTTCACAAATAGATTGTTTTACGAGGAACGTTTGTTGGGCGAGGTCGTAGCCGTAAGGCCACCTGAACGCAGCGGCAAGCTGGTACAAGCTACCGCTAAGGAGGCCAGTGCTAGATAGTACCGAATTCCTGAGCGATGTGAACAGATTTCTTTATTAACGTTTAAGTGGTGTGAAGAAAATGCGGGAAAAAGTCAAGGTACTTAGTGCGACCTGTGCGATGTCAGAGTAGGTTCAATTGTTTGGACGTCTTTTCTGAAGACATTTTTCTAGAGTGTAGCCTTGTATGGAAGTGAACCATGTACGATAAGCAGCTCAGATAAGGAGTGAATAAAAACTCTGAATCGTGGTGTTATAGCAGAATGCTGAAAATTAGATGGGTAGATCGAATAACAGATGAGGAGGTACTGAATCGAATAGAGGAAAGAGAAATTTATGGCACAACTTCACCAAAAGCAGTGACTGGTTGATGGCACACGTCCTGAGACATCAAGGAATTGACAGTTTGGTAATGGAACAAAATGTGGGGGAATGAAAAGTGTAGAGGGAGGCGTAGGCCTCAACACTGTTTCAAATGGATGTAGGTTGCAGTAGTTATGCAGCAATGTAGAGGCTTGCACAGGATAGGCTAGCATGCAGAGCTATATCAAACCAGTCTTTGAACTGAAGACCACCAAAATAACGGTACCATAACTCATGATACCATCCACATTGTCACCCCCACCAAGTAGTTCCAAGAACAAGGACCACCCTGCCTGAATGATTTCATTACATTAGCTTCCTTCAGAGTTTTGCTCGTGGAAGGAGTGAAGGACAACCATCTATTGATGATGAAGTCATTAGAGACGCATCAAATCACTAACTGGAAAAAGATGGAACAGGGAAGATGCAATAACCTGTGGTGTCGTCCGTAGCATAAAGTCTCATGAAAAAGTTGGTACCTCATGACGGCACCACAAGTTAAGATGCTCACTGCCAGAAACAGCAATGAATCGTAGACGTCGGCGTAGACACGGCCCCCAGTGTTTCTTTATGACCGAACCCAGTGCCGCTCACCTGTCTATTTGTAATTCTCCAGTTCCATGCAATCAGTGACCACTTGTAATCATTAGTAACAATGTCAGTATCATTATAGCACATATCCAGCTGCGTCCGAATAGGAAGCTATATGAATTTTATATCTAATTAAAGACAACTGTACTCCGAGTGAACATATAGTTCTACAGTAAACAAAGTGCCTAATATTATAATGCCAGTGACAGCATCAAACACATATCATCTGTGTGGACAACAATTGTCACAAAATTACGTATTTATCATGCCCAAATTTTAACTTTTTTTTGAGTCGTCAGTCTCCTCACTGTTTTGATCTGACCCATCACGAAATCCTCTCCTGCGCCAACCTCTTCATCTCAGGGTAGCACTTACACCCTGCTCCTCAATTATTTGCTGGTTGTATTTCAATCTCTGACGTGGACGTTGTTAACGCAGCATTTTTTCTATTTTTCCCCTGTGCCAACCTTTTCATTTCAGAGTAGCAATTACAACCTGCCTCCTCCATAAGTGCTGGGTGTATTCAAATCTGTGTTTTCCCCTACAGTTTTTATCCTCTACAACTCCCTCTAGTACCATGAAAGTTACTGCGTGATGTCTTAACAAATGTCCTACAATCTTGTTCCTTCTCCTTGTTAGTGTTTTCCATATATTCCATTCCTCGGCGAATCACCCGAGAACCTCCTCAATCCTTACCTTCGGCGTGTTGTCAGACTTGTTTGATTATGACTACAGTTTTGTAGTGCTCTTATACAGCTCACGCTAGCGTCACGTGTTTGTAGGTTCTGTAATAATTTCCTAGGACCATCCCATAGGTGTCAGTTTTACATGCGCCTTCCCTACCTCTAACTCACCGTGTTTGTTCTAATTATAGAGCTAGAGTTTCTCTAGCTGTTTAACGTTGTGCCATACACGAGAATTTTACCATTCATCTTGTACTCAGTTTTTATGCACTCTGTCTTGCATTCATCACGATTCGAGTACGACTACCAGTCACAACATCAAGCAGATATATTTGCTAAGTCTTTCCGCATATCCCTATACTAATTTCTTGATGATACTCTCGTGTCGACAATACTGTCCTCAGGAAAAAAGCTTGGAGCGCTCTTGACCTGCTGAGATAAATCGTTTGGGTATCTTGAGAACAGTTGCTGTTCCATTACACTTACTAAGATCTATCATCAATTGAAGACATGACGTCTGTAAATGAGTCTGCTATCATATTTGGCACTTTATTTATAAATGTACGTCTTTCTTTCATACAATAGTTTCTAGTTTACAATCTTTTACACCATTTATTTGCATACTGAATATGGATTTTATTTCCACATACTATATTTTATTTAGGTTTTGTTGTTGGACACACAGTTTGCTATATGAAAGCATTTACTTAATTACAATGCATCCTGTATTTTAAACTACTGAATTTATGATACCGATCACTTACATACCGCAGCACTAGTTCCCTCTGCTAGCTATAGTTAGTTCTAATTACAGGACGCCTCACAACCATTAGAAGCACTGGTTACGTACCCATGTGTACAGATCGACGATGTAACGTGATTATGGTGATTTATGGATGTTAGTCGGGAACAGGAAGGTCATTAACACCCTTGCGTGAATGATATGGGGACGAACGTGGTGAAAATCTATTTGAAAATAACAATAAATCGGAAGACCAAGTTGCATTCTCCCACAAGAATTGAAAGTTAACCACCGTAAAGTGAGCATCAGAAAAGCCCTTCTTAAAATCCCGACGAAACAGTGCAGAATAACTAGATAAAATCAAGAATAAAGTACGAGCAAAAACGCGCTTAAAAAGTGGACAGCTGACTGTGTCTGGGCGACTACTTACAAATAATGGGTGACTGACTCACTCTGTGAGACATTAAAATCTCACACCCAATATATTGGGAAGAACTCTGCACATCACACAAAGTCTTTCAAGACGAACCACACTCGCCTCATTATCGGTTCAAATAGAGGGCAAGTCCTGTGGGCGACCGAGATAAACCCTCAGGTCGTCATATAAAAGAATTTCAGTTAAAATACGTCGTACTATAGCTGTATCCGACATCTGTGACATACTGGGGGCCCCTCGACGCATAAGAGGAAGCCGTGTGTCAGTGGACAATGTCCCACTCTAAGCCATGTAAGGACTACTTCTTCCGACCGTCGCTGTTGGAATGAGCGAAGCCACGTTTGCACCGAAGTTTTTACGGAACACAGTTTACTATTCCTCCCTTCCAGCCGCTGGGCCTCCCACCAACACATGGACTTTTGGGTCAACTACGAGATCGTAGCCTGCAAGATGACTGAAAAGCGAGCAGGGAGTGGAAGGGAGCGAGCCTTCTTTGCAGCGGCATTAGGGAGTTCGTTTCGCCGAATCCCCGTGTGACCTAGAACCCAGCAGAAAATTATTTCCTTGGCCAGCCTTTGCAACAAAAGTAGATCGTCTAACACTTCTTGCATCATCCGGCTTGCTGGGTACATCTGACTAATAGAAGGAAGGGCACTTTGAGAATCTGAAGAGATGAGGAATTTCCTGTCATGGCGCCGTCTCACCTGCTCCATTGTCCTCAGGATAGCAAACAATTCCACGTAATAAAATGAAAATTGCTCTGAGAGCCCTATCCCGAGGACAGTGTTGGCGAACACAACAGAGAAACCAATAAAATCTCCCTGGTTAGACCCATTCGTGTAAACATTTCTACATATCTGTATGATGTAATGTATACATATCCCTGGTATATATAGGCTTAGACGTGTTGTCTTTCCACGTATTCCAAGGTTTTCTGTTAAACCACCTCAGCCACCTGAACTTAATTTTTGTCTCATTAGATTTTTTTTTGAACAGATTTGATAATGCCATATGCCGAAACCAGTCATTGTTAATTGTATAGCATATGTGATCAGGATGCAAATTTATAAGTAAGGCCTATCAGTCAAAGATTTTTTGATTCAGTGATGTTGTTGTGGTCTTCAGTCCTGAGACTGGTTTGATACAGCTCTCCACGCTACTCTATCCTGTGCAAGCTTCTTCATCTCCCAGTACGTACTGCAGCCTACATCCTTCTGAATCTGCTTAGTGTATTCATCTCTTGGTCTCCCTCCACGATTTTTACCCTCCACGCTGCCCTCCAATACTAAATTTGTGATCCGTTGATGCCTCAGAACATGCCCTACCAACCGATCCCTTCTTCTAGTCAAGTTGTGCCACAAACTCCTCTTCTCCCCAATCCTATTCAGTACCTCCTCATTAGTTATGTGATCTACCCATCTAATCTTCAGCATTCTTCTGTAGCACCACATTTCGAAAGCTTCTATTCTCTTCTTGTCCAAACTAGTTATCGTCCACGTTTCACTTCCATACATGGCTACACTCCATACATATACTTTCAGAAACGACTTCCTGGCCCTTAAATCTATACTAGGTGTTAACAAATTTCTCTTCTTCAGAAACAATTTCCTTGCCATTGCCAGTCTACATTTTATATCCTCTTTACTTTGACCATCATCAGCTTTTTTGCTCCCCAAATAGCAAAACTCCTTTACTACTTTAAGTGTCTCATTTCCTAATCTAATTCCCTCAGCATCACCCGACTTAATTCGACTACATTCCATTATCCTCGTTTTACTTTTGTTGATGTTTATCTTATATCCTCGTTTCAAGACACTGTCCATTCCGTTCAACTGTTCTTCCAAGTCCTTTGCTGTCTCTGACAGAATTACAATGTCATCGGCGAACCTCAAAGTTTTTATTTCTTCTCCATGGATTTTAACCCTACTCCGAATTTTTCTTTTGTTTCCTTTACTGCTTGCTCAATATACAGATTGAACAACATTGGGGAGAGGCTATAACCCTGTCTTACTCCCTTCCCAACCACTGCTTCACTTTCATGCCCCTCGACTCTTATAACTGCCATCTGGTTTCCGTACAAATTGTAAATAGCCTTTCGCTCCCTGTATTTTACTCCTGCCACCTTCAGAATTTGAAAGAGAGTATCCCAGTTAACACTGTCAAAAGCTTTCTCTAAGTCTACAAATGCTAGAAACGTAGGTTTGCCTTTTCTTAATCTAGCTTCTAAAATAAGTCGTAGGGTCAGTATTGCCTTACGTGTTCCCATATTTCTACGGAATCCAAACTGATCTTCCCCAAGGTCGGCTACTACCTGTTTTTCCATTCGTCTGCAAAGAATTCGCGTTAGTATTTTGCAGCCGTGACTTATTAAACTGACAGTTCGGTAATTTTCACATCTGTCAACGCCTGCTTTCTTTGGGATTGGAATTATTATATTCGTCTTGAAGTCAGAGGGTATTTCGCCTGTCTCATACATTTTGCTCACCAGATGGTAGAGTTTTGTCAGGACTGGCTCTCCCAAGGCTGTCAGTAGTTCTAATGGAATGCTGTCTACTCCTGGGGTCTTGTTTCGACTTAGGTCTTTAAGTGCTCTGTCAAACTCTTCACGTAGTATCATATCTCCCATTTCATCTTCATCTGCATCCTCTTCCATTTCCATAATATTGTCCTCAACTACATCGCCCTTGTATAGACCCTCTATATACTCCTTCCACCTTTCTGCTTTCCCTTCTTTGCTTAGAACTGGGTTTCCATCAAAGCTCTTGATACTCATGCAAGTGGTTCTCCTTTCTCCAAAAGTCTCTTTAATTTTCCTGTAGGCAGTATCTATCATACCCCTAATGAGATAAGCCTCTACATCCTTACATTTGTCCTCTATCCATGCCTGCTTAGCCATTTTGCACTTCCTGTTGATCCCATTTTTGAGACGTTTGTATTCCTTTTTGCCTGCTTCATTTACTGCATTTTTATATTTTCTCCTTTCGTCAATTAAATTCAATATGTCTTCTGTCACCCAAGGATTTCTATTAGCCCTCGTCTTTTTACCTACTTGATCCTCTGTTGCCTTCACTACTTCATCCCTCAAAGCTACCCATTCTTCTTCTACTGTATTTCTTTCCCCCATTATTGTCAATTGTTCCCTTATGCTCTCCCTGAAACTCTGTACAACCTCTGGTTTAGTCAGTTTATCCAGGTCACATCTCCTTAAATTCCAACCTTTTTGCAGTTTCTTCAGTTTTAATCTACAGTTCATAACCAATAGATTGTGGTCAGAGTCCACATCTGCCCCTGGAAATGTCTTACAATTTAAAACCTGGTTCAGTGATATACTTGAGAAAATATTTCATACGACCATGCAATGGTTATCAGTCAACAACGAGGGACAGTACTTCACGCTCCTCGGAGAGCAATGGAGGCAGAATGCACTTGTTCACGTATGTCTGCTTTGCACAGTGCGGGCGAGAAGTCCCCGTACCCCTGTAACTCCTGTTTAATATCAAATGTTATTATGCATGTTCGTAGCTATGTAACTTCTTATCAGTTGTTGGAATTCATGTTTACATGTTTTCGCAGTCGCAGTCACAGTCGAGTTTTAATTTGCAGCCATGGGAGATGTGGGCGATCATAGTTACTCTACTGAGGAGCGCTTAATGACAGGTGTGCGTGTGCACGGACGTCAACAGGGCAGACAATGAGACAGATTATGGAAGCATTCCAGGAAAGACTTAATAAGGATCTGCCGCGAAAGGCAACACTTGTGGATTGGGAAAGACATGATTTTGCTTTGGCAGTGTTAAAGACAGGCCACAGAGCGCATGGAAGAAGACGCGAGCAGAAACATGTGCCGGAGTCGGAGTCTCTGCTTTGACTGAACGATCTCCCAAGAAGTCGACACGTAAACGTGCGTCGGAGCTTGGAATACCGAGGACAACAATGCGAGAGCACATGAAAAAATATCTTAAGGTCAGAACTTTGTGATCGATGTTCATAAAAGAGTTACGGATACAGAACGGAATGAGCGCGTTTTGGCATGACGTGCTTTGTTAACTCTATTTCCAAATGCCGTGAACCGTTCCTAGGTTATGTTTTCAGATTAATGCGACATTTAGCGCAGCTCACGTGCTAAAACTATAGTCCTTTGGGTCACAGGGAATACTCCTTTCACAGTCGAGCTAGAAAGGAACCCACCTTACGTAAAGATGTGGGCAGCGATAACATCACAATATCTGCTTGGACCGTACTGTTTTGAAGGGACTGTGAACGGCGCAAATTATTTACACATGCTACAAACAAGGTTAATAGCTCAGCTTGAGGAAAGGGGCCTCACAGGACGCATATGTTTGCAGCAAGTCGGAGCGCCTCCGCACTGCGCTCTTGCAACGACATGTGTGTGAACTAAGACGGCTGTGTTTCACTCCAGTTGTGTATCACGAACCCGCGCTGATTCTTTGAAACAAGCGTCTTTTCCTAGAGGTATGTCACTGTGTGCAAGCTTAGAATGTATCGCTACATGCAGCAGCAATAGACCTATTCGTCTTTAATGCTTCCCTCTTTTTGTAAACAGGTGAGTCGTGCGCTCTTCTACATCCATACATGACTGTTTACCGTACGACCCTGGTTCGGGTTCGATTCCCGGCTGGGTCGGAGATTTTTTCCGTTCCGGGGCTGGGTGTTGTGTTGTCATTATCATCATCCTTTCATCCCCATCGACACGCACGTCGCCGAAGTGGTGTCAACTCGGAAGACTTGCGCCAGGTGAACGGTCTACTCGACGGGAGGCCCTAGCCACACGGCATTTTCATTTCCATGTCTATTTACTGACCGAGAAGTTAACAACGTTCATGGGCATGGACAGGAACATATTCAAAGTAAAATCTAATAGAAATTCAATTAGAGCCTGTAATCAAAGCCACTTTGAGCAATTTCGATTATTGATGTGATGTTTAAAGCTTTCCCGGCCTACTGATTGTCCCATAAAAATACAGGAGAACTGCCGGATATCAGTAACGTCTTGGTGCGACGGAAGAGTGATGGCACACTTGGTCACTCGGTGCACAGAAAGCCCACTCATAAAGACCTGTATCTACAAGCTACTAGTTGCCACCATCCAGCACAAACAATGGCTGTTCTCAAAACGTTGATCCACCGTGCCCATACTATCTCTGACGCCGACAGTCTTGAAGCGGAACTGGAACACCTGCAAAAAGTATTTCTGAAGAATGGCTTTTCACCTAGACAAGTGAACAGAGTGATGCAGACCCACAAACGAAGGAACAAGGAAGAGGAAGAGGTCTTCAGGTCGACTGCTTATCTACCATTTATTGGGAATATTTCTTCACAGATAGGCAGAATATTGAGAAAGTATCAAGTGAAAGTCATCTTTCGGCCTCCTTCCAAAATTTCATCACTGGTGGGATCCGTTAAAGACGACCTGGGCCTGCGTAAATCAGGTGTTTACAAAATTCCGTGTGAATGCGACAAATCATATATAGGGCAAACAACACGAACTGTGATGGAGCGCATTGTGGAACACCAACGGCATACTCGCCTTCTCCAACCCACCAAGTCCGCAATCGCCGAACATTGTATTTCCACAGACCATTCCATGAATTACAACGACACAAAAATTTTGCCCCATACATCAAACTTTTGGAGCTCTATTATCAATGAATCTGTGGAAATAAGATTGTCTGACAACGAGACTCTCATCAATCGAGATAGCGGTTATCAGCTAAACTCTGCTTGGAATCGTGTTATAGAGAAACTTCGTAGTCGACGTAGCTATTTGCATAAAGATGAAAATCGACCTGATATCGATACGCCAAGCTTTCACAGTGGAGGGCGCGAGGCGCAGCGCACGGAGCTGTTATGAATGCGCACGCTGAGCAGCGAATGCGCAATGACACCTCAGTACGGCTTTAAATAGCGGAGCTCAAAGCGTACTCGCCAGTACTACTCCAGTGGCACTCACCTGAAGATGGCCAGAAGACACTGCGCCGAAATATCGTGGCAGGACGTTACTAATATCCGGCAGTTCTCCCGTGTTTTTATGGAACAATTTCGATCATTTTTTGTATCGGGAGCGATCATTTTAATATAACTTACTTGTGAGTTTGTGCGGCGGTCAAAAGGTGGTACGGTAATTGGATCTTCACTTGCGATGTATTCTTAAGTGCAGAATTTTATTTTCCAACGCTCTGTGTGATATAACGTACATCCATTTCTCATATTAAGGTGGTGTTGTGGCAGCGGGTCGCCTATGTGATTATGCACTAAGGGCCATTAAAATTGCTACACCAAGAAGAAATGCAGATGATAAACGAGTATTCATTGAACAAATATATTATACTAGAACTGACATCTGATTACATTTTACGCAGTTTGGGTGCATAAATCCTGAGAAATCTGTACCCAGAACAACCACCTCTGGCCGTAATAACGGCCTTGATACGCCTGAACATTGAGTCAAACAGAGCTTGAATGGCATGTACAGGTACAGCTGCCCATGCAGCTTCAACACGATACCACAGTTCATCAAGAGTAGTGTCGTCAATGCGAACAACAGGTGACCGAGACGTGAAACCAATCACGCCGGGTGATACGCCAGTATGGCGATGACTAATACATGCTTCCAATGTGCGTTCACCGCGATGTCGCCAAGCACAGATGCGATCATCATGATGCTGTAAACAGAACCTGGA
Source organism: Schistocerca piceifrons (assembly GCF_021461385.2). Lineage (NCBI taxonomy): Eukaryota > Metazoa > Arthropoda > Insecta > Orthoptera > Acrididae > Schistocerca > Schistocerca piceifrons. The sequence continues at coordinate 777,222,373 of NC_060138.1, forward strand.
TTTATCCGAAAAAATGACGTTTTGCCATTCGTGCACCCAGGTTCGTCGTTGAGTACACCATCGCAGTCGCTCCTGTCTGTGATGCAGCGTCAAGGGTAACCGCAGCCATGGTCTCCGAGCTGATAGTCCATGTTGCTGCAAACGTCGTCGAACTGTTCGTGCAGATGGTTGTTGTCTTGCAAACGTCCCCGACTCAGGGATCGAGACGTGGCTGCACGATCCGTTACAGCCATGCGGATAAGATGCCTGTCATCTCGACTGCTAGTGATACGAGACCGTTGGGATCCAGCACGGCGTTCCGTATTACCCTCCTGAACCCACCGATTCCATATTCTGCTAAGAGTCATTGGATCTCGACGAACGCGAGCAGCAATGTCGCGATACGATAAACCGTAATCGCGATAGGCTACAATCCGACGTTTATCAAAGTCGGAAACGTGATGGTACGCATTTCTCCTCCTTACACGAGGCATCACAACAACGTGTCACCAGGCAACGCCGGTAAACTGCTCTTTGTGTATGAGAAATCGGTTGGAAACTTTCCTCATGTCAGCACGTTGTAGGTGAATGCTATGAAAAGCTAATCATTTGAATATCACAGCATCTTCTTCCTGTCGGTTAAATTTCGCGTCTATAGCACGTCATCTTCGTCGTGTAGCAATTTTAATGGCCAGTAGTGTATATAAATAAGTGGCATGTCTATGAGACCAAATATAATCAGCTGTGGTAAGAATGTCACTAATTAGGAAACAAAAGAAAAGTGTGAACCTCGTGACTGCGCAAGGATGGAAAGTGGAGCCCCAAATGCGATTATTCTATCATACACTGAAAATTCAGGAAGCTGAGTGACATAACAGAAACGGGAATTTCAGGTGTCGAGTCTGGAGCGGCAGCGGAAAAAGCACGACAATGAAAGCGCTCACTCACCGCGGGGCCATTCCGACTGTGAGAACCCGGTCGAGACGCGCTGCTCCTCTGCATACCGAACCGCACTCTGCACGGTCGAGGAACATCTCTGCTCCCAGACGTTCTCACAAGCACTTCGTGGCTTTTCCTTGGCGGAGTGCAGCAGGATACAATGTGTGGTAAAAGGTACGAAAAATTTCTTGCGAGTTACAACATATTACCACCAAACTTATGAATGATTTCACCCGAGCTTTTTGGATGAACTTATTAACAGATCTCGTCGAGAATTCGATGTTTTCTTGGACTGTAGGGACAACTACATGACGTGGAAATTTTCTTTTGCACAGGTAAGACGATACTTAAGGACGTTTACTTCATGTACATAAACGCACAAGGTATAAAACAGCACTGCATTGGCGGAGCTGTCGTTTAAATTCAGGTGATTCATTTGAAAAGATCTCCGACGTGATTATGGCCGCACGACGGGAATTACTAGACATTGAACACGGAATGCTAATTGGACCTAGACGTATGTGACATTCCATTTCGGAAATCGTTAGGGAATTCAATATTCCAAAATACACAGCGTCAAGAGTGTACCGAGAAAACAGAATTTCAGGTGTTTTCGCTCACCACGGACAGTGCAGCAGCCGACGGCCTTCACTTAAACGACCGAGGGCAGCGGCGTTTGTGTAGAGTTGTCAGTGCTAACAGCCAAGCAACATTGCGTGAAATAACCGCAGAAATCAATGTGCGACGTACGACGAACTATCCATTAGGACGGTGGGACGGAATTTGGAGTTAATGTCCTATGGCAGCAGACGACCGACGCGACTGCCTTTTCTAACAGCAAATGGTCCAAATGGCTGTGAGCACTATGGGACTTAACTTATGAGGTCATCAGTCCCCTAGAACTTAGAACTACTTAAACCTAACTAACCTAAGGACATCACACACATCCATGTCCGAGGCAGGATTCGAACCTGCGACCAGAGCGGTCGCCCGGTTCCGGACTGTATCGCCTAGAACCGCTCGGCCACCCCGGCCGGCTGCTAACAGCACATCGCGTGCAACGCCTCTCCTGGACCCTAGACGACTGGAAAACCATGGCCTGGTCAGATGAGTCCAGATTTCAGTTGGTACGAGCTGATGGTAGGGTTCGAGTGTGGCGCAGATCCTATGAAGCCAAGTTATCAAAAGAGAATGTGTAAAGTGGCGGTGATTCCTTAATGGTCCGGGCTGTCTTTACATGGAATTGACTGGTTCCGATGGTCCAATTTAACCGAGCATTGCCTGGAAATGATTATATTCGGCTACGTGGAGATCATTTATTCCCAAACGACTATGCAATTCTTATGAATGACTATGTGCCATGCCAGTGGACAACAACTGTTCGCAATTGTCTGAAGAAATTCCTGGACAATCCAAGAGAATGATTTGACCATCCATATCACCCGACATGAATACCATCGAACATTTATGGGATATAATCGGGAGGTCAGTTCGTGCACAACATCCTGTACCGACAGCGTTTTCGCAATTGTGGACTGGCTATATTTCTGCAGGGGCTTCCAACGACTTGTTGGGTCCAAGCCATATAGTATTGCTGCATTACGCCGGGCAAGAGGAGGTCCGATACGACATTAAGAAGTATCGTATGACTTTTATCACCTCATGTATGCTGGACGCAAGGGCGCCCACACCCGAAGGCAAGGTGTTGGTGGAGGCGGGGAGGGGGGGGGGGGGATCGACACCCATCCCCAGTTCTCAGGGAAAGGAAAAAAATATAGTTAGTCACGTGTTTTTATTGCAAGAAAATAATTTAAAAGTTGGCGTTACGCAGATTTTTTACAGTGTCAAAACCGAAGTTTTTAAAGCCTACCTAAAAGTCGTCGTTCATCTTGTGAAATAATAAATAACATGTGTGACTAGGACCTCCCGTCGGGTACATAGTTCGCCTGGTGCAAGTCTTTCGATTTGACGCCACTTCGGTGGCTTGCGCGACGATGGGGGCGAAATGATGATAATTAGGACAACACAACACCCAGGCCCTGAGCGGAGAAAATCTCCGAGCCAACTGGGAATCGAACCCCTTAGGATTGACATTCTGTCGCGCTGACCACTCAGCTACCGGGACTGTGACATGAAAAAAATACTCCATACTTTCAGGTCTAGCCCACAGTCCCGTCACAAACTATCATATGGGCGCTCTTGTCTTGCCGTAAAAGAACAACAATCTTCAAGGGATCACAGACTGTGTTTTGAGGAACAAAACGGGAGTGCGAACCCCTGTTCGAAAACGTCACACAATGACGATACAGAGCGTCGGCGTCGTAGCGATTAACTCCGGCCTCTAGACCATCCAGAAACAATCTTGAGTTTGTGTGTTGACGGATCGCAAGCGGAACACTGAACAAATGGTCTGACAGCAGCTCGCCGACGTAGTGACGGCTGCGGAAATTGCCTGCCGCGTGCTCCCGCGAAGCCTGCAAAGCGCGTGACGGGAAACGAACGCCGTTCACGCAGTTTCGACACGCCGGTACAATTCTCTACTCTGCAGTCCCTCAGAGGGTGTGGAGATCTCTTCTGAACAGCACATTGCAAGGCATCCCAGATATGCTCACTAATGTTCATGTCTGGAGCGTTCAGTGGCCAGCGGAAGCTATTAAATGCAGAAGAGTGTTCCTGGAGCCACACTGTAGCAATTCTGGACGTGTGGGGTGTCGCATTGTCCTGCTGGAATTGCCCAAGTCTGTCGGAATGCACAATGGACATGAATGGATGCAGGTGATCAAACAGGATGCTTACATACATGTCACCTATCAGAGTCGTATCTAGACATATCAGGGCCCCATATCACTCCAACTGCACACGCACCGCACCATTGCAGAGCCTCCACCAGCTTGAACAGTCCCCTCCTGACGTGCAGGGTCCATAGGTTCATGAGGATATCTCCGTACCTTTACACGTCCATCCACCCAATACAATATGAAACGAGAGTCGTTCGACTGGACAGCAACTGCCCCGTGTCCCTCGCCCAGGCAAGGCGTAAAGCTTTGTGTCGTGGTCATCAAAAGTTTCATTGAATGGTTTGCACACTGATACTAGTTGATGGTCCAGCATTGAAATCTGCAGGAATTTGCGCTACTGTTATGTGGAACGTTTCTCTTCAGTAGTCATTGGTCCCATTCTTGCAGGATCTTTTCTGCCACAGGGACATGGGAGATTCATGTTTTACCAGATTACTGATATTCACAGTACACTCGCAAAATGGTCATATGGGAAAATCCCCACTTCGTCACTACCTCGGAGATGCTGTGTCCCATCACTTGTGCGCTGCCTATAACATCACGTTCAAACTCACTTAAATCTTGATAACCTGCCATTGTAGCAGAAGTAACCAATCTGTGCCAGACACTTGTTGTCTTATATAGATAACATAGACTGGGCGTGACAGAAGTAACCAATCTGTGCCAGACACTTGTTGTCTTATATAGATAACATAGACTGGACGTGACGTCATTAGTAGTAGGGCAAAGGGAGTGTGACCTCACATTGCTTTGTAACCAAATTTATTCAAGCTGGCGGATCCAAAATGGCGACGATAGATGAAGCTACATCACAATGATGTCACAGTGGGAAATTCAAAATTTGTCGGGAAAATATGTCAATTGAGCCACTTCCACTAACCTAACGCCCTCTCCACCCTTCCCCCTCACGTAACCTCCCCATGAAAATAGTGGGAAAATTTTAGCGGGAAAAAAGGTCACTTTGGCTACCACCACTAACCTAAAAAAACGCTGGGAAAACTTCGGTGGGAAAATAAATCAGTTGTGATACCTCAACTAACATAATTCATCCAACCACCACTTCTTCCTTGGAATTAGCGAAAAAAGGACTTAGTCTGTGCTGGGCTGCTGGCTAGGAGAGATGTAAGTCTTTATTTTGCATGAACTGTTTATTTAAACAATTTGAGTTGTCATAGGCAGTAGCTCCATCCAGTGTGTTCACTATGAGGTCCAAAATCCAACTGACCTAGTACACAGTACCGCCACCAGAGGGTGCTGTCTGTCGTCCCTCCCCCTCTCCACTAATACAAGATGATGGTCTGGGGAAAAAGTGAAGGGAAAAGGACTCAGTCTGTGTCCAGATGCTGGACTTCAAATTTCAGTGGGAAGCTGGAACAATTTATTCAAGGGGTGGACTTCACATAGTTTCTTTATTATACTGATACTACACACTCGCCCTGACATGCCTGGGGTCACAATACACAGCGTACAGACTGCAAACTGTTCGTAAACTACCGAAATAATGCAGTAAACTGATCTATAGACAAGCAAAAAATTCGTAAATTGTCAAAATAACGCATGTAAATGCTCTGAAAAAACGTTCACTGATTGTAAACTGTCGATATAACGCATTCCACAGCCTACTGACCTGCAAATTACTCGTAAACTACCGAAATAATGCAGTACACTTATGTAGAGACACAGAAACAACTCGTAAATTGTCTAAATAACGCATGTAAAACGCTGTGCAAACATGCTCGCTAATTGTAAACTGTCGAAATAATGCATTGCACAGACACATTCACTATGCATAAAACCGTAAAAAAATAATACATGTATAATGCTCTGGAAACACACTCAGAACTCTTAAACAGCCAAAAATAGTGCAGTGCACAAATACTAATTGCATGTAAAAACGCTTTCGAACAGTCGTTAAGAAATTCAACCATGACGTATCAGCGAACTGTTGCCTACAGAGATCCAAAGCTTGCACGCTGGGGTGGCACGCGCACACAGGTCCCACATGCAAGACACGTCTGGCTGTGCACGTGTTTACCATTGGTGGCGCGGTGACACATATCATTTGTACCTGCAGGTCCAGCGAGACGTTTGCCTAGCGACTCACCCTTGGAAGTGTAGCTAAAAGGTTGTCATTGTTATACTGACGTCCCATTTTTATGTAAATAGCAGCCAGTTCTCCCTTTGGACACGCTATGGAAATCTTTTCGCAAAAATATCCCAGAATAGCACAGGATGCATTCTTCCTTGCGAACCTAATGGGACAGCTCGTCAGTCACGTGTTACCCTTCCCAAAAATCGTAACGTCCTGCTTTCAACACACATCTCAGAAAAAGTAAATGTTAGCTCATGTTCTAACCGCTAAAAGCCTTCACAATGTCTGTGCATGGTTGCGAAAACACTGTTAATCATGAGAGCATTCTTGTTGTTAGGAAAGAGAGAACTGTGTAAGCACAGATGGGAAAATCAGAACAATTATGCAAACAGAATTCGGAGCACTGTCCTTCGGAAGTGAAACAAGGCTGGAATTTTTGGTGTCCTACAGCTGCTGATCTGGAGAAGTCCTAATGCCGCCGTGGTGGATGAGGGGCAGCATGATGCCAGAGATGGGTGGTCTGCTCCAACTTGTCTTTGAACACTTTGAAATGTCCCCTTTTGAAAAATTATACATGACTGTGCTTAAACTGACACACAATATTTTTTTAGCGCAACGCAATCTGACTTTCAGAAATCCCTACAAAAGAATGGCCCTGACTAACATTAACCTATACCTTTCACAAGTCACTTACCTCACAAAAATCTTCGTTACTCAAGCTACTGCAATACAGCGAGCGCCACTACTGCCAGCTAAATAAAAGATTCAAACTACTGAAAGCACTAACTACTGATAGGCATAGTTAGCAAATGAAAGATTTTGATAGAGAACAAACAATGTATTTACCTTACTAGTGTTCAAAAGTCATAATATATATATAGCAGTTCATGACATCCAGTCTTACATATTTCAAAACTCCGCCATTTCTCTCCCCACATCCACTACTGCTGGCGGCTCACCTCCAACTGCGCAACGCTACGTGCTGTTAACATCCAGCTGCCCAACACTACAATGGCAGACAACAATGCAAACTAGCCACAGACTGCACACAGCACAGCCAGTGATTTTTCATACAGAGCGCTATGTGGCGTTACCAATAAGAAAACCTAAACGGCCTACTTACATAGCCCCCATGCTCCCCACAAAAAATTTTACAAATTGTTTTGGGCTGTGGCCAATAATGATTTGATAAAATTTTTCATAATTACAATAACAAAGATATCAAATGCACACACTTATTGATACAATGTTGGTCAAAAGCTAAAATTTTCTCACAGTCGATAAAGACAGTCCTGATCATTCATCACAGTAAAATTGTAGTGTTTTTTTTTTCAAAGTCTGAGCAGTAAAAGAGAATGCACATGGAAGTAGTGGATTTCCATGCAGTCTTGAAGTAGTGTTGTCCTTTCAATGGAAAGACAGTGCTGACTCTTGACATGCAGACTGCTAATGGGCCACAACAGAGCAAACCCACAGAAGAGTCAGTCGCAGTTTTGAAGAATATTGGTAGGTAGGTCATCACAGAGCAGACCCACTGTAGTCCTGGTAGAGATTATGTTATTGATGGGCCACCAGAGGTGCAGACCCACTGCAGTCCTTGTAGAAATAATGGTATTGGTGAGTCATCAAAGGTGTAGACCCACTGTAGTCCTTGTAGAAATAATGGTATTGGTGGATCATCAAAGATGCAGACCCACTGTAGTCCTTGTAGAGATGGCCAGCAGCCATCTGTTTGACTGTGCAGGTGCACAATCACCATTGAAGAGTCTTGCGGATAATATAGCAAGTCCATGAACCACCACTTGTGCACTCACAAAATTTTTTTTTTAAATGTCCGTAGAACCAGCAATGCTGTTAACCAGTCCCTTGCTGAATTATTAACACACATGCAAACACTAACAGTCCCCTTTTTTTTCTTGCATATTCTGTGTGTACTATGACCAACAGAAACAGTGTGCAGTGAAATGTAACTTAATTTGATGAACTGGTGTCTATACAATTATAAATTTACATCATAAGAATGCAATTACAAAGGTACAAAATACATCATTAAAGAACATAATAGTACAGATAACGTTTGTAGTAATACAGGCTTTACAAAAGAATTGAACTAACATATACATCAGTGTTACAGGAATTATGATGTAAGTACATACATAAAAGATCAGAATAACTTTTGAAACATGAACTTTACACATGAGCATTAATACAAAACAGAATAAATAATGTCTAAGCATATTTACAAGGTAAATAACATTATCAGAAAAATTCTACAACATAAATCTTATTAGCTAGACACATACAGACAGGAGAAACACAAATTCACATAGTGTAATAACACAAAAATACAGGACAGGGTTTGTTTTCAGTGTAACATTTGTTACTGCAGTCCAACCCTAAACTTCATTCCATAGATCTTTCGTCTTATTTCAACATTTGTTTCCACCAAAAAAATCCTATTCAAGCATTCTTTCTGTATTTATATGTTCACATATTTCTTACCTCATTATTTATTTTCCATTATCTTACCTCATCATTTATTTCCAAGAAAATTCTACCTAAACCTGTTGTCCCTAAACCCTACTTGTTTTGTTCATATCCTCTTTCAAAATACTTGTTTGGCCAAACCATTTTCTTATAGCTTCTCAATGCATTTCTTCCAATTCATCACAACTTGTTCTCTTATATAGCCTACCCCATCGTAAGCTAACTTAAATCTACTGAGCTCAGATGCTAAACTAAGGGATGAGGCAATGCAGCAGCACAAAACAATTACACAAACAGCAATGACAAAAAATGCAAATTGCCAAAGCAAGCAGCAATATTACAACTAATATAAGGCAATGAGCAGCAAACAAGAAAAATAAATCAGTAGTAAAACTGGTTTAACAGAGTAATGTAAAGTGAAATTTAGTAGCACTATGCCTGGCAAACAGCAACAGCAAATGCAATAACTTATATCTAAACATGACAAAGCTCAAGCAGAAAAAATATTACAGCAAAAATGGCCATGTTTAATACCTATGTCACATCTTAACACTAGGGTGATGCATCACCTTAACTTACACTACTAAATAAGTTACCCAGTCATTGATAAAATTTATGTATGCAATTCCTGTGAAGGGAAATGTCTTTTTGTGCTTCCTCGTTTTTCTGAAGTAGATTATAAAATGGTTATATACTGGATCTGTAGGCATAAAATATCTATATTAGTACATCTATTAAATTTTATTTTAACCAATGCTGCAGTGCAGCTAGAAACTAGATATCAAACAAAATGAGCAATCTCTCAACTAGAAAGACAATAGATGTAAAATGTTTCTCATCATGTCATTAGACATTTTAGTAAATATCATAAATTAAGAGCTCCGCAGTGTAATCATATATTTTCAAGTTTGAGCGTGTCGTATTTGTGATGCTTTCTACAAAGAAATGTCAATAGCGAGGATAATGGCCTCCTTTTTTCTCCATCTGTGCCTCTGAAAGGCACACACTAATGGCTTTTTTCCAGGCGACTGTCGCACAGCTACCCACGTAATGCGTCGTGCACACGACGCATTACGTGAAGGTCACTTAACTTTCTTGCCGAAATATTTACGACACCAGTTTGCACTACAGTGACAGTCTCATATAAAATTTCACAGGTCGAGAATTTGCATTACAAATGTGTAGAAACAAAATCCTTTAAATAAAATAGTGTCCAAAAAATTTTTCGTCGGCATTGTGATACATTCACGCATTTACACACATTTCATAACTCTTTAAAGTACGATTCTTGGTTTCCAGCATCCTTTTTTACAAGTCAGAGTCCCTAACCACTACTCCTTATTCCTTACCTTATTACACATATACATATTCGTCAACACGTCAATCTTGCGATGACACTTCAATATTTCATCATAATAAATACATAGCACAATCAGATTCCTCACATAGCATCAGCTTATTGATCACAAACATACCTCAACAGCATAATACACATTGTCATCGTAATAATAACAACATAACACCTCAATCAAATTTCAAAATCGTCGTAGCTTTCTGCAATAATTTCAAAACAAAAAAAAAAAAAAAAAAAAAAATTCTCTGCTCATTTCATTAGTGTCCTCTACCTCAAACATACTTTAAAATCATGCTCCCTTACCAAATACATCATTCAAAGCTCTCATAGTATCACAATGGTTCTGAAAAAATATGAACAGTTCACAAAGTACAGACAAAATGCAGTTTCATAAGTGTGAAGTTATCCAACTGTGTAATTACGTAAACATCTGTCATTGACGTAGTCAAAAAAAATGTTTGTTTCTCTGTTAAATAATCAGATAGCTGTGTAATTCTGTGTTAGAGGAATAGGGTACCGATGTGTAAAGCTGTATAAGCAAATACCATATTAGCTAGGGCTCCTTGTGCTTGCCAAACACATGGTACACAAAGTAAGCGTATACCCCCCTGAGGATTAATGTAATTATACCCTCAGGTGTTACAGATTACAGCAATGGAATGAAATGTATCACGGAAAACTTTCTTTGTAATTCAAAAATTTTTAAAGATAAATGTTTTAAATATAAAATTAATCACTCAAATACGTATACTGTAGCAGTAAACTGTGTGTCTTGTTGCAACATAATCTCTGTGGAAGTGTCGTAGTTATCGTCCTCCAAAAGCTAAGTTCTGCAGAAGTCAATGTACTTACCTCATGATAAACAAAAGTGAAATGCTTTGCGTATAGATATCGTAGTTATTATGCTTATTGGCGTGATGAAGAAAGTACTGTACAGTAACGTATTGTTGTGCCACGAAAAAGGCTGTCTCATTGTTGCTATACCACAAAAGTTACTATTAAAACATGTTTTACTTTCCAGAATAATGCAGAAAAACTCTGCAGATATAAAACAGAAACACCGCAAAAGCAACATTGTAAATTGTCACTCATTAGTAGCATCATGATAAAATCGTGTAGCTGCCACATAAACTAACCACTGTGTCATCTGGTATCTCACAGAAAGTACTTTAAATCCAGAATGTATTTTCAAGTAAACCAAAATGTTGCATTAAAATCTCATTAGCAGTACTGGTAAATGTTCTAAGTATGTGAGCCTTATAGACGTTACGTAATCGTGCAACTAACAAGCAAGAATGTACACACACAATAACACTGTGTCGTCTGTTCACAATAACAATGCATTCGTAATTTCTGTTTAAATAAGTTCTCTTGGTTCATGACTGGATATTTAACTTCAAACATTGTTGCATGTTAACAGATTCTAAGTCTGACAAAGCATACTAGCAATGTAAAGTGAACAGTTATATGGCAAAGACAAAGTTAAAAAGCAGATTATCTTTCAATAAACAGTTTTACATGTGAAATGTGGTGTAAACCTTTACTCTTGCTAGTACGCAGAGGTTCAACTTGGACGCAATTATCATGCGGTATACGTCGGTAAAGAATACTGGAATTTTTCTCAATGTTAGCGTCTATGTTATTTTTCTCTGAGCCAACCGGCGCACGTCGCTGCCTGCGGTGCGAGTCATTGTCTGCTATCTCTTTGTTGGCGTGTGTCGTTATTGGGATTAGGAGACCTAACTTCTACAAATTCACCCTGTTTGAAGCTCGCCAGTTCTGATGCAATTCAGGTCTGTCGTTACGATTATATCGTCTGTCATCATGTCGGTAGATTCCATAGTTTCTTTCTTGCCGGTCACATGGTGGGGAATTTCTTCCTGAATTGTAACTGCACGCTGAACTGTTGCGTCTGAAGTTATTCTGTCTCCCTTGATAATAATTGTTTTTGTTCCCATATTGTCTGTATCTATGGGTATCTCTGTCATATTCATTACTACGGAAGTGCGATCTGTCTCTGTAACGATTATTCTGCCAATGGTTGTCATACGGGTGATGTCTGTTTTGGTCACTATTTACGTTGTAAGAATAGCCTTGTCATGTCCAGTTATTATTTCTGTCATCGCGGAATTGTGACGGATGTGACCTGTAATTGTTGTGTTCCTGTTTTCGCGTCCCGCGGTTGTCAGTGTCAATTTCTAATTCTTGTAAGAGTCCCTGAAAAACTTCAGTGTCGTCTTTGCAACGTCCTGCCAAAATAATATGTCGTAAATGTTCAGGTAATTTGATTAAGCAAATGCGGATGAGTTCTGAGGGGCTGTATGGGTTTGACAGGTACTGATTCTTGTGCAACATGTCTTCAAAATATTTCACAAGACTGGAAAATTCAGATTGTTCGAAATGTTTCATCATTATGATGCTATGTTTTACTCGGTCTTGTGTAGCTTGAGACCAATATGCTGAGAGGAAGGCATGATAAAATTCTCCTTCACTGTGACAATCGTGAATGACGGATCGCATTCTTACAGCTGGTTCATTCTCTAAGTAGCCACACATAAATTCTAATTTGTGTTCTAACGACCAGTTGGGAGGAAAACAATGATAGAATTGATGGAGCCATGCTTGTGGATGAATGTCGTTACCAGAATTCTTAAATGTTCTGAATTTACATGTAGTAATGAACAGCTTATAGTCAAAATCATAATGTCGGCGAGTCGCATGTCGGTCATTGTTATGTCGTTTCGGCGGTTGCATCTCAAAATTCGGTGTGCCTTGCCAATTTCTTTCATAATTTCCGAAGTGTCCTGTGTTATTATTTTGTGGTTGTTCCGTATTTCTAAGTCCCTCTTCCCGTGTTGGAGTGCGAGTGTCCTCTGAAATATGTAATTTTTGTATTACTTGTGCCAACTGATCTTGTACTTCCCGGATTTCTCTTTTGTGTTGCGTATTAATTTGATTATGATTTTGTTTGAATTTCTTAATTTGTTCATACTCTTCTGTGTCAGTGATGGCTACAGGTCTTGTGTCATTCAGATCATCATCTACCTTTGTAGATAAGTTAGTGAACTGATCCGAAAGTTCGGCTACTTTCTCCGATAGTGTACTTATTTCCTCAGTGTGTTTTTCTGAACCAAGTTTCAGAGTATCTACTGTGTCCTTTAAGTTTTCCTGAGTTTTTGCAAGTTGCGTAACTGAATCGGTAGATGCAACTGAGTCAATTTTAGCTTGCAAGGTGTCGTGATTTTCATGAACAATGGTTTGCAGTTCTTTTATGGCTGCTTCGTGATTCTGTAATGCATTTTCATGCCGCGAAAAAATAGGTTGAAAAAAGCTCACAAATTTGTGTTTTTACTTCGTTACAGACTTTTTGACATTTCGATTCAATGTTATGTAACTCAGTAGTTAAATCTTCACGTGTTTGTTCAAGTGTGGTGTCTAACTTTTGAAGCTTTTGCTGTCTTTGTCTCTGATTTTGTTCCATTGTGTCTAATTGTTGCTGTGTTTGTCTCTGGTGTTGTTCCATTGTGTCAAACTTTTGAAGATTTTGTTCCATTGTGTCTAACTTTTGAAGCTTTTGCTGTGTTTGTCTCTGATTTTGTTTCATTTGTTGCAGTAGCTGTAATAACAATGCATTAGTGTATGGAATCTGTTCCTCTACGCTTTTCGGCAGTGCATTTGCACCGGCAACATTCACATTTTGACAAGCAGAAAATGTGTGTTGATTTATTTGAGAAAACGGTGAGGACACGAAACCTAAATCTACAGTATTTGGAAAATTGTGTCCTGTCATTTCGGATTCCTGAGGCGAGCTGTTGCCGAGCGATCGATCGATAATGCTTCCCTGTTCACTAATTGTTTCACTGCCTACACCATTGTTTGCCGCCCGCTCCATTTCCCTATGCACAATTACCAAATTACTATGTTGAACATTAGTTAATTCATTACACGGTGGCGCTAACACACTGCTTTCGTCTTCACTGTCATTTCTCAGTTTACTTTGGAGCCTAGTATTACGTTTTTCACACGCCATAATTGTCACAATATTTCACACGATAACACAGAAAAGCACAATTTGAAGAGCAAAATAAGATAACATAGCAATGGAAATAATGTCTACTTAATTGCAAGCGCATCTGCGAAATACTTGGTGCAAATCTACATGCATGTCACAACTGTTTTACTGTACAACAATGAAAAACTACAATTACAAAGGAAATTCTTTCTATGGTTACGCGCCAGCAATAAACAAAGGCTACACTAATTACACAAACTACAAGAAAAAATCAGAAGATTCCAGTGAGGTATCCTCGGCTAAGGGTCGACATATGAAACGTCCCCCTTTGAAAAATTATACATGACTGTGCTTAAACTGACACACAATATTTTTTTAGCGCAACGCAATCTGACTTTCAGAAATCCCTACAAAAGAATGGCCCTGACTAACATTAACCTATACCTTTCACAAGTCACTTACCTCACAAAAATCTTCGTTACTCAAGCTACTGCAATACAGCGAGCGCCACTACTGCCAGCTAAATAAAAGATTCAAACTACTGAAGGCACTAACTACTGATAGGCATAGTTAGCAAATGAAAGATTTTGATAGAGAACAAACAATGTATTTACCTTACTAGTGTTCAAAAGTCATAATATATATATAGCAGTTCATGACATCCAGTCTTACAAATTTCAAAACTCCGCCATTTCTCTCCCCACATCCACCACTGCTGGCGGCTCACCTCCAACTGCGCAACGCTACGCGCTGTTAACATCCAGCTGCCCAACACTACAATGGCAGACAACAATGCAAACTAGCCACAGACTGCACACAGCACAGCCAGTGATTTTTCATACAGAGCGCTATGTGGCGTTACCAATAAGAAAACCTAAACAGCCTACTTACAACTTTAACAAAGAAGACACATGTTACTCTCAGAACTTTCCATAGATAGCTTCCCCCATCTTTTTTGAACCAGTCTGTAGAGGCTCTTGGCTCTTATGTCCAAGCTCAAAGGATGCCTTGTAAACGAATGGAGCATACTGATTGGCTCTTACTGAATTTACCTGCCTCTGTGCGAGCACTGTATGCCATTTTTTTCTGCAGAAAAGACTTCCAGTCGAAAACTATTTTGCACAGACGAACATATCACACTGATAGTTAAACCTTGCAAAACCAGTCTACACCTCATGAAATACGGAAATACACTTCCTCAGTTACACCGCTCTGCTACTGTCGAGGAAAGCTTGAATATTTCAGCATGAAGCTACTCTCAAACCTGGCTATATCACCACATGCCATATTGATGTAGTAAACACCCAATTCGTATCCTGCACCATACGAAATCGACACTTCGACATCCTGCATATAGCTACCGACCACCAGACACCTGTAAATATACCACGAAGACAGATAGCATAAGCACAAGCACCTTATATACCCCTCGCAGCAGTGAGGTCGGGCGGTCATCCACCACAGCCGACAGTCACAAGTCATCTGCCCCCCCCCCCCCCCCCCCCCCCACGCACACACACACACTGGCCTGATGCGTGACCAGAGAACCCTCAGCGGACCGATATCACTCTCCAAACTGTTGCACAAAGGCCAGGTTGGTTCCCTCGGCACAAAAGGGTTACTGTTTCTGACTCGATCTGCTTGCTTGCTTTCTACATCTATCTTCAGACTCTAGGAACACAAAAACACATGTATTTTCACATGGTTTACCAGAATTTCATATCATTTACGCGATACTTTTCGATATCAAGCACATAGCAATATCGCTTGCATGGCAGTATCCCTTGCACAGTATAATTTCGAAGATACAGACTGGAAATTATTTCTCTAGAAACCCGAAACTTTAGCGGGGGGCAGCGAGGTGGAGAATACTGTAAACCACTGAGTAACTGGAAACTTATCTCGTCTGCAAAGACCTTTATGTGAAAACCACGTTGGAATTTTACTGTAGCAGATAGGTTCGAAAAAGGTGACGTGTTCAGAGATATGAAAGTGCCGGAAATATGATTCACTAGTGGCTGTAATCATTAAAGGATTTCTCCATAGGATCCAATGCAGGTATATGGTTGAATGGAAAGACTTGATTCCAAATCGCAGACAAAATTTCTACCAGAAAGTGCAACAGTAGAGATCTGAAAGGCCTGTGTACATTTCTTACGACCTCGATAAGCACACCATCAACAGTATGTGATTATTTTCAATCAGGCGTCGCCTATAACTCAGTGGATATATTGCAGAACGTCTGACGTGGCATTGAGACAGAATGCATTACAATTACTGGAGAAATATCTAGCGGCAGCATGAGGGAATTGCAAATACCAGCTTCATATGACGTTCCTTAGCCGAATCACTTTCTAAATTCGGTGATTTTATTACTAGCTTACACCATCAGCGACGTGTAATCGCACTTCCGGTCTGTTAATACACACTTCGGCGATCACCGTCTATATTGAGTGTTGCGATATTTGTGTGGAAAACCACTTTATTCAGAGGTAATGCCATACCTCGATTTATAAGGCTTGTATAATTTTTAACATGGATATCGTTAGCAATACTTGTGAGCACCTATAGATCCAAGAACGATTGTGACAGTAACATAGTCGTTGCGATTGTGTTTTTAACATCTGGCGGATTGTAAGACAGTTACGATTTCTTTGTAAAACACAGTGGTATAACTCGCAATAAAAACTTATGAGACTTGTCCACCCACCGCTGATTTTCACTCAGTATTGTTTCGTATAACCAGCATTCAGTTATTGGTGTATTATTATACTTAGTAGTAGGGGATGTGTGATAGATTCGCCTTGCGCATCAGGCTTATAAAGTATGTGTGTGTGTGTGTGTGTGTGTGTGTGTGTGTGTGTGTGTGTGTGTGTGTGTGAGTGTGTGTGTTCCGACATGTGCAAAGAAAATGGATATGTCCTATCGTAAGAGAATGTACGGATTTGATGTGGAAAACTGCAATAGCCACAAAGATAATGAAAGATTGCTTTTTACTAGTAAAATTATACCGAGTCATAAGAATGGTACAGATATTTCTATTTCCAGAGCCACTGTCGTCAGGAGGGAGTTTTTCCAATACTTTGCTCATTGTCAAATGTCTTATTGAGGCTGCAACCGTAATATTTGATTGTAAGTACAGCAATGAAATACATATTTTGCCAGTTTCCAGGACGATACTGTCTGAGGATGCATCGCACGTGGCAGCTTTGGCCTGTGGTGGGAATGATTCACATCTTCAGCTACCGGCAGGAGCCGTCCGAATGCAAAGGGCAGTTGGTGTACAGAAATATAGATGACTTAACCATGTTGCCCTCTAGATGGCTGAATAGCAAAATAATACTTATTATGTATTGAGCAGCCTCCATGATCACACATGTTCTCCATGGCAATTTGAGAATATTCAATATGGATGTGTGTTTGTGCTGGACCATTATTCCCTCCCATGTAAATTGTCCATCATTCATTTTTTTTCGAGTTTTCATGTAAAGGTCTTCGCAGACGATACAAGTTTCTAGTTACTCAGTGCTTTACAGCATGCTCCACCTCGCTGCACCTCGCTAAAGTGTCGGGTTTCTAGAAGAATAATTTCCAGTCTATATCTTCGAAATTGTACTGTGCAAGCGATATTGCTTTGTGCTTGATATCGAGAAGTATTGCGTCAATGGTATAATATTCTGGCAAACCATATGAAAATATATGTGTTCTTGTAATGCAAGAGTCTAGAAATGGGTGTAGAAAGCAAGCAGGTCGGGGCCAGAAACAGTGACGCCTTTGTGCCGAGGGGAACCGACCCAGCCGTTCTACAACAGTTCGGAGAGTGACCTGAGTTCGCTGAGGGTGCTCTGCTCACGTGTCAGACCACTGTGTGCAGGACAGATGACTTGTGACATCAGTGCACTGCATTATTTCGGTAGTTTACGAACAGTTTGCAGGTCTGTAGGCTGTTCATTGTGACCCCAGGCACATCAGGGCGAGTGTTTTGTATCAGCATAATAAATAAACTACGTAAAATCTACCCTCTAAATAAATTGTTCCAGTTTCCTACTGAAAATAAATAAAGTACACTCCTTCCTCTCCAGCAGCCGGACTCAGACTGAGTCCTTTTCCCTCCATTTTTCCCCAGATCACGATTTTGGATTAGGGGAGAGTGGGAAGGATGACCCTGCCCTCTGGTGGTGGTACTGTGTACTAGGTCAGTTAGATTCCAGACCTCATGGTGAACAACGTGGACGGAGCTACTGCCTATAACAATTCAAATTGTTTAAATAAACAATGCATGCAAAATAAAGACCAGTCCTATCCAGCAGCCAAGCATAGACTTAGTCCTTTTCCTGCCAATTCCAAGGAAGAGCTGGTGGTCAGATGACTCAGGTTAGTTGACGTAGCCCAACTGACCTATTTTACTGCCAAAATTTTCCTGCCACTTTCTTAGGTTAGTGGAGGTAGCCCAAGTGACTATTTTGCCACCAAAATCACCCTGTCATTTTCTTGTGTAGGTGAGAGGAGGGGGGTAGGGGGGATGGGAGGGGGTTAGGTTAGTGGAGGTAGCCAAATTCACCTATTTTCCTGCCAAAATTTGAGCTTCCTGCCATGGCGTCATTGTGACATTCTCCCATCTATTGCTGACATCTTGAATAAATTTGGAAACAGTGCAACTCTCTTTGCCCTACTACTCTCATTACTCTGAAACCAACATCTAAGTCACCTGCCTAGGTTAGAAGGATGTCCTGAGGGAATTTAACTCGTTCACTCAACAAGAACATATTTTACTGATGTAATTAACAATCTACATTCAACTTTAGTGGTGTATGACAGTGTCAGGAGCAGATTTACACCATAAAGAACTTTCGTACTGGCATATGAACTTACTCAAGACCTGCTGGAAGTGTTTTTTTAATGATGTTATTAGTCGTGGGTGGCGTAGAATATCAATCCGGCAGTCTGAAGCTGCTTCCAAGAGATTTTTGGTACCTATTCAGATTGGTACATCTACCAGTGCTGATTGCTCTGCCTTTGTAATAAATTATGGCTATGATTCATTCCTCATCCAGTTTCTTACACTTGTACTTGGCTAGGAAACTAAACAAAAAACTGAAGTGCCACATTTGGCCAATTTCATCATGTTCTAAAATTTCTAGTCCCGGTATCTTGAACAGAAAGAAAGAGGTGGCTTATCTATCATATCCGATTATCGTGTTTATATGTGCAAAATGGACCAGAAAGTATTAGACAAATGTCCATTTATAATGTGAAAAAGCCCTTTTAAAAATTAGTTACCTTCAGTTTGCAGGATATTAGAAATGATGTTTTCCTTCAACTGAATAAACATGTTTCAAACAGACCTCCCCTTGATAATCACATTCATCAACTGAAGAAAAGCTGTACTCATCAAGTACTATAAAAAAATACGTAATGAAGTGAGATTCCCCAGCAAGAAGCTACACGATACTCTGATTAGAAATGCTTTGTTTGATAGTCAGTGATTTTTGTGATTGTTTTGAAAGTAGAATTACATACATATGTGGTGGCACCTACAGCTGCAGAAGTCAGGTCACCTACAGCTGGACTGTTGTTTTTGTGTCTGTTTGTGTGAAGTAAATTAATGAATTTGAGTCTCATTCTGTAAACCTTATCTGTATTTTTCTTAAACTCTGTTGCTGACAAGTGAGAAATTAACGCCTTACATTAGTTTCAGTATGTAATTCAGAATATCAGCTTCCAAATTTCCATGCTAAAGTGGAATTACACACTGTGTCATCTTATAAGATGACTGAAATACTTTTTTTTTATTCTTCCCCCTCATACGGAGTTTCCAGTGCAGCAAGAATTGGATTAAATAAAGTTGATTCTAAAAGATCGGTGTTAAGTGTTACAGCTGTGTTCAAATTTGCGAGAACAGCTCGAGTCATGGGATTAGCGTTGCTGTTTCACGATCATAGGTTACCGATTTCAATTACTGCACTGGTCGGTTACTTCTGCTCGCGTCTGGATGTATGCGTTGTCATCATCATCATTTTATCATCATCAACAGAATTAGCCTCAGCTGAAAAGCATGCACCAAACTCCCGAATATTCCAGGCGGAAACTCCCGGCCAATAAAGTCAAATCCACATTTCGTTTCATTTTACTGATACGCGAGTGCAGCCGAGGATAACAGTAGAATACAATGCTTATACGTGTTTAATCCATGCCAATTCATACTTCCACTCTGATACTAGAAATGCGAAAGTAATTTTTTCTTGCGTTTTCACGGTTAAATCACTGAGCCTATAGCCTATCCATGAAATTTGGCGTGAGACAGCTTGAACAGCCGGCCGGGTGGCCGAGCGGTTCTAGGCGCTTCAGTCTGGAACCGCGCGGCCGCTACGGTTCGAATCCTGCCTCGGGCATGGCTGTGTGTGATGTCCTTAGGTTAGTTAGGTTTAAGTAGTTTTAAGTTCTAGGGGACTGATGACCTCAGATTTTGAGTCCCGTAGAGCTCAGAGCCATTTGAACCATTTAGCCAGCTTGAACACTGATGAAGAAGACAAACTACTTTACAAAGTGCATAGTACAAGATATTTATTGATTTGAAGAATATTACGCGAATTAAAGAAAAATATGTACTCTTTGAAAAAGCTAGTTAGCCTTTCACTTTTGAATTTTTATCATGTTTGGAAAATGATTTTTGATTGATATGTTCCACAAAATATGATTCAACGTAATCAATAAATGCTTATTCAGTTCTCAACGTGTTAAGCCCATACTTCCATACAAACACCAGTATTATTAATTGCGAAAGTAGCCCACTCGGTTACGTTTTCACGGCTCTAACTATTAAACAGATTCCGATGGTATGTGGTATGGAGATAGTTTGAACCCTGAGGGAGACCGTAGGTTACCGTAGAAAGTTGTATCTTTTTGAGTATTATTAACATTTTAAAATATGTATACATGAGTGGCCTGCAGACGGCGCTGGCGCGGTGGTCGGCGGTTCTTAGCGTCTATATATTATTCTGTGGCAGTGCAAATAAAATGTTATTGTGCGCGTGGTTTATGATATTGAGTCCTTACTCCACATACCATAGCTGGAGTGTTTTGATCGGTAAGCCCGAGAATCACATTTAAAACTATTACTATAAACCTCGCTAACGTAAGTCTGAATTAGCGCATAGTTCTAAGAGAGCTGAAGTTGCGTAACTTGCTCGATTCCAATAAACCTCAGAGCAGTCTCGTGTCCGCCGGAACTTGGATGCAGAACGTCAGGCTGAATTAAGAGCCACAGAGACATTAAAACAGTTACCGACCCGTCGTATTGGGAATTTCCAAGAATGATTCCCTATCGAAGTCGGTGGGTCCAAACGATACATATCGAACGTGCGATCGGAAATCGATCATGCGACTCCGGTGGCGGGCGTTGTGATCGTCATTTTTATGTTTTCCGTCGTTCACTTACTTGCTCTAAATTACATACCTCCGCGCATTATTTGTGAGTTGCTAGGGAAACCCACACGATTTATGTCGTTAGTGAGTGGGATGTCTGGTGTCCTTGACGTTTATTCGGCGGATTCTCTGACATGGAAGAATCTTATTGCATGTTTATCCAGCGTAGAAAATTGTTCGACTTTTTGTCCCAAATATGGAGTACTACCGGACGAGGAAAGAAGGGACTGTGTAGATTGTCGTGGTGCGAAGTGTGTAAAATTTCGTAAGAACAATTTCGATGCTGAAATACCGTTACAATTTCATTGCTGACAGTGCGGAAAACGATCGAGTATCAGGAAGAATACATGGTTCGACTCTTCCAAATTATCCATCCAGACCACCGTAATGGACTTTCACATGAAAACTACACCGACGACGAGTAAGGTAAGTCGTCTCCTTTGCAATTACAAGTATTTTTGTAAAGCTCTTCATTTGTCGTTACTGTAGTGACCGACATAAACATACTCATAACGCCCGCCAGCAGAGTCACATGATCGATTTACGATCGCACGTTCGATATGTATCGTTTGGACCCAGCGACTTCGATAGACAATCATTCTTTGGAATATTAGACGCTGAGCGTCACGCCTCACTACAGCTTTCAAGACGTTAGAAAGCTCGTAAGGACGGCATTATTTAAAGGCCGTATGACAAACAGTCTCGTACCTTTACGTGTGGAACGCGAGGGGTTTTTGGTGAGGTTGCATTTGATTGTGATCAATTAACTGACTACGTGAATCATAAATGAATCATCATACGGTGGGGTGGATTAAAAATGTAGGCGCCATAACGCTTTCAATTGAAGGGCAAAACGGTTAGTGCGTGTTGCTTTAGAGCAGTACTAGGTGAGCCACAGAAACCCTTAAAATCTCTACTTCTACACGAATGTATCGAATGGAGGCTTTTTTTTATATACAAGTAGAACATGTAATGCCTGCGTTCGGATTCGACATACAGCAAAATAGTAGAAACACGTTCATTATATACCTACTACCGGCACTGCCTTTATTTATTATATACTCGTCTCTACATCACTATGTACACGAACATCTCGTAAATTTACTGGCTTGCTTACTCACCATCACTCACAATAACAAAACCACTGATATGCGAGCAAAGCAGCGGGTAACACCATGCACTGCAATATTTCTGAAACAAAACATGATCAATGCATAAACATTAGGACGTTTACCAGCATTTAATGATAGAGACTGTTACTATTACGACTACTACTACTAATAATAATAATAATAATAATAATAACAGTGGTTATGATATGGGGAGAACATTTTGTTTTTCCCGCGGAAACCAAATTTCCGTTATTATAATCGTGATTGATTTTATTTGCCTAATAAAGATTGTAACTAAACCTTACCACATGACATGTGGACGGTGCAGGCCCCAGTGTCTTTGCTCCTGAAAATTACGATTTGGAAAAAAGTAGCTGTGAAATAATCTCATTTTAACATTAGTTAATGTGTGTAATTTGCTTAACCTGCATCAGTATAAATATTAGGGAGTGTTACGTTTCTATTTGCTTTTGGATGGCACTTAAATATTCCATCCACTTTGCAACGTAACTTGCTCGATGAAATAGAAGGCTGTGTGTGTTGTATAACTTAGTAATGAATAATAAATACGTAGCTTGAGACGTGCTCCTTGTCCAGGAGATCTTGCCGAAAACTGGGTGCACATTTTAGATTATACAACGTCTAACATGAAATAAGCTCAGGATACTCCGAGAAACATTTTATATCATTTTATTTTACAATGCGAGACACTTTACACAGCGGAAGTAGGAATGATAGTGACCCACAGTTCTCATATCCCGATTTCTTGTATACATTTCATGACAATTGGACCATTGTTGATAGCGTTGATTTTACGAGTTACAGTTAAAAATCGTCACATCTTGTTAATTTAACATACAACTTCAAATTTTGATCAACACATAGTTCAGTCTGAAAAGTAATCATAGGACTTAAAATTACATATGCAACATAAACAATGCTTTTTATAGCTTCATTAATTACATCATAAATATGTTAGGTACACTATTCCAACCGCATTTTATGCACTTGACTGAAGTGACCTTTTTATCAGAACTACTAGAATTTCTGACATTTTAACAGGAAGTAGGTTTTAGTCATTTATTTATAGTTTTTGAGAGATAATAACTCATTATAAAGTTACATAATTATTCCGAAAATTAGTGAACATCTTTATATATTAAAATCATAGAAATTAATAGTAGTTGTACATAAGATAAGACAAACTTCGTCTGAGGTATTTTGGCTGACAAGAGAAGATGAGAAATTTATAAAAACACGATATCAAGATCTGCTAATTACAACTGAATGTGCTAATTTCAGATGTTCCTACCAATTAACCGTGTTTCTATACTTGATGCATTGCTGTTTCAAGGTCATTTGCGCTGAGGTAGTAAAAGTCACGGGATACCTCCTAATCTCGTGTTGGGCCTGCTTTTACTTTGTGTACTGCATCAACTCGACGTGGCATGAACTCCGCAAGTCGTTGGAAGTCCGTTGAATCGCTACAGAAATATTGAGCTATGATGCCTCTATAGCCGTCGAAAATTGTTGCCAGTACAGGATTTTCTTCACGAACTGACTTCTCGATTACGTCCCGTAAATGTTCGATGGGATTCATATCGGGCGATCTGGGGGGCCAAATCTTTCGCTTGAATTGTCCGGAATGTTCTTCAGACCAACGAACAAATAATATTGTGGCCCAGTGACATGACGCATTATCATCCGGTTTTCCAGTCGCCTAGGGTGCAACCGATATGGTCACGAGCCCAGGAGAGGCGTTGCAAGTGATGTGGTGCTGTTAGCAAAAGCACTCGCGTTCGTTGTCTGCTGCGGTATGCCATTAACGAAAAATTTCATCGCACTGTCCTAACGGATACGTCAGTAGTACGTTCCACACAGTGTCGCTTGGCTGTTATCACTGACAATTCCACGCAAACGCCGCTGTTCTGGGTCGTTAAGTGGAGGCTGTTGGCCACTGAGTTGTCTGTGTTAACACCTGAAATTTGGTTTTCTCTGCACATTCTTGACACTGGGGATCTCGCAATATTCAGTTCGCTAACGATTACCAAAATATGACGTCCCATACGTCTAGCTGTAACTGTCATCCCGCGTTCAGAGTTTGTAAATTCGCGCCGTGTGGCCATAATCACATTAGAAATTGTTCATATGAATCACCTGAGTACAAATGTCAGCTCCGCTAATGCATTGCCCTTTTATACCCTGTGTACGCGAGACTGTCGCTATCTGCACACGTTAGATCGCTATACCATGACTTGTTATGAAATGTACACCTCAGTGTAGGTTGCATAACATTCACAAGGTAGGGATTACCGTTACTGACACTTAATTGATACTCTAATTTTTCTGTGAACTGTAATCTGTGTGATTACAAGTCCTAACTAAACTAAGAGTTGTGGTATATAACCTTTCAAGTTGCTACGTGAACTCTTTCTGTTATGTTTCATAATACATCTTTTGCCCTTCTGGGCGTTCTATATTAATGGTGGACCATGCCTCTTTAGCAGTTTGTAGTTTTAGTGTGTTCCGAAGAAGGCGTGGTTATCCGCGCCGAAACCTACGTCAACATCCGGTTTCTTTATAATCATTATTTATGTTTTAAGATAATGGACTTTGGTTCATTGGGGATTCCCATCTTCTTGTTCAAGGCTATAAAGCTTTTCCGCCCAAACATTTAAACCAGTTTGTTTCCTGTTCCGTTGCTATCCGGTTTCCTTTTTAGCCTGCTTTTCATGTTACTAACTTTCTCCAGCAACCATTTTCTGTCAGTCTGTGTGCTGAAATTAATTTCAGATAATTTTATTAGTATCTGAGTTGGATTCTCATTCTTTCTTTTTGCTATCGAAGGCTGTGATTTCTGTAATAATTCAGGGTACTTTTCTAACGCTGTAATTAAAAACACCATTGTATTTCCTGCATATACCGAGATTTTATCCGAATTGGATGAGGACATCTTCAGTCGTCAAGTCACATGTGCTCGCTTACAACAAATAAAGCGATAGGAAATCTTACAGTCAAAAAAACAAGCTCGCGCTTACTCAACAAACGTTGCTGAGAATGCAGACGAAGCAGATTCTAGATGCTTTTGCTTCTGTGTTGGAAGTTGGGTGAGAAAGGTAAAGCTTATTCGCACAATCTGAAGAAAGGGCTTCGCTTTTTCCTTTTATTTGCAAGTAAATGCTCTGACTTCCACCTTTACCTTCTAAGCTTGTGGTTCAGTTTTATTCATACGACCCACTGTGCTTATATGATGGTGCACTGTTGCCACACTTCTACCAACTCAGCGAGGAGTCTTGCGGCGTCGTTCCCTTTCACATGCAGAAAACACATAATCGTACGATACTCGAGTTTAATGTTCTATACGTCTTCATCCCTCCTCCTACCACCCTTCCCCCCACCAGGATAGCTAAGCGCCTTAACGCGCCACTTGCGAGTTCGGGGAGGCGAGCCGACCCCGAGTCGAATACTCGTCTCGGATTAACGAGAGCTGGTGAGTTGGTCTACCTGGATGTGATTTTTAGACGGTTTCCCACACTCAACTAGGAGAATACTGGGCTGTTACCCAAGTCACATCTCAAACATACACTATGCAGTCATTTACACAACGTTCTCATGCTCTAGATTTACTCTAAACGCCGAAAAGTGGGGTACAAAAATTCCGTCCCAGGCCAAGTGGTGGCATCAGGAAGGGCAACCGGCCACACACTGTCATTAACGTTGGCACAACAGTATATCAATACCGACCCTGTAGAGAAATGGGGAAAGGCAAGGAAGAAGAAGACCCCAGTTTAACATTGGCTGTGCCTTTTTGTATCTGCAAACAAGTAAAAAAAAATTACAAAACTTTTTTGAGGTGTACTTAGAACTTTATGACTATCCTCGCACATGGCAAAATGACATTAAAACAGATAAACAAACCTAGAACCATCAAACAAACCTAGAACCATCACCTATTTTAAAATGAGATATGGGCCGTGTCCTCTACAGTAAATGTAAAATTGGAAAGATGAAAGAATAGATTCATTGTGAGAGTCCTCTATGCATTGATATTAAGGGCAACAACATTTCAGTATTAAGGAATCTTGATACTTGAACATCTATAAACGACACCACCAACCAAGTTTACCGTAAGGCATATTGCTAGAGTTGAGAGCATAAAGGGCAGCATGCAATTCGAACATCGAACAGACCTCAGTTACATACACAGACAGGGAAAAAAATCACAACACCAAAAAATAATTAATGCAGAGTAATGAAATTTTTGGAATACATCTTTCTGGGTAAATATATCAACAATGTAGAAAAAGATAGGTTGCTGTTTATAATAAAGATGACACGTTAAGTTCTAGACAGGCACAGTTAAAAGACACTTATGCATAAGCTTCCGGCCATAGCCTTCGTCAGAAAAAGATACACATCATTCATTCACACAAGACAGTTCACCTCACACATGACCCCCAACTCCGGCAGCGCAGGCCAGAATGCAGTTATCAAGTGTGATGTAAACAGCAGTCAGGAGGGAACAGAAAAGTGGAAGCACAGCACTGAAAAGGTGGGGGGAGAGGGGAGCGCTGTGTGGGGGAGTGTGCAGGGGCTAGACTGATATGGAGAAGGGAGATTGGGTTGTCTCGGTAACAGGTTAATGTAAGTGCAAGATAAGCCACTGCAGATGTTAAATGCTGTACATTAATAACCAGTGTAACAGCCAGAATTAATGCAAGCGTGCAAATGTGCATGCATTGTGCTGTACACACGTCGGATGTCAGTTTATGGGATGCAGTTCCATGACTATTGTACTTGTTCAGTCACTAGATGGATAGTTAATGCTGTTTGTGGATGACACTGGAGTTGTCGTCCGAAGATATCCCATATTTGCTCGATTGGAGACTGATCTGGTGATCGAGCAGGCCAAGGTGACATGTTGACACACTGTAGAGCATGCTGGTTTACAGCGGTATGTGGGCGAGCGTTATACTGTTGGAAAACACTCCCTAGAATGCTTCAAGAATAGCAGCACAACAGATCGAATCAAAAGACTGACATACAAATTCGAGGTCAGAGTGCATGAGATAGCCACGACAGTGCTCCTGCTGTCACACAGACCATAAGTCCAGGTGTAGGTCCAGGGTGTATAGCATGCAGACAGGTTGGTTGCAAGCCCTCAACTGGACTGCTTCTAACCAACACATGGCCATCACTGGCACCGAAGTAGAACTAGCTTTGATAAGAAAACACAATGTACCTCCACCCTGCCCTCAAGTGAGCTCTCGCTTGACATCACTGACACCGCAAACGGCATTGGTTTGGGGTCAGTGGAATGCGCGCTACAGGGCGTCTGGCTCGGAGCTGTCCTTGAAGTAACCGATTTGTAACAGTTCGTTGTGTCACTGTGGTGCCAGCTATTGGTGAAATTTCTGCTGCAGATGCAGGACGATGCGCCAGAGCCATACGCCGAACACGATGGTTGTCCCTCTCGGTAATTCCACGTGGCCTTCCGGAGCCCGGTCATCTTCCGACTACACATTCTCGTGACCACCGTTATCAGCAGTCATGTAAAGTTGCTATATTGCTGCCAATTCCTTCTGCAGTATCGCAAAAGGAACATCCGGCTTCTCGTTGCCCTATTACTCAGTGGAGTGTTGATAATGGCGTCTTTGTCGCCTTAAAGTCATACTTGACTAACATCTACTCAAGACATCCAACTCAAAGGTAACCAGCGCCGACGACCGTTACAGCATGTATTTAAAGCATCCTCATATTGGAATTACTAGGACCGCTCTTATACGGCTGGTACGAAATTTTAAAACATATCTTCTTTGAGATGTAGAAGCGCGACTACCAACTTCCGTTTACGTCGCTCAACTCCTTCTGTTCAAATGTTCAAATTTGTGTGAATTCCTAAGGGACAAAACTGCTTAGGTCATCGGTCCCTAGACTTACACACTATTGAAACTAACTTATGCTAAGAACAACACACACACCCATGCCCGATGGAGGACTCGAACCTCCGGCGGGAAGGGCCGCGTAGTCCGTGACAGGACGCCTCAAACCGCGCGGCAGCTCCTTCTGGAATCGCCATTTTTTCAGTCAGTGTGGTGTGCGTACTGTAAGACCTTCGGTACACACACCATCAGATTATTTGACTTGTCGCTCTAACAAAGTAGGCGAGTGTCAGCAATCTCGTGGTCTTATTGTGGCGTGTTTATCTTCTGCCGTTAGGTCAGACGATAGAAATGCCACATGCACGCTTAGAGCAGCAGATTGACGGTGACCAACTTTAAACAGAACTTGATTAATTTTCACACACATTTACTAAAATAATAAAAAGTATAGAAATAACTTAACTTGGTTCTGGATGCTATTTGCAATTGACATTCTGAAGTTCCTTTGGGTCTTGGTATGTTAATCTTTTTCTCACATCTCTGATACCTGACAAAGTGTCTATTCATTTATCTTCATGGCTATGTACAGGAATATGGTATTCTTATTAGGCGCAGACTGAAACTTGACTATAGACTAATGCAGACTGACTGATCGGAGGTCTGTACATTCGTTATAATACCTCGCGCGTTCAGGTATCATTGCGCGAGTGTGATCCGCGAGGAGAAAAGGTTCTACGTTAGCAGCAATCTCATTGGCTGCGTTACATATTAATACGCGGATCGGCGGAAGCAGAATTTGGTCCGTCTTTATGGCAGCGCCAACTTGTAGAACGGAGACGGACGAGCGCTGCGCCTGCGCTGTTGTGCTTAGCGGGGCGCGCTCTGGTGGGAAAGTTGTGTACGCGCTGACTACGCGGAACTATGTACACAACAGTCAGCGTATTATGATATTGCATAGGTATATTCGTGTTATTATGTAGCGCTATCGTTGCTTCAGTACATTGAGCAAAAGTGTTGAGTTCTTAATATTTTGTTCAATAATTGTTTGTGGATGGTGTTGCTATTAGTATAATTTTACTAAAGTCAAATGCTGCTTAAAATATCTGTACATCTCATAGTAAACTGCTTTCATTGATCTCCTCTTGTGTGATTTATTTCTATGTTAGAGTTGTTCAAGGCTACTGAAATACTGTGTCTCAATATAATAAACTAATGGCAACGCGTATGTCATGTGGCGACTTGTTTTACTGACAAGAAAAGCAAACACGTGATTGTGATTTGCTCACTGGTCATCTTTTGCACTGTTGTCAAACATACACAGAGGTAGAACGAAAAACCAGTCCAAGTTGCAATTTGTTTTTTTCATTCGATGACTAGTTTCAGGCCGAGATCCATTTTCAAATCATCATAACAAAGTTGAAAATGGCATTTCCGAAGATGTCAAACAGGTGCAATCAACATTTACAGTGCATACAGATAATTGTTATTCGCTGGTGTTCCGTAAAGATCATGCTTTCTGAAATTTCTTGATAGCCGAGAACAGCCCACGATTGCGTGCATGAATGGGAGCACTCCAGCCAAAGCCGCACTTCTTACACTTCTGATGAAATTAACAAAATCCGCGTGGCAGTAACTAAATAAGAGGAATTCTCTCATTCACAGCCACGTAGCTCTCATTAGGGTAACCTTCGTAACAGTACAAAACAGCCCACAAATCATTGTGATGGCCTCCGCTAGGATAGGCGGTAATTTTACATTTAGGGAAGATGTATTTGGTGATATCGGGTCGTGCAAGTTAGTGCACTGTACCAACATGTTCCAAAAATCGGCACATGAAAATCCGATTTTTCAGGAGGTCATATGTCGTGTTTTATTGATCACAGAGATGAAGGGGCAAGTGTTTTGTGTAGTTCTTGGCCTAGCGACCGTTTGTATACCTATCGGAAGAACGGGCATACTGTGGCTGTCCTATAGTACAGCGTCAAAAGTTAAACATTATACACTTCCTCTAGTTCAGGCAAAATGAGCAAATCGGTTTGTTCTTTTGCGTTAGGTATTGTGTAGAGTGGACCTTATGCGGTTTATAAAAGCGCCATTTGTTCATGGGCAGTTGCCGAGAAAACCCCGAAAAACCATGATTTGGGTAGCAATCGGGGGGATGGTCACTTGTATAATTTCTATTCATGGCAGAGCGTTGAAATTTTCACCATATTTTCATAAGATGATATTCTCGAGGAGCTTCGAAACTTTTTTCCATATCATTATCCGTTACCGAGATCCAGAGTTCATTCATGATACATTTTGTATTTGCAGGATGTATTCCAATCTCTTTCTTCCTCTACAGTTTTTATACTTAACGGCTCCCTCTAGTACCTAGTAATTCAATCCCTGATGTCTTAACAGATGTCCTATCATCCTGTCCCTTACTTTTGTGAATGTTTTCCACGTGATCTTTACCTCACCGAATTTGCGTAAAACTTCCTCATTCCTTATTTATCAGCACACCTAATTTTCGACTTTCGTCTGTAGCACCACATCTCAAATGCTTCGTTTCTCTTCTTTTCCGGTTTTCCCATAGTTCATATTTCTCTAACATACAGTGTGCTCAAAACGACATTCTCAGAAATTTCTTCTTCACATTAAGGTGTATCTTTGATACTAGCAGACCTCTCTTGGTCCGGATTGGTCTTTTTGCCCGTACTGGTCTAATTTTTTAGTCCTCCTTGCTCCTTCCGTCATGGGTTATTTTGCTTTTTATTTATTTATTTACACGTGAAGTTCCATAGGACCAAATTGAGGAGCAAATCTCCAAGGTCATGGAACGTGTCAGTACATGAAATTACAACATAAAAGTAATAACAGATAAAAATAAAATGTTTATAAACCCAAAACAAGTCAAGGCACAAGTTTAAGTAAAAGCAATCAACAATATACGAGGGCTATCCACAAAGTACATTACGTTTTGGAATTAAAAATAAATAAAGTACTGGAAATTTTTTTATTATATACAGATGAAAGCCACACTTAAATACTACTTTTCTACATAGTTGCCATTTAAGTTAAGGCACTTATCGTAGCGATGGACGAGCTTGGAAATTCCTTCGTCGTAAAATTCGACCGCTTGCGCCTTCAACCACGTGGTTACCTCTTGAAGCTGTGCGTCGTCATCAAAACGCTGCATAGCCAACCACTTCTTCATTGCTGGGAATAAGTGGAAGTCGCTCGGTGCCAGGTCGGGACTGTACGGCGGATGAGGAAACAACTCCCACTTAAAAGATTCGAGAACTTCACGAGTGGCATTTGTCGTGTGAGCCCGGGCGTTGTCGTGAATCAGGAAGATCTCTGAGCCCAACTTTCCCCTGCGCTTGTTTTGTATTGCTCTTCTGAGGTTGTGCAGAGTTTGTCAATACCTTTGAGAGTTTATTGTAGTGCCTCTTTCCAGGAAATCCACAAAAATCATACCTTTTCTGTCCCAAAAGACAGTCGCCATCACCTTCCTTGCCGACATTGTCTGCATGCATTTCTTGGGTTTTTGGTGGGAATTTGTGTGCCCTCACTGCATTGATTGCAATTTTGTCTCGCAGTTCACATGCTTAACCCATGTTTCGTCACCAGTAACGATGCGATCGAGTAATGAGTCGCCATCTTTCTCGTAAGCGTCCAAAAACGTTAACGCTGCAGCCATTCGCTGATTTTTGGGAATCTCTGTCAAGATTTTTGGTATCCATCTTGCACAAAACTTGGGATAACCAAGCTTTTCGGCAATGATTTCGTGCAACAAACTTCGTGAAATTTGTGGAAAACTCATAGAGAGTTCCGTTATTGTGAAATTACGATTTTCACGGACCGGGGCATCGACTTTTTCGACAAGATCGGCAGTCACTATGCTGGGTCTTCCACTTCGCTCTTCGCCGTGAACGTTAGTTCGGCCATTTTTAAATCTTATGACCCATTGACGCACTCCACCTTCAGTGATTATGTTGTCCCCATACACTTCACAAAGCTGCCGATAGATTTCTATCGGTGTACAGTTTTTTGCAGTCAGAAACCTTATTACAGCACGCACTTCATACTTCGCGGCATTTTCAATTAACGCTGACATTTCAAACTGTCACAGTAACTCAACGGAGTACAGCATGAACCTCTCACTAGCACGGCAGGATGCCGGAGGATGCTAAGTTCACCCAACCTGGATATGCTGTGACGTCATTATGACGTATATACGCTTTAGTCGATTAACACACCTATCGACTTTTACGAACGTTCGAGATTCTAAACTGTCGTCAGCTAGTGGTTTGTTTGACACGTGCGATTCTGTAAACAGCTCAGTGTGGCAGCGTATGCGTATTTCGCCAAAATAAAAGAGCTGGATATTAATAGAAATATTCTTGACTGTGGCCTTGAAAACACCACAGACAACACGTTTCATAAAAAAGTGAAGTCTTCTTATGTCCCGAACAGATTAGATTGTGTGATTGTTGTGTTGAATGCTTACGCCGAAAATAATGTTTATTTATTATCAACATTTTAGAATGGTTTCATACAATTGGTCTTGTCAGTACATATTAGATTGTAGCAGTATACCCTTGCTGACTTTTTTTTCTTAAATTATATAGCTGAAAGAGAACTCGTGCAAGTTTGTTAGCTAAGTAATTTATATGTCCATCCCAAGATAGTCTTTACTTTTCCAAGTAATTTTACACTCGGACAGCAGAGACAGGTACCTTAGTGTCCAGTAGTGACTGGTGTGTAGAATGATTGAATTTCGAACTTAAAAAGAAAAATATGAGGCATTGTTGAAGAAAAATCGTCGACCGGAGATGAAATACGAGGGGAAGTGGATTTTTCAATGTAATCTTAACCAAAGGTTAGTGTCTAGTACTGACTGACGTATCAAATAATTGAATGCACTGTCAAAGCATTCCATTGTGGTATGATAAACCAAACGTACTGTATATTATGTCATGTATACAACCACAATAGTTTTAGCGTGTACCTGGCCATGTCAATGTGGTTTATGTCAGCAGTATAATTTGCTAAGACAAGATTATGCAAAATACGAATTGCATCACAACATGAGCGGATACCTTAAACTATGCAGAAGTCTCGTTACTTTTGCTGGATGAAGCTTGCAGCAGATGGCACCAGTAAAGGTCTCTTACTCGGAGAACCAATGTGTTTGGTCATCATACACTTAGTTCAGCTTTGGAGTCTACTGTTCACAAACGAATGGCGCAGAGCACAACGCTACCCTATCACAACCTCTCGAAAGTTCACAAAAGTCGAATAGTCGATATACGGTTTCTATCGTTTTCGATGTAGCGTGTATACGTCATAATGACGTCACATCATATCCAAGTACGGTGAACTTAGCATGCTCCCAGGATGCCGACTGGGCGGCGGAATGCCATGACACCAAGATGGCCGCGCTAGCCCCGCCCCTAATGGACACAAACGAAAACGTAATGTACTTTGTGGATAGCCCTCGTAACATAAGAATTAGCTTAGTTTTTCAAGGAACTCCTCAACAGAATTGGAGTAGTGACCCATGAGGAAACTCTTCAGTTTCGATTTGAAAGCGCGTGGGTTATTGCAAATATTTTTGAATTCTTGTGGTACCTTAGTTATTGAAAATGGATGCAGCAGTATACTGCACACCTTTCTGCGCAAGAGTTAAGGAAGTCTGATCCAAATGCAGGTTTGATTTCTGCCGAGCATTAACTGAGAGAAAGCTGCTAATTCTTGAGAATAAGCTGATATTGTTAACAAGAAATGACAGAAAACAATATATATATTGAGAGGCCAATGTCAAAATACCCAGACTAGTGAACAGTGGTCGACAAGAGGTTCGCAAACTTACACCACTTACTGCCCGTTTCTGAGTTTCCCCAAAATATAATACATAATCGAATGAAAATAAGCAAAGCTGCGTGGATAGACTCTTTAATTTCGTTTATTTCGTGATCCGCAGTTCTGATGTTAAGTTTCTCGCTATTCTCATTTCAGCTACGTCTCATTACTTTCGTCCATCTTCGATTTACTCTCGATCGATATTCTGTACTCATTAGACTGTTTATTCTGTTCAACAGATCCTTCCATTCTTCTTCACTTTCATTGATGATAGCAATGTCATCAATGAATATGATCATTGATACCCTTTCCCCTTGAATTTTGACCCACACTTTAATCTCTCTTTTCATTTCCGTCATTGCTTCTTCAATGTACAGATTGAACAGTAAGGACGAAAGATTACATCCTTGTCTTACAACCTTGTAATTTGAGCACTTCATTCTTGCAGTGCCTGTCTTATTGTCCTCTCCTTGTTCCTGAACATATTGTATATTACCCGTCTTTCCCTATAGCTTACCCTATTTTTCTCAGTACTCGTATTTTGAACATCTTACACCGTTTTACATTGTCAAACATTTCCTTCCAGATCGACAAAACTTATGATCGGGTATAGATTTTTGTTGTCTTGCTTTCATTATCAACCGCAACGTCAGAACTACCTCTCTGTGGTGCCTTTACCTTTCCTAAAGTTAAACTGATCGTCATCTAACAGATTTTCTTTTCCATTCTTGTGCACATTATTCTCGTCAAAAGCTTTGATACACGAGGCGTTAAGGTGATTGTGCAGTAATTGTTGTCCCTCGCTATCTTCGGAATTGTGTGGATGACATGTTTCCAAAAGTTTGATCGTAAATCACCAGTCTTATACATTCTACACACCAGCGTTAATAATCATTTTTTCGCAACGTCTCATAATGATTTTAGAAATTCCTATGGAATTTTGTCTGTCTCTTCTGCCTTATTTGACCTTAAGTCGTCTAAAGCTCTCTTAATTTCTGATTCTACTACTGGAGCCTCTATCTTTTCTTTGTCGACTGCTGTTTCTTCTCCTATCACGTCGTAAGACAAATTCCCCCCCCCCCCTCTCTCTCTCTCTCTCCCTCTCCCCCCCCCCCCCCCACCCCACTGGCCACAAGAGGCATTCAATGTACTCTTTCCACCTATCCGCTGTATCTTCTGCATTTAACAGTGGATTTCCCATTGCAGTCTCAAACCCGTTTTAAAATATATTTATTGTAACAGTCTTAGCTGTAAATTGTCACAAATGGTTACTACAGGGTGATTGGAAAGTCGCGCACATCAAAATGTGCAGAAACTCTAAGTTTTTTTTTTTTTTTTTTGTACAAACATTCGATATGCGAATCATGAGTGACCCGGCAGACGTGAATACTGTAATCGAATTCTTGCCATACCCGTCCCAGCATGGCATCGTCGACTGTGGCAGTCGCTTCCCGTATTCTCTCCCAGAGCTCTACTACATCACGTGGTAGAGGCAGTACACACACCAGATCTTTAATGTGTCCCCACAGAAAAAAGTCACAAGGAGTGAGATCTGGTGATCGAGGAGGCCATTTCATGAAACAACTGTCCACTTGTGTAGCACGGCCGATCCACCGATGCGGCAGCTCCGTGTTCAGGTACCCACGAACTTCACGATGGAAAAGGGGTGGAGCCCCATCCTGCTGAAAGATGAACGGAGAGTCCGATTGCATTTGAGGCATCAGCCACTGGTGCAACATGTCCAAGAAGGAATATCCAGTGACAGCGCTCTTGGAGAGAAGAATGCCCCGTACAGTATTCGACGTGACAAGGCACAAGAAACAGTTACCTTTGGGGAATCACGCTCAAATTCAATGCATTCGTGTGGATGCTTTGTACGCCAGAGTCGACAATTATGTCTGTTCATTTTCCCATTAGTGTGAACAATGGCTTCGGCGCTAAAAATTAAGCGATCAACAATGTCATCCCCATCCTCATTCAGTTGTTGCAACTGCGAACAAAACTCAAAACGCTTGTCTTTGTCGTCGTCATTGAGCTTCTGCAGTAGCTCCAATTTTGAATGGTTTCATGGACAGCTTCTGTCGCAGGACTTTCCACACTGTCATTGGAGCCATTTCGAGTTCACGGGATGCACGACGCAGCGATTTCTTTGGACTCCTTATGAATGTCTCTCGCACGCGCTCCACATTCACTTCACACACACTGGGACGTCCACTTCTCTTTGCCGGCAACCCGTCGTAACGAAGTTGTTGCGCCAGTGGTAAATGGCCTTCCTTGTTGGTGCCTTCTTACCATATTTGATTCTAAACATCCGTTGAACAGCTTAGCACACTTGTTTTTGTCGAACTCGCAACACACAGAAAGCTCGCTCCGCACGTGAACTCGCCATGTTTGCGACTAGCGCTGACTATCGGCAAATTATCAAACTACGCTGTGGCGGTATACATAAAGAACTTCCAGGGGTATCTTCAAAATGACATGTGTATGGTAGCTGTACAATGTTTGGTTCTTGTGCAAAAAATAATTGAAAGTGTTCCCGGACTTTATGTACACCCTGTATTATATTTCATACACTCATACACATTGTTTATAACATGTGTTCTGTAAACTTATTTGTCCGTCGCTGACATAGAAGATCGCAAACCTTCTTTCCTTCCCTTGTAGGAAGCTGTGCAATGACTAGGGGACATGTAAAGCTTACTGGGATAGGTTAAGTGGTAACTACAGTGACATTTAATTTTGTTAGTTCCCATAATTGACAAAATTTTTTTGATCACTCACACACTCCTGAGAGTGGCACATTAACTAATTTGCAATTACGCGACCTAATTACCGGTAGCTACGTTGATGAATACTCGGCACCTCACAGGGATTATTACAAGACCAAGAATACTAGATAAGTTGTTGGAAGTGGTTAAGCGTTGGTGAAAATATCGCTTTTGAGCACACAAAGAGCTCTAACCGCAGAACTCCGTGTGGAACGTGCGTTGGTGCAATGCTGCGATGCAGACCGTTTTATCTCCCGCACTGAACCTCGTCGTGTAGACCTAAAACAATGCGCAGTCCTACACCTACAGTAACGGCAATCACTCAGACTGGCCCTATGGTGAAGATACCGATAATTCGGATGGCTCTGCCGTCTCCGAATCACAGCACACCTAGTCTGGCCCCACACGACATCAGAAATCCTGCAAGTTAGAAATCAGATGACAACTTTCTTTTGAAAAAATCCGTAATTCGAATACGAGAAAAATCCTTCTCTGCACTATTCTGCATAGAGGAACAATTCGCGTCTTAGATCTCGCGGACGTCCAAGTCGAAGTCCGCTCCCTTCGAAGACGATGGCCAAGACGCCGTCTCCAAGTCCGTACCGCTCGATGGCTGAAGGCAAAGTCCTATTTCTCCACAATTCTCCCATCTTCCAGCGTACGAAAACGCGGCGGAAGAACACCGTTTCGGCCAACGTCGAACGCTCTAACATCGCTAATATCTCTCCAACGCCATTTTTTGAGATTCTACCAGATGATCGTGTCGGTCATATCGCCCCTAGGCAAACGAAATTCCCGTCTTCGCCACATGTTACCGAGCACAAGTAGCTCCGGAGGCCGGGCTACCCCCAAAGGCGACCATTGTCCCTCCGGTGCCTGCTACCTGCCTGCCACGGCGGCCCGGCTAGCTACGGCCAGCTGCAGACTTTATATTCTAGAATTCTCAACTTCGACACTTTTCACCAGCGCTTAAAGTTAGTAACTTAATCATGCAGACATGCAGGAAATACTACTCTACAGTGCCTTATATTCATCATAAGTCAATAAAGTCATGACCTGATGCCCTTGCCAGTCCCTTTATTATTAATACTAATGTTAACAAGCTAACGCGTAAGTGCCCAAATCCTGGCACCTTACAGTTTAAATGTTTGCCCTATTGAGTAACGCACACGAACTCTTTTAAAGTTATTGGTAATTTCTGTTTTATGGGCTTAGGATGCATTCCAATACCTAATACTCATAAATGGAAAATCATCAACAATGCAAATGCGTGATGTGAAGGGCTGCATTCCATCACTGTATCATGTTTGAGGCCACTTTGCCGAGCATAGCGACATTGGTGTTAATCGTTGTTTTTAAACGCCTTGTTTCTGTAAACTTTCCTTTAAGGGAAATCTGGAGGAGGAAATCTGGAGACATTAAATCGGGTGCACTTAATGGACATAATCCTTCAGAGGCTACCAAAAAGTTCGCTTAAGAAGTGAACTGCTTCATTAGACAAGTGGTACAGTACTCTGCAACTAACAAGAACGTTCGTCTGCCTCAAGGTGCGAAATAAAATGCCTAATATTATAACTTGGTACACAATATCGTTCACTGTAGTTTCAAAGAAATTAGGACCCACTATTGGACGACGCGATATGGCACTCGACACTCCATTTTTCTGACAGAGCACGATGTTTTCCTTAAAGACATGTTGATTTTCGGTTGACAAAATTCTTGTGTTATGATTATTCGTTTATCCAGCGCAAAAAACACGGCCCAATACTGCGATTCCGTGGATGCAACAAATGTCCGAAACCATGTAGAGTTGGCTAGGCGCTTTTCTTTGTCGAGTGCCATCAATTCCTGCACACTACGATCATGATAACCATGAAATGTTAAATTATATACATCGCTTTCTAAGATTGAACAGATAGTTTTGTCAAATTTTTTTCAAGGTGAACGCAGCTTCACATTTCTCTGTTATAGCCAATCTCTCGGTTGTCTTCTTGTCTACAACTGACAAGTGATCCACGTACCCGAAGAGGGACGATTAATACCTTCATTGTTGAAATGTTTGACACTGTGGCACCTATAAAATTCTCAAGGAACGCTTCTACAATTAGTCCATACGAACAACGAAAAATACTGTTCAACAATGAAGACTCTTCGCAAAACCACATATTTACCGAACAATGAACTGAACAACTATACAGGCGTCCTGTGACGTGTACTGGTTACAGTGGCTTCCTCGTTTTTCTTTTTTTTTTTTGTTTTGTTTTTTCTTCTGTCGGTAATAGGGCAATCTTGAGGTGGCTGAACGAACAATGCAACTCCTATTTACAGACACATTTACTTTCACATTCGCGACTTTTCGATCGTTTTGTAATTTCGATCAGTTAATGATCATCTTCATAGCGGATTAAACATGTGATTAAGTGACAGAAAGTAGTAGTCATTGTTGTCAATTTCCAGCTGAGACTGTTAAATATTTTTTTTAGACAGGATTGGAACCTGGGTCTCCTGCATACTAGGCAGATGCTATGACGATTGAGCCATCGGACTACCCTAGCACTCTTCCCGTCAGACCCAAATTCTCAGCTTATCCAATCACTACGACTGTAGTGCCCCTTGCCCATTATCTTCATTACTCACAGCATTTCGCCGATTCCCCCAAGATTTCGGGCCTGTTGTGCTTCTCCACTGAAGAGATCATTAGCCGTCCTCGCCTTAGTTATACAAGACGAAGAAAAATTTTATACAAGACGAAGAAACATTTGCGCACTCGGATTTCGTAAAGCGATTCCTCACATTCCAGCAATACAAAAATTTCTGTCACATAATTCCGTCCTGCGCATTTCCCGTAGTAAATGGACGTTAAAGATTGGCAGCCTGGCAACACTGTAATCACATGTGCAGTAGCTTTCTCTGTCGAGGTGCAGGACTTTTGCTGTGCGCTTGGCGTAATGGATAGCGTTTTGGGGTAGCGTGCAGGAGGTTGAGGGTTCGGTTCTGGGTCGAAGTGTATTTGTTTTTATTTGCTAAGTGTAGTCTGTGTGGAACGGTATCTGGCGTCTTAATCTTCTTATAGCGATTACAGTGGGTTTCCTACAAAACATTTGCTCTTAGTTACTACTAACATAGAAACGGAAATACAATCTTTTTCATTGGTCAGCTTTTAAAGAAGCCTTTTGCACATTGTGGACGCGAAC
Source organism: Schistocerca piceifrons (assembly GCF_021461385.2). NCBI lineage: Eukaryota > Metazoa > Arthropoda > Insecta > Orthoptera > Acrididae > Schistocerca > Schistocerca piceifrons. The sequence goes on from NC_060138.1 coordinate 777,262,265, forward strand.
TGTTTCGCACTACTTCATCTACTAGATTCCAAACCTATTATCTGTGTACCCTCCCTCAACGGTCCCATCGATTAATACCAACTATTATTCTTACCACATTCAGGTCCATTACATTTCGTTAGGGTCTTAGGTCACCAGTAGGGCTGGCAACGTGCTTTGCAAATAATTTCCAAGCTCGGTTGCCATTTGCATTTATTATCACCACGAACCACTAATTATAGCTTTCAACACTGAGTCTGATAAGTGCTGTTTGATAAGTATCTCCATTCGTTGCTGTTGCTATTATTATTATTACTACTATTATTATTATGGTGGGAAATGTGCAGACATCACCGTCCATTGCCGTTAGGGAACCTGTGTAATTCGAAAACGAACATTTCACAATTAATGGCGCCGGGATGAACAAAAGCTGTAAGAGAAGTGATGCGCGTTAGATGGAACAGCCCGCTGCGACTAATGACGTGTTTATACCGTATGAGCTATTCACCTGACAGGGACTAGTTGCTAGCGGAGTAACGAGCTCGTGACAGACTCCATGTACATTTCTTCGTGTGTATTTCTAAAACCATGTGGCTGACGTGTGTCATACACAAACGATGAATATGTGGACATGCTTGTAGCGAATCTGATAAACGGACTGGTGTTGCCGCTCGTGAATATGCTGCTAAATATCTTGGTCGACGTCATCCAGATAAAAAGGTGTTTCGTCGTCTGGAGAACAGATTCTCTCCTTTCACCACCGCGTGACAGATGTCGTCCACGGACTCGCCGTACCCTAGCTACAGAGGGAGCTTCTCTGGGGGTGATACACCAAGAACCAATGCACGTCTCGCAACGCACCGTCGTTGACGTTTTGCACTAGCATGGACTGCACCCCAATCATTACTCTTTAAGCCAACATCTGCATCTTGCAGACCGCCATCTGCGGATGCATTTATACGAATGGTTCCAACAACAAAAGGAAGCCAACGACGATTCCAGAAACACCGTAATGTGGTCGGATGAAGCAGCGTTCACTCCCAAGGGTGTCTTTAATATACACAATGCCCACCAGTGGTGGACGTTAAACTGCATGTCTCTCGCGACCGTAGATATGAAGTTCACTTTGGCATCAACATCTGGAGCATAATTTTGGGAGACAGGAGTTTGGGTCCCTACTTGTTGCCTGACTGCTAACTACACGAAGGTATCATGCATTCTTCTCAAACTATTTGCCTGACGCACTGGAAGATATTTCACTTCATGTCCGGCAGAGCAAAATGCTGCACATCCACACATTGAAATTAATGTGCGACGGTATTTAGACAGAACATTTCCAGGGAAATGACTGAGATGGGATGGTCCAGTTGTATGGCCTTCGTGTTCACCTGACCTGAATCCCTTCGATTTCTTACTTTGAGGACACTTTAAGGAGCACGTCGTATTCTTTTCCGCCGATACACGTGGAAGAACTGATAGCGGGTGCTCATGCTGCTCTTGTATCTGTGGATGAAGCCATGTTGCGAAGAGTCCAGAGCTGTGTGATCCAGCGGGTCGCGAAATATTTGGATGTGCAGGGGATCGCTTTGAGCATCTGCTCTGAGGAAAGCGTATTATTTTGTAAACCTCATGCGGTCATCAGTACGGAAATTATTATCGCCACTGGTGGCTAATGTGTTACATCTGAGCGGATGTAGTGCATGCAGTATAAATGACCAGTAGATCTTCATTTATTTAACTGTGCAGTTATCTTCAACATGTCGAAATTGATATTGTTTTTTTAGTCATTCTGTCCTATGATAGGTCATCTGTTTCAAGCGTCTATTTCTGACTTGTCTGACCACGTTTTCATTACGTTCACCATTACAAAACACTGTACTATGTAAATGTCGGTTACGAATGGCTTAAGAAACGGTGTGTGCTGCAGTATTATATGACAAAATGAAATTGGCAAATAAATACAAAAACGCCTCGACGCAGAATCCAACTGTCGACGTCCTGCATGCTAATCAAAACGCTATCCGCTGCACCAACTGCACAGCACTACGCCCATATAGTGACAGAGGTATTTACCGTACATGTGATTACAGTGTTGCCAGATAACCAGTCGTTAACGTCAATTTACTGCGGGAAACATGCGCAGGACCAAATTTTGTTACAGATATTTTTGGACTGCTAGTATGTGAGGAGTCAACGGCCTTGCCGCAGTGGTAACTCTTAGTTCCCGTTAGATCACCGAAGTTAAGAGCTGTCGGGCTTGGCTAGTACTTTGATGGATCGCTATCCGGGTCTTCCGGCTGCTGTTGGCGAACGGGGTGCACTCAGCCCTTGTGAGGACAATTGAGGAGCTACTTGATTGAGTAGTAGCGACGCCGGTTACGAAAACTGATAACGGCTAGGAAAGCGACATGCCGACCACATGCCACTCCGTATCCACATCTGGTGACGCTTAAGTCCTGAGGATGACACCGCGGTCGGTCGCTACCCTTGGGCCTTCAAGGTCTGTGCGAAGGGTGTTTGTTTACATTAGTATGTGAGGAATCGCGCTGCGAAGTCCGAGTGCGCGTATTTTTCTTCATTTTATATTCGGACATGTCCACAGGAACAAACACCACATATATTAGGTTCATTATTGCCTCAGCATTATCTGCCAGTTCATACGCGATTTGTTTGTTGTTCGTTTCTGTCGGTAATGTTAGTAAAACAGCACTGATTGCTTTTCGCAATTTCTATAATAACGTTATATTTTAAGCAATTGAAATTTTACGAATAAATATTATCCGTTTTTTAATTAGATTTATTTAGAAAGCCGCGCGAGATTAGCCGAGCGGTCTAGGGGCGCTGCAGTCATGGACTGTGCGGCTGGTCCCGGCGGAGGTTCAAGTCCTCCCTCGGGCGTGGTTGTCTGTGTTTGTCCTTAGGATAATTTAGGTTACGTAGTGTGTAAGCTTAGGGACTGGTGGCCTTAGCAATTAAGTCCCGTAAGATTTCACACACATTTGAACATTTTTGTTTTGTTTAGAAAGCAACTATTATAGTGCTGTTCCTATGAGTAATTGATATTTCGTTTTTTTTCCAAATGATTATTGTAAAACATAAAAAACACCTGTTACTACTGAGACCAAACGAATACTGCAAAATACGGTTATTTAGAAGTGAAATATCGGTATCGGTTTTAAACGATCAGTTTTTCCCATCCCTGGTGTGAAATTTGATCTGTCGATACGAGATACGTAAAAAAATTGTAAATGCGATGATGCTGCAGTATTATAATGACATGTGAACAGACAGGAATCAACCCACACTTGACGACTTGCACTGTCCATAGGGTCGCCAATGCTGTGTGTAAGAGATATCCGCTGAACTCGTGCCGGCACTGAGGTATTTCTCTCGCCATTTGAACAAGTCGCTCGGAGCTACTGGGAAAGTAATCCCGCGGAATGACACCTGCCTCGGCTAAGTCAAATTTACGTGGTCGTTGCACCGCATATCGGCCGGCGCAGAGGCGAGGTTCAGCGTCCGCGGTGCTCTATGGCGACGCGGGCAGTTCCCTACAAGGCACGCCGGCTGCCGGATTCCGGGAACAGCTGGCGCGCCGCGCCGCACACTGCGCCGCGATGCAGCAGTTTTTAGCCGGCAGCTCTGCGCTCGCCGAGCCGAGCCGCGTCCCGTTACCGCTGCCCGGCGCGGCTACAGCTACTGCTCGCTCGCCGCACCTCGCCACGCCGCGTCGCCTTTCGACCAGCGAGCCTTTCGACCAGCGCGGCCCGGTCGATAGGCGCGCGTCGATACCGCGCGACTGCGTATTCTGGCGCTCGCGGCACCGCTAGCCGAGGGGAGCGTCCTCCGTGCTCTATGAAGCGGACAGCAGCAATCCCCGTTTCTAGGATCGCGGTGACCGTTACAGAGCGGCCGGCAGCTACGTCTGCTCGCCTGCTTTTGTGCGGTTTGTCGTACTGCGTGCCGGCTAGATTCCTACACAGCCTTGCGAGTCTAGCAGTAACAGGGAAAGTACACGTATAACACAAAAAATTATTGCTATATTTCTTCAGTTACCTTTTTTACGGCACTATGCGTTCCGATGGTTATGCCGTCATCATCAGGCATCTTAAGAAATCTTTATATAGTCGAATTACGCACAGAAACCAGACGGCAGTTATAAAGAGCCGAGGGGCTTGAATGGGAAACAGTGGTTGAGAAGGGTGTGACAGAAGTTGTAAGCTAGCCGCGATACTTTATCTGTACGTTGAGCAAGCAGTTTAGGAAACCAAAGAAACATTTGGAGTAGGAATTAAAGTTCAGGGAGAAAAACAAAAACTTCGAAGTTTGTCGATAGCACTGTAATTCTGTCAAACACAGCAAAGCACCCGGAAGAGTAATTGAATGGAATGAACAGAGTCTTGAAATGAGCGTGTAAGATGAAAATCGACAAAAGCAAAATAACTATAATGGGATCTAGTCGAATTAAATCATGTGATGTTGAGCGAATGAGATTAGGAGACGAGACACTTGAAGTAGTAGGTGAATTTTGTTATTTAGGCAGCAAAAGAACTGATGATAGCCGAAGCAGAGAGGATACAAAATGTAGATTGGCAATGGCACGAAATGTGTTTCTGAAGAAGAGAAATTTGTTAACATTCAGTACAGATTTAAGTATCAGGAAGTCTCTTTTGAAAGTATTTGTATGGAGTGTAGCCATGTGTGGAAGTGAAACAACGATAATAAACAGTTTAGACAAGACGAGAATAGAAGCTTTTGAAATGTGGTGCAGCAGAAGAACGCTGAAGATTAGATGGGTGGATCATGTAATAAATCAGGAAATACTGAAAATAACTGGATAGAAAAGAAATTTGTTGCACAACCTGACTATAAGAAGGGACCGGTTGATGGGACACAATCCGAGACATCAAGGGATCACCAATTTAGTATTGGAGGTAAAATTATAGAGGGACGCCAAGAAATGAATAAGGTGAATACAGGAAGTAGATTCAGAAAGATGTAAGTTGCAATAGTTATTCGGAGATGAAGAGGCCTGTGCATGATAGAGTAGCATGAAGAAATGCATCAAACAAGTGTTCGGATTGAAGACCACAACACAAGAACATAGTTGATTTGCTCGGAACATAATACGTGTTTATTTTCACGTATTCGTACGCGCATGCGCATTCAAATAACTTCCCTTGTCTTGCGCATGTGCATAGGTAACGGGTCGGGCGTGTAAGTGAGCGACAATTTGTAGCTGCAGTTTATGGCGGGTCATGGCCCATCGAACATAGGCCGGTGTGAGGTGGAGGTTACACCATTAAGTTAAGTAGTCGTTCAGACTTTGTACACATGTACTGTTTGTGTTTTTCCCTTTTATTCGTTTATAAATGTATAGCTGTGGTGTTCTTTTAATCATTGACAAAGGTCTTCTTAGGCACTTGTGGGTTTTATTGTTCTGAAGAAGGTGTAGTTATCTACGCCGAAACCTAGGTTAACACTAGGTGTTTTTTACGCAATCGAGGCGGGTCTCTAGTTTTTTAATATATTAACTAACGATTGCTGACGCGCTGCGATATTGAAGGTTCTTATTTCACAGGGCCTTGGAGCTTTGTTCAATTTTAATGAGGGAGTATTCATTTCTTGTTAGAGGGGACGCAGAATGTTACCTGGATGGAAAGTCATCGACAGAGGTAGAAGTAAATTCAGCCGTACACTATCAATGGGTATTGAGACCCTTCTTGTTCATATTCGGATTTACAGACAATATTAATAGTGACTATACACGTTTAGGAGACGATATAGTTATCTATAATGAAGTACTGTCTGAAAATACTGCAGAAATATTAAGTTAGACCTTGGTACTTGTTTTAAATGTTCAGAACTCTAAAATTATGCACTTCACATAAATAAAAAACTTTGTATTCTATGACTACAGCATAAATGAGTCACAACTGAACTCAGCCAGCTCATAGAAATACCTGGGGGTAACAGCTCATAGGGATATGAAGTGGAATGGTCACATAGACTCAGTCGTGGGTGAATCAAGTGGGCCGCGCGGGGTAGCCACGTGGTCTCGGGCGTCTTGTCACGGTCCGCGCGGCTCCCCCTGTCGGAGGTTCGAGTCCTCCCTCGGGCATTGGTGTGTGTGTCGTCCTTAGTGTAAGTTAGTTTAAGTTAGATTAAATAGTATGTAAGCTTAGGGACCGATGACCTCAGCAGTTTGGTCTCACAAGGCCTTCCCACAAATTTCCATTTTTTCGAAATCAAGTGGCAGGGTACTGGGTACAGGGAAAAAAGTCTACAAAGGAGACTGATTACAAATCACTGGCACGTCTCATCTAAACATATTACTAACGTGTGTGGGACTCATACTAAAGCGGAGGTACACAGAGAAGAGCGACAGGTAAGTTTGACTCACCAGGAAGCGCGTCGGAAATGTTGAGAAACCTGAATTAGCTGATCCATGAAGATGACGACAATTATCCCGTAAAATCCTAAGTACAAAGTTCCAAGAATCACTACTAAGTAATCATCTAGAGACAGCCTTGACCCACTACGTGTCTGTACCGTAGGGAGCATGAAGGCAATGTTATGTTAATAGCGGCCCACACGGAGGCACCTAAGTAGTTATTTCCCTGCGCTTCTTACACGATTATTCGAACGGAAAAAAACTCAGACATGTGGTACTTTCCTAAGTGCCTTCTACCATTCACTTCACAGAGGTTTGCAGAGTTTATTTGTAGATGTAGATGCGCAGAACAGAATTTTTATCAACAGCATACTTTGATCCCAAAATGTTGCGGCGAAACGTTCGTCTGTAAGCGCTTTACAAATTTAAGATGTCATTAATTCGCTGGTACAGACAGATCGAGCTAGAAAGAACCGTAGATTTTGTAACGCGTTTCATAGGCATATCAATATTCTGCCGTCGATACTTGGAACGAACTTAGCTTAAGGCTTTGAAGGGATAAATTGCAAGGGCATTTCTCTTGTTTGTGACAAATGTCATAGCTCGCACGTCGCTATTTTTTTTTTTTACATGAGAAGAAGGCATACTTGTCACTGTTTTTAGGTTTCTTGCTGCACATTCCCACGCTTAGACATTACGGTAATCATTTACCACATGTCTCATAAATATATGGTCATGCAGTCATATCTCCTTTTGTTGGTATGATAGCCACAAGAAACGCTCAAATGAAAACGAGACAGCCAACCGCTGTGACCGGGCGGTTCTAGGTGCCTCCGTCTGGAACCGCGCTGCTGCTACGGTCGCAGGTTCGAATCCTGCCTCGGGCATGGATGTGTGTGATGTCCTTAGGTTAGTTAGATTTAAGTAGTTCTAAGTTCTCGGGGACTGTTGACCTCAGAAGTTATGTCCCATAGTGCTCAGAGCCATTTGAACTTTGCCATTGCCAGTCTATATTTTATATCCTCTCTACTTCGACAATCATCAGTAATTTTGCTCCCCAAATAGCAAAACACCTTTACTACTTTAAGTGTCTCATTTCCTAATCTAATTCCCTCAGCATCACCCGACTTAATTCGACTACATTCCATTATCCTCGTTTTGCTTTTGTTGATGTTCATTTAGCATCCTCCTTTCAAGACACTGTCCATTCCGTTTAACTGCTCTTCCAAGTCCTTTGCTGTCTCGGACAGAATTACAACGTCATCGGCAAACCACAAAGTTTTTATTTCCTCTTCATGGATTTTAACTCCTAATCCGAATTTTTCTTTTGTTTCCTTTACTGCTTGCTCAGTATACAGATTGAATAACATCAGGGATAGGCTACAACCATATCTCACTCTCTTCCCAACCACTGCTTCCTTTTCATGCTCCTCGACTCCTATAACTGCCATCTGGTTTCTGTACAAATTGCAAATAGCCTTTCGCTTCCTGCATTTTACCCCTTTCACCTTCAGAATTTGAAAGAGAGTATTCCAGTCAACATTACAAAAGCTATCTCAAAGTTTACAATTGCTAGAAACGTAGGTTTGCCCTTCCTTAATCTTTCTTCTAAGATAAGTCGTAGAGTCAGTATTGCCTGCCTCACATTTCTACGGAATCCAAACTGATCTTCCCCGAGGTCGGCTTCTACCAGTTTTTCCATTCGTCTGTAAAGAATTCTTGTTAATATTTTGCAGCCATGCCTTATTAAACTGATAGTTCGGTAATTTTTACACTTGAGGACGCCTGCTTTCTTTGGGACTGGAATTATTTTATTCTTCTTGAAGTCCGAGGGTATTTTACCCACATCATACATCTTGCTTACCAGGTGGTAGAGTTTTGTGATGGCTGGCTCTCCGAAAGGCTATCAGTAGCTCTAACGGAATGTTGTCTATTCTCACAGCCCTTTTTTTTACCTAGGTCTTTCAGTGCTCTGTCAAATTCTTCACGCAGTTTCATATCTACCATTTCATCTTCATCTACGTTCTCTTCCATTTCCGAAATATTGCCCTCAAGTACATCGCCCTTGTATAGACCTTCTGTATACTCCTTCCACCTCTTTCTGCTTTCCCTTCTTTACTGAGAACCGGTTTTCCATCTGAGCTTTTGATTTTCATACAGGTGCTTCTTTTTTTCTCAAAAGATCTCTCTAATTTTTCTGTAGACAGTGTCTATCTTACCCCTAGTGATATATTCCCCTACATCCTTACATTTGTGCTCGAGCCATCCTTGCTTAGCCATTTTGCACTTCCTGTCGATCTCATTTTTGAGACGTTTGTATTCCTTTTTACCTGCTTCATTTACTGCATTTTTATATTTTCTCCTTTCATCAATTACATTCAATATTGCGTCTGTTACCCAAGGATTTTTACTAGCCCTCGTCTTTTTACCTACTTGACCCTCTGCTGCCTTTACTATTTCATCTCTCAAAGCTACCCATTCTTCATCTACTGTATTTCTTTCCCCCATTGTTGTCAATCGTTCCCTAATGCTCTCCTTCAAACTCTCTACAACCTCTGGTTCTGACAGTATATCCAGGTCCCATCTCCTTAAATTTCCACCTTTTTTACAGTCTCTTCAGTTGTAATCTTCATAACCAATAGATTGTGGTCAGAGCCCACACCCGCCCCTGGAAATGTCTTACAATTTAAAACCTGTTCCTGAATCTCTGCCTTACGATTATATAATCTATCTGAGAGTTTCCAGTATCTCCAGGCTTCTCCCATGTATACAACCTTTCTTCTTGATTCTTGAACCAAGTGTTAGCTATTATTAAGTTATGCTCTGTGAAAAATTCTACCAGGCGGCTTCCTCTTTAATTCCTTACCCCCATTCCACATTCACCTATTAGGTTTCCGTCTCTTCCTTTTCCTATTATCGAATTTCAGTCACCCATGGCTATTAAATTTTCGTCTCCCTTCATTATCTGAATAATTTCTTTTATCTCATCATATATTTCATCAATCTCTTCGTCATCTGCGGAGCTAGTTGGCATATAAACTTGTACTACGGTGGTAGGCGTGGGCTTCGTGTCTATCTTGGCCACAATAATGCGTTCACTATGCTGTTTGTAGTACCTTACCCGCATTCCTATTTTTTTATTCATTATTAAACCTATTCCTGCATTACCCCTATTTGATTTTGTATTTATAACCCTGTAGTCACCTGTCCAGAAGTCTTGTTCCTCCTGCCACCGAACTTCACTAATTCCCACTATATCTAACTTTAACCTACCATTTCCCTTTTTAAATTTTCTAACCGACCTGCCCGATTAAGGGATCTGACATTCCACGCTACGATCCGTAGCACGCCAGTTTTCTTTTTCCTGATAACGACATCCTCCTGAGTAGTTCCCGCCAGAAGATCCGAATATTTTACCCAAGAGGACGCCATCATCATTTAACCATACAGTAAAGCTGCATGCTGTCGGGAAAAATTATGGCTGTAGTTTCCCCTTGCTTTCAGCCGTTCGCAGTACCAGCACAGCAAGGCCGTTTTGGTTAGTGTTACAAGGCCAGATCAGTCAATCATCCAGAATGTGCAACTACTGAAACGGCTGCTGCCCCTCTTCAGGATACGTTACATCTAGTGAAAGCGTGCTTATTAAATTTCAATAACGAGCTGCCAAGGTGGTTACTAAAGGTGTTCTTCAGCTCATTACGAAAAATCTCAAGCAGATCATGAAAACAAAAGTATACTAACAATGTTTCCCACAGAGGCGAATTTGGTGTATAAGTAATCTTCCTTCCCACGATCCATTTGTGAATGGAACGGTAAGAAAGCTTACTACAGTAAAAATATCATCTGGGCCAACACTTGACAGTGATTTTCATGGCTTAATTGTAGATGCCGAGCACATACGATTCGTCGGCTGCGGTCATCAGTGATTTCAAATTAATCGCTGATATTTTATTTTTTTGTCTTTAGCACAGGAACGTCGCAGTATGACAGCAAAGAAATGCATAACCAATGAAACTGGATCATTTTGTTACTGAATGAAACTTTGGATTACCCATGAAAAGAAAAAACATCTCGATAATATCAGGTAACAGTATAACTTCGGTAAGTCATTACATCGTTTAAATTACCTACGTATATCACTAGCTTGCGATGCGAAATCGAGTGTACATTTGAAATTAGTCGTAGAAACACGAATGGAAGATTTAGATATTTTGAGAGTATTCGGGAGAGTGCAGTGTACCTCTCAAAGAAACCACATACAAGGTACTGGTGGAATCAATTTAAGAATACCACCATAGTGTTTACAGTTGTTAAGCAGGCCCAATAACAGACATCGAAGGAATACACAGACGTGATGCCCTGTAAAAGACCGATAGAGAGACTATTTATGTCGCCATTGTTACTGCTGTGTTCATCTGTCCGAAGAATGGTTTGATGCAGCTCTCCACACTACTGTATCCTGTGGAAAACTCTCTCATCTCCGAATAACTGCTAGCCTATGTCAATTTGAACCTGCCTACTGCATTCATCTCGTGGTTTCCCTCTACAGTTCTTGTCCCTCATGCTTCCCTCCATTACCAAACTGACAGTCGGTAGGCATAAAAACAGGATTCTTCTGGGGGTCACACCTCGGTTTCTACTGCTGTAGAAACGTAGGGTTAAGTGTTTTGGATATCACTTGAATCAGGAACCATTTGTATACCCAACAGAAGGATCGTCCTAGTGTCACTACCCTAGAGTACAGTGACAAATATGAATATAATTCTTGCTTAAGCAGAGGTAGCAAATCGCTTGGTTCTTTTTGCATTTTATGTGGTCTACGGTGGGCATTAAGGGGTTTATGGAGACACCATTAGTTCATGGACTGTTCCTTAGAAAACCTCCGAAACAGGTTTTTACCATTATTTTTTTGTACCGAGCCACATATTCCAAGGCGTATATCCACATCAAATCGCTAAAATTTTTAAGATATATTCCTAGAACCCTGATCTCGAATAACCAAACAATTTTCTTGATATCTGTATCTGTTCCCGAGTTACAGAGATTCAAAATTGCCCTATTTGTGCACGTAAAATAAGTACTTAAAATCCAGTGTGAGGCAACAACCTAGTTTACAAAATGACGTAGCACAGAGAAATATGCTGTTACGGGTCTCCCTTATCATCAGAAGGTTTCTAGAAACCCCATTTTGTAGTTCTGAAGCGCAAGCAAAATGCGCGTAAAATCCGGTCTGATGTGTAAAATTAGTTTTTCGTTATTTCAATTTCACATAAGTAACCTAGCAAAGTTTTACTGATCCCATAAAGTTCTTTTCATATGAGGGACATGCCCTGCTGTAGCAGGGAAAAGAAGGGAACCTGTGGAAGCAACTGCTGTCGGAGCACATAAAGGCGAATATGTTTCAAATGGTTCAAATGGCTCTGAGCACTATGGGACCTAACATCTGAGGTCATCAGTCCCCTAGAACTTAGAACTACTTAAACCTAACTAACCTAAGAACATCACACACATCCATGCCCGAGGCTGGATTCGAACCTGCGACTGTAGCGGTCCCTCGGTTCCAGACTGAAGCGCCTAGAACCGCTCGGCCACACCGGCCGGCAAAGGCGAATATGCATCTTTTTAAAAATATCTGACTGAAAAGTGGGGTACCAACTGCGTCATTCTACCTTCCCCAGCACCTTTAAAAATTTTCCCAATAATTTTGGCGTCCGAAGATATTGGCGCTTTTATGCACTGTGAAAGAAGGACATTGGCAGTGGGAAAGGAATGAAAAGCAATAAATACACTGGTTGTGGTATAGAAAGAGCGGAGGATACAATGGTAATATGAGAGAAAGAGAGGGACACAATGACAGTGGAACATTGTTAACAGTAATAGAACAGAACCAAGGAAAGAGTGAAGTAGACAGTGCCAGTGACACAGGAATAAAGAGAAGGAGAAAGTGGAACAGGGTGAGAGCCAGTGATAATGACAGAGAGAAATAGAGAGATAGAGACATTGAGAAGAGAAAGTAGTCGTGGGAAGGAATGAATGAGACAGTAGCAGTAAGAGAGAACAATAGGGAGAGAGTTACAGTGCGACGAGACAGTAGTAGTAAAACAGAATGAAGGTGACCATAGCTGTTAGACAGGAGACAGTGATAGTTTAAGAGACACAAAGAGATAACGACAATGAGTTGGCCTCAATGAGGGAGTGAGAATAGGCAAGTGGAAGTGGATCGGTGTGAGCGACTTACAGCGATGGACTAGTGGGTTTGAGCAAGTGACAGGGGAGCATGTGAGAGTGAAAGGTGAGATGCATGTTAAAAAGAGCGTGAATATTTTCGCATGCCAGAATTTTTGGAAAAATATTTAAAGGTGAAACGTCCCCTTAGAAAAATTATACATGACTGTGCTTAAACTGACACACAATATTTTTATCGCAACGCAATCTGACTTTCAAAAATCCCTACAAAAGAATGGCCCTGACTAACATTAACCTATACCTATCAAAAATCACTTACCTCACCAAAAATCTTCGTTACTCGAACTACTGCAATACAGCGAGCGCCACTACTGCCAGCTAAATAAAAGATTCAAACTACTGAAGGCACTAACTACTAATAGGCATAGTTAGCAAATGAAACATTTTGATGGAGAACAAACAATGTATTTACCTCAATAGTGTTCAAAAGTCATTATGTATATAGCAGTTCATGACACCCAGTCTTACAAATTTCAAAACTCCGCCATCTCTCTCCCCACATCCACCACTACTGGCGGCTCACCTCCAACTGCTCAACGCTACGCGCTGTTCACATCCATCTGCCCGACACTACAATGGCAGACAACAATGCAAACTAGCCACACACTGCACACAGCACAGCCAGTGATTTTTCATACAGAGTGCTACGTGGCGTTACCAATAAGAAAACCTAAACAGCCTACTTACAAAGGTACTGAGGAACATCAATATTCTGAACATGGCCGCACTTCAGCAACGGTTGCAGAGTCGGCATGTAGCTCTTAACACGATCTGCCATTTTATGTGACTGTTTTTACTGATGTGACAAGCCCTTGATTTTAGGGGCTTTAACTTTTACAAATGGATGTACAGATCGTTGGCGACACGTTTCAAGTGGAGATGTTAGATCGCTTTTCTGACTGACTGTTTGTTAATGTGTAGATTTTTTTCTTGTCCTTCTGAAGAAGACAGGTTTTTAAATCTGTTGAAACAATGGTTAAGGTCACTTGAAAACCACTATTTATTGCAGCTGGTTGGCAATCTTTATCACCTGCTGTGCTGAGGAAGGTAGAATGAGGCAGCTGGTACCCCACTTTGCAGTCAGACTCTTTTAAACAGGAGCATATTCGCCATTTTTGTGCTAAGATATGAGTATTTTCCCGCTGGTTCCTTGATACCTCAGAATGTGTCCTACCGATCGAGCCCTCTTCTTAGTCATGTTTGGCCACAACTTCCCTTTTCTCTCAGTCTGATCCAGTACCTTCTCACTACTTATTCGATCTATTCATCCAAACTTCATCATTCTTCTGTAGCACCACATTTCAAAAAATTGTATTCTCTTCTTGCCTGATCTGCTTATCATCCTTGCGTCCCTACATACCTACACCCATTATAAACACTTTCAGAAAAGACTTCCTATTACTTACATTTATACTCGATGTTAACAAATTTTCCTTTTTCACCAACGCATTTTTTTTCTGTTTTCAGTCTGCATTTGAAGTCCCTCCTACTTTGGCCATCGTCAGTTGTTTTGTTGTTCATATAGAAATACTCATCTACTACTTAGGATGTCTTATTTCCTGACCTAATTTCGTCAGCTACTTTCCATTAGTCATTTTTAGCTTTTGTTGATCTTTTTCTTATAACCTTTTTTCAACGCTTCATTCATTCCGTTCAACTGCTCTTCCAACTCCTTTGCTGTGTCTGACGGAATTACTCTGTCGTGTTAAAATTTAATTTTTTTAAAATTTCTTCTCCCTCCACCTTATTTCTTTGTCCAAATTTCTCCTTGTGCTTCACTGCTTGACCAGTACACAGACTGACTTATATCACAGGATAGGCTACAAAACTATCTCAGTCCTTTCTCAAATAATTCTTCCCTTTCATGTCCCTCGACTCTTTGCAACTGCAGTTTAGTTTCTAAACAAGTTATAGATAAACTTTCGCTCCCTGCGTTTTATCGTAATTATATTCAGAATTTCAAACAGTGTATTCAAGTCAGTACTGTCAAAGGCTTTCTCTAAATCAACAAACGTGGTAAACGTAGGTTTGCCTTTCTTTAGCCTATCTTCTAAAGTAAGTCATAGCGTTACTACCGCCCCAAACTGATTTTTTCACGGGTCGGCTTCTACCAGTATTTCCATTCTTCTACAAATAATTCATGTTCAGCGACGACGACTTATGAAACTGATGATTGGCTAATATTCACACTTGTCAGCAATTACCTTCATTGGAACTGAAATTATTATAGTCCCCCTGAAGTATGAGGGTATTTTGTTTGTCCCATAAATCTTGCACATCTCAGTAATTCTGTATTGTAGTCTACCCTAGCTGCCTTGTTTCGACTTACGTCTTTCAGTGCTTTGTAAATTCCTTCTCCGGTATAGCATATCCCATCTCATCTTCATCCATTTCCCTCTCCCTTTCTAAAACATTGTCTTCAAGGGTCTTGTCGTTATATAGCGCTTCCATATATTGCTTCTATCTTTAAGCCTTCCCTTCTTTGTTTAGCACTGTTTTGTCATCTGAGCTCTTAATATTACTAAGGTGTTTCCTATTCTTATTCCCATAGTCATGCATGTCTTCTACAGCTATGAATTTCTCGTCAGGTACTTCCTCTTTTGTCAGTTTGCACTTCACTTAGGTCTCATTTCTTAAGCAACTGTATTTCCTTTGTCTGCTTCGTTTACTCCGTTTGTATAGTTTGTCTTTCGTCAGCTATATTCAGTATCATGTGTGTCTTCCAAGGATTTCTACTAGGCCTCATATTTCTGGCTAGTTGTTCCTCTGCTGCCCTCACTATTTCATATCTCAACGCTATCAATCCGTCTTCTGTTGTGTTCCTTTGTTTCGTTTCTGTCAATTTTTGCCTAATGCTCTCTGAGACATTCTACGGCTTCTCGTTCTTTCAGCTTATCCACGACCCATATCCATAATTTCCTACTTTTCTCCAATTTGCCGAAATGTAATCTGCGTTTCGTATTACATTATTCTCAGAATTCACATCTGACCCTGGATATGTTTTTCAGTTTAAAATCTGGTTTCAAAATCTTTGTCATACTATTATATAATCTATGTGAAATCTCCCAGTATCTCCGCATCTTTTCCACGTATACAACATTCTCTCGTGATTCTTAAACCAAGAATTAATAACGATAAAATATTGTGTTCCGAGCAAAACTCTAGCAGGCAATCATCCTCCCTTAGTCCACGTTTTTCAACCGTTTCTCCTAATCTTCCTTTTGATAGACTCGATTTACAATCCCCCACCACAATTAAATTTTGGAGCGCCTTAACTATCTCACTGTACATTTTTTCAAACTCTTCATCTGATGGGACAGTAGGCATATAAACTTGTTCTACTGTAGAGTGTGTTGGCTTTTTATGCATCTTCGGTAAGATAATTTGTTCACTGTGCTGCTCACAGTAATTCAGTGGCATTCCTACATTCTTACTCGTTATCAGACCTACTCTTATTTGATTTTGTGTTTGTAATGCTATACTCACTTGACCAAAAGTCCTGATCCTTCTATCACAGCACTTTACTTATTCCCACTATATCTAAATTCAACCTATCTATGTCCCTTTTTAAATTCTCTAATTACCTACACGCTTAAGGGGTCTAACATTCTATGCCCTGTTAATGACATCCTCCTGAATAGTCCCACCTGGAAATCCGAATGGTGGACTATTTACCTCCGGAGTATTTGAGCCAAGGAGATGTCATTGTCATTAAATCATACAACAAATCTGCATATATTAGGGGAAAAATAACGGCTGCAGTTTTCTGTTGCTGTAAGCCATTCATAAATCATTGTTTCAAAGCCATGTTTGCTAATCAATAATCCAGAGTGTTGCCTCTGCAGCTATCGATAAGGCTGCTACCCCTCTTCAGGTAGAATAAACGAGTCTAGAATGTCTACAGATAACCCTCCATTGTACTTGCACCTATGGTAAGGATATCAGTATCGTTGAGGCACGCAAGTCATCCCACCTCAGCATAGTCCATGGTTCATGGAGGCACTTTTTATTTGATACAAACCGACGGATAAATAAACATTTGTGATTAAATAATTCTATATTGCAGTTATTACATCAACATTGTAACTTATTTTGCAAATTGAAGGGAGAGTGAGGAGAAAGGAAAGGAATGGGAAGGAAGTAATGGTACCAGCTGCGTTGGGAGTTAGTGCAGAATCAGCAGTGATGAGTGAAAATGTGTGCCACGCCAAGACCGGAAACAGTGATCTCCTGTTTACGAGGCAGTTGTGGTAACCACTGTGCCACCCAGACACTTTGTTCCGAGCACTTGCGTCGACTATCTCGACACACTCCTCAGCCGACTCACACTCCCACGTAGCACAACCTGTCCGGCACACATTTTTACTCGTCGCCACTGATTCCACACAAACTCCCAATGCAGCTGATGCCATTAGTTCCTTCGCTTCCCTTTCTCCCCCCTCCCCCTTCGATTTACATAATATGTATCACAGCTGCGGATCCCGCGTGGTGTCTGTCATACACTCCTGGAAATGGAAAAAAGAACACATTGACACCGGTGTGTCAGACCCACCATACTTGCTCCGGACACTGCGAGAGGGTTGTACAAGCAATGATCACACGCACGGCACAGCGGACACACCAGGAACCGCGGCGTTGGCCGTCGAATGGCGCTAGCTGCGCAGCATTTGTGCACCGCCGCCGTCAGTGTCAGCCAGTTTGCCGTGGCATACGGAGCTCCATCGCAGTCTTTAACACTGGTAGCATGCCGCGACAGCGTGGACGTGAACCGTATGTGCAGTTGACGGACTTTGAGCGAGGGCGTATAGTGGGCATGCGGGAGGCCGGGTGGACGTACCGCCGAATTGCTCAACACGTGGGGCGTGAGGTCTCCACAGTACATCGATGTTGTCGCCAGTGGTCGGCGGAAGGTGCACGTGCCCGTCGACCTGGGACCGGACCGCAGCGACGCACGGATGCACGCCAAGACCGTAGGATCCTACACAGTGCCGTAGGGGACCGCACCGCCACTTCCCAGCAAATTAGGGACACTGTTGCTCCTGGGGTATCGGCGAGGACCATTCACAACCGTCTCCATGAAGCTGGGCTACGGTCCCGCACACCGTTAGGCCGTCTTCCGCTCACGCCCCAACATCGTGCAGCCCGCCTCCAGTGGTGTCGCGACAGGCGTGAATGGAGGGACGAATGGAGACGTGTCGTCTTCAGCGATGAGAGTCGCTTCTGCCTTGGTGCCAATGATGGTCGTATGCGTGTTTGGCGCCGTGCAGGTGAGCGCCACAATCAGGACTGCATACGACCGAGGCACACAGGGCCAACACCCGGCATCATGGTGTGGGGAGCGATCTCCTACACTGGCCGTACACCACTGGTGATCGTCGATGGGACACTGAATAGTGCACGGTACATCCAAACTGTCATCGAACCCATCGTTCTACCATTCCTAGACCGGCAAGGGAACTTGCTGTTCCAACAGGACAATGCACGTCCGCATGTATCCCGTGCCACCCAACGTGCTCTAGAAGGTGTAAGTCAACTACCCTGGCCAGCAAGATCTCCGGATCTGTCCCCCATTGAGCATGTTTGGGACTGGATGAAGCGTCGTCTCACGTGGTCTGCACGTCCAGCACGAACGTTGGTCCAACTGAGGCGCCAGGTGGAAATGGCATGGCAAGCCGTTCCACAGGACTACATCCAGCATCTCTACGATCGTCTCCATGGGAGAATAGCAGCCTGCATTGCTGCGAAAGGTGGATATACACTGTACTAGTGCCGACATTGTGCATGCTCTGTTGCCTGTGTCTATGTGCCTGTGGTTCTGTCAGTGTGATCATGTGATGTATCTGACCCCAGGAATGTGTCAATAAAGTTTCCCCTTCCTGGGACAATGAATTCACGGTGTTCTTATTTCAATTTCCAGGAGTGTATGTCTGACCTTTGTATCTGCGCAAACGGACAAAACCTCTGAACTGTCTTCTCAAGCCCAGGGTGTCAAACAGGCATTCTAAATAAATATGACCCTGGCTCTGTAAGGCAGCTAATATCAGGTGTGGAACATAACAAAAATCATTAGAAATGCTGCTGCCCCAGGTACCTAGAATGCATGAATTAATAAAAGTGAAAGTTTGGGGTCTATTCTAGAAAGATAAAACAGCTATTCCCTTTTTTTATTCTACATTTAATTTATTTGCTTTCAGGAGTCAAGTGATAAACAACAATCATGTTCAATTACTTTTGACACTCAATAACAAAATATTTAATTCTTGGACATATTGAAATGACTATTATTAAAAACGTTATCTCTACATATGAAATTTTTTTTATCTTAGGAAAGAATGGTATTAAAAACCATCATCAGCTCATTTAAATCTATGTTGTCATAGCTGGTCAATGCACCGAGTTGGTGGAGAATAAATTTTCTTGCTGAACCAATGAAAAAACTCTCATGTACTCAGTGTGGTGGTAGGTTAGTATACTAGCTTTTGATATTCAATGGTCAAATCGTACGCAAGTTGGAGTAAGCAAAATCTAGACTCAACGTTTACTGTGGTCTAATGCACAATGGTACTTATCCAAGCGGCATCTGCAACGGCGTTGTCTCTGTGCTGGATCTGAAACGCTGATTCCCTACTCTGGCCTTGACTGAATTCACTCAGTCACTACTTTCCTGCGTTTCGTAGAATGTTAATCTTTCCCTAGTCGAAATGATGGCTATTGCACACTTGCTATGGGTTGAAGCGACGTGCATAATTTCTTTGCCCACAAAAATTCCTGCAGGAATATTTAAGTACCGCTTTGCTATCTGTCATCATAATATGTGAAGCGTATCGTCCTCACTTCACAGAAAGCAAACTCTCAATGACTTTGCTTATTTCCACACGCTTGTGCGGTCCGCTGCGAGACGAGAGAGAGAGAGAGAGAGAGAGAGCCTTAATTTTAGGTCTCAAAATGCTTGAGGCCTAGCCCTGTTAATGACGTGGAGCCACTTACCCTTGGTCGTGGCGTTATTTACGCTAAAAGAAATAATGTATTGTTCTGGCCTTATCCCTTTCTGCGCTGAAGCTCGCCATTCTCCTGCTAATAGGTGTTTTACAATATCGTTAGCCACCTGCTCGATTTGTCTCCAAAACGCGATTTGCTTTAACTTGTTTGTTTCATGCCACTGTCCATGCATTGGTAGTGATTGTATCCATATAATTGATTTGCCTCAATGGGCAATGAACCCATAACCCTCAGTGCTGATGCGCATACATTCAGCCTCCAGTGGGAATCTAAAATTACGAGCATGGAAGGCATGGATAGGGACTGTGAATAGGTGGCGCTAGATGGTAGTCTGAGTCAGCCGAAAAGCGTCCTGAGATAGTCTGTGGGTGTGCGATAAATACTGTGTCTGGCTGGTGCAGTAGTTAACACAACTGCCTAGTAAGCAGGAGTTCACGGTTTCGAGTTTCGATCCGGCACACATTTACACTCGTCGCTACTGATTCCACACAAATTCCAGATGCATCTGATATCATTACTCCATTTCCTTTCCTTCTTCCTCCTCCTCCTCCTCAATTTACATAATGTGTATCACACTTGCGGATCCTGCTCGCTCGCACCACACATTCATATAACGTTGTTACTAGATTGTTACTAATAACAGGATTACTATATATACTGAACTTCATTATGTGAGGGTGAATGACTCAGCATCCTACATTTAGCCCGCTATGTTTGGTGGGCAGATACACCTATGGGAGAGGATTTCACATGCCTAACAGAACATTAAATAACTAATTCGAATACGAAAACTACTTACTCTATTTGAATCAGGTACGAATCACGTGCAGGATGCAAAAAAATTACGAGTAACGCTACACATTGGGTTTCGTTGAGTACCTGTTACTGATGAATACATACAATTTGGAACAGCCCTGTTTACAGCATCCATGTTTTCGTAGGCAGTGTTCTCACGACAATGATTACATGTGTCATCTGTCCTCAGCAGTAAATTCCTGGCTCCCCATCATGGGCATATTCCTGGCTCCCCATCATGGGCATATGTCCTAGTTGGAGGAAGCTGAGAACGAATTGTCAGGGCCCCTGACTATTTAATTACCAAGAGGAGATGGTTTTTACTAATAAATCATATGGTAAACGTTCAGCCAGTACTTCTAGGGAAGCGCCCCACGCTCTACCCTGAGTTAAGCGAGCGCGCGGCAGGGAACGCGTGACAAGGTGGTTATAAACACCAATGAGGCCAGGGTAGTGGCTCTCGCGGACCTTGGATGGCCAGTAGGAATATTCCATTCCACATCTATGCATCACAGAAGGGAACTAATGTAGGTCCACAGCAAGGGAATACTCTGGAAGACCGGAGAGCAGATACGTTCAAATAATGAACGCTTTCTAAACGAATATATAACAGCAACCTAATAAGTCATATGGTAAACGTTCAGCCAGTACTTCTAGGGAAGCGCCCCACGCTCTACCCTGAGTTAAGCGAGCGCGCGGCAGTGAACGCGTGACAAGGTGGTTATAGACACCAATGAGGCCAGGGTGGTGGTTCTCGCGGACCTTAGATGGCCAGTAGGAATATTCCATTCCACATCTATGCATCACAGAAGGGAACTAATGTAGGTCCACAGCAAGGGAGTACTCTGGAAGACCGGAGAGCAGATACGTTCAAATAGTGAACGCTTTCTAAATGAATATATAACAGCAACCCTGAGCAGCGAAGGGCAGTCACCGCAAAATCTGAAGAGTGCGCAAGCAGGTGAAGCAGGCATTCACATCGAGAGCGTAGCAGCCCCTAGTAATGGGACCATAAAGACTTCGACTGCGAGAAGAAGCTGATATTCCGGTGGAAGCGTCTGCAGCTGTTGGTTAAGTAGAAACTGTACTTTTACTTCGGAATAGTGTTGAACAGAGACAGCCTGTCTCTGTCTCAAACAGTTATTGTGTAGAATTTCAGTTGTTAGTAGGAGCAAGTCGCGGTTCGGTACTTGTCTTCTGGAAGGTAGGACAAGGATCCATTGATTCATTGAGTTGAGCCGATGCGCTAGTGATTCTGAAGTGAATAGAACAATTCGTAGAGATGCGCTTGTCTCTGACAGAGAATGTTAAACGTGGAAATTAGGTTCTCGTTGAATCTGTAGGGAATTATGTGAAACAGTGTATGTACTAAGGGGCAAAGGGTCGGGCCTCACATATCTTTTGTATTAATGATTAAATAAACATGTTTAAAGTGTAAGTAGGCTGTTTAGGTTTTTTTATTGGTAACTCCACCTCTGTATGAAAATCACTGGCTGTGCTGTGTGCAGTCTGTGGCTGCTTTGCATTGTTGTAATACTCGCCATTGTAGTGTTAGGCAGCTGGCTGTGAACAGCGCGTAGCGTTGCGCAGTTGGAGGTGAGCCGCCAGCAGTGGTGGATGTGTGGAGAGAGATGGCGGAGATTTGTAATTTGTCATGAACTGCTATATTTATATATGATGATATCAAGGTAAATACATTGTTTGTTCTCTATTAATATCTTTCATTTGCTAACTATCCCTATCGGTAGTTAGTGCCTTCAGTAGTTTGAATCTTTTATTTAGCTGGCAGTAGTGGCGCTCGCTGTATTGCAGTAGCTTGAGCAGCGAAGATTTTTGTGAGGTAAGTGATTTGTGAAAGGTATAGTTTAATGTTAGTCAGGGCCATTCTTTTGTAGGGAATTTTGAAAGTCAGATTGCGTTGCGCTAAAAAATATTGTGTGTCAGTTTAAGCACAGTTATGTATAAATTGTTCAAAGGGGACGTTACATATGTCGACCCTTAGCCTAGGATACCTCACTGGAATCTTCTGATTTTTTTTTCTTGTAGTTTGTGTAATTAGTGTAGCTATTGTTTATTGCTAGCGCGTAATTTATTTCTTCTGAAGGCATTCAGCCGGATCCTGAAAAGTTAGAAGCAATCAGAGCCATTCCAGTTCCATCTACAAAAAGACAAGTCCGCAGTTTTCTAGGTCTCGTAAATTTTTACCGTCGTTTTCTGAATATGCAAATTCTTGTTACACCAAAACTTTGTTCTCTCACTGGAAAAAATACTATTTGGAACTGGGACGAACAAGCACAGTTGGAATTCAATTCTTTGAAAGAATCGCTACTTAACGCGCCAATACTAGCTCATCCAGATCTGTCACAAGATTTCTGCCTTAGCACGGATTCTTCTAAAGTCGGTCTTGGTGCCCATTTATTTCAAGAAGCCATAGAAAATGACACTACCGTTCAGAAAACCATTGCTTTTGCTAGCCGAGTGCTAACAAAATCTGAAAAAAATTATTCCGTTACTGAATTAGAAGCTTTAGCTATCGTTTGGGCATTTAACAAATTCCGTTTCTTTCTTTCTGGCAAGCACGTAAAAGTATACAGTGATCATCGTGCACTGCAATTTCTTATGTCTTCAAAATTAAATCATGACAGGTTAAAACATTGGGCATTGTTTCTGCAAGAATTCCGCTTCACAATAGTCTACATTCCCGGCAAGGAGAACATTGTTGCGGACGCACTGTCACGCGCACCGGCTGGGCTTGAGAAAAGTACCACAGAAGGCAACCTCGAGAAAAATTTCAGTATTCTTTACATTCAGAAAGTCGCCTTTGAAAACTTCATCACCACATCTTTAAAGGACATTGCTCATGAACAAGATAAAGATCCGATTTGGAAAGACATCAAGAGCAAATGGCATGAAAAGACACACACACCGATTCGGCATTATTATCTGGTTAGAAACAACATACTGTTCAAACGCTGCACTGTTGATGACAAGCTATGGGTACTTTGCATTCCTGACGATTTTGTTAATAAGCTCATTTGGTACATTCATTTCAGCTACGCACATTTTGGTCCACGAAAATGTTATCATATTCTTCGAACGACTTGTTATTTTAACAATATGGAAAAAAGAATTCGAAGAGTCTTGTCTATTTGTAAACTTTGTCAAAAGGCGAAACCATCTACTGTCTCACATCGTGCTCCGTTGTTTCCTATTATTCCTTCTAAATTAAAAGAATTTGCTGCTGTTGATCTCTTGGGACCGCTTGTCAGAACATTCAATGGATTTTCGTACGTTCTAGTCGCTGTTGAACTTACTTCAAAATTTGTTTCTTTCACTCCGTTACGTAAAGCCACTGGACGATCTGTATCCAACGCCTTTGTTAAAAATTTCTTACATGAAGTTGGCCACGTTGCTAAAGTCATTTCAGATAACGGACCGCAATTTAGATCTGCTGTTTGGTCACGCACGCTTCGGAATCATAAAATCAAACCTGTTTTTATTTCATTGTACTCACCACATTGCAACCCGTCTGAACGGATTATGAAAGAAATCAATAAGTTTTGCAGACTTTATTGTCGCAGAAAGCATCAGCATTGGGACAGATATCTACAATTATTTCAAAATGTGCTGAATGAAATGCCTCATGATTCCACTGCTTTACCACCTACTCTGGTACTGAAGAATGAAGAACCACCGAACAGAATCAGAGAGCTTGTACCTTTCCCGAATACACGTAAACTTCGACACAAAGACATAATTGATTTGGCTCTTAAAAATATAAAATCTGCAGCAGACAAAAGGAGAAAACTACACGGTAAAGCAAATGCAAAGAAATTGTATATTGGTCAGAAAGTTCTCATTAAAGCTCATTCATTGTCACATAAGAAGAAACACTTGAGTCACAAATTCTTTCTAGTTTACAATGGACCTTACAGAATCCGACGTATACCACATGATAATTGCGTTGAAGTTGAAACTCTGCGTACTAGGAAGAGTAAAGGTTTACACCACATTTCTCATGTAAAACCATTTATTGACAGATAATCTGCCTTTTAACTTTGTCTTTGCCATAAAACGTTTCACTTCACGTTACTAGTATGCTTTAGAAACTGTTACCATGCAACAATGTTTGAAGTTAAATATCCAATCAAGAACCAAGAGAACTTATTTAAACAGAAATGACGAATGCATTGTTATAGTAAACAGACGTCACAGTGTTATTGTGTGTGTACATTCTTGCTTGTTTGTTGCACGATTACGTAACGACTATAAGGCTCACATACTTAGAACATTTACCAGTACTGCTAATGAGATTTTAATGCAACATTTTGGTTTACTTGAAAATATATTCTGGATTTAAAGTACTTTCAGTGAGATACCAGATGGCACAGTGGTCAGTTTATTTGACAGCTACACGACTATATCACGACGCTACTAATGAGTGACAATTTACAATGTTGCTTTTGCAGTGTTTCTGTTTTATATCTGCACAGTTTTCTGTTTTATTCTGGAAAGTAAAACAGGTTTTAGTAGTAACTTTTGTGGTATGGCTACAATGAGACTGCCTTTTCCGTAGCACAACAATACGTTATAGCACAGTACTTTCCTCATCACGGCAATAAGCGTAATAACTAAGACATTTATACGCAAAGCATTTCACTTTTGTGTATTATGAGGTAAGTACATTGACTTCTGCATAACTTAGCTTTCGGAGGACGATAACTACGACACTTCCACACAGATTATGTTGCAACAAGACGCACATTTAGCGCTACAGTACACGTATTTGAGTGATTAATTTTGTACTTAAAACATTTATTTTTAAAGATATTTGAAGTACAATAATACAAAGGTTTTCCGTAATACATTTCATTCCATTGCTGTAATCTGTAACACCTGAGGGTATAATTACATTAATCCTCAGGGGGGTACACGCCTACTTTGTGTACCATGTGTTTGGCAAGCACAAGGAACCCTAGCTAATATGGTATTTGCTTATACAACTTTACACATCAGTACCATATTTCTCTAACACACAAATTACACAGCTATCTGATTATTTAACTGAGAGATAAACATTTTTTTACTACATCAGTGACACATGTTTACGCAATACACAGTTGGGTAACTTCACACTTATGACACTGTATTTTGTCTGTACTTTGTAAACTGTTCATATTTTTTCGGAATCATTGTGATACTATGAGAGCTTTGAATGATGTATTTGGTATGAGATCATGATTTTTAAAGTACGTTTGAGGTAGATGACACTATTGAAATGAGCAGAGAATTTTTTTTAGGTTTTGAAATTATTACAGAAAGCTACGACGTTTTTGAGATTTGACTGAGGTGTTATGATGTTATTATTACAACGACGATGTGTACTATGCTGTTGAGATATGTTTATGATCAATAAGATGATGCTACCGTATATGAGGAATAAGAAGTATGTTGGAAACCAAGAATCGTACTTTAAGAGTTATGAAATGTGCGTAAATGCGTGACTGTATCACAATGCTGACGAATATTTTATTTGGACACTTATATTTATAGGATTTTCTTTCTACAGATTTGCAACGCTAATTCTTGACCTGTGAAATATTTTTATATGAGACTGCCACTGTAGCGGAAACTGTTGTCGTAAATATTTCCGTAAGAAAATTAAGTGACCACCTGCACGTAATGCGTCGTGGGCACCCAGCTGCGTCAGACGCCTGGAGAAAAAGCCATTAGCGCGTGCCTTTCAGAGCACAGGAAAAAAAAAAAAAAAGGAAGGCCATTATCCTGGCCATTGTCATTCCTTTAGAGAAAGCATCGCAAATCCGACACGCTGATTACTTGGAAACACATCATACTTTCTGATATTTACTGAAATGCCTAATGAAATGACAAGAAATAGTTTGTCTACACACCTGACTATGACTACTGTCTTTCTAGATGAGAGATTTTTTTACTACTTATGAAATGCCACATGACTATTGAATGATGTTCTTATGCTTTGCTTTGTACATAGTTGCTTATTTCATTTGATATCTAGTTTCTAGCTGCACTGCAGCATTGGTTAAAATAAAATTTTATAGATGTACTAATATAAATATTTTCTGTCTACAGATCGAGTAAATAATAATTTTTTTTAAAAAAATGAGGGAGCACAAAATGACATTTACCTTCACAGGAACTGCATTCATAATTTTCTTTTCAAGTAATTGGTAACTTTTTGGTAGAATAACTTCTTGTGGTGCACCACTTTAATTACTTAGACATTAAGATGTGATTATACATTTTCCTTATCTGCATTGTTATCTTTAGTGTACTATTTTTTCTGCTTGAGCTATGTCATGTTTAGATATAAGCTGCTGTTTGCCAGGCATAGTGCTACTGAACTTTAATTTGTGTTACTCTGCTAAGCCAGATTTATTTTTTTGTTGCTGCACATTGGCTCATATTAGTTGTAATGTTGCATTGCTTGGTAATTTAGATTTACTGTAGCTTGCTTTGCAATTTTCCAATTTTTTGGTCATTGCTGTTTGTGTTACTTATTTTGTGCTGCTGCATTGCCTCGTCCCTTAGTTTAGCATCTGAGCTCAGTAGATTTAAGTTAGCTTAAGAGGGGGTAGCCTCTAAGAGAATGAGTTGCGATGAATTGGAAGAAATGCATTGAGAAAACAGGTTTATGTAGGATTTTCTTGGAAATAAATGTTGAGGTAAGAAATGTGTGAACATATAAATACAGAAAGCATGCTTAGATAGAATTTTTTTGGTGGAAACAAAGGATGAAATAAGAGGAAAGATATATGAAGTTTTGGGTTGGACTGCAGTACCAAATGTTACACTGAAAACGAACCCTGTCCTTTCCTATTGGTGTTATCCCACTATGTGTTTGTGTACCCTTGTGTATTTGTTTTCTTCCTGTCTCTGTGTAGTTTCATAGAATTTTTTTTTCTTTTAATATTAAGCTACATTCACTATGATGAGGAATACTGTTATCCTCGAATATAATTGGCATTAATAATATGTTATTTACTTTGTAAAGATGTTTAGACATTATTTATTCTGTTTTCTACATCTACATCTACGTCCATACTCCGCAAGCCACCTGACGGTGTGTGGCGGAGGGTACCTTCAGTACCTCTATCGGTTCTCCCTTCTATTCCAGTCTCGTATTGTTCGTGGAAAGAAGGACTGTCGGTATGCCTCTGTGTGGGCTCTAATCTCTCTGGTTTTATCCTCATGGTCTCTTCGCGAGATATACGTAGGAGGGAGCAATATACTGCTTGACTCTTCGGTGAAGGTATGTTCTCGAAACTTCAATAAAAGCCCGTACCGAGCTACTGAGCGTCTCTCCTGCAGAGTCTTCCACTGGAGTTTATCTATCATCTCCGTAACGCTTTCGCGATTACTAAATGATCCTGTAACGAAGCGCGCTGCTCTCCGTTGGATCTTCTCTATCTCTTCTATCAACCCTATCTGGTACGGATCCCACACTGCTGAGCAGTATTCAAGCAGTGGGCGAACAAGCGTACTGTAACCTACTTCCTTTGTTTTCGGATTGCATTTCCTTAGGATTCTTCCAATGAATCTCAGTCTGGCATCTGCTTTACCGACGATCAACATTATATGATCATTCCATTTTAAATCACTCCTAATGCGTACTCCCAGATAATTTATGGTATTAACTGCTTCCAGTTGCTGACCTGCTATTTTGTAGCTAAATGATAAAGGATCTATCTTTCTGTATATTCGCAGCACATTACACTTGTCTACATTGAGATTCAATTGCCATTCCCTGCACCATGCGTCAATTCGCTGCAGATCCTCCTGCATTTCAATACAATTTTCCATTGTTACAACCTCTCGGTACACCACAGCATCATCTGCAAAAAGCCTCAGTGAACTTCCGATGTCATCCACCAGGTCATTTATGTATATTGTGAATAGCAACGGTCCTATGACACTCCCCTGCGGCACACCTGAAATCACTCTTACTTCGGAAGACTTCTCTCCATTGAGAATAACATGCTGCGTCCTGTTATCTAGGAACTCCTCAATCCAATCACACAATTGGTCTGATAGTCCATATGCTCTTACTTTGTTCATTAAACGACTGTGGGGAACGGTATCGAACGCCTTGCGGAAGTCAAGAAACACGGCATCTACCTGTGAACCCGTGTCTATGGCCCTCTGAGTCTCGTGGACGAATAGCGCGAGCTGGGTTTCACATGACCGTCTTTTTCGAAACCCATGCTGATTCCTACAGAGTAGATTTCTAGTCTCCAGAAAAGTCATTATACTCGAACACAATACGTGTTCCAAAATTCTGCAACTGATCGACGTTAGAGATATAGGTCTATAGTTCTGCACATCTGTTCGACGTCCCTTCTTGAAAACGGGGATGACCTGTGCCCTTTTCCAATCCTTTGGAACGCTACGCTCTTCTAGAGACCTACGGTACACCGCTGCAAGAAGGGGGGCAAGTTCCTTCGCGTACTCTGTGTAAAATTGAACTGGTATCCCATCAGGTCCAGAGGCCTTTCCTCTTTTGAGCGATTTTAATTGTTTCTCTATCCCTCTGTCGTCTATTTCGATATCTACCATTTTGTTATCTGTGCGACAATCTAGAGAAGGAACTACAGTGCAATCTTCCTCTGTGAAACAACTTTGGAAAAAGTTGTGTTAATGCTCATGTGTGAAGTTGGTGTTTCGAAAGTTATTCTGATCTTTTATGTATGTACTCATGTCATAATTCCTGGAACACTGACGTATATGTTATTTCGATTCTTTTGTAAAGCCTGTACTACAAATGTTATCTGTATTATTATGTTCTTTAATGATGTATTTTGTACCTTTGTTATTGTATTTTTATGTTACCAAATTGTAATTGTTACCAGTTCTTCAAATTAAGTAACATTTCACTGCACACGTTTCTGTTGGTCATAGTACATGGGCAATATGTGAGAAATAGGGACTGATAGTGTTTGCACGTGTGTTAATAATTCAGCAAGGGACTGGATAACAGCATTGCTGGTTCTAAGGACAATTCCAAACACTTTGTGAGTGCACAAGTGGTGGTTTATGGACTTGCTATATTCTCTGCAAGACTCTTCGATGGTGATTGTGCACCTGCACAGTCGCAACAGATGGCTGCTGGCCATTTCTGCAAGGACTACAGTGGGTCTACACCTTTGCTGACTCACCAGTACCATTATTTCTACGAGGCCTGCAGTGGGTCTGCACCTCTGGTGGCCCACCAATACCGTAATCTCTACCAGGACTACAGTGGGTCTGTTCTGTGATGACCTACCTACCAATATTCTTCAAAACGTCGAATGGCTCTGCTGTGGGTTTGCTATGTTGTGGCCCATTACCTGTCTGCATGTCAAGAGTCAGCACTGTCTTTCCGTTGGAAGGACAACACTACTTCTTCAAGACTGCATGGAAATCCACTACTTCTATGTGCATTTTCTTTAACTGCTCAGACTTTGAGAAAAACTCTGCATTTTCACTGTGATGAACAATGTGGACTGTCTTTATGGACTGTGAGAAATTTTTAGCTTTTGACCAACATTGTATCAATAAGTGTGTGCATTTGATTTCTTTGTTATTGTAATTATGAAAATTTTTTTTCAAATCTGTATTGGCCACTGCCCAATCCAATTTGTAAAAATTTTTGTGGGGAGCATGGGGGCTATGTAAGTAGGCTGCTTAGGTTTTTTTATTGGTAACGCCACCTCTGTATGAAAATCACTGGCTGTGCTGTGTGCAGTCTGTGGCTGCTTTGCATTGTTGTAATACTCGCCATTGTAGTGTTAGGCAGCTGGCTGTGAACAGCGCATAGCGTTGCGCAGTTGGAGGTGAGCCGCCAGCAGTGGTGGATGTGTGGAGAGAGATGGCGGAGATTTGTAATTTGTCATGAACTGCTATATTTATATATGATGATATCAAGGTAAATACATTGTTTGTTCTCTATTAATATCTTTCATTTGCTAACTATCCCTATCAGTAGTTAGTGCCTTCAGTAGTTTGAATCTTTTATTTAGCTGGCAGTAGTGGCGCTCGCTGTATTGCAGTAGCTTGAGCAGCGAAGATTTTTGTGAGGTAAGTGATTTGTGAAAGGTATAGTTTAATGTTAGTCAGGGCCATTCTTTTGTAGGGAATTTTGAAAGTCAGATTGCGTTGCGCTAAAAAATATTGTGTGTCAGTTTAAGCACAGTTATGTATAAATTGTTCAAAGGGGACGTTACAAAAGGAGAAATCTGGCCTTACGACTTCGGCATACCAGTATTGCCCAATCTCCTCTTCCTTCCAATGGAAGTTAAAAGTTATTATCAGGTGTACCTACACAAGCTTAAGCAGCCAAGGAGATTCTATTGCCTCTCATCTCCGTTACAAAGGTTAATTAAGATAATCACAGACTCACAGTGCCGTTAACGTCCTGATTGTGCCACGAAGGCCATACCAAACCTATACTGGTGAACTAGATTTGTGCTGGGAAGCAACAGAATCGATTGAGCATTAATCAAACATAGCAAGCCAGGGACATACCGGAACAGACTCTGTGAGCTGTTGCTCTTGTGTTACTCGGATAATCATAGGTAACATTAGTTAAGTCGATTATAGATTATGCCTGTCGAGTTCTGCACTGCATTCTTTACTCACAGGAGGCTGAAATACATTACAAAGGGCCTTATTACGTAATAATAGGGGTGTTCCTCTCTAAATGATTGTTCAGTACAAGTCCATCTCTGCTGCAGTCTGCTATCAGTGAAATTTATTTTAACGTCGTCTGATGTTAAATTAAACACAGAAAGGTAACTAAGGTGACTTTTTTTCACAGCCATTGTTATATATAAAAAACATCAGTTTAGATGCGTCAAATTTTATATTTCTTCTGCGCGAATACGAAGTTTCAAACAATTCCGATAGTTGACAGAGCCGTAGTAACCGTCAAAATGGAACCAAGTGAGACACTAGTCACAAGCACCGTGCTATGACTGACTTCTTGGATGCGGAAAATGAATCAAAAAATGGTTCAAATGGCTCTGAACACTATGGGACTTAGCTACTGAGGTCACCAGTCCACTAGAACTTAGAACTACATAAACCTAACTAACCTAAGGACATCACACACATCCATGCACGAGGCAGGATTCGAACCTGCGACCGTAGCGGTCGCGTGGTTCCAGACAGTAGCGCCTATAACCGCTCGGCCTCTCCGGCCGGCGAAAATGATTCCATGGTGAACATCCACAAGCATTTGTGTGCAGTGTATGGTGATGATGCAGCTGATACGGTTACTGTTGGGCGATGGGTAAAGAAAGTCAAAGTGTCAGAAAATGCAGAAACTGAGTCCGTGATTCACGATGTTCTACACAGCCACTGCTCCCGACATGGAGAATCACGCCGATGCCATCATTTATGCAGATCGCTGCATAACAATTCGATAGTTGGCTCTGTAGCTATCAGTGAGCATAGAAAATACGTGTTCTATGATAGAGACTCTTGGGTATTCAAAGGTCTGCTCAAAATAGATTCCACGAATGTTCTCATTTCATCTGAACTGGTGGAGCAATTTGAGGTCAAAGGCCAGATCTTTCTGTTGCGGATTGTTATGGGTGACAAACGAAATTGCTGCCACTGGAGTGACACCACCCGTAATCACCCAAAAGGAAGAAATTCAAGGTAGCTCCCTTTGTTGGCAAAATTATGATGGTAGTCTTTTTGTATAGTGATGGTGTCATTCTCGTGGACGTGTTGCCTAAAGAGTCAACAGGTAATTAAGGGGTATATGTGAACACACTGAACAAACTCGAGAACTGTTTTCGACCACCACCACCTAAAGAGGTGGTGGTGTTCCGACGCATTCGGTCTGACAAGAATCCAAAAGAAATCTTGCTCCCCATGATAATGCGCCCACATACAAGTCTCAGAATCTGGGAACACATCGCCAAACTGGATTGGGAATCATGGTCTCACCCACCCTAGACTTCATGCCCTCGGACTCCCATCTGTTTGGGCTACTAAAGGATTTTCTATGTGGGACACACTTTGAAGGTGATAGGAACGTAATTCAAGCAGTGAAAACGTGGCTGCCCGCACAGGAACATAGCTTTTGCCAACAGGGAATACATGTTCTTACACAACGCTGGCGTTAAGCGCATAGGACATGATGAAGACTGTACACGGTGATTCAAAATTCCTGTTACAGGTTTCTAGGGGTTGTAGAGGGGACCCAGTAGATGAAGTTTTGGTAAGGAACCCATGTCCGGAAATGTTCAGTTTGGATGTAAAATCAGTTTGAGGATAGGATCACTTTCAAATGTCCCGCTTCATTGTACGAACAAAGCGGAGACAACGCGCTCTGACCTGTGTGCTGTAGGAGCACATAACATGAATGATGTTTCGAGCAATCGTCCTCACGTTCTCTTCTACGTGACGAAGTGCGTCCTCTTCAAAGTCGAGGGTGCAGCGCATCCGTGGAGCGTCTCAGCCGACCCTTCTAGTTTCGAGCGTACCACTTTCTTGCATCCGTTATTGTAGTCAGACGAATGTGTTATTGATGTCATAATTACAACAGTGATTGACGACGGTGTCCTCTTCTCAGCTTGCGTGCGTAGCGTGCAGTGGGAGACTTGGAAGTGACCCGATATTTAGATTCATTTTACATCCAAACGGTACATTTCCGGATGCGGGTTCGTTATCAAAACTTCACCTCCTAAGTCCTATCCCATGTACAACTCCTAGAAATCTGTAACAGGAATTTTGAATCAACGACTATAGAAACACATCACATATAAAAAAAATGTTGATCCATAATTTTATCATATTCTTACTCTTACGAATAAACAGAAAAGAATTGTGCTACAGTATTTATTGAAGGGCCCTCGAATTAGTATGCGATTAACATCAGCATACAACAATCTGTGGCACGAAACTGTTAGAAGAGGGACAGGCTTCGTGTTTGTTACGAATTCAGTGCGACTACTGCTTGCATAAGACGGTCGTTCCAGTTCGCGGTCGGATAGATACCTGGCTGCGGCTAGTAGAAACGGATTGAACGGTAGCCGCAAAGTCTGCCGCATAGTCGTGCGTCTACATACAATAGTCAGGATAGGGGACGGCAGCCAGCCACGGCGGCGACCTCGCCAAGAGCACTGGCAACGTACGTTACGCTGCACGCATTCCTCTGGACTAGAGCGCTCTAGCACGACTCGGACGTGCTGGCGGACCCTGAGCAACTCCACTCCAGGAACTGCAGCGTGACGGCGCCTGGTGCTACTCAGCAGAGCACGATTACAGGTGCCATCTTCATCACGCTCGTACGTGGACATCAAGTTTTCTGCCAACACTTAGCAGCCTTGGTCTGTCGCAGGACAGGGGATGCAGCCCTTAATATCACTACAGTTTATATGGTGTAGCTGATAAGACAGATATATACATACGAAACATTTTGCTTAAGTAATCAACAATGGAATAATGTTGTGCAAGAGTATCGTCCATATTAAACAACATATGTTTGGCTGGATATCACGTAAAAGTTTCATCATTTCATTATTTTCTGACTTGGCAGACAGCTTCGACATATACACTCATGCTCATAAATTAAGGATAATGCTGATACATGGCGAAACAACGCTCTGGCGGGGGGTTTGCGGGTTTAAATCACCTCGGGGTATGACCATGCGGTGCCTTTGGCCTGCGGTCGTCGCACAGTGGCGCTGGAAGCAGTCCACATACGCAGAGGTGTGTTGGTGTATGTCAGAGTACGATGCAGCGAGTAAGTGTGCAAACGTTTCCAAAAGTGCTAATGGTGACTGTGGGTTGAAAATGGCTCAAAGAACACATATTGATGACGTTATGAGGGGTAGAGTACTAGGGCGACTGGAGGCTGGTCGAACACAGCAGGTCAAAGCATGGGATCTCCGTGTGCCACAAAGTGTGATCTCAAGATTATGGCAAAGATTCCAGCAGGCAGGAAACGTGTCCAGGCGCTACAGTACGGGACGTCCACAGTGTACAACACCACAAGAAGACCGATATCTCACCATCAGTGCCCGCAGACGGCTACGGAGTGGTGCAGGTAGCCTTGCTCAGGACCTTACCGCAGCCACTGGAACAGTTGTCTCCAGACACACAGTCTACAGACGACTGAACAGACGGTTTATTCGCCCGGAGACCTGAAAGGTGCATTCCACTGACCCATGGTCACAGGAAAGCGCGTAAAGCCTGGTGTCAAGAACACAGTACATGGTCATTGGAACAACGGTCCCATGTTGTGTTCACGGACGAGTCCAGGTATAGTCTGAACAGTGATTCTTGCCGGGTTTTCATCTGGCGTGAACCAGGAACCGGATACCAACCCCTTAATGTCCTTGAAAGGGACCTATATGGAGGTCGTGGTTTGATGGTGTGGGGTGGGATTATGATTGGTGCACGTTCACCCCTGCATGTCTTTGACAGAGGAACTGTAACAGGTCAGGTGTATCGGGACGTCATTTTGCACCATTATGTCCGCCTTTTCAGGGGTGCAGTGGGTCCCACCGTCCTCCTGACGGATGATAATGCGCGGCCCCACCGAGCTGCCATCGTGGAGGAGTACCTTGAAACAGAAGATATCAGGCGAATGGAGTGACCTGCCTGTTCTCCAGACCTAAACTCCATCGAGCACGTCTGGGATGCTCTCGGTCGACGTATCACTGCACGTATTCAAACCCTTAGGACACTTCAGGATCTCCGACAGGCACTGGTGCAAGAATGGGAGACTATACCCCAGCAGCTGCTCGACCACCTGATCCAGGACATGCCAACCCATTGTGTGACATGTGTGCGTGTGAATGGTGATCACATCCCACACTGATATCAGGGTACATGCGCAGGAAACAGTGGCGTTTTGTAGCACATGTGTTTCGGGGCGGTTTTCTCAACTTTTCACCAATACCGTGGACTTACAGATCTGTATCGTGTGTGTTCCCTATGTGCCTATGTTATTAGCGCCAGTTTTGTGTAGTGCCACGTTGTGTGGCACCACATTCTGCAATTATCCTTAATTTATGAGCATGATTGTAGATAAAATGGTTGTACATACTTGTTCTCTACGTAGACAACTACATCTATACTCCGTAAGCTACCTTACGGCCTGTGAAGCGAAGTACATATGGTACCTCTATCATTTTCCTCCTTCATTTGGAAAAGATACGTGGCAAAAACGACTGTCGATGAACTTCAGTATAAGCTCTGATTGCCTTTATTTTCTCGCCGTGGTCATTTTGCGAGACATACGCGCGAGGAAGTAATTCACTGCCCAACTCTTAACGTGCGATCTCGGAATTTTAACAGTACCCCTCTCCGTGACACATAACAACTCTCTTGTAGCACCTGCCACTGGACCTAGTTGGGCCTCTCCCGACTCTCATGCCTACTAAACGATTCCGTGGTGCTCCTCGTTCGATCTTCGCTGTCTCATCTATTACTCCTATTTGGTCAGGATCCCAGACTGATGAACAATACTCAAGAATCGATCAAACAAGCGATCTCGAAGTGCACAGCTGAAAGTCATAGTAAAGATGCAGTGAAAGTGGAAAGCGAACAAAAAGAAAAAAGGAAAGTGAAGTGGCAGTAACACAAAACTTTTGGAATAACTCAGTTCAGTAGACCACAAACGATAATACACGCAAAACTTTGTGATTCGGAATGTGTGGGTGATCAGCTGGTGATAAGGCTGTCGCATAATCATTTAGTGGAAAGCAAGCAGCACTTGGGTGGCGTCGCTAGGAGCATATATTATTATTGATTGCGCTGGCCTCCGTGTCTGTAACGGCCTAGGCTGGAAAAGGCTTAGTTGGTGAATGGCGTCTTGGAGATGCTCGTTTTGGTGTGAAATGTGGAGACTGGACGACCAGGCGTCACAGTAGCCTGCTGCAGTAGTGATGCTTGGGTGTGAATGGGGTGGGTGACTTGCGAGCCAGACGAGGTCCGTGAACTGTTACAGGTCCGCTTCGCATGATAAGAGGTGAGGACACAAAAAAACGCCTACAGCTGCAACTGTTTATTTATTAACACACTAGCTTTAGACTTTGTTTCTGGTTCACATGATTACCTGTAAGCGCTGGTTCGTTGTTTATTTAATAAAACACTAGCTTTAGACTTTATTTCTGGATCACATGACTACCTGTAAGCCCTGGATCGTCGTCTCCAAAGGCCGGTCGCAGACCATGTTACTTCGAAAAAAAAAAAAACCCTATGGTTACTGAAATGATACACTGTAAGCCGGGCGGCCTAACACACGGCTTTCCGGAGTGGGAAGGAGCGCCTGGTCCCCAGCACGAATCCGCCTGGCAGAATTGTGTCGAGGTCCGATGGGCCGGCTAGTCTGTGGATGGTTTTTAGGCGGTTTTCCATCTGCCCCGGCGAATGCGGGCTAGTTCCCCTTACTCCGCCTCAGCTACACTATGTCGGCGATTGCTGCGCAAAGAAGTTCTCCACGTACGTGTACACCACAATTACTCTACCACGCAAACATAGGGGTTACACTCGTCTGGTGTGAGACGTTCCCTGGCGGAGGGGCTCCACCGGAGGCCGAACAGCACAATAACCCTGGTTTCGGGTGGGACGGCGGGGAGGGGGGGGGGGGGGGGGAAGTGGACTGCGGTAGTCGTCGTGGGATTGTGGACCACTGTGGCTGCGGCGGGGACGGAGCCTCTCCGTCGTTTCTTGGTCCCCGGTTAACATACAATACAAATAGAGGGCATATCGATACTAGACCATAAAGTCGTTGCCAATTTCATTCCGTGTACTCAGTTGGACAGTAACTATACCTTGAAGAAATGCGCGTGAACAATATACGCGGATGTCTGCATTTCAGACAGGGCGTGTAGTTGGGCTCAAAGAAGACGATTGGAGTAATCGGCGAATCGTTCGATATTTCAATAGGAGCAATGCCACTATTCAATGATGCTGGCAGGAAAGTCGACTACGAGAGACGACAGAACGTGAGGACCGAGCAATCGTCAAAGAGGGACTCAGAGCCTCGGATTCATCATTATCATCGATCCGACGCGCAACTGGTGCTTCAGTGACCACAAAGACCATTAACAGGCGGCCCACAGAAAAGAGGTTAAGCTCATGGCGGCCCTTGCGTCAAGTACCATTGGCCTCTGTACACCAAAAGCCCGTTTACAATGGCGTCGACCACATTCGGCCTGGAATCTCATTAACTGAAATAAAGTTGTCTTCGAACTGAGGCCTGATGACCAACGAAGACGTGTCTGGAGACGTCCTGGACAGCGCTGGCATTCATTCATAGCGGACTGTAACCCGCCATACGGCCCGACAACCAGAAGTGATGGGCTGCGGTGCCATTTCATATCATAGCAGAACGCTTTTGGTTGTCATCCGCGGCACGTTACAGCACAGCGATACGTCGGCGATATTCTATGCTCCGTTTCGTTGCCCTTCAAGGTAAGCCATACTGGGCTTACATTTCAGCAAGATAATGCCGCCCGTATACGGCGAGACTTTCTATTGCTTGTCTACGTGCTTGCCAAACCCTGTCTCGGCCAGCAAGGTCGCCGGATCTCTCCTCGATTGAGAACGTTTCATTATGGGCAGAGCCCTCCAACCAGCTCGAGTTTTTGACGATCTAACACGCCAATCGGACAGAATGCTCTACGATATCCTTCAGGAGGACATTCAGTAACTATCAATCAATAACAAGCCGAATAACTGCATGCATAAGTGAAGAGGTGGTCCAAAGCGTTACTGACTTGCTCAATTTGTGACGCTCTTACTCTTGAATAAATCTTCCCATTTTCCGAAATTGCAATCATTTGTTTGACAGTAAATGTACATCACATCTACCGATTTCCGTTCGATTCGGATAATTCCTTCGAGAGCGTCGTGTTTTTTATATTACAGTGCGAATTGTTACCAGTATAAACCCTTTATGTAATGAATTCTGTGACTATAAAATCTTCTCTAGTTCGTGGTTTGTGGTCTAAAGCTGCTATAAAAGATATTGTTGTGTATAACCTCCATAAAGCTGCTAAAATCTTTACTGTTCCGCAACTGGTTTCTATCGGATGTCGACAACCGGCGGATATTATTTTAAAATAGTGTAGAGCACATTTTCTATCCTCCTCTATGTGGGTAGGGCACAGTTTATGATCACTCTCACTGTCAGCAAAGCAGGAACCAGTGGCACAAACAGGCGGTTTCTTAGATGACGGCGGAGCTTACGAAGTGAGTGGCTACCCATTAACAAAGTTCACACTGTAGCAAAGTAGTCGTAAGTGTGCATAAATAGTGCAGGGAGCATCCCAAATCAAAATGTAATGCAGGCAAGGTCAATGACGCCACTAATCGATGGCAAGTATCAAAAGTCTGAAGGAACTAGTGAGACTGGCTCGCAAGTGTGGGTTCGCGGTATTTACCGGCACTCTCGCGCCAGTGGACGGCACCAAACGATATGCCTGCTGCAGGAGCAAGTTGCGGTCGGCCTATGAAGCCCGAATATCTCTCACCTGTCCTCCATATCGAAAACCACATTGAAACATACACATAAACAAAAATCACTGATTACAGATTATGTACTTAGCCTGTTCCTGAAACTTGTCATATATACACTGAAGAGCCAAAGAAACTGGCACACCTGCCTAATATCGTACAGGGCACCCGCTAGCAAGCAGAAGTACCGCAACACGACTTGGCAAGGACTCGTCTAATGTCTGAAGTAATGCTGGACGGAACTGACACCATGAATCATGCAGGACTGTCCATAAATCCGCAAGAGTACGAGGGGGTGGAGATCTCTTCTGAACAGCACGTTGCAACACATCCCAGATATGCTCAATAATGTCAATGTCTGGGGAGTTTGGTGGCCAAAGGAAGTGTTTAAACTCAGAGACGTGTACCTGGAGCCACTCTTTAGTAATTCTGAAAGTGAGGGGTGTCGCATTGTCCTGCTGGAATTGCCCAAGTCAGTTGGAATGTACAATGGACACCGATGGATGCAGGCAATCAAACAGGATGCTTACTTACGTGTCACCTGTCAGAGTCGTATCTAGACATACCAGCATTCCCGTATCACTCCATGTGCAGACGCCCCACACCGTTATAGAGCCTCCACCAGCTTTGACAGTCCCCTGCTGACGTGCAGGGTCCATGGATTCATGAGGTTGTCTCCATACCCGTACGAGCAAATCCGCACGATACAATTTGAAAAGGTACAAGTTGATGTTTCAGTCAACAACAGTCCAATGTCGGGTCGGGGAGCCAAGGTGAGGCGTAAAGCTTTGTGTCGTCCAGTCACCAAGGATACACGAGGGGGCCTTCGGCTCCGAAAGCCCATATCGATTATGTTTCGTTGAATGGTTCGCACGCTGACACTTGTTGATGCACCAGCATTGAAATCTGCAATTTGCGGAAGGGTTGCACTTCAGTCACGTTGAGCGATTCTTTTCAGTCGTGGTTGACCCTGTTCTCGAAGGATATTTCTCCAGCCGCTGCGATGTCGGATATTTGACTTTTTACCGGATTCCTGATATTCACGGTACTCTCGTGAAATGGTCGTACGGGAAAATCCCCACTTCATTGCTACCTCTGAGATGCTGTGTCCCATCGATCGGGCGCCGACTATAACACCACGTTCAAACTCACTTAAATGTTGAAACCTGCCATTGTAGCAGCAGTAATCGATCCCATCTTCTGCCTGTAGTTTGCCATCCACAATATACATAAAATTTTAAAAGTTTCTTCACACTTGTATTTTTGTCAACTAACATAGTAGGTGTAGCAGGTCTGCATCTACCTGCTTGTCAGAATATAAGTTTCGCTCCTTTAAAATATTACACTCTGAATCTTACACCCCAGAAACAGGAGAGACTTCCCACTGGAGCAGAAAGTAATTCGTGAGGAGAATACGTCCTATAAAGGCAGGGTTTCACGAAAGTAATGTTACAATATCTGAAGCATATATGTATCGAATTCACTAAAAAAGTAGAGAATACACATAAACAATCATGACTGAAACACGTAGTTTCTTTCACAATACGACTAACAAAATAAGGGGTCTGTATTTCTTGGTTGTAAATTGGTATATAGCCTCTCATTGTCCTGTTGTGTTATTGCATTCTTAGTACTTTGTCTAACCACCGTTCCTCCTAATTATCTCAAAAATTCTCTTCGGCATTTATTTTGTCAGGGTTTGTAGTTTTTGAAGTGAAATGGTCTCCCAGTCTTCTCGAATCGGTCTTTTCAGCTCACATACGACCTCAAATTACCTCCCGTCGCCATAAAAACGTCTTGCGAGTATTCCCTAAAGGTTTTCCAACGGGTTCAAATACAAGCAACGTGCAGACCAATGCAAGACGTCGATATCCCGATATCTTCATCTTCTAAACACTTCTTGGTAGGCCGACCGAAGTGGCCGTGCGGTTAAAGGCGCTGCAGTCTGGAACCGCAAGACCGCTACGGTCGCAGGTTCGAATCCTGCCTCGGGCATGGATGTTTGTAATGTTCTTAGGTTAGTTAGGTTTAACTAGTTCTAAGTTCTAGGGGACTAATTACCTCAGAAGTTGAGTCCCATAGTGCTCAGAGCCATTTGAACCACTTCTTGGTAGTTTGAGGAAGGTAAACAGATGCATTATCCTGTGGAAACATTAGACTTCGTCCCATGTGGCATCATAAATTCTAATCAGTTCTGTCTAACACCTCAGTATACATGTTAGAGTTCATTCCAGTTTTCAGCCAAGCAAGCTTACCTTTAGCGCAGAAGGCTGCCCTCATCATAACGCTTCCACCAACAAAACTTCTGCTCATTCTTACCTGCTGCTCTGTTCTTAGGTCATGCCAATTACAGTCCATACTGCTAATCTAAATTAAACTTCTTCACATCACTACAAATTCTGAAGTACATGGCATATGTTTCTCAGCAGACTTCAGTCCAGCCTGCTTATGTTCGGATATTAGTGTGCATTTCTGCAGTCTTTTATTGAATGAAAGATGTTTTCCATATCAAAGCACGTCTGGCAGTTACCAGTAACTTTAAATCAGCAACAAGTTGAGAAGAACAACGGTTTGTGGCCGTTGCTTTGCGCAGAAGTAACCTTTTCTATGCCTCAGATAATTTTCCACTTTGTCCATGTTTTCATTTTGTCCATGCGGTACCCCCAATCTAATGATATTATAAATGATTGTACTTAAACAGTTCAACTTCTTGGCATTTTGACGGTTAAAGAGTGCCATTTTCTTGCACGTACCGATTTTTGCTTTTTCATCACATGATAAATGTTATTAGCGTGGCATTGTCATATTTGCGGTTTATGTATACAACACGCACTATCTCTAACAGTGTTTGTTTACTGTCTGCAATAAAGTCACGTACGTACACCCTAACACCGCACAGCTTCGACTGCCTTTTTACATTTTTCTTGCATCCCTTGGCGGCATGACGCTATAGTCCATTCTTATTAGTTTCTTATGAGTTTCTAGCTACAAGTTTATAATCACAAGTAATTATAATCCTCAGCACAGTGCTCCAACACTGTGTATTGTACAGCATGGCAAATATACACCAATAAATTAATCCAAATGTGTGTGAAATCTGATGGGACTTAACTGCTAAGGTCATCAGTCCCTAAGCTTACACACTATTTAACCTAAATTATCCTAAGGACAAACACACACACCCATGCCCGAGGGAGGACTCGAACCTCTGCCGGGACCAGCAGCACAGTCCATGACTGTAGCGCAATAAGTTAATTCAGTTTATATAACTTAATATTGTTATTCATTGATTTTATATACGACGGTAAAAATCATACGAGAAGGGCATGGATACGTGTAGCTGAGGACGGTATATGGATGAAAATTCCACGTATAGAAAATAATCTTGCATAAGCTCTTCTATTGTTAAAACTCAAGTAAAATATT
The DNA here is from genome assembly GCF_021461385.2 of Schistocerca piceifrons. Lineage (NCBI taxonomy): Eukaryota > Metazoa > Arthropoda > Insecta > Orthoptera > Acrididae > Schistocerca > Schistocerca piceifrons. The sequence continues at coordinate 777,304,602 of NC_060138.1, forward strand.
CCCTAATTGTTCTTCTGTTCCCCATATCATACCAGCTATTCCATACCCCTTTAGTAGCCGATAGTTCTTGACATATTGCACACATTCTCCATATTTTCCTCTACTGTTGTACCTCTAAGACTTATACCGAGTGTATCATCTCCAAGACAAGTACTGACTTATTTCTATCACCCACGGCTCCAGTGTTGACAATGAATAATAACACTAAAGAAAATATCCAGGACCTGAGCTAATGTATTATTTTTGAGGGGAATGGTGAAAATTGAGATACTTCATGAAAAACGGTTGTGAGTATGCTGGCCACTGTTATGTGTTACCCCTTTTTTCAAACTGTTGCTTGATTGATACGTCTATCTGTACGATGGGGCAGGGTGCATGTTCGGCTTGTTAAAATCGTTTCTTTCTGTGTGTGTGCGGGGGTGGGGGGGGGGGGGAGAGGAGGGTAGTTCCCTGCCCTCCCCCATCCCCCATCCCATCCTTTCAGCGGTCGCTGGGTGTGCCCATGAACACACTCCATGTAAACACTATCCAACTTTTGACGAAGTTCGTTGAGCGACAAGTGGTCTGAAATGAAGAATTTTGTGATAGTACAGTAACCATTTAATTAATTTAAAAAGTTATGTGGAGGATAACTTTCAGCTGATCAAGTTCACTTTCGACTTATTTTGTAGCAAAATTAAATTTCATCGATGTCAGTGACATTTCGGAGCCACCTCGAGAAATTTTCTTTCCACTAATGAGAACAATGACAGCAGCACGTTTTACAAATACAAGTACATGGTTTGCTAAAGCAAACACTCGAATGCCAAGCAGAGTGAAAAAGACGAAGGGCTACGAAGAGGGAGGTGGACTGTTGGACTGTAACGCCAAGTGCCCCCAATCCGTAAATGAGGTGATACTGATAGCATTGAACAGTAGTATAGTAGACGCAGATGTATACCGTCTCACTCCCTGAACGCTTGCACCAGTAATTTTCTTCCAAGATCCTGTCGGTTTTTTTATACAGAATCGCTGATTAATTTCAATAAACCATGACTGTTATCTGATTTTTCAAATATGAACTCAAACAAAACTTCATTTCTACAATTATCCACTTTAACAATTATAACACGAACAGAAAAATTGTATTTTACTTTTACCGCAGTATCCTCCTTTGTATTTAATGAATGCCTCACAAACATGAGGCAGGTAGTCAATAAGCTTTTGTAGTTATTTCAAGTCTATATGATTCCACACTTCCTTAACGACATTGCAGAGATGGTCCTCGCTTGTTGTGTGAACTTCAGGGTATATCTGTCCCCTGCATAGCAGGCCATTTCAGAAGGATTAGAATTAGGGCTTTGGGACAGCCACACCATATCCTTAAGTACCTTCTGTCTTTCCTTTGATGCAGTTTACTTCTTACAGAACGCCGACTGGTGTTTTATGTCATTATCCTGTTGAAATGTGAACCATTTCCCTATTAAGCGCAATTCACATGGAATCGTGTAACACGGTTGCGGTGGTAATGCTTCTGGTCCTCACACCCTCCTATTTTCAAATTGTCGCCATCTCTATCTCCCGAAAGACACCTCCAAATCATTACTGAAACTTCACCGTGTTTAACTGTAGGCAGAATGCACTAATGGGGCACCCTTTATTCTTCAGATCGACGAACAAATGTCGTCCTCCATCCTGCCTCGGGCATGGACGTGTGTGATGTCCTTAGGTTAGGTAGGTTTAAGTAGTTCTAAGTTCTAGGGAACTGATGAACTCAGAAGTTAGGTCCCATAGTACTCAGAGCCATTTGAACCATTTGTCCTCCTCCTGGTACGAAAAATCTCGAAATTTGATTCATCTGTGAATAACACTTTCTTTCACTCTTCATGTTTTCACTTGCTATGTTTCCTAGCCCGTTCGAGTGTCTTCTTTTATCTACGGGCTTCAGAAGGTATTTCCTGGCTGCGATAGGTCCTTTTAAACCGGCATCAGTCAGTCTACTTTTTACTGTTGCAGATATGTTTTTCCTGTTCATTTCCACCAATTCTGCGCGAATTAGTACTGCTGTTTTGAGCCTGTTTCTCCTACTAGAAATTCTGATGTGTTTGTCGGCAAAAAATGTGTTCAGAAGTGTGTGAATTCCCAAGGGACCAAACTGCTGAGGTCAACGGTCCCTAGACTTACGCACTATTTAAACTAACTTAAAGTAATTAAGAACAATACAACCTGCGCAATCCGTGACATGGCGCCCTAAACCGCGCGGCCACTCCGCGCAGCAATTTGACACAACTTTCAGTTATTTTACGACGTCGCCCTGGTCATGGTAGATCCTTATTGCTACCTGGCGCTGAAGGGTATATTGCGCTCACCCTATATACACGCCGCATTGTTTCGAAATTTGGAGAATAGATAAACCTAATTGCCTAGTGGTAGAAGTGCAACACTTTTGACTAGGTATACCTCCACTCTTGGAGCCATAGTAACGATATGCTCACTGTCAATTACCACTAGGTAACTGAAGTGCAGCAACCATATAATATGAATCGTACCACTGCTTGAAGTACACTGCGAGCAACACAGGGAGTAAGACAACAGTGTGAACTGGGCATTCATTAGTCGCACAGGTAAACAAACATACCACTTCAGATAACCTTTTTTATGTAAACAACACTCTTCTGAATAATATTGCAAGCAGATGAAAACAACTTATAAACTTGACAAGTTTTCCAACGTCGTACTATTCAAATGGCTCTGAGCACTATGAGACTTAACATCTGAGGTCATCAGTCCCCTAGAACTTAGAACTACTTAAACCTAACTAACCTAACGACATCACACACATCCATGCCCGAGGCAGGATTCGAACCTGCGACCGTAGCAGTCGCGCGGTTCCGGACTGCAGCGCCTAGAACCGCGTGGCCACCGCGGTCGGCTCGTACTATTCCTTTGCTTACTCAACCGTAGCTACGGTATTATATGGTATCTCCAGGAAATTAGATGTCAATTATTAGTTTCATGGAAATGAATGAGCGGTGGTGTACATGTGCTGGTTCGATGGCGACCGAATATTTAACTCTAAGCCATGTCGTCATTGTCCCGTCTATGATTCAAGTGTTAATGTCACTGCGAGAGTTACTAACCACTAACGCAATTATTTTGTTCTCTGCGTTCTGCGAGGGGGTCACGGCGCGCCGGCGCAGCCTTAACAGATTGTAGCTACAAGAGCCAGCTGCGAGACGGACGTAGATGAGAGAGGCACCGATCCGCATCAGGCAACACAGAGAACAATAGAGCGTTAAGCTCTCTAAACAGCCAGATAATGTACTTATAAATTGGTTCGTGATGCCAAGGACGTATTACGGCTGTTTATTGCCGTGCGCACTAATCAGGTATCCGTGGGATCGCTCGGACCGGTCGTACCGCACAAGGCGTTTACACACAGTCGCACGGGTAGCCCGCGCCGTATTTCGGTGACTGCTATGTCGCCTTCCTGTTCAGCTATCGCGTGGAAACATTATCAGCCAAATCCATGTAGCGACAAGAATAATCTGATACGTTTTGTCCCAAGGCTTCGCTTACTGTTGAGGAAAAGCTGTAGTACATGCTTGAGCTTTCAGTGGAAGACAGCCAGCATCTTCTGGGCCTAAGATCGTTAGCCATTGGATCTGTAACAAATCGAGTCAGCGCGTCCTCACAAGTTTTATACGTTTGTTACTGGATTATCCAAGGTGTGAAAGACAGCGTTGCAGTTTTTAAAAAGTTCGTGATAGGAGTAAGAATTTCTCAGAGTAAGCGTATTTTGGCACTGTTTTGGAAACTGTTCACAGAGTTCTGCCCCAGCATGAATCGGATTCAAAAAGAAACATATATTCATTTATTCTCACTCTGGCAGGACTGCACCAAAGAGTTCCCAACTCACGAAAACACGTTTTCTTAATTCTTTTCCCTTCCAGTTACAGAACAACACGAGGATGATATATTGTAACCAAAACAAGGATGAATAATAACGTTTTCCTTTTTTTTTCACAAGAAGCAGTTGTTAGGCGGTCAAAACGCCAAACACTACATTAAGAAGCACATCTTTTTCTTATTTTTCTCCTTCTTATTATCCTCCTATCATCGTTCTTAAAGAAAGATCGAGATTTAAAATTATCATTTTTATCAACAGTTCTGAAACAAGAATGGCAGGGAAACGGAATAAGAATTAGCATGGAGAGAGTAAAATTCAGGCAACTGAACGAATTAAGTCTCAACATATCAAGGACATGCAATGACTTACAGAGTTAAGCTTTCCCACTTAGCGGCTAATTCTTGACTTGAGAAACAATCCAATAACGCTATGATATTAAATTAAAACCAGTGCACGTAAACGAAAGAAGTTATTTTCTCCAGAGAAATTGAGGACAAATGTATGAGGATTTGAATAACGGCCAGAGTTGCACTGTGCCGGAATTTCAGCCTACGAGCGTCCACGTAACTAGCCCTGTTAAAACGTTCAGCCACCTACCCATCCCAGTATACGAGAAAATCGAGAAAAAATATATAGATCAAATAAAATTCACAATTACTTGTAGAGAGGGGCAATAGAATTCCATCCAACCTCTCAGAAGGACACAGATTCCTAGAAACACTGTTTGAGTAACGATGTGACCAATAAGTGCTCCTATGCAAGTCTAACTGCTGATTCTACCTCCAAGCACTATATTTATTTATTTGCTATTTCCTTTTAGCATGTTATCTGCATAAAAGAACAGACCGAATGTTGCACATGAAGTGGCATGAATAAAGCACATAATATTTTAACATGATTTCAGATGTGTCAGTAATAACTAAGCATTGTCGTATTTATGGGGGGAAAATCTGCATAGAATAACTACATTAAAACAATAATAATAATAGTAATTATCATATTCGCGCTTTTTGACCCAATATTGTGTGGCTCTCTGTCTTACTGCTAGGTCTAGAGATAGCAAGCCTAATATCATCAATGCCTCAGTCGGTGTTGTACTATAGGCGCCTGTCAGGCGCAGGAATACTCCTTTGTGCTCGCCTGCCCTGTGCTGTTCTTAACCTTCCTGGCTCTATGAGCCCAAACGCTCGAGCCATAGCCCACAATAACGAGTAAGACTGCGTGAGGTACATTCTTGCTGCACTTAGTGTCAGCTGAAAACTTCTCCGGTCAATTGTTGCTATTTTATTTAGGATTTTAATGCCTCTCTGGCAGATGATCTCTGCACGTGCGTGGTAGATTTGCTTTTCGTCGATGTTAATTCCGAGGGACCTACATATTTCTATTCACAAGCTGGTAATTTATTCTGATTGTCAAAGTGGTAGAGGTATGCGTAAATGACACAAAACTTAAGGTTTAGGTCGGCAATAAAATGACAGAAAGCTTCCAAGTTGTAACAGGATTACGCCAAGGAGATGGGCTATCACCTATCCTCTTCAGTCTGGCACTTGAGAAGGTAATGCGGGATTTCAACAAATAAAACTGGCAGGGCATTCATATTGGCAATGAACACATTACATATCTGGCCTATGCAGACGACATTGCACTATTAGCATGCACACAAGATCTGAAAGAAGAATCCAGACCTTGGAGTTATCGGCAGCAACGGTCAGTCTACAAATTAGCTCTGAAAAGTCTGAGTATATGACCACAGGAAGAAAGATCCAAAGCTCTCAAGATTTAATTGTGAACCACACCGGGTATAAACATGTGAAAGAAATGAAATATCTTGTATCAGTTTTTACAGAAGTAACATCAACTGAAGCAAGATAAAAGCACGACAGATGCTATCACTCTCTAGACCCTTCATTAAAATGTAGAAGCGTGTCTCAACAACTAAAAACTACGATTGTATAAGACATTAATAATGCCAGTAGTACTTTATGGTTCTCAAACCTGGAGCACTCGAAAACAAGGCCTTGACCAACTGCTTACAATTGAAAGGAAGGTCCTCAGGGAAATATTTGGACCAGTCCGAGGTCAGACTCCTGGAAAATTGGGAAGACACCATAAAACAGAATTAGAAGAGCTGTACAAGGAGCCTAACATCTTGGGAGTGACGAGAAGCAAAAGACTGGAATGGGCTGCACATGTAGCTAGAATGGAGACAACAAGGTGGCCAAAAATTGCAATGGACTGGATCCCGTCAGGTAGCAGACCAGTGGGAAGACTTAGAAAGAGGTGGATCGACGGAGTGAGAGAAAACTTGTTGCAGCTGGGAGTCACGGTAAACTGGAGTCAGATAGCAGAAGACAGAGACAGACTGAGAGCTCCAACTGTGGTGGGGCACGGTCCACTGGGCCTGATCGCGTGAATGAATGATGAATGAATGAACGTGGGATTTCTCGTTCTTGATAGCACTCCTTTTATTAACATACAGACTGTTTTATGCCCTGCTATCTTTATTTTGTTTCTTAGTCTTTCAAAAACTACCCTACTGTTTTCCTCTTATTTAGTCCTTGTGTTAGCAGATAGTGGCTCTGAGCACTATCGGACTTAATTGCTGAGGTCATCAGTCCCCTAGAACTTAGAACTACGTAAACCTAACTAACCCAAGGACATCACACACATCCATGCCCGAGGCAGGATTCGAACCTGCGACCGTAGCGGTCGTGCGGTTCCAGACTGTAGCGCCTAGAACCGCTTGGCCACTCCGGCCGGCTAGCAGATAGTGTAATTAACAGATTTTTTCCGTAGGTGGTGCAGCCTCTTGTGTTTGTTATACTTTAAAGTTGGATCAGTAATGGCTCTATGCCAACATCCCATAAAAGTGGACCACAAACAGAGCCCTGTGGGCGGTCCTTGGTGATGTCTTTCGCAATTTTCTTTCCAGGAAATTCTGACTGCACCTGCCTGTCTGTGTAATAATCTCGTGGACTGTTATAGAGACACCTTGGACAGTCCATCTGTTTCATTTTTTCGAACAGGGCAGGCCACCACAAATCATCAAGCCCCCCAGCAATATCAAGCATTATGTCTATGACATACTTGTCGTCTGAAGTGTCCACAATATTCATTGTGTGATTTATCGCATTCTCGGTAGATTTCCCTTTCCTGAAACGTACCGCAAAGGGCTGTCTGTGGTCCCTCAGGCGGCAGCACAGTACTTTGGCTAGGGCATTTACCAAGCAGATTGATCTGTAAGATTTCGGTTCTCTTGGGTCTTTGTCTTTCCCTTTTCTTTGTATAATGATATTCAAGATTTTCCAGATTCTGTGCACCCTACCCTGCAAAAGACATTCGTTTAATAACACTGTTATATTTGGCACAATTTGCTCTACTAGTTGATGCAACAATTATGCCAGTATTCTATCGGATCGTGATGCTTTCTTCTTCTTTTTACACTTCATTATTGCTAGTCTCACTTCCTCCTGGTCAAATGGAATCATAACACTATTATTCACATGCTGCTCTAGTAATTCACAGCGAAGACATTAATGGAACTCTGTGTCTCCCGTCGTTGTATCGTCCCGCAACAAAGTCATGAGTAGGTACTGCACTGACGTTTCCCAGTCTGTCGTCATCGTGCCGTCGGAAATTCTCAGCGTTGTTAATACAGTGGGTGATCTAACCTTATTTGATGCAAGTTTATGTGGAAACCCCAAACATTTGTTACCATTTGGTCTTTTATGTAAGCCTTCCATGTTTCTACTCTTGTTTGGTGTAGTAATTCTTTATATTGTTGTTTGATTGTTCGATAGAAAATCAGCCTTCTTTCTCGTTCTATTTCCCCTAAAGATATTTGGTAGTATCTCCTCGCCTGCTTTGCCCTACGTCTCAAGGACTGTAGGGTGGGACTCCAAGGAATTATTAATCCTTTTGACATCCTAACAGACGTTGGGATCGCCTTGCCTTGTGCCATTTCCAGCGCTCGCACCAATTCGTCTACATTGTCGTCAACACACACCTGCTTCCGTGCAGTTGTTGTATCTTGAATTCTGCTTTTAAAAGTTTCCGATTCGCTGTGTGTGGATTGTATTTCGGTTTGTGTCGCCATGTCTCTTCTCGTTCTGCCCTCACATTGGAGCAGAATGTTTTGACTCCCTCTGCATTTCGCTTTCTCTTCGATGGAGGTTTCCATTTTTTACAAATATGACAGGTAATTTTATAGACCGTTTGATCAGTGGGCTATGGTTTAATAGTTTTCTTCCAAGATAGTGTCTCATCTTCTTCGACAGCCGACATGATATTTGCTGTGTTTATATTTAATCTGTGGTTTTCTGTGGTGCTCGCCAGCGGATTGCACAATTGGTTCAGAATCCGTATTCGGCTCTTTGAATTTCCCGCTCCAAGAACATTTAGTACGTCGCACACTCTATACCTCGTCGGCTTCATGATTTCTTCCTTTTCGCACTTAGAATGCACACTGGAGCTCGCTTGGTATTTTCACAGTTCATTTTTAGATGGTCACACTGTCCACTGTGGGAGCATGTCGGTTTGTTTCCGTTATAGTACTCTGCAATGTGCCCAAAGTCGTGGAAGTTATAGCATTTGGCGACTGTAGCGTAGCCCTTCACAGTAGTCGATCGAAATCCAATGTATATTCTTTTCTGTGTAACTACTTGTGCTCTGACTTTTATTACTGTCAACTTCTTCCGTGAGCCTGTTTTAAGCCTGACCTTTGTTTCTTCTAAGAATTGCATCCCATATATTGTTCCCTCCAAGTTCTGTTTGTATAGTGACTCAATTAATTCACTTTCTCACATGGTAACTGGGACGTCATACATTATGAATTTCGGTCTAGGTGGCTCGATACCATTTCTTCATTTTGCTCAGAATTTTCTTTCAGCTTGCTGATTTCCTCTTCTGCTTCTGTTTCAATTATGACTATACTATTTGATACCTTCATTTTCTTTATTCTTATCTTTTCTTTCTTCGGATCAATTACCTCCGTCAGACGTGTCTGTACTTCCTTTTCGTCTTCCTTGTCCTTGGATTTGATGAATAGTGTGTCACCTTGCTTGGCTTTTGTGGTCCCAACACTACAGCATACATTCGATTAAATGGATTTTATTCAGTTTAAGCTTATTCACAAAAAAAATCAACATACAATAGAGCCAGTGCACAAACCGACTCACTACTAATATAGCATCTGTTAGTAACATTCGTTAGTGATATTTTAACATACGATGAATTACTCTTCAACTGTAAATAACGTAATTAGTCAGACTCTTGAGCACCTGTTTATGTTTTCGTGACGAATTCACTCACAATATGTATATCGGATGGATACATAAGTTAGCACGTAGAAATTATCCACCAAATAACCGAAATATTTTTCTCGTTAAAATACTACTTTCAGTGTCATGATAGTTAAGACTTTAACATTTACCTAGCATCAATTACTTACAAAATCCATAAATTGTTGAAAATTTTCAGAATCAAATTATTTTCGTAATGTATTCTGACGTCCACTTCCAGAGATACAGATTGTTGCTATAGTCTTTAGATATGTCTGGGTTCATTCCTCTGGTAAACCGTTTAGAAATATTCTCACCAACTCCAGTATTTAATTAATTGTACTATTTCAGTTCAAACCTCTTATGAAATTGCTTTAATGCATTAAGGCATAAGGCGTTAGTCTTTGAAAATGACCCTCTTTGATTTAACTATCCCCAATTCATTTGTCTAGATCTAATCGCTGACTTGAGCGTGCTTACGCTACTTGCTAAATGTCAGAAGTATAACTTTTGCTTTCCTTTTAAATTGTTTTCTTTTCAGAATCAGTTATTGCAGATCTTTTTTGCCGTGGGTAAATTACAACACACAGGACAGAAGCAGTGTACCCAATCTGTATGCATACAGAGTAAAGTCTGTGTGAAATTGTGAGAAGTTTTCTAAATGTTTGAATAGAGTGTATCTGAGGTAAAACATAGGTACCACCCCGGTATTCACCTATTGGGATGTGGGTAACCACGTAAAAACCACATCAAGGCTGACTGGCACGAGGACCCCTTTTTCTATTACGGTACTGTTATTTTGTTCGTCATTGTTCTATTCGTTTGGTCTGGGAAGACGTCAAGCAACAGTCTCTCAGGTTCATCGCTGAATACTTGACTAAGTTTATTTTTATTTTTATTTTTTTATGTTACATAGAGCAGCTAGTCCTCTGACCGTACACGCTGAGCTACCGTACAAGCATGAATTGACCCATGATTCTCCCTCTGTCACGTAATTTGAGCACACAGTCTGTCTCCTCCTCTTTAGTAGGTAATGATAATGGATGTTCATAAGGAAATGAGTCTTTCGGGTGCCAACAAACTACTGTTGAACCACTGTCAGTGAAAACAATTTCTGGTCCGCACATCTTCTTTGCATTATTAGCACGAAAGCGTATTTGTTGCGCTCTCAGTACACATACTGGTCGCAAGCGACCACGTAAGTTTGAAAGCATCGTTAACGTCGTCGTTAATCCACCGGACGGTTTCGATTTGGGGCAAGCATTGCTCCCGGTTCCGGAAGCGGTCGCATTAAAACGCGCGGCTACCCAACTGGTCGAACTCCTAAAGAAACCAGAGATAAAGGGGCATGAATTAAGAAAGAGATCCATGAAGAAAAAAATTAAAGAAACGTAGAAGCTCAAATAGAATGCTCATATAGGGTAGAATGCTTTACGTAATCCTAAAAAGTCTCCATGAAAGTAGTAATAATAATAATAATAATAATATAATTATTATTATTATTAAAAAGATGTGGTAGTACGAAACTGGAATATCACGATACTCAAAAGTTTCACTTGGAGCAGGGATGAAACAAGTAATTAGTAGCGACGAAACAAGAACAATATGCATAAAAAGTGGAAATATACATAATCAAATTGTAATGCAAAAGAAGGTATCACAACTTGATGACCGATTTCCGTACCTCGGCAGTCGTATCTCTCTGTAATAACGGGGGCATAGATGCAGAAATCACCAGCAAATTTGTGAAAGTTTCTGCAGTCTTGCCAAGGAAGTTTCGGCTTTACTCCTATATCACACGACCGATTGCCATATATGCATCTGAGACTTGGAAAATGTCACCAAAATCGACACAAGCTCAGTGTTTTACACCAACGAAGCTGTAGGCGAATTTTGAACATCAGCTGTCTTGATCACGTTTCAGATGACGAAAAACTGTGAAGAAGTGGCCTACGCAGCCTGCACAAAATCGTTACCTGAAGAAGTCTGAAGTTTGCGTGGCGTGTTCCACGCATGAAACATGGAAGAATCCCCAAATCAGTGTTGTGGAACCCAGTGGATGAATACAGAAGTGTCCTGGTCACAACTGGAAACGAACTTTTGTAAAGGATCTTCAGTGCGTGGACAATGACAGGGAGGAAGCTGTAAATCTGGCAGCTGATCGAGTTCGACGGAGGAATCTGCTTAGCATTGGAGGAACTAACGAGGAGAACGCGGAACGCGGTAATGCCATCACCCCATTTCCCAGGAACTTCCCTCAGTGGAAGGAGTCAAAATAAGCGAACACATCTATCCGTAGATGCTCGACTATTTCTGAGAAAACGACGGTCAAAATTTTCGAGGTCTAGTTACTTTAAGGGCCTTTTACCGCGCAATATTCTCAACCGAAATTAGCGCCGCGGCTTTTGAATTTTGCATCATGTCTTCAAAACCCAAATATTGTTTTTATTTATTTTATTTTTGTTGGTTTCATTTATCTACCCATGTCCATAGAAGATTACTACAGGAATATTTCTTATCAACTTAGGAAATGTAAGGGCGTTATATTAACTGTAAAATTACAACTGAATTTCACAATATGTGGCACACATTATATATGTGTGTAAGGCATGTTGTGAGGGTTACAATCTTTTTAAATTCTCATATACTGATATTTCATTCTCATACAAATTCTTATGTTGTACTCGTATCTTCAGGAAGATCTGATGCACTCCCTTGGATGATACCGATCGTAGAAACGTTCGAAACTCACATTCCGAACACCACAAGCATCACATGCCACAGTGACACTTCTTCGTATTAGTCTGATGAATACTTCTCGCGTTGTCAATAATTTCGCAGCAAAGCATGCATGGAAGAATCCCCAAATCAGTGTTGTGAAAACCAGTGTATGAATACAAGAGTGTACTGGTCACAACTGGAAACGAACTTTTTTAAAGGATCTTCAGTGCGAAAACTGACGCTTGTAGTTGATTATGAATCAAGATACACTACACGAACTTCACTGAAAATACACATATTTCTCATTCTCTCTTTTTTTAATTCATTCATCTGACACACAGTTAGTATACGTATAAGGACAACAATATATCAATATACACTGGAAAACATTCAAGTAATATTCTTCTACAGATATGGTTGTTTAAATCAAAAACAAAAATTTAAAGTAATAATCGGGTTTCGAACACGGGGCTCAAAACGAAGACGCCACAACGCTAACCACTGTGCCACCTTTTATTTATTTATTTTTTTATTAGCAGACGTCACATGACATCCGTTGAAGTTCGTTGTTGATCCCTTCACTCAGTTGTTTTTATTACAGAGGGCAGCCAGCTCTGACCGAACACTCTGAGCTACCGAGCCGGCATGCCACTAATTCGTCTGAGGATATTGCCCGGTAAAATGCATGTACAGTATACGAAAACTGCCACTGAAACTTTGACCGCCGTTTTTTTTTCAAATGGTTCAAATGGCTCTGAGCACTATGGGACTTTGTAGCTGAGGTCATCAGTCCCCTAGAACTTAGAACTACTTAAACCTAACTAACTTCAGGACATCACACACATCCATGCCCGAGGCAGAATTCGAACCCGCGACCGTAGCGGTCGCTCAGTTCCAGACTGTAGTGCCTAGAACCGCTCGGCCACTCCGGCCGGCGCCGTTTTGTCAGAAACGGTCGAGTATCTACGGATAAGCCGAGACACGTGTTCAATTATTTTGACTCCTCTTCCACTGAGCGAAGTTTCTAGGAAAATTTGGTTATTGCACTTGCCGTGTTCTCCTCGTAAGTCTAAGTTATCAGCACGGAAACTACGACCGGGATTATTAATTGAAATGATCGCGGTACTGGTATCATTACGGGGAGGAGGTCTCAATTAATAAAGAGCAAGTAAAATATGCTGCCTTCATTTAATAAATGTGTGTTTTTGGTAGCCGCTATAAAGAAGATGGATTCGAGTACCGTTCTAGGTATGTATATCTCTAGTGCGTGACCAGTTGTTGGCCCGAGCTCAAGCCTCAGACATCGAACACCCGTCTTGTGTGGAGAAAGACGCAGCCTGTGTGCGCTAGGTTGTTGAATGGGGAGCTGTCCGGCAGGTGGCGGGCCATTGGTATGCGGCCGGCCGTCCCCACAGGTGGAATGCGCCGGCGAGCCAAGTGCCGCGCGGCGCGCCACGGCGTGACACGGGGGCACTTCCTGCTGGCGAGCCGACCCTGCTGCACCCGCCGCTTGTGCACAGTTTGAAGGTCGATCACACCGCGCCGCAGATCAAAACAATCCACACTCAGCAACAAGTCTTTTTTTTTTCGTGTCACAATCTGTACAAAAATCTACGTACCTACACTGAAGCCCCAGGAAACTGGTATAGGCGTGCGTATTCAAATACAGAGATATGTAAACAGGCAAAATACGGTGCTGCGGTAGAAGACCCCTATATAAGCCTACAAGTGTCTGGCGCGATTGTTAGATTCGTTATTGCAGCTACAATGGCAGGTTATCAAAATCTAAGTGCCGGCCGGAGTGGCCGTGCGGTTCTAGGCGCTACAGTGTGGAACCGAGCGACCGCTACGGTCGCAGGTTCGAATCCTGCCTCGGGCATGGATGTGAGTGATGTCCTTAGGTCAGTTAGGTTTACTTAGTTCTAAGTTCTAGGCGACTGATGACCTCAGAAGTTAAGTCGCATAGTGCTCAGAGCCAAAATCTAAGTGATTTTGAACTGCTGCATCTCCGAGGCAGTGATGAAGTGGGGATTTTCCCGTACGACCATTTCACGATTGTACTGTGAATATCAGGAATCGGGTGAAACGTCAAATCTCTGACATATCTGCAGCCGGAAAAAGATCTTGCAAGAATGGGACCAACCACGACTGAAGAGAATCGTTCAGCGTGACAGAAGTGCAACCCTTCCCCAAATTGCAACAGATTTCAGTGCTGGGCTATCAACAAGTGTCAGTTTGCGAACCATTCGTGTGTCCTTGGTGACTGTACGACGCAAAGCTTTACGCCTCGCCTGTGCCCGTCAAACACCGACATTGGACTATAGGTGACTGGAAACATGTTGCCTGGTCAGACGAGTCTCGTTTCAAATTGTATCGAGCAGATGTACGTGTACGGATATGGAGACAACCTCATTAATCCATGGACCCTGCATGTCAGCAGGAGACTGTTCGCGCAGGTGGAAGAGGCTCTGTAATGGTGTTGCGCGTGTGCAGTTGGAGTAATATGGGACACCTGATACGTCTAGATACGACTCTGACAGGCGACACTTACGTTCCTGTCTGATCACCTGCATCCATTCATGTTCATTGTGCATTCCGAAGGGCTTGGGCAATTCTAACAGGACAATGCGACACCCCACACGTCCAGAATTGATACAGTGTGTCTCCAGGAACACTTCTCTGAGTTTAAACACTTTCGCTGGCCACCAAACTCCCCAGACATGAACATTGTTGAACATATCTGGGATGCCTTGCAACGTGCTGTTCAGAAGATATCTCCACCCCCTTGTACTTTTACGGATTTATGGACAGTCCTGCATGATTCATGGTGTCAGTTCCGTCCAGCATTACTTCAGACATTAGTCGAGTCCATGGCACGCCGTGCTGCGGCACTTCTGCGTGCACGCGGGGGCCCTGCACGATATTAGGCAGGTGTACCATTTTCTTTGGCTCTTCAGTGTATAAAATCTCGCATTTGGAATGCATCTCGCGTACTTGTAATGCTGTTCTTCACGATGCACATTACATTATTCACTTTGTACACAGCCTGCGGAATAGTGATGAACCAATCCGTTCACTTTTTTTATTTTTTTTTAATTCCTTTCTTGTCCTCGTGTATTCTGCAGTTGATCACGAGTGAGTTAATATGTATGTGTCTGGAATTCGAATATTTCCGCGGGCAACCACAGTTAGCATGCACGGCCTGGAGCCTAACTTCATGTGGTAGTTTAGCACAGAATCCAATTTGAGAGCAGTGTCAAAGACAAACATCTGGTTAAAACTTCAACGCGTGGTAGTTGGCTAGAAATAACGGACCACTACCCTCCCCACACGGTTGAAAGTGTAAATGTTTCTCTGCTCGCCACTGACGGCGCCTGGATAAGTGGACGTTCACGCTCATCTGAGCTCTCCCGCTGAAGTGCGGATACACGTATTTGAATGTACTATTTAGGGACACAAATGAATTAATGACTTTGGCTGCCACTGGGCATTGAATTAAATCAAAGGGAAAGTTGAAAATTTATTCTGGACCGGTATTCGAACCCGAGTCTCGTGCTTACTGCGCAGATGCACTGACCACTGCGCCATCAGGACACAGTGGTCATTCCAACTTCACAGGCTACCCTAGCACGCCTGCAGTCAGACCCAAATTCTCAACTTACCCACACTAATGATAGTCCTGGTTCTAAGGGGAGTGAGGAGGGGGGAGGGGGGAGGTGGCAAACCGGGGTATCTGCCCCGGACGGCAATTTCAGGGAGCACCAAATTCATATTCTTGAAGAAAAAAAACCTTATTTCACAAAGCGCCTGGCATCCAGCGCACGTTGGCCTATCGATTATTCATATGATTTTGAAACGCATCCTAATTGATTTCTGAACAAATTTTAATTTGATTTCTGAACAAATCATTAACTGATTTTTGAAAGCGTGCATAGTGTATATGGGATAGCGTGCATAGTGTATACGGGATGTCTCTGCCCGGGAAATACCAGTCGCAACAAAACAGGAACTTCCCGCAGACAAAAAGAGGACGGGGCTATACGAGCTGAGCCGAATAAACCCGAACGGGTGAATACCAGTCGCTGTTTGTTTATGTGGTTGACTGGGTGTTCTATTTACTAGCGAAATCCGTTCAGACTACCAGAGTGTAAATAAACGACTGACAGGAATAACAGAGAAAGATTACATATTATCTTCTCGGTATATCAATGAAAATGAAATTTTGGCAGAAAATTTCAGCCAGATCGCTACACCACTAAGGGTCAGTTGTACAGTCCCTTGTTAGCAGCCACTTCACTTCTATTCTCGGAAAAGCGTGGAAAACGCGTTATACGAAGATCAAAAATGGTTCAAATGGCTCTGAGCACTATGGGACTTAACTTCTGAGGTCATCAGTCCCCTAGAACTTAGAACTACTTAAACCTAACTAACCTAAGAACATCACACACATCCATGCTCGAGGCAGGATTCGAACCTGCGACCGTAGCGGTCGCGCGGTTCCAGACTTTAGCGCCTAGATCCGCTCGGTGACCCCGACCGGAGTTATACGAAGAGGTAACAACTCCTAACCGGAGAACAAACGCGAGATAACTAAACCGGTGATTCTGGCAGGGTTAGTGAAGTTAACTGGAGAATAAGTTTTGGCAATAGCAGGAACAGTTACAGAATTAGTGATGACAAGATTGTTTGTTAGTACGAGGAAGGAGAAGAAATACGGACATTACACAAATTATTTGGAATAATATGACGATTCCAAATTTATATAATAATTTCGTATTACTACTACTTTTCGATCTCATGCGTGAGAAACTGGAGCATATGAATGAAATGTGAAACAATTTCCTAACATAAAATAGCAGCAATTTCAATAGGCCTAATAGGCATTTGATATTGGTTCTTCGTGAATTATATTCTGTCGTGTTATTTATGTAAATGGGGTAGACAGAAATGACTATTTCTGCCAAAACAGTCTCGCTTATTCGGCGTATGTTACAACTGCTGCAATATTAGAAAGGCTTATTTCCTTTCATCTAACAGACAGTGACAAAATAGACGTAATCAAATCGAGAAACCACGCCACTCTTGTGTACTATTCGTATTAACAGCTTTAGAGAGAAGAAAGTGCTGGGACCTAAGGACTGAAGAAAAGTGTACTGTCTTCCTTGTCTCTTGTTCTTACTGGTTTTACGTTTCCTATATTTAATTTTATGTCACACAAAGGAGAAAGTTGTTAGCTAATAGGCAATAAAGAGTGCGAACTTTCTGAAGAGTTCTTATTCTCCCGGTCACAAATAATCCCACTCAGTGTTAAATGTGAGGTTTTCTTTTCTTTTTTTTCTTAAAAAAAAAAGGAGGTAGGATGTCAAACCGGCCGAATGGGAGTAGGTGAGGCACCACAGGGCATTTTAATTTCCACAGTCCTGAATATAGGTTTGATGGCTTCCATTACAAAATATACACGTTTGAATTCCAGAAAGCGAAGTACAGTGACGTGCGACAGAATAATGCCATGTGAAGAGGCGTGGAACTGCACTTTGGCACACTTAAGACCAAATAACATGTGTTACATTTCCTCGAACATATATCTTTTATATATCAAACTCTTCCGAAATATGTGAGCTACAAAATGAACATATTTTTGAAAAATAGATTTTAAAAAAATTTACGTCCTATCTCAAACGCTCAAGTAGGAGGGAGGGGTGGACGCCACTATCAAGTTTTTGTCCCGGTTCGGAAATATCGTAGATCCGTGGCTGACTTCTGATGTAGTGCCCCTTGAATTATCCTCATTACCCGCGGCATTTCGCCGATTTCCGTACGAGTTTGAGCGCTGCGTGTATCCACACTGAAGTTATCAGTTGGATGTTCTCGACACATAATACGAATTTGGCTTGTTGGAGTGTTAAACCGATCTGTTCCAGCATTAGTTATGTCACAGAAACGTTGCAGTATCCAATATTATACACTCCTGGAAATTGAAATAAGAACACCGTGAATTCATTGTCCCAGGAAGGGGAAACTTTATTGACACATTCCTGGGGTCAGATACATCACATGATCACACTGACAGAACCACAGGCACATAGACACAGGCAACAGAGCATGCACAATGTCGGCACTAGTACAGTGTATATCCACCTTTCGCAGCAATGCAGGCTGCTATTCTCCCATGGAGACGATCGTAGAGATGCTGGATGTAGTCCTGTGGAACGGCTTGCCATGCCATTTCCTCCTGGCGCCTCAGTTGGACCAGCGTTCGTGCTGGACGTGCAGACCGCGTGAGACGACGCTTCATCCAGTCCCAAACATGCTCAATGGGGGACAGATCCGGAGATCTTGCTGGCCAGGGTAGTTGACTTACACCTTCTAGAGCACGTTGGGTGGCACGGGATACATGCAGACGTGCATTGTCCTGTTGGAACAGCAAGTTCCCTTGCCGGTCTAGGAAAGGTAGAACGATGGGTTTGATGACGGTTTGGATGTACCGTGCACTATTCAGTGTCCCCTCGACGATCACCAGTGGTGTACGGCCAGTGTAGGAGATCGCTCCCCACACCATGATGCCGGGTGTTGGCCCTGTGTGCCTCGGTCGTATGCAGTCCTGATTGTGGCGCTCACCTGCACGGCGCCATTGGCACCAAGGCAGAAGCGACTCTCATCGCTGAAGACGATACGTCTCCATTCGTCCCTCCATTCACGCCTGTCGCGACACCACTGGAGGCGGGCTGCACAATGTTGGGGCGTGAGCGGAAGACGGCCTAACGGTGTGCGGGACCGTAGCCCAGCTTCATGGAGACGGTTGCGAATGGTCCTCGCCGATACCCCAGGAGCAACAGTGTCCCTAATTTGCTGGGAAGTGGCGGTGCGGTCCCCTATGGCACTGCGTAGGATCCTACGATCTTTGTGTGCATCCGTGCGTCGCTGCGGTCCGGTCCCAGGTCGACGGGCACGTGCACCTTCCGCCGACCACTGGCGACAACATCGATGTACTGTGGAGACCTCACGCCCCACGTGTTGAGCAATTCGGCGGTACCTCCACCCGGCCTCCCGCATGCCCACTATACGCCCTCGCTCAAAGTCCGTCAACTGCACATACGGTTCACGTCCACGCTGTTGCGGCATGCTACCAGTGTTAAAGACTGCGATGGAGCTCCGTATGCCACGGCAAACTGGCTGACACTGACGGCGGCGGTGCACAAATGCTGCGCAGCTAGCGCCATTCGACGGCCAACACCGCGGTTCCTGGTGTGTCCGCTGTGCCGTGCGTGTGATCATTGCTTGTACAGCCCTCTCGCAGTGTCCGGAGCAAGTATGGTGGGTCTGACACACCGGTGTCAATGTGTTCTTTTTTCCATTTCCAGGAGTGTAGTCATTTCACTTAGTTTTGTGAGTGAGAGTAATTTGACAGTTGGTCATTTCTTTGTTTGGACTAGAATCATCACCTCACATGAGCAGAATCCGGTTCCTTAAGCGCTATGGGCTCAGTCTTCCACTAAATGTATTTTCTTAATAATCCATACACCTTGTGGTGGATTTTACGTGAAATTAAAACCATTTTAAATAGCTCATTTTCGGGTATAACATCGCGGCCTTGGTCCATGAGGACACCACATGTTCGTAATCGCACTACGTTTCCGCAACACCGCTAAGCATTTTGTAGTGCGTGAGATTCTGTACTGAACGAACCCCTACATGCAGGGAGAAATATTTTCCACAAAACATTTTTCCGACTTTTAAGAAAATGCTTGAGTCTTTTTTTTACTTGAGTTAATGGTGGCTACTGGTCTATTCGTACGTTCTCTGTCTAACCACTAGTAGAAGTTAGAATTAATCGTTGCCCGCCTACATATTGCATGAATGTGCGTGAATTACTTGATTATTTTGGTCCTAGTTTGGAACTTGGTATTTCTGATACAAGTCCGAATCCAACTTCAGTGATCCTTGCATCCACGCAGCTTCATCGTAGTATTATCGTATTAAGGAGATCCTATATAATAAACATGTATGTTTTCTTCTTTACACTATGAATTTTCGTTAATAAATGTAATTCAGAGTGTTATTGGTGACAATCCCATGTGCTTACTTAAATAAATCGTTACCGTTCAAGGTGAAAGAATCTCCACATCTCCGTAATCGTGCATTACGCTTTCCATCCTCTCACGTGCACCTATTTCTGAATGGTCAGTAGAACAAGTCAGGAGAAAGAAATCAGTAGAACGAGGAGTGTGGATTGCGATATATGAATTAAAAACAGTCTTGGTTGCAATTTATTCTTTTATTAACTACACATTTTGCCTTGGCTGGGCATCTTCAGATTATCTATAGGATTAACGGAACAAGCGAAAATTAGTGTATGGTCCTAGCTTCCAAGATTCTAAATGTAAATGCAGGAATTTTTACTGAGTTTAAAATTTTCTTTTTACAACATATTAAAAACCGTAATACGGCTGTGTGCTAGACTAAAGCGTGTTTTCAGTCAGATAAACCAGTAGAGACCTTTTCCGGGTACAGCATTTTAAAATAATAAAACGGTTCTGTACTACATTGAAGCACGCTCTGAGACAGACGAACCCGAAGATACATAGTCATAAACAATTAATGGTTCAAATGGCTCTGAGCACTATGGGACTTAACATCTGAGGTCATCAGTCCCCTAGAACTACTTAAACCTAACTAACCTAAGGACATCACACACATCCATGCCCGAGGCAGGATTGGAACCTGCGACCGTAGCGGTCGCGCGGTTCCAGACTGAAGGGAAGGATGGAGGGAGAAAGAGAGTGAGAGAGGTTGTTATGGAAAGGCATCTAGAGTAAATGTTGTGCAGTATGGGGGAGAGGAATATTTAGTTCTGAGAGCTGATCATATGAAATTTTGGTGGGGATGTTATTTATATAGTTCTTCAATTGTGGCAAAGAGGGTTTTCTTATACAGTGATGTGTATTCATTTAGTACTTTCTTTCCTTGGTCTATTGATTTTTGGATGTGATAGTTTTCTTCTATTGTTAATTTTCGTTACAGGCTGTTACTAGTTTTAAGAATCCTTAAGCCAGCTTCAATGCTTTCTGGGTGGTTTTATTTCATTTAAGCGTATGGCTAGGTCCCCCCTTCGGGCAGGCCGTTCGACGGGTGCCGGTCATTCAATTTGACGCCACTTCGGCGACCTGCAGTCGATGAGGATGATAGGATGATGATGAGGACAGCACAACACCCAGTACCTGGACGGAGAAAATCCCCGACCCAGCCGGGAATCGAACCCGGGCCGAGAGGATTGACAATCCGTCACGCCGACCACTCAGCTACCGGGGGCGGATAGCTGGGTGGTGATTCTCTGCTGTTCTATGCTATTCTGTGCTATCACTCCAAAGATGTCTTGCTAAGGCGGAATTGCTCATCCAATTTTGCTCGCAAGCACGGAAATAAAGAGAATTGCAACACCACAAGATGATGATTATGACGAAAAATGACGTTAGCCGCATTTGGGCATTGAACTGATTTAGTGCCAACAGGTGAAAATTCGTGCCTGACAGGGACTCGAACTCGGATCTCGCGCTTAATGCGAGTGATTGTCTTCACAGCGTCGGCCATCGGTGCACGCTTCCCACCCAACCCACATTCTCAGCCTGTTATCCTACTGCACACTACCGGCGTAGCCTTACCTACCCACGAACCCCTCACTCACCATTTCGGATTTCCATTATGTCCGAAAAAACAGACACCACATGTACAAGGTGGACCAATTTAGTTCATAATACGGAATAAACTGGGGAAGAGATGAGGTACAGAAAAATATTTTACACGAAAGCTGTAGGTGTCAAAGAGGATCACGCGTTGCTAGCTTAAAGAGATTTTTTAAGTGGCAACCCTAATATTTGATTTAGATTGGAAAAGAGCTGCACAATTTACGTGTAAAACGGTGCTTTCTGTTTCTTCTACGCGTATGCTCAGTTCGAGAAGACAGTGCAAATGGCTGAGGTGCTGGCGTTATACTGTAACTTAATTTATGCTCTTAATAGCCTAGTTTATTTCCTAGATTGGAATCAGATGAAGTAACTATTAATTACCAGTACGTCATCGTACTGCGGTAGATTGTTCCATAGCTTGTTCGGCTGCTCTTGTACAGAGCCGCTGGTAGATCGGAAGAGAAGGCGGTTGTGTAGGGTCGGATCAATCGACCCTCGCGGAGAGCGCGATGGGAGAGTCTGCGTGATGGAACACCGTTCTTTTTCAGTGTTAATTTGTGTGATCAGTTCATCAAAACTACGGCTCTGTTTTTCTTTATTTTGCTGAGTGACATAGCTACAATGACTGACTACGCTCCAGATGGAATCGTAGGCACGATTACGATTTTAGGAATGTGTCAAGGCGTTTACGTCCCCGCAGCCGCACTTTATGCTAGACTTTTTCTCAACAGAAGTCTCCCATGTAACGTCACTACTCGCGATTTCATTGACAAAGCCCGAGAAGGATGGTTACATCGTTGTCGTCATGAATGTGGAGAAAATCATAATTGCGTCGTAGCCATTCTTGCAGTTGTCAGCTAAATCCTTATATCAGTTCATGGCAAATTCAAACGGAACTAGGATTATCGAAGTCACCGGTTCTCAGAATCCTAAAGGCGTGGAGATTTCATGCCCGCCATTGACCCAAGACCTAATGCTTTGTAAGTTCGAAGAACGACTTGCATTTTGCCCCTGGGCTATACATCATCAAGAAGTGTTCATATCAGTAATGTTCTCAAATGAAGCCACATTTAGAAATACGGGTGAATTAAACAGGCGCAAGGGTCTTTACTGATCGGATGTCCATCCACACTGGTACAGTTTACAACCAACGTCGTTGGAGATTTAACGTCTGGTATGGTATTGTCAATAGCTACCTGACTGGTCCCTACTTTTCTTAATGGTAATATAAATCAACATAATGTTTTAGAAATGTGAGACCAATTACCTGGCTTTATTGGATATGTTGACTTAGAGACCAGACAAAAAATGTACCACCACATTACTCACGGATCGTAAAGAGATTTTTAAATGAGCAGTATCCACGTCAATGGATTCGACGCGGTGGTCCCATTCCGTAGCTCGCTTGTTCACCTTATTTAACTTCCCCTGATTTTTACCTTTGCGTAAATATGAAAAGCATTTCCTATGAGCAGCAGCCCACGACAAGAGCAAACATGATGGAACGTATTCGAAGAGCTTGTGCATCCTTTCCACGAGATGTTCTGCTGTCAGATATTCCTTAAGGAGGATTAATTTGTGCACCGAAGCAAATGGTGGTCACTTTGAGCACATGCTAAATGGCTAATTTCCAGGTAAAAATTGAAAGAAAGGTACGGGAACTCTTTAAATCAAGCACCCCGAGGAATGAGAGGCGAAGGATCTCACTCAGAAACTTTTAAATCAATTATCTATGTTATATTTATGTTTTTTCTGTCTTGGTGATGTCAAAATAACATTTATACGTTATGATGTATTTATTTTTGCCAGTAAAGATGTTAATGAAAATTGAATTTATCATGAATTGCATTGTAATAAGAAATAATGTAACCTAAAAAAAATTGTAATTGTAAAAACTTTATACTCATTTGAAAATGCATATGCATGTAAAATTGTGTGTTATGAGCAATAAATTGAATTGAATCCTCTTCTCTCCATGCCCTTCTTGATGCAAGTCTGAAGAAATGGCACAAGCCATTAGAACATGTAGAAGACTGCTCCAATGCTACTTGTGGATGAACAACTTAATTTTATCTAGACAATTTCAGGCAAAAGCAAGATTTTTAATTAAAAGAAATTGAGGAATATTAGGAGAAACAGGTCTGTTATTTGAGGGCACACACACCACTATCCTCTCAAGTATGGGCTAAGCTCAGCCAGTTTATCATCATGGGAAACAGTGTTAATAGAGGCATTAGCACTGACTCCCAGAATATTGCCTAACTTTCAGCAGCACACTGTCTGCATGTAGTTATTAATATTCTACCTTTATAAATCACTAACATCTGGCAGAATGTCACATTTTACCCTTCTGCTCCCAATACCTAAAAACTTATAATGCATGCTTTAGCAAAGGGGACTCAACAATGCCTAAGTCTATGTGGGGATACTTCGTTGTCCATAACAACATACACAGTCATATGCTACAGTACCTCAGAAATAAGAGTAAAAAGAATATTCTAGAGATTTGTAATCAAATGTGGCAACAAGGAGGCTTTCAAGTGATGGGCAGTGTCATACTACCCCTCATGAAACTGGGAAAAGAAGCACAAAACATAGATAATTATATACCAATGTATATAACAGCTTCCTTGTGTAAGTTGTTGGAAAGTATCATTAACGAGAGACCTTTTTGGTGCTTGGAATACAGAAAAACTTCTTTCTCAATCCTAATGTGGTTTCCAAGAAGTCCAGTCCACCACTGGTTTTCCTCTGTGCCTAGAATCTGCAGTCATGATGACTGCACACCAACACCACTTGGTCACCATGTTCTTTGATCTACAAAATGCCTATAACACAACATGGGATTACTACAACTTATCCACATTATGTATGTGCAATAACAATATGCCCACATTCAAAGTCACTTAGCTTCAACATATGCACTCACAACTACATGGAACACTGTTCTGACCACGACTGATACATGCAACATATTGAGGACATTGCAAATGTCCCATTCATGATGAAATACAACAGTGCAATCTCCAGGATTGGCTAGCATCTGCATTTATGTTCAGGCATGAATTTTTCATAGTGTTTCCATATTTTGTCCAACCCCTGTACATTTTTCATAGTCACCTTTATGAGTGACTAATGGCTAAATTACTTTAGAATAAAAACAAGTCTTGTACTCACCTTGAATATGGAGTACCAAGTTTTATTCATGAACTGAGAGGATAACCATCAATTCTCTGGGATATAAGTTTGTGTGTCACTTCTAAAATTTATTTCTTATAACATGACATGTCTAAAAGCTGAACAGCTCATTTATATAAAAAATGGCAATGACCCACTGGAAAAATTTCTGCCGACACCCATGCTGCAGTCATAATGGTTTAATAGATGTATGGAATTATGAAATGATTAATAAGGAGACAAGTGTCTGAGTTTTGTATACTGACAAAGAATCACAGTTACTGGGGTTACAGAATTGCAGTACATTAACTTAAAAATATTTTTTTTAAGTTAGTGCTCAAAATTTAGCTCCACATGCAAGGTTGCAGTGGCCTAAAGGAATAAACCTTGTACAAAGTAATCAAATTTTCTTATATTTAGAATTAAGAAAGTTATGGGACAAAGTATAAAAGGGATGAAAAGTATTTTAGATACAAACATTATACAGGGTAATTTTTCCCACCATATACAAACTATAGGGATTGGTCAATGAGAGGATATGCAACAAAAAAGGTCTAACGAACTTATGCCCGGAAATGCACGATTTTCAAGCTAGATGCCACTTATTCAGTCGTACTTTGTTACAGAGACTGTGGTCTAATACTCAGTGTACCTTGTAGCCACAGTTACAGTGTGAATGGTTCGCTCCTAGTGGATGGAACCGTTCCTCATACGTCATGCCCTAGCACCTTCTCCTGCCATATTAATTGGTAATAGTGTGTCCGATTCACTTCTCTTGGTGACTCGCCTTCTTGTGGATGTGATACAGTGTTGTACACAATTGTTCTGTATTTGAATCAAGAGCTTGTCAACATAGTGTTTAATTACAGCAAGGCAAATGGCAATGGGTGGCAGGCAGCGAGATTGTATCTGGTGACCTATCCCTGCCGACAACAACCACAGCATTCAATGTATGCAACAGTATTTTGCCATTTGTCTGAGAAAGGATCATTTCAGGGAGCAGGAAATCATGAAAGATGTATCGCAATGTTTGGACGCCAGACTTGGAGGATAATATGATTAACACTGTGGAAGGCCTGCCAATATAGGGTAAGCCAAACTAATGTGTGGAACGTTGTTACTACCCTTATCACTCACAGTGCGTGGAGGGCTTACTAGCAACAGACTATCCACACTGGTAGCATTTTTGTCACTGGTTTATTCACCAGGCAACCATGATTCCGGGATTTGTGTCACACGTCCTATACACAGATGAGGCACCTTTACATGGAGTGGTAACTTCAACATTTGTAAGTCATCTGTGGCATAGGATGCAGAATCTCCATGGTTTGGTGACAGCGAATCATCAGCATTGGTGCAGCCATATGGGGGCCAGGATAATTGGACTATTGTATTTTGGGACCAGTCTTCCTTCCATGTTGCCTAACAGGCCAGAACTATCGGCGTTTCTTGTGAGTGACTTTGCGTCCCCTGCTGTAAGAAGTGCCACTGACGATTTGAAGGGTTATGGGGCTGCTACATAATGTTACTCCAGTCCACTTTGCCATTAACGTCCAGACACATCTCAATCATGTCTTCCCTGGTCGATGGACCAGACAACAGGGTCCAGTTGCATGGCCTGTTCATTCTCCGGATCTCAACCTGTGTGATTTCTTGTTATTGGGCCATCTCAAAAGTATCGCGTACACAGAGCTCATTCCAGATGTGGAGACAATGGAGCAGCATATTCATGCTGCTTTTGTCACTGTTTGGATGCAGCCTGGCCAACGTGAACATGAGAGACATAACATGGCATGGCACGTACATGCATGCGTTGAGGCACACAGAAACCATTTTCAACACATACTGTAACTGTGACTGCATAGTGCAGCGCATATTAGAAAGCAGTCTCTGTAACATTGTATGATTGAATAAATGGTCTCTAGCTTGGAAACCACGCATTTCCAGAAATAAGTTAATTATACCTTCTTTGTTCTGTATCCCCTCATTGATTAATGCCTAGAATTGGTACACCGTGGAAAAAAATCACCCTGTAGATAATAATGATTGTGTTCAACCAATGACACATTATGGATGGCTATTATATGGAGTTCAATTTAGTATATTTATAAACATGTGTATATTTAATTTATTAAATGACAAAATCTGGTTTTGGTTTGTATGATTTTCTGCTGGATGGTAACAATTATTGCTATAGGTTTGTGCAAAGGAATTTTGTTCTAGTTTGAATTTATTTAATGACACACTTAGATTGAAGATTAGCCCGAGTTAGTATAAACTGTGAAGCTTGTCTCTTACCATAACTTAACTAAAGTATTCAGAATTAAGCTAGAGGCACAAACAGCTAATCAGCCCTCTTAATGGTTTAGTCTACACGTATTGCTGAAATGAAGGAATGTACAAATAGCTTACAATTAAGATATTATATGATTTTGCCACACGTACTTAGTTTAAGAATGGATTATACCAGAGGTTATTTTACACCACTGCTCAAGCAACTTCCGGGCAGAATAATTTAATGTTAGCATCAAAAGGAACTAATCTTTTCTGGATTCCAGTTTGGAATGATTAATCAATCCAATAATATACACAAGCTGCAAGATAATTAGAAACAATGGATACGAATTTAAATGTGTGTGTGTTTCTGAATATTTATTTACTTATGTCACATATTTATTGCAGCATCATTCAGCTAACCAAAGGAATACATAGACTAACTCCAGCAGAGTGATTTGTAACCCCACAACTACTTAGTTGATGAATAATATTCATGATCACTACACTATGGTTAGAAATGGTAAACTGTTTGCAGGTTTTTAGTCACTTGTTTGCATGTGGTGTGTTCAGCGATAGACACTTTGTGTCTTTAATGTGGGACAGAGATTGCAGCATACCCCAAGTTGTGGTATCTGCATGGGCTTTGTATAACCTCTGTGAGTAGCACGATACACCACTGAATAAATGCACATGCCTTGACAACACTGAATGACATCATGGCAGGACAGACAGTGTTCTCTGATATGTAATGATAATAATGAGAAAATTTACCGTATATTTGAGATAGGACATAAGGAGTTACTGAGTGAAAAGGTACTTCATATTCATTGGTATGGAACAGTCTGGAGATTCTCATATTTCAGCACAAACAACTGCAACCGCAGAAGCAACAACACCCTTCAAGTTGCACTGGCATGGTCCAAGAAAAAACTTTAATTACATGTGCAACGGTTCAGAACTTCCAGATAACAACAAATCTAAATCTGGACACACATATATTTAAAGGGGAACACTGCCAAACATTCATACACATTATTTGTACTGTATCGCAAGAATTTTTCGATGAATAAATGAAACACTGGAAAATCCAGGATAAAATAACGACAATATTGTGAAAAAGATAGATTGCTACTCACCATATAGAGGAGAAGTTGAGCCACTAAATATATGAGCTTTTGACCAAAAGGCCTTCTTCTAAAGTACACACACACACACACACACACACACACACACACACACACACACGACCACTGTCCAGCCACTGGGGAGGTGTGTGTGTGTGTGTGTGTGTGTGTGTGTGTGTGTGTGTGTGTGTGTGTGTGTGTGTGTGTCTACTTTAGAAGAAGGCCTTTTGGCTGAAAGTTCACATTTTTAGCAGTTTCTTTATTGTGCTCGTCTGCAACTCAACATCTCCTCTATATGGTGAGTAGCAATCTATCCTTTTCATAATAACTGAAAAATGGCTTAAAATCCTGTGGATGCTCAATTTGTGCCAGACTCCACTCATAACACAGTAGATAAGGGAAAGATGGTGGCATAGTGTAACATAAAATTGTTATGATATAGCAATACGACATTCAGTTAACGGAAATACATATTGAGAAAACCGCTGGCTGTCATTATCAACCTCTAATGATATCAAATACAAGAATAATCTCAGAGTAGTTGCATCAATGTATAACACGTTCACTGCGGTCGCCCGTGCGAGCCGCTAACGCGCGAGGCGGACGCTTGTAAGCGCACGTGCGCTGAGAGCTGAAATCATAGCCCTGCGAAACCTGTAAGTTTGTGGCGAATAAACTAGATGCCGCCAGCTGATTCGTTTGGAGTTCGTACGCTGGCTACCAGAGGCGCAGCGTTCCACTCAGTCAAAACAGTTCGGGGCTAGCTGCCAGGAGCGCTGCAATCACTTCTCTTTGCAGCCGCACGGCCTTCTATGATTTTTATTTCGAGGAAATAACTTTACATAGTTACCGACTTAGCTCGCCACTGTATCTTTTCATAATTCTTATGGATGAATAAAACTTTGTTCTGCAAGGGAAGTCAGCAGTTTCAAGTTATAATAAGATACTGCTGGAATTTATATTTCGTAATCCATACCTGGCTGAATACAAATTATGAACACGCCTAAATTTTGATCGCAAGACTAATGTCTAGTTTTGCGACAAATTCATGTTGTGCACGAACGTAATATTGGCAACGAATATAACGTCTGCGGAAGAGGTGCTAGATATAGAAATACAAGTACACTTTAGCTGCATGCCGATCATGTGATAAATGCTGCCTGCTGTCTGTCGCTTATAAGCGTTACATGCATTTATTGCAAACAATTCTAACAAAGCCCCTTATTGATTTATTGTATTGCTAACTGGACAGAAAATGCAATTCACACAAGTGACAAATCCACTCCATTGAAAAAGAATTAGTCGGAAAACACCAAAAGATTTATAAAACGAAGAAAAAGAAACAGGACTCGTCTGCAATGTGGTGCTATGGAAACCCAATCACAAATATATACATATTATAAAAATGACTGTATGTGTATGTATGTATGTTCCACATCGCCTCCTACTGGACCGATTTCAACGAAACGTGGTACACATATTCCTATTATCGGAAAACTATCACTGTAGGGGTAAGAACCACATACGACACATACGTCAGGAGATATGACGTCATGAACAATGTAATTCGTCAAAAACGGCCGCATCATGTGACGATATTCCACATCTGCTCCTAAACTAGTACACCGATTTCAATCAAATTTGGTACAAATCTTCTCTAAGGTAATGAATCATTTGCTATGGTAGCAAAAACTACTTACGATATATAGTTCAGGAGATATGACGTCATAAACAATTCTGTTCTTGAATAACCGCAACATCAGGTTTGTGATTTCTATTTATTATGTCATTACTACTAAAGCTATTCGCGAAGAATTTTGCAGAGGATATGCATATATACCACTAAATGTAGCTTTGAAATTATATCATAGTATGACACGTAGTACAGGAGATATGACGTCAAAACTATGAAACGCACGAAAATCCGTCCCACTATGCATGTGGTTGTAATGTATTACGTCTGTAATACCAACTCCATTCGCACCTCATTTTGCAGTTTCCTAATATTCTTCCCGGGGAACATGGAAAATTATATTCTTGTGGGACACATAGTACAGGAAATATTATGTCATGAAGATTGACCTGTGTGAAAACGGAACTGAGATGAATGGAAAATAGATAGCGATAGAACAGGAGGCGATGGACAGAGAGAGAAGAAGCAGATGGACTAAAATAAGACAGGAATGAATACACACCCGGGCAACGCCGGGCACTGCAGCTAGTAACAAATAAGTTTTCAAGGTGTAGAGGTGATGTTTTTATAGCAAACCACAAATAAGTCCACATACGGTACTGTACAGAAACATCATATTCTGAGCAACCAATGTAACTATATTTACATGGCTATCAAATAAAACAAACACTTTACAAATCAAACACAAACAGATCTTCCTCTGTAGATACGACGTCCCATTACATTATGGATGTGTAATTGTGCAGCAGTTCAAACAGAATCCAGGTTGGTTTGGACACGTTATACACACGTATGGTGTATCCGTACGCTTGCCCCGTGCCGCGCACGTTTTACATCGCTTCCGCATAACTTGCTTCGTCCCTTCCGTTGCGTCCCGCTTTTGCACAACATGTGTGTCTTTACATTTGTTACGCACACCTTTTGTAACGTCCATTGGTGGAAGTAGTCCCTTTATTATTTGTATTCTATAATCATACAAAGTCATATTATGCCCTGAGTATTTATTATATAGGTAATGTGCATTGAACATTAGCATGTCAACTACATGGAAGAATAGTTTCTTTGGCCAGCGGATTGTCTTTCGTTCACATAAATAATAAGACAACATCTGGTCCTGCCTATCGGTCCCAGACATACAACTATTATATCTGATAATTGGCAGTGGTTTCGCGACTATTTGCTGGCGTGCGTTCTGCACACGTTCCATTGTATTGGGGTATTCTGTGGAAATATAGGAGACCTCTCGTCTATCCTTCCATTTGCCGATCATTACCCCGTCCGAATATCGTGCTATGGTGTCCCCTTTCCCCAGCTTGGCGCATACCACGTCTTTAGGGGTATTTTTCCTATTTACCCTTAGTGTCCCGGTGCAATGTGTTTTTGCATTCAACAGGGTTTTAGCGAAGGCAAAGCTGTTGTAAAAATTGTCCATGTAAATGTGATGGCCAACATTCACCTTCTCTTCTAACAAATGCAATACTATCTTTTCAGCATGCCCTTTTCCCCCCATATCACCACGCATCCCCGTGTACACAGCGCATTTATTGATGAAGCCGTCTGGGTTATTTAGCATGTACAATTTGATGCCATACTTATTTCTTTTGTTTTTTATGTATTGTCTAAATGACAATCGTCCCCTCCAAAGAATCATTGATTCATCTAAAGAGAGATCCCTACCTGGATAATACACATTACACATTTTGTTGTTGAAATAATTCAATATAGGGCGTATCTTATACAGTCGATCATTTGGTTTCGGTTCGCCTGACTCTGGATTTTTTGCAAAATGCAATGCGCGTAAGATAAGCAAATATCTGTCTCTGCTCATACTCATCGTTATTCCTTTATTTTCGAACAGCGGATCCCTCTTCCAGTAGTCTTGTAGTCGGGCACATTTGACATTACCCATATGTAATGAAATCCCCAGGAAGACAAGTATTTCTTCTATACTTACGGGTTTCCAATTACTAATTCTAGAGCCCTCTTGTGTATTTGCGCTCGCAAATATATTCCGTGCGTTATCATTTGTTTCGTCAACTATGAGCTGCAGTATGACATCTGTAACCAGTAGCCTAAAGAAATCCATTGGCGTATTGCCAGCAGGCTTCATCAGCAAACATTCTGCTTTCGTAAACGGGTGATACTGCATCCCATGTGGTTCTTCATGCCACGTAACACCTGGTTTGCTTACCTCTGCGAGCGCTGGTTCTTTATCGTCGGCGATTTCCTCATCATCGTCGCCCGTATCGTCCGATTCCGAACTGTCACGAAACATACTGGACAGTTCTGCTTCCACACTGTCATCACTGTGGTCTGTTTCTGCAGTCTCCAAATGCCAGTCACCCTCATCTGGTTCGTCCTCTCTGAACTCTACATCACTATCTTCTAACACACGTAGTAACTCATGGTCAGTATATTGGTCACTCTTCCTACACTTTTTCGCGTTCGAAGGCCCCGGTGTCGGTTCATTCGCCGCCATTGCAAACAATGCACAACACAGATGACAAAAAACGAAAACACACAACTGCAGACAGGAACACGTTACGTGATATGTCGTTGGTTACTTGAACTAACACGAGTGCACAGCCGAACAAACTAAACTGAGAACTCTGCTAGTGAACGCGCCGCTTATATGCGTCAGCCGCAGCGAACATGTTGACGGCGTAGCGTAATGGTCAAGCGCATTGCTCACGAAACAGTCGACCTGGAATCAATCCCAGGTGCTTCCTAATTTTTTTCAATTGTTTTCATTCTTATTTTCCTTGGTTTCGTCAGATTTTGCAACTATTTACCGTAGAATTTAAATACATTCAAGTAGTATATTTATATAACTAGGCGAAAGTTTTAATGAAAATAAAGATTTTAAAGATTCTTGTGATTACGTGCGCTACTTTTTATTCATTACGACAGTAGAAGTTTTGCCATTTTTATGGTGACATATCATAGAAACATGTGAAACATATATGTTTCACTCTAGGCACATTTTATGAAGGCATTGTTTGAGCAGTTACATTTCTCTGCAACATGCTTCATTGGAAAGCACACTTAATTCAAGTTTTAAAACTAAGGTGTTTCCTCTAATAGTTTGGATGCAAACCAAGCGTACTAGATCATAGGGGTGTCCACAAGAGCACTGAATTGATGCAGCACGGTCGAATGTATTTTAATTGCATCTTCTCTTGATGATACCTCTCGCTGTTGTTGGAGTTATTCAGGGGCACTTTGTAATCTTTTAATTAGATTTTTGACTTGACGATAGAAATATACATCTACCGTAAATAACCGAACACTCTGAAGATACGAAGTAAAATAAAAATGAGAAAAAAAAATCAGGACGGACCTGGGATTGATCCCAAGTCGCCTGTTTCGTGAGCAATGCGCTTGACCATTACTCTACGCCAATAACGACGAACAGAGCGCTAAATAGGGTATAGCCTCCTATAGTGCTATCGGAACAACTTTCGAGAGCATGTTCTCCTTTCCTATGGCCAACTCAGGCGAAATATTTCGGGCACGTTATGTGGAGTCCCACCTCTTTCTAGAAACAATTCGGACGAAATCGGCGTGTCCCAGTTGGCGACCTCCCCTAGTGAGAACTCAGCTAGCGGGCGCACCGCTTATAAGTGTTACCCGCACTGGCTTGCTGATCGCGGCAACGCTTATGAGCGTCAGCCGCTCTGGCGTGTTGATCGCGGAAACGCTTATGAGCGTCAGCCGCTCTGGCGTGTTGATCGCGGAAACGCTTATAAGCGTCAGCCGCAGCGAACGTGATAATTAGTTAATCAAGCCACAAATTGGGGGGGGGGGTGGAGGGGGACAAATAAAACAAGACATCCATTACTGACCATCTGTAATTTGACTGTAATATACAAGTGAAATTTTTAAGCACCATAACTTATAGCGTTGATCTACACAGTAGATCACTATTACATCTGATATAATATGTACATACATACAAAACTAAAAGGCATAAATTTTATACAGAAAAAATATACAAGCATCTTAAATAATATACACTGATGACATTGTGGCAAGGACATATGAAAATAAATGCTATTTTCAAAATACTATTTACAATAACACAATTTTTCAAATCTTACTTATTCTGTGCTCGTAGAAGTTGGTGTTGATGTAACAATAACTTTAACAACAACTTGCCTCCAATCTTTGAAAATGCATTTGGTGTTTTCATATATAATATATAAAATGTATCTGACATGAAGTTTAACTCTACTGTCAACTTGAACTGCTGAACATACAATATCTTGAAGTTATCAAAATACCAACAAAATATGTAAAATGTTAAAAGTTATCAGCTGATTTATTTGCACAAACCTTCTTCTGAAATCACAGTCATCACACAGCAAGAGGGCAGATTTTGACAATAAATAGCATTTGCACAAATTCCAGCAATTATACATTTTTCTTGTAAGATCATTAGAAATGAAGTTCCCATAATGAGTGAAAGTAAAAGTCTAAATTACAACAACGGATACAAAATACAAATCCATGCTCAAATAATTTGAGATCCATTGTTTATAAGTTGCACATCATTGTGCTGAAGGAACAGGAAGTAAAATGATAGGAAATAGTCACTCACAGTTTATTGGGGTAAGTGCAAACACACGCATATGATGCACAAATACAAACAAAAGACAAATGTAAACAGAAAGAATTGAAAAATAATCTTATCTTTAGATAAAAGGAGAGCTAGAAGCAGAGTAGCAACAGGATTCAAAATGGTAATCATGATGGTCTAACTAATACTCATACCCATAGTGTTGGACATCAAAACAGTATTTATTAACAAGCCAATAAAACAGGAGCAACTAAAGCATGGATGAGAGAGATATAAGTTACAAAGAAAATTTAAATCTCTACAAAACATATTATCAGGTGAAAAAAAAAGCTAGAATGTACAGGTGCTGGAGGTTCGAAGTAATCATGTCAAATGCTGAATCAGGAGATACACAGTAATGTACATGGGAATTACACTACACTAAAGCTGAACTCAAGACACTTGAGCACAAATGTTTGGTTGTAAAGTCCACTTGTAGTTCCAAAAACTTTGACATTCCTCTTCAGATCTGGGATATTGAGAAATTTTTCAACATTTCCAAAACATGTACAAAAAAATCAAGAGAACAATGGATTACAAGATAACTATTTTCACTGTCTGCACTTTCTTTTAAATTAATGGCCAATTATTTTCTATGCGTTTAACTGCAAATGAAAAGTCTGTTCTAAAAAAGTAAAGGATTATTTAGTGCTCCTTTTTTCTGCAGCACTTCACTTCTTTCTCTCCTGCTCCACTCATACTGAAATTTCAGCAGCAATACCAGAGTATTTGTCTCTTTTGATCAGCTCATGAGGATGTAATTCATGAGTCACAGTTAGCAGCAAGTAACTGTGCACGCGATTGTTAAATATATATTTCTCTTTGCTTACCTTACTTTATGTACATGAGGTAATAACATAATATATACTTTTCATCCTCAAATAATGTACAATGTTCATGACTAGATTCAGCTCAGGAAATTTGACTGCATTTCATTGATGAGTACTGATCAGCCTCACATTTTGAAGAGTTAATGTTGACTGTTTTCCCTCCAATTCTGAATAAATATGACTCTTCTACATTCTCACTAAGTTAAAATGAAACCAACTGATACAGGAGGAAATGTATATAATTCAGGCAGCCATATTAAAAAAAGACAATTTTGCACTCAGTGGCTCTCAAAAACACTGATGCACAAACATCATTGAGTAAATGTCCTCAATGAAAAACTGAAAAAGGGAGAGAAGCAAGGAAGGGGACAAGTATTTGCATACCAGCTGAGAACATTATCGAAGGTGAACATAAAAGCCAAGATGAAATACAAAGATGTTCCTATAGACAAATAGGGTATCCAATACTCATGCTTGTTACAGGAAAACTTCTCTAAATAAATATCTCTCAGACTAACTCTTACATTGCAACTATATCCATAAAAAATCAAACAGGGTTTTAACAAAATTCATATTAAGTTTGGATATCACATGCATAAAAATTCATATAGTGGCTATCATTACACACAGTTAATAGGAGCTAAAGCTTAAAGGAAGTGTTTATCCATCTGCTCACATACTATTTATCAGTAAAAGAAACAACATTTTATTACAAAGCAATTAAAAATAGCATAGAACCTTTTAGACATTTTACTGGCAACATGAAGTAGGGGAAAAAAGGAAACACAACACAAAAGATTTACTAAATATTAAGTTTATCTCCAATTCTGTCATCACATATTTAATTTATATCATCTATTTGTAAAAATCTACACTAAATTAAAGTAATTAAGGTATAAAAAATTCTGATATCGAAACAGACAGAAATAACATTAGAATGGCAGACAAGTAACATGGTAGTTTAGAAACAAATATACTGCACTTCTCATGATATTATTCCTGTCTAACAGCAGCATTTTTTGTTCAAATTATACAAAGACCAACATGTCGATTCTTTGTGAGTAATGCAGAATGTCAATTATACTATACAGGCAGTATACTAAAATATTATGCCAGTTTATTTTTTGCCTCTGTATCAGCACAAAGGGAATTAATTAGTAATTGGAAAAGTTAGAGTTTTCCACTGAATCAAAATTTAAATGTTGAATGTATGAATTTAGTTTTAAATCAATTCTGGCTGAAAATAAAACAATGCTGTATTTAGACATTCTCTAACACAAACAAAATTTATATATGGATTAAACAGCTACAAGTACTATAGATTTTGCAAATTATTAAAATATTTATCTAAATAGCCCGAATAAAGAAAAATAGAAGGAGTATTTTCATGGGTGGGAAGTGTGATTCAACAAACTTTGTTTCAAAGTTGAAAATGCTACCAAACTATTATTATGAACTCCGTTACTCTTGTGTCATCTTATTGTGGACAGACATAAAATTAAATTTCTCTCAGCTGATTTTAACAGAAACAGACAAAACTGTACACACCACAAGACGTTTGAATGAACAGCATTCTCTGGTACGTCAGGAATAGTAAAGCATCATCAAAGCCATACTGCAGTTCAAAGTAAGAAATAAAATTTGATTCTACAATATAGCCTTCCTTTTAAGAATTAGGAAACTAGTGAGAAATTAGAAAAAATGAGACAGCAAGAAAATATTACACGGTCATAATGATACCAGTGTTCTGAGAGACTTTCTAAAGGGTTGAACAATATGCAATCCTCTCACCCTCATGAATTTTATCTTCACATTGATATGTGGGCACTATCATTACATTTTAACTCTTGTCTTTGTTTGAAGCAAAATTTACCTTAAAACAAATCACTCTAGCTCTGCTTTTATCAACACAGAATTTGTTTTTAATAAAGATTTCTTGTGGGAGTGGTGGTCTATATTGTGTGATCCCCACTGATGCTACCTTTAATCAGGTAGGCATTGTTGACCACAAACTGTGGATTTGTAATTTTCTGAAATTTGTAAGTTAAAAACAGAATACTCATGGCAAAATAATTTTTTTAATACAAAAGCCTGAAACATGAAGCATTTCACTAGTACCATATTGACAATAAAAATATATGGAAACCATGAGCTGAAACTACTATTTTAATAGCCTACTTGAGCCCACAAGGACAAACCTTTGTA
This sequence comes from Schistocerca piceifrons, assembly GCF_021461385.2. NCBI lineage: Eukaryota > Metazoa > Arthropoda > Insecta > Orthoptera > Acrididae > Schistocerca > Schistocerca piceifrons. The sequence continues at coordinate 777,342,098 of NC_060138.1, forward strand.
AGTTTATGTTGCTCCACATAAGACTAAAAACATATCTTGACATGGCAGAGTATGCTCATTTCTACATGTCACTGACTTTTGCACTCACAACAATAGAGTGTCTTCTTTATTAGCATTTACAATGTAGGAAAAGATAGATTGCTACTTACCGTATGGATGACACATTAAGTTGCAGATAGGTACAATCAAAAGACAGTTATGTATAAGCTTTTGACCACAGACTTTGTCAGAAAAAGAGAAAAACATACTATTCACTCACACAAGCAAGCAAACCTCATGCAGCCATAACCACCAACTCTGGCAACTCGGGCCACAATCAATAAAAATTCTTGTCAATGTTGGAGGTTGTGAACATGAGGTGTGCTTGCTTCTGTGAATGAGTGGAGTGTTTTTTTACAATGGCTACGGCTGAAAGCTTACGTGTGTCTATCTGCAACTTAATGTGTCATCTTTACAGTAAGTAGCAATCTCTCTTTTCTTATATGGTTAATACTCCTACCTGGAGTTTCCACTGTTTGTCATTTTTACCATTTACTTAAGAGTACAGAAATAGGCATAGAGACAAAACAAATAACATACTATCCCTTCAGGCCTTGGCAACAAGTTTGCAAGTTAACTATCATTTGATGGAGACTAAAACAATTTATATTTGTGTTGAATAAGAAGTGTCAAAATAATCATAACATAAAATTCATCTAACAGGGAGAAATAGCAGTTACTGTTCCAAAGGTCTTTGTGTGTAATTTTAGTGCTTTAGATTCCACAAGATGGCATTTTTATCAGCCAGGTAATGCTCATAAGCATCTGGCTTACAAATCATAAAATCAAAACACTTTGAAAAACAAGTGGGGGAAAAAGAGCCTTATAAAGTGACAAATGTGGTATCTTTTTTCTAACCATTCATATAACGCATTATGTCCATACTTGCTTTGTCACTGCGCCAAACAGTAGTCAAATTCTGATGTGAAATAAATGAAAGTACATTCACTAGGCTGATGTTACATAAGATCAATTTTTAGACTTCTTGTTCCACTCATAAAAGAGGTTTCTGTCTAACATTAAGAGCCCTGATAACAAGTAGTATATCGTTTCAAAGAACAGGTTCTTTGAATACTTCAATATACATGAGCATGTAATTGCTTTAGTGAATCATTATCACAACTTAGCTACCATAATTTTGCGATTCAGGAAGCCTCAACTACATTATTTTTCCCTGAGAAAAACTTTATAAAGTGCCTCTGACAGTTAAGTCTGAGAAATATTTTAAAAAACTTTTTATTAACCTTCCACACTTATGATTTTTATTTGAGTGTCTTTTATTCCCCTTCAGCCTCCTCATATTCAGTAACCTGTGTAGTTCCCATAGTTGTTATTTCTTTAGTGACTTGTTTTATTTTTTGACAATGGAAATTCCTGGATGGAGCAATGTGTAAAATAAAGGAAAGGTAACCACTCATTTGTAGCTGACTAATGTGTGGTGCATAGAAACAAGCAACAGAAAATTATGCATACTGGCTTTCGAGCTCTTGATCTTCTGCTAGTAGAAGTATACAAACATTCACACACTCATCTGCACAGACATCAAATGCACATGTCCATATCCACAGTGGAGTGTCTTTTTTGGCATGAGGAGCATTGCCTCTCTAATTTTATTTCCAGCTGCTTCTTTACATCAAACAGCTGACTTTCTTAAAACTGTGTCAGGTCTCTCAAATTCACAAGCTACCATCTATTCAGAAATTGCCACAGACTTACTTGCCATAGGCACCAGTATTTGGTTTAGAGTAAGACACACCCCCGCCCCCTTTCTGACCAAATTTTTGGGAAGAGTGTGTAAGGGAAACATGGGAGGAGGGGAAGGAGGCACACCCTTATCAAAATCAAAGGCAGTTATAATAAGATGTAAAAGAGAAACAACTTATAAAAGAAATCAGACAATAATGAAATTGTAATCAAATCTTGGTTCAGTATAAATGAATTTACTTAGCATAAAGAAAAACACACACACACACACACACACACACACACACACACACACACACACACACACACACAGAGGGGGGGGAGAGGGGCGGAGGGAGGGAGAGAGAGAGAGAGAGATTCCATGCTGATCAATAAGAGTAACCATAACCATCAGTTGCAACAATGGAATTTTTACAATTTCCTACAAAAAATACTGCAAATTTAGTAAATATGCTTTACAAGAAGTGAGAATTTGCTGGTATATAGGTTAATTGTTACAAAATTATTTTTTTTAGTGTCCAGGTGCCTGCCATAACACTGGAGCGAATTAAACATGATTAACTTGATTTAATGATTGCCCTTTTTGGACACATAAAACTCCATCACATAAAACTCCATCACATAAAACTCCATCACATAAAACTCCATCACATAAAACTCCATCACATAAAACTCCATCACATAAAACTCCATCACATAAAACTCAATGGAAATAAAACAGTAATGGTTTAAGTTAATTATTACAATTGGCTACCAACCGAACTTGGGTAAATAGTATTTAACATTGTTACAGAATTGTCTGCTGCCGTCATGCTTCTCAAGGCATAAATTTAGTTGCTGTTCACCATATTTTGCCCAGTGATGGAAAGAGAACTAACTGCACTGTTACCATACACTCTCAGTCAAATGTTGAAGTTCAGTTAAGGAAAGTGAGACAAATTTAAAGAATTAGGGGAGTATTATAAATGTTTTCTGACGTAAATTAGATGCCCTGATAACAGTAAATATAAAAAAGGATTCTGATGCACATTTAAAATTTCATTATGTTCCTTCAGATAAACAAATTCTAGAACATTATATATATTCCTATCAGACAGGCAGAAAATTCTCAAAGAATTGCATCAATGATATACCGTATTACTGGCAAAACAAATGACTGTTTTATGACAGTAAATTGTCATTTAAGAAGGTAAATGGTATGCGTGCCAAAAAAACTAGCACATGCAATGTATTATTTAGGCATAGTCACATTTAGTCAGAAATTGACTAATACTATTTTTATACAATACAGACCAAAAGAGAAGAAAATCATACCCCAAAGGTATTTTACAAAACAAAGTCATAAACTGTATGTAAAAATTGAATGAAACACTACCCACCATAATTTCAGAATAATTTAAAATTTCAATTTCCTATCATTTTGTAAGAGTTAGATTCAATGAATTGTTATGAATACTGCACAAGGAAAAAAAAAAAAAGGGCACAGAGAAATATGAAACTGTTGGTTTACAATTTCTCTAATGAGTTCTATGTAGCAGAAGTCACAGCAGGAATTAGTTGCGATTTCGTTTAGCTCAACAGAAAGGTTTCTAACAGTCGCTGACATACACCAACACATAAATATAATAGTTTCAAATTTGCTGCATCCTCCTTAAACCAAAGCTGATGCAGGCAGTGAACTGTGTTTTGGTTTCATCTTGTTAAGGAAAACTTTTATGCAACCACTGAAGTCAGCACTCACTAAAACATAGCCCCCACAACCCTTTGTGTGCTGTTCCACTAAAGGATCTTCAACCTTAAGGTTCTGACTAGCTAATGTTCCTTCTTGTTCCTCTATCTGCCGAATTATGATGTCAGGATTTGGAGCAAATATAGCACATGTCACAACAGCATTGTGAGCTTTGATTCCTTCCCAAAAGTCATTCCTATCCCTTCGAACAGATGAAAATTTTGAATAATCATGATGAGTCTTCCAGATATATATACACTGGTTCTCAGAGCCACTAACAATATATTTTCCATCATGACTGAAGCTTGCTCTTATTTGGCTACTAACATTGACGTATCCTTTATATTTACAAGATAGATTCAAGTCCCTAAGGTCGTAGAGCCGAATACGACTGTCATTTGAAGTTACAAGTATTTTATCCTCTCCAGGCATTGGTTCAATACCACTAATTTTTCTCCCTCTTGAATTTTTGCCTCTTGTGGAGCGCACATCAATCTGTGTGTGGTACTTAAGCTGTTCTGTTGTATAAAATATACATCGCCCATCATACGAACCCACAACAGCGAACTTCCCATTCTGACAAAAATTCGCAGCAGTAATTAGCTTTGTTTGACCATCAAGCTCATTCCACACAGCAACTTTTTTATCAGGGATGTTCCACAATCTTAATTTACCATCCAGAGATCCACTTAGAAAGTAACGGTCATCTCGAGGGTGGAACACAATGGCAGTAACAAAATCAATATGTTGAAAACACACCAAGCATTCTTTTCTTGAAATGTGCCACAGCCTGACAGTCTTGTCCATCGATGATGACAATACAAAGTAATTCTTAGACCATGAAACATCAAGCAAATCTGAAGTGTGACCAGTGTATGTACAAAATGGTTTTGGCATGAATGGGCATCTCTTCACTTCTTCATTTTTCATATCAGCAAATGCAGCATTTGGATCTTCTGAGGAATGCTGGGAAACTAGTGACTCTTGAGACGGAGTAGGTGATACTTTCTCTGCATTATATTTTGTACGCATATCTTGGAAATACGTGTATGCACTACGCACAACCCATATTCTTAGTACACGATCTTGACCTGCTGTGGCAAGGAGGCGCCCACAAGAGGAAAATTTCATACACCATACAGGCCCCACATGCTCACCACTTAGGTCTTGAACATGCTGAAGGCTATCAAATTCATACGGACCCTTATGACTACCAGAAGCTTTGAGCTTGATATATTGCTCACCAGGGTTAACTTCATCAACAATATCCATAACATCTTCTTTGTGGCGAGCATGTGACACTTCCTGTGCAATGGACTTAGCCTTGTCCATTGTTTTTCTCACTTTTGAGCCCAAAAACTTTTTAAGCTGTGCTGTACGTTTACGCATTTTACTCACATCTGCATCTTCTGGTGGTATTGATGACTTTTTGCTATCAACACTCTCCTCATCAGATTCCTTCTCCTTCTCAAGACTTGAATTGCTCACATACTCTGACGTAAGCCTCATGATATGAAGGGAAAGTGGATTTATACACTGTGGTAATTTGTCTTCTGCAATGCTGAGTGGGACACGCTCTCCAGTATCAAGGTTCAGAACAGTGACCTGCTCCAAAATTTCCTGAAATCAAATCAAAAATAGTAATCTGTAGTTCTGAATATTGTTCTTTGATAATATTTTCATATTTAATGTTAACTGTTAACCTAAAAGCAGCCTTAGTAATAACACTGAGGTACTTTACTAATATAAGGGCATTCAAAAAGAAACGAGCTGGAGACAAAATTACAGAAACCAGTACCTGTATGTCAGAAGTATTTACCCTGGCTGTGAGACACTTGTCACACTGTGACACAAGGCGGTGAATGGCTGTGTCATAAAATTTCCGGGGCTGCGGTGTTAACCAGTTCCACATGTACAGCTAGACGTCATCATCCGAGGTGAAATGTTTGCCCCCTCAGAGCCTTTTTAATGGGACCAAAAAATGGTGTAATCACAGGGAGAGAGGTCTGGACTATACGGAAGGTGGCTAAGAACCCCCCCCCCCCACCCCCCCCCCCCCCACCCATTTAAATTTCTGCAGGAGTGCTGCGACTGTGTTGGCTTTGCATTGTCATGGAGCTGAATAACCCCACGGGTGAGATTATCTGGTCGTTTTGATTTGAGCGCTTGGTGAAGGGTGGTCAAGGTTTGCGAGTAACGCTGGGCATTCACTGTTCCCCGTGCTGCAGGAAGTGAATCAGAAGGGGGACATCTTGATCAAAGAAGAACATCAGCATAACCTTTCCTGCACTCGTGTGGATGGCCTTGGCTAATTTTGGTGGTGGTGACCCTAGATGCTTCCACTGGAGACTTTGTCATTTTGATTCTAGTTCGAAGTGATGACACATTGCTTCATCTCCAGCCACCACTCGTGCCCGGAATGTATTCCCTTCCTGAGCATAGTGCTGCAGATGAGTAAGACAGTGGGCCATTCGACATGATTCCTGGTGTGGTTGAAGACTGTGGGGCACCCATTGGGCACACACTTTGCCCATGTGCAGTTGTTCCTTCATGATGGTGTGAACACTTCCGACACTCAATCCGACCACAGTGTCTATGGCTTTCAGAGTCACTCGGCGGTCCTGGGTAATGAGTGCATCAGTTAACTGAACAATGTCATCGGTAATGAAGTGTGGTGCTCCAGACAGTGCCTCATTGGTTAACGACACCCGTACTTCCCTGAAGAGCTTGTGCCACACATGCAGTGTTTGCTGTACACTTGACATTCGTCGATGAATGTCCGTTCCTCCTACTCATTATGTTGTCAGAAAATGAACACCACTTCTTTGTTTTTCTGTTGACACCTTCCATGTCACTGTTTGCAATGCCACTGGCAGCGTTGGACGATTGATGCATGCTGCTGCTAGCTCTGTATAGCCACGTGACAGGCACGGGTGCCCTTTAGCGACGGGCTGTGAACTTCCATGCTCTGGTTGGAACAACACCACGAAATTACCCTCCTGTCACCACTTTGCGCATTCCAGGCTCGGCTCATTTCTTTTTGAACGCCCATTATATCTTGCCCCTTCCTTTTCAATTTTTAAATCACTGAAAATTTAAATTTGAATGAATGACATGACATATACAAAGTATAGGATAGACTGCTGCTCACTATAAAGATGACCGTTGAGTTGCAGATAGGCACAATGAAAAGACTGTTACACATTATAGCTTTCAACCAAAGCCTTCTTCAGCTCCGACTGGTTGGAATTACCAGTGGTAGCAGTCGTGTGAGAGTTGTGATACCACAAGTGATATATATCACTTGTATCAATAGCAAATATATTGTGTGGTAAGTATATAACATATCCATGAGTATCATGACTCACTGGATGGGAATCATTTAATAAACAAAACACTGATAGTTTACTTAGAATGCCTTCCGTAATTATAGACCTTTTTCAACAAAAATGCTCAATAAATTAATGTTTCAAAGAAAGTTTCATCACACAGAAACAGAATCTACTGACAAATGTTGAGTCCGTGAGCTTTTATTTCAGAATAATCACCCAAATAACTAACAAGAAACCTTTTGTTGACCAAGAGAAGCAATGGCATAATGCTTGCAAATTATGAAGTTTGTAAGCAATTTGTTTACAAGTAATGCATTGATTCTGTTGAGTCAGTCCATTTCTTGAATAAATTTACTGGTGTTGACGAAACATGTGCTTCTCTTTGTTTGTCACATAATTAAAACATTCAATTCTCACCACCTTGACACTTCTTTTCCCAATGTTACAACAGCTCAGAATACGCATACTAGAATAAGCAGCTTTCATTAAAATGTCAGTTTTCATTTCAACAGCACTTTCTACTAAAAACAAATCAACAGCTACTCCTTGTTTTGTAATCATGAGCTTTCATGCAGACTTCCATCTCATTTCAGAATCCCTGCTTAGTATCCATCAGTGATTTGGATTCCACGCCCAGCTTGAGTATAGATATGGAGGACAGGTGAGAGATACTTGGGCTACGTACTGAAGCCACAGCTTGCTCCCACGAGGTGCTGCCACAACAAGCATGTCATGTGGAGCTGGAGCCATCCTCTGACATGAGACTGCCTGTAAATACCACATCCTGGCACTTGCCAGTCAGTCGCTTGCTGGTCTTTAAAGCATCACTGAGAGTTTCATGTTGTGGTTTCGATTGCTCTCTAGACTCTTGTCTACGCTTAAGATGAATTTGATACACACTCGACTTTTTTTGGTTAGCCAATCACTTCATTAACTCCACTGTCATCAGCCTCCGGTACCAATTGTTTGTTCCCCCCGTCTCTGCATTGTAGCCATTACAAGCGGTCATAAACAATGTTCTGTCCACGCAATATGATTGAAAAGTTGTAACGAGAGCTGCAGTTTCTAAAACTGAGGACCTGGTGAGTCTAGTTTCAACTGCGATACCACTCTCAGAACTTGACATGTTATGCCTTAATTTTCTACAGTCTATCTGGTCTTGCACCATATGCAAGCGATTTAAAACAGATCTAGATATGTTGCAGAGTATGAGAGTTACATCCCTAGTATCATCCAGCCAGTGGGCAATGCCCATGGTCGTGGTTAAGAAACCAAATGGATCAATTAAATTTGTGGTGACTAAGCCTACTGTTAATGCTGAAACAAATCGATCTTTTTGTAATAAATGTCTTTCAAGAACATAACAGATTTTGTATAACCAGTTATGCTACTATTAGTGTTATTTCTTCATTTGAAATATAGATCTATTTCAGCTGTATAGCTATCACCACATTATGTTTTCAAGTCCTGACTTCCACGTAATATAGTTGATTCTGTAGTCGTCTATTTGTTTACTGACTATATTCATTCATTGTTACTTCCACAGTAATCAGTTTTGTGTTCCGGTATTGTCTGACACTTCATTAATAATGGTCAGAATAAACTCAATTTTGAGTTGAAACTTCATGACAGCTGTTATATCCGATGATCAGCAATATTTTATGGTTAACTAAAATAATGGAATATGTAATTGCGTAGGCTTCCTTGGCCACAGTCAGTCGACATAAAAGTTCTCTGGGTTTGGTACCGCGTCATAATGTAAAAACTACTGCTGCTATAGAAAAGCCAACGTTTCGGCCATTAGATCCAGAAGAAGACTGCTGCAATCGTGGCCGAAAAGTTGGCTTTTCTATAGCAGCAATAGTTTTTACATTATGACGCGGTACCAAACCCAGAAAACTTTTATGTCGACTAATGCAATATGGTTACTACAATATTGCTGCTCATCTGACATAATTTCCACCTTGAATTAAGTTTATTCCTGACCATTATTAATGAAGTGTGAGAACATACTGAAAAAACACACAACTGATTAGTTTGAAAATAACAACAAAAGAATATAGCCAGTAAACAAACACACAGCAATAGAATCAACGATATTGCATGGAAGTCAGGACTTGAAAACAAAACCTGATGATGGCAATATAGCTTAAATACGCCTATAGTTCAAGTAATAATAATAATAATAATAATAATAATAATAATAATAATAATAGCATCATAACTGGTTGACCTGTACACAATTCCTTGACTGGAGGAATTGGGGGCAAACTTGGCTGGGAGTCATCTTTTTCAAAGATAGATCTCACTGACGCCTATTTTCAATTGAGTGTAGATGATCAGATGAAGCAGTTTTTACTGATTAATATGCCATTCGGCATGTATTGTTATAACGCGTTGCCATATGGGGTCACAAGTGCTCCCATGAGATTTCAGAGATACTTTGAGCAACTCATCCGATGCATCCCCCAACTGTGTTAGTTATTTAGATGAATTGCTAATTACTGGGGTCACATGGGAGCAGCACCTGTGCAACCTACAAATGGTCTTGGAGCAGCTCCAGGCCACAGTCTGCATTGTCAAATAGACAAACGTAGATTCTTTGAGGCCAGTATCAAGCACCTGGGAGATATGTTAAGCAAAGAAGGTCTCACACTATAAAAGTACAGCATCCCCTAGGACTCATATGAAATGTCCGATACCACCTTTTTTTATATATGCCCCTGGATAGTTATCAGACAATCCAGTGCTTCCTAAGTGTGTGTGTGTGTGTGTGTGTGTGTGTGTGTGTGTGTGTGTGTGTGTGTGTGTGTGTGTGCGCGAGCGCGAGTGTATACCCCTTTTTTTCCCCTAAGGTAAGTCTTTCCGCTCCCGGGATTGGAATGACTCTATCGACCTGCCAGCACTTTCGTTCGGTAAGTCACATCATCTGTGTTTATATATAGCGCTGGAAGGCGAAAGACACACAAACATACACACAAAATTCAAGCTTTCGCAACAAACTGTTGCCTCATCAGGAAAGAGGGAAGGAGAGGGAAAGATGAAAGGATGTGGGTTTTAAGGGAGAGGGTAAGGAGTCATTCCAATCCTGGGAGCGGAAAGACTTACCTTAGGGGGAAAAAAGGACGTGTATACACTCGCACACACACACATATCCATCCACACATATACAGACACAAGCAGTCATATTTAAAGACAAAGAGTTTGGGCAGAGATGTCAGTCGAGGCGGAAGTGCAGAGGCAAAGATGTTCTTGAATGACAGATGAGGTATGAGTGGCAGCAACTTGAAATTAGCGGAGATTGAGGCCTGGTGGGTAACGGGAAGAGAGGATATATTGAAGAGCAAGTTCCCATCTCCGGAGTTCGGATAGGTTGGTGTTGGTGGGAAGTATCCAGATAACCCGGACGGTGTAACATTGTGCCAAGATGTGCTGGCCATGCACCAAGGCATGTTTAGCCATAGGGTGATCCTCATTACCAACAAACACTGTCTGCCTGTGTCCATTCATGCGAATGGACAGTTTGTTGCTGGTCATTCCCACATAGAACGCATCACAGTGTAGGCAGGTCAGTTGGTAAATCACTTGGGTGCTTTCACATGTGGCTCTGCCTTTGATCGTGTACACCTTCTGGGTTACATGACTGGAGTAGGTGGTGGTGGGAGGGTGCATGGGACAGGTTTTACACCGGGGGCGGTTACAATGATAGGAGCCAGAGGGTAGGGAAGGTGGTTTGGGGATTTCATAGGGACGAACTAACAGGTTACGAAGGTTAGGTGGACGGTGGAAAGACACTCTTGGTGGAGTGGGGAGGATTTCATGAAGGATGGATCTCATTTCAGGGCAGGATTTGAGGAAGTCGTATCCCTGCTGGAGAGCCACATTCAGAGTCTGGTCCAGTCCCGGAAAGTATCCTGTCACAAGTGGGGCACTTTTGTGGTTCTTCTGTGGGAGGTTCTGGGTTTGAGGGGATGAGGAAGTGGCTCTGGTTATTTGCTTCTGTACCAGGTCGGGAGGGTAGTTATGGGATGCGAAAGCTGTTGTCAGGTTGTTGGTGTAATGGTTCAGGGATTCCGGACTGGAGCAGATTCATTTGCCACAAAGACCTAGGCTGTAGGGAAGGGACCGTTTGATGTGGAATGGGTGGCAGCTGTCATAATGCAGGTACTGTTGCTTGTTGGTGGGTTTGATGTGGACGGACGTGTGAAGCTGGCCATTGGACAGATGGAGGTCAACGTCAAGGAAAGTGGCGTGGGATTTGGAGTAGGACCAGGTGAATCTGATGGAACCAAAGGAGTTGAGGTTGGAGAGGAAATTCTGGAGTTCTTCTTCACTGTGAGTCCAGATCATGAAGATGTCATCAATAAATCTGTACCAAACTTTGGGTTGGCAGGCCTTGGTGACCAAGAAGGCTTCCTCTAGGCGACCCATGAATAGGTTGGCGTACGAGGGGGCCATCCTGGTACCCATGGCTGTTCCCTTTAATTGTTGGTATGTCTGGCCTTCAAAAGTGAAGAAGTTGTGGGTCAGGATGAAGCTGGCTAAGGTAATGAGGAAAGAGGTTTTAGGTAGGGTGGCAGGTGATCGGCGTGAAAGGAAATGCTCCATCGCAGCGAGGCCCTGGACGTGCGGAATATTTGTGTATAATGAAGTGGCATCGATGGTTACAAGGATGGTTTCCGGGAGGTAACAGATTGGGTGAGGATTCCAGGCGTTCGAGAAAGTGGTTGGTGTCTTTGATGAAGGATGGGAGACTGCATGTAATGGGTTGAAGGTGTTGATCTACGTAGGCAGAGATACGTTCTGTGGGGGCTTGGTAACCAGCTACAATGGGGCGGCCGGGATGATTGGGTTTGTGAATTTTAGGAAGAAGGTAGAAGGTAGGGGTGCGGGGTGTCGGTGGGGTCAGGAGGTTGATGGAGTCAGGTGAGAGGTTTTGCAGGGGGCCTAAGGTTCTGAGGATTCCTTGAAGCTCCACCTGGACATCGGGAATGGGATTACCTTGGCAAACTTTGTATGTGGTGTTGTCTGAAAGCTGACGCAGTCCCTCAGCCACATACTCCCGACGATCAAGTACCACGGTCGTCAAACCCTTGTCCACCGGAAGAATGACGATGGACGGTCAGCCTTCAGATCACGGATAGCCTGGGCTTTAGCAGTGGTGATGTTGGGAGTAGGATTAAGGTTTTTTAAGAAGGATTGAGATGCAAGGCTGGAAGTCAGAAATTCCTGGAAGGTTTGGAGAGGGTGATTTTGAGGAAGAGGAGGTGGCTCCCGCTGCGACGGAGGACGGAACTGTTCCAGGCAGGGTTCAATTTGGATAGTGTCCTGGGGACATTCTACATGAATCTTTACATTTGGTGGAGTTGAGCTGGGATCAATGTTTGAAATGTAGAAGTATGTTTAACAAGTGAATGTTTCAGGTGAACATAAGACCAATACCAAGCATAAATTGTCTTGAAAAATTTTGTGTTATGGATGCACAGAACAAATGGAAAGAGTTGGTATGGATAATAAGGACCAAATTCTCGGACAGCACCATTAACCGTAAGATGAGTAACAGTTTATCTTTTTAATTAAATAGTTTTGTGACAGAGACAAACATTTGTGTGGGAAGTTTTTACATTTTGTAACTTACCATGGCTGATAACAACAAGGTACAAATAAGTGAGGAACCAATGGAAAACACTTTGGACCTAGGAGCAAGTATCAGTGAACTGTCGCCCAGTAGTAGCCAAAGCGTAGATCGAAGCTTTGGTGGAGAGGGTTCCAGCGAAAATGTTGCCATGAGTACTCCAATTGCACAGGGAAGAGTAGGCAGAGATGATTTGTTAATGTTATTAATGCAGCATATGAAAGAAGTGAAGGAACAGATGAGACAGATGTGGCAAGAAGTGATGGGACAGATTAGGCAAGAAGTGAAGGAACAGTTGGGGCAGATTAGACAGGACACTAGTAAGCTAAGGGAAATCCAGGATGGTTTGGCAGCATTAAGAGTTACTGTTGGGACAGGGCAGGGTGAACTCAATACTAGTGTAGGAGTAGTACAAGGAAGGTTAGAAATATTAGAAACTAATTTCACACAAGAGTTGTCAAAAAACGAGGTGAGATTCGAAAAACTAGATAAGCACGTAGAAGTATAAAATTTTAAACTTAAAGTAGAAATTGTTCGGACTAGGAGAATCTTAGAAGAAAAAGTAGAAACTTACAAAGGGAACTCCGAGTTAAAATTTACAGACATTACCAATCAAATAAGTAATGTAGAACTGAAGTGTGATGAAAAAAAAAATAGACTTGTGTAAAAATAATGTTGTAGATTTAAGTAGGAAAGTTGTAGAACTACAAGAGGGTGTAGCTCAAAGGAATTTTGTTAGCAATATTAATTGTGTATGAGGTGGCATACCTTCAAAATTCTTTTCAGGAGATGGTAAATTGGATACTGTTGATTTTTTACAGCGTTGTCAAGATAATTTTGGTAATGACATGACAGACAATGTTAAAATTAAATTCGTTAAGAGATTTTTGGATGGAGAAGCAATCTCATGGGCCAATCAGAATGTCAATTGTACCACGTCATATGATGAATTTGAAAGAAAGTTCTTAAACAAATTTTGGTCATAATCTGAGCAAGCTAGGATTAAGAGTGAGTTTTTGAATGGTCGAATGTACAGGGAAGGTGATGGTAGCTTGAAGTGTTTTTGTGAAAACCAGTTGAGGAAATTAGTACACTTCGACAAACCTTTTGACAAACTAATACAAATAGATGCCTCAAAAAGGAGACGGCCAAAAAGAGTACAGTGGGAGTTGATTTATGGACCAGATGACTCCGTAGGTCAGTTCTTGAGGTATGTAGGTAAGTTGGATAGAGCCTTTGAGAGAAATGAGAGGTTAAGTAATGGCAGATTTGGATATCAACCATCTGGGGGTTGGAATCAGAACAGGAATCAAGGTAGGAGTGACAATGAAAATCAGAATAATAATAGTGGTTACAATAGAAGCGATAATAGATGGATCAACCATAGAAAAGGGAATGGAAACAGAGGATGTGACAGACAACTGGACAATCACCAATCAAGACCAGGCAACTTACGCTGACGGACGCCTCATTGGGAACCTGTCAGTTTGGGGCGAGAAATAAGTATCGAAATCAGGCTAAACACTACCGGCCCAGAAACATCGAAAATAACTATGGAAGACAGAGTAATCAAAGATATTGGAGTAGAAATGACAGAACTAATGTAAGAAGAACACATCAGATTAGCAAATTACAATCTGACAGTAAATTCTGGAAAAGTATGAATGAAAGTGTGGAAGATAGAAGTAATAGCATCTGTAAGAATGTTCTAGTTTTGTTAGAAGAGGAAACTATTTCAAGTCTATACAATCAGTGTGGTGAAGAAGTTTACGAAGAAAATGTTGGTTCTGATGGTAATCTTGATGAGTTTGGATTAAGTAAATTAATGGAGGAAGAATCTATCACTGTTAAGCACTTAAGTGATGATACTTGTACTGGTGTACTTGACAACAATTCTGATGATCACTGTAAAGATGTTGTAGAAGTGCCGAGTATTGCGGATGATATCATGTGTGATGATGTTGATAGTGAAAGTTACAGTAGTAGTGATGAATGAGAGGAAGAATTAGACGGCATGGTGTATATGGAGGTTAAAGAAGATTTTAATTAATGGTGAAGATGGTGATGTTAGTAGTATTTGTGAAGAATATGAGAACCAAATTGTACCAACGGAAACTGGGAAGGTATCATCAGATAAGGATGATTTAGATGTGATGCTAGAAACTTTATGGGATACTTATAAGGGTTATATTGACATTGAAACAGTAAAAAGAGTCATCAAGATTATTTGTGAAGAATTGCATTCCAATTGGGAAGGTACAACCAATCAGCAGGCTTACAGTGAGATCAGTTTCAGGAAAAGTAGACAGTGTGTAAAAAAGGAACATGACATCAAGCAATCATCTGATACAGCTCTAAGTAAAATTCAGGCAAGTAAGAGAAATTGTGCAGAAAAAAAAGGTATAAATGACTTGGACTTTAGAGAGATTGAGGATGATTTGTTGCATGAAGATGAGGCAAGCAGGAAGGAAAAAGTTTTTGTTGCCCTTATATACGTATAAAAGTTGCAAATTATGAAGGAGTTTGCCTATTAGATATGGGTAGTTCTGTTTGTGCCATTTCTGAAAAAAATTTAGAGACCAGATAAGATATAGTGCTGACTTTGAAGACTATCCTGCTATTGGAATCAAAATTAAGGGAGCAACTGGTAGGCATAGCAAAGTTGTAAACAGGCAAGCCTTAACATCTTTCACCATTAATGATGTACAGTATAACCAAGGATGTTTTATAGTACCTGACCTCAATGAAAATATTTTGTTCGGAATGAATTGGATACAAGGAGTAAATGCAGATTTTGACTGGAATAACAAAAGGTTAAGGCTTACCAACACAAAGACAGATGTAACACATGTGGCTGAACTAGTCATCCAAAACTGCCTAGAGAACAATTTTCAAATTAGAAGAGTGATTTGTGCAAATGAAAAGATCAATGTTAATGAGGAAGACAATGAAGAAGAATGCAATGAAGACAAGTATGCTGTATTAGTGGCCACCAAACTAAAGGAAGCAAGAAGTATAAAGAACAGACAGATCAATCAGGTAGTTTGTTGTGGGAATACAAAAATGTGTTTAGTGAGAAACCTGGGAAAGTGAAAAACTATGAATGTAGACTTAAACTAAAACCTCAAGAACCATTTTTCATCAAACCATATCGGGTACCCATCTCAAAAAGAAAAGCTGTGGAGGAAAAACTACAAAATATGGAAGAGTGGGAAGAAATTGAAAGGAGCAATAGTGTATACAATAACCCGTTGGTGGTAGTTTCCAAACGTGATGGTGGAGTAAGACTTATGCTCGATTCAAGACATTTAAACAAATACCTTGAGAGGGAAACTGATCAACCTGAGAACACAGACTAGTTATTGCATAAGGTTGAACATATGAAGTATATGTCTAGTTTAGACTTAACAGCTGGTTTCCATCAAGTACCACTGGAGATTCAGTCTAGAAAATTTACTGCAATTTTGTATTGAGGAAGATGTTACTGCTATTGTGTTGTACCATTTGGCCTTAATGTATCAGTTGCAGAGTATATCCGAGCATTGGATTTTGTTCTAGGAAAAGAAGTTTTAAGCAAACTAATACTTTATGTTGATGACATACTTGTAATAGGAAAGAGTTGGGAAGAACATATATGTTTGATGGGTGAAGTGTGTTACAGATTGAGACAGGGAGGGATGTCATTAAAACTAGAGAACTGCAAATTCAGAGTTAAACAGCTCAAATTTTTAGACCATACCATCTCAGAAGAAGTAATCTTGCCTGATGAAGAAAAACTTGAAGACATTGCAAAATTCCCTGTGCCCAAGGCTAAGGAACAACTTAAATAATTCTATGGAATTTGTGGCTGCTACCGGAAGTTCGTCAGTAATCAAACTTTAAATGCACCTTGTTTGATGAACAACTTGTTGAAGAAGAACACCATTTGGGTGTGGGACAAGGATTGTCAGGAAGCATTCGACAACATCAAGAAACAGATGTGCAATAGTAAAATGTTATACAGAGCTGATCTTACAGAGCCATTTTGCATTATGACTGACAGCAGACTGGGAGCTCACTTATTCTAAGAAAAGATTGTAGATGGTGTGACGGAGCATAGATCAATAGCTTTTGCCAGTGGAACTTTGCAAAAACATGAGACGTTATATACTGTCACCGAAAAAGAATTGTTAGCGGTCTTTTGGGCTTTCACCAAGTTCAAGAATTACTTATCAGGACATCAAGCAGCAGCAGCAGCAGCAGTAGTAGTAGTAGTAGTAGTACACACAGGCCATATAAGTCTTTGATCTATATACAAGAGTGTACTTTGCATCACAGCAGGATAACCAGGTGGGCACTATTCCTCCTGCAGTTCAACTACACAGCAAAGTATATAAAATAAAGTACGTACACGAGAGTTTTGGACATTGTAGGACACTGAAATGTATCCACAAGATTCGAGAAAATGTATATTTTTACAATATTGCCAGGAGAGTGAGAAAGCAATTATCTACATGTGACAGGTGCCAGAGGGTAAAAGTTAGTAATCAGATATATTAAAAAACTAAAAACCCGCCTCGATTGCAAAAAAAGCACCTAGTGTTAACCTAGGTTTTGGCGTTGATAACTACACCTTCTTCAGAACAACAATAAAACACGCAAGTGCCTAAGAAAACCTTTGTCAATAATTAAAAGAACACCATAGCTATACATTCATAAACGAAAAAAAGGAAAACACATGCAGTACATATGTACTAAGTCAAAACCACTACTTAACTTGATGGTGTATGCCCCACCTCACACCGGTCTATGTTCGATGGGCCATGACCTGCCATAAACTGCACCTGCAAATTTGTAGGTTAACACTAGGTGCTTTTTTCGCAATCGAGGTGGGTTTTTAGTTTTTTAATATATTAACCAACGATTGCTGACGCGCTGCGATGTTGAAGGTTTATGGCGGGTCATGGCCCATCAAACATAGACCAGTGTGAGGTGGAGCATACACCATCAAGTTAAGTAGTGGTTTTGACTTTGTACATATGTACTGTCTGTGTTTTCCTTTTTTTTTTTTGTTTATAAATGTATAGCTATGGTGTTCTTTTAATCATTGACAATGGTGGTCTTACGCACTTGTGTGTTTTATTGTTGTTCTGAAGAAGGTGTAGTTATCTACGCCAAAACCTAGGTTAACACTAGGTGCTTTTTTCGTAATCGAGGCGGGTTTTTAGTTTTTTAATACATTAACCAACGATTGCTGACGCGCTGCGATGTTGAAGGTTCTTACTAATCAAACCTGCAAAGGATAAATGCTAAACATCTTGCCAAAAGAACAACTACAACTTGTAGCAGTTGATCTATATGGATCATTGCCTAAGGTTAAAGGAGGATTTTGTTATATATTTGTCATGGCGAATCTTTTTCTAAAATTCATTAAACTATATCTGTTGAAGAAAGCAACAAGTAAGAACATGATTTTGAAAATTGGAAGAGACTATTTGACAAAGGTAGGAAAACCGAAGAGCATACTTTCTGACAATGGAGCACAATTTACTTCTTAACTTTTGAAAACATTTGTTGAGGATGAGAACATAAACCATATTCTGATATTTGTGCTTATCACCCACCAAGCAGTCCGGCTGAACATTACATGAGAGATATAGGGAGATTATTTAGAACTTATTGCAACAAAAATCATGTAAGGTGGATAGAATACGTAGACAGCTTTGAAGACATACTGAACAGCTTACAACATTCGTCTACTGGAATCTGCCCATATGAAATAATGTATCATGAGAAACCACCAAATCTGATCAAAGACTTAATTGAATTCCCAGCTTGTAAGGCTATGAGTCCACAGGAAAGAGAAGAAATAGTCAAGAAAGTAATGGAAAAACAGGGGAAACAGAGAAAAAACAAACATGATAAGAAGTTGAAACCTACAAATTTTAAAATCAATAATCTGGTCCTGGTAAAAACACATGAAAAATCCAAGGCTACAAGTAACGGATTAAAGAAATTCTTTGACATCTATATTCGTCCATTCAAAATTCAGTCTACGCCACACCCAAATGCCTACAGGTTAGTGTAGCCAAAGACTGGAAGGTTATTTGGTCTATGTAACATAACTGAACTGAAACCCTATAAGCAAGTGTCAAACACCAAGAAAAAATATGATGATGTAAAAGCCCTCAGGAGGACACATCTTTGTGTCAAGTGCATGGTGAGCACTAGGTCTCTGAGATATGTAGCATTCTATTTTTCTTCTTTTCGTTTTTGTATGCTACATCTTTTACTCATGTATAAACCTGTAATGAAGTTATCTCTTACTGAAAATAACTATCCATCTCTGTAGTATAAGTTTTCTGTATGTAATACCATTATTGAGTGACATTATTAGAGAAATAATTTGAAAATGTAAACTGTGTACTGAATTTGACTTTCCTACAACAGAGATTGACCAATTATTGTAGTTATACCTTATAGAGCATGTATTTGATTTGTGGATGCTTCTTTGAGAATTGCAGGCATGGCCATGATTTTATGAATTTGCTAATGAGATGAACAAATGAACAATGGTAAAGTTGTACATGTGTTATTAAATGGACAAGTTGCACTGTGATGAAAGACATTTTGTGAAAAGCTTGTTATTACAAGATGGTGTGATGATGAGCAGTCTGTGAGTTAGTTTGATACGATAAAGAGTTAAATGAGATCTGGGGGGGGTCCAATATACTGTATAGTGGAATATAGTGAAATATTAATCAAAAAGAAAGGATATATATATAATTCATTTTTGGTTAACTGACTTTAATCTGTAAATAGCTAAATCTTTACAGTTTAGAGAGGCTTAATTTTGTGTGGTTTTGTTTGAAAATATGCTAATAGTACAGGGTAATATGTGAATGCTTTTGATATATTCATACCTGATGTGACCTTAATTGTAACCTACACAAGTACCTTGAGTAATGAGTTCATCCCTGTTCCTACAGAGAGAACTGTATCCAAGATCCTTACCTGACCTGGAAGGGATAATTAAAAAAACTGAGAAACTAATAGTAGACTGTGCTATTGCAGAGTTACTGCCAGAAAAAGAGGGGTTGCAGACACAAGACGAACAGCGCAAGAGGACTGATTATTATGAGCTGTCAATTCCTTAAGATGTGCAATGTGAACCAGTGACTGGAGTGACGGCTAAGAAAAGAAAACTTTTTTGATTTTTTGGATTGCTTATACCTATTTAGCAGCCATTCATACAAGTAATACTTTTAAGAGTGGCTGGTGGGGGGGTTATAACGATACAGCCTACCCCAGGAGGACTCGTATGAAATGTCCGATACCACCTGTTTTTAATATATGCATCCGGATAGTTATCAGACAATTCAGTGCTTCCTAAGGCCTTGTGTGTGTGTGATATATATAATTCTGTCCTATTTGATAAAAAACTTGACATTCACTGTGAAGGCGTGCTGAATGTTCTGGAAGGACGAGCATTATTGTAATTATTGGTGGATTTCTGTCATTGATAAAATCATGTAAATATACTAAATTAAGTAACTAATTAAGAAATTGAAGTAATAAGTCCTTAGCAATAAATAACTGGAGACTGCAGAGATGTTAGCATGAAAAATCAATGCTTCTGATTAACAAAATGGTAATCTAACAACCCAGTAACAGAAGACCACACTATCTTGAGAAACAGCTTAAAAGTTATTACCAAGCGATGTATTTTCATTTTTTTTAATGTCTTCCCTTGAAATTAATATTCTTTGTAATTACATTTCTAATTAACTCTCCAATTGTTTACGTCTCACAGTCTTCCAATTTGCAGAATTTGAGGCCTTATTTGTGCATTCTATGTATTTAATCAGATAAAGCACGAGCTCTGTAGTAACATTACGTGTTAGTAACCAAATCCTAACTGTAATTAATTACACAACTAAAATAATACAAGACATTGTTGTAATGAAAGTTCAGAATGATTTTCTTATGGAAAACTAAAGATATTACCATAAAAGATTGCCATTGAACATTGTATTTTATACCTTAATCAGCTGTAACATCCGTTTCTTTACATTTTGCAAATTTTAATTGTAACATCAAAATTGTACAAAGTTAATAATGCTTTATTTTGGAAGCTATTGTTAAAATTCTAATACTGGGATGCAGCAATGCTGTGACAAGTCAGTTTGTAAGCTACTTTTGGAAGTCAAAGAGTTCAGTGAAGTCTGTCCGTGTTTTGTTTACATGACGAGTGTGCAGTTCGGATGTCAATTAATGTCAATAAATTTTGTGAAGCATAAAAATTTCACATTCATTCATAAATGGAGCAGGCAGAAGAAACTTAAATTAAGTAACATTCTACATGAATCATTACAATGCCCAAAAAGAATTATGTGGATGCAATCACTAGCTTATCACCTCCTATAAGCAACAAAGAACAACAGTCATTGCTCAGAAAAATAAATTATTATGCAAAGTTTATTCCAAAAGTACCCACACTTTACACCGACTTAATCGATTGCATAAAAAAGGAGTTAAATTTATGTGATCAGATGTGGGCCAGAATATTTTCTTGCAACTTGAAAGAGCCTTAGTTGGGCTCTGTGTTTAGTGTTGTTTAATCCCGGCAAATGTTTGATGCTGGCCACTGATGTGCTTGATTGTGGCACTGGTAGCATGCTGTCCCACAGGTGCACCAACCACATGGAAAAGCCCACTGTATTTCCATCTAAAATGTTAAATGTGGCACCGAGGAATTATTTGCAAACTGAGAAAGTGACGTTGGCTATTATATATGATGTTAGGAAGTTTGAAATGCACCTCTATGGGTTCCACCAGATTGTCAATCACAGCTCTCTGATTTTGTCGTCTGGTCATTTGAAACTTCCTGATAAGATAGCACAGCAACTGCAATGGTGGGGTGCTGTTCCTAAATAACCATACCTATGAGAACACTCGAACACTGACTCACTTTCCTGCTTGCCATATGGCCCCCAGATACGGAGTTCGACATGCATGAACTGCTGTGTTTTACCTTAGACCCAAATCAGCAACATATCCTTGATTAATTCCTAATTATAGTGCATGAAGTAGCAAAAGAAATGGGCCATGATCCACTACTCCACAGGTAGTTGTCTTCTGTATGTCGGGATTGACCTGAGCACCTAAGGACACAGAGTCAGAATCGTGCACCAATTGTTCCTCATGGCACAGGCTTTACGTCACTTTTACATCACTGAGGATGTAATTTTGTTAGTGATGGGCAATTCTGAATGTCGGGTAGTATTTTCTGCAACGCTCAACCCCCACATACTGAAGTTCCTCAACACTGCACACTGAGGAATGTGCGGAATGATGGCAATTGTGTGGCATCATGTTTATTGGCCTGGTGTTGATGTCATCATAGCACACTGTACGGGTACAACAGATATGTTGGTTAATATTTTAGGGGTTTTGTGGAACACCTGTACCCTTAGCAGTAAGCAGAATTGAGTAATCATTCATAAATGTTCAGCTAAATTTAAAGCAGCACTATTATTGTTAGTTAAGGTACTGAGATACTTCTGGGTTTCTTGGGATTGGATTTTTATGTTTGAGGTGCTCCTAAGGCATCAAGTGGCAGTGAAAGACACCTTTTGATGAATTTCAATCATTGCAAGTAGCACGCTCAGTGTCTGCAGTGCTGTGAGTCGCACTGTGGAGCTCTTCCCTTGTGAAGTTCCATGATTGTTGTCTATACAGGTCTAACAATGTTGAATTAAGAAAAGAGAAGAGTCTGACAACTAAATCTGTCGGACAATGTGTTCTTGTGAAACAACTAAGTTGTTATCTGAATTGTGAACTGAGTTTATGATATACTCTGGCCAATAAACCCTATTACGTCCAGAGTACCTAGCCTGTTGTTCTTCGCAGTAATAGTAACTTTACAGGAAAACAGCTGAAAGGAGTAGAGCTTCCATCTGGTATAAGGTCAAAGCATACTTCAAGACAGCAGAAACCCTCACAACACATCGTTTGAGACTGCAACACTTGCTCTCACAATCAATCAGCTACAGTACAGCATTTCAACCCTTGGCTACACCCTGACCATCCCAAGAAAAGAGCGCATGTTGATTTCGTCAGACCATTCTAGTGTGCAAAGTTGTTGCTAGTCGACAATGCCCTTCTCTAACTTTCCACATGTGCACAGGTGGTTACTACTATCACAGAAGCTACTACCTATCCCTTGTCCATCATATTTGCAACAGAGGGGATACCTTCCACCCTGGTTTCTGACAATAGCCCTCAATTCACAGCATCTGCATTTCAGGATTTTTGTAAATGCAATGGCATTGGGCACCTGACCACCACTTCTTTCCATTTCACATCCAGTTCAGGAGCTAAGTGGATGGTCAGGACCTTCAAACACAGATGTGCAAAACAATGACAACAGCTGACTCTGGGGAAGCACTTGCCAACTTCTGTGCCACCTACCATTCCACCCCATAAATGAGTGCAGCTCAGCTGAAAACACACACTCTTCAGCCTGCAGCACCCAGCTCCATGGACTCACCGACTGTGCACACTGCTGTAGCAAAGCATGGACTCCCACCATGTCTGAGCTTGCACAGCTGCTCCAGGGCAGCAAATGTTTGAGGTTGTGGATGGCCAGCAGTGTTTAGTCAGGCACTGAAATCACCTCTGGCCACAGTAAGATGTAACATACCCTCTCCCCACCCCTTTCCCTCAACTGCCAGTTGAGAATGATCTACACAACCATGCAATGGATAAGCTTGCCCACTAATACTACAAACTTTGCCCCCATGTTCGGTGTTGATAGGGGTTTGATAGTGACCAACAACAGGAGCCAATGGAGATGGAACTGCTTCCACCTCCCAGGAAAATTTCAGCTCTCACCAACACTAGTGATCCCCACACCACACTATCAATGGAGGTGGAATGTTTCCAGACTCTGCCGTGGAGGTTGAATCATTGTCCCAAATCTCCTACAAGGCTGGCACCCATGCTCCTGCAGGCAGGATCAAGCTGTGCCCCAAAATCCATTGATTGGTAAATATTCCTCTATCTCTGCCAGCATCCAACAATCCACCAGTTATGCTGATGACCTTCTGCAGAAGCCCTTGCAGGTGCTTCCAGCATCTTCCACCCCCCCCCCCCTCCCCGTCCCTCAATGAAGTGGCATATGTTAGGCCATTTCTAGCCCTAAGTACCGATTACAGGGGGGAGGTGTTTAGTACCTGACAGTGATTTAGATTCCTCACCCAGCCTGAGTGTCAATAAAGAGAAGAGAACAGAGATACTCAGGCTACATACTCAAGCCCCAGCTGGCCCCTATGAGAGGTGCCTCTGTGGCATGCATGTAACATGCAGCTGTCCAGTAACATGACACTTCCAGTAAATATGGAGGCCCAGCACTTGCCAGTCAGTCTCTTGCTAGTTTTCAAAGCCTGTAATTACATGCCATTGAACAGTAAAGTTTTGACCCTGCCTGTTTATCATTTAATTTGGACTGCTTCCTGGATCGTTGTATACACTTAAAATGAATTTGCTTTACTCTGGACTTGTTTTTGGTTAGCTGTTCACCTCGTGAACTCCGCCGTCATCGAACTCAGGGACCAGATGATTGTTCCTCTGGGCTCTCCATTACAACCAATGCAAGTGATCATAAACAGTGTGCTAACTACACAGAGCAGGACAAACAACCATGTGATTTCTGTGTAGCCTCTTTTTCAGGGGTAAATACATCTTTGATGCACAGGCTGATCAACCAGAGGGGGCGGGGGTAGTTTTTGTGTATATATTTATGGCTGATATCAAATGCAAGAAACCAGATAACTGAGTGAGTGAGTGAAATGGGGAAGGACATGCCTTTTCTAAGACAAAAGGTCAAGGTCACATGACAGTTATTGGATGAACCAGCTTGGCACCCCAGTGTGTTCTCCTGGTTGTGTGTGCAAAAAGTAATATGCGGTTTCACAGTTATTGACAAATGGTTCAACAAATAGACTACCTCAAAATAAAATACAAGATGTTAATAAAAGAAATTAGCATGATGTTGGTTTAATCACATTGTGTTTTCAACAAAAAACATCCCTTCCATTGCCATACACTCACAGCCCTGATTGTGCAGGCTCTGGAATACCTTGGGAGCAGCTTAGACTGAAATGCTGCACAGAATTGTAACATGCTGTTGAATTTATTCAACATCCTTAAAATGCTCCCTGCTCCTTGGAGGGCGGGTTTTTAGTTTTGGGAAGAGCATGACGTCTGGTGGGTTCAAATAGGCGAATAAGGTGTGTGTGTGTGTGTGTGTGTGTGTGTGTGTGTTTTTGTTTTTGGATATCACAAGTGTGAGCAGTAAACCATGCCAGTAACTACTGATAAATTTTTCGATGTAAATTAGTCCCTCCAGTCAGATTAGTCCCTCCAGTCAGATTTCTAGTTGTGACTGCAGAAGACACATGCAAAGCAAAGAAGAACAATAGCAGTTTTAGAATGGCCACTTGGATTGTTAGCAGCTGCAGTGTAACAAACAGAAAAACCTGTAATTTCAAATGGAAATCAAAATACTGGAAACCAACATCCTTGGCTTTACTACATGTTCTGAGTCTTCAAACTGGAGGTTTCTGTTCTCAGTACACAAGCAACCAAAACAATAGTTAGGAAAACAAACAATCTGGGAAGAAAGTTCACAAGAGTCGACAGGAAATGTCAATTCTATTACAGGCAGTAAGACAGACCCACCAACACTGAACCTTGCTAAAATGGGATGTCTTGCATGCCTCAACATTACAGCCAGCCATAGGTCCAACCACAATGGTGGGGTATCTGTGGAGGGATGAGAAGTACACGTGGTTTCTGAAGAGGGGCAGCAGCCTTTCAAGTAGTTTCAGACACAGACACATGATTTTCCAACATGGCCAAGCATACAACACAGTTATTGACACAGTTGTATGAGTGTATGAGATAATGACAATGACATCCTTTTGGGTAAAATATTATGGAGATAAAATATCTCCCCATTTTGATTTCCAGAGGGGGCGGGGGGTGTACCGCCAAATAAAATGTTGGTATTAAAAAAAACACTACTTGGTAATTTACAAGTCAAAGTGTGAATGTTAGCTCCTGTTACTGGGTAGGTAGGGCAGAGAATTTAAAAAGAGAAATGGATAGGTTGAAGATAGATACAGTGCAAATTAGTGAACTGTGATGGCAGTAAGAACAAAACTTCTGATCAGGTGAGCACAAGGTTGCAAATACAAAATCAAATAGGGGTAATGCAGGAGTAGGTCTAATACTGAATAAAAAAATAGAAATGTGTATAAGTGACTATGAACAGCACAGTAAATGAACAATCATAGACAAGGCAGATCCAAAGCAACACCTATTACAATAGTTCAAGTTTATATGCCTATTAGCTATCACTTGGTTTAAGAATCATGATAGAAGGTTGTATACATGGAAGAACCCTGGAGATACCAAAAGGTATCAGATAGATTATATAATGGTAAGACAGAGATTTAGGAACCAGGTTTTAAATTGTAGGACATTTCCAGGGGCAGATGTGGACTCTGACCACAATCTATTGGTTATGACCTGTAGATTAAAACTGAAGAAACTGCAAAAAGGTGGGAATTTAAGGAGATGGGACCTGGATAAACTGAAAGAACCAGAGGTTGTACAGAGTTTCAGGGAGAGCATAAGGGAACAGTTGACAGGAATGGGGGGAAGAAATACAGTAGAAGAAGAATGGGTAGCTCTGAGGGATGAAGTAGTGAAGGCAGCAGAGGATCAAGTAGGTAAAAAGAAGAGGGTTAGTAGAAATCCTTGGGTAACAGAAGAAATATTGAATTTAGTTGATGAAAGGAGAAAATATAAAAACGCAGTAAATTAAGCAGGCAAAAAGGAATACAAACGTCTCAAAAATGAGATCGACAGGAAGTGCAAAATGGCTAAGCAGGGATGGCTAGAGGACAAATGTAAGGATGTAGAGGCTTATCTCACTAGGGGTAATATAGATACTGCCTACAGGAAAATTAAAGAGACCTTTGGAGATAAGAGAACCATATGTATGAAGATCAAGAGCTCAGATGGAAACCCAGTTCTAAGCAAAGAAGGGAAAGCAGAAAGGTGGAAGGAGTATATAGAGGGTCTATACAAGGGCGATGCACTTGAGGACAATATTATGGAAATGGAAGAGGATGTAAATGAAGATGAAATGGGAGATACGATACTGCATGAAGAGTTTGACAGAGCACTGAAGGACCTGAGTCGAAACAAGGCCCCCGGAGTAGACAACATTCCATTGGAACTACTGATGGCCTTGGGAGAGCCAGTCCTGACAAAACTCTACCATCTGGTGAGCAACATGTATGAAACAGGCGAAATACCCTCAGACTTCAAGAAGAATATAATAATTCCAATCCCAAAGAAAGCAGGTGTTGACAGATGTGAAAATTACCGAACAATCAGTTTAATAAGTCACAGCTGCAAAATACTAACACGAATTCTTTACAGACGAATGGAAAAACTAGTAGAAGCCAACCTCGGGGAAGATCAGTTTGGATTCCGTAGAAACACTGGAACATGTGAGGCAATACTGACCTTACGACTTATCTTAGAAGAAAGATTAAGGAAAGGCAAACCTACGTTTCTAGCATTTGTAGACTTAGAGAAAGCTTTTGACAATGTTGACTGGAATACTCTCTTTCAAATTCTAAAGGTGGCAGGGGTAAAATACAGGGAGCGAAAGGCTATTTACAACTTGTACAGAAACCAGATGGCAGTTATAAGAGTTGAGGGACATGAAAGGGAAGCAGTGGTTGGGAAGGGAGTAAGACAGGGTTGTAGCCTCTCCCCGATGTTATTCAATCTCTATATTGGGCAAGCAGTAAAGGAAACAAAAGAAAAATTTGGAGTAGGTATTAAAATCCATGGAGAAGAAATAAAAACTTTGAGGTTCGCCGATGACATTGTAATTCTGTCAGAGACAGCAAAGGACTTGGAAGTGCAGTTGAACGGAATGGACGGTGTCTTGAAGGGAGGATATAAGATGAACATCAACAAAAGCAAAACGAGGATAACGGAATGTAGTCGAGTTAAGTCGGGTGATGCTGAGGGTATTAGATTAGGAAATGAGACACTAAAAGTAGTAAAGGAGTTTTGCTATTTGGGGAGCAAAATAACTGATGATGGACGAAGTAGAGAGGATATAAAATGTAGACTGGCAATGGCAAGGAAAGCGTTTCTGAAGAAGAGAAATTTGTTAACATCGAGTATAGATTTAAGTGTCAGGAAGTTATTTCTGAAAGTATTTGTATGGAGTGTAGCCATGAATGGAAGTGAAACATGGACGGTAAATAGTTTGGACAAGAAGAGAATAGAAGCTTTTGAAATGTGGTGCTACAGAAGAATGCTGAAGATTAGATGGGTAGATCACATAACTAATGAGGAAGTATTGAATAGGATTGGGGAGAAGAGAAGTTTGTGGCACAACTTGACCAGAAGAAGGGATCGGTTGGTAGGACATGTTCTGAGGCATCAAGGGATCACCAATTTAGTATTGGAGGGCAGCGTGGAGGGTAAAAATCATAGGGGGAGACCAAGAGATGAATACACTAAGCAGATTCAGAAGGATGTAGGTTGCAGTAGGTACTGGGGGATGAAGAAGCTTGCACAGGATAGAGTAGCATGGAGAGCTGCATCAAACCAGTCTCAGGACTGAAGACCGCAACAACAACAACAGCTATGAAGATTATAAAAAGTACTGAAGAATGTATGAGATAAAATAAATTATTCGGATAGTTAAAACGAGATGAAAGTTTGTGATATGGCAATGAAATTTAACTGTAGGAAATGGAAGAGAAGGAAAAATAGCAGAACAACATGACGTGTGACCTGGGCGAGTTATCAAGATTTTCAAAGGGAGCATTAGGCAATGATTGACTACAATAGGGGAAATGAAACAATGGGATAGTAATGTAGAACAATGAGAGATGAAATAGTGAAGGCACCAGTGAATCAAATAGGCAAAAAGACAAGGCCCAGTAGAAATCCTTGGAGAACACATGAGATATTGATTTAACTGATGAAATGATAACATATACAAATGCAACAAATAAAGCTGGTGAAAGGCAATACAGACATCTAGGGAACGAGATTGACAGGAAGTGGAAACGTCTAAGCAGGAATGGCTAGAGGACAAATGCAAGGCTGTAGAAGCCTGAATGACTATGGGAAAGATAGATGCACCAGATGGAAAATTTAAGAAACCTATGGAGGAAAGATAAGTAACGTGTATGAAAAAATAGGAGCTCAGATGGTAAGCCAGTATTAAGTAAGAAGGGAAAGCCGAAAGGAGGAAGGTGGAAGGGATATACAAAAAAGGGCTATACAATGGAAATAAATTCTAATATATTATCATAGAAAGGGAAGAAGTAGTATGGGATGGGGCATGTGACACAGTGAGTTCATCTTTATGAAACAGAATACATAAAGTATTGCTAGTATGTTCAATCGATACAATACATAGATATTCCACAAATTTCAATTTGGGCCAATTACAGCTCTTACTCTGTGTTAATGATCTATCTGTCATTCTATGTGAATCAACAGGCAGAATTATTCCTTTTTTGCAGATGGAACAAGTTTTATTGTCAAGCTGACCAAAGCAGGTTTCATAAGGAAAATAGTAAACATTGTACTACAGTTATTAACTGGTACTGCACAAATGCACTCACTTTAAACTTTGAAAAAACTACAGCTTATTCAGCCTTCTATTTATGCAGGTTATCCACAAAAACAAAGAACACCACAGAAAGTTGTAAGTTCTTGGATTGCATACACTGGAAATAGTGCAGTACACTTGCTAAAACATTTAGGTTCAGCTAATTTTGCCCTAACAGTAACTGCCAACTTTGGGGACCTAGAAATCAGTAAGTTATCAGTTTTCGTGTCTTGTCATACACTGATTCACTAATGTACGAGGGCGGTTCAGAAAGTAACCTCCGATTGGTCACAGTGCGGGTTGTGGGGGGAGTAGCGACGCCATCTGTGCGTTCACGCACTCAACAGGTCAGTCGGCATCAAGCCGTGATTGAGTGAACGTCGTACCTGCGCTAGTTTAATTTTTGTGGCAGTTTGAAATGTGTGCTGCAATAGAAAACCCCGCCAAATGTGAAGTGCGTGCTGTCATAAGGTTTTTTACAGCCAAAGGATATTCTGCAGCAGCTATTCATCGTGAGGTTTGTGCCGTGTACGGACCAAGAGTTATGAGTGAAGGAGTTGTCCGTGAATGGGTACGTTTATTTAAAAGTGGACGAGAAAACGTCCATGATGAAGAGAGGAGTGGTAGACCATCATTGGTGACTGACGAACTCGTTCAGACAGTTGATGCAAAAGTTCGTGAAAATCGACGTTTCTCAATGTCGGAGTTGTCTACTGGTTTTCCACAGATTTCTAAGACTCTCTTGTACGAGATAGTGACAGCAAGATTGGGTTACCGTAAGTTCTGTGCACGATGGGTGCCCAAAATTCTTACCGAGCACCACAAAACTCAAAGAATGGCCTCTGCATTAGACTTTCTGTCACGTTATGAGGACGAAGGAGAACCATTGTTAAACAGAATCGTGACCGGTGACGAAACCTGCATTAAGTACGTGAACCCTGAGACAAAAGAACAATCAAAGATGTGGGCACATTCAAATTCGCCTACCAAACCAAGAAAAGCCTCGCAAGATTTTTCTGCCAGAAAACTGATGGCAACGGTGTTTTGGGATGCCAAAGGGGTGTTGTTGGTTGAATTCATGGAACGTGGTACGACCATTAATCAAGACGTGTACTGTGAAACAATAAAAAAGTTACGACGGGCTATACAGAACAAACGCCATGGTACGCTGACTTCCGGTATCGTTTTTTTGCACGATAACGCCCGTCCTCACTCTGCTCGCAGAACAACGGCCCTTCTTGAGTCCTTCAAGTGGGACGTTATCAACCATCCACCTTACAGCCCAGACCTGGCGCCAAGTGATTATCACCTCTTCATGCATTTGAAGAAATGGCTCGGGTCACAGCGGTTTGATGACGATGAAGAGCTCAAAGATGCAGTCACAGGCTGGCTCCAGGCACAAGTGGGTGATTTTTATGCAGAAGGAATTTCAAAGCTTGCGAAGAGATACGATAAGTGCCTCAATAGCTATGGAGACTATGTAGAAAAATAGTGCAAAGATGTAGTTGTAAGATGTATATATTAAAATATTTTTATTTAACTTGGTGTATTTTTTTTAATCAACCGGAGGTTACTTTCTGAACGGCCCTCGTATAATTCCCTCCCCCCCCCCCCCCCCTCAAACACACAATCCTGGCACTGCAGAGTCATTAGTTTTCTTTACTCTTTCCATGGTCTGTACTCTAGTTAGGACTTTCCAATTTCATACTTAGTATGAAGCTTTTGCTTTTGATGTATAAACAGAGGCCTCTACACATGTTACAGCAATCAAATTCGAACTTTGGTCTAAATGCCTGTTGTATCTATCTCACGAAACACTGATTACAATTTGAAGTAGGTACTTACATGTTAAATGCAAGTGACATTCTTCACTGCAAATTAAAAACATTAAACAAATGAACATAATACCATGAGCCGCCTAATTTTCAAGTTTTAAAGGATATCTGATCTGCGAAATAACATTGATCTAAGAAAAACAAGCATCGAGCAAATACTGCTTGACTGCATTAATTTTATATAATGGCCATAAAATAAGTATTTACATGAAGAAGAAAGGGGAAGAAAATAGAACAGAGGCATTCAGTGTTGGTCCCAATGCTGAGGATAAATATATTTACTGTTCTGTTCAGATGCCAAATTTGAGGAAATGTTTATTGTAAATTAAGGAATGTTGATAAATAATCCAACTATCCCTCAGAGTAACAGCCACAGTTTTCAACAAGATACAACAAGTATAAAATAACAATTATTGTAAATATAATCACATGCCTAAGGGATATGAAAACGATTTCCAATTTATACCCATCATTATAGTGTGAACTCCTATTTGAACTGCTCTTGCAAATTGATGGTGCTTACCAGATCTGAAAGCTGCTTTCCAGAATCAGTGCGAGTGCGCACAATCATATTCAGCTGTGACATTACTCCACGTTCATCACCCGCAGATCTACGCCGTTCACGAGATCCTCGTGGAGTTGCAACATGGCTGGCTTGACGAGATCCGAGAGATCCAGCTGGACTTGGACATGATAGTGTACGTGCGCCAGTTAATTCTGCCTTCAGCTTCTCCAGTCGCTCTTTTTCTTCCTGTGATGGGCCCTCTGCCTTTGCTCGTTCCTCATCCTATTATAAGAGAAAAAAAAAAACAACATCTGTTTTAAATGGCGATTTCAAAAGAATCTCCGACATTAAAATAAATTTACATGTTTAAAATGGCATGCTATCATATTTTGTTCAACTATGTGTTTGCACGAAAGATGTACTTATCCCAGAAAAAAATAATAAGAATTGCCTGCAATGTCAGTTCGAGAACTTTGTGTGGAGTATTGTTTAAGCATCTCAGAATATCTATGCCCTCAAATACATATTTCATCATGAAATCGTGGTAAATAATAAAGACTCAATCAAAAGGAACTTTAGCATGAACTCAGCGAATGCACTGCAGTAAAACTGCATTTCAATAACATTTCCTTACCAATCGCATGGAAGGTGCTCTTGCATGGAAGGTGCTTACTATTCTGTATGTTTCACTATCATTGCCAAACTAATTTCCTAATTTCATTATGTACAAAAATCCTGAAAGTAATTTACAATCTTCTGCTGTACTGAGGGATTTAAAAGCATAACACAAACACCCCCTTTTTCAGGACCCCGTAGCTCTGTCCCAGGTGATCATATACAAAGCAAGAAAATAAAGAAATGAAAAATTACAACAGAAAAAGAGAAATGTAAAGCTTATATATAAAAAAGGGGATAACACTGATAAAGCTGTCTAAAGATCTGAGGAAGAAGGAATCTGGTGGTGTTAAGTTTTGGGCTGGAGGATAAATAAATGTAACATAACAATATGCATATAAATAGGTGTAAAAAATTCGCTTCTGTCCAATTATGCTATTGGTGACAAATCCTTGGGAACAGTAACCACTGTAAAATACCTAGGAGTAATAATCCTGAGTGACAAAGAGGAATGACTACCTAAAAAATTGTAAGAAAGGCAGGTTCCCAGCTGAGATTCACACAATGAATCTTAAGAAACATAATCCATTCGTGAAAGAAGTTACTTACAAAACAATCGTTGGACTGATTCTTGAGTTTTGCTCATCAGTCTGGGGCTCTTACCAGTTTGGATCAAGCGAAGGGACAGATGAGATCCACTGAAGACAGGCATGTATAGTCACAGGATCATTTAGTCAGCCTGAGAATACTAAACAAAATCCCCATGGAAAATGCTAGAAGATGGAACAGTCTGCATTTCAAAGGTTTTCTATTGGAAGTCTGAGAGTGTACATTCTGGGAAGACTCAGGAAACATATTTTGTCAAATCACCACAACAAGAAAATCTGAGAAACGTGAGGTAATAATGACATTTACCTACAATCACACTTCTCGTGCCCCATTCACGAATGGAACAAAGAAGGGAAAAACAGATGGTACCAGCTACACACCATAAAGTTGCCTACAGCCTATAGATGGAGATGTCCTGTTTACAGTAATGTAACTGGAGACAAACACTAATTTGGATTAGGCAGAAAATTAGCTTCAACCTTTGTAGTGGAACTACTCCAGCATTTGCCTTAAGTCTGGGGGTTTCAGCTGCTAAACTTGGCAGAGCTGGACAGAGAAACCCAACTAGTTGATGTAACTCATTTATTTGTATATTATCCAAACAAGAAAATCTGATGAGATTTTAAGGAAAAATGGAATATATACAAGTATAATAAGGATAGGGGGGTGCTTATTTGGAATAGTATTACATATGTCATGTTCCCTTGGCATTAATAATGGTGTACCTAAAGTCACCAATGTGTTACAAAACCTTCACTGAAGAAAAAGATGGGGAAGGCTGAGGTCTGCAAGAGGATGGAAAGAGGAGGAAGATACAAAAATTTGAGGTTTACATATGAAAGGAGGATGGGAGATATCATTAAGAAAACACGTATGACAGGAACAAGAAATTGTGTTTTCTGTATATTCTTTTCATTATTCAAGCTTATTGAAATGTTTGCAAGAAACACTTTTAAATAATAATGAGGGGTGATGTGACCAGCAATCCAGTGTTTCAAAGTATTCATGAGAAGTAGAACACCTTTGAGTACAAATGTCTTAAATTAATTCCATTAGTGGTTTCAATCATTATGATCATCAGCAGATTGATCTAAAAAAGAAAGGAAGTGCATGTTTATGAGTGGCTTTATGAGATTTACAACAGTAAAAGTAGTGGCTGACAAATAACATACCAGCACTTTTTACTTAGTAGGAGCAAATAAAAGTTTTAGCTGTAACTGACTTTGTCACAAGATATAAAAATTTGATATAGCTCTGATGAACACTCATGTGACACTCCCATCCATAGCTATGAGGAGACAGGTATGTTATTTATCAGACAGCTCTTAGGTTATGTAAATCAGCACTACTACTTATATATTTATACTGCTGCAATTTATTATAATACTCTTACCCATAAATATGTACATCTATTTTTTAAGATCAAACTGATGATGACTGCAATTGATAATTGAATTAAATAAAAAAACTGAGATCAATTATTGTTCTAGTTTCTATGCATACTTAAACATGTCACCCCTCATCATCATCATCATCATCATCATCATCATCTAAAAGTGTTTTCTCTAACGGATGGGTATATCTGCATCATACAGCTCCTTTCCAGTAATGTAACTGTCCCATTTTCATATCATATTTCCTGGTCAAATAAAGGTAAATAATTAATTGTTTCACAAGCAGACTATGAAAACTGGTGTAGTAATTACAGAACAATGACAAAACAATTCAGACATGTTGTCTTCTTTGTTTTTTGGCCATTCCTGTACATAGGGAAAGCTTCTATAAAATACTTAAAAGACTAACTGAGTTATGAGAAAATTGTGTTACAGCAACAAGGATCTTAAAGAAACTGAATGGTAATGTACATTCTTGCCTATTAATTTTTGCAGGATTATGCCTAATTCTTTCCTTCTCCCACAGCTAATCATTACTGAAATAATAATAATAATAATAATAATAATAATAATAATAATAATAAACTGGACAGGAACTGGCTTGTGTACAGCTTTTGATCAGCACACAGATGCCTGCAATAACTTCAGCAGATAAAACTCATGACAGATTCAAACTGCAAACAAGACGGGGACTTCTACTGCACATACTGTAGTTGGCATTAGTGATTTCTTTATTATTTACAATTACAGCCTATTATCTGGCTTAATTAGATAACTCACTCAACCCATATATTTGTGTTTAAAAATTATGGAAAACAATTATTAAGATGCTACATATTAGTACAGCAAAAAAAGATCCACCACCCCACCCTTTTACAGATCAGTACTAAACAAAAGTACAAAACAAATAATCAAAATAAAGAATGGGGGAAAATTATTCATTAGGGTAATCAAATCCTTGGAGAAATAATATATCTGAACTATAATGTGCCGACACAAAAAAAGGAGATGCACTGCCTTTCACAGTTTCCTTCAGTTGTCACTGACTTCAGTTACCTCTTCTTTGTCTGTGCAGAATATTGACTGGCATGTGTCATTTAACATATCTACACTTATGTCACATTTCGATTCTTTCTTCTTGGATCATGCTGTTGCAGTAGAGGTTTCAGTTTCTCTCTTTGTTTTAATAATTTAACTGCCTCAATACAAATACAAGATACTCCTCTAGAAGGGATTCTAATGATAAGCATAAACAATGCCACTTCTCCATGAACACCCTCTGTCACTACTTGAGCTTTCAAATATGTGTCAGGCAGCAAAGGCCTTCCTGGGCAATTAAACAGATCTCATTTCTTCACAGTTACTCTTCTTGAACCTGCATTCTGTCTTTATGTGGACCTTTACCATGGTGTCCTAGGTTTCCCTTTCAGTAAGGATACAGCATATGTGATACTATCGTCATTTAATGTCATTCCACACCCAACCTTATAGCCTTTCACAAAACCTGTCACTGTCATACTAACTAGACTGATGTTTATGTTTGAAATTGTCCTGACTCTTTACTCATAGAATGGCAGATTATAGGGCCTACACTGAGTTCCACAACAGATGTCATACACAAAAGACTTAGTCTATTATACGTGAATAATATCACTGAATTGAAAATTACAAAGAAACCATGATACAACTCATCTTTTCATTTAATACTTACAGTGCTTGTGGTTAGTACAGAGATAAGTAATTACTGATACTTTCGTAATGGTGACCTTAAATATACACTGGAGCCATGTATTTCAGATTCTTTGGCCAACAGCTGTTTGATAACAAAATAGTCCATGGGTGTGTCCAACGTTCACAATGATCGATCCTGTCACCATCATCAGGTGCACTGAACAGTTGGTAGTACACATGTGAATTATTTTATCACCAAATCTGCTGAGAGAAACTGAAGAACCACAGCAGCTGGACTGATAAGCTAACATGTCACCAGCATGAGTGGCACCCATTCTAAAAGAATTATTCTTTTTTTCACCATGAGCAATGGAGGAAATTTCTTTGAGAATACCAGTAACTCTTGCTAGGAAAATGTCAGATTATCAATCAATCAACCTAAAAAATGCTTCCATCCAACACTTCAACACCACAACAGTTTTGTCACTGTAAGGGCCTTGTTTTGTACTACTTTCGGTGCCATAGGACATTATCTTTTGGTGATTATGTGTGCAGTTACTGGCATTCTGGGGACGTTTCCTCCTTAGTATATGGTCCTCAGAGACAACACATCAAAGTTCAGCCCTTCTGTCCCCTTTTGAACATCATGCAATATGCTGGCACTTTTCATCACTTTAAGCTTTCCTATTCTGATCTGTCCTCCTTCCATTATGGACAGGTATATATTAAACAATCTAGCTATAGACATATATAATCCTATAAATCATCATGAAGTGCTTGGATAATGTACCAGAGGAATATAATTAATTTCTTCTGGCAGAAAATTATTTCAAAAGGCTTTCCAGGTGATTCACATCTGTGTATAGTCAATTGTTTACGTTGAGATCAATTCTATGTATAAATCAACTATACGAAAATTAATATACTCGCTTTAGTAGATACCTGGTACATACTGCTCACTTTTTGGCAGAAATTTCTTGATCTCCTGGTGTTTCTTCTTCTCGTGGGCGATTTCTATATACACACATTCAGGCCAGCCATTAATATTAGGTTTGAGTATTAATTATTATGAAGATTTGTAACTTCAGAACTGCAAATATGTTGCTACCACAGATAAGATTCTCATTGCTGTACTGTATTTACAAGTCACTGAAATTGTGTGTGAGCAGTTAAGTGATTTTGCACTCAGGTGCAAAACAGTCTTTTTGAGGCAATGTATGGACATAACTACTTTTAGAGAAGGGAGAGTTAGTACACTTATGGGACAATTATTTCAAGGCAATAATGAGAAAGAGATGTTCTTTGTCAATTATTCCACGCAAGTGTGGCTGTACTTGTCAGTTATTATCTACACATAATATAAGTTCAAGCCCCCCCACCGTTTTTGTGTCTGTACGTAGAGACTAGTCTCGGGAACTACTGTAGGGATTTTGATATGGTTTTCACTGGTAGGCTGGCTGATTAATGAGAAAGGTTTGTATATATTTTTTATTGGCACTACACCAGCTAAGCCACCAGGCCACAGGTACTTAGTGCTGTCTGTGCAAAGCCAGGGCAGCTCACTAGTCTGGATAACTCCACTAGAGATGCCAGTAATCTATTTGGTCATATACATCCTTCCTATTTAAATGACTGATAATTTATAATGGTACAATTTGAAAGCCAAATAGTATGATGATTTTACAATTACCTTCAGTGGTGCCTTCCCTTGTAACAAGTTCTTACGATCTGACCAATGCCAAAGCTCCTCACATTATCTGAATACTCATTTCGTTTTGATGTAAATACAGAATATAAGTGAAATCAATGTTAAGTGCTGTGCAGTTATTACGATTTATCATACAATGGTAAAACACACCAGTTAACACATTCGAGCAGAAGGCATATATAGTTAATATTTTATTTGTATCAGTATCACCTACACCACCATGGTATGTTGTAAACAGTTATCTTTTACACTGAGTGTGTGGCAAACATCTTTCATCACTTTATATTTTGTCTAGATCAACAATTTTATTTCTTTAGTGATCTTTTTAACCTAGCAAGATTTGGGCCATCAGGCCATCTCTTACATCTAACAACCCATTCTACATATTTTACATTGTATATAATGCAATAAGCATGTTATACTAAATTTAGAAAATAAAAGTTACGAAAGTATAGATAAAAAAATAAAGTAAGGTAGGTTTTTAAATATGAGTGCTAGCAGCATAGGGCCTGGAGAAAGCGATGGACAAGGGAAGGAAAAATGAATGTAACAACACACAGTTAAAGAATGTATGGGAGGAGAAGGTGGTGTGACTCAGAGAAAGGAAATGGGAAAGAAGCATAACTATGAGAAGGTCGTATCATCAACTTTGCTATCTGACAGACGGGAAGGTGGCCGTATACATTACATTTGAGGAAGCTCTATGAGGATTGCAGAAGGAAGTGCTGCAACTTCTTAAAAGTTGCAGGCACTGAACTGTGCCAAAAGTACAGGGCTGTTTGTCCCAGAGGCGGACAGCAGTGACAGCAAAGTAGTTTGCAGATGTTTTTGTTTTACAAATGGACACAGCTAGTAAGAGGGATCAGACCTTGTGCTTATATTAGGATGCCGTGAAAGATGCTAAAACTCTGAAGCGAAGTACACGGGTACTTGCAGACTGAAGAGCCGGTAAAGTAGTCTAGCGTGTGGTAGTCACGCAACTTGTCTGGCTGCAACCACTCTAATTGGACATATAGAGCACTGACATAGTCATATTGAGGAATGTTGCAGGTGTAACAATATAATGAAAAGAATAGCTGCTACTCACCATAAAGCAGAGATGCCGAGGCGCAAAAGGCACAACAGAAAGACTGTCAGAAAGTTAGATTTCAGCCAGCAAGGCCTTTGTCAAAAATACACAAATAAACATTCATGCACATGTAACTCACACTATTTCCATTATATCATTGCATTCCATCGTGGATTTGTTTAATGTTGCAGATGCAATGCACACAAGCATTCATGGTTGGCTCTAATCGTCTTGCATTTTTGCTGCTCGTACCATGTTGAATTACAGAACATTAGTGAAGGTTTTGTAGAATGAGTGACTGCACTAGTTTCCATTTCACATCCTGTGAAAATGTGTTCTGAAACTTTTTGAGAGTATACAGGCAAGCAGAAGTCTTCAACACATTCTCTGCCCAGTTTAAATGCTCATCCAAAGTTACACTCAAGTTCATCACTGTTTTCTGATATGGTGCTGGGATGCCATCAAGTTGAATGGGAGGCAACTGATTGCGGAATTCTGAACTTATTAATTTCTCATGGGATACTGGGATGAATCGTAAGACAGTGTGCCACACTTCCATTTATCAAGTGCAGCATAGACCTGTGCTCTTGATCAGAGTGTCTATTTTCCACTATCCTGTATGAAACACTCAATTAATATTTTACCTAATAAAGCTATAAGCAGCCGACCAGTTTTAATGGATAAAGAAATTCTTTACTTAGGTTTCGACAAATATAAATTTGTCTTCTTCAGAAGGTAACAATTTTACATTAGTAAGCTCTAATGTACCATCGCCGTTTTTACAATTGTCAGCATACATCCATGTGTAAAAAATAAAATATAGCGCTAGAATTAGCGTTTGTCATGTTAATATAAAATTTACGTGAAACCGTTGCTGTTGTGCAGCTATGTTTAAAATATTAATATTTTACCATCATGATTCCCTCTCATTTATGCCCTAAATAAAGGTCCATCTTAGCCCTATCCTCCTGAATTACTCGCGAGTAAAATGTTACAAAATTTACAAATATCACACCACAGACACTAAGATAAGCTGTCTGAACTCAAGTGTCTGTGTGCAGGAATCAGGGTGCCCTTGGATACAGGTGGACTTAGGTGGGCAAACAGGTCATGCACAGGCAGTAAGGGAGCCTGGTTGCAGTCTACATGATAGTATGCCTTAGCTGAGTGCCTGCGAACATGTGTGTCGCATATATGCAAAACAAGATGTGCAAAATGACTACTTGGTGAATGTCTACCCAAGCTGCACCACCGAAAATGCAAGTAGAAAGGTTGTCACAGGTGTCCGGGCCCACTGGGGCAGAGGTGGAACAGCCTGAATTAGACGATGCCACTTTCCGATGACTGGTAATACTGAAATGCTCTCTTGCTACCACAGTCACAGAAATTCACAAATATTAATAATTAAGTATTAATGTGGATCACCAACATGAGTTCAACATATGTCAGACTTTTCCACAAATTAACAAAATTAGAAAAAGGATAGATTGCTAATCACTATAAAGATGGCATACTGAGCTGCAAACAGTCACAATAAAAAGATTTACACATTGAGCATTCGGTCAAAGCTCTCTTCAGAACCCCCCCCCCCCCCCCCCCCACACACACACACACACACACACACCTGCGCGCGGCGCGCACCCACACACACACACACGCTTTCCGTGATTTCCCTAAATCGTTTCAGGCAAATGCTGGGATGGTTCCTTTGAAAGGGCACGGCCGATTTCCTTCCCCATCCTTCCCAAACCCGAGCTTGTGCTCCGTCTCTAATGACCTCGTTGTCGGCGGGACATTAAACACTAACCTCCTCCTCCTCCTTTACCTAATATTGTTGACATTACATTTGGAAGCCATTTCCTTTGTCACCATGAAATGCGTTTTTACATCACACAACACTGATTTGATTCAAATTTAACCATAACTTTAACTGAAGTACTACAGACACTTATTTATGGATATTCACTTCATCTCCTTTCAACTTTTCACAGAGCTCTGCTTCATCTTCCTTTTGACTTATAATGAGCTCCTGAATAGGAATGTTTTTACACTGTAAATCATTTCACTGCTTTAATTCTACTGTTCTTTTAGTAATCCATATTTCTGCAGACACTCTGTGATTAAGGTACTTTTTTCCTGTCCACTGTATCTCGACAAATATAAAATTCCATCAATAACATCTTACATACACTTGTGCATGTTTTACTATGGGTTAGGATATTCAAAAACCTGTTAATGTAAAGCATTGTATAATAAATAAGGAGCTAGATGAAATGTATTCCTCAAGGAATAATTAAAATAGAAAATGAAACAGTATTTGTCGGTATATCAGAAATACGTAAATAAATAAATAAAAACTGAATACAATGTGATGTCATAAAATCGTCTTGTAAACATAAAAATGCAATTACTTAAAATAAAAATAACCTTTTGCCAGTAGGAATGAGATAATACAATGGCTAAACAAATCATATTCTTTTGCATCCTGCCTTTTTTTTCCTTTTTGTTTACCATCTCTGATCAAGTAACAAATTTCATTCTTCTTCTTCCTTTGTTTTTCCATGCTGTCTTCGATTGCTTATTTCTTGTGCTTTCAAAGATATCTAAATTTAGCATCTTGTTTTTAAAACAATTTTTATTACTTCTAGTTCTTTTCTTATTTCTGTAATCCATGCTATTGTTGATCCTTTTACCAGAAATTTTTTGCTTTGCTATTACTTTTGATATTTTCTCCATGTTTTGCAGATCTCCTCATTACTTCTCGTCTTCCAACCATCTGAAGTTGGTATTGTACCCATTATTATTCTAATAATTCGTCTTTCAAGTATATCTATTCTGTCCAGCTTACAGTTCATCTTAAGCAGTCACATCTAAATATCTGGTCTTACCGCTGTGGTACTGTGTTTTAGTTTTGTTTTGCTAAATGTGCATTTCTTGTCTATGTTATCTCTCAAATCATATGCCCTTTCCATTTTACTAACTACTACATCTATTGTAAATTTTTCTAATTTATTCTTCTATATAGTTTATGTAATATATTTACATTTACTAACTCATTAATTTTAAACATTTGTGTTATGAATTTTAATGCTTTTTTATATTTGGCATAATTTTATTATTTCCTTTTCTATTTTATTTTTAATGTTCTCTTCATTCACTCACATCCCATTCTGTGCAAGCCCTCTGCACTGTGTTTAGGGGCCAGAATGATTTGTTGACATTTATTTTATTAATTTCTCTCTCAGATTCTCTATACAAAAAGATGTCAGTTTTTCCTCTGTCTTTGAAGGAGTTACATCAGTTACTTTTATCTTACAGTGTAATGTTACTAAATTTTCGAAAGCCTGCCCGGCTAGCCACATGGTCTAATGCACTGCTTCCCGAGCGGCAAGGCATGCCAGTCCCTGGCACGAATCCGCCTGGCAGATTAGTGTCAAGGTCCAGTGTGCCGGCCAGCCTGCATGGTTTTTAACGCGGTTTTCCATCTGCAACAGTGAATGCGGGCTGGTTGCCCTTATTCTGCCTAACTATGCAGGCGATTGCTTCACAAACACTGTCTCCACGTATGCGTACAACATAATTACTCTACCACGCAAACATTGGGGTTACACTCATCTGGTATGAGATGTTCCTGGGGGAGGGGAGGGTTCCACTGGGGGCCGAACTGCACAATAACCCTGGGTTCAGTGTGGGGCAGCAGTTGGGTGGGTGGGTGGACTGCTGTGGCTTGTTGTGAGGTTGTGAACCACTGAGGGCTATGTCGGGACGTAGCCTCTCCGTTGTTTCTATGTCCCTGGTTCAATACAGAATACACAAGTTTTTGATAGTCCTGATGATGAAAGAAAGCTGGCAACATATATCAGCCTTTTCCATGTACGAAGTCTTTCAGATGACTTTGCACTCCTTCAAGAAGGATACTGCACTGATCTATAACAGCTACACAGAATTTACAGACATCTTAACAATTAGTGATAAGGTAATCTGAGGATAAAATAGTTTCCATGGAGTTGTTTTTAGTCCGAAATAAGCTAATTTCAAACTTCTTCATCAGATACCTAGCCATTATAATTATTTTGCAGAAAACAATAAATAACAACAGAACTGCAATTAAATTTGGAAAGCATTACTTTCTCAACATATCAACTTGTAACATATAATTACATTTTTAAGACGAAAAATTTTAAGCATTCGCGCAGTTTAATGTGGCCAGCAGCAGCCGATGTTGGGTGGAGACATACACTACGACACTGTGGAAATGTTGCTTGCTTTGCCCGAAATTACCTCATGGAACAGTTCCATTCACTTTTAGCTTCTGCAGTTGGCTTTTGCAGCATGTGTCCTAAGCAAATTCCATTTCATTACTCTGGCCTTTATACACTACTGTTTACCTTAAACTGTAATGTAACCCTTTACTTAATTATCATCCAAACTTTAATGTAAACCTTTACTGGACATGAAACCAGTAAGCTAGTGAAAATGGCTACAGACCTTGTTTTCACTAACATAATCTTTGTCTTATCCTCTATCACTAGAATAGAACTATACAGTCTGCCACCTTCCAAAGCAGTGAAGTTCTTGTTTAAAAAGTGTCAGCTGTTAATGCATGATAACTACTGTGTGGCTCACAAGCATTTGGGGGGGGGGGGGGGGGAGGGAAACCAGTCACAGAAATTTCTCAACTTTGGGTTTTCAGTGAATGTGGGAAGAATTAATTATCTGTGGCACAGCTGGTTGTTAGCGAAATGAAATATAAAATGTAATTACATAGATAAAAAATCTACTCACCAATTGGCAGCAGGAAAACACATATATAAAATAAAGGTTTCACTTATGCAAGTTCTTGGAGCAAGTGGCTGCTACTTCTGGAAGAAGGGTTGAAGGAGAAAAAAGAGTGGTGAAGAAAAAGGACTGGAGAGGTCTAGAAAAAGCGGTAGAAGGTAGAGTTCGGAAAAGTCACCCAGAAGGGGAAACTTACCATTGATCTACATTTTGATATCTCCAAGGGTGACTTCATCAGAATGAAATTTTAAAATTCCTATAAAATAATACAAGAAAACACAGAATGGTTTACTTACATAAAATTACATTGTGAGAAGGCCTTCTTGCAATGCAGTTTTACTTAAGGAACCATTCTATGTTACGACTTTTTTCATCTTGGTAAATGTTTTTGTCAAACTTATTTTTCTTTGTATTATTTTACAGGAATTTGAAAATTTCATTCTGATGAAGACATCGTTAGATGTGTCAAAACCTAGGTCCATGTATTCAACAATTATTTGCAACTGGAGGTTATTTCTCCAGGCATTGCTTTAGCTTGTTGTTTCATCAGACAGGCATGAGCTGCAGCTATGGCAACTGATAATGGGGACTCTAGATGTTTAATTACACTTCATATTTTTTATCGGATAATTACTTTTGAATGTCATAAATAATTATCTACAAAGTAGTACTATCTAATTATATTTAACAGCTTGAACTTA
Source organism: Schistocerca piceifrons (assembly GCF_021461385.2). Taxonomy (NCBI): domain Eukaryota; kingdom Metazoa; phylum Arthropoda; class Insecta; order Orthoptera; family Acrididae; genus Schistocerca; species Schistocerca piceifrons. The sequence goes on from NC_060138.1 coordinate 777,386,128, forward strand.
ACCTATGAAAGTTGAATTGCTGGGTGCACCTAACAGATACATATTTGGTTCTACAGGACTTCAAAGTCTTCTGGAAGTTAATCTGTAGCACAATTATCAAAATTACAGACAGACTATCATAGAGTGTCTTAAATTATCACATATTTTACAAATGCTGTTAATTCCTGTTAAACTGACTGCCAAGTTACAAAAGCATGTCAAAAATTTTAAAGCATCATTAAATTAGCTTCCTGGAAACTACTTTCTGGAAAATCAGCCAAAAAAGTAGTTGTAAAAACTTTTGCGTAGTGGTAAAGAATTGTTTGACCTTTTTACCTGAATGGAAATCAGTATCAGTATAACCATCACTATTTAGATTGTTATATTATTCTCACTTGTGGCTAGAAAACAAAGGCATTAACAACAGGATGGAAAAAAAAGGACAGGCTGAGTAGGTTTTTTATCTGTCAACTACATTATATTGTCAAAAACTGATTATCTTTGCTGAAATATAAAATGTGTAGCACAAAAACTTAATTATTTCAATCAGTATCTGCACAACTGCAGTCTTAACAAAAACATTGTTTATGATTGATGAAATAAAATAACTGGGTGTGTGGAGCTAAGGACATAAGCTCCCTTTTCTGCAGTTTACAAAATGTTAGATAAAGTATAAAAAACTTGCGGTGAAGGCACAAAGAAGAACATTTTAAATATGACATTCATTAAGCATTATCATTGTAATTATATAAAATCAAAATCTGACACATCAGCTACTATAAACGTTTACTATCTGTGATTTCTAGGACTCATTCTATATTGAAATTAGTGCAGCCATTTGAATCACCAAGTAAATGGTCACTGAGTAACCACAACTTTAGTATCTGTGTCTCAACACAAACTTAACAGTGTTATTTACCCACCTGTGGTTTAACAACATATTGCCCCTTTGTTGCAGAGCGAATATCCAAAGAATGCTCAAATTCCCTTGTTAATGATTCTATTGTACTAGCAGGGCTTGGTAGAGGTGGAGGTGGCAAGCATTTGTCTTCTGTGTTAGGAGGCTATCAAATGAAAAACTGCATGTTAGCAATATAAAAACACACTCAATTAAGGCTGGCAAAAATTTCCAAACACAAATAAAGAGCTAATAAATAAAATAGCATGCTTACACTATTACAGAAAAACAAAAAAATTAAATAAACTACTGCAGAGCGCACGTGCACACAATAGTTCCTTTTTCATTAAGGAAAACAGAACTGGTTGGTGCTTGTTTGAAGGGTAAGGCACGTCACTAATTGTTGAGCTAAGGTTGTGAAGCTGTCTTTTCCGCAGTTTATAAAATGTTACAGAAAGTATTAAATCTAGTTGTGGAGGGAGAAGTTGAAGGCATCTGTCTGAGCAGGAGGTCAAAGAAAAATCATTAACAAAACACAGTGCCAATTTCAATCTATAGAGTATAATAGGGCCAAAATGAGAGGTAAAGGTGATTTTTCTCAAAAAACTGGAAATAATAATGCAATCACAGAATGAAAATAAAGAGAAAAAACTAAATATTATTTGCAACTATGAGGGTGAAAGAATAAAAAAGTAAATAATAAAATAAGACAAACACCTCACAAAAAATGGAATGCAATTCAGGCTAATTGAGGTTAAGTCTGTGAGAGGAGCAGGCTACGAGGATATGTTGGAAGGCAGTTACCATCTCAGGAGTTCACAGAACTGGGAGACAACAGCCTTGTCACACTGGATACACTGGTTCTTGCCCGGATCTAAATGGCCCTTACAGTGAAGCAGGCACTCAGGCGTACTGCACTGTGCAGCAACTGAGTATTGGATATCACCAGTGCACACCATTGTGCATCCATTCATCCACTTTGCCAGTCAGGTTTTGCCCACCCATGAAGTTAGCTGGTAGCCAAATTTGATAAATCTGCAAGTTGCCCTATCTTTAATGTTGTACAATTACCAGCAGTGGGGTCAGTCTCGGTGGTAACAGGTGGGTGCATCGAATGTTTTGCAACGGGATGAGAGAACAGGCATTCCTCAACTCCCAGGAACTTTGCGGCATTTCTTGGTACAGTCAGTGAAGGTAACTCACTGAGACCCACATTAAAATTTTGGTTCACATTAAATAAACCAACCAACCAACAAACAAGAAATATCCCTCGTGGAAGATATACTGTGAATTTGTGGTACGTGGCTCCACACAGTGCAGCCAACTCTTCAAGTGACAGAAATTTCTGAATGGAAAAGATTTATCCAGCATAATAGTAACACAGTTAATGACATGAAAAGTGCATTAACTTTCTGGTCATTCATTAATACACCAGCAAGTGAATACATCACAATTATACTGCTTTATAATATGCTGTCAGTGATACACAGCAGTGAAGTGTACCAAACCAATCCCTTTTCTATCGACACTACATACATCATTGACATCATCACTCCTACAAATTGAACACTTCTCAGCCATTGTTTACTGGAATGTACTTTACATAAAAGTTCACTTAAGATATGCAAAAGTTCTCATTTAATAAAATAAAAATAACTCCACTATATAAACACAATCTCAGTGAAATTATTTTGTCTACTGACACAAGAGAGGTGGACATGTAATGCTGACGTGGTACAGACAGCCTGTAAACTGAAAATCTAGGAACACTAATAATGGGGCATCTAAAATTTCTCAGAAGAACACTACAGCTGCCACACAGGAGGATTAAGAATCAGTTCCCCATCTAGCAGTGTAGAACAGTGTGCAGAGATTCACATAAACTCTGTCAACATATGTTTCTTGTGTCAGTGTTGTTAGTAAATCATATCTGCATTCCATGTAGTATTAGTGCATTTTGAGGAAAATCAACGTCCCCCAGCATTTTTGTGCACAGTGTCAACAGTAATTCAAATGTGTGCTATGGAGGGTCAGCATAGTTTCGTGACACGCTGTGTAGTTGGTTTTTGTGACGTAACGGGATAGAGTGAGCAGGAAATCAGCTGCCAGCTGCTCGAACATCACTTTGCAGACCTATGCATGAACAATCCGGCAATTTACCTTCCCTCTTACTTCTATACCTCCCCCCCCCCCCTCCCTTTGACCATATTACACCCAGAAAATGTTTTATCCTTTAACATGGCTCTACTGCACTTAGATGTAGTACATACATTTAATATTTGTATTTAACTCACCTAATTTAAAGATAAACATTGATTTAATATTCTTAAAAGAATATTTCTAATAATCTTTGATTTTTCCATCCCCTGCAACATGGAAACTAGTAGTCCTATAGAAAAAAAATGAATAGGACCTTTTTTGTAGGAAATTTAATGTATTTTAAATTTGTGATAAACATTTTCATTGGGAGCCAAGGTTTTCAAGAAAAGCATAAAAAAAAGTGACCTTTAAACCCCCCATCCAAATGCCCCCATTCCACTGACCAGGATTTTTAGTACATTGTTCAGGACACCCCTTCGTAGCATTGCACAAAAATTTGTGACTACACAATTTTTTCCCCCAATTTTCCTTCACTGATTGGACTAAAATGAACAACATTTAAGGTGTGGCTACCTCTGAATCCTGTTGCTTACCAACTGACATGTTCACTCCACAACTTTCAATATAGGGATGGCTACCACCTAACTGGCAAAATGAATGAATGGAAACAGAACAACTGTCCATCTTAGGGTTATCCAATACCCTATTACAGAGCATACTTGGCAGCCTAACTCAAGAGACCTGGTTGCCTCACTATACAAAATGGGCTGGCTGGGTGGTCTGTCATAGTTCCCTGATCTCTTGATACAGTAATTTGCTGTTATACATTTTCTTTCATTCTGCTGGTATCCTGGACTTAACCTCTGTTAGCCTACCCCACTCTCTGTTTCCTATATGCTGTTTGGTAGAATTCTGATATTTACTTTTTTATTTTTGTTCCCCCTCATAATTGCAATCCCTTTTATTTATCCCCACCCTGTCCCCCAATATTTCAATTTTTGTAAAGAATTGGACAAAGAGAAAATGAAAAAAGGACAGAATACTGCATCTTTACCTCTTATTCTGATACTACAATCTCTAACTGAATGTGGCAGAGTGCATATTAATGCACTTCCTTGGCCTCTTGTTCTCTGTGATACATCTTTCTTCATCTTCACTTCCCTTCATCAATGGAACACGTGGTTCCCTCATACTCTGGTGTCTTGAGTGATCTGGTCCCCTTTCCAGCTTGACCCAACCAGTTATTTCCTCCCCAGTAAAGGAGCCTATTGTTCTGATAGCTAGGAGTGCTCTGCTCTATTTTAAGTGGTTTTATTGGCAGCAGTGAGAAATGCACTTCTTGGGATTTAACCACTGGCCAATCTATGTGTGCGTCTGATCTGAATATTATTATCACTTTTTTCTTCCCATTTGAACAACCTTTTTTTATATGAAATGGGTGTATTATGAGGAAAGGTGTTGATTTTATCAGATATAAAGGAAAAAAAATCAAACATTTATTTTCTTGTGCCCAAGTTAAGTTTCTTTTGACACTGTATTTTGAAAGAAGCTTTGGTTTTTCACACAAGTACATGACTCCGCAGCCTCTCTTTTTCTTGACAGTTCCAAATGAATAACCTGCGGCCAGAAACATTCGCAACCAATATTATTTCCCCCTCAAGATCTGTCAGTCTTACCACAAGTTTCTTCCTATTTATTGTACCTCATTTGACACAAATCAAACACAAATAAAACCCCATTTAGATTGAAAAAGATGACGATGATGATAAAAATTGCATGTATCAAGAATACATTTTACATGTAATATGGCACTCTGAATACATTCTTAAACTATAATGAGGATTAAATACATTCAGGCAATTCTAGAAAGATGAATTACAACAGGGTAATAATGGAATGAAGTCTTAAGCAGTACAATTAAAGTGGAGTGCGGAAAAGAAATCACCATTTAACAAAGATATAAGAAACATTCAAACGTAGGTGTGCATGAACAACAAAGTATACCTATAGGAAATACCTATCAGAAATTGATGTGATAATATATTTCTAAAAAGCATCTAAGATGCTTGTCAACTTAGGTGAAACTGAATTAAACCTGTACAGTTAGTATTAACTTTTAAACAGAACAATATTCAAAACAATATGAAAAGGATCCCATTTGTAAGATCACATAACAAACATCTTTAAAAAAATTTCTCCTGTTTACATTTTCACCTGGTCACTTCATTGAGTTTAGAAATTGTGCAAATAACTAATTTAAGAGAATGTGTGTAATAAATGAACAAATTGGTATTGATAATGAGTGCACTATATATCTACTACTGTGCTGCAAACTGTCTGTAGAACAACTGTGCAAAAGCTGAAGTTTCAACAATATTTTCTTGGTCATTTTGTTAGACGTTATATGTGCAGTGTAATGCTCAGTAAAGAATAATAATGCATGTTGCTGTGGGAGGGAGTACACTGATTTTAAAATAAAATAAAAATGAAATAAAAATTCATGCACATGCAAGACAAGTCCTCTTGTATCTCTAAGCACCATAAACAAACTGGTACATGCACATGCATCTGCGCACAAGTAGCTCTAATCAAAAAACCAACAGAAATCCATATGAATATTATTATGTCAAGGCTATACTCATTCTCTCTCAACTAAGTTCCAGTATGATGTCACATGTATAAGACGTATATACAAAAAGGTCAAGCTCATCATCCGAAGGTTGGTTTGAGCACCACAGCACTTTATTAGGTATGGTCTTATTTGAACTTACCTAGTCAGTTATAATGGGAGTCACAGTTTAATGTTGATTCTGATAAATGATCCAACTTGGCATTATATACCCAAGTCATTGCCAGAGGTGACAAATGCAGTAAATGATAGAAAAAAAACTTAGGGTCAACTCAGGTTTCAACTCCAGGTATTTGAATTTGTAGTGTAACACTTAGCCGGCATATTACACAAGAAACATATAGGGCAATAAAAGCATCTGCTACATTAACCACATTATGATAGATTTCTGACAAGTGAAGAATGTGAGCAACTACCTAGGAGGGCAATCAACAAACTACTGATTACATGTTAACAAAACCTAAGTACATGAACTGCAGCTTCCAGGATCAACCACTTGTATGTTGAGACTACAATCAGATACAAGCTGAATAAACTGGGAAACTACTGATGAAAAATCACCCAGAATTGCAGATGACTAAGTCCAAGGTAAATGAGAAACTGGAAGTAATGGTTCCTAAGTTGTACTCTAAGAATTTCTTGAGGCAGAATTTCTTTTGTTCTCCACATCTTTACCCTACTTTAACCTTCATCTTTTACTCTCACTGAAGAAATAGCCAGCACAAAAATCTGAGATATTGCTTTAGCAGTTTTGAACATGGCTTTCTTTCAGCAACCATATATATATTTCAGTGGATATATAATACAGCCAACCAGTTGCAAATTTTTTAGTGCATTGATCTACATTTTGATATCTCCAAGGGTGACTTCATCAGAATGAAATTTTAAAATTCCTATAAAATAATACAAGAAAACACAGAATGGTTTACTTACATAAAATTACATTGTGAGAAGGCCTTCTTGCAATGCAGTTTTACTTAAGGAACCATTCTATGTTACGACTTTTTTCATCTTGGTAAATGTTTTTGTCAAACTTATTTTTCTTTGTATTATTTTACAGGAATTTGAAAATTTCATTCTGATGAAGACATCGTTAGATGTGTCAAAACCTAGGTCCATGTATTCAACAATTATTTGCAACTGGAGGTTATTTCTCCAGGCATTGCTTTAGCTTGTTGTTTCATCAGACAGGCATGAGCTGCAGCTATGGCAACTGATAATGGGGACTCTAGATGTTTAATTACACTTCATATTTTTTATCGGATAATTACTTTTGAATGTCATAAATAATTATCTACAAAGTAGTACTATCTAATTATATTTAACAGCTTGAACTTAACCTATGAAAGTTGAATTGCTGGGTGCACCTAACAGATACATATTTGGTTCTACAGGACTTCAAAGTCTTCTGGAAGTTAATCTGTAGCACAATTATCAAAATTACAGACAGACTATCATAGAGTGTCTTAAATTATCACATATTTTACAAATGCTGTTAATTCCTGTTAAACTGACTGCCAAGTTACAAAAGCATGTCAAAAATTTTAAAGCATCATTAAATTAGCTTCCTGGAAACTACTTTCTGGAAAATCAGCCAAAAAAGTAGTTGTAAAAACTTTTGCGTAGTGGTAAAGAATTGTTTGACCTTTTTACCTGAATGGAAATCAGTATCAGTATAACCATCACTATTTAGATTGTTATATTATTCTCACTTGTGGCTAGAAAACAAAGGCATTAACAACATCCTGTTCAATGTACCCCAAGCCAAAATGTGAGGCATTTTTATTATATTAATTTTACAAAAAGAGTGCCTTTTCAGCTTGACACCTTACCACTGATGCAGTAACAATCTACTGCTTCATGGCAGCATATGCCTTATCATTGTCAGCAAAGTCACTCTGCCAATCAAATCACACAGGGCTCTCGGAACTAAGGCTATAAAATGGAGCTTTCTTCTGTTCCACATCACTGCCAGAGCACACAACTAGCCTAATCCTCCTTACCTTTTAACTTCTCTTTCCCTCTAAGATGGCTCACAGATTATTGGAGTTAGTTTCTCTCGCACTACTCTTGCAGAGCGGAAGATTGCTGTGTGGACATATTATTGCAATGGATTTACCCACACATAGTTGCTGAGGTCAAGCAAGCTCTGTCGACGGTGCTACAGAAGGCCATATGACTACTGTTTCTATGCGAGGAGGTCTAGTAATTCATCCAATCCCCCACACGTTAAATCCCACTCTATGTGCATTCATTGTCAAAGTGTAACAACTGTTTGATCATTGTCAAAGTGTGCTGCACTATTTGCAAACGCCTAAGCTACAAAACATGAGTGTTTGGAACCGACATGTGCCTAAGACTGGACACAAGAGACTGAAAACACTGAAACGTCTGAATTTACAGTCACTCGGCTAATCAAATAGGTTACCGAGGCACTCAGGGGAATGTGTAGATGAATGCAAATAAGGGTAACCTGAACAGGAGCAGTTCTGCCAATGCCATGCACTCGCATCCCACAGAGCAACTTGAGTGAAAGAGGTAGGATTCACCCATGTTGCAAACTTAACCTTTCAAGGTAAACTCAATGGTAGATAGTGTACCTTTATTAATGATACAGGTGCAGAAATAAGTGTGTTGTTTGTTAAACCTACCGATAGTACAGAAGTAAAACCACCATGTTGTAGACAGTGTGGATTGGGGAAAAAAAGGTAATTTACCCAACACACTTGCAAAATGTGGAAATGGAATTAAACAGTGGGAAGTATCAGTTAAAATTTGAAATGTTGTGGAAGTATGACCATGATTTCGATGCCATCTTACACAAAGTTGACTTCTGAATACAGGAAGTCCAAACTGGGGGAAATGTCCACAATTTTGCTAATGTCCCCACTATATGGACACGAGACAGTCCTTAATGAATGACTGCATTCCAACCACCCACTAAACTACTTCCCACAGACTTGATCTTAAACAAAGCCAAGAAAATATCAGACCGTACAAGAAAAATTCTTTAGTAAGAGGTAAAGAAATATTTTTCAAGAGCAGATATTTTCTTAATCAACCCACTAAAAAGCAATTAACTTTCAGATGATAAGCAGATGCATTTGAAGTATGATTTATTTCGACAAAGTGTGTTGGAAAAGAGTATTTTTTTGTCATTGAGCATAGATAATTTTGGAAGCAGAGACATTGAAATTCTCTGGAGTACAATATTTGCCAGACTACAGGACATAAATGCTGATATACCAGGAAACAAACAGCTTGAAAGAACAGTTTACATTAATTCTACCTTAGTTATGGCACATATACAAGCAGAAATTAGAAAGAAAGCTGAACACTTGTGTAAGGCAGATCACAATGTATTGTACCCCATTCCAGCCAAATTTACAACCTTGTTTGAAGAAAAGAAATGACTTCCAGCAACCTCAACATACCAAGAGATTCCTATGGGTCGTGCTAGCTCTAAGTAGCTATCTATCTTTTCCGAATTAGCTGACATTCCCACCTGGAGTTTCTACTGTTTGAAATTTTTCACCAACTTTGATATGATAACCAGTTACCGTCAAATACTGATAACTACGAAAGAACTGGAAAAGACAACCTCAGGTGTGCACTCTGGGCAATACAAAAATCTACAATGTTTTGGTTGTTTTACTTTTATGAGTTTTAAAGCCGACTGACCATGTGTCTAGTGTAGATGGACGAGAGAATTGTCTTTCCAAGAACGATGAGAGAGCACATAGTCTGGCTTAGAAACATACTAATTCATATTACTGATGCTAATCTAAATTTGAAATTAGGAAAGGGCAGTTTCATGCAATCAAAAGTGCACTATCTAGTCCGTACACTTGCAACAGATGGTATCAAGACCAGACCACCAGTTAACAGATGCAGTGGAATATTTTCCAACACTAAGAAATGTTAAAGAATTGCAATCACTAGTTGGGTAAGCAAATTACTATGAACATTTCTATGAGAAATATACAGCCACCACCATGAAACCTCTTGCAAAATAACCAAAGATGGGAAATTCTTTTGCCTCGGCAGCAGACTGCAAGAATGCCTCGTTAAAAGTAAGGAAAATTTTAGAAGTCACCTGTCTTTGTGTATCCACTTTGTAGTAGGCTATGTACTGAGTCAAATACAAGTTGGTGAAGAAAATCAATTACTTATGCACCATAGTAGCTGAATCAAGATGAGCAGAACTTCAACACCAGAGAAAAGGAACTTCTGGCACTTATTTTTGGCATTCATTACTTTTGGTATTACCTATATGGGCAACAGTTCATGGTAATTACTCAGAATGATATTCTACAATAGCTAGTAACTTTCAAATACCCCAGCAGACTTGTTACGTGGGCCTTAAAACTCAGTGAGTATGACTAGATATTCAAATACAAGCTGGGAAAATTGCATTGGACACAGAGGCCTTCAGTAGGAAAATTAAGATGTTGCATGTAGATGATGTGTTTATTGAGGCATTATAGGCACAAGACTTTGATGCTGAGTGTGAGAAATTGGCTATCTGAATGGACTTTGTTACAAAAGGTGATGTTTTATATAAGAAAATGCCTCTTGCAGAACAGATAATATTTCCAAAGACTATCTGCAAGCACATATTGGAACAATGCCACATTAGCACAGAGGCATGTCCTAATGGGAAAAATGGACATTACATGCTGTTGCTGGTCGTCACATCCAACGGGAGATGTACAGGATTACATTAAAAACTGTCTCCCTTGGGCTAAGAGAGTGCAAGAATGAAGACCAAAGATACCTCTACAAACCTTATCTGAGACATCAGGACCTTTTGAAATTGTAGCACTTGATACATTGAAAACAGTCCTGTTAACAACCCAAAATAACATACGTTTTATCTATCACTGACCATTTTCCTCACTATCTTATTATGATGCCAGTTGAGGACATGAGCGCTGATATGGTTGTGAAAGGATTTGTCACTATTTAGTACTACAGTTCACAAGTCCAGAGACCAATATCACAGGACAAACTTTATGCCCAATCTTATGGTATAGGTACGCCAACAACTTAAAATAAAGAACTGGAGAATTATGCCATTTCACACTATGAGTAATAGCAAACATTAAACTGTAGTCCAAATGTTGTAATACTATGTGAACAGCTTGAGCTCCAAACGGGATCATTCACTGTGATTTCATTGTACAATGCCAGGATGTACGAAACCGCATTTGATTTCCTTTAAGGCAATTTACTCACATCTGCTATCAATGGTTCTGTCATACATTTGCATTATTCCACTATGTTGAGACATTGTTGTTACCTAGTTTTAAGCATTTTTCAGTATGACAAAGTTATGTTAAAAGTTTACAAAACTCTGAAAATTCGTGCAACAAAAGAGCAGCTCTTAAGTCACTATCATAGAGAAGGCTGCTACATTGTTTTTGCAGGAATCTGCAGAAAAAAAGATCTCACTCTCTGACACAAACATATACTGTCTAATTGCTGCTGAATAAGTGCAACCCACTGTGATGCTACATGACCTGCCTCCAAGTACATATTTGTGACACAATTCACCATCTTTTGTAGACTGTTTGCCACTGGAATAAAGAAGTTCTGCAGTTACTGTTGTTTCCTTTTCTAGTTTTATGTATGTTTCCAGGGCACACATCACATATATATTAGCACCCATTTCTTTTTTTTTTTATCCATTTCCACTGCAGATATGTTTCTTCACGAGAAAGTTTGCCTCGAGTTTATAAATAATCTTGCCTATACAGCACATCATATACCTCATCTAATCCCTTTTGTAAACATGCATGCTTTTGTACGATCAATCACACAGATATGCTCTGAGTTTCGATCAGCCTGGTCAACAGTCCAGAATGTGGAGGGTTGGCTATGATGAAATTTTATGCAAAAGGAATCTGGCTCCCTAAGAGTATAGTTCTACTGCTGGAAACTACACTCTTATCTGAAGGAAGCTTTTAAGCCTGACCCCTGAAGAATGATATGGAAACTGTATGAGTTTATTTGACTTCCTATGCACTATTTGTCACATTAATTTCTGATATTACCTGCATTCTTCTCCATCCACAACTTTTGCTTTTGTCACCGTACTGTGAATTCAGAACATTTCTTGTACTTCTTTGAGGCTAAGATATGTCATAATGCATATATTTGCTTGTTCTTTGCTATCATTACAACAATGCAAGACTTTTTTTTAAGAAGAACACTGTCTGTGCTGGAAAATACAACACTGCCAATTGATTTTTCCAAAACACTGACTATTACCAAAAGTACCCTATTAGCTCTGGTCATTTCTTTTATTGTCCAACGATAAGGTTTTATTTTTCTTATGTCTGAAGTTACTCAGAGTTTCTTATTTTACATAATAATATTGAGTTCATTAATTTGTATCTCTATTTGATTTTTGTGTGTTACTTTGTTTGATCTAGCAAAATTCCTAACAATATTTTGTAAGTTTACGGAAGGTACTGGCAGTAGCACATATCAGGCATCGTAACTAATGACGCTTGGCATTTTAGACAACCAATCAGTATCCAGCACAGTAGCTTCAGTGCACTATGCACACTACTCATGGATCAGCTGGAAGTGAGTGACACAGAACATCACCTCTTCATTTAGTAATGACTACATTGTAACTTGCCTTGTGTTATACTCAGCCACTTCTGGAAATTAATCCATCATTGTTGGGAGTGTTATTTGAGCACACCTCCAACATTATATTCACACAGCATTTTACTGAAGTAATCACTGTAGTTGATTTGTCATGACTTTACGATAACTGTCCCAGCAGTTATATGGACTGGATCTGGCACTGATGAGACTTGGAAGCTCAAATACCTTTCACACAGTACAAGAAATAAACTAGATTGTGGGTTGACTGAAGGTGCAGCTATGTCGCCTACCAGAAATAGTTCCCCTTGTACGCACCAAGCAAGCCTGGTTTAATGCTAGAGATGTTGCCTTACAGTTCTTATTTGGCACCCATGATCATAAAGTGCCTCCTGGTGAAAATGGAAATTCAAACAAACATTTAAACATTTAACTTAGTTGAACACACACAATCTACTATCACACATAATACTATATGCTTGAAACATATTCAAGAAATTTTATTGCCTTATATGCAACAAATATGATTGGTCACACAATACATATGATTGGTCAACATCCACCTGCTATCTCAATACGCCACAATAACTCACGATATGGATGCTATTCAAAAGTAACACAGTAATGTGATTGTAGCTTTAATGATATTCCTAGTATTACACACCATATTCTACACCCTTAACTCCCTGCCCACCCAAGTGGGATATATTAGCGTACCCTTACAAATATTTCAACACACTTACGCCCCACTCTTCAAGTGACGTATCCCCTCAGTTCTAACTTTTTGCAACTGTATTATAAATTCATTACTGTGAAGCAGACCCATGATTACCACAAACTTATTATTCACTTGTGGATACCTATCTCTTGTCTAAACCGAGGAGGATATAAGTTTTCCACCTTGCCTATTCTCTGGAATATAATCACAAGTAGACAGCCTGGCAAACAAAGGACTACTTAATTATAACCAGTGATCAATAAGCACACACCGCTTTGTCTGCTGGAGAATTACAGAGTTACCAGATAGCTTAAACTATGTTTGTAACAATTAACTTTATACACTAACACCTCCCTTTGTCAAATTTCACTAATGTTGGTGGAAAGTAACATGTCTCTGTCTGAGTCGAATTTCAGTTACCTTTGTTCTACTGCATAAGAACCAGGTGGTCATATGTTGACCCATATCACATTATGATTTCAGTTGGTGTTCACTCCACATAGATACTGAGTTGTTGCTGTTGAGACCAATCTAATGATTGATATGATGCAGTTTTATACACCAGTCTATGCTGTGCAAGTCTCCTCTTCTCCAAATACATATTGCAATCTACATATATTATAACCTGATTACTTTATTCATCCCTTTGTCTCCCTCTACAGCTTTTATAGCTCCCCCCCCCCCCCCCCCCACCACACCACCCCTTCAATACTATATTGGCAGCTCCTTGATGCCTCAGAATTGTTCTATAGACCAACCCTTCTTTAAGCCAAATTGTGTCATTATCTTTTCTTCCCAGGATCCTTCTATAGCACCCCGTGTCAGAGAACTGCTTATCACTCATGTTTCACTTCCATATAAGGCTACATTCCAGACAAGAATCTTTCGCCTCTGAACAATAGCAGACTTTTATTCAGAGTGTCCCACTGTGATATTGCAATATCCTTTGACCTGGTATTGAGTTCTCCTCACAACTGAAAGAAACTCTGAAAGTTACTATCGAACAATTTCTGTTATTCCTATCAAAATTTAATTTCTTTCTCAGTACACATCCTGTATTATCAGTTCTTCAAGATATTAAAAACAAAGAATTGCTGCAGTCCTTGGATCAGTTGATCACACAAGAACAGCAACATGTCACACTACATATTACAGCATTTCACAAACACGGTATCTTAGTTAACATAATTTCAGTGACCTCCTGCCTGCCTGTTTGCTATTCTGATAATGAGCAAGACTTTATACTGGCTTACATACACAAGTGATTTAGTCTACTGCATATGGCATCTCCAACTGATCACAAGTGTTTTCCCCGTCCCAATGGATTGTACCAAGATGAAACACACAGTTAATGACAAATTTTATTTTAGATATGAATAATAATTTTGTAATCTCTTTTAATCTCACCTAGAACTGTTTTATTTAACCGAAACTGTTACTTTGTATTTGTCTTGCATGTTGCATACTTTTGTGACTGATTCAAGCAACAATCTTTTACTACTGTTAGTACTAATTTATTTGATGATGTTTTACTGCCATATTTTATTTTTCAATCTTTCTATTAAGTTTAACTTAATCTAATTACCTTACAGTTGTGATAACATAAATATGGATGGAAGAATCACACTTCAGGTGTTTATTCTAAATAAGTTATTATTTGTCTGTAAGGCACATTTAGAAGCATATTTTGCAGTTGTGTCACTCAATTCTTTGTTCAGTTAAAGTTATTTAATTTCATTTATCATTCTGGTTGAATTTTAGAAATATTTAACCAAGTAATTGAGTTGGTGCCTTCTGCACATTAATATATTTTCAGTTTTGTAACTTTTCTTTGCTCCATTATATACAGTTACTGCTGCATTGTGGGTTTATGCTTTCGCTACCAGCAACACACATTACATCCAATTTATGCAGGCAGCTGGCTTCCTAGAAGTTAACACTTGAGGAATGCCAAGTTAACACTTGATGAATGCCACGCTACTTATGGCCAACAGATGGAAACCTAAGTGCCTGCAAAGGTCGCTGGCCCCATGGACCTCTTTCTTATACCAGCCATGTGACAGGAAGCAAGACCAACTGTATCCTGGCATTGAGGGCTATACTAAGGCCAGTGCATGAGTCCTGAAAAGCCAGTCCAAACTGAGTGGGCTTTCTGGGCCAGGAACTGAATGTTGTTGCATTTCCACAATCAGGAGATCACTGCAAAGCTACCTCTACACCCTCTAACGCGGGCTTCCAGAAGAAGATGTGGCCCCAACATGGTGACTGACCAACAGACTTTTAATATTTCTGTGTTTGTCTTTAAAATTGACTTTGCTGGACTTAGAAAATTTAATGTTGTGAACTTTGACCAGTCCCATCAGGACTTCTGATTCAGCTCTTCTATTCAGAACTTTGATTTTCACCTATGACAGGCCTTCCGCTGAAGTACAATTCTGTGTTCAAACCAGAAAAATTATTTTGTTCATGACTGTTTTAAAATTGATTTCCAAGTTTTAAAACTGATTTCCAATAAGGAAAATTTTGTTTTATATCAAAGACGTTTGTTGGTCATTGTATACCTGGGCCTTCATTTTCTGACTGACTGTGGTAGATACTTGAATTACAACATTACTTAGAGGATGTAATCAGTAAGACTACCAAGTTCTAAATAAATTTTAGTTAAGATGCATCAATACTCCCTGCTTACAGTTAAAACAAAACCTTTATGTTTCAAAATTCTGTGATGAGCTTTAAATCTGCCTTATTATCAGGTTGGCAACCAAATGGTGCCATTCTGGTAGTTACTCAGTCACTGTAAGGACACAGGACATTATGTTTGCATGCTGCCTGATGAGGAAGCCTCTCAATGTCACACGACCCTTGTTATATTACAAATCACACTGGTTCCCTCACTTCCTCCAATGACACTTGAAGTTAATCATTCCTTCCCTTCATTAATATTAAAAACTGACTTGTAAATATGAACTGTCATGCAAATGTTCCAGTTCCTTGTACTCCTTGACACTTTCTCTGAAACCAGCTTTGGCTACCCCTGTAACACGGTCACCATTTTGTGTCACCAACTGTGTATACTGCTTGGTACTTAACAACAGTAGCCACATTTCATGATTTGAATTGTTACATAAAATTAAACTCTTGTTGCACTTAGATGTAAGGTCCCAATTAGGTTGCTGATTTCACCTGTGGTGAATTCTTTCAGTGGCAGGAGCCCCAGGTCCAGAATATGAGAAATTTTTGTTATTTAAATTTTACTGTTGCCTTATTGCTGATATAGCAACAATCAATGGGTTCACATTGAAAAAGGTCAAATCATTAACAGCAAAGTTGAGCTCTCTTCTATTCCAAGACAATGCCAGAGTGGACACTAACTGGCTAAATGTTCTTTACCTTTTAACTTCCCTGCTCCTCTGAAATGAACCTGGGGTTACTGGAGTTACATTCTCCGCCCAGCCAGCGGCAATCCACATCGCATAATCCACATAAGAAAATAGACTGACATACTTTCTTTTGTCTGAACATGAGTATGCAATTTACAAGCCCACACTGCTTTTGATTGCAATCTATAATAATGCCAACTGTGAAGATACCACTACATTATGACTACTGTTCTATTTTTTCTGCTTTCCTTTCTTTGTCTTTCCTTCATACATCATAGAGATTTATTACAGTGTAAGTCTTGTAACTTTGTTTCTATATACATCATGCAGTTGCTATTTGTGATATTTCAACAATTTAAGGAAAAGATACATCACTATTTGCTGTAAAAATGACACTTAAGTCACAGACAGGCACAATTACTCATACACACTGGTTTCACCCACACCCTTCATCACAAAAAGAAAGACCAACACACACACACACACACACACACACACACACACACACACACAAGTAAGCAAGTCTCATACATACATGACCCCCATCTCTGGCAGCTCGGATCAGAATGATTTTGTTTAATTGTGCCCGTCTGCAACTGAATGTTTCCATTATTTCATTTGTGAATTTGTTATATACCACATTTTCTGATGCATGATGCATGTTTGCACATTTATTAACATGTTATTTCAATTATTTTTTCCACAAACATGATAGTATTAAATTATGATTAATGAGAAACTGTAAAACATAGTACTCTTTGTAATGCTAAGCAAGATGAGTTGAGCGTCACGAATGTAGCAGAGGTCGATAGATGGAACATCAACAAGGGAATCTGTAGTGCGAGTAAGGCATGGGTCATTGTGTTGCACGAGTGTAGTAGTGCTGTGTTTGTGGCTGCTGTTATGAAACTGTCTCATCGGCGTTATGCATACCACAGACAAGGAAGCTAATAATTGAATGTGTAATGTTGCTTCTCATCATCAACTGGCATTCTGAACAACAATGTTGAAAATGCAATGCGTAAATCCCCAAGTTGTGCGACTACTATTTGCACACTGTTCAGTATGAACTGTTTGGTATATACCTCGGACAGCCAGTTTAAATCAGAAATACGTTAATGTACTTTCTCAACATGAACTGCCATTTCAAATTACTGTGCAAACAGTGTCCAATGTGAAATTAACTTTTGTTAATTAACTCTATGGTGCATGAATTTCACTGCAGTGGAAAACTTATAATGGTCTATTTTCTGGCGTTTTCAGTCAGTCATGAGGGTGCAAATGCATACAGGACACAACACCAGTAGGGAGTGCCCACTGCAGTGAACTGTGTGCATTTGCAGCCTCAGAACTGATTGAAAATGCTAAAGAAGCGCCACTGTAGTAGATGCCATGCGCCACAGCAGTTTTATTATTATTATTATTATTATTATTATTATTTTAAAGTACTTACATAAGAAGTCTTGGTCCCTTCTCCCCCAAATACTTTATCTTTCAACACTGCCATCACTCTTGCAATATTCAGGAGTACTATTATTGACAGTGATACCAGCAGTTTTGAGTCTTTGTTCTTCTTTCACTTCTACTGCATATACATGTAAATTTTCGGTGTTTAAGTAGTTAACAAACACTGTGAAGGCTATTTTATTGAAGTCTTTCAATGCCAGGCCAATCTATTCCTTGCCCATGTAATCGTCAGCTAACAGAATCACTTCCCAGCAGCACACATGTTGACACAAAATTTTCTTTTCATTGGCAAGATAAGACCGTGTAAAGGTCTATGATCAATTTTCACTGCACTATCTACAGGAATTTTGGCTGTTGTATCTACTATGTTTTTGTTCCCAATATCCTTATCATTAGTTACCCATGAGAAAGGTACTTACTTTTCTTTGCTCTGTATGTTCAGGAGAAAGTGTTAAATGTTCTGAATCTTCTTCCATGTTGGGTATATATCCGCTACTGATTATAGGACACACAGTGTATTTCATGCTACAGTGATTTCTCATTCCTTCCAAGTGCATTTTAGGTAGCATAAAGTTCTCAGAAATGCATGTATGTGTTAGGGACGTGGAAACTGATGACCTTGTCTGGAAGAATAACAGGTAGGCAAGTGTTTTTGCCTGCTTGGATCACAAGTACGTAAAATACTATCACCATGCTGTCCATTTAAGAGAATGCAGTTAAAATTTTAATTTCTTGTGTTCTGGCACTTCTAATCCAAAATGTGTTCTCCTGCTTGGAGCCAGGAAAAAGGAGTAGATTAGTGATTTAGTTGTCTGCCAACAAATTTGGTGGTGACAAAACCTCCAAATCATCGCTCAGCATTAGGACATGATGCCTTGTCGAGACTGGTGGCTCACGAGCCTCTGCATATATAATGAAACCATGTTTGTTTGTAAAGCACCAACTGCTAGCTTAATGTTCTCATTACAGACAGAGACTAACATCTTTAGACACATCTATTTTTCTGGTCCATATTTAATGCAACTCTAAGTCAGAAGTGAATAAATGTCTTACAAAACTGCAGGGCACACGACTGGCCCATTCCCTAGTTCCATTTGCTAAGGCACTTCAGGCTGTTAATTAGTTTCTGGCAAGTGACTTTCAACTCCTTGAGATGTTGCAGTCAAGTCAATTTATTATGAAAAAGCTGACCCAAAACTAGGATGCTAAAATTCAAACTGACATCTTTCATACACAATTTTGGCTAAGTATGAAAAAGGTGCCATCAAATAAACTATACACAAATTGTTTATTCTGATGAAAATTTAAAAACATTTTTCAACCCATTGTTTCAACCACTTAATTATCAGCTGATGTTTATGTGTTGTAAAGCTGAGATTGGTGGACAAACAGAAACTTGAGAAATCATCAGTGAACAAGAAGCATTTAACTGGAATCTTTACTGTGGATGTAATACTGAGTATACTTCCTTGCAATTCCGTATTCTCTTAAACAAAGCGGTCTTTTAGTACATCTCCAATTGTAACAAAAACAGTATCTGCCCAAGAAGAACAAGAAGGGAAGGTATCCCCAAATTCACCGTTCATGAAGTTGTTTGACAATATTGTGTCTTCAGTTGCTATAATAACCCTTCCTGATACAGAAAAATACCGTGACAGGATGTTTCTTTTGGAGGAAGGCTACTTCTACAGCCACCTCCAGCATAGTGGGACTGTCCATACTGGGAGTGGCTAGTATCTTTATGGATTGCAGTTAACAACTGATTCAAGAGTCTTCCTTGTGCATTATGTATGTCTTTTGATTGCAAGGTGTGGTATTGTAACATACTATACCGAAACTTCTCTAACTCAAGAGAGGTAGTGTGGACAAATTACAGAGCTGATTTCAGTTTCCCCATTGCAAATGGACAGTTGTACAACTCAGTATTGTTTAACATAGAATTCAGCTTACTCTTCTTCTCAGCAGCTTCAAGGCGCAGAACAGATATGGGATTCTGTATGGTCGAGGAAGTGTGTTCCGCAATGGCCTGGGCTATTTTTTCAGAAATGGAAACTAGGATGATGTCATTCAATACAAAAGTGAGTGGAAATTCTTTCTGTTCTTCCATAAACTTTACTCTGCTGATCCCTTTACCTTGTCATAGGATGTGCACAGGAACTCATACTGTAACTTCTTTATGCTCTCCTTATACTTCCTTGCTTTAGACCCTGTCGCCCAAAATTCTGCTCAATTTTCTGCAGATGGACTGCTGCTGAATCTTCACAGTACCAGCCGCCTGTTTCTCAACACAGATTGGAAATTGCTGTTCCATCACAGAACAGGTGGTCTCCGAACAGGAGAGGTAGATTTCAGAGTGAATGTATCCATGGCTTTGTGGATGACCTCTATCACGTGACCCACTAAACCTGGAAACTATCATGATGTTCTGCAACAGCCAGGTGGATGTACAGGGTTTTCTTATCCAAAATTAGCAATCATTTTTTGCAGCTGCCATTCTGATACTGCTCTCTCTTTGTTAGATGGATTAAAGTGAAACAGTCACTTGAATTTGCATAATTTAGCATTTCCCACAAAATTGCACCTGCAAGTGTAGGTGATCATTTTGAGGAGTATAAGGCAGACAACAACCTGATGCAGTACTGAAATGTTTCATTTTACTTGTACTCGGAGGACACAAGTCTAATAAAAGTAGATATCTAAAATTTGACCACAGGAGCAAATGTTGGGAGGAGTCACAAAGCACTTTGTGTGCATTGGTGTCTATGCTGATATAAAGTAGTTACTGAATGAGACTTATGATCTGAGAGGACTTGACTGTTGGCGTGCTGCAGTGCCTAAGCAGACAAAGCACAGCCGTATGACAAGTGGAACATGCACTGATACAACTAACACTTTGTTAGATGAGTGTTATGGGTGATGAGTGAGGGTTGGTACGAGTTATTGGCAAACAGTAACTTCATCCTCCACCTTTTATCACATCTGTATGAATTCTGAATGTTGGTGGAGTGTAGCTACTGTCTCTCTAGAGAGCTTTCCCTTTTTTGCTATGATGTGGTAGTGACTGCATCAAATTGGGAGAACTAGACGGTCCTGTTACTAAAGCCTCTATGTTCACACCTCCATTATCTATACTGAAGTGGTCAGTTTTCTGTTTAGTGACTTTCTACTTTTTAATCCTTTATTTACCTCTGGCAGCTGCCTTGCCCCTATGCAGTGGGGGATAGAGCTGTATTGGCCAAGAGATATCCACATCAACTTCTCTTCCCGCCATCAACGAGTGATGGCTCTCTCATCAGTTCCACAAATCAATTTAGAATTGAGTGCAGATGCAGTTTTACATGTACATTTCCATGTTCACATATTAGTGCCAGCATTAGACATTTCTATTTGTGTTGAGGCACTACTTCTCATAGCGCATTTTAAAAAGAAAGACTAAAATGATATGCCAAAGCTAAGAGAGAGAATTGCTTTAGATATCATCTTTACCTAAGCATATGGCACACACCTTGGTACTTAAATTTCTCAGAACTGATTCTATTGTGAACTTACAGCATCCCACCTCCACACTGGATGCTTACCAGTGCTTTTCAAACACCAAGGCAGTGACTGGAATTTCATCCATTAGAGGTCTGCAATCGAGGATTTTGTTTGCTCTTACTCACTGGAGTGCAGTGCTCTTGTATACTCTTGTTTGAGTATAAATGTTCAGAGTGGGCAGGTTGTGATTGAACACAGGGAGGAGTGGGCACAGGCTACTTGTCCTGGTGCATTTGCCTAGCTGATGAGGTGGTCATTACAGCAGCAGCTCTGTATCTGCAGGCTGATGTTACTTCTGGTATATTCCCACCAGCTAATGTAACTACACTCATCAATTTAGTTACGCTGAACATCTTTGTTCCTGCAAGGTAGCGTCTAATGCTGCATACAACAAAAATAATTTGAACACAGTTAAAAATCTCACAGACCACATCGGTTGCTCTGTAAGACCACCACATAAGAGCATCATCACATGCAACTGGTGGTCAGCATAAATTCAGTTTCAACTACCTTAAAACCTTTGCCAATATGCATACATTATTTTTTCATAGAGTTCTGTGTTCACAAATAATCCCTCATGTTGCGGGTAATCTTAGCTTTCAGCATACCTTTAGTTTTAATACCTGTTTTCTATCATTTTGTAACTAGCCAAAAATTATGTAGTAATGGCCTAAATTTGGGGTATAGCCAGTTTTGGACCATTTTGTCAACAGGACTAACATGTGCCATTTTCGTTCTAGGATGCCAAGTACAAAGCCAAAATATACACTGCAGGGAAAAGGAAGAAATGGGATGAAGAAATTATGACAAAGGTCATAAGTGCAGTCACAAATACAACTATACGGACACTGAAAGCTGCTAAAATATTTAATGTGTCACAATCGCTGTTACAGGCATTTAGCAAGGTCAAAGATTCTCCTTCAGAAATAATTTAACGGAAAATTGGCAGAAAACTTGTATTAAGTACTAAATTGGGGGAGAAAAAAAAACAGTCTCTTACCTAATCCATGTAGAAGGGAAATTTTATGGCTTCACATGTATTGACTTTCATCAAACAACTTACCAGTTAGGGACAAGGAATGGTCTACAACACCCGTTTAAGAAGGGAGAGGAAGGAATAGCTTGTGTGGATATATGTTAGCAATATCATGGAAATTAATTAATTCCTTTTATGATATAATGTGTGGGCTACTTTAAGACCACAGCAGATGATTCTCCAGTGTAATGGGGCATCACTGAGGAAAAAAATCTGTATATTTGGATTTTACTGAATAAGGGTGATTAAAATCACATGAGCTTACCATACTTGGACTACAATTGTCACTAGTAATTTGTTCTTTTCTTTTCTTTTTTTTTTTCCAAAGTTGACGCTATACTAAACTTGCGTGAACTCTGTTGGCTTGCAATCGCAGCACTGACACCTTAAAACGATATGGCACTGTTGTATGAGGGGCATTCAGTAAGTAATGCAACATTTTTTTGTTGGTTTTATTCACCTATTTACCAACAATCTCCGTTCAATGCAACAGCCTTACACTGCGTTACTGGGAAGGCCTGTATGCCCGCATGGTATCACTCTACTGGTCGACGTTGTAGCCAATGTCTTGCTGCATCAATAGCCTCCCATCACCCGAGTACTGGTTCCCTTGGAATACATCATTCATATGCCAAACAAATGGAAGTCGGAAGCCACAAGATTCGAGCTGAAGTGTGGATGATGACGAACAGTCAATGACTTTTGTGGGCTCCTCTTGGATGTGCAGGCTTGTGTGAGGCCTTGCATTGTCATAGAGAAGGAAAGTTTGTTCGTGTTTTGTGGTGAGAAACAAGCTGAAGTCATTTCTTCAATATCCCGAGGGCAGCACAATACAAGCGTATCAAGGTTTGAGTGACCTCATTGTGATGATGACAGACGCCTGACCCAATGACCCAACATGGTTTTGTTCACTGTCAGTTGTCTGTAGACATTCTGCAAGGGTCTCTGAATATTTGGTTTTCTGCCAAAAAGAACTCAATGACAGTTCTCTGCTTGGAACGCAGCTCTGTTCCAGATGCCATTTCGAAGGCTACCTATACCTCTGCCCCACTTCAAGGATCATTGCACCATGAGGGATGGCATCAAACAGAATAGCCCATTCAGAGTCCCAAAAGATTTTCTGGCTGAGTAAGCAGCTTTGAAATTTTTCTTTGGAGGAGAGATGGTGTGACACCACTCCATGGATTGCTGTTTTGCTTCTGGTTCAAACTGATGAACCCATTTTTTATTGCCTGTGACAATGTTTGACAAAAAATTGTGAAGCTCAGCCTTGTAACATGCAAATAATTCTGCACAGATGGTCCTCCATAACTCTTAACGGTCTTCTGTTAGGTGGCAATGAACCCAGCAGGCACACACCTTTCAGTATGCCATATGGTGGATAAGTGTGTCAGTACTATCAACAGATGTCCAGGTGAGCAACCTGGTGTCTGATTGTGATCTGTCGATCACCTCGAATGAGAGTGTCCACATGTTCCAACATAGGGGGAGTCAAAGCTGTGTGCAGCCGGCCAGTAATCAAGAGATAAGACAGGTTTGTGTAACCTTGTTGCAATGATGACAGAACCTTTGCCCAACGACCCAACGTGCTTTTGTTCACTGCCAGTTGTCTGTAGACATTCTGCAAGCACCTCTGAATATCTTGTTTCCCACAAAAAAGAGCTCAATGACAGCTCTCTGCTTGGAACACACCTCCATTACTGATGCCATTCTGAAGTCTACATATAACTCTGCCACCTATTGGAGCTTCATGAAGCTATAGGGGCTGAGAAAGGAATATTCTACAACGTCCCACAACAAATTCTGCATTTTTGAAACTGAAATTGGCTGGGAAAAATGTGTGTTGCATTACTTACTGAATGCCTATCAGATATACCTTCAAGTATTTTTACAATATGAAAATTGAAGAAATGGATATTCTCCCTTTCCCAGAGTGGACAGTCAGGCCATTCAAGTACAAAATGCTCAAACAAGCATGGCAGAAGCTGAATTCAGTTGATCTTTGGATGCAAAATGGCTTATTGATGTCTATCAGATTTTGACTTTCAGGAAATTATGTGCAATGAACAATTAGAGCAAGCATAAATGCTAGATTAAGTCCTCTGCTGTCTATGTTTCAAGGGCAGGTTGACATCGTCCACATGTTGCATTATCTTTACATCCCAAAGCAGTATGGCTAAACCAAAGGCTTTTAGAGAACCTTACAGGCTATGGGATAAAAGATCTTATTTTTCTCTGTATACTATGTTCATCCTATGAACAATCAGGAATCTGTTAAGTCCAGGGTTGTGCTTGCTTGGATAAGCCTGATACAACTGAGGTATGGTAGATATCCTTGAGGCTGTCCACTAAAATCTGTTTCATCTTGTAGCCACCCATCACATTTGTACGTAGCATACCTTGTGGTTAAAACACAGAAGGGTTAGGTGTATTTTCTCTTGTGTTTTGCCAGGTATTTGCAACTCCATTCCTCCACATTATATCCAACCTGCAAAACACCTTGTCTACAGCCTTGGCACTCACAGGTCCCACACCTGCAGTGAGGACGACGACTTCCATGTTAGGTGATAACTTTGTCAGAGTTCTTACACAAAATATTCTGTGCAGTTGGGTCAGAAACAGGTTTCTCCACTTCATCTCTTTGTGTGGCACAAAAAACCCATTTCCACTTTGGTAATGATGAATCCATGTACTTTAAGTTTGATTTTTCTGTGTATTGTATAAGCTACTTGAATATATACTAAATTGAGACAAAATTTCTTGAGGAAAATGCTGTGATGCTGATGTGGTAAGACTTGGTGCTGAAATCAGTATTCACTTTCTTATGGTTACAGAAACCAATGAAGTAATACACCAAGGACATCCTTCACAATAAAAATATTTACTAAAGTGTCTCATGCATATCTCAAACAGCCAGACATAATGAAATTTCATACAAAACTCTTGACGCTTGTGAAGTCACCTAGTACTTCATGCTACCTAAATCAGTAGATTTTCAAAAATGACTGAGTGAAAACAACTGACCTATCCTGTTCCCATGATGTTTTATCTCTAATACTCTGAAATCAAGATATGATATGTGGTGCAATGCAATGAATAATGAAATTAACACAAACAAAAATAATGGTACATACACTGAGTGTTTTGGGTGCCTGAGCTTTGGCTTTCTTCTTACGTCGAGGAGGGGCCACAGGAACTGGTACAGCAACACTGTCTGCTGTTTTCACATCAGATATCTTACCATTGCCCTTTGTACTAGCAATTACATCTGGTTCCTGCAATGGTAGTGATCCCTGGCGTTCTTCTCGAGGAAAATGCTGTGACGCTGATGTGGTAAGACTTGGTGCTGAACCTGCTTTCCCAGTTGCACCCATTCGGCGTTCAGTGTTTACTGATATATGAGTGTGGGAACCTTGAGACAACAAGGATGATGTTTCAGACATTGACTCTTCCCTTCCCAATGAAAATCCACTACTACTATGAACACCGGAGCCAGCACCTGACTGAAGACTTTCACGACCCACTCCTAGAAAAGAACAAAGATAAAGCAATGTAAGACACAGAATAGTTACCATTAAAATTTTCACAATGTTTTCCACATGACAGAAAAAGCTGAAAAAATTGACTAGTAATATACTGAATGAAAACTTGCATTAAGTTGCTTTCAGCACCATTTTACAAAAAACACAGGGCTCAACACAAAGCCAATTATTATAATCATAGAACTCTGACATTTACATTAGTAAAACATGAAAGAAAGAGAGAACAACACTATTGCTTCCACATCCACCTAAACTACCTACTAAAGAAATCTGCCCAACTCTGTTATGCATATTCTTTACACCAAATGCCGCCATCCAAGAAAGAAAATGGAGTTGGGGAAGTACAAGCAATCAAAGAGGGCGAGTTGTGGCAATACTTCAAGCATTAAAAAAATATGACAAACTATATATACAGATGGGTATACCAGAAAACTTGCCTTGGCTAGTGAGTGGCACTTACAATATATGACACCCATCCACAGGTGGCAAACAAAGTATCAATATGAAATGTAATGCCCTCACATGCAATTTTAAGTCTATGGAATCCCAGATATATGCTCAATTGGATTTAAATCAAGGGAGTGAATTGACCACTGGGCACGTGATGTCCTCATTCTGCAAGTACTGATCTCATCCCTATCCACTGCATGCAACAGACAAAAACACAGGGATTATTACGTTGGTCACTTTCCACAATATTTGCGAGACTGTGGAATGTCCTGCAGACACGCCAAATGAATAAACAATGGGAAACACAGCAAGATAAACTGGGAATCATTCGTGAATAGGACAACAACCCACTGTCGTTGGGCTCACTCACAATAGGCAAGGCACTATGATTGCCTACACAATAATTTAGTGCACAGAGGATGCACCTGGCAGATCCACAAGCATATAGAGAATCCTCTCAGAGCTTGTGATATACATTCTGATGGAAGATTTGTGACTAATAGGTTGTCACAAGATACTGGCCAGAGCAAGTGGAGTTTTGTTTGACTGTTTCTAGGCAATTAAGGCACAATAACAATCATTGTTCTGTGTTGTACATCTGGTTGACGTTGCCTATACTACCACTGAAAGTTTCTTCTCTACTGGAATGTACTGTACTTCACAGACATCATACAATATATAGGGTGTGGTTTTAAGCATCATTCTACCAGAGTGGGACATTGAAACTGAATGGGACAGGCCTGTCACTACTGAGGAGTTATCAAAGTGTGAGAAAGCCAAATTTTTTAGTTCAGTGGATTTAACATTTGGGTATGGGCAGGTGTCACTACAGAAGGGGCCAACCTTTTACAGCTTCTTTATTTGAAGATAATGCTTACCAGTTTAAAATATTGCCTTTTCGGCTGAACATCTCTGTACTGTTTTTATTCGCACTTCGGATAGGTCTGGAGGGGATAATTAGGTACAATGATTAATTGTATATAAAAATGATTTTTTATTATTTCCTAAGAGTTGGGAAGATCACTGTCAACAGTTAAACCAAACTTTAAGCAGACTGCAATAAAAAAGAATAACTACAAAACTATATCACATTTTGCAATAGAGGGATAAAAGTTTTTGAGGTCATATTGTTGGGATAAACAGGATACAAGCTATTAAGCCCCAGTGGCTGGAGGCAGTAGCCATGTGTGCATGAGCTGTGAATGTGTAAGTGTGTGTGTGTGTGTGTGTGTGTGTGTGTGTGTGTGTGTGTGTGTGTGTGTTCTATTTCGGAAGGACTTTTTTGTCTGAAAGCTTAAATGTTTTTTGTGTTTTCACTGTGCCTGTCTGTGACTCAGTGCTTATTCTACATGGTGCTCTATCCTTTTCATATTACTGTTATTTCATCCTGAACTTTCCTTTTCTATACTGCTTTCACTTTTCACTTTGCTTAGTGCTGGTAGTACTGAGCTCTTAATACTCATGTAAGTGCTTCTCTTTTCTCCAAAGGACTACTTAATTCCTGATAGGCAGTATTTATCTTTCCTACAGTCATGCATGCTTCTTCTGTCTTGCATGTCTCTGCTTGATATTCCTTCTTTGCCATTTCGCACTTTCTGACCATCTCATTTTCAGAAGTCTGTATTCCTTCCCTGTCACCTGCTTCATTTTGCTGCATTTTTATATTTATTTCTTTTTGTCAGTTAAATTCAACATCTGCTCAGTTATCCAAGGATTTAGAAAAGGATCTGTCTTTTTCATGTAGGTGTTTGTGTTGCATTCACTATTTCACCTTTCAAAGCTACCTATTCATCTTTTATTTCTTTCCCGGTTTCAGTCAACTGTTGCCTATTGGTCCCTTGGAAGCTATCAACAACTTCTAGTTCTTTTAATTTATCTAAGCCTAATCTCCTTAATTTCCTACCTTTCCCCAACTCCATAATCAGCAATTTATGTTCAGATTTCACATCTGCTCTAGGAAATGTTTTGTGGTTTAAAACATGGATTCAAAATTTCTGACTAACCATTATAAAATCCGTTTAGAATCATTTTGTGTCTCCAGGTATCTTCCAAGTGTACAACCTCCTCTCACAGTTTTTAAACAAAGTGTCAGCAATGATTAAATTATGCTATGCACAGAATTGTACGAGGCTGATTACCCTTTCGTTTCTTTGTCTCAGTCAGTTCTCTATTTTCCCTTATCTTTATTTTACTACACTTGAATTTCAGTCCTCCATCACAAATTTGTGACTCTATTAACTAACTGCAAGATTAATTTATCTCATCACATGATGTTTCAATCTTTTCATCAGCTGCAGAACCAGGAGCCAAACAAACTTGTGCTAAGGTGTGTGTGTGTGTGTGTGTGTGTGTGTGTTTTTTTTTTTTTACATATTTGGGCTATGATAATGAGTTCACTAGTTGTTCCTCCTACCCCCCATGAACCACGGACCTTGCCGTTGGTGGGGAGGCTTGCGTGCCTCAGCGATACAGATGCCCGTACCGCAGGTGCAACCACAATGGAGGGGTATCTGTTGAGAGGCCAGACAAACATGTGGTTCCTGAAGAGAGGCAGCAGCCTTTTCAGTAGTTTCAGGGGCAACAGTCTAGATGATTGACTGATCTGACCTTGTAACATAACCAAAACGGCCTTGCTGTGCTGGTACTGCGAACGGCTGAAAGCAAGGGGAAACTACAGCCGTAATTTTTCCCGAGGGCATACAGCTTTACTGTATGGTTAAATGATGATGGTGTCCTCTTGGGTAAAATATTCCGGAGGTAAAATAGTCCCCCCATTCGGATCTCCGGGCAGGGACTACTCAAGAGGATGTCGTCATCAGGAGAAAGAAATCTGGCGTTCTACGGATCGGAGTGCGGAATGTCAGATCCCTTAATCGGGCAGGTAGGTTAGAAAATTTAAAAAGGGAAATGGATAGGTTGAAGTTAGATATAGTGGGAAATGGTGAAGTTCGGTGGCAGGAGGAACAAGACTTTTGGTCAGGTGAATACAGGGTCATAAATGCAAAATCAAATAGGGGTAATGCAGGTGTAGGTTTAATAATGAATAAAAAATAGGAGTGCGCATAAGCTACTACCAACAGCATAGTGAACGCATTATTGTGGCCAAGATAGACACGAAGCCCATGCCTACCACAGTAGTACAAGTTTATATGCCATCTAGCTCCTCTACAGATGATGAAGAAATTGATGAAATGTATGATGAGATAAAAGAAATTATCAGGTAGTGAAGGGAGACGAAAATTTAATAGTCATGGGTGACTGGAATTCGAGAGTAGGAAAACGGAGAGAAGGAAACGTAGTAGGTGAATATGGATTGGGGGGAAGAAATGAAAGAGGAAGCCGCCTGGTAGAATTTTGCACAGAGCACAACTTAATCATAGCTAACACTTGGTTCAAGAATCATAAAAGAAGGTTGTATACATGGAAGAATCCTGGAGATACTAGAAGGTATCAGATAGATTAGGCTCTATATAACGGTAAGACAGAGATTTAGGAACCAGGTTTTAAATTGTAAGACATTTCCAGGGGCAGATGTGTACTCTGACCACAATCTATTGGTTATGAACTGTAGATTAAAACTGAAGAAACTGCAAAAAGGTGGGAATTTAAGGAGATGGGACCTGGATAAACTGACTAAACCAGAGGTTGTACAGAGTTTCAGGGAGAGCATAAGGGAACAATTGACAGGAATGGGGGAAAGAAATACAGTAGAAGAAGAATGGGTAGCTCCGAGGGATGAAGTAGTGAAGGAAGCAGAGGACCAAGTAGGTAAAAAGACGTGGGCTAGTAGAAATCCTTGGGTAACAAAAGAAATATTGAATTTAATTGATGAAAGGAGAAAATATAAAAACGCAGTAAATTAAGCAGGCAAAAGCGAATACAAACGTCTCAAAAATGAGATCGACAGGAAGTGCAAAATGGCTAAGCAGGAATGGCTAGAGGACAAATGTAAGGATGTAAAGGCTTATCTCACTAGGGGTAAGATAGATACTGCCTACAGGAAAATTAAAGAGATCTTTGGAGAAAAGAGAGCGACTTATATGAATATCAAGAGCTCAGATGGAAACCCAGTTCTAAGCAAAGAAGGGAAAGCAGAAAGGTGGAAGGAGTATATAGAGGCTCTATACAGGGGCGATGTTCTTGAGGACAATATTATGGAAATGGAAGAGGATGTAGATGAAGATGAAATGGGAGATATGATACTGCGTGAAGCGTTTGACAGAGTACTGGAAGACCTGATTTGAAACAAGGCCCCAGGAGTAGACAACATTCCATTGGAACTACTGACAGCCTTGGGAGAGCCAGTCCTGACAAAACTCTACGATCTGGTGAGCAAGATGTATGAGACAGGTGAAATACCCTCAGACTTCAAGAAGAATATAATAATTCCAATCCCAAAGAAAGCAGGTGCTGACAGATGTGAAAATTACCGAACAGTCAGTTTAATAAGTCACAGCTGCAAAATACTAACGCGTATTCTTTACAGACGAATGGAAAAACTGGTAGAAGCCGACCTCGCGAAGATCAGTTTGGATTCCGCAGAAATGTTGGAACACGTGAGGCAATACTGAGCCTACGACTTATCTTAGAAAATAGATTAAGGAAAGGCAAACCTACATTTCTAGCATTTGTAGACTTAGAGAAAGCTTTTGACAATGTTGACTGGAATACTCTCTTTCAAATTCTGAAGGTGGCAGGGGTAAAATACAGGGAGCGAAAGGCTATTTACGATTTGTACAGAAACCAGATGGCAGTTATAACAGTCGAGGGGCATGAAAGGGAAGCAGCAGTTGGGAAGGGAGTGAGACAGGGTTGTAGCCTGTCCCCGATGTTATTCAATCTGTATATTGAGCAAGCAGTGAAGGAAACAAAAGAAAAATTTGGAGTAGGTATTAAAGTCCATGGAGAAGAAATAAAAACTTTGAGGTTCGCCGATGACATTGTAATTCTGTCAGAGACAGCAAAGGACTTGGAAGAGCAGTTGAACGGAATGGACAGTGTCTTGAAAGGAGGGTATAAGATGAACATCAACAAAAGCAAAACGAGGATAATGGAATGTAGTCGAGTTAAGTCGGGTGATGCTGAGGGTATTAGATTAGGAAATGAGACACTAAAAGTAGTAAAGGAGTTTTGCTATTTGGGGAGCAAAATAACTGATGATGGTCGAAGTAGAGAGGATATAAAATATAGACTGGCAATGGCAAGGAAAGCGTTTCTGAAGAAGAGAAATTTGTTAATATCTAGTATAGATTTAAGTGTCAGGAAGTCGTTTCTGAAAGTGAAACATGGACGATAAATAGTTTAGACAAGAAGAGAATAGAAGCTTTTGAAATGTGGTGCTACAGAAGAATGCTGAAGATTAGATGGGTAGATAGCATAACTAATGAGGAGGTATTGAATAGAATTGGGGAGAAGAGGAGTTTTTGGCTCAACTTGACAAGAAGAAGGGACCGGTTGGTAGGACATGTTCTGAGGCATCAAGGGATCACAAATTTAGCATTGGAGGGCAGCGTGGAGGGTAAAAATCGTAGATGGAGACCAAGAGATGAATACACTAAACAGATTCAGAAGGATGTAGGTTGCAGTAGGTACTGGGAGATGAAGAAGCTTGCACATGATAGAGTAGCATGGAGAGCTGCATCAAACCAGTCTCAGGACTGAAGACAACAACAACAAAGTTGTTCCTAGAAGCTTACCCACAGTCTTATTTTCTTATTATTATACGTACTCTTACACTGCCCCTTCGTGATTTTATTTTTGTTGCTCTGTACTTACCTAACCAAAATTCTTGTTCTTCCTAAATTTAACCTATCCACTTCCATTTTTAAATTCTCTAACCAATCTAATGGATTAAGGATTCTAACATTCCATGCTCAGACTTGTAGAATACTTGTTTTGAATTTTTCTGAAGGCAACATCATCTTGAGTAGTCCCCCCTGGAGATCCAAATGGGGAACCATTTTTACCTCTGAAATATTTTGCCAAGTGGGTGTCATTTGTAGTTTACCATTACAGCTATTTGCAATGCCAACATAACAAGGCCGTATTGGATTGGACAATATTATTAGGCCAGATAAGTTATACGTTGTGCTGTGCTTACAATCACTGGAATGACTACTGCCATCTTCAGGGACTGCACGTCAGCTTGGCCTCCAATGTGGTTGGTCCTACAGAATGGCTTCCTGTATTCATTAACGCACGTAATTTATTTATTTGTTTTTTTTTTTGGGGGGGGGGGGGGGGGGGAGGGGGGTTGCATATTACAAGCAGTTACTGAGGTTATAGCTATGGCTTGCGACCAACAAGAGTACAGCCTAAAATGACTGTCATTGATGTTTCAGCGAGTTAAGTAATGAAGGGCTGCCACTGAACATGTATTTGTCATGTGCCACATACTTGTAGTGCCTGTTTCACTGGTAAAATGCAGAACCTTATTAAATGTGGCAGGCTACATACTGACAATGCTGTAGGTCCCACCCACCACCCTACTTCTGCCAGTTTAACTGTTAATCACAAAGTTACTTTATGCAAGTTATATCAGCAGCTCTTTGCCGACTTTGAGTCAAACCATGGTTGAAGTTTGGTGAGAGGGAAGAGCACCTGTTTGACAAGTACATCTGTTGATACATAGTTTCTTGCGGTGCTGGAATATTACATTCCCAAGAGCTAGTGCTAAACTGCCCCAGAATCAATACCAATTCTACATACTATTATATTTTATCAAAATATTCAAAGTGTTCATGGTATGAAGAAATAAACATGTAATTCAATGTTAACTTAATTTGTACACACACGTTTCTGCAGTAAATGAAGGCAACTGGATGGAATACCAATGTATTCTTTCTTTCTGTCCATGGTTATCCATTGTGATATGTGTCATATCACTGAGCAACACTTGGCATTCAGTGACTTCTTCCTCTTTCCTCAAATGAAGACACCATTGCATGGCAGGCATTTCCAGAATGATGACGAGATGATTTTTGAGATGCAACATTTCCTGAGCAGCCAAAATGTGCAAACTTGTACAATGAAGGTCTGCACCAAATCTTCCATCACAGAGGAAAATGTGTCATATTAAGAGTGACTATGTAGAACAAAACTAACACCATCACACAATTTCATGGTCACAGCTTGATTTTCTGAGGTGATAATTAAAACTTAATCATTATCCCTCATATTTAAATTGTTTATATCCCACAATTACAGTATTTTTAACAGTAAACATGTCGTTCATTTATCAGACATGCTTATGAAGATGTTAAACATACTAGTACATTCAATATGAGTGAACAGGTGTAATACATCAGGAATTTGCTAAAATAATATAAATACAGCATCAATGACAGCTGGTCTCTGACAAAACATACATTGTCTTCAAAGGAGATTCTCAAAGCAACCTCCCTATATCTCTAAAAATTTAGAGACACTCTGGCTTGTGCTTCTCTGAAATCCTCGTAATACACTGCAATGCAGCGTGAGACACTGCATTGATGATCAACAGCTGCATTCAATTAAGAATGAACATAAAAAACTGATTATGGTTCTGCAACAGCTGTAGAATATTTCAGGCAACGACAAGAGAAAAACAGTGCCTCCTGCTGTGCTGGAATCACAGCTTTATAGTATGAGCACAATGGAGAGAAAGCACCAGTACAAATGGAGGTTTGGGCCACTCCTGGAAGTGTGCCTAGGTAGCCAAAGTTGTTAAAAAAGAAAAGGTGACCACTTGCTCCAAGTGGCAAATACAGGTTTAAGTCTCAGTCTAGCACAAATTTTCTTTGGTTCTTAAATATTCCACAGCCTATGTGGAACTGTAATCATAATTTGTGAGTCCCTTCTTAACTTCATAACACAGTTACATCTTTCCATATTGTTGTTGAACACTCAAAAAACTATCTGCAGAAGGTGGTCTTCAGGATGCTAGTGGTACGTTAACAAATAATGATAGGTACACAGCCCTTCACCATGCAACATAACCTTGCTATGTTATTTGTACCTTGTTGTGGTTCTTGGCATATAGTTTGAAGAATGGCTTTTTCTTTAGCTGGAGTACAGTTGTTTTCGTTGATGGAGAAAGGAGTGAATCTATTTCTAACGTGAATCTCCAGATGAAGAAACAAATTTCTGTCCACATGATTTTGACCGAGATACTTAGCAGCATATTTGCAAGCAGCAACTCTAGCCCTGTTATCACATGCACTGAAGGACATAAACATATAAAAATGCCTGGTTTTTGTGTATTCCATACAACTGATCACACTGTTTTACGAGACATACAAGGAGAAAGTATAACTGTATGGTGGGGATTATTGTCTGTGGATTACTGTGCTTTTGCAACTAATTACTATATATTGAGCAGTGCACGCAAACATTTTGTGTCAGTGTGTGATGTCATTCGTAATATGCATCAACCCTCTTACAATTCATTTTTGATAGTGTTTAAATTGAGCTTTAAGTTCCAGTACATTCCTTCATAAAGTCAACATTTCACAGATTTTTCAGAATGCTTTAGGGGTAACAGAAAAATGCACAAATAATAGTTTGCAAAACACATTGCACAGCAAATTAAGTTCTCAGTCATGATCACAACAGCTTGTCAGTAACTTGTAGAAAAAAGGCTTTTGCCTGCATTATGCAACCCAACATTGCCACTTCTGAAACTCTCAACATTTCAAATGAGCTATTTCCCTAGATGAGATTTTTCTATGTTTCCATTGATGTAATTATTACTGTTAAATTATTACTAATAATTGTGTATGGAAAATATATTAAAATGTCTGCATTTATCAGATTGAGTGCTGAAAGGTAAAATTAGTCATTAGACGATTTTCATGATAAAAACTGTAGCAAGACTTTGGTAATTCCATGTGAAGTGGGTCGCTAGCCCTACTGCTAATGTTGTGTCTTAACAAAATGAAATGGTCAAGACTGTATTGAGTATAATAGTTGATCCTAACTCATGAAACCAATGGCAGCACGGTATATTGGAAACTGGATTCAAATGTAGTTGGTAGTACTGCAAAACAATACACTTGCGACAATGTGACTGTGTGATTTGCCTGGTTGAAGGGAAGCACTAGGATTCTTAATGCAATCTCTCAACAGATTTTACAGATCAACATTCAGATCTTTCTGGGCATTAAGCATGAACTCTTCTCAGAAATCATAGTTTTTTATTACATTAAATACATTCTGATTCTTTAAATGCTTAGCCAAACTCCTGGGAGTGTTTTTAAGCAAAATGATGGGATAAACCTCTCTCTTTTAGCTAAGGTAAAATATGCTATACCCAAGCACACCTGCTAAATGTATGGTGCAGGAGGTACCTGAGTTGCCTGCTAGTGGCTATTTTGCATGAAGAGCTGACTCCAACACACCTCATAGCAGCAGCTTATTTCAGCACAGAGATACAGGCAGTTCAGTCAAGATCCCTGTTCCCTACAATGCACTGTATTCCACTTCCACACCAAACTGTAGTTCTTGAGTTGTGCCAGGCCTTGTGGTTACTGTGAATTGATGGCCCTTACATGCCCACAGAATCGGATATTCAGATTCACTTAACACATACTGAGCTATAAATGACTGGGCTCCTTAAGGTGCTCATTATTTAATTCCTCGAAGTGTGCATGCGTAACTTAGGAATGCTTTGGATGTTATGAATATTTCCCCCTCACAATGTGAGCTATACATTAAAGCAGGTTGTGGGCAGCAGGGTGACCATGGGCATCAGTTGGTAGGG
The DNA here is from genome assembly GCF_021461385.2 of Schistocerca piceifrons. NCBI lineage: Eukaryota > Metazoa > Arthropoda > Insecta > Orthoptera > Acrididae > Schistocerca > Schistocerca piceifrons. The sequence goes on from NC_060138.1 coordinate 777,422,221, forward strand.
GTAATCAAACATATTATGTGCAGGTAGTCAAGGCAGCTGACCCGTAACCTATGTGATCATACTGTTCTGGACGAGCATCTAGAGACTGGTGGCAAAGTGGTTCATTTACATACAGAAAGTGTGCAAATGGGTTGCCTGGTGGGTACTCGATATTATCTCTGCTTAGGCGTAGCTTTGGAACAGCCTTTATTAGAGGCAGTATTGTACATAATCTTCTGTACATTGCTCATTTTTTCTATTAACTCTGTCCAGCTTTTTATATTTGGGTTTGCCAAGTGGCACTGCCTTCCAAGTAGTGCAGAATTACAAAATGGATGAGAAGTCTTCTGACAATATTTTAGCAGCTGTTCACACATTTATTGAGCAGTTTTTTAAGGACTCTACTGCAACCATCTCTGACAGTGATATAGAATTCTGCAACTATCAGAAATCAACTCTCACTCATGGTTCTCATTCCAAGTGGCACTTGGAATCAATGCGAGTCCACTGTAAGCAGCATTATCAGCATACGCCAAACCCCGCACCACAAGTCATGTCATGTCGCAGGACCACACAATTACCAGACATGTTTAAGGGCTCTGCCAAGCCCAAAGCAGTCACTCCTACTGGGACTGCACCTGTGGAACATCTGGTCCATTAGCCTGCTATAACACAACAACAATTTCTTATATTCCTAGACTTCCACATACTTTGTTTCAGCCAGCTGTGTTCTCATAATGTCAAGTCAACCCTGCATGTGCTTGGTTCAACTGTGTGTACACTTTGCATGTGCATACATTCAATAAATTGTGTTCATAAGTGCAACTAAGATAGTGATGATCACTATTATTGACTAATCAGGTAAAATGGAGCTGGAATTTATGAAACAGTGGTTACTACAACAGCAGGAGCAATGACAGCTTGATCAATAACTACTGGAACAGTATCTACAGCAACTTACAGTATTGTCTTTCAAAAACTAGAAACCTGTGGCAGTTTTGCCATTTCCATCATTTATCAACAGCATTGACGACTGGGAAAAACATTCATGTCATCTCAACCATCACTTCACTGCTTACAAGGTAGCTGATTCACATCTAAAAAGATCATTTTCTTTCCTTTCATAGTTATCACAGTGTGTTTGCTTGCTCTGTAAATTGTCTACCACGCAGAATCATGATAGTTTGTCTTTTGCTGAATTTTGTAAAATGCTTTTGTATCACTATGGTTGCCAATCCCGAGAAGTGTGGAATAGATTAGAATTTTACTGATGTGCAAACAGCAGTCTACATCCTGTAACGACCAGGTCACTGATCTTCAGGATCAGTGTCACTGTCATAAACTTTTGCGTGCCAATGGAACATGGCAAAACTCGTATGCAGACTCCATGATGGGGGATTTACTCATCAGATGTTTGCCACATAAGGAAATGGGCACTGAAGCTTCATGGAATTCTGATTCTTCTTTGGATGTGGTGCTTAGAATGGCTTAGACTTTCGAATTCACACAGGAAACAGAAAGCCAATGGGAGGCTCAATCCACACATAGTGTCTGCAGTCACCAAAAGGGCAATAGTAAACGCACCTCATAACCTTACAGGGAAAAATGAGGCACAGTAAGACTGTTTTGGTTAACATCTTAGTCCCCCAAAACTTCCCTTCCCTAAGCACGACAGGAAGCTGGTCAGAGTAGTGCAACTTCACGCACATCCAAATACTCTTTCCCTAGTCTTAGTTCCACTTCAGAGAACTTATCTAGCAATCAACCCAAATAAAAAAATTATTAGTCGTCACTTGCCTTCTTGCCCAAATTGTTTCAGACAACATTCTGTCTCCTGCTGCCCACACTGGTTGGCTACCTATTTTACTTGTGGCACTGATAGTCACATTAATAGGAGGGTGCTTAAGTTGTCCACTACTTGGTGGAATAGAAAGAGAGGTGAGCCCAAGACTGAACCTCCTCCTCTTGCAAAACCAATCATGTAAACAGACTGAAGCAGTGCACAACATAAAAGCTTTAATAAATCTGGAAGCAGATAAATATGCAAAACTATTATTAATGTTACAAATGCGTGGCACTGCTATCACTTTTGAAGTATATACTAGTGTTTCATCATCTATTACAAATAATAATATCTATTTTGTGCTAGCTTCCCCAACTCTAAAATTGTTTCACACAAAAGTAACTACTTATGATGGCAGTGAACTACACATGAAAAGAATCTTTACAAATGAAATTCGTTATTAAAACCTGCTTTCTTTGTCGTTAATTTCAGTAATGCAGAAAACATATTTGGTTTAGATGCATTCAAACAGTTTGGTTTCTCAATTACGCAACATGTTTGCCTGGTGTCCTCTGAGATTCTATTCTCAGGCATAGAAGATTTAACTGCCATGTATTCAGACCTAATCACTCCAGGGTTAGGCAAAGCCAATGACATGAAAGAGAAAACTCATTTACAATGGGGGGCTTTACCTCACTTAGTGCGTGTGCATACAATCCCACACATCCCACTGGAAGCTGCTAAAGTGAATTAGACAAACTAGTGGAGCTATACCTGTCTCACTCAGCCAATAGCCAATAGGCTTCTCTCCTAGTCATTATAAAGAAAACATGGTTCTCTCTGACTGCATGGTGACTTTAATGCCATAAATGCCCAGGTAGTCATAGATACTTGCCCGTTTCTACATCTGGAGGCCCTGTTTCCAAAAGTGAAAAATAGTGAATGCTGCACTAATCTCAATCTATCTGATGCATACTTGCAGTTACCTTTATAACTGGAATCTCAGGAACTTTTAAGTGCTAAATATTCCTTTTCGCCTCTGCTAGTATAACTGCTGTCTTGCGGCATTTCAAGTGCTCTGGCAGTTTTCCAGTGATATTCTGAACAGTTAATACAGGACATTCCTTCAGGCTGCAATTATCTTGATGACATCATTGTGACAGGCGGACCACAGTGTTCATCTTAGAAACTTGCTGTCACTGTTCGCTAAACTAAACACTGCATGCTAAAAACATTAACTCTGGAAGTGCAAACTCTAACAACAACCTTGGTGTCATAGTCAGCAAAAGAGGTATTCATCCTACCACACAGCACATCCATGCCATACAGAACATACCCTAACCCCAGTGCCTTAAGTGACTTCCATCTTTTATGGGAAAAAATCAGCTCCTACAGCTATTTTATTACCAATATTGCCAAAATTTCACATCCACTAAACATACTGTAGAAAAAAGGAGGCAACATTCAAGTAGTCTCCAGACTGAGATGCAGCTTTTTGTTCTCCAAAATGAGCCCTACAGTCAGCACTGTGCCTCATCCTGTTTCCACCAGGTAAGTCACTACTAATCGTCATGGACCCTCACAGTATAGGGTAGCTGCAGTGCTGTTCCACAAAGAAGATGGTGATTCCAAATACTCCTCTATGCTCATTTGAAAGATACTCAACAATGCACAATGAAATTACCACCAAAACGAAGGAGAGGCTTTGGCTACAGTTTATATGACCAAGGTATTCCACACCTACCTATACAGTGTGAAGTTTCATCTGCTAACACACTACAAACTGTTTGGTCCTCATAACACCATCACATACTGGACAGCACAAAGACGGCAGTGGTAGATATCATTCTCATCGGTTTGTAAGTCGGCAAGTCACCTTGGTAATGTCAATGCCCCATCCCAACTCCCATTAGGTCCAGATCCTGATTTCAACACCCAGAAAACCATTATTTTTCAACTGGATTCCAAGGCTTTTTTGTTACTGACAGATTTCCTTTTAATACAGCAGTGGTCACAACTCAGACTAGAGTGGATCCAATCTCTGCAAGATTGCAAATGAATTCAGAAAGGGTCGTCTCTCTTTCTGCAACACCAGATTGTTTCCTCAAAAAGGTCTTTGCCTAAAAAAAAAAAGTATCCACATGCACACTTGTCATTGGAACACCTTCTGTACGAAACAGCTGACACAACATCATGTATATTTACCAGCCATAGAAAGGGCATCAAGGTCATGATAAGTTCTTGGACTGAGTGTGCTCAATGGCAAACTGCACCACCTGATGTACTTTCCCCCTAGTCACCACTGGGCCCTCAGGAGCATCTCCACCTTGACTTTGCAAGCCCTTTTTTGAATAAGACATGGGTCGCAGTGGTGGATGCATAGTCTAAATTCCCATACATCAGATCCATGTGATCAATGACAACGGAGACCATGTTCAAGGTCCTTTTGCAAATTAATGTCACAGACGAAGGCTATTGTCTTGCATAACTGAACCCATTGGCACCCATCCAATTTTCAAAATTCTACGAGCACCTTCCCATGGCATCATTCTAGCCCCCATTGCAAGAGAAGAAGGAACACATGATGTGTACTTTCTAAGAGCAAACAAGGGCAGTAACAAAATCCACACCATCAAAAGAGGTCCTTACATTGCTTTTAGCCACTTAGAGAGGTCTGGATTTGCAAAGGCGTTTCACGGCAGGCAGTCTCATATTCTCCTCACTCTGCTATAACCACTGGACCACCACCAAGCTCAGACTACAGCCCGCTACCAGTCCAGGCAGGCTCCCCAGTGTGAGTGCAATCATTCGGGTACCAACCATCCTCATACATCTGGCTATCTTGTACTCTTTGGATGGTGGCTGGAAACCACCATCCAAGGAGTACAAGATAGCCAGATGTATGAGGACACTGCCAACAGACACTACTGAAGGTGGCACCAGAACCAGTTACATTAGACATCATCTACTGCAGTCCCAACCACACTATACAACTGCATCTGCAACAGCTACGCCCCACCCCCCCACCTCCCAGCCTCCATCACCAGTGGCAGACCTCTCACTATCAGTGCAACATGGACATGCCTCTAGCAGCCCAGAACCAGCAGTGGCTGACCAGCCCCCACCTCCCCCACAAGCGACTTGGACCTCATCTTATCTGACACTGTCCTGGCTCCAAGGGAGTTGCCCAAAATCATCGAAGTTGAGATGCAGACCTCCCACACCCTGTAGTAGCACCCCCATGCCTGAGGCAGAGCTGACATAAACCAGGTCAATTCTGGCCTTACATACTGAGGGAGGGGGGGGGGGGGGGTGGTGCTGTGCTGTAAACAGTTCCCGAAACTGAGACGGAATTATCACAGCTGTCAGAGATCGACCATCACTCATGGATCTCACCCCAGGTGGCACCGCAATCAACACCAGTTGACCACAAGCAGAGCTATCAGCACACACCACTGGGCCCCACATCATGTCACATGATGGGAGCCTGTGATCGCTGGCTGTGTTTCAGGGAGCTCCCCAGCCCAGAGTACACCTCCCATCAAAACATCAGCCTCTTGTACCACAACAACACTTTACTACATTCCTAGACTTCCATGGAGATTGTTTCAATTGGTTAGATTACCAAAATGTCAAGTCAATCCTCACTGGTTTAACCATGTGTATATAGAAGCTGTTGGGGAAGTAAGGATGACTATTGAAGTGCTACAGAACATACAAAATTTATTGAAAATTTACTTCTGTTTTTTTGCCAAACACATTAGGTAACGTCTCCCATTTATGTATGAAAAATTATGTCCTTCATGTGACCAACCATGGCCATGCCCTAACAAGCAATGCGTTCATTGAATTTTCAATGACACATTCACAAACATCTGGTGGGATGCCGTTAATAACCCTTTTAATTTCATCCTTCAATTGATGTAATGTTTGTGGTCTGTTCACATACACTTTTGATTTCACAAATTCCCACAGAAAAATGTCAGAAGGCATAAGATTGCATTATCTGGCACGCCATTTCTGGTTTCCACAAAAAGAGTGAATTTTGTGAAGAAACTTTTCATTCAGCAGAGCAATCGTTTCATGGGATGTGTAACATTTGCACATCTTGCTGAAAACAAAAATTGTGATGGAAAAATCAACCATAAAACATGTTACGGTAACGGTCGCTGTTCACAGTGATGGCAGCTCCCTTATCACATTCCATGAAATACAGGCCGATCACTCCTGCCCAGAACCCACACCACCCAGTCATGTATTGTGGATGCATCTCATCTTCCACAGTCACTCGTGGATTTTCATTACCCCAAATTCTGCAGTGCACATGCATTTCCTGATCTTTGGACAGAATTTAATGCCGTGAACTTTGTGATAAATACAATTGTTGGGCTCATCGGCGAACCAACTTTCTTGGGCTTATGCTCACATTGTCAAGCAGTTCGAACAGAACACAATCATCCTGTTTTGTTAATACTTGAAACAGAACCCATGGTCTCAAACTTCCAGATCAACTTGCAAAGTGATGATTCGGTTGGAGAAGCATTATATCCGAGTATCACACACAATTCACAAATGGTTGCCGTGGGACTTTCACAGTTTTTGTAATAACTTTTTATCACTTGGATACATTGCACAGTTATCAACTGCTCCATGACAAAAATAAACATCAAACAACAATGATCCCCACACATAAGCTACCAGGCTACTAATGGGAAGGATCACAGATAAACAAGAAAAAAATTAAGGCTGCCAACCATCATATGACAAAATGGCACAAAATTCAAATTTGTCCTTGCTTTCCAGACGCACTTTATTTGTATGTGTGGTGCATTCAATAAACTATGTTTGTAAGTGCAGCCTACAACAGAATCCATATTCTCCAGTAGGTCATTACTGACAAGGAGAGAACGCCTACTCGCCATGGCCAAATTTGGCCTAATTCATGGTACATGTAGGGTGTGGTGAGACATGACAGTGCCACAAGTGGGACTGTGTATGTCTACTTCTTTCTATATGTAGAAAGAGTCTTGAGAAATTCCTGTTCCCAGCAATATACTGCGGAGAAGAAGAGAAAGGGAGTTTGCAGCAGCAGGCTAACCAGCTAGGAAAGTCAGCTGACCATCTCAAGTAAGTCGTACCATTAAAGAAGTTGAAGTTTGCACACATACTTCACCCCTTCAAGTCGTCCAGAATGTTAGACCGGGGTGATATTCATCAAAGAAACAGCGGAAGCAATAATTCTGACCACATCTTGCGCATGTTATAAATGCCGCCTTTTTGCAGTGACGTGGTTTTCTTAATGTCTCCATAGAAAAACAAACTTTATTGACATTCTGAAAACGGCTTCTTTCATCGCACAGTCCAGCAGCAAACCACGTGTAATGCAGCATGTCGCTGAATACATGCGAGGATAACTGGTGATGTATAATGGATGCAAGCTTCTCAGGAAGAGATTTCTTCTTCTTTCTCAATGAAGTAAGTGCAGTTTTGATATTTCTTATCACTTTTTTACCTGACGATAAAAATATACATTGCAGGATTGCACTAGTGGCATACATTTGGGGGGAATTACTTTGATACTGCACGTTGGCAATCTGTCTGTATCTTGGAACAGTTCATCGTATATTTGCCAAGGAGCACAAAAATTATTGTCGCTGGATGGAGTCGAACATGTGACCCTTTCAATATGAATCCTTTCTCTTATTGCTGAGCCAAACATCGCTTCCTAAACATATTTTCACATGGACAATTCATAAGGTGCACATGGTGACAGATCTGTATCAAAATTCCTTTTATTTCCTAAACGCTTGGTTATCTGGAGTTTCCACTTGGGGCACTTTGTTGTCTCACCATGCCCTACATGTACCATAAATTTGGACGAATTTGGCAATGATGAGTAGGCGCCCTCTCCTTGTCAGTAACCAAAATGGTTACAACACATTTCCTGAACAAGTTCTCTTGCAGTTACAAGAATGTTGCTTCAACATGGCATGAACAAATTTTTCATGTAATTTCAGAGACTTCCCTGACGTACAACTTGGCCAATGATTTAACCCTAATCCATAGTCAGTGAAATGATTAAATATGGTGCTGATTGCTCCTTAAATCAGTTCTCTGGAAAGCTCAATCGTCTGGGATATGAAGGATCATGAGTCTGTCCTGTTGAGCCAGCATCAACACTCTGAAGAGCTAGCTTGGTGTCTCAGTAAGTGTCAGACTGCAAATAAAAAGATCCAGGGTGCTGCCCTCAATCAGTCCTATGACTTTTTTTTTTTTGTTACTTTTTCACCTCTGGAAATAATTTATTAATAGAAACTGTGCCAACTTATGCCATGGTTCGAAGACCACATTGAGCTGTAGATCCCACTATAAGAGGCTGGAAAAGTTACTTCAAAGGTCAGAAAAAGTCAAGGGCATACCACCACCATAGAATTATGCCTCATAAAACACTGGAGCATTCAAAATAAATTTTGTCTTGAGAGCCTTGTGTACATAAAATAGTTCTGTACACTAACAGAACAGATAATGAATATTGTCACATTGTAACCAGAAACAAAACCAAATCTGAAACCACTAAAGCACAACACTTTAGCACTGAAACACATATATTATGAACACGACATACAGCTTGAAGAGAACCGATGGTAAGAGAATGCAGCTATTGACACAAATATCAAATATTCCAGAATATACAAACATCACAAACACAGGCATTTAAAGAACCTTCCAGAAATGATACATACTAAATGACAAATAAATGCAGGTGGTGACCTGCAGCATGCCAATCAGCAATGACAACTGGTATGCCACACTGTGTGCAGCACAGCCAGTGGCACTGCCCCCTCTCCTCTACAAACAGCAACCTGCTGATCCAAAGTATCTAGATGTTGCCAGTGGTCCCCTGTAAGACAGCACTGATGGATCCTTGCATTCTGGACATGTTGTCACATCCTCTTCGTTATGGTGCGCATCAAAGGCACCTCATTTCATCAAAGCTTCGCAATCACTCAGCAGTTCTTCAATTGCCTTAAATGAGAAGCCTCCATCATTTATCTTCACTTCAGGATTGTAGTAGGGCTCCATATGAAGGATATGGATGATGTGTCTGTTATTTTGTCTCCTTGATAAAGGATTATAATCCCGGAATTCTTGAGCGATGTCCGACAATTGAAAAAGGATATAATTTGGTTCAAAGTAGTTATGTGGTAATTTTTCTGATAGTCTCACTTTCGGCACAGGTTTAAAAATCCATATCAAACCTCCAGGGCTGTATCTCACAGGCTGGTTCTTGGCATTATAGCACACTTGGCATTTCTGGGCATCCAGGATATGTGACCAGTCTTCTTGTTTCTTTGGTCCAGGATACGATGTGTTTCATGTAATCATCCTGAATATCATCCATCTGAAACAGGAACAATGTATCCACTGTCTTTCTGGCCTCGCGACTGTGGACTGGAAAGAACAATGTGAAGCTTATACTGTTTTGCTTTTCTGTGTTGTATGTGAATGTTATTCTCTCTGTCTGACACCAAAATGCATTGAGAGCATATCTGCGAATGCCTTATTACAGTGTTCTGCGAAAACTTTTCATCTGTGGGTGGTAGGCAGTTGCCATCCTGGGGTGATGTCACAACACAAAATCATCATTAGCTGGTCTTAACACTTTGCCATCTGCATGTCTCATACAAATGTATTCGCTTGGCGCCGGCAGCACTAGTTCAGATTACTTGGCTTGTCACCGGCCGTTCTTGACATTATCGGGAGATTATAAATTGTTAAGTTTTACTAATCTCATCTCGTCGTTAATTCTCATTAAGTTCACAGCCCTGTTCCCCTACCTTCATAAAATTTCGAAGATATACATACGTAAATAAATACAAAATTTGTTTGTTTCATATATTTGTTTGTTTGCATTGTCTTTGGTACTTAGCACTTCTCTTTCATATGATATGCAGCAAACAGTCTCCAAGATGTAACGCAACTCCACAAGACTTGCACATTAAGCTTGTTGTTGAACATACATGGAAGTTTCTTCGCTTTCGTTTAGTCATTTCAGAAATAAGTATTAGCTGGTGATGCTTTATGTGACCAAACAGTCTGTCAACCAGATCATGATGAGACGTACTTGATGTAGTGACAACCCCCAAGTTTTGCTCAGAAGCAGGTACATGGTCTTTTATCCACGAATCAGACACTTTCAATAAAAATCGTGAAATTGGAGACTCTTGTGCTCTGTATTGAAATACTGCCATGTACGGAACACATTAAATAATGAGCAATTAAAGAGGTACATGCAAACCTTTTTTGTCCATTTTATAGTTTTTCTGTATATGGGGTAATAATTCATATACTGGTCTACACGATCCACTCCTTTCATGTATTTGTTGTAGTCTAATACACTTTCAGGTTTTTTTTTTTTTTTAAAATCGTGTAATTGGTTTTTCTATATTTTCTTTGAGTATCAGTTAAAGTGGCATTATGTATTGTAGAGATCATTCATATAGTTTTAGTTTTTGAAGCTCTCCATACCTGCGCGAGTACTTCACCTTTCAGTTGATGACAAGCTTCAAACACATTGACTTCTCTGCGCTTTAATTTTTCCAGAAATACTATATTTTGCCGTATCGTTCCACAAACTCGAATTTTCTTTTCAAGTAACTTCCCTGTAAGTTCTATATGTTATAATAATTATCTATGTAGAAGTGATGCCACTTTCCTAAGAAGGTGTCAATAGTTCCATCACTGTCTTTGCTAAGGACTGTCCAGCACCGCTATATATCCTGAAGGAAGAAATGTATCCCATACTGGAATAATCACACAGCACCCGAATGAGTATGCCATATTTTGTAATTTTCGACAGATTGTAAACTTTAAAATTTAACCATCCCGCCACAGTATCATTCCTTCATCAATTGAGATGTTTTGGCTTGGATTAAAGGTTTCTTTAAACTTTCTGGAAAAATAATCAATTACGAATGGCACATTGAAAAGCCGGTTGACATTATTTGGTTTATTGTTGTCAGAAAAATGTAAAAATGATAATATTTGTCTGAATTGCTTGCGGGATATCGTTTTGCGAAATATTTGCGTGTCTATCAATGGATTCGTTGATCAATAATCATCAATCCTTGCTTTATTTACAATTTCCATAAGGATAGCATGCCCAAACCATTTTCTAAGTTCAGGTCCTGTAATGTGGGCAAATTTGACATTTTTTAATCCAGTTTCCTTCTATTGCAATTTTGACTGTAGTACTTGTTGGTTTCATTGCTAATATATTCAAATAGATCGTTCCCAATATCCAATTCTATGGTATCCTCAACACACTGCGTATCCTTGGTAAATATATTTGGACCAGGAGATCCTTCAAATTTATTATTGGCCCTTGGTAAATCAAAGTCTGACCACTTTGCACTGTCGTCGTCTTCTGATTCATCCGAATCAGTTGGCAACCTTGCCGAATTCTCCTTGGACATATTTCATTATTTCCGATGATTCTGCTTCACTTTCATTTTTTTTTTTTTTTATTCAATGTCTTCTTCCCACTCAGCCATGTCATCCGAAATGTCAGACAAGACATCCGCGCATTCATCATAAATAATCGTATTGTCTCTTTCGTCTGCTGTGATGAAAGGGCACATACTTATTGACAGGTGTAACTTATTGTTACCTAAACGAAATACCAGCAGAATGCAAAAGATCCTGAAGTGCTGTCGTCGGCCACTGAGCGATACTATGCACACAACACCACTGTGTGTGTCGCCGGCCATTGACAGCTATTTCGCGCACGAAACCACTGTGGTGTCGCCAGACGGCATAGTGTTAAATGAAAAACTTATCCATGATCACAGATCATTATGCAGGGAGCCTCAAAATGATGTCTTCTACAAGGAGCCTTGTAAAATCTAGAGCTTTCACAGTTGGCACAGTTTTGATGACAGCGTAGCAGGTGAGATAGTCAATCAAGTGGAGCTGCACGTGAAATTGTTGCTCTGGAGGTAACAGTGGCAAGCAATTTCCTACACTGGCTTTCCTTCCTTGAATGTCATAGTGTCCACAGTTTTCACAAATCCTACGCAATTTAATGATGAAGTGTCATGGAATAACTGCAGGATAGCTGACAGATGAGATGGGATGACGAAAAACCATTTCTGCCCATCAGATCATAATTCCTCTCGTAAAATGTTCTGTTTATTAACTGAAATTTCTTCAAGGCTTCTATAGTATTCAACAATGGTGTCTCTTCCCTCAGTTCAGCAGCAAAGTCATTTAATGCAGCGATGACAGATTCTGTTCATGCTGTTGTGTTCAGCCACAGGATTCCCTAAAAGACAGCTAGCATCCTTGTGTTTACGTTAATTTTTGTATACCATACTGTGACATACTCCTGAAGCCTCAGCAACCATCTTGCCAATCGACCTGACAGGTCCTTCAAGCTAGTCAGCCAGCATAGAGAATGATGGTCCAGCACAACAGTGAGTGATTTGTCAAATAAATATGGCCAGAACTTGATGACCCAAACAATTGCAAGGCACTCTATCTCGTTTCTAATGTAGTTCCTCTATGACTTTGAGAGTACTCTGGAAACAAAGTATCACCTTTCCATCAGCTTCCTATATCTGCACTAGAACTGCACCTATACCATTACAATGCAAGTCAATGTGAAGTTCTGTCTAGGCATTTTCATCATGAAATCTCAGGACTGGAGATGATATTGCCCCCTCCTTAATGTTCAGGTAAGATCATACCAAGAACATGTTGGTGTTTACCTGCAGCTGTTATTGCAAGGACCATACCTTGATGCAGGAGTCCTTTATAAATTACCAGTAATATGAGAAATTCCACATCACGAATGTGCTGATGAGTCAGAAAATCTGACAACTTTTATTGTGTTGTGGGGTCGGTGAGTCGAACCTGAGACTCCAGATGGCCAAGCTGAAGCTGGGACACACCGCGCTGTATTTTTTCAGGAGGCTGAGCAAGTTCAAGAGTGTCAAGGGGCAGTGCAGAGTGATACAGTGGTATCCGGTGACATTTCTTTATTCAGCTAATTTACAGTACTCGATAGTGAAGCGTAGTGTGGGTGTGTCGCGAGTCCAGCTGCCCGCCGATGCGTTTTGACTTGCAGCGTGCTGCTGCCCGCTATTCTGGAGACTGCTACAGTCCCTGGTCCTCAGTGCCCTCCACCCCGTTTGGCCTGTTCTGTCCAACCATGGGACGAAGGTGGATATATTGGTCACCCGTGGCCTTCGGGCCGCCAGTGCTTCCAGGACAGGACCAAACTCGAACCCACACCCTCCTGGACGCTGTGCTGCTACTTGTTGCTGCTAGTGGTGCTTGCCAGATGACAACACCCGCCGCCGTCTCTGGCACTGTCGCAGCGCTACTGTGCCTCTCGCAGCGTATGCCTTGCCCGGACCCCGGTACGCCAGGTGAAAAGCAAATGTGGGCCATAGACTCGAGTGGAACCAAGCTCCTCCTGGACCCACTGTAGATCGCTGTCACTGCCCTCTTTCAGGCGGACTGTGCAATCTCCAATTTCCAGGCTACCGTTCGATACCATACCAATGTTGTGTCCTCAGAGGTGGAATATAGCCCGAACAAGTACAGAGAAATGAAGTACAAGTTTATGCAGAATACTTATAACATTGCTGCCACACTGGCCCATATAAGTGCAGACCAGCACAGGTCCGTCCCACTCCACTGACCTGGCACACTCCGTCAAGCTAAAATTGCCCGTCTATTTATATTGCTTTCTCCCTCACTTCTGACGTAGTGTCAGAGAGAAACAGAAACTATGGCAGGGATTCCCACAAGTCAGCCATTTACAAATTGCCACGCTTGGCTCTGACATAACGCTCCACCTCATACATCGCAATAACTTAAAGCAATGCTGCAGTTTCCTGCCTCTTTGTTGCTCCACTCGAAACAAATTGTGTGAGCAATACCGCTGTCACAGCTCCACGTCCACGAGTGCCATGTTTACCTTGCCTGGCCTGGTCCGCCAGCAGCCCCAGATTTCTTTGCCCAACCGTGCCTTCATTGAATTTTGATAAAATTTCCCTTTCCCTCGACTAGGACTGACACTAGTGCAGCACACCTCCTCCTTTCAACAAGATTCATCCTGAATCAAGATAAAACAGACGTGGCCTGTGGTTGCGCAAACATACATTGTTCACAAAACTTACATTCTACAGACCATAACTGATGAGAACATCAAAACATTAACTCTACACCTATACACTGTTTACACTGGTTACCCATGCCGAAGGCAACTGATGTGTTGGCACCTCCTCCACTGGTGTATGTTTCCACATTCTCCACAAAGCTATACTCAAGAAAAATAGAAAAACAGCACACCCTGTGGCTGAAATGCTCACTGTCATTATCCTGTTGCTCCGATGCTGTTGTAACATCTGAACGTGTTCCAATATTTTATTAACCTTGATAGATCCTCCTCGTGAATTAATAAAGGAATGCAATGTTCCCAAAAACTCTGAGTTTAACATGGAGTTCAAATATGTCAGATTCTGCAATGGTAATATCTCCAGAACCCCTTCTGGATAAAACAACGTTCCCTGTGACAAAGTTAAAGCTGTTTCACCCGTACGTGATGCTGGATGATGGAAATCCTCCCCCACAGTCTCACAAACCGTACCGTTGATAATTATTCCACTCCCCCGCAGTTGCAACCAGCTTATTTTATCCATTCTCTGATTGGTATAACAAGTGACCATCACCCATATCAGCGTAAATACCGAATATAACCAATGCCTCCCTGCCTTCTGGAAGTAGGAGTGTGTCGATAACACCTCTTTCTCACAATCTGAGCCATTCGTAGTTCCCAGGAACAATCCAACTTCGCATGTACTACTATCCAAAAAAAACTGGTCGTTTAGGGCAAATCATCACTCGTCCCTGCGAAGAAAAGGAACGAAATATGCCTGTACCACCCCTTTCCACTACAAGTTACTATAACGTTGTATGACATCCTCAAAAATTCCCAATAGTTCACTCTGACCCTATCGATTTCTCTGAATCTCCCCCATACAATGACAAAAAAACTTGGATAATCAACAAGAAAAAAGCAACAATTATTGGACCCACCAAAATGCGAGAAAAAGGGAGAAAAGGCCACACACACAAAAACAAAATGCAAATTATCCCCTGATACAAAAACACAAAATGTAAACACGCCATATAATATTACACATACAATAATTTACTCCATCCGTGACCATAACGCATATGGAATGTTGTGTGTCCGCTGTTTTCCTTCCCCCGAGACCACCTCCTTCCATTTGCTTTGCCTAGCCTCTGCAATTGGGTCACTTCCTTGTAATTGAGGTAATCTGTCCACCATTCCTTTAAAAGGCTTTACTCTACACATTACACACATACAATAATTTACTCCATCCGTGACCATAACGCTTATGGAATGTTGTGTGTCCGCTGTTTTCCTTCCCCCGAGACCACCTCCTTCCATTTGCTTTGCCTAGCCTCTGCAATTGGGTCACTTCCTTGTAATTGAGGTAATCTGTCCACCATTCCTTTAAAAGGCTTTACTCTACACATTACACACATACAATAATTTACTCCATCCGTGACCATAACGCATACGGAATGTTGTGTGTCCGCTGTTTTCCTTCCCCCGAGACCACCTCCTTCCATTTGCTTTGCCTAGCCTCTGCAATTGGGTCACTTCCTTGTAATTGAGGTAATCTGTCCACCATTCCTTTAAAAGGCTTTACTCTACTCACGTGGATAAGGGATGTTTTTGTTGGCAGCTTCACTTTAACATTCACAGGTAAAGTCATGTCCATGACCTGGTATGGTACGTGCTACTTCGTCAAGAATTTTTTCGTTTTTCCCTTAGGTGTATATGGATTTGTGATTAATACCCATTGACCTACCCTGTACTGTGGTAAAGGTCCCAACCACTTATTCGGATCTTCCTGCCTCTCAAACACTTTTGCATTAGCCTTCTGTTCCCTCTTCCAGACTTCCCATACTGTTCGTGCAGATTCCCTCACTGCGTCTCCTTTAGCTCCCTATTTCGGACATAGTACATCAAATGGCGATGGCGTCTTTCTTCCATAGACCACCTTGAACACTGACATTCCAACCCTCGAATGTATTTGTGTTATAACTTGATACCATGTATGGAAGATAAACATCCCAGTTATCATGGTTTCCATTCACATAACAACTTAGCATTTTCGAAATTGTCCTATGTACTCACTCCATTCTCCCATTCGCCTGTGGATGAAATGGACTGGTCTGTAATTTTTTAATTCTCAATAAACGACATAATTTTGACATTAATTCGGACATGAAGTTCGTTCCCTGATCTGTAATTATGGTATCAGGCACCCCAAACTTCAATAAGCAGGTACTGACTAAAGCTTGTGCTACCGTACTTGCGTGGTGGCCTGGTATCGTGACCATGGATAGAAACCATGAAAAGTGATCAATTACTGTTAAAACATAATGATTCCCTGCTGGTGTTTTGTTGTATGGGCCACAAATATCTAGCCTGATAAACTCTAATGGTTTTGAAGCCTCTGGTAACCGTCGCAATAGAATTCTTGTGTGCATCACATCCACTCGCTGCACACACGGAGCACCACAATTTGCTACGTATTGTTTCACATCCCTTCTCCAAGTGCGCGACCAAAATCGTACTGCTACTCGTCTTCCCATTGCTCGACGACCACCATGCCCCGAGAGCATATGATCATGGGCATCCTTTAAGACTTCCTCTCTCAAACACTTTGGTACCACTACCCGTGGTCTGCACCTGGTAACTCTACACAACAAATTTCCCTCCACACTGAAATGTGGTTGAGTTCTAAAACTCTGGCACTCCTCATCCTCTGCTTTTGCCCTCTGCCATTCCACAACACTCTTACCCATTATTTCTAATGTGTCTAATTTGCGACTTAATGCATCTGCAGTCTCGTATTTCTTCCCTGGCTTATGAATTACTACAAAGTCACATTCACTTAATTTTAGAGCACACCGTGTTAATCGACTAGAAGGATCCTTGAGTCCCAGTAACCATCTCAACGCTGCATGATCCGTCACAACCTTAAACTTCCTACCATAAAGGTAACAACGAAAATACTTTACTCCATATATTACAGCCATACTCCATATATTACAGCCAACATCTCCTTTTCAGTTGTGGAATAATTCCGCTCTGCCCTATTTAACTGTCCAGAAGCATACGCCACTGGATGCTTCTGTCCATTCACCATTTGCCTCAAAACACATCCTACTGCACCATTTGAAGTGTCGCATGATAATATGAAGTTTTCTTCAAAATTCGGAAATACCAACAACAGACCAGAAACTAATCTCATCTTTAATTAATTGAAAGCTTCCTGACATTCCTCTGTCCACTGAAATTTAACCCCTTTCTTTAAAAGCTTTGTTAATGTCTCAGCTATTTTAGCAAAATCTTTTACAAATTTACAATCATATGAAAATAACCCAATATATGATTGTAATTGCTTCGTTGTATGTGGTGTCAGAAAATTCTGAACGGCCTCTGTTAACCGAGGATTGGTTTGAACCCCTTATTTACTGATTACATGACCTAAATATTTGACCTGCATCTGTGCAAAATTACATTTTTCTAAATTTAATGTCAACCTTGCCAACCGCAATCTTCAAAAGACTTCTCTTAAACATGATACGTATTCTGGTGCATCCTTCGAAAATACTGTAATGTCATCTAGGTAAATCATACATGTCTTTGGTTCCAGTCCCCTTAAAATCCCATCTAATAATCTCTGAAAAGTTGCTGGTGCATTCTTCAACCCATATATACTGATAAGTGTCCCCCAGGAACAGTAAAAGCTGTCTTTGCCCTATTCTCTGGCGCTACTTCAAACTGATTGTACCCATTCCGTAAATCCATTGTCGTAAAATACTCATATTGTCCCAGATTTCCAATGTGTGTGCGATATTCAGAATCGGATATGCGTCCGAAATGGTTTTCGCATTCAGAAACCTATAATCACAAGAAAACCTGTATTTCCTTGTAGCATCCACTGACTTCTTACGTACGAGAACTACAATGCTTCAATATGGACCATCACTATGCTCTATGATTCCATCCTGTAGTAGTAGTTGTATAAACTACTCTAGTAGCAGTTGCATATGACATGATATCCTATATGGTTTCCTAAACACTGGTGTATTATCCTTCTTTGGTATGTGATGGTTCGTAATCGGTGTTGCTGGTAACCTACCCTCCATTCCGAATAAATCGCTAAATGTCAATAATAATTCCTCCAACGCGATCCTGTCGTCTCCCTGCAAATGCTGTAATTTTCCCCTTAATTGCGCTGCATCGACATTTTGCTTATGGCTTGCCTCTAAATCCTTCCTATCGAGGTCATCTTCATCAAAAACCCCCAACATGGCAAATAACAATCCTTTCAACAAGCTAAAATCCGCTCTGCTGAAGTTATCTATACTCACAGGAACTCTATAATCTCCTTCCACTTAACTTGCGTGAGCTAAACTCCTCTGCACAAAACAGTGCGCATTATCAAACTCCTCATTACTCGAGAGTGGCTCCACCATGTACAAAGTATCCTTTGGTAAGACGGTATTTATTGAAACCCAAACTATCTTCCTTGTACCCACCGGTATGTATCCTGCTGATCGATCTTTAATGAATCTGTTCGCAGTTTAGCTGGCGTCACCTTCATGTTAAGTGCGCCTTGTGACATTTACCCATTTGCAAACGTTTCCCCTATGTGAAACACAGTTCCACCAAGTTCCACTGTTTGTTGCCAAAGATCTATCTTCGCACTGTCGTCTTTCAAGGAAGTCCAGTCCGAGAATCACCGAATACCCCTCACCCACACATGGTAACACCTCTACCTGCTTACTAAACTTAGTTCCTGCGATCATGAATTGAAATACCATCGTACCCAATGACTCCACTTTTTTATGTCCCACCCCACGCAACCTATAATGTGGTGGCTCAAGCCTTCTCCTGCTAACTAGGTCCAGACTAATAACAGACACGTGTGCCCCCGTGTCAACCAGAAACATTTGTTCCCTTTAATTCACCAAGCCTAATAACCAGCATTCTGTCTGTGCACCTACAAGTGCCTTACCTAATTTCACTGGGACTGCTCTCCTATGGCTGAAGCAATCGCATTCTCATTTAATGGCTGCTGCCGCCGAAGTTCCCCTCTATTTTTACTCATGCAGTTCACTTTCCGGTGACCCATTTTCACCTTATGAGTAACACCGCAACTGATGCTGACATTGCCTCCTAATGTGCCCTACCTGGTCACAACTAAAACACTTAATTTACACTGCCAGGACTCTATACTCCACCCTTTGCTTCGACGAATAATCTACCCCCTCTAAGTATGGTGGCAATCCTTAGAGCCACCGCAGAATCACTGGGCTCCTCCATTCTCACCCAACATGACATCTCCAGCGGTGCTCCTCGCAAAAACACATGTAACGCCCTGTTCTCGGCCTCTTGTAACATCACTTTATTAGTCTCCCCATTCTGTGACAGTTCGAATGTTTGTGCATTCAGTTTTTGGATCCTGTCTGAGAAAACCTCCACAGTCTCATTTCTCCTCATAACTAACGCACTAAATCTTTCACGAAAAAACATGGTACTATTCTGTTTTTGGTACCTCTGGCGTAACCCAGCCTCAAGCTCTGAAAACGTCCCACATTGTTCAACGTTTCATGGTACAATATGTACGACTTGGCCTCCCCTATTAAGCATAACTTCGCCACTCTCAACATTATAACATCCAACCACCCATTGGCCTCAGCCATTGTGATAATGTCATTAAGGAATACCGACAAATCCTCCGTTGCTTTACCTGAAAAGGGGTTAATCAATGCCGCAATTGCCAGGTCAATCGGTATATGACACTCCATGACTTGTAATTTACTTTCACCCGATGTCCCTTCCCCTACTCGCAATGCCTCAAATCTCCCTGCTAATTCTTCATATTTTTCTTTGCCACTTATCCTCGTCTCTGACAATACCCGAATTTGCTCTGTTAGAGTGGCTACAGCTTCTGCTGTAGTCACTGCCACAGCCTCCGCTGCTTACCGTGTTTCCAACATCCTTGCTTATAGCTCCACTGTTGCCATCAATTTCACTCTGCTACTCCTTAAACTTAGTTCTTGTGGCGAATCATCGCCCATCTACATTCGAAACAATTGCGCACCAAATGACCAAATCTCTTACAAATAAAACAATTCTTTGGCACCCACTTTGTACATGGTAACCCGTGGCCTGACAGGTTACAGAAATTACATTGCTTAGGCGCTATGTTGTCATGTCCCCCATTTCCCCTGAATCCAGATAAATCTACAGGCCCCTCTGGCCTTACAAAAGACACCTGTAAAAAGTCCATCCTAATTAACAAAAGAATGACACACAAACCACAAATCAAACATCACTCACCCATCCACATCCTGCTCATGTGCAGGTGAACAGTCCTGCTTTCCTCCCTATACTGGTATGGACGAACACCTTCCGAATGACAAGACGTAACAAGAAGTGCATGACCACCCATCACGAATGCAACCAAACACCCCAACTACCCCTCTACACACCACAATGCTACTTGCTCGACGTAAGATGTGGGAGTGGAAATCTGGTACTAGCGTTGTAACCAGCACCACTTCCGACACCACTGTTGCGGGGTTGTGGGGTCGAACCCGAGACTCCAGATGGCCGAGCTGAAGCCGGAACCCACCGCGCCATATTTTGTCAAGAGGCCAAGCAAGTTCAAGAGCGTCAAGGGGCAGTGCAGAGTGATACAGCGGTATTCAGTAACATTTCTTTATTCAGCTATTTTACAGTACTCGATGGTGAAGCATAGTATTGGCGTGCCGCCTACACGTTGTGCCCCGAGTCCAGCTGGCTCAGCAGACTCCTGGTATGTCGACGCCGCTGCAGCCATCATCAAGGCCACTCTGCTCGAAGCTGGTCGCACTCTCCCCGGTTGCCGCCCGCCAATGCATTGAGACTTGCACCGCGCTGCTGCCCGCGATTCTGGAGACTGCTGAAGTCTCTGGTCCTCGCCGCCATCTGGCCCGTCTGGCCTGCTCTGTTCGACCATAGGACGAAGGTGGATGTGCTGGCCACCGGCGACCTTTGGGCCGCCACTGCTTCCATGACAGGACCAGACTTGAACCCACACCCTCCTGGACACTGTGCTGCAACTTGCTGCTAGTGGTGCTTGCCAAATGGCAACACCTGCCGCCGTCTCTGGTGCTGTCGCAGCGCTGCTGCGCCTCCCACAGCATACGCCTCGTCTAGACCCCGGTACGCCAGGTGAAAAGCAAATGTGGGCCATAGACTCAAATTGAACCAAGCCCCTCCTGGACCCGCTGTAGATCGCTGTCACTGCCCTCTTTCAGGCAGACCGTGCAATCTCCAATTTCCAGGCTACCGTTCCGTCCCATCCCGGTGTTGTGTCCTCAGAGGTGGAATATAGCCCGAACAAGTACAGAGAAATGAAGTACAAGTTTATGCAGAATACTTATAACATTGCTGCCACACTGGCGCATATAAGTGCAGACCAGCACAGGTCCGTCCCACTCGACTGACCTGGCACACTCCGTCAAGCTAAAATTGCCCGTCTATTTATATTGGTTTCTCCCTCACTTCTGATGTAGTGCCAGAGAGAAACAGAAACTATGGCAGGGATTCCCACAAGTCAGCCATTTACAAATTGCCACTCTTGGCTCTGACATAGCGTCCCACCTCATACATCGCAATAACTTAAAGCAATGCTGCAGTTTCCTGCCTCTTTTTTGTTCCACTTGAAACAAATTGTACGTGCAATACCGCTGTTGCAGCTCCGCGTCCACGAGTGCCACGTTTATCTTGCCTGGCCTGGTCTGCCAGCAGCCCCAGATTTCTTTGCCCAACCGTGCCTTCATTGAATTATGATAAAATTTCCCTTTCCCTCAACTAGGAATGACACTAGCACAGCAATTTTCTCTGGATCAGCACAAGCTCCTTCACCATTCACTAGGCTCCATAAGATTTTTTATTTCTTGGATGGCAATGAGGAAATTTTTTGGACACGGGAGGAGATATGCAATCTGAACACAGTTCATCACTGCTTTCATGTGGCTTAGATGTTGTTCTAGTTATCTTTGAAAAAATGACAGATCGTCCATACAGCAAAGACATGTCACTCATTTAAGCTGTCAAAGCAGTTTGTCCATCATACACTAAGGTGGCTGGAATGTTACAGTGTCGAAACAGTGAAACTTTACACTCGCAGAGGCTGCCAGGAATTATGAAGGCCATCTCTTCCCAGTCAACCTCATCATCAACCTTGATTTGACAGTAGCCTGTGTGCATGTCCAATGTTGAGAAACACTCTGCTTCTCTAAGACAGTCTAGGATGTCAACAATGCACAACAGTGGGCAAACATTTTTCTTCATTATTTTGTTCAGTCATCTGTAGACAATGCAGAAATGCCATGTGCCATCCTTTTCCTTTACAAGGACCACAGGAGAGGGCCAAGGACATACTGAAGATTCAATGATGTCATCTCGCACCATCTCTCCACCTTCTTTCGGTTTATATGCCACTCAGATGGTGACACCCTGTACAAATGCTGGATAAATAGTGTATGATTAGCAGTGTTGGTACAGTATTTTACCCTTTTTTACCATTTCCCACTTAGCCTGTCACTTCTCCATTCCGGATTTAATGGCATCTGCAAATTGGCACAGACCAGCTAACAGCTGCCAACGTTGTTCTTCAGTCAGGCCACATCCTATTGGCAGTTCGATAGTAGCTTCCTTTCCCGCGTTGCCTGTGGTGGTAGTGGAGCACAATTCTTTGTTGATGGCATTAATCTGCCTATCTTGGATTGGTTCGGCCAAACCTATGCACACACCTTTGATGATAAGCTGTGCTTTCTCATGACAATTAGTGATCTAGGGTTTTCCTGGACCACCTAAAATGTTTATCATCATTGCTGGTAAGTGATTTTTTATGAGCCTCAGTAGCTTTTGGCAACTGACAAAATCTTCACAGTTTAACTGAACATCTGGACTGGCGACCGCAACTGATCTCGTTGATAATGGTGGAACAACAAAGTCTTCAATGGCACACAATTGCACACACCAGTGTTTGTTATATATGGTACAGCTTCATCACTCTGGAGCTCTTATCTTCCAGACTATACGACTAGTGACGAATGCAACAAGTCCCGCCTGAGAATAACCTTATGACTACATTATGAGAAAATGACAAATTCAAAGGGCAGTGTTCTGTCATACATAGTTATTCTTACAATACATGTTCCTGTTGACTGAAAGTACTTCCCATTTGCATCTTTCAGCACAACCACTTTTATATCACTTAACACAGTCTTCTTTAGCTGGTGGTGATAAGCATTTGACATTACAGAAAAGCAAGTCTGAGTCGACTAATGTCGGGACAGGTTAGCTGTCAATGACCATGTCACTGAGATTTCATGACATCTTAGTGACTCATCCATGAAGGAATTTCATCTGTGGTGAACTCGCATTGACAGATCACCACCTCACTTAGTTTTCTTGAATTCAGTAGTAAAGCAAGCTACTGGTACTTTTGTGGAGGAATGGCTGTGGTGTGTTGGGGAGTGATCTCATCCATGGTATGGCGATAGGCTTTGTCTCACAGGTTGACTGTAATTGTCTGTGCTTGACTGCGTTACTGGAACTGCTGTGATTGTTGGCATCTGGCAGCATAGTAGTTCCCAAAAACCCTCTTCTTTCTCTGCAATAGTACACAATGTGTCCAGGGCATCCATAGTAGAAACATACTGGTGTGCTGTAACATTGCCTTTGCTATGCAAACCATTGAAAGTTTTACCTCCCATCAGTTCACCACAATACCACAGTGCAGAAAATGTGTTTCCTAAGAATATTGTTACATTACTGATCACAATTCTTGTAACTTCTATAATCCAGCATGCAGGTACATTGTACCTTACAAAAGGTGTGAATTTTACAGACTTTTAGTACGTTGTATGTAGAGGTGTGTAGTGTAAAATTCTAGATTGCAACCTCACGAACCCTGTGCTAACTTGAGGAGAGTCAAAAAAAACTGGGAAAGTATGACACACTCATTTTTATGTGTAATTTTTTTCCCTTACACCCTACAACAAAACGCACCCCTTCTTGTACAGTGTAAAATTTTCCTGAATTTGCACTGATTGAACGTAATTTTACACCTCATACTTACCAAGACAAAGAGCTTCAGAGAAATGGCAAAATTCTCAAATTAACAAAAAGAACTACAAAAAGGACAGGTTAGTGGTTTATAATTCTAACTGTATAATTTTTTTACAGGTTTAATGGTAGTTGCATCCAACAGTCAAAGCTCAACATCCAGAACCCCCTCTCTCTACCCTCAATGAGGTATAGGTATGTAACTATATAGACAACCAATTTCTGAATTATACAAAAAAAATCCCCATTATATCTAATAAAATGTCATTTCTTAATAGCTAAACGTATATTTACAGAATGAAAGTTACTATAAGTGAAAAAAACATTTAACAGGATACAGAACTGCACAACAAAATTAATGCCTTAGCCTCCTTTAGTTAATATTGCAAGTCAAATAGGATATCAACTTCTTCCTCAGCAATGGCAATGGCAGTTATGGTTTTGCTATTGCTGTAATCCCATTTCAGCATCCTCCTCGTCTATGTTCAACTGGGGAAAGGCCACAACAAGGTTTGAAAATGACAGAGCACCAGAGCCATAATGTTTTGCAGCTGCAGGCCCTGTGCTACATCCCTTCACACATTTGCAAAAATCATTTTCACAATGAATCGGCAGCTACATTTTTCATTGTTACAGGAATCGGCCCTCCTAGTTTTGCATTCAGCCAAAACTGGTGGTATCTTTTTGTTTACCCAGCCATGCCTGTGCTTTTAGGTTTGAAAAAAATGGCACTGGGTGACTTGGTGAGTAGGTGGCAATCTCACAAGTTTGAATTCGAGTTCTGCCACTGATTGACCATTGTGGCTGTTCATGTGTAAACATACAATGTCACAAGAAATCTTTCCCCTGCTTCAGAAATTTGGCAAGCAGTTGTGGTTGTCTACTTGTAAATACCAAGTCAGACAGGAACAGTTTTTCTCACAAATGGCACTAACTTTCTTTCCTTGTTCTAATAGAATTGAAGTAGTATGAAGAGGAAGAATATTCTGTGGATTGAACCTGCATGGTGCTGATGAATACAAAACACTGAGGGAATTATAACATCACATCAGTACCTTTTATTGCCTGCTTAACCACAATGTCCTTTAGCAGCCATTTCAGTCACCAACATCAAAATGGAGCTGCTTCTGTTGGTGTGTTGGATAAAAAGTTTTCTTGTGATACTGTAACAACTGTTGTGGATGAGTTAAAAAACTAAAAAATAAAAAAGGTAACCAACTGCTGCATATCTGTACACCCGAAGGTTCATTTCTTCTCGTATCAGAGTTAATGCTGCACGCAGTGCGGACTTTGTGTCCCTGCTGATATGAGCTTCAAAGAAGATATACACTGGAAAGGGTGCAAGGTCAAATTTGAACAATTTTGTCAGATTACACCAGATTGCCTGGCAATGCGAACTCTTTGGAGGAGTTCAGATCTACAAATTTTCCCCCACCATTTTCTTCATGTAGTTGACGCCAATTCCACGAGCTAAATGACAATTCACTTCTTCATGACCATTAGCTCCTGTGTTGACACCATTTACTTAGTCTCAAAGAATAACAGATGTTCAAAGAACCATGCACTCAATTTAGCAATATAAAGATATCTCTGGTTGCACAAGAAGACATTACATCTAGGTGTCATTCAGACGTTCCTGAATGTACCTCGGGGAACATCTTGCATTTGTTCACAGATGAGCTCATCGAGACAGCACACTATCTGTTATGCTGCTACTATCAGTCAGCCCTCCGAAACTCTTCAATGCTGTCAATAGGACCTGTCCTGTTGTCATGCATGATCAGACATCTGGTCAGAGTTTTCCAAAACAAAGAATAATGAATTAATCCTAAGCCATGAATTTGTCAAATTTCGAAGAATCTATTTTGTCTTTTAGGCTGATCTTGTCCTGGCAGTACAGACACACACTCTCAGCATGTTTTTGGTGTTGTGGTCTTCAGTCCTGAGACTAGTTTGATGGAGCTCTCCATGCTACTCCATCCTGTGCAAGCTTCTTCATCTCCCAGTAACTACTGCAACCTGCATCCTTCTGAATCTGCTTAGTGTATTCATCTCTTGGTCTCCCTCTACGGTTTTTACCCTTCACGCTGCCCTCCAATACTAAATTGGTGATCCATTAATGCCTCAGAACATGTCCTACCAACCGATCCCTTCTTCTAGTCACGTTGTACCACAAATTTCTCTTCTCCCCAATCCTATTCAATACCTCCTCATTACATTAGTTATGTGATCTACCCATCTAATCTTCAGCATTCTTCTGTAGCACCACATTTCAAAAGCTTCTATTGTCTTCTTGTCCAAACTATTTATCGTCCATGTTTCACTTCCATACATGGCTACACTCCATACAAATACTTTCAGAAACGACTTCCTGACACTTAAATCTATACTCGATGTTAACAAATTTCTCTTCTTCAGAAACGCTTTCCTTGCCATTGCCAGTCTACATTTTATATCCTCTCTACTTCGACCATCATCAGTTATTTTGCTCCCCAAATAACAAAACTCCTTTACTACTTTAAAGGTCTCATTTCCTAATCTAATTCCCTCAGCATCACCCGCCTTAATTCGACTACATTCCAGTATCCTCATTTTGCTTTTGTTGATGTTCATCTTATATCCTCCTTTCAAGACATTGTCCATTCCATTCAACTGCTCTTCCAAGTCCTTTGCTGTCTCTGACAGAATTACAATGTCATCGGCGAACCTCAAAGTTGTTATTTCTTCTTCATGGATTTTAATACCAACTCCGAACTTTTCTTTTGTTTCCTTTACTGCTTGCTCAATATAGAGATTGAATAACATCGGGGAGAGGCTACAACCCTGTCTTACTCCCTTCCCAACCACTGCTTCCCTTTCATGTCCCTTGACTCTTATAACTGCCATGTGGTTTCTGTACAAATTGTAAATAGCCTTTCCCTCCCTGTATTTTACCCCTGTCACCTTTAGAATTTGAAAGAGAGTATTCCAGTCAACATTGTCAAAAGCTTTCTCTAAGTCTACAAATGTTAAATACGTAGGTTTGCCTTTCCTTAATCTAGCTTCTAAGATAAGTCGTAGGGTCAGTATTGCCTCACGTGTTCCAATATTTCTACGGAATCCAAACTGATCTTCCCCGAGGTCGGCTTCTACCAGTTTTTCCATTCGTCTGTAAAGAATTCGCGTTAGTATTTTGCAGCTGTGACTTATTAAACTGATAGTTCAGTAATTTTCACATCTGTCGGCACCTGCTTTCTTTGGGATTGGAATTATTATATTCTTCTTGAAGTCTGAGGGTATTTCGCATGTCTCATTCATCTTGCTCATCAGGTGGTAGATTTTTGTCAGGGCTGGCTCTCCCAAGGCTGTCAGTAGTTCTAATGGAATGTTGTCTACTCCCAGGGCCTTTTTTCGACTTAGGTCTTTCAGTGCTCTGTCAAACTCTTCACGCAGTATCATATCTCCCATTTCATCTTCATCTACACCCTCTTCCATTTCCATAATATTGTCCTCAAGAACATCGCCCCTGTATAGACCCTCTATATACTCCTTCCACCTTTCTGCTTTCCCTTCTTTGCTTAGAACTGGGTTTCCATCTGAGCTCTTGATATTCATGCAAGTGGTTCTCCTTTCTCCAAATGTCTCTTTAATTTTCCTGTAGGCAGTATCTATCTTACCCCTGGTGAGACAAGCCTCTACATCCTTACATTTGTCCTCTAGCCATCCCTTCTTAGCCATTTTGCACTTCCTGTCGATCTCATTTTTGAGACGTTTGTATTCCTTTTTGCCTGCTTCATTTACTGCATTTTTATATTTTCTCCTTTCATCAATTAAATTCAATATTTCTTCTGTTACCCAAGGATTTCTACTAGCCCTTGTCTTTTTACCTACTTGGTTCTCTGCTGCCTTCACTACTTCATCCCTCAGAGCTACCCACTCTTCTTCTTCTGTATTTCTTCCCCCCATTCCTGTCAATTGTTTCCTTATGCTCTCCCTGAAACTCTGTACAACCTCTGGTTTAGTCAGTTTATCCAGGTCCCACCTCCTTAAATTCCCACTTTTTTGCAATTTCTTCAGTTTTAATCAACAGTTCATAACCAATAGATTGTGGTCAGAGTCCATATCTGCCCCTGGAAATGTCTTACAATTTAAAACCTGGTTCCTAAATCTCTGTCTTACCATTATATAATCTATCTGAAACCTGTCAGTATCTCCAGGCTTCTTCCATGTATACAACCTTCTTTTATGATTCTTGAACCAAGTGTTAGCTATGATTAAGTTGTGCTCTGTGCAAAATTCTACCAGGCGGCTTCCTCTTTCATTTCTTCCCCCCAATCTATATTCACCTACTACGTTTCCTTCTCTCCCTTTTCCTACTACCGAATTCCAGTCACCCATGACTATTAAATTTTCATCTCCCTTCACTATCTGAATAATTTCTTTTATTTCATCATACATTTCTTCAATTTCTTCGTCCTCTGCAGAGCTAGTTGGCATATAAACTTGTACTACTGTGGTAGGCGTGGGCTTTGGGTCTATCTTGGCCACAATAATGCGTTCACTATGCTGTTTGTAGTAGCTTACCCACACTCCTATTTTTG
This sequence comes from Schistocerca piceifrons, assembly GCF_021461385.2. Taxonomy (NCBI): domain Eukaryota; kingdom Metazoa; phylum Arthropoda; class Insecta; order Orthoptera; family Acrididae; genus Schistocerca; species Schistocerca piceifrons. Next base: position 777,450,812 of record NC_060138.1, read on the forward strand.
TATTCATTATTAAACCTACTCCTGCATTACCCCTATTTGATTTTGTATTTATAACCCTGTATTTGTCTGACCAAAAGTCTTGTTCCTCCTGCCACCGAACTTCACTAATTCCCACTATATCTAACTTTAACCTATCCATTTCCCTTTTTAAATTTTCTAACCTACCTGCCCGATTAAGGGATCTGACATTCCGTGCTCCGATCCATATAACGCCAGTTTTCTTTCTCCTGATAACGACGTCCTCCTGAGTAGTCCCCGCCCGGAGATCCGAATGGGGGACTATTTTACCTCCGGAATATTTTACCCAAGAGGACGCCATCATCATTTAACCATACAGTAAAGCTGCATGCCCTCGGGAAAAATTACGTCCGTAGTTTCCCCTTGCTTTCAGCTGTTCGCAGTACTAGCACAGCAAGGCCGTTTTGGTTATGTTACAAGGCCAGATCAGTCAACCATCCAGACTGTTGCCCCTGCAACTACTGAAAAGGCTGCTGCCCCTCTTCAGGAACCACATGTTTGTCAGGCCTCTCAACAGATACCCCTCCATTGTGGTTGCACCTAAAGTACGGCTATCTGTATCGCTGAGGCACGCAAGCCTCCCCACCAACGGCAAGGTCCATGGTTCATGGAGGGGACTCTCAGCACAGTTTAAATAATCTGCACCGAAGGAAACAGGGAATTGTTTTTTCAAAATACTCAATATGGAGAGGCAAGTCACCCCTCTGTTCAGCTTTATAGCATTTTTGGTAGGGCACACACGCAGAAGTATCAAGTCCATGGCCTAGCAATAGGACCGCAGTACTTTGTGAAGAAGCCTCATTTTCGACAATGGTTCAAGCAGTGATGGGAGATGGTGGTGGATCGTTGGAGGGTACCAACTACTTTGGGTGTGCAAAGAACACCAGCCCACTGAGTCACCAAAATGTCATATAAAAGCAGAAATGAAAATCTCATTGCTTGGTGGAGCCTTTGAGGTTGATAAACATTGACTGTTCAGGCAACTCCATTTTGCTTCTAAAAATGTTGCAAAATTAAAGTTATAATGCTAACTATGCACTTTTTGCTTTTTTAATAATCTGAGAAATTTTATCTTTCTTTCAAGCTCTGTGTCTTGTTTAGTATCTGGTGCAAAAAGACTTCTTTCACGAAAATTTTAGGAAATTTAAATCTGCACAAGAAATGCATGACTGCTTTTTGTCATGGAATTCATTGGGGGAAAGTTCTAAAATTCTGACCATTTGTAAGATACCACCCACCACTATCCACCTTTTTAAGCACCTGCTGATTAGACTATTGGTATTCTGTTTCAATTCACAAATGTTAAGTTATATTCATTGGATATAAGCTGCATAGCTTCCACGTCTATTAATACACTGTTTTTAGGTATAGTTGTTATCTTGTAAAGTAATATGTGGTGACCTAATAGCTTCAACTAAACCAGAAGGATAAAACATTCGGTCAGTTGCCACTACAATCATGTGCAATAAAACCATCTCTGATTCTGGTGCATGAAGATTTGCAAACTGAACTAGAGGAAAGAGGAACCCTTAGCCTACGCACCAACCCAATCACCTAAAGGAATATACGTTTGACTGTGTCTTGAAAATGAAGAGATCTGAAAGGGTTGTAAAATATGAAAGACTTTTCCACAAGAAATTTACATTATTCTGCTGTAAAGTAGCTACACAACAGATTTGTAACAATGTTCAGCAACTTTATGGGAGCAAGCACAGTGACTGAAGTAGAAAGTTATGACAAAAAGTTGCGAAATCAGTCAAGGTGACTCATCCCAGGGAAATTGTAGAATATAATCAATTCATGGGAGTTGTAGGTTGATTCAGTGACAGCCTTGTACATAATTGTGTTCAAAAATATTACATACACTTGATCTGATAATAGTGAATGCTTGATGTCTTGACAGAGTAGCAAGTGGAATGCATCAGCAAAGCACATTCACCTTAGCTGAGTTAAAGAAAGCCATATGCAGGGGCTTATTGTTCCACAGAAAAATCAAGCAGCAAAGCAAGGATGATCTAGTAGTAGTTCTATTGAGAGCTTCTTTAATTCAAATGAGAAAAAAAAGGACCAGCTGCTGTACTGGCCAAAAAAGACATGCGACTGGATGGCACAGGACATTTGTCTACTATGGATATGAAAAGATGGTACAAGGTTCTATCATGCTACTCGCTAGTCAGAATGAAGTTTGTAAAAAGCAAAGTGAATTTATGTTTCATTGCAAATAAGAACTGCTCTTGAATGGTGTGGTACCTCATATCATCATTCATGTCAAAATTTCAAAAGTACAACTAAAACATTGTAAAAAACTTTAGATTAAAAAAAATTCCTTACACAAAACTTTTCAGTGGCATATGGGGTCTGCTCAAAAAATTCCAAACTTGTCCACAAAATTTTTCTATGCTTACCTTTTACTTGTTGTGCATGGTCTCCACTGAAATACTCTCCTCAACTTGGTACACTGCTCGCAATGCAGTTTCCACTTCCAGAAGCAGTCTTGGTATACCCCTTCCTGGATTGTGTGAAGTGCCATCTGCAAATTTTCTTTTATCTCATCTATCGGTGAAAATCTTTGTCCTTTCAACAGTTTTCAACTTTGGAAATAAAATGAAGTCCACAGGAGTCAGGTCTGGAGAGTACGGAGGATGAGCAAGCACAATGATTTTGTTTTTTGTGGAATAGTCATGGACCAACAGGGATGAATGTGCAGGTGCATTATCATGATGCAAGAGCCATGAATTGTTTCGCCACATTTCAGGTTGTTACCTTCTCACATTTTATTGCAGATGTCACATGCCCTGATAGTACCATCGATTAACAGTTTGTCCCTGTGGCACAAAGTGATCCTTCAAAGCCAAAGAAAACTATCAAAACTAGACATGATTGTCTTAATGGGATTGCCGCAATTGTTCTTTAAATAAAAATATGGCATTTCAGTCTTTGATCGCTATTTTTTATTTTTTGCAACTCTGAGATCGCTCTGAGATTGCCACTAAAGGGAGAAGAGTTGCAGAAAGAACTAGGTATTACTAAGCAAGTAGCAGCAGCTAATGGATACAGGACACATAGACTAAGACATAAACCAGCAACGGAAAAATATATATAACAATTCTGGAGCATACAAGATCAAATGTGCTCAATGTCACAATTATTATATAGAACAGACAGGGCAGAATTTTGAAATTCGATACAGGGAACATTGCAGTCATAGCAATCTGACAGCATTTGGAGCTCATGTAAAAGATAGTAAACATGAAGTGAGTAATATAAATGAACAAATGGAGGTGCTACATAAAGCTCCAAAAAGTCTCTATCTTAACATGCTTGAAGAGATTGAAATATATGCTCATCAAAGAAAAAACCCAGACTTACTACTTGATGAGCAAAGTGATTTTATTCACAAGAGTTATTATGAGATTTTTAAAGACCTCTTTTAGGCTTACTCTTGAGTGCAACAGCACGCACCAGTAAGAACAAGCTGCAGCAGAGCGGCCCCCAGCGTTCTGGTGGTGAGGTGGATTGGGCGCAGCGGAAGAGGACTTGGCGTGGTGTTATATACATTCCTCTCCACCACCAATCAATACAAAGAAAATGAAACGCACATTTTGGTCCCTGGTCCACTCAAAAAAGATTATTCGTATGTTATTACTATACAAATTGTTTTATTAAAAAGTATTTTCGCCATTAATATGTACGAAAACTGCGATATAAAGTTTTAACAGATTAATATTTACTTTAGTTATGGCAGTGAACCGATAGTTCTGTACTCACAAGTTACTCTGTAACTGCAATATATGGTATGTTGGCATTTAATACATTCCAAAATTTCTTTTGTAAACTAAGATAATTCTATCAGTAACTGTATCTCTCTTGTTAATTATATTTTTAACTTTGTCTAACAGATCTGAAGATGGGCAGCTAGCCGGAAACCAGTCATTGAAAGTAAAAAATAGCGATCAATAGTTTTGACATTTGATCTGACCTGACAAGATTTTTTTGGTCTTGGAGAACCTTTCCTGCCCCAATGTGAAGATTGAACTTTGGTCAACATCATAACTGTAGACCCATGTCTCATCACCAGTTGTGATTCTCTTATGGAACATCTCATTCTCATTTGTAAGATCAAGGTTTTTCTGCTCTTTGCTCATGAGCTCTGGGACGAACTTGGTGGCGACATAATGCAATCCAGGATGCTGTGTCAGGATTTCATGACATGATCCAACTGAAATGTTACATTCTTCTGCAATCACTTGGACAGTCAGTCTTTGATTGGTACGCACAATTTCACTGACATTCCTGACATGAGTGTCGTCAGTAGAGATCAAAGGGCGTCCTGAATTAGGGTCATCCTTAACTTCCATCTGGCCATTTTTAAACCATGTGAATCATTTGTAGCACTGAATATGGCTTAAATACTCTTCACCGTAGGCTTCCTGCATCATTTGGTGTGTATCTGTAAAAGTTTTCTCGAGTTTCACACAAAAATTAAATCATAAGCATTGCTTTCTCTAACTCTGTCATCCCGGAATTCGCAAACTATGCGACAACATTCTACTCAATACAGCACTGAACAATAACTAACAGGCATACAACGATGACACTTCCACCAGTTAGACATTAAGCACAGGTGTGTGCAGGGATGCCAACTACATTTCACTTCAACACACCATTGGCGAGAAATAATGAATGTTCCAGAATTTTTTGAACAGACCTTATACTTAGAAGCATATTTATATCTTTCATAAAACTGGTTGCACATAGAAGTAAATAAAAACATTGAGTGTCTTCTAGGAAGTATTACATTGCCCATGTGGTATTGCCACATAGGAACAAAGCTAAATTTTAAATAGAGCAAAATTTGCATAAGTTTAAAGTGTTACATAGTAATTTACACATCAGAATCCACCCAACTATTTTTTATTGAAACTAGTTTCCTAAACAAAAGGGTTAAAATGCATTAACTTCCATCAATTTTCTACTTCTAGAATGTATGTCAGAACTTACCAGTAGCATCAACAAAGCCAGCCAATATCCGACCAACACGTCCCAATGAAGTCATGCTTTGTAGGCTCAAAGCATCATGCTCTATAATACGAAAAGGATGAAGAGTTTTGGGGGGAACAGCAAAAACTCCTTCAATTGATGATGTCTGGCTGTCTGGTGGAGAAGTATTGCTCGGCCCAATATCTTCATCTTCAGTTTGCATTCTCTGGCGGAGTTCTCTAAAGCGTTTTCGTCCTTGGTGGCTTTCAAGCACTTTCCTTTCAACATCCTGATAAAATATGCAAATAAAAGGCAATAGTTACTGTACCTAACATTAGAGTCAGTAACAATTACTTCATTATTGATTTTAACCTTGAAATAATACATAGGAATTCTTACTGGAACTACTCTTAGGCATTAAGTGTCAGGCATTAGCTTCTCGAATAATATGTACAGAAACTAACATTAAACAATGCATATAGTTAATTAGTCATTAAAGCTTTCTATCTATCAAAAATTTTATATGGTTCCAGAAAAAACACAAAACTGACCACAGGACTTTGCCTAGATCAGCTTTCCACCACAGGAACAAAAAAAAAATCTGACCTGCCATAGCCCAACGAAGTAGCCCAACAAACAAAGTAGCCCAACAAACAAAGTAGCCCAACAAACAAAGTAGCCCAACAAAGTAGCTTAACAAAGTAGCTTAACAAAGTAGCTTAACAAAGTAGCTTAACAAAGTAGCTTAACAAAGCAGTTGTTTTCTCAGATACAGTAGTAAGTGGACAATGTTTTAAAATTAACCCTCTTTGTTGATAAATGCGGTTGCCTATCTGCTAACCTACTAGCTGTCCTCTTTCATTTCTGCTACTGGGCATGCAGACTCACGCACGGGCACAGGCACGGGGACGGATAATGATGTTCTCACCAGCTTCAGCTCAGTCACTCAGTCAAACTCTCTCTGTGCTGTCAGAGCAGGTCACGTTTAAAATACCAAAAGAAAACTCAGAACTTTAACAAAACTAAGCTTTAAGATAGCAGAAGCTATTGCCCAAGAAGGAAAATTTTGTCTGATGGGGAATTCGTCAAATAATTTTGGGAAATATCAGCAGTTCAAGAACAAACATCATCAGTGAAAACTACAAGCTTGTCACATCAAACCACAGCATAATCATTTGACAACATGGTAAATGAAATTGAAATTACACTCAAAGCACAATTAAAGGACTATGTATTTTAAAGTTCAGCACTTGATGAAAGTGTTGATGTTTCAGTTACAGTCCAGCTGGCAGTCAGTCTTGAATCCTGTTGAAGGAATGATCACCTGTCCACTCACAGAACGAATAGACAAGGCAGATGGCTAGCCTCCATGTCGGCCCTCCACCTCAAGTGACTAGAATGCTACACCAAATGCCACTCACCCTGCGGCGAGGGCAGATGCACCACATCAGGTACAATGGAAGGTGCCTCGGCAGCAGAACTCGTGGGTGAAACAAAGGACAACTGAGGTGTTCCATGCAATGCATCAAGTTCTTCACCACTACTACACCCCAAAGCAGCAGCCAGAAGACAGCTGACCATAGCAAAATGCACATTCAGCTGTTCTCGAACTGTAGCCAGCTGCTCTTGCGTCCACACACACATCCCACACATGTTACCAGGGCTAAATGAGAAAGTAAACTATAAGCTCTGACAGAAACCTAGATATGCAACTTGCTATATGAAATTTGCTGCCCTCCTGATTTATCACCAATGCAGACTGATTCATCAATGAGCTGCGTAATTAGCTGTTCATAAGAAATGACGACTGTGCTACAGATTGCCCAACTACATTTTAGTTACAAAAAAATGTGAGATTACAGCTCTTAAATAGAAAAATATGAATGAAAGTATAGACTGTTGCCTCATCAGGAAAGAGGGAAGGAGAGGGGAAGACGAAAGGAAGTGGGTTTTAAAGGAGAGGGTAAGGAGTCATTCCAATCCCGGGAGCGGAAAGACTTACCTTAGGGGGAAAAAAGGACAGGTATACACTCGCACACACGCACATATCCATCCACACATACAGACACAAGCAGACATATTTAAAGACAAAGAGTTTGGGCAGAGATGTCAGTCGAGGCAGAAGTGTAGAGGCAAAGAAGTTGTTGAAAGACAGGTGAGGTATGAGTGGCGGCAACTTGAAATTAGCGGAGATTGAGGCCTGGCGGATGACGTGAAGAGAGGATATACTGAAGGGCAAGTTCCCATCTCCGGAGTTCGGATAGGTTGGTGTTGGTGGGAAGTATCCAGATAACCCGGACGGTGTAACACTGTGCCAAGATGTGCTGGCCGTGCACCAAGGCATGTTTAGCCACAGGGTGATCCTCATTACCAACAAACACTGTCTGCCTGTGTCCATTCATGCGAATGGACAGTTTGTTGCTGGTCATTCCCACATAGAATGCGTCACAGTGTAGGCAGGTCAGTTGGTAAATCACATGGGTGCTTTCACACGTGGCTCTGCCTTTGATCGTGTACACCTTCCGGGTTACAGGACTGGAGTAGGTGACGGTGGGAGGGTGCATGGGACAGGTTTTGCATCGGGGGCGGTTACAAGGATAGGAGCCAGAGGGTAGGGAAGGTGGTTTGGGGATTTCACAGGGATGAACTAACAGGTTACGAAGGTTAGGTGGACGGCGGAAAGACACTCTTGGCGGAGTGGGGAGGATTTCATGAAGGATGGATCTCATTTCAGGGCAGGATTTGAGGAAGTCGTATCCCTGCTGGAGAGCCACATTCAGAGTCTGGTCCAGTCCCGGAAAGTATCCTGTCACAAGTGGGGCACTTTTGTGTTTCTTCTGTGGGGGATTCTGGGTTTGAGGGGACGAGGAAGTGGCTCTGGTTATTTGCTTCTGTACCAGGTCGGGAGGGTAGTTGCGGGATGCGAAAGCTGTTTTCAGGTTGTTGGTGTAATGATTCAGGGATTCCGGACTGGAGCAGATTCGTTTGCCACGAAGACCTAGGCTGTAGGGAAGGGACCGTTTGATGTGGAATGGGTGGCAGCTGTCATAATGGAGGTACTGTTGCTTGTTGGTGGGTTTGATGTGGACGGACGTGTGAAGTTGGCCATTGGACAGGTGGAGGTCAACGTCAAGGAAAGTGGCATGGGATTTGGAGTAGGACCAGGTGAAACTGATGGAACCAAAGGAGTTGAGGTTGGAGAGGAAATTCTGGAGTTCTTCTTCACTGTGAGTCCAGATCATGAAGATGTCATCAATAAATCTGTACCAAACTTTGGGTTGGCAGACTTGGGTAACCAAGAAGGCTTCCTCTAAGCGACCCATGAATAGGTTGGCGTACGAGGGAGCCATCCTGGTACCCATGGCTGTTCCCTTTAATTGTTGGTATGTCTGGCCTTCAAAAGTGAAGAAGTTGTGGGTCAGGATGAAGCTGGCTAAGGTGATGAGGAAAGAGGTTTTAGGTAGGGTGGCAGGTGATCGGCGTGAAAGGAAATGCTCCATCGCAGCGAGGCCCTGGACGTGCGGAATATTTGTGTATAAGGACGTGGCATCAATGGTTACAAGGATGGTTTCCGGGGGTAACAGATTGGGTAAGGATTCCAGGCGTTCAAGGAAGTGGTTGGTGTCCTTGATGAAGGATGGGAGACTGCATGTAATGGGTTGAAGGTGTTGATCTACGTAGGCAGAGATACGTTCTGTGGGGGCTTGGTAACCAGCTACAATGGGGCGGCCGGGATGATTGGGTTTGTGGATTTTAGGAAGAAGGTAGAAGGTAGGGGTGCGGGGTGTCGGTGGGGTCAGGAGGTTGATGGAGTCAGGTGAAAGGTTTTGCAGGGGGCCTAAGGTTCTGAGGATTCCTTGAAGCTCCGCCTGGACATCGGGAATGGGGTTACCTTGGCAAACTTTGTATGTGGTGTTGTCTGAAAGCTGACGCAGTCCCTCAGCCACATACTCCCGACGATCAAGTACCACGGTCGTGGAACCCTTGTCCGCCGGAAGAATGACGATGGATCGGTCAGCCTTCAGATCACGGATAGCCTGGGCTTCAGCAGTGGTGATGTTGGGTGTAGGATTAAGGTTTTTTAAGAAGGATTGAGATGCAAGGCTGGAAGTCAGAAATTCCTGGAAGGTTTGGAGAGGGTGATTTTGAGGAAGAGGAGGTGGGTCCCGCTGTGACGGAGGACGGAACTGTTCCAGGCAGGGTTCAATTTGGATGGTGTCTTGAGGAGTCGGATCATTAGGAGTAGGATTAGGATCATTTTTCTTCGTGGCAAAGTGATACTTCCAGCAGAGAGTACGAGTGTAGGACAGTAAATCTTTGACGAGGGCTGTTTGGTTGAATCTGGGAGTGGGGCTGAAGGTGAGGCCTTTGGATAGGACAGAGGTTTCGGATTGGGAGAGAGGTTTGGAGGAAAGGTTAACTACTGAATTAGGGTGTTGTGGTTCCAGATTGTGTTGATCGGAATTTTGAGGTTTTGGAGGGAGTGGAGCTGGAAGTGGGAGATTGAGTAGATGGGAGAGACTGGGTTTGTGTGCAATGAGAGGAGGTTGAGGTTTGCTGGAAAGTTTGTGAAGGGTGAGTGAGTTGCCTTTCCGGAGGTGGGAAACCAGGAGATTGGATAGTTTTTTGAGGTGGAGGGTGGCATGCTGTTCTAATTTACGGTTGGCCTGTAGGAGGATGCTCTGAACAGCCGGTGTGGATGTGGGAGAGGAAAGATTAAGGACTTTTATTAGGATAGGAGTTGACGGGTGTGTTCATTGGCTGAGTTGATGTGTAGGTGAAGGATTCGGGTGGGTGAGGGCAATGGATTGTTCAGTTTGGAACTGGTATAGGGACTGATGGAAGGAAGGGTTGCAGCCAGAGATGGGAACTTTAAGTGTGAGGCCTTTGGGGGTGATGCCAAATGTCAGACAAGCCTGAGAAAATAGAATATGGGAGTGTAATCTGGCTAGGGCGAAGGCATGTTTGCGGAGGGAATGTAAATAAAACTTAATGGGGTCATTGTGGGGGTGTTGTGAGGGTGACATGGTATTAGAAGGTGGAAAGTGTAACATGAGGTGAAATGAAAATGAAAATAAAAATATATGGGGAGAGATAAAGGTGAACCGGAAAGAAACTGGAGATCTGGAATGAAAAAAGGCGAATAGGTGTTGGTTACAGCTGGGCTATGTTGGACTTGGGTTGGTAGACAACGATGTGCATAAAGGTTAGGTGGTTGTGTTGCCGCCAAAACACGTTAAAGGACGGAGAAATACGGGAAAATTTCGAAAAAACAGCGTGTAGTATATTAAAAGGAGTGGTATTGTGGTGGCAGATTATGAAAATGAGGCTAACAATTGTCTGACGAAGAAATAATCGCGTTAAAACCTGTGGGAAGCGGATAAAAATGATCAGTGGTGTGGGAAAAACGGAAATGGATATGAAGCGAAAGTTATCAGAACTGGCCGAAATGGTTGTTTAAAAGGTGAAAGGAGCTGTTTGTGAACTAGAAACGGTGGATATTATAGCGGCGGTAGTGCTGAAAGCGGCAAAAAATTATTTTTTTTTTTTTTTGGTTATGGTTTGGAAGTGGGTTACGTATTATTGAGTATATATATAGGCGGGATAAATAAGGTATAGCAGATTACGGTAAAAAGGAGAAGGTGAATACAAAGTGAAACTACTGGCAAAAACAGAAAGAGGAAAATAAGACGACAGAAAAGATTTCGATATGCAACAGTGAGAATAACAAACGTAATTGTTGGATTCAAATTAATGATATCAATATAATGGAAGGAAACATTCCACGTGGGGAAAATTATATATAAAAACAAAGATGAGGTGACTTACCGAACAAAAGCGCTGGCAGGTCGATAGACACACAAACAAACACAAACATACACACAAAATTCAAGCTTTCGCAACAAACTGTTGCCTCATCAGGAAAGAGGGAAGGAGAGGGGAAGACGAAAGGAAGTGGGTTTTAAAGGAGAGGGTAAGGAGTCATTCCAATCCCGGGAGCGGAAAGACTTACCTTAGGGGGAAAAAAGGACAGGTATACACTCGCACACACGCACATATCCATCCACACATACAGACACAAGCAGACATATTTAAAGACAAAGAGTTTGGGCAGAGATGTCAGTCGAGGCAGAAGTGTAGAGGCAAAGAAGTTGTTGAAAGACAGGTGAGGTATGAGTGGCGGCAACTTGAAATTAGCGGAGATTGAGGCCTGGCGGATGACGTGAAGAGAGGATATACTGAAGGGCAAGTTCCCATCTCCGGAGTTCGGATAGGTTGGTGTTGGTGGGAAGTATCCAGATAACCCGGACGGTGTAACACTGTGCCAAGATGTGCTGGCCGTGCACCAAGGCATGTTTAGCCACAGGGTGATCCTCATTACCAACAAACACTGTCTGCCTGTGTCCATTCATGCGAATGGACAGTTTGTTGCTGGTCATTCCCACATAGAATGCGTCACAGTGTAGGCAGGTCAGTTGGTAAATCACATGGGTGCTTTCACACGTGGCTCTGCCTTTGATCGTGTACACCTTCCGGGTTACAGGACTGGAGTAGGTGACGGTGGGAGGGTGCATGGGACAGGTTTTGCATCGGGGGCGGTTACAAGGATAGGAGCCAGAGGGTAGGGAAGGTGGTTTGGGGATTTCACAGGGATGAACTAACAGGTTACGAAGGTTAGGTGGACGGCGGAAAGACACTCTTGGCGGAGTGGGGAGGATTTCATGAAGGATGGATCTCATTTCAGGGCAGGATTTGAGGAAGTCGTATCCCTGCTGGAGAGCCACATTCAGAGTCTGGTCCAGTCCCGGAAAGTATCCTGTCACAAGTGGGGCACTTTTGTGTTTCTTCTGTGGGGGATTCTGGGTTTGAGGGGACGAGGAAGTGGCTCTGGTTATTTGCTTCTGTACCAGGTCCTCTCCCACATCCACACCGGCTGTTCAGAGCATCCTCCTACAGGCCAACCGTAAATTAGAACAGCATGCCACCCTCCACCTCAAAAAACTATCCAATCTCCTGGTTTCCCACCTCCGGAAAGGCAACTCACTCACCCTTCACAACCTTTCCAGCAAACCTCAACCTCCTCTCATTGCACACAAACCCAGTCTCTCCCATCTACTCAATCTCCCACTTCCAGCTCCACTCCCTCCAAAACCTCAAAATTCCGATCAACACAATCTGGAACCACAACACCCTAATTCAGTAGTTAACCTTTCCTCCAAACCTCTCTCCCAATCCGAAACCTCTGTCCTATCCAAAGGCCTCACCTTCAGCCCCACTCCCAGATTCAACCAAACAGCCCTCGTCAAAGATTTACTGTCCTACACTCGTACTCTCTGCTGGAAGTATCACTTTGCCACGAAGAAAAATGATCCTAATCCTACTCCTAATGATCCGACTCCTCAAGACACCATCCAAATTGAACCCTGCCTGGAACAGTTCCGTCCTCCGTCACAGCGGGACCCACCTCCTCTTCCTCAAAATCACCCTCTCCAAACCTTCCAGGAATTTCTGACTTCCAGCCTTGCATCTCAATCCTTCTTAAAAAACCTTAATCCTACACCCAACATCACCACTGCTGAAGCCCAGGCTATCCGTGATCTGAAGGCTGACCGATCCATCGTCATTCTTCCGGCGGACAAGGGTTCCACGACCGTGGTACTTGATCGTCGGGAGTATGTGGCTGAGGGACTGCGTCAGCTTTCAGACAACACCACATACAAAGTTTGCCAAGGTAACCCCATTCCCGATGTCCAGGCGGAGCTTCAAGGAATCCTCAGAACCTTAGGCCCCCTGCAAAACCTTTCACCTGACTCCATCAACCTCCTGACCCCACCGACACCCCGCACCCCTACCTTCTACCTTCTTCCTAAAATCCACAAACCCAATCATCCCGGCCGCCCCATTGTAGCTGGTTACCAAGCCCCCACAGAACGTATCTCTGCCTACGTAGATCAACACCTTCAACCCATTACATGCAGTCTCCCATCCTTCATCAAGGACACCAACCACTTCCTTGAACGCCTGGAATCCTTACCCAATCTGTTACCCCCGGAAACCATCCTTGTAACCATTGATGCCACGTCCTTATACACAAATATTCCGCACGTCCAGGGCCTCGCTGCGATGGAGCATTTCCTTTCACGCCGATCACCTGCCACCCTACCTAAAACCTCTTTCCTCATCACCTTAGCCAGCTTCATCCTGACCCACAACTTCTTCACTTTTGAAGGCCAGACATACCAACAATTAAAGGGAACAGCCATGGGTACCAGGATGGCTCCCTCGTACGCCAACCTATTCATGGGTCGCTTAGAGGAAGCCTTCTTGGTTACCCAAGTCTGCCAACCCAAAGTTTGGTACAGATTTATTGATGACATCTTCATGATCTGGACTCACAGTGAAGAAGAACTCCAGAATTTCCTCTCCAACCTCAACTCCTTTGGTTCCATCAGTTTCACCTGGTCCTACTCCAAATCCCATGCCACTTTCCTTGACGTTGACCTCCACCTGTCCAATGGCCAACTTCACACGTCCGTCCACATCAAACCCACCAACAAGCAACAGTACCTCCATTATGACAGCTGCCACCCATTCCACATCAAACGGTCCCTTCCCTACAGCCTAGGTCTTCGTGGCAAACGAATCTGCTCCAGTCCGGAATCCCTGAATCATTACACCAACAACCTGAAAACAGCTTTCGCATCCCGCAACTACCCTCCCGACCTGGTACAGAAGCAAATAACCAGAGCCACTTCCTCGTCCCCTCAAACCCAGAATCCCCCACAGAAGAAACACAAAAGTGCCCCACTTGTGACAGGATACTTTCCGGGACTGGACCAGACTCTGAATGTGGCTCTCCAGCAGGGATACGACTTCCTCAAATCCTGCCCTGAAATGAGATCCATCCTTCATGAAATCCTCCCCACTCCGCCAAGAGTGTCTTTCCGCCGTCCACCTAACCTTCGTAACCTGTTAGTTCATCCCTGTGAAATCCCCAAACCACCTTCCCTACCCTCTGGCTCCTATCCTTGTAACCGCCCCCGATGCAAAACCTGTCCCATGCACCCTCCCACCGTCACCTACTCCAGTCCTGTAACCCGGAAGGTGTACACGATCAAAGGCAGAGCCACGTGTGAAAGCACCCATGTGATTTACCAACTGACCTGCCTACACTGTGACGCATTCTATGTGGGAATGACCAGCAACAAACTGTCCATTCGCATGAATGGACACAGGCAGACAGTGTTTGTTGGTAATGAGGATCACCCTGTGGCTAAACATGCCTTGGTGCACGGCCAGCACATCTTGGCACAGTGTTACACCGTCCGGGTTATCTGGATACTTCCCACCAACACCAACCTATCCGAACTCCGGAGATGGGAACTTGCCCTTCAGTATATCCTCTCTTCACGTCATCCGCCAGGCCTCAATCTCCGCTAATTTCAAGTTGCCGCCACTCATACCTCACCTGTCTTTCAACAACTTCTTTGCCTCTACACTTCTGCCTCGACTGACATCTCTGCCCAAACTCTTTGTCTTTAAATATGTCTGCTTGTGTCTGTATGTGTGGATGGATATGTGCGTGTGTGCGAGTGTATACCTGTCCTTTTTTCCCCCTAAGGTAAGTCTTTCCGCTCCCGGGATTGGAATGACTCCTTACCCTCTCCTTTAAAACCCACTTCCTTTCGTCTTCCCCTCTCCTTCCCTCTTTCCTGATGAGGCAACAGTTTGTTGCGAAAGCTTGAATTTTGTGTGTATGTTTGTGTTTGTTTGTGTGTCTATCGACCTGCCAGCGCTTTTGTTCGGTAAGTCACCTCATCTTTGTTTTTATATATAATTTTCCCCACGTGGAATGTTTCCTTCCATTATAATGAAAGTATAGAAATATACTACTAATAAAACAGAGAGAGAAAGGTAAGTACGTATCTTGCCACTCTCCAGCTGTGTACCGAGTGACAGCTAGATCCTGGCTGACGCTTACTAGGCTGAAATGAAATGTTCCTGGCTCTTCGGAAATTCCCAACTAAGTTTGTAGTAACCATGTCACAAATTCTGATCTTGGTGTAATGTAATCAGCTGTCTACTAATTGTGTGCCCTTCTTCCTCCTCTACAGAACCAATCAAATGTGACACTGTTGTAAGAAGATGTGAATAGCACCGTACTTTGGAATACGCATATTATGCTTGCAATGACTTCATTGTCAATGCAGAGAGAGATGACTGGAGTAATGTGTTGTACCACCTAAACATGCCTGATGCTACACAACTCCTCCCATTAGTACTGTGGGCATGAAGGTGATATAGTTCTATGAAGTCATCCCTCAACACCCACACCCATGTACGTAATTTAATGAAGAATTTAGAACCATGACTTCTATGATTAACATATCTTATCTCAAGGATCACATCAGCAACTATTTGGCATGATTACAATATTATCTAAGATACAAAACTTCCTGGATGTGACCAAAGCTGCATATCAAAACAGAGCTTTAATGCAGATTCTCTGAGTTCAGGAAAATGGAGGAAAAGTACTGACAGACTGAAGCTGTGGACCCTAAGGTGTGCCTGGGGTGCTTAGTTGGTAAGAGTACTGCCGGAAAAAGTCAAGGGTCTGGCTTGTCACTCTGCACCACTCATGAATCTACATTAATGTGATGAAGTCAGCATTTGTGAAAATTTACAATACTTCTAAAGGTATGATGGGGAGAAGAAATCAAAAGAACAAGGTGAAATAGTATATAAAAAAGATGAAGAAAACAGTAGTAAAAATAATGGTTATATTGAATGTGTTCATCCAAAACTCTCACTCATGAGATTGCAGTGTACCAAAACATCCTTGACCCAACACTTAGAAATTGGCCGACGCACTCATGATAATGATTAGCATGACAAAAATGGCACTACGATACTCTCACATCAGAGGCAACCCATGGGCACACACGATGCCTGATGTATCATTCTGCCATCAGAGTTCCCTCAACCATAACCCCCTATGATCGTAAGTCATACCTGATGGCTCATCATACCATGACAACAGGAGTACAACTGCTGTCCCTCTCCAAAATATTGGGAGAATATGGCCTCTTCCCAGGTTGTCGTCATGTGGTCATCCAGGTAGTAAAACACAACAGTTCACTGCTGAGGATTATGTGACACCATTCATCAGTAGTCCATGATTCCTGGTCACAGCACCATTCTGAATGCAGCCACTGTGTCATGGTTTTAACAGCTGCCTTTGCACAACATGATAATTCCCTAGTCCAGCTGTTGCTAGTCTCCAACAGATGGGATGGTGTGGTGTGATACAGAATGCTGCAGTGAGTCAATTCTTGTTCTCAGATGGTAGGCAGAGATGTGAAAGGATTCCAATGCCCTTAGGGCACAATTACTCGCAAACAAGGGCCCACCAAGTCGAATGGATGCAAGGTGCGATACTGTGGACCTTAACCTACATCACCACATAGATGGTTTCAAAAAAATTGATCCCACCATTGGGGACCTCTTCTTGTGAGAACTTGTTATTCTTGAGACCCTTGATGATATCCTGTGTTTCTTCTCTGGTGGGCGGTTGACAATCAGGGTTCCTGGTGGACTGTTTATGGAAGGCAAGTCTGTCTTTAGATTCCTCCGTGTTGAGGAACCCCTAGAAATAGTCATCAAGTATGTGCAGTCCTTTTGTTCAGTTAGAGCTTCCTGTCTGGCCCATGGAGAAGTAGGGCAGGAGATGTGAACTAGATCTGCTTCTTCAGCGTCCTTTGCACAGGTCTCTTGAGCTGTTTCTCTTCTGTCTCTTGCAGCAAGATCCTGAGGTAATTCCTCTTTACTCTGCAGATGGTGTTGGCTGTAATTTTTCTTTGTATGATGGTTTCATGATTGGATTCATTCTTACACTTGTTCCACATAATGAAACTGTTATGCCTTTCTTCTATGGCCTAACTGCACTCTGTAGTCCACCCGAGGTGTCTGCCTTTATTGGCTCAGGCAGGGATAGTTTTTTGGGCAGAATCCAATAAAGCCTTTTGTAGGGAAGACCACCCTTCTTTCTGTGTATTCTTCCTTAGAGTACCATGGAAGTCACAAACTTCATCGCACAGTCAAACAGTGTTGACTCTGGGTATCTTACGGCTACCTTGGGGGTTTGGTGTTCTTCTCAAGGGTTGCATGTTAGTCTTGACAAGTGAGAGGTAATTCTCAGAATCTAAGCTTACTCCTCTCAGTTCGATATGAATCTCAAGAGTCAAAGAAACTGAAAGAGGGAGAGGAGAAAATCACAAGAATGATAGAAGGGCAACAAACACTACAATGGACAAAAGCAGAAAACAAAACCACAGAAACGCAAGAAACATGTAGAAGAGATCAAAACAAGAGAGCAGATTTCCATGGCTCGCTGACCATGAGAATAAAAGGGAGAAGTCAGCCACTCTGCAATACATTAAAACCTCCACCCTAAAAGCACTAGGGTGGAGGACACAGAGGGACAAAGGATATGCACTAAAACTTAGATCAAATGATAAAACCCATCCTAACAAATAAAATGTAAATCTAAAGCTGCTGTTGAGGCATTGTTGCCTAACACTAAAGGCAGAGTGCTGGGAAAGTTAAAAGTCTGCTGCAGAGTGGCTAAAAGTGGGCAGTCCAGCAAGAGGTGGACGACAGTCATTTGTGAGCCAAAGCGACACCAAGGTGGGTCCTCGCGATGGAGGAGGTAACCATGCATTAGCCATGTATGGCCAATGTGGGGCCAGCAGAGGACAACTGATTCCCTGCAAGAGGACTGCATGGAAGACTTCCACATATTCGTAGTCTCCTTAATGTCACACTGTTTGTTGTGCGTACTGTTATGCCATACTGTCTCCCAAAGCTGAAAAACCCTGCAGCATAAGACAGAATGCAGGTCAGTTTCAGAGATGCCCATCTCCAGAAGCAGTTCCCATGGGGTTCGGCCAGCCTGTCACCAAGTTTGTTGTCTGGGATTCCGACGTGTCCTGGGGTCCACACAAACACCACTGAACGATGGGACCATTCCAGGGCATAGATGGACTCCTGAATGGACACTACGTCCTGAGCAGATGTGCTCAAGAGCACGAGATATGGCCGCCAGCCCTGCAGAGAGAACACCGCAGCCATCTGGCAAGGAGTGCTGTACAATATGTCCTCCATGCACATATGCAAAGCCTACGTGACAATCAGCCATCGAGCCGGCAGTGTAAACCACTTCATGGCCCACATACATGTCGAGAATCGAGAGGAAGTGATAGCAGAGAGCCGCAGGGTTAACAGAGTCTTTAGGGCCATGCGAAAGGTCCAGTAGAATCTGCGGCCTAGGTTTACACCATGGAGGTGTACATGAATGGACCTAGTTTTCTGTATGGTAGTTACTGCACCACTAAGTGGACTATGCCTGTCAGTATGGATAAACTGTTTAGCGTCCACTCGTCCACACTTTAACACTTGATCTGCTGCCCAGGGGAAACCAAGCATTAACAGCTTACTCTTGCCACATGTTCCTGGAGGTACTAACCAGCCTGAAAACATACAACTCGTAACAGCTAAATTATTAGTCTGCAAATGTTGTAAATACTGATGTAATGTTGTTCAGTACACTGTCCTCAGTCACCAATAAAGTATCTGCATTTATACCCATTATACCCTGTGCACACACACACACACACACACACACACACACACACACACACACACACACACACACACTCCAGGAAATAACAAGTTGGCGTTATAGATATTTTACGACCAGGAATATAAGAAGAGGTTTCAATACAAGGGAATCAGAGCTCATAGAGAATTTGAAACAAGGAAATATAAATATTGCCATAATAATAAAAACAAAGAAGTAACTGAGAGGAACAAAATATTTAAATAATTATACAGTAAACTATAGTGGAGTCAAACACAATGAACACTGAGTGGAACAGGTAATGATAATGGAGAAATAAACATATATAACTATATAAATGAAAGGTTATTAGCTGCTAGAGTTAGAGCTGACTGAGGACAGTCATGTGTTCGAGTATAGGCAAAACACAAAGATTCTGAAATACGAGGTGCATTCAACTTAGGACACCACCTATTTTTTTTCTCACAAACTAATTGCACAAAAACTGTGAAATCTGTGTCACTTCTCAAAAAAATTTCTCTGAATTGTACACATTTTTCACAATGTCAACATCCTGATTCCATGGCCACTGGTCATGCTTCTTTAGGAGTCCCATTAGATCACTGGAAAATTGCTGATGCAATACTGGCAGAGCTAATGAATGGGCAAGGCTGAAAAAACAACAGTCACTTCTCATATTCATTGTCACAATCAATGAAAAGGAAGTCCCAGTCACGCCATCATCACGTGCCAACACAGCCCGCCAACATATCACATGTGCAGCCTTGTGGCCATCCGTCAACATTTGTGGAATTCACCTGGAGGACTGGGTTAGTGTAAGCTGTCGCCAGCACACCGGTCGCCAAAGATGTAGCTCGAAGATCGATAGTAGGTGCCGGATCAAGTGCGCCTCACGAGAGAGGCCAGAGACACACCGACGAACAACACGCAGCCAATGCCCTCTCAACAGCATATATTTAGCCTGCCACCGCTGACAGGAGACTCAAGTCACTAACTCACACACCAGTCTGGCATCTGCCAGTTCAATTGCGGAGCGGGTATGATTCACATCACAAGCTACGACGGTAAACAGTGACCAGAATTGAGATTATAGTAAGATCACCAATACTGTTTGCAAGAGGACTATTATTGATGAGCTTGTACCACAACTTGTGGACTCTATTCAAGTTAAGTAGGAGTTATCTGTTCGTGTACATAAAGAACTGCATTAATCCATGTGTGCATTTGTGTAGTAAAAAGAGGATACAGGCCACCCATAACAACATCCTCTCCCTTGCCTCCTACAGTACAAGACTCTACACTGGTGACGAGGATACTACAGTGGCAAGGAGGATAATTCAGGGGCAATCAAAGATAATCAACTTGGCTGAAGATTTTGCTTGCTTCTCTTGTGTTTTAGATTGGAGAGGTGATCATGTTCTTCTATTTGTTAATTCCAGGAGGGGAACCACAGAACTAACCAAATTTCTCTTTTCAGAGGCTTTACTTGCTTCTTACTATAACATATTTATGTAAACCATGAATTCCCTGCTCCCTCCACCCCCTGACCCCCGCTTCAGCCGCAGATGGCCAATGTGATGGATCTAACGCAAGTTTCTCAGTTTCATAAGCAATAAATTGCTATCCTTCTGATAGTGGCTGCATAAGCTGCATCAGCTGCACAACCGATGATACAACCAGTCCAACAATTCCCGCCGAGCAGTACACCTATGTTCCGGCAATTTAAGGATACAGAAGAGAAATGGATTGAATACCTGACTCAGTTCCAAGTACATTGTTAATTTCATCATGTTCAAGGTACTGTAAAGTTACAATACTTCCTTTTGATTGTGGGGTCCCCAGTGTTCAGGTTAATACAAAAACTATTACCATCCGCATCTCCCACCGAACTAAGCTATGGCCAAGTAATTGATGCATTAACTCAATACTACAGCCACCAAGTCCAAGTAGCTGCAGCTAGATAACAGTTCTTTCGCTAGCAGAAAAAGCCAGAACAGATGCACCACCAATGGTACAACAAACTAACGGGCATCACTAGGAAGTATAAATTTAAGTGTAGTTGTGGCAACTTTCACATTGATCTCATGATACGCAATGCAATAACATTCAGTGTCCCAGATAGTAGAATACGGGAACAGATCCTTACGTACTCTGATCCACCACTTCTCCAAGTATTGCATATCTTTTAGAGCAATACGATTTGAGTGCCATAGTGGACGATATGTTTGGCCAGGCCCCGATTTGTCGGGTCGAGTCACCCCCTGCTCGCAAGCGCCCGGAGTGGCTACAACAACGAGCACGTACACAGCCTTGTGGACAGCCAAGTAGACATCTAAATGGGCCTGTGAATTTAGTGATGTCTTGCCCGAGATGTTTTGCACACCACAAGAGACTGGATTACCCATCATGTAAAGCAACATGTAGTAAGTGTGGGGGAAAAAAAGGCCACGTCCAAGCACTTTGTTTGCAAGGGCACAAAACTGCCAATTTTGTCCACTCCCAGAAACAACAGGCTCATGCATATGCAGTGAACATTGTGTTTTCACAACTGAGAACAGGTTCTGACAAAAGTGTGATTAAGGTTGTGCCGCCTCCTCGCCCTAGTGCTATGCGACGACATTCTAACAAACTATTTGTCTCATTACGAATTGCTGGCCGTCGTGTGAACTTTCAGTTAGACACAGGTGTCTCAGTAACTTTGCTTAATCATGCCATGTACAAACAGTTAGACTCACCACGCCATTCTAAATCTAGCACGCACCTCACTGCTTACAACGGACAGGGTATTCCAGTGCTTGGACAGTGTAGTTTGCCTGGCACTTACAAATTTGACTTTTACTGTGTTGAAGAACATATTCAGTTTAGATGCTTTTGATTTGTTTGAACTCAGCATCCAAGACAATGTACTTTCAGTATCGGCTTTTACTTCAAAACACAGGGCAACTAGCTTGCTTCAAGAACTTCCTGAGCTATTTTCAGAATGAATGGGAAAAGCTAATAACTTTGTAGCACATGTTACATTGAAAGACAATGCACAGCCTAAGTTAGCAAGATAATGGCTCCCATTCAAGCTAGTCAATGGGCAAGTCCTCTCGTTTTGTTGCCTATGCCTTCTGGTCGCATTCACATGTGTGTTGACTTCAAATCTACAGTCAACTCACAGACAGTAGTTGACACTTATCCATTACCATGCCCTGAGGAACTCATGGACGGGCTTGGCGCAGGATGTTACTTTCCTAAGATAGATTTGGGTGATGCCTACTTGCAAATTCCATTGGATGAAGTATTACAAAAAGTGTTTGTTATAAATACACATTTAGCACTGTTCAAGTATTTGCATCTGCTCTTCGGCTGTGCTTCTGCACCCGCCATTTTTCAACATTACTTGAAACAGCTGACTGCAAAAGTGCCGTTCTGCTCAATCTACCTTGACGATATTGTCATCTCAGGTTGTACACCAGAGGAACATGTTGCCTATTTACATACTGTTTTTCAAGTGTTGTCAGAAGCATTACACAAGTGTCATCTCGAAAAATGTGACTTTTTCAAATTGAACTACAGTACTTAGGGCATGTGTGAAACTGTCAGGGTGTGCACCCCCTCCAATATCATTTGTTTGCAATTCATGACCTGCCTGTTCCTTGCAATGTATCTGAACTACAGTCAATCCTAAGCAAGATGACATACGACATTTGGTTCTAACCAGATGCTGCTCACATTGCAGCTCCATTGCATTGCTTGCATTGCAAAAATGTACCTTTTGTGTGGACTAAAGACTGTCAAGACATATTTCAGAAACTCAAAAATTCCTTGCTCAGTGACAGATGTTTAATGCATTTCGACCCTGCCAAGCCAGTAGTTTTGCAAGTCGACCCTTCTTTCTATAGATTTGTCATTGTGCTTTCTCACAGAATTGGAGCACAAGACAGACACTGCTTTTGGCTCAAAGTTGCTCACTCAAACTCAGGGGAATTATTCTCAAATAGAAAAAGAGGTTCTCGATATAGTGTGTGGTGTGACAAAATTCCATCGCTCTCTGTTTGGTCGCAAGTACTTTTTAGTGACAGATTACAAACCTTTTCAGCCCTTGTTTCATCCATCCAAGCCAGTTCCTACATGCACTGCTAAAAAATGGCAACATTCGGTCTTGTTGCTCTTGCAGTATCAAAATGAAATCCTGTACAAATCTAAGGCAAAGCATGGCAATGCAGAAGCCCTATCTCCCCTTCCAATTGGCCCAGACTGATTTTGATGCATCTGTTGCATCTTGTTGCCAAATCGATGTGCAGGACTCGGAACTGCTGTAATCTTTTTCCTTGCACTACAGACAATCCGCTCTGTCACAGCTTGGCCTAAGACTCAATCGCCATGGCAATGAGTGCACACTGACTTTGCGGGACCATTTTGGAACTAATGTTGGCTCATAGTGGTAGACTCTTAGCAAGTTCCCATTTGAGGTGCCTATGGCTTCTACCACATTGCAGAGCACCATTCAAGCATTGTCCTCCATATTTTGCATAGAAGGTTTGCCAGAGCCACAGTTCACTTCACATGATTTTGAACAGTTCTGTGAATGAAATGGCATTCATCATCTAACAAGTGCTTTGTTTCAACCCTAGTACAATGGAGAAACACAGAGGAACAGGCATTCAGACACTGCTACACTTGCTACACTCAGCACAGCATCCAGTGCCATCAATGGTCCGCAAGTATTGCTTTGCGTTATGCGATCTTGTTTACGACAACAGTGAGAAGTGTGATCCAGGAATGCATTGGCTCTTTTATCTACTTAATTACAGGTCCTGATGGTTTGCAGTGCTGCCACCAGAACCAAATTCGTGGGAGTCCTTTGCCCAATGATTCTGATGTTTTTCTTCCCACAGATTCACGGCCTCACGGGACTGTGCAGTCTTTGCAGCCAACCTCTGATGCCACCATGGGACCTAGGGATGAGCAGATGCACCCTCTCCCCCATCATCCTCACTCGCTGACCTGATGGCTATGGACCTGTTGTCTCTGCTGCCATCATTGCCCCAGGACACGCCCTCAGGCCTCAACATGTGTCCTGGCAGCAGTTTTCTGGAGGATGTTCCTGTTACCTCACAAGCCAGATGGTGGGGTACGGTCGAGAGTACGCTATCCTCTACAGCCATGGCTCTCAGCTCATCTCTACATCCAATGTCCTCCCTTCTCCCCCTCCACCGCTGTCATTTGCATCCTCCCTATACATCAACGGTGCGGCATATCAGGGGGATGAATGTGCTAGTGCAAGCTGTCGCAGGCACCCTGGTTGGCAAACATGTAGTGCAAAGATTGATAGTAGGTGCTGGATCAAATGCGCCGCAAAGATCTAGCACGAATATCGAAAGTAGGTGCCTGGTCCAGTGCATCTATCATGAGAGAGATAATACACCAATAAACAATATGCTGCCAACGTCTTCTCAAAAGCATGTATTTAGGCCGCCACCACTGACCGGAGACTCAGTCCCTAAGTTACACTCCAGTTTAGCGTTGTCAATTCAATCATGTAGAGGGTATGGTTCACATCACAGGCTATGACAGTACATACCAACCAGAATTGTGACTATAGCAAGATTACCAATACAGTAGAGTCCCGGTAATCCGAACTAATTGGGACCGGACCTTGTTCGGATTACAGATTTGTTCGGATTAGCCGTAATTGCGGCGACAAGTTTCTAGAATGAAGTATACCAAGCAAATAAGTAGGTACATCATGGTAATAAATGGGAACAATGGCTCACTCTCATTCCCTGCCCTTGTTGTTGTGCACTGTCGGGACCTTTGTAGTGTCTGAGGTCAGTGCACTGCAAGTTGGCTCACAAAGCACTTGGTTATGTTAGTTATCGATTGCTGGCACGCATAACAGTTGTACTGTATTCGTTTAGGTGTAGTGATGTACGTATTTTCATCATGAGTAAACAGAAACCTACAACTTTAACTCTGAAAGAAAAACTGAATGCTTTGAAGCAGATAAACAATGGTGAGAATGTGTCTAAACTGGCAATGGAACTTGGTGTTGGAAAAAGAACCGAGTGAAGCTTGAACAGTCCTGTGCACAATATCTTCGAGAAAAACACTCAAAATTCAGCAGACTTTGAAACAGTCCCAGTACGATAAAGTGGATTAAGCTCTTTTCCTTTGGTTTATGCAGGAAACAGAAAGGGGAACTCCTCTGAGTGGAGCACAGGTTCAGGAGAAGGCGGTTTACCTGAACAAGTCAATGAATGGTGATGAGTCTTAGTGCGAGTAAGGACTGGTTGGACAGATTCAAAAAACATCATGGAATCCATCAGCTAACAATTACTGGAGAGAAGAGTTCTTCTGCCCGTGATGCAGTGAAGGAATACTTGGGTGTGTTTGAAAAAAATGATAAGAGAGGGAAGTTATTCTCCCCAACAAATTTATAATGCTGACGAGACTGGCCTTAATTTTAGGGCATTGCAAACAAAAAGTCTGACATCAAAAGCAGAAGACCATGCTCCTGGTTTTAAAACGTGCAAAGATCATGTGACTTTATTCGCGTGCAGCAACGCTGCTGGTAATCACTAGCTGCCTTTAATGCTGATTGGCAAATCTGCTAGGTCCAGAGCTTTTAAAAACTGCAACATGAAGTCCCTGCCTGTATATTATCGCAACCAGAAAAAAGCATGGATGGTAAGCTGTTTAAAGAATGGTTTCACAGCCAGTTTCTTCCCTCTGTTCGACAGTTTTCTAAGGAAAATAATTTGTCTCCCCGTGCAATCCTTTCGATTGATAAAGCACCATCTCACCCCAGCACTGAAGAATTATGTGATGGAGAAATTGTGGTGAATTTTTTGCCACTGAATGTTACACCACTTCTACAGCTGATGGACCAGGGCGTACTGCAAACATTAAAACAAGTTTTAAGAATGCTGATCCAAGATGATAGCATTCCTTTAGTGGACAAAATAAAAAAAGACCAATGTGAAGGATGTTGTTTATTGGGCCGCAGAGGAATGGCAGAATATTTCAGAAAATACTCTGAGAAAATCGTGGAGAAAACTGTGCATCTCTTGAATTTCAGGACAACCTAGTTGGAAAATCTACAACAAATGAAACAAATGATACAGACAACCCCTGGATGTAAAGAAGCTAGTGAAGGAGACGTGGATGAGTGGATGGCAGTGGATGGTGTGTGTGTGTGTGTGTGTGTGTGTGTGTGTGTGTGTGTGTGTGTGTGTGTGTGGAGAACCTTACTGATGCTGATGCTGATTTAATTGCTGCTGTGACTTAAGACCAGGAAGAAGTGGACTGCTGTGACGGAAGTGACAATGAGCCTGAAAGTGACAAAAAGGAGAGCTGGTGCCACAAAGTGATGCAGCAGAAGCCCTTGACCTCATGCTACGTTATTTGGAGCAACAACCCACTGCTACACCTGCTGATTTGATGTTTGCGAGATGATGGCGCAACTATGTGTCATATAACAGACTGTCTTCATTACACCAAAAAACAATGAATGAATTTTTGTCATCTAAAAAGTACAGATAAAATATCCGCTGTATTTTAGTAAGTTTGGCAGCTTTTCTTTCATTGTTATGGATTGTTTAAACCTAATGTTTTCTTGCCAATTTTTCTAATACATGTTTACTGTACTGTGTAAATTAAAATTGTGTGTGTGTATGTGTGTGTGCAGCAGTTTACCCCACAGCTTACCAAACTTGAGACTAACATTATTCATGTTCGGATTAACCGAATGTTCGCATTACCAGGACTCTGCTATATTGTCTGCAAGAGGACTATTAGCAATGAGCTTGTACCACAACTCATGGACTCTATTCAAGTTAAGTAGCAGCTCTCTGTTCATGTAAATAAAGAACCGTGTTAATCCACATGTGCATTTGTGTTTATGCCATCCATAACAACATCCTCTCCCTTGCTACCTACGGTAAAATGGCAACTTTGGAGGTGATGTGTTCCACACACATTTGGCGAGTGTCAAAAATAACCTTCTGCACTCACTTGATCATGTTGTCAGACTGGCTGCTGTGAGGCTGAGACAGTCTTAAGTTTGAGACCTGAGTTTCTCCTGGCGTATACAACTTTCAAATAACTTCGGGGAATTCAGCCAGGTAACACTTTCAGCGACCGCCGATATTTCGGCGGGACAACACCCCGCCATTTTCAAGGCAAACTGCAATGGACAGGCGGCGTACACGCAAATTTAATACCTTGGTTCTCCGACAGAAGCAGGAAAGATAACACACACACACACACACACACACACACACACACACACTGAACACTAGTGCCACCAAAGATGACCAAAGTCAGAGCTATCGATAGTGAGACTATGAATTCGCAGGTGAGGCAGCATTGACTCTGTTCCTCTGTTTTTTGACAAGGGAGAGAGCCGGATTCCAAACAGAGTTTAAACAGAAACCTCCATCCCTGTTAACGAGGTTGCTCGCTAATTTAATCTCAACTGCCTCCCTAATGACACTGTCCCAATAGCTGGACGTGCATGCCAATATCTCGGTGTTATTATATAACATGGGGTGACTAGTTTCTAGAACATCTGAACTCGATCCACCCGAACATTCGTTTTACGATGGAGGTGGAAGAGGATGGTTGCCTTCCCTTTCTCGACGTGTTGGTTAGGAGGAAGGATGATGGATCATTGGGACATGCAGTCTACAGGAAACGTACTCACACCGACTTGTACTTACAAGCTAATAGTTGTCACCATTTGGCTCAGCGTGAAGG
The DNA here is from genome assembly GCF_021461385.2 of Schistocerca piceifrons. Lineage (NCBI taxonomy): Eukaryota > Metazoa > Arthropoda > Insecta > Orthoptera > Acrididae > Schistocerca > Schistocerca piceifrons. Next base: position 777,478,194 of record NC_060138.1, read on the forward strand.
GGTACTTTGTACCTTGGTACACAGGGCACATGTCGTTTCTGATGCTGAGACTTTGCCAGCTGAGCTGTCCCATCTTGAAGTTACATTTCGTCAAAATGGTTATAGTGATAGACAGATTGAAAGTGCGTTGCGCTATCGACCAACTGTACATCGGGTGATTGATGATAATTCTGAGCCAACACCTAAGTCTACTGCCTTTTTGCCTTACGTAGGAAACACGTCCAATAAGATCAGTCGTATTTTACGGAAATACGATGTGAAATGTGTTTTCCAACCTCCATCTAAAATTAGAGCACTTTTGAGTTCCGTTAAGGATGATCTTGGACTGCGTAAGGCGGGTGTATATCGTATTCCTTGTAGCTGCGGCATGGCATATATTGGTCAAACTATCAGGACCGTGGAGGACAGATGTACTGAGCATAAACGGCACACATGATTACAGCAGCCAAATAGATCTGCTATTGCCAAACATTGCTTGGATACTGGTCAGCCCATGTTATTATATAACACCGAGATATTGGCATGCACGTCCAGCTATTGGGACAGTGTCATTAGGGAGGCAGTTGAGATTAAATTAGCGAGCAACCTCAAAAAACAGAGGAACAGAGTCAATGCTGCCTCACCTGCGAATTCATAGTCTCACTATCGATAGCTCTGACTTTGGTCATCTTTGGTGGCACTAGTGTTCAGTGTGTGTGTGTGTGTGTGTGTGTGTGTGTGTGTGTGAGTGTGTGTGTATCTTTCCTGCTTCTGTCGGAGAACCGAGGTATTAAATTTGCATGTACGCCGCCTGTCCGTTGCAGTTTGCCTTGAAAATGGCGGGGTGTTCTGCCGCCGAAATATCGGCGGTCGCTGAAAGTGTTACCTGGCTGAATTCCCGGAAGTTATTTGAGAGTCTTAAGTTTGTTGTCACATGACACTCTGCCTTCTCTGAACTATCACATCCATCAATGCACATTAGACACATCTGTGATACCATCCATCATGTTGTATCAACAGAGACTCCTACGCAAACCGCAAATGGAAGACAGTATTGAAGAAGCACAGGAAAAATTCAAATAAGTAATGTTGAAAATGGCTAATGAAGTACAGGGGAAAAGTGAAGTATCAAACCAGAAAAGGGGTCCCAATAATGGAATCCAGAAATAGCCAACAAAATGACAGAAAAACAAAATTATTAGTCTCCTCCTCCTCCTGCTTCTTCTACTTCTGCACTTCAAGGCTTAGGCACTTGTGCCTGTTCCGTCTTCACTTTTCACTGCCACCTTATTCTGGCTCTTCTTCCTCTTGGCTGGTACAGAATGGCCAGGTGTGTGATTCTCTCGGCACTCATCTTTGTAGCTAATGTTTTCATAAACTATTATTTTGTTCAATTTTTTCATTAATATTATAAATACCTAGGCCATTTTTAATATCTTCATTTCTTATACAGTCTTCCCTGGCAACACCTCTCAGTTTTCTAAGAAATCTCATTACTGTTTGTAGTTTGCTTTTATCTTTTAAGGAATGCATGACTCGCTCCCATACAACAATACAGGTGTAACAATGGGTTTACAAAATATTAATTTAGTTTTCCTCCCGTATTTTGTTCTGTAATGTTTTGTTTATCATTCTGCATATTAACTGATATTAGTTTATTTTATTTCCTGTGTCCTTGACCATATCATAGTTTACATTGCAACCCAAAAATTAAAGTTGCAGACCTGTTAAAGTGGTGTATTATCTCTTACTGTTTTTGAGAGGGTAGGGCAATTCACATGGTGAGCCATGTTTTTATTTCTTTGTTGATATTTGGAGGTTATATTCTCTTTTTCCCCAATTGATGTTATTTATATACAGGGTGTCTCACCTAACAACAATATATATTCAAAAACAGTTTTCACTAGCATGAACATACGGCAGGGGCTTAGGAAACCAAATACTATGTGAAATTTAAAATGTAAACAAATGCTATTTTGAACACATACTTGTGTATTTTTAAATGGACACCCCCCATTATTTTGTATGTGATCAATAGCATGAAAAATCACAAAAATAATGGCGTTGGTTGCATCGCAATACATCAATTACATCCCAAGAAATTTCTAAGCAAAGTTGACACTTGAAATAAATGAAGCGTGCAGCTAGCGCACATCCTGATACTCAATCGTGCACCTCATGCTGCCGGTAATCGTGACGTGATTGATGTACTATGTCAATGGAGAGTTAATGTATGGTGTGGTATTGTATGACAACACATCATTGGCCCACATTTCATTGATGGCACTCCTGAAGGGGGATAGTTTAGCCCCTTCTTGAGCTATACCCTACTTGAACCGGTCCACCTCTTATAATGTGTCAAATAATGTAGTATCAGAATGATGGATGTCCTGGCCATAATGTCTCTAAACCTCATAAGTTCTAAAATATGTGGCTTGTAAAGGATAGTAACGGCGTCACAGTTTATGATGTTATGCATCGCTCAGAGCAAGGTTGCCTGCACTGACGCCTGTATCCTGCCGTAAACATACCAGTATCACCACGGCATGCTCTAGCACGCACAAGTGACTCCTAATCTGGTCTGCTAAACTGCTCTCATACAGTAATGTAATTCACATATGTTGCCATATTAAAACCTGTTTTCTTGTGGCTTGTTATATATGCTGTCATCTAGTCGATATGCTGGCCTTCAGTAATGAAGAAAAACAAGGTATTATTTTAATTAATGATGAATGTTGCAGCTGTGACACTGTATGCTGAACGCTACCCAGAGTGGCAGTGTCTGACACATCGAACCATTGGCAACATCTGCAAGACACTCACAGAAACAGGAAGCTGCGCTCCCACAAAACATCGACGTACAATGCCAGCGATTGGCAATGGAAACGAAATTGCTGTTCTGGCTGCTGCAACGCACAATCCTCAGGTGGGTGTACGAGAAATCGCATGAGATGTAGGAATAAGCCACAGTAGTGTGTGCAGAATCTTGCATCGGCTTCAGTTTCATCCATTCCATATCTCACTGCACCAAGAACTGTACGAGAATGACTTTGAATCCCACATTGCATTCTGTCATTTTTCACTTCAGCAGTTGCAAGGTAATCCAGTATTTCTAAGCAATACATTGTTTACGGATGAGGCTTCATTTACAAATCATGATAATGTGAATCTGCAGAACATGCACTACTGGTCCGTGCAAAATCCCCACTGGATTCACCGCTCATCAGTAACAGTGGAGTGTCAATGTTTGGTGCGGTATCACTGCTAACTGTATTGTAGGTCCTTATTTTTAAAATGGAACACTGAATGGATAGTGACATCCATTATTTCTTCAACACACACTAGCACTCCACATGGAGGATCTAGGATTGGAAACTCGTCTATCAATGTGGTTCCAACATAATGGATGTACTGCTCACAATGCAAAGCTTGCAAGAGACGTTCTAGATGTGACATTTCCATATAAGTGGCTGGGGCAGGGAGGTACTGTGCGATGGCCAGCACGATCCCCTGACTTGACGCCATTAGACTTCTTTCTCTGGGGTGCAGTGAGAGACAGAGTTTATCAAGAACCCCCAACAACAGTAGAGGATATGGAACATTGTATTACTGCGGTGTGTGTGGCAATATCTGTAGAAACTCTACAATCTGTGCAACACTCTCTCATAACCTGTCCGCAAACGTGTATTGATGCAAATGAAGGGCACTTCCAACATATGTTGACGAGACACAGTTTCATTGGTCAAGATGTGGGTGTATTTTCTATGCTGGATGTAATGCACAACAATAAAGTTTCTGTGGGCGACAGGGCACTAGTATATGTGTTTAGCAAAGTGAATTCAAGTTTGTTATCTCTAATTGTAGCTCTAGTTGTTATTTCGCTAGAATAAACATACATTTACAATTTGAAAAACTTAACTTTGCATTGGACATGTTACTTGTTAATTTTTGTGGATTGTGCATACCTTCCCACTGTGTGAGCCCATGACATAGGCAGCGTGAGGTGCACGCTTGTTTCTCAGGACTTGCACTAGCTGTTCGCTTCATTTACTTCAAGCGTCAACTTTGCTTTGCAATTTCTCAAGATGTAATTGTGGTATTGCGATGCAACCAACGCCATTATTTTTGTGATTTTTCATGCTATTGATTGCATGCAAAATAATAGGAGGTGTCTATTTAAAAAGACACAAGTTTGTGTTGAAAATAGTATTTGTTTACATTTTAAAATTTCGCATAGTATTTGGTTTCCTAAGCCCCTGCCGTTCATGCTGGTGAAAACCGTTTTTAAATATCTATCGTTGTTCCAGAGATATTTGAGGTGATAGAGTTAGGTGAGACACCCTCTATATTGCTTTTTATAGCTCATCTTTACATTCTTCAAAAATGGTATCATCATCTGCATACATAAGGAATCAACATATTTATTTTTATTAATCTATATACCTGGATTTACTTCCTGTCTCAAGTTTTTAATCAACTCATTTATACATATACATTAAATAATGTTGGTAACAAGCTAAAGCCTTATTTGAGTCCCTTATTGGTAGTGGTTTCTTCAGTTATATTATTATCATCAGCAATCTTTATTATGCCATAGGCATAAATACTGGACCAGGTCCACTCGAGGAGCAGTCTCAGGTCGCACCTGATGAAGGTTACGAGCTACGTGACTGAAATATCGTGCAAGTATGATGCTGATATCCGGCAGAACACCCGACAACCCAAGATGTCATTAGATCGCCGGGAAAGCCTGAAGAGTTACACCTTTATTATTACGTTTGTGGTTATGTATAAGCTTTTTATAGCTACAGTGAGATGTCTAGCATACCTAGCTTTAATCATTACGTCCCGTAATTTCTTTTTATTCACACTGTCAAAAGCTTTTTCAAAGTCGATAAAAGCTATATGTGCCTCTAAATTAAATTCTCATAATATCGCTAAAATTCTTTTTATGGTAAATACATTACCACTGTATGAAGGTTCTTTCGGAATCCACACTGCTGTTCTAATAGGAGAGTCTCTGTTATTGTTCTTAATGATTATTATTTATTTTTGCAAACACACAGACGGAAACGAAATCACGACACCGAAAACTAATGACTGCAAAGAAATGAAATTTCAGGAATACATTTGTTCAGATAACATATATGGCTGATTAACACTGCAAGACCACCATCCCCATTTAAGGACAAAGACAGTTATAGAATAAAGAATGCCTTCCAGCTGGGAGATTCGTAACAGTAAAACTGAGAAGTCAACGATACCGCCAACATCAGTTGGACCGACAACAGTAAAACAAGATGAGAAAAATAATCAGGTCAGCACATGTGTGGGACCAAGTGAGTGTCCCTAAAAGCTTGCATTTGATGGGGGTCATCCCTCCCATAGCTGTCTCACTGCCTGATCAATTACAGTCAAAAGTGCAGTATGAATTACCCATCAGTGCTACCCTTAAAAAGGAAATAAGGTGTGGCAGAGAAGGAGTTAACAGCATGTAAAAGCAATTAAAACAGAGTAAAAGATGGACGACTGAGGCAGCTGCCAAAGCAGGATGGGTCAAAGATCCCAAAGACCAAGCATTTGGCAGGAGACATCCCAACCCAAACCACCCTGAAAGTACCATAAACTGGGGTGGCTTTGTGCCACTTTTAAAGGTTTTCTTGAAATAACATTTTAAAAAAAAAGAATGTCTTTGCAATAGAATCGGAAAGGATGGTGTAGTTTAACATTTGCCCCGTTCAATACACATAGTACAAATTCCCTGGAGTTCACCACTGGACTACAAACAAGTCAAAGTTAGCACAAAGTCACCCAATAGGGTTGGGTGACTTTGTGCCAGTACATTTTCCTTTGATTTTTCAATGCTTATGACATCTTACCTTCAGGGTAGCTCTGTGACAAAAAAAGAACAAAAGTGCAATTTCACCAGTTTTATTGACTTTTTCCAATTATTATTACAGGCTTAAAGTTATAAAATTAGTGGCCCCAAATTCCGTTTAATTCAGGAATACAAAATAGACCTCTTTTTGACTTCAGCTCTGGTTGTTTTTAATTTTTTTGGAGGATGTCAGTGTAAGGGTAAACTATTTCATCCCTCTCTTTCGGCCATTTCCAAAAACCACCACTTTTTTCGAAAACATTCACTCTTGTCAAATCAACGTCAATAGCTGTGACTTACCCAGGGAACAACTCTCTCTCATCTCACCTCTCTTATTATGTAAATTCTCTTTAAGTTCTCTTCTACCAAACTACAAATGTTATCAGGCTCCAAGTTACAAGGTAATCAGGACAGTACAACACTTCTGTCAAGTGGATAAATACCAGTCTTTTTAAATCAATATTCCCAGCCTCTCCTATCTTCTCCATAAGTTTTTTTAGAAGAGAAGGAAAGGTCTTTTTTTGGTATGGTAGTGCATCTTGATCCTCTTGCTGTTCCTTTCCACTTGTCTAAAATTTTTCTCCACTGAAGCTTTAATGGTCTAAACAAAGCAACATCAGGTGGTTGCAAAAGGCAAGTGGAATTCAAAAGTAGGGCAATGAAAGCTATATTGTTCTCCCTACACAGCTTTAAGACTTGTGTGTTCAACTGTGAGCTGAGGTTATCACCAGTTAGACCTTACCTACTCTCCTGTTTCCTTAGGAGTGGCAACAAGAGGTGTGACAACCAATCCTCAAAACATTCATAATCAAACCAACCTGATTTTGTACGATCAAATCTGGCGTGAGAAGGGTCCTTTTCTGTCCAAGTGGACCATAGTTTCTCAGATTTATATACAACGTAGGGAGCTGCTAGTATCACTTCCACATTACCACACATCATTAGTGATGTAGAAGCCTTTGATGAGTTGTATATTCTTTCTGGATATTTCGCACCATGCTTGGTAATGACCCGTTTCATTCCTGGATCATCTACCACGTTTGTCCCACCATAATTCCAGATATTTGACAGAGAGGTACCTACCAGTTTATGCGACACAAGATCAAAATATTCATTTACTGTATCTGCATCAACAGCTGATCTGGCCCTTTTGATATTTTGAGCAACTCTATTGCTAGTCTGTACACTGTGATGCACCAGTAATGACTTAGCCCTGTCATTACCTGGCAAGTTATTTCTGAAAGAGGACACTTTGCAACCACTCCGCTCTAGATATGCTTTTAGAACGAATGCAGATCCAGCGATGATATTGGAAAACCAAAATTGGACACTGATACAGCATGAGCTGCAAACATATCCTCTTTCTCCTGACTAAATACTGTCTGTCCACCAACTGACAAACTTGTGCTTCTCATGCAACTTGTCCGTGAATGTATTATGATGAACACCATATTTTTCAGCTGCTACACGAATTGAAATCTTCTTTCCCCCAATTTCTTCTAATGCCTTCTGCATCAAATCCTCAGTATAATTAGCATAGGGACGCGATCACGGGACCTTTTTGCATATACGTGGCATCTCCTGCAAGAGGGCCAAAATTACATAAAAAGTCAATATTTTGAACAAGGTATGAAATGATCTGACATTTTTAAAGGTAATTTGCAACACTGCTACTATTTTCTCTCAGTACTACATTTAGCTGCATATCAGTTTTCTCTCTCACGCAAAAATTCCGAGAAGTAGCGTTCCAACATCACATTACAGGCAAATGAGAATGTAGCACAAAGTCACCTCCCCCAATCTTTCCATTTTCGATTTATCTCAATGATGAGCCAAACCAAACTGTGAGAGAATGCTGTCACTGCAGCATCAGACTAAGTAATAATATACTAATATGATATACTCACTTGATTCTGGTAAAAGCCTTTTTTCCCAAATGACAATAGAAATTGTCCAACACACACATTATCAGAACCAAATACTAACTCAACTACAGACGATTTGGCATGAATACCCGAAGTAGAAAGTAAATGATGTGTGTACCTACAGATGGCAGCACTATCAAGCTACATTTTAGGCACTTCAGCACTTCTGGTGGAGAGAAAAACTGTCAGGAAGCATTCATTTGGATAAAAGTGTGAGTAGCATAAAGTAACTCTCCTGGCGCAAAGTCACCCTGGTTTACGGTAGTTTAAAATGTTATAAATGAAAATAAAAACTTCATTCATTCAGAAAACAGAGAGCCAGAATTAGGAGGCATTCCACCAGGATGTGCACTACTGCCTGTAAGGCCCCACAACCACATTGTAGGGGTGGCTCATAACATGAAATAAAATTATCGGTTAATCTTTTATGAGTGATGCAGAGGTGACACAAGATGATAAATTTCTTGCAGGAGCAAGTGACATACAGCAGTACTCTCCTTGATAGTGTGGAGTTTATTAAAGGGGGCAGAAGCCCACCAGATGACATTCTATATGAAGTGTAGTGAAGTGAGGCCTTATTTGCATCTGCAAATCTGCACCTGGGATCATTCAAATGAATGTTGGGCAACTAATTTCTCCTTCAGAGAAATTGTCGACCAGTTCATTCCCTGGGATACGCACATGATTTAGAGCCCATAGAAAGACAACTGAGCAGGCATAATGACTAAGGTTAGACAGGAGGGTCATGAATAGCAGATATCACATGATGGCAAGAGTAAAGTAGATCAATAACCTGGAGATGGCTCACCGAGTCACTAAAAATTGAATTGTATTTGAGTGACGTCTGTTTCATAAAGTATGTTAATGGTTAACAGCTCCACTGTACAAACACTGCACATTACCATAAATGATGGCTGCACACTGATACTCCTGAAAAACAGAGAGGAACAAACACAGAATGATCACCTGGGCAACTGAAGATTAGGTTGTTCGAATTGATCGATCGTAATTTCTGGTCTAAGTAAAAATCAAAGGGATGGATGAAGAGAGAGGGAGAGGGTGGGGGAGAGGGTGGGGGAGAGGGTGGGGGAGAGGGTGGGGGGAGAGGGTGGGGGGAGAGGGTGGGGGAGAGGGTGGGGGAGAGGGTGGGGGAGAGGGTGGGGGAGAGGGTGGGGGAGAGGGTGGGGGAGAGGGTGGGGGAGAGGGTGGGGGAGAGGGTGGGGGAGAGGGTGGGGGAGAGGGAGTGTGTGTGTGTGTGTGTGTGTGTGTGTGTGTGTGTGTGTGTGTGTGTGTGTTTTTATTTTACTCTTGTATCATTTTATTTATTTTTACACAAGAAGCGCTCTGGTTGAGCACGGACTGTGACACCAACAAAAATGTATGACACATTTTTACAGAAGAGAACTGGAAGCCAAGGGAAAGAGCCTGAACAGACGCCTTTCAGATGGCACCTTGGAGCTGGTGTTCCGCTAAGGTGCAGAGTTACACAAAATTCAGAAGTTGTCATCATACAGTTCCAGCATGACTAGTGATGAAACGGATGTCACTAACCCACTGATAGTGATGAGGAAGAGAGCAACAATCACTAGGGAGCCCTGTGGGACACTGTTCTCCTGGACCCTTATGGAGAAGGGTGATGTATACATTTGAAGACATGTGCAGAAAAATGGGCTACCCCTCAAATGTAACATTTTAGAGATAAGTGTTGCCATCTGTTGCTGGGTATGGGTACTATCAAAATTGACACTGGTCTCACTCCTAAATACCACATAAGGATATTAGGAGTGAGACCAATGTCCACTTGATAATTCCCATATCCAGCAACATAAGGCAGCACTATCTATAAACTTTTCTACTTGAGAGTTAGCCAGTTTTTCCATGCATTTCTTCATTTGAACTTGAAACAACTGGTGTGATAAAAACTAATGAATGAAAATCATAAAGAAGTCTCAAAAACACCAGTCATAAATGGTGAGCTTCAAACAGGAGTGACTTCTTTTCAGTTAACTTTGTAGTTACTAGCATATTCTTGTAATTTCTTGCGTGTTTGCATGCTTACTAAGAGCAACCTTTCATTTCATTTTAAAAACAGTGTAGCATACAGTACTGCCCTTGCTATCGACCCTCGTATCGTACAAGCTTTCGTTTGTTTTGCTTTGAACAGCTTATCGTCGGTTAGACTGTCAGTGAGAGAGCACTGTGAGTTCCTGCTGCTAATAAAGCAAGTACACCATTTGTTTATTACGTATCTTTTCAAGTTTCAGACAAAAGCAAGTTCAGAAATGGATAGGCACTGTGCTTGCTGTGTACAGATGTGAGCTGAGTTGGTGAGCATTCGCTCACAGCTGCAGGCAGTGTTGGCTTCTGTCACACAGCTTGAGGCTGCTGCCAAGGAGCATCACCACGGGAGGTCGGACACAAGGATACGAGGTACGTCGTGCACGACTCACGTCTCCCCGATCAATCCACTGCTGTGGCCGCCCCGGGTACTGCCTGCACTGTGGTTGACCCCTCACCTGTGATTGAGTGGGAGATCATTCCAAGGTCTGGCAGGCAGCAAAAGACTTTCTGTGGGGCCGATGGTAGAGCCTCCCCAGTTTGTTTGACGAACAGGTTTCGGGCATTATCTGCGGCTGACGAAGTCTCTGAGCCAGATACAGTTGTCCACCTTGTTTCAGAGAAAGCTCCTCAGTCCGCAAGGTCTGGGCATTCACAGAGGGTGTGTTTGCTGGTAGTTGGGAGCTCGAATGTTCGGCGCGTAATAGGGCCCCTTAGGGACATGGCTGCCAAGGAGGGGAAGGAAGCTAGCGTGCACTCCGTGTGCATACTGGGGGGAGTCATTCCGGATGTGGAAATGGTGCTTCCAGATGCCATGAGGAGTACAGGGTGCAGCCAACTGCAGGTGGTAGCCCATGTCAGTACCAATGATGTGTGTCGCTTTGGATCGAAGCAGATTGTCTCTGGTTTTGGGCAGCTAGCGGAAATAGTAAAGACTGCCAAGTCTTGTTTCCAAGACTACGGCAGAGCTCACCATCTCCGACTGTGGTCCTTTGGTGCAGAGCTGAATGGAGGCTCTGAATCAGAGGCGCAGGCGGTTCTGGTTTCTTTTTTAAGGGCGCACACTGCTAAGGTCATTAGCGCCCGTTCTGTGGCTTAGAGGGAGGGGGGAATCAAATTGGAAATCAGCAGCAATGGGAGCGAAACTCGGAATAAACTCCAGGACGCGATCGGCTGAGCGCGTGTCATCTGCTAAAATGGAAGATATATCAGGCAACAGCTGAAAACGGGTGCGTAGCAGAGTAAAATAGGGGCACTGAAGTAACAGGTGTCTCACCGTCCACAGTTGAGAGCAGTGGGGACAAAGCAAGGGAGGATTGCCACTTAAAAGATGTCTATTGCTAAAATGACAGTGCCCTATCTGGAGTCTAGTTAAAATTACCTCCTCTCAACGACAAGTTCGGGAGGAAGAGGTCCAAGCACAGGAAAGAGCTTTCACGTCCCGCAATTTATTATTGGCAAGTGTAGACCAATGTGCGTGCCATAAAAGAGCAACATGACGACAGGAAACACTCTGTAGATAGGGGAAGGGAACCATGCGAACAGGAGGCTGAGAAAGAGAGACTGCAGCCTTGGCCGCTATGTCGGCTGCCTCATTTCCATGGATACCAACATGTCCTGGGATCCAGAGTAATGCCACAGAGACACCCCCCCCCCCCCCCCCCCCCAAGTGGAGCAAGTGGAGGCAGTCCTGAATCCAGTGGACCAGAGAGTGGACAGGGTAAAGAGCTTGGAGACTAAGGAGAGAGCTGAGCAAATCTGAGCCAATAATATACTGTATCTGCTGATGGCGACAGATGTATTGGACAGCCTGGAGAACAGTGTAAAGCTCCGCAGTAAAAACCAAATACTAGTCGGGAAGCCGAAATCTATTAGGTGTGGTGCCAACAATATAGGCACTCCCAACACCAAATGATGTTTTTGAGCAGTCAGTGTAAATAAACGTGGCATCCTTCATTTGTGCGCATAGAGCAGCAAATGCCCGATGATAAACGAGAGAAGGGGTACCATCCTTGGGAAGCTGACAAAGGTCACAGAGCAGGCAGGTCCGGGGGCAGAGCCAAGGCAGTGCTGTACCCCCAGTTGTCAAGAAAGTTATAGGAAAGTGGAAGGAAAGAGAACGTAGCAGTTGACGCAAGCAGACTCTTGGTGGTAGTAGAGAGGAAGGACAGCCTGCATACCCTAAATCCAAGGAGGCGTCGAAAAAAAGGTCATGGGCTGAATTAGCAGGCATGGAAGACAGACGGCTAGCATAACGACTCAGAAGGACAGCTCGCTGATTGGACAGCGGAGGTACAGCAGTCTCAGCATAAAGGCTTTCCACAGGGCTGGTGTAAAAAGCTCCATACGCTAAACGCAATCCATGGTGGTGGACAGTCGAGACGCTGAAGAATAGACGGCCGAGCAGAGGAGTAAACTATGCTTCCATAGTCCAACTTCGAGCGCACTAAGGTGCGATATAGGCAGAGAAGGACCACTAGGTCCGCTCCCCAGTAGGTACCATTCAGAACACGGAGGGTGTTGGATTGCAGACAGCGAGCAGAAAGATAGGAAATGTGGAAGGACCAGCATAGTTTTCTGTCAAACACAAGTCTCAAGAATTTAGCGATGTCCGTGAACGGAAGGTCAACAGGGCCTAGATGAAGGGAAGGCGGAAGAAATTCCGTACGACGATAAAAATTTACACAAACATTCTTATTGGGAGAAAAGCAGAAGCCGATTTCGATGCTCCAAGAATGGAGGCAATCGAGACATCCTTGAAGACGTCGTTCAAGAAGGCTGGTCCTCTGAGAGCTGTAGTAGATCACAAAATCGTCCACAAAGAGTGAGCCCAAGACAACAGGAAGGAGACAATCCAGAATTGGATTTATGGCAATGGCAAACAGTACGACAGTTAGCACGGAGCCCTGCGGCACCCCGTTTTCTTGGGAGAAAGTACGGGAGAAAGTAGCGTTCACCTGCACTTTAAATGTGTGCTCTGTCATAAATTCACGAATAAAAAGAGGTAGCCGACCTCGAAAGCACCAAGAGAACAGTGTGCGGAGGATGCCTCTCTTCCAACAGGTATCGTATGCTCTCTCCACATCAAAAAATATTGTTACCATTTTGTGTTTCCTGAGAAAATTGTTCACAATGTATGTGGAGAGAGCAACAAGATGGTCAACTGCAGAAAGATGCTTTTGGAAACCGCATTGGGCAGGTGTTAAGAGGCAGGCGGTTCTGTGACCGTGTAGGCTGCAGATTCCTTGACTTGCACCATGGGGTGGTGGGTTTCCGGATTCTGCTTAATACGTCAGGAGTCTACAACACACAGGAAGCGACTACACGGGTAGCAGGGGCTGTATGGAAGGGACTGGGCAGTCTTTTAGGTTAGAGGGTCTCAAGAAACCACAGAAAGGGCATCTGTCTAAAAGTGGGCAGGTAAAACACAGGAAGGTAGTTGTAGAAACGATCGGTATTGTAATTGTAAATTGTCGTAGCTGTGTTGGGAAAGAACCAGAGCTCCAAGCCCTAATAGAAAGCACTGAAGTTCAAACAGTTATAGGTACAAAAAGCTGGCTAAAGCCGGAAATAAGTTCAGCTGAATTTTTTTCAAACGATCTAACAGTGTTCAGAAATGATAGATTAAATACAGTTGGTGGTGGAGTGTTTATTGCTGTCAGAAGTAGTTTGCCTTGTAGTGAAATTGAAGTAGATAGTTCCTGTGAAATAGTATGGGTAGAGGTCGTACATGACAATCGGACTAAACTATTAATTGGATCGTGTTACCGACCCCCGACTCAGGAGATATAGTTGCTGAACAGTTCAAAGAAAACTTGACTCATTTCAAATAGGTACCCACTCATTCAACTATAATCGGTGACGACATCAATCTATCCTCAATATGCTGAAAAAATATGTTTAAAGCCGGCGTCAGGCACAAAACGTCATCCAAAATTGTACTGAATGCTTTCTCAGAAAATAACTTTGAATAATTAGTTCATGAGCCCACTCAAAGCGTAAATGGTTGCGAAAGCATACTTGACCTTTTAGCAACAAATAACCCTGGACAAATAGTGAGTGTTGTGACGAATACAGAGATTAGCAACCACAAGGCAGTTGCTGCTAGGCTGAATACTGTAACACCCACAACCATCAAAAAGAAATGCAAAGTACATCTATTTTAAAAAGCCGATAAAAATGCTCTTAACGCCTTTTTAAGAGACAGTCTCCACTCCTTCCAATCTGATCATGTAAGCGTAGAAATGATGCAGAATGATTTCAAAGAGATAGTATCAATAGCAACTGAGAGATATGTAACACATAAATTAATAAGTGGTGGTACTGATCCCCTATGGTACACAAAACGTGTCAGGTCACTGTTGCAGAAGCAACGTAAAAAAGCGTGCCAATTTTAAAAGAATGGAAAATCCTGGAAATTGGCAATGTTTGCAGAAGTTCGAAATGTAGTGCGTGCTTCAATGCAAGACGCTTTTAATAATTTCCACAATGAAACTCTGTCTCAGAATCTGGCAGAAAACCCAAAGAGATTCTGGTCATATGTAAAGCACAACAGTGGCAAGAAGAAATCAATACCTTCACTGCGCGATAACAACGATGAAGTCACGGATGACAGGGCCACCAAAGCAGAGTTTTCCGAAACTCCTTCAACAAAGAAGAAAAAGTAAATAGTCCTGAATTCCAATGAAGAACAACTGCCAAGATGAAACATAGAAGTAGATATCCTCAGTGTAGCAAAGCACTTTAAATCACTTAATAAAGGCAAGGCTTCCTGTCCAGATGGTATACCAGACAGTTCCCCTTCAGAGTATGCAGATGCAATAGCTCCATATTTAACAATTATATACAACTGCTCGCTCACAGGAACTTCCATACCTAAAGTCGCTCAAGTCACACCAATACCCAAAAAGGGAAATAGGAGTAATCCTCTGAATTACAGGCCCATCTCACTAATGTCGATTTGCAGTAGCGTTTTGGAACATATACTGTATTCTAACATTATGAAGTACCTCGAAGAAAACGATTTACTGACATATAGCCAGCATGGATTCTGAAAATATTGTTCTTGTGGAGCACAACTAGCTCTTTATACTCATGAGGTAGTGAGTGCTATCGACAAGGATGTCAAATTGACTCCATATTTTTAGATTTTAGAAGGCTTTCAAACACTGTTCCTCATAAGCATCTTCTAACCAAACTGTGTGCCTGTGGAATATTGCTTCAGTTGTGCGACTGATTCGTGATTTCCTGTCAGAAAGGTCACAGTTCGTAATAATAGACGGAAAGTCATCAAGTAAAACAGAAGTAATATCTGGCATTGCCCAAGGAAGTGTTATAGGCCCCCTATTGTTCCTGATCTGCATTAACAGCATAGGAGACAATCTGAGTAGCCCTCTTAGATTATTTGCAGATGATGTCATTTACCGTCTTGTTAAGTCAACAGATGACCAAAATGAATTGCAAAGTGATTTAGGTAAGATATCTGTGTGGAGCGAAAAGTGGCAATTGACCCTGAATAAAGAAAAGTGTGAAGTTACTCACATGAGTACTAAAAGAAATCCGCTAAATTTAGATTATGAGATAAGTTACACAAATATGGAGGATGTAAATTCAACTAAATACTTAGAGATTACAATTACAAATAACCTAAGTTGGAACGATCACATAGATAATGTGATGGGCAAAGCAAACCAAAGACTGTGATACATTGGCAGAACACTTAGAAGGTGCAACAGATCTACTAAAGAGACTGCTTACACTACTCTTGTCCACCCTATTCTGGAGTACTGTTGTGTGGTGCGGGATCCGTATCAGGTGGGACTGACGGATGATATTGAAAAAGTTCAAAGAAGGGTGGATCATTTCGTATTATCGCGAAATAGGGGAGGTAGTGCCACAGACATGGTACATCAATTGGAGTGGAAGCTCATTTTGTATTATTGCGAAATAGGGAAGGTAGTGCCACAGACATGGTACGACAATTGGAGTGGCAATCACTAAAACAAAGGCGTTTTTCGTTGCGACGGGTTCTTCTTGTGAAGTTTCAATCACCAGTTTTGTTCTCCGATTGCGCAAACATTCTGTTGGCACCCACCTACATAGAGAGAAATGATCATCATGATAAAATAAGGGAAATCAGGGCTCGCACAGAAAAATTTAAGTGCTCGTTTTTCCATTGCACCGTTCGAGAGTAGAACGGTAGAGAGACAGCTTGAAGGTGGTTCATTGAACCTTCTCTCAGGCACTTAATTGTGAATAGCAGAGTAATCACGTAGATGTAGATGTGAATAAAGTGTGATGGAGCCAATCAGTCTCATATGCCTTCTGTAGATCAGAAAAGACTGCAAAATGAGGTCTTGACATTGAGGAAATGCCTGTCAGATAATTGTTTCAAATCTAATTAGATGGTTGCTTCTGGGTAATTTCTCCTAGAAACCACACTGACAAGAGAACAAGAGCCACTGTGATTTGAGAACCCAGCATAATCACTGGGCTACCATCCTTTCAAGTAGTTTGCAGAGCATATTGGTGAGGCTTACTGGTCAGTAGTTGTTGGGTTGTTGCACAGCTTAAGTATTGGGACGAAGATAATATCTCGCTACTGAAAGGGGAAACCATCTTCTAGCCAAATAAAGTTGAAGATCCTGAGCAGGTGGAGTCTCTGAGTAACATTCAGATGTTGTATCATCCGATTATGAATTGAATCAGGGCATGACACTATATGGTGTGATGAATCAAGAAGAGCCTGAAGCAAATTCCAGCCAACAAGGTGTGCTACAGAAGAATGCTGAAAATTAGATGGGTTGATCACATAACTAATGAGGAGGTATTGAACAGAATTGGGGAGAAGAGGAGTTTGTGGCACAACCTGACAAGAAGAAGGGACTGGTTGGTAGGACATGTTCTGAGGCATCAAGGGATCACCAATTTAGTATTGGAGGGCAGCGTGGAGGGTAAAAATCGTAGAGGGAGACCAAGAGATGAATACACTGAGCAGATTCAAAAGGATGTAGGTTGCAGTAGGTACTGGGAGATGAAGAAGCTTGCACAGGATAGAGTAGCATGGAGAGCTGCATCGAACCAGTCTCAGGACTGAAGACAACAACAAGGTTCTTTACATAATTTGGTATGGTGGGAGGTTGAAGGATACAGAGATGAATTATTGAACTGCAAACAGGGCAAATGCATGAGCAGAAAATCCAAATGATGATAGATTCTTCAAGTTGTCATTTAAGTTTTCAAAAGGCAGCCAGGTAAGAAGAGGGAGCTGATGATGTAACAAAGTTAGTTTCAATGTGTTCAGCAAGAACCAATACATAGGACAAATACCACGATGAAGGAAGAGATCCTTGGTGACCCAGAATACTATGGAACATAGTCTATACTTGGGATTAAGAGGCATACATTCCCAATGAGGAGACTCAGTACAGCTAGAATTTCTTCTTATTGTGTTTCGTTCGACAACAATCTTCAGTGCACACCCATTTTGGACTGAGGATGATGATCTGTGAAGGATGTCACCTGAGACAATCTTGAAAAGCTGTTGTAGTGTAGTCTACTATGGTACTGGCTGGTGACAGGGAAGGGATGGGGGCTGAAAAAAGGGGAATAGCAGTTCCACTGGAACAGGTGATGCACTGGAGATGGTCTCTCGCACCCTCGTCGATGCAACCTAACAGAGAGGTTATGAAGGTGACAGCAGAGGTATACAACTGTCAGCCGGTTTGTAACAAAGCACGGTCAGAGTATTATACTTGTTCTTACACCACTTCTGACATGAATATTACTGTTTTTCCCTTGTTTGGTCTCATTTTCTTAATAGTGCATGTACAATAGTTACCTGAAATAACCAGTTTCTTATTTAAGCATATATTCTCAAAACTTGTTTGCTCATTGCATTAGTTCTCAATTCCTGATGATGATAAAATATAGCTAGCTCATAGTCTTTTAATAAAATATTTATGATTTACATGAAAACAAAATGAAGGTGGAATTTTCAATGAGCAAATACTTGTCTGTTTCTAAATTGATACAGCCCATTTGAAAGCCTGCACTATACCCTTCCCAATAAGTGTTTTACTTTTTTCCAAAAACATTATATTGCATAAGTTATTCGTATTTAAAATTTTATCAATTTAGGATTAACCAGCCAACCAGTTGTGTTTTAGAATGTTCCAGTCTTTAAATTATTTCCAAATTTCAGTACCAACAGCTCTATAGGACTGATTTATCTGTTTCCAGCACCGCAAATTTCCACTAAATTAACTTGCTAGTTTGTTAATTACAGTAGAACCTCACAAATATGACTTTGGATGGACCAAGTCCCCACTTAGTCCAACCATCCCACTTTCTGTGTTTGTTTACCTACCCAGGTCGCTGCTACAATCAGGACTACATTTGTCGATGGCTCATCATCTGCGATACGTATATGTAGACAGCTGACCGTTGCTAGGTACGATAGTTTGATCACTTTCAGAATGAAATAACTTGTTTCTAACTATCAATAAGTGTTACTGTACACACATTTTTTTATAAATTAGTGACAATGTTCTTCTTACATATTAAAGTGTGTAAAACTAAATAGTGGCATCAAATAAAAGTAAAACAAGTGGATCTGTTTTTTTTTACAAGTGGACGTTGAGCCCAGTGACATAAATGAGTGGATCAGTACAGCTGATGTTGACTGCACAACAAAAGCAGAAGTAAGCGATGACTAGCTTATTGTCACTGCAACTTGAACAACCAATGATAATGGGAAAGATGATAACAACAAAGACAATTAACCTACAGTTCAAGTATCCCAAATGTATAAGAAAAATGCATTTGATGCAGCTTTTCAATGCATTGAGCAAAGCTCTAGGTCTATCCCAAGAACATTTTGTGGATTAGAAAATGGCCGAACATAGCTGAAAAATTAAAATTGTCTGCTAAGCAAAAGGATATTACAAGACTTTTTCGTCCTGCTTAAGATAAGAAGTTTTTTTTGTTTTTGTGATTTCTCGTGTTTTAAATACTTTAGGTACAAATCAGTTGTGTGTCAATGCAGTACTGTAATAAGGTATGCGCAGACATTAAACTTTCACCACAATAATACTATATTATTTATTGTACAATAAAGATGTATTTTGGAGTACATGCGCTATGGCACATTGCACTTTCATGTAAGATCATTTAATGTTGAATGTTTTCTTCTTGTTTTGTTGCTATTTTAGCATGGAACAATATTTCAAGGCAGTATTTACAGTTGAATATTACAGTTGTGCTGCACTGTATTGTGATGTTATGGGTCAATAGAAGTGTTCATCTAATAATCCAACTTTTATTTGCATTCCAACCAGCTCCAGTCCCATAGGCAATAGATTAGTGAGGTTCTACTGTTTCTAATTAGAAAAAATTCACTTTCTTGAAACTTTCAGACGTGCTTTGGAAATCACTGTGTACGTTAAAATCGCAGTCACAGTAATTCCTATTATTTATGCCATTTTCTAGTTATAGTGGTTTTAGTTAAACAAACTTACCTCACTGCCTACTGTATCTTTACTCCATTTAATTTTTCTGATTTTTATATTACTATTCTACACAATAAAATCTTCTCAGCAGATCAGCTGAGTACATGTTGGAAGAGTTTGTGTCTTTACTGACGTGTCCCTTGAATAGCGCAAGGGATTTTCCAATGGCACCTGGGTGAAAAGTGATGTGACATCAAAGCTGATTAGTAGGTCCTCTTCATCCAAGCCTAATCCACGGAGTACCTTCACAAATTCTGTCGCATTCTTGACACGGTGTGTACAGTGACCCATGAGAGATTCGAACAGCTGTGCCAGATGTTTGGCTATCCTGTATGTCAGCAAGTTTATGGTGTTCAATACAGGCTGCAGTGGAACTCTCTCCTTATGTATTTTTGGGAGGCAACATAGCCATGGTGGTGCCAGTGCCCTGGGGTATAACCTTTCGTGGTGTTCCAATTCAGTCCTGAGCTATGGCGTACATCAAATGTCTTACATGTCACAGATGTTGTCGTACCCTTCTCCCCTTGTTTGTATGCTGGATCTTGCAGTAACATTTCTATCTTCTGTCATTAATCTCCTGGGTTTGGTAGCACTGTCCCACTGACTTTATTTGCTCCTGAGACCACTATGTCCATATCATCATGTAGGGCCAGTAGTGCTCTCTGTTCTGTTGTCAATATGTTGCTCTCCAGCATTCTTCTCTTTTACAGGACCTCCTCACTTCTTGAGCTGCCTCTGCCAGGAGCCCATGTAGGGCATGCTCTATGCTGCTGATGAAGCCATGTTTCAGAAACATTCTTGGAACTGCAGCAAAGTTTAGGTCTTTCGACAGCATGGAACTTGTTGGCTCATTCAGGTCTCTCAGTCAGGTTGTTATTGATCTTTTGTCTTCCTGCTGTAGAGCTCTCAGAAGTCAGAGAAACGTGTCACATATATTCTTAGTGGCTTTCTTCCTGCAGAGTTCACTGACTGTGCAAGTGTTGCCATCCATCCACTTTCAGTTATGTCTGGGAGACTGGAAGCCAGGCCCACATGGTGAGTTAGCAAAGTACTTGCATTCTTGTCAAGTTCGAGTCTGGTAACAAGGATTTGCTCCTGTACCAAGCCCAGACTAGCCAGTCGTGATATGTGTCTCATCCTGGTCTGTCACATGACAGAAAAAACTTACAGGAGTTCCTACATTATCTCAGTGGCATTCATAACAACATCAAGTTCACCACTGAGACAGAGGAGAATGGAAGTCTATCCTTCTTAGAAATTTTGATCACGAGAAGTTTCAACAGCATGCAGGGACACAATGCTTCTACCTTAATGCTTGGACTTGCCAACATTCAGTGCAACTCAACTCATTACTAACTACCGAAGTACATAGAGTGAGGCGCCTCTGCTACAGGAATTGCTTGCTGAGTAAGTTATAGTACCTGCAGGAAACTTTCTGCAAAAATGGTTACAACAAAATGCAAATTAGATGTGACCTAAAGGTAGATAGGAGGAGGGAGGACAAACCAGATAAAGAAGAAGCCAAATGTGTAGTTTTCATGTTGTATGTAATGTCACTGACAGCAAAGATCACAAAAATAATGGAGAAACATAATATAATGACTGTTACCCATGCAACAAGAAAAATTGAGGACATCCTTGGCCTGAACAAAGACCCGCTAGGATCACGGACACCAGGCATTAACAATATTGAGTGCGAATGTGGGATGTAATAAATCAGACAGACACAGCAATGCATTTCACAGCACTATGCAGAACTCATCAGCAATACTTGACTGCGGCAGACAGACTAGTCCAGGGTAACAGAGCATGTCATCAATGAGGAAAACACCTTCAGTCTCTAATGAATGATGAGGTTGTGCTGTGTCAACAGGTTCGAGGACTTGATTGTCAAAGAGGTGGTAAAAACACATCTGTACAACAACCTAATATATTGTGATAGCAGCACACCATTGGATTCCACAGTACAAAAATGGAACAGGAATGGACAGATGCCACACATGCCGGGACTCAATGCTGACACCAGGGCCGCACTGCATTCCTCCACCGCCAGTTCGGCACCTGCTTCCAGAGGCCTGTTATTGGCCCACCCACAGATGAGGTCAGTGGTCAAGCAGCTATGTAGATTAGCGGAACATTTTGCCTGTAGATGATACGTACAAGACTCATTGAAACATTGTGACAAGACTATGCCACCACCTAGAAGATCACTAGAGAAGATTTTATCATTGGAATGTGTCAAGAAAACCTGCAATCACAACTACCTAACATGTAATAAGCTAATAGTTCAGTAAATAGTAATTCTGTACATTATGCGCACCTATAACTAGGTGTGGCACACATAGCCTCAGCCAGTCAGTCATTCAGTGCCCGGAAGAGAGAAGGTAACAACATGTTACCAGTCAGGCCTCAGTACTGAAATCATTAACAACCTATATGTGTCAATATATAATTTGCAGTCTGTGCCCAGTTACTGACATGTTAACCACTATGTAAATCTGCACATAAAGGATATGTTCTCCTTAGTCAGTTAGCACCAACTGTTACAATAGGAAGCTATCAGTTATTTAGCCATCTGTGAACTTTGTTACTATTTCTTTACTAGTTTAACTTACTGATCTGAATTTTGAAACTCCTGCGCGTTAGAAATCTGATCACAATTAAGTGAACATTTTTTGTTGGTAAACATGAAGAAACTGAAAATTATTTGCTGCATCGTTGGGTAACTTCTTAAAAAAAGAAGTCTATCAAGCCCACTAATAACAGGAAGATGATTCACAAAGACAGGCTGTGAGACTTCCAAGATGGTGTTCTAGGCCCTTCAAAGCACCCTATGTTTTGTGCCTCGGGATTCTGGAAAGTGATCATAAGACTGACGGCCGAAAAGGTACCATGGGTGGCACTGAAGTGGGTAGGAGTACTATCATTGAGGAGACAGGTCCAGATCACAAATAAGCTTTTTTCACTAATTTGCCAAGTACTGACTAGCAAACGAACACATACACTACTGGTACTACGGACAAACAGCATTATTATGTACTGTTGAATAAGTTTCAAACAACTGCTTTCAACAACAGGTCCATCAGCTTAAATGTGGAGAAATACTTCAGATCCTGGGTATATTGGCAAGAGACAAGGACTAGTCACCATAATGTTATTACAAGGACAATGGTTACCAAACTTCATTAAGAAAACTAAGAGATTACTTGCATTTTATGGAACTGCCAGTCAGTCAGTAATAACTTATTCAAAAAACAAACAGAGCACTTGGTTCAAATCCAACAAATGCAAGAGAGTTGTAGCTGAAACATATCATAGGTTACATTCAAGTACTAGGTACCTCTCTGGACTTATGTGAAGTCAAGGAACTGTTCCAAACCTTCAATTGTGGATCAATGTGGTGAGGCAACTGAAGACAGTGTACTCATACACCGAGATCTACACACACACACACACACACACACTCACTCACTAGAAAGTCCAATATGGTTGACATCAGTGTGAGAACATTAAAATTATGTCAAATGAAAACACTGATGCAACATGTGTAGTAAAAATAGTGGCAAATTTGAAAGTATGACGTCTAAGTAGACTTCTTAGATGATTAACTTACACTAAGCACAGACCTCAGATTACATTAGGCTATGTATCAATCTGTTACCAATCACTTTAATGTGTTTACATTTATTGGCCTTTGCCAAATCATAATCAATTCATCACATTCTAACCTAACCTAGGCCTAGGGTTTCTTTACAGCTCAATGTGTAATCACAACCAAAGCTCCAGGGAGGGTGGGAGGAGGTAGCTATCATATCCTAGATGATAATTATGACATTAAATGTGATTGGTGCTTATTTCACTCACTGCAATTTAATCTGTGCTATCAGATCTCAACCTAACCACACAACTTAGGAAATCATGACATTCAAAAAAACATAATTGTGAATATAAACATGTTGACATAAATCAATAATAGCCATCAATTAATCTTGCTGTCTCCACATGGAAAACAAAGTAATCAATCTGTATCCTCTGCAGAAAGAAATCATTACATTCAGTGATTCTCACTGGTTGTCCTATGCTATCACTTCACTGGCCACAGCCAATGATAACAAATTGCCAACAGCAGCATGCAATGGAAAACTTGTAGATTCGTAAGTGCACTTTAACTAGCGTAATTTCTTAACAGGAAATCAAAAGTGAACATTTGAATTAAGTGATGAAAAGTGATACGGTAAATATAATTGAAATGATTGGCATGTAAAAGGAGATGGATAACTAACAGAACCAGTATCATTAATTTATTTGTCCAAGCATCATTTTACAATGGTGTAGGATGTCAACTTAATATAGACGGTATATGAATGCAAACATTTGTTTAATGAGGAGAGGGAAAAAGTTCACCACAAGAAGGTATTATTGTTACATGACTAAGGAAATGCACAACAACTTGTACTGAATTTGCAATTGGTGTAATGAACGACATGTCCCTTACAAATGTGGATAAATGGAAAATAATGACCATAACAAGAAAAAAGAGCTGGAATGTATGTGATAATAAGATTAGTGGTAAACTAGCAAAGCCCATCACGGAACTTCAGTGTGTAATGGTAATTCTAAGAAACAAAATGCAATGAGACAAACACACAAAATCGGTTGTAGGAATGGTGAATAGAAGCTTTAGATAAACAAAGAACACAGACTACAGCTATTAGGAGGGCGCATCATACATCATCTACAGGGTGAAGTGGAATTAGAGCACTCGGGCTTTGCAGCATGACTCCTCACATGCCAGCGAAAAAAAAAAAAAAAAAAAAAGTCTCTCTCAAAATTTTGCCTAGCGAGTATACCCAGCAGAAAAAGGACTTTAAAGAGTGGCAATCTGGCAACACTGTAACCACATGTATGGTAACTACCTCTGTCTGTACAGATTAGTTGTGCTGTACAGTTGGTGCATGGATATAGTTTTGGGTCAGTATGCAGGAGGTTGATGGTTCAATCCTGGGTTGAGGCATATGTTTTTTATTTGGTAGTCCAGGTGGTACGGTATCTGCCATCTTAATCGTCAACAGCGATTGCAGCAGGTCCTCTAGAAAACATTTGCCCTTACATACTACAATCGTAGAAATGGAAGAATGGTCAGCTTTGAAAGAAGACCTTTCCAAGTCACGGGCGTGAATTTATTCGCACCACTCTATCTATATTTTAGACATGAAACCTGTTTTCCTTGTACCCTCCTCAAATGATCCCATAGATTAGTACCAACTTTTATTCTTGCCTCATTCAGGTCCATTACATTTCGTTAGGGCCTTATGTTACCAGTAGGACTAGTAACGTGCTTTGTGAATAATGTCCAAACTCGGTTACTAATTGTATGTCTTATCACCATAGTCTCACTAATTATGTCTTTCAACATTGAGTCTGGTAACCACATGCTGTTTAGTATGTAGCTCAATGCATTATTATTATTATTATTATTATTATTATTATTATTATTATCATTATCCTATCGATGGGGCTGTGGAAACATCACGTCTGTCATCATTAGGGAAACAGTGTAATCAGAAACCGAACATTTTACAATTAGCGGTGTTGGGACGAATCATGCAGAACAATATCTGTCAGAGGGGTAATGCTTGTTAGGTGGAACTGCACGCAGGACTGATGGTGTGTTTATACTGTATGCACTGTCCACCGGACAGGGACTAGTTGCGAGCACAGTAACGCGCTCATGACAGACCTCCACTGAACATGCATACACGTATTTAATTTTCTCATTGTAAACCTCTAAACCAGTGTGGCCCACGTATAGTAGACACAAATGATGAATATGTTGCTTCTGGTCTTTGGCTCACCTGATAACCAGGCTGGTGTTACCACTCGTGAATATGCTGCTAGATATCCTTGCCGACGCCATCTACATAAAAATGCGTTTCGCCATCTGGAGCTGCGCCTTTAGGAGTCAGGTTCTCTCCTTCCACCTTTGTGTGAAACAGGTCTTCCACGGACTTGCCGTACTCCAGCTACTGAGGAAGCTATTCTGGAGTACATCAGGAACCTCAGCGAAGTATACATAGCATAGCAAGGCAGCTGCGTGTCTCGCAGCTCAAGGTCGTTCACATGCTCCACAAGCATGTGCTGCACCCCTATCAATGCTTTCTCGCAACACTTCCACCCTGCGGATCGCCATCAACGGATGCAATTCTGTGAATGGTTCCAACAACAACAGCAAATCAATGATGACTTTGTTAACACTGTAATATGGTCAGATGAAGTAGTATTCACTCGTGATGGTGTCTTCAATTTGCACAATGCCCTCTGAGGTTAATCCGCAGGTCACCCATGACCGTGGATAACAAGCTCGCTTTCGTATCAACGTCTGGGCCGGAATATTGGGTGATAGGTGTTTGGGCCCTTACATGTTGCCTGACCGGTCGACTGCACAAGGTTCCAAGCTGATGGTGCACCTCCACATTCTGGAATTGTGTGACAGTATTTGGACAGAACATTTCCAATGAAATGGCTCAGACATGGAGTTCCAGTTGTATGGCCATTATATTCACCTGACCTAAATCCCCTGGATATCTTCCAGTGGGGACACCTGAACGAGCAGATGGCCTCTACTCCGCCGATAAATGTGGAAGAATTGGTAGCGTGTGTTCATGTTGCTCTTGTTAATGAGGATGCAGACTTCCTGTGAAGTGTCCAGAGCTGTATGATCTGGTGGGTTGCGCAATGTTTGGACGTGCAGGGAGATTGCTTTGAGCATCTGTTTGTTCCGAGGACTACGTATTCTGTCGTGAAAGTCATGCGGTCATTAATATGGACATCATTATTGTCACTGGTTGCTAATGTGTGACATCTGAGTGCTCATATTATATGTAGTATAAACAACAGGTAGATGTTGTGTTATTGTACTGTGCTATCGTCTTTAGCTTCTTGAAACTGATATTGTTTTTGTAGTTATGCTGACCTATTACAGGTCATTTGTTTCAACTGTCTATTTCTTATTTGTCTAACCACATATTTGTTACGCTCAGCATTACAAAATGTTATAAACTTAGGATACTGTGACCTAAGAAATGGTGTATATTGCAGTATGAAATGTCAGAATGAAATCAGCAAATAAAAACAATGTGCCCCAACTTAGGATCGAACCCTCAACCTCCTACATGCTAACAGAAAACTCTATCCACTGCACCAACTGCACAGCACAACTAATGCGTGTGGACACAGATAGATACTTTACATGTGGTTACAGTGTTGCCACTTTGCCACTTTTTAAAGTCTCTTTTCTGTCGGATGTACTCGCCGAACGAAATTTTGAGAGAGACATTTTTTTATCGCTGGCATGTGAGCAGTCGCACTGCGAAGCCTGAGTGCACGAATTTCACTTCACCCTGTATAGCAATACCAAAACTCAAACTAGTATTAATATGAGAAACTGGATTTTGTAAGCTGCTTTGTAAAAAATGTGTAGTGCCTCCTCTCCCACTACACATTTTTCATGGTAACATGTAATATATGAACAAAGCATGCAGCAAAATACTTCATGTGGATTTTTCTATTATGTAATCCAGATTATCTGAATAAATCTTGCAGTGATAGTTTTTATAATGAACAATGTGTTAAGTATATCATAATAGTAGACTTCAGACTATATTAAAAATCAATCTGCTACTTCAACTTTTATTTTATATTTGTATTTGTTGGCTTCAACTCATAACCAAATTGTCTCATTTCAACCTAACCTAGACCTCACGCTATCCTACAAATCATTTTGCAATCACAACAAGCTATGGCCTTTGACAAAACCACAGCAAAAAGGGTAGTTAGAAATAACCACAAAAACAAGCGAAGTAATTGCAACTGCTACACTATGTACTTTCCTCGATTTTCGTCAATTTGAATGTGAAGGCTGGAGTACGTTACTGCATCTAAAGCTAAATAATAGCAGCCAATTTTATTTATTACTTCTGATTTGTGAATAGTGCTCTGCAAACAAATAGGCTATTATGTTGCAGTCAGAATCAACCTTCATGTAGGCCTAATGTTGGAGTTGAAACTGCCTCTTTAATTCATTACTGAACACCCCCTATGTATTGAAAATGATGACTACAGCATATAATGGGTCTTGGGAGTTTTTCTTTGCAATTGCAGCACATGAATCTGTTACTCATAAATTCCAACTTTGAATTGAAATATTTGTTTATTCAGGTCCTATAACCTTATGACAGCACTGTATGAGAATAACTTGTGAGTCTTACTGATATATTCTGATTCCTTTGCGTGTACAGGTGTGTTTTCTCAGGTACATTGACCACCTAATAAAGCTATGACAAAGACAAAAATAGGTGCCTACGTTAATCTGCGAAGGCAAGTATGATGCTACCGTAATCAGATGTCTACGAAAAAAATATTGGGAAAGATACCTACAAAACAGCTAAATTGCAGTTTCAACATATGCAACAACGTTACAATACATCAAATTACAAAACTTCACTATATAGTTATCATGCTTTCATCCTTACATCTTTTTCTGGGATTTGTTGACATTCGTCATTGGGTACTGATCTTGAGAGTTGACGGGATGAAGCTGTTTCTTCTGTCGTAGAATTTCTTTTGGCTTCTGCAGCAAAAACACTACCTTCAGAATCACTTCTCGGGATAACATCATCTTCCTTGGTAGATTTGATTTTCCTGTTCCAAACGAGGATACGATATTGCTATGAAATTATAATCAGCTTGCCAAAATTCGATGTGGAATATTATACACCGTGGGGAATGACACCAGCAATGACATACAGGTTATAAAGTTGATACATTTCCGACAAAACAATTTCATGACAATTGCTATTTTTACCTCGATTGTCGACTGGGTGTTAAGTCTTCAGCGTCGTAAAATTCTTCGGAATCACTACTAACAGACATTCTATAATTACTTTATTAACAATCATATGATACACTCAACCATTCCAAAAATGTCATAACACACGCGAAACATATACACTGTCTACTGTCTGAGCAAGGAAATTCTGCAGTTATCTTTGGAACAGTGTGACTGACCAATAGGGAAGAATCTTTATTCTCTTATTTAAGTAGGATTGGCCAATGTCGATATAGCCTCAAACCCAAGGTTTCTATGGTACAAAAGTAAGATGGAGGATCTTGCAGTTGAAGTATGCGGCGAGAATGGGGCCTATTATAAGGTTTGTACTGTATAAAGTATGTCGTTTGTAGGGAGAAGCTCCATTGCAGGCCATTCAGTTAAATTTCAAATATGTTCCCAAAAAATATTTTACCGATATGTCTTTTACTTTCGGAGAATATTCGTTTTAAGAGTGGTACGAGAACGCGGCTAGGACGCCATGTCCCATTTGACAGGGCGTGATTTTACACGCGCGTGTCTTACAGGGAATAATTTAAGCATTATGAAATGCTAATGCACCTTAAAGTCATGGTAAATAAGGTCAGTTTTATCCAAGAGACGTATATTGGTTTGTGTGTGCTATGTAGTTCAGACGTGCGCTTACTTCAGCATTTGCTGTTTCTTCTAACCTAACAAGTTAGTCTTGGTGAAGTACTGGTTATAAGCTATTTTACGGTGTCAAGAACGTGCCTCTTACTGTCATCTTCAGAAATGACTCAGCCCTTAATTGCACGAATAATCCCATGACCCGGAAAACAGCTCGCAAGCGATATTAGCAGGACGCGTGTTCGTTAAGTAGACTACTGGAAACTAAACTTTTGTCACTTTTCTGTTTCAGGCCTTCGTT
Source organism: Schistocerca piceifrons (assembly GCF_021461385.2). Classification (NCBI taxonomy): domain Eukaryota; kingdom Metazoa; phylum Arthropoda; class Insecta; order Orthoptera; family Acrididae; genus Schistocerca; species Schistocerca piceifrons. The sequence continues at coordinate 777,507,319 of NC_060138.1, forward strand.
ACAGACATTTTCGATGAGGAAGTATCCGTTGCGTTCGAGAAAGAGTGAGTATAATTCTACATATGTGAAGATAGCTTTATACTTAATCACAACACAAGCAAATACCTGTGTTTGGATTCTGTGACTGGGCACAAATTGTAGTGGTTATGCTAGGGCTAGCACTTGGGATCAATATTAATTGTGGCATTAATTACATAATAGGAATCAAAATTAAAATTTATGGCATGTAAGTATTTTTTTTATTTTTGTGTTGGCAGTGAAACTGTTTTGTGTTTGTGTTAAGCAGAAAAAGGTAGATCTATAACAGTACCGCCGTTATGTAGAAATCTTACCTTGTTTACATTTAAACTTTGTGTTGTGTTTACCACCATTTATTATTATTTATTATTATTATTATTGCCTTGTTGACTGAGTTAATGTGTACCTTTGTCGTGGTGTATAATAGTTATGTAGGTTCACTTTTAGATTCATAAGTGGAATAATTAAGGGAAATTTTTTTCTTTGTTATGCATTACAGGGAATCCTTTTCGACTTTTGTAAATAACTGAATTAACTGGGTGTTTTATATTTGAGTGTAATTACTGTGTTTTTGTGTGTGGGGGGGAGGGGGGGGGCAGGGTAGTGCACTGTGGTTGCTTGCTTTTCTCAGTCCCTGCCAATGTTGTCGTGGTGCCTCTGCATGATGAAGTTATCTCTGCATTGCATGGCTGTTTATCTTATGAGAGAGGACTTTGTCAATGTATTTTCAAACTGTAAATGAGCTTTGTTATGTAGAGGCATACTGTATAATCATCTGCACAAGAAAATCAAAGGATGACATACTGGCTCTTGATAGAAGGAAGCTCATCCAATTGAAGACGTTAACAACTGTGAGACGGCATTTTATTCTTCCTAGCTTAGCCACCATCTGCTTTTTTCCTCTGTGGTTGTATTTACTGCTCATACAGATGCTCAGTGTGTAGTGACAACTTCCTTATCCCATAATCATTGCCTTGAAACAGCTTTACACATTTCTTAGCTTCAGTTTGTTGCCATAAACAGCTAAACATTACCATTTGGTATCTCTTTTTATATACTATATAGGTTGACAAAATGTTGCAGCCACATGCAGCTGCAGGTTGAGAGAGGTGCACAGTTACTGAAGATGTCATTTGATAGTGTTGTAACAAGCTGGACACTGGCTTGGCTGGTAACTAATGTTGTTTTGCTCAGTGTAAGTCAGTCTTACTTCTCAGCGTGATTTTATCAGTTCCAGCATTTGCTAGAGAATCTATCAGTTGTACTCCATATTAAAGCAATTGGACCTTGTGCCTATGCTTGTTTTCAAACTTGTATAGATTGTTTATATTAGAAGTTATATAGTGTGTGTGTGTGTGTGTGTGTGTGTGTGTGTGTGTGTGCGCGTGTGTGTGTGTGCGTGCGCGTTTTAAATTTGTAGGAAGAAACATTTAAAAGTATTCATTTATTTTATTGGTAGTAAGTTGTGGTAATTATCTTTTTTGCAGAACACCCTAAAGATTTTGAATTGAGTGATTACTAGCTTTTATTCTTTATTGATAACAAAAATATCATATTACAGTTGGCAGCCAGAATCAAAATTTCCATTCTCGCAAGTACGGCTTCCACCTGATGACTCCACAAGCAAATCAGATTTCACTGAAAACCAGGAAATTGAAGTATTTTCGAGGGCCAATGATCAGGAAGCGTGTGGTTGGTGGAAAGCAATTATAAAGGTAAGTTAGCTATACTTCTTGCAAAACAAGTGTAAACAGTTAAGAAAATATGTGGTTTCCCTGTCCCACTACCTATTGAACAGTGTTGACGTTCTGCATTGTGAAAACTAAGCAGCAGTCCCCTTTTAAGAAACAAATGTAATGTCAAGTTTTCAGCAAGTATTGACTTTCCTGCAATTCTTACGTAAGTTGTAAGAAAGTACTTATTTTTTCTATTCCCAGATAATGCAGTTAGCATTTGGCACTTGGCTCCAACAATTAAGCTGAGCCATCTTTCAACTGCTAATCCTCTTTAGGTTGGTTCTCATTGTATGTCATTACATTTTTTAGTTAAACTGCTGTCTCTGTTCATAATCATTAGGCTAGAGTCTCCGTTCATAATAATTAGGCTAGAGACTTCAATTGCCATGAAGGTATTAAATTTTGACATAGTTGGCTGCTGGAGTTGCCCTGTTATTATTGATAACTTGGAAGTAGGCCTACACTGATCTTTGCATTATTAAATTGCCTAGTATGTTGAAGGCAGCCATCCCATTGATGACGGAAGTGTTATATGGAATGAATAGATGGGTTACCTTAAGAAATACTGGTAGAAGTTGTGTGAATTTAGGAATTTTACATTGGATATGTTGTTAATGTCTTGGAACATAATTTAATTGGATAGATAAGAAAATCTACCCACCAAGTGACGGCAGAAGCCCCAGAGAAAGGTTATAATTAGCCAAGCTTTTGGAGCCAGTGTTCCCTTCAGGTGGAAGGGTTTAAGGGGAAGGACTGGAGAGGTCTAGGCAAAGTAGATTTCAGGAAAGTCACCCAGAATTGCGTGTCAGGAGAAACTTACTGGGCAGGATGAAAAAGAAAGATTGATTCTTGGGGACTGCACTGGATGAGATTCGAAAACCCGAGAGCTTAAAGATAAGAGTAATATGCAAGACAAAGATCACTGCTTAAACATTGTACGTAATAGTTGTGGGAGGTGGGTGGTGAAAAATGCATGGGTAAGACAATGAAAGATGTAGAAAACTAAAACAAAGTGAAGAAGAGTAGTTACTGTGAAGATATGCTGAGAAGGAAGAAATTAACATAAATAAAGGCCAGTTGGGTGGCGAGTGACGAGGACATGTTGTAACACTAGTTCCCACCTGAGAGTTCTGATAAACTGGTGTCTGGGAGAAGAATGCAGGTGGCGCATGTGGTGAAACAGGCACAGAGGTCACAATTGTCATGTTCTAGAGCATGCTCCACAACAGTATATTGCATGTTGGCAGTATAAACCCTATGCCTGTGCCCATTCATCCTAATTGATAATTTGGTGGTGGTCGTGCCGATGTAAAAGGCCAAACAGTGTTTACATAACAGCTGGTATGACCTGTTGTTTCACAGGTGTGCCAGTTACAAGGCTCGTATAGGCGGAGGTAGGAGGGTACATCGGGCATGCCTTGCAGTGGGGACATTCATAGTGGTAGGAGCCATAGGGTAGGGAGATGGGTGCCGAAGGAGCATAGGGTCTGCCGAGAATATTGCAGAGATTGGGAGGGCAACAAAAAGCTATTCTAGGTGTGGTGGGTAAAATTTCAGGGGAGGATTTCAGGGAGTGATAGCATTGTCAAAGTAGCTGATTAATACATTCCAGGCCAGAATAATACTAAGTGACCAGTGGTGTGCTAGGAAGCTTTTTTGGAGGGTTGTTTTTTGAATGAACATATTACCGTATTTACTCGAGTCTAAGCCGCAGCTGAGAAATGAAACTCGAAATCAAGGAAAAAAATTTTCCCGAATCTAAGCCGCACCTGAAATTTGACTCGAAATTCAAGGGGAGAGAAAAGTTTTAGGCTGCACCTCCAAATCGAAACAAAGTTGGTCCATTGTAATATGAAACACAATTTAGGTCGAATGAATGACGATACAGCTATAGTTGTTTGGTTCGAGTCGTAAGCTTAGCAGTTAGCTTTACCAGGTAGCCATTGCTATGAGTCAGGTGTTCAGTCTGTATTTATATGGGTACCCTTCCTTTTTCGCGTGCTTCATCTGGTTTGAATTGATTGCTTATTTTTCTTTGATCTGATAAGTGCCGTTCTCTTTGTTATAGGTGTTTACGTCACTCTAAGCTGAAAATGCATTCTGATAATGAGTGTTTACGACCTGTCGCTGCTTGCGGCATGGCTTGCTCTTGTGCACGCTGCCGCCGTTGTTGCTTTTTTTTTTTTTTTTTTTAAGGAATCGTCTTATTGGCGAAACAATGGCAAGAGACTGCTTTCTTTGATAATGATCAACAAGAACCAAATAATAGACTGCATATGATAGAAGATGTTCTGAATGAGAGTTTAGCGGAAATTTTTCTCCATTTGAAAATCTTTGCAGACGCCTCTTTAGTACATTAAATTCTGCACAGAACTTAGTCGTCTTAGATTTAAAAATCTAGTCAGTTGCCGTGCTTCATTTCTGACTGTATCACTATTAGGCATAAGAATAATACGAATATAAACATGACATGATATGTATATTCTTCCGCCTTTGCTGTTGTCTCACTCTAGTTTCGTAGTTTATTAGGCAGACAGGATTTAAATGAGATAGCAGCAAACACGAAAGAATACGTGGCAAAATGTTTATATTCGTATTATTCTTATGGTAAAGAGAATACTGCATGTGATTCACAATTCATAATAGTTCCTATTAGCAACCATCTCTTCTCACAGGTAGGAAAAAAATTCAGAAATCAGAATGTAGAGTTGGCCATATTGACAAACATCTCAAACAGTCTTGCCAGTCAGATTTTCGTAGTACATTGAAATGCTGCTGCATTCAAAGATGAACAAAACGGAATTGGTATTTACTTCGTTGGATAATGTATGAAAATGCAGTGGTCGAAACTCATGGCGGAGAAAAAAAGCTAGTCTTCCAACTTTTTTTTTAAATTTATTTACTGATTCAGAGGTTTTGGCGCCAGTATTTATCTTTGTGCCTGCGTAGCGCTACATATATTCGACGGCAGAAGTTAGTTGTGGCAGCACCTACCAACATTTTTCAGAACTTCCGCTTACTTTGCACTCGATTCTAAGCCGCAGGCGGTTTTTGGGATTACAAAAACCGGAAAGAAAGTGCGGCTTAGATTCGAGTAAATACGGTAACGCATGAGGTAGAAAACAGATGACGGTCTGAACAAGAGACGATTACAAAGGCTGACAAGAGGGTTACATAAGAAGGAATGGTGGCCACATGGGATAATATAACAACGAAAACAATCAATTTTTGACAAATTGATTGTTTTAATTGGAAAATACTAACACATACATAAAATCACATAAGTGTTTCCAGTGGGACACAACTATGGTGTGCGAAATATATAAAAAGTCCTGACTTTCTCATTGGCTTTGCCAAATTCCTACCTAACTTAACCTTTTCAGCCAACCTTAGGTTACACTATAGATTAATCAGAACTTGTGTTCAGTAAAATAGCTAATCTTAGCACTCAAATCAAGTTACCACCTAATCTGGTCTGGACCTTGGGCTGCACTAAATTTAACATGTTGCCACTTTCATTTTAAAAAATAGTAGTGATAGTGACGTTACGACCTAATTTTTCATTTTGTCGCAGATCACAGCAGATTGACAGTGTTCTGAGCTTCAATACACCCTTCAACAGATTTCATTTGACTGGGTGGGAGGTTTAAAATTGGATAGGATTTCCTATTGTGTGATGAAAGATTGTAATCACTGATCACAAGCCAATCAAAGCACTGAAATTAAGTGTATGCTTGAAGTCTGATGAAAGGTAAAGTTTATAGTTACTGTCATGTAGCCTAACACTTAAACGCACAGCAAATCGTCCTAAAACTAATGCATGTTAGAGATACATTTAATGCTGGCTATCAAGTAAATTGCGTACTTCTGTGGTAAAATATGTAAATATCAAAATCTCCAGATACAGCATTTTAACTTACCGTAACATGGCAGTAGCTGATCCCCTTCCATCAGCCAATGGCAGTATGTGGCACATGGACTCACGGTTTCATGTGAACTCATAAATGTAAGACATTGTGTGTTAACATTCAAGCTGCCCAAAGTGTAGCAGTGTACGTCACTACTTCTCCAAACACACATCCACAACAATCTCCATCATACTGTGTGTGTGTCTAGGCACAAAGCAACAATTTGCAATTGTATGGTTGACAGGGATTATCTTACAGTTCAGAGCAGTGTTATGAAATTGCCCCTTCCTCCCGGTGCATTAGTGACAGTTCGAATTGGTCAGCTGTAGTATTTTACACAGACAGGCTCAGTGCATCCATTGTTTGTTATGCCATCAGCTTTAATAGTCTTACTTTCACCATACAATGTTACTATCCCAGTCATAATTAAGCTAAATCAAATTTTGTTCTGACTGTGATCATTTGGTTACATATTCCATGGATCATTTTGCATGATAGATCATAATGTGGAATGAGTCTTAGACATTCACATTGCAAATTAATTTGTACATGTGGTTACAATCTGAACATTTATGAGTTTATTTTTTTATTACACAAAAGAAAAAAGATACATAGATGTTAGTAATTCCAACCCACCACCTCTTCTGCATAGTAATTGTCAAGGAGAAGCTCTTTAGATTTGTTTTCATTTCTGATATTAAGATGAAATAGTAATTTATTGATAGCATATCATTTTGATTATTGCCCATGTTAATGGTGAAAACTGGTTTAGTGTCCAGTCTCAAACAAAATAAATATTTTTGGTAAGTGCTCTTTTTCTGTATTATCAAACGGAAGTGTTCAAAGTGTGTTTCTGTCATTGTTGAAATATTTTCTTACACATATCTTGCACAATTTTGCTATTGACAGCAGGTGTCTACAGTTAAATTTTATGTCAGTAGTCACGGGATTCTACAGTATCCAAATGGATAAGCTTAATCTTTTATGAACCTGTAATTTTTTAATGGTGTTAGACTGGAATATTGTGAAGTACAGTTAGTTTTCCTTCAACTCAGTGTTATAGAAGTGAGTGTGGCAACACCTTTTAGAATACTGAGTTCAGATTATCGTTCATAATATTTGTGTAGTTTGTAATAGATCATTCTGTTACGCGTGTGTAATAATGTAACTTCTCCAAGATGTCATGTTGCGTGCTGTGATTTGATAATAGCAAAATGAAGTCACCATGTTGAAGTAAATGTTTTTGATGTTTAAATCCCATATTTTGTTGTCTTTACATTTATATGTGCATACCACGGAAGTATATAATTTAATTGATGCATCCTGTTAAAAGATCTCTACAAAATGCTTGATACCTAGTATCATCTGTTACATGTGATGGAATATGACAGCAGTGGCTAAACAAATTGTCACCAAAAACCTGTCAACAAATTTTCAAGTCCTGATTCAAATGTGATAGTCTCGGAAAACCATTAGGGTTTCTTTTTTGGAATTTTCTTAGCTAAACAAAATATACTAGTTTCACACATAATATGTAAGGATACTGTAGTCCAGGCTTAATTAAAGTTACGATACTAATAGAAATGCACACCAAATTTCTGTGACTTTGTGGTTGTTAGTACCGTTACTTTCGTTTTAGAAGCGTCAGTAGGTATCTCACTCAACTTTAATTAACATTGACAGTGAAGTATCTGCTACCTTCAGTGATTATCAATCAAATTTTTAATTTCTTTTTTGTGTATTTGAATTTCAGATGATAAAAGGTGACTTCCATGTAGTGGAGTATCTTGGCTGGGAGAGTACCTATACGGAAATAGTGGGCAGTGAAAGACTAAGGCCGAAAAACCCAAATCCTCCTATAAGTAAAAGTACTTTCCATAAGTTTGAAATTGAAGTACCTGAAGAACTAAGGGAGTAGTAAGTTAACTTAAGTTTCTTTGATTTTTAAATTCCTGAGTAAATATTATTGTCAGAAAGATACCTTACGTATTATCGTTGTTGAAGAATTCTCTCTCTCTCTCTCTCTCTCTCTCTCTCTCTCTCTCTCTCACACACACACACACACACACACACACACACACACACACACACACACACACACACACACACTCACTCACTTCTCTTCACTTTCTTTTCACTTCTGTTTCGTTTCAAAGTTTGTATTTTTCGTTAACTGTTTAACAAAAGTTTCTCTTGTGTAATTTGTTAGTTATAAAATGAATTTCATATGGGTTATGGTTGGTTGATGTATGTACACGAATTTGCCGGGTTACAGATGTTCACTTGCACATTCGCTCTTCAGTTTTGTTAAGTTTAATGGATTGAATTAATCTTGGGTGTTTTATTGCAATTAATGCCTTAGTTGGGAAGAGAGATGTTTCTATTAGTATTGTATACCTGCCTAGTTTTTAAACACTCAAAGCATTGTGTACTCTACTGAAGTTATTGATCTGGTATTTTGTTTGCCTGGCAAATATATAGAACAGAGTAGTAATGAAAATCAAACAAAAGTAGTAAAAGTACAAATTGTTATTTATTAAAACAATTCCATAATACTTTACTTTCATTGCAGTTCAGATAGCGGTTGTTATTGAAAATTATTTAAATTCTTCAAGAAATGTGTCCATAATTTTTTTTTTTGTAGTCAGTGTAAGACTTCTTGCCAGCAATTTTCTTAATTGCTCAATAGTCCCAGAATGATGTGTACAGGCAGCTTTTTAACTGTCTCCAGGTCAAATCAGATAATAAGAAATAATTTCTTTATAAATAATGAGGCAATGATAACATTAACAGTAGTCCGTAATAGTGAAATCTTAAATCTGTCTTGTTGAAGCCAGAGTTGGAACCAATTTTGGATAAACTCCTAATATTCATTAGAAATGAGTTACTAGTACAATATTTCCTCGCAAGCTTTTCATTAGTGATAACGAAGTGTTGACCATATTCTGTTAGTTAACTCAAAATATAGGAAAGACTGAAGAGTTGCTAAGTGATGCCAAGTACAAACAATTTAATTGTTCTCACCACTTACTAAACTGAAATTGAGTGGATTGTGATTTTATAAAATTTGATTATTGTATTTTAATGTGGAAAGGTCACTTATTTTGTAATTAAAATGGTTTGTGTTATTTAGTAATCTAGTGGTATACACACATTTGCTGTGCAGTTTGCACTTCAGGTTTGGGAGAGGGTTAATAATACTGCTTTGACTATTTCCCAGTCATTCCTTCATGAGTAGTGTCGGGGGGGGGGGGGAGGGAGGGGAATCATTAAAGTAACAGTGAAAGGCATTTTTCCACCTGCTTCTGATGGGAGGTTCCCAATTACAAATAGAGACTTTGTTAGGAACTCATGGGCCTCCAATTTTTGCCATGCTTTGTAGCTGCTGCAGAAGTACTACTAATAAATTCGGTATCATAAGGAAGAATATCTCGCCAAGTTTTGCAAAAGCAGATCATGTGAAAATTGCACAGGTAAAAGCTCTGACACATTTCTTCAAAATGTTTAATTGGCCAGTCTAGTGTGTAAATGCACAACCCTCGGGAGGAAATATATTGATGAAAAATCTTTTCCTATAACATGATCCCTTAGAGTGAGTTCAATTACCTGCATAGTTGACTATACCGTTCTGTAATATTTTAATCCATGACTCATCTTCATTATTGAAATATTGTCCATGGTAACAGATGATCTTCTTACTAGTACACTTCATTCTCAAAAGATTCACATTCTTATTAGATACCAGCATACGAATGAAATTACATATCGAGTGTCTTTCTAAATGAAGAGACTGCAGGATGTATAGGGCGAAGAAAAATTTGCGCTCTCAGACTTTGCAGCGTGATTCCTCACATACTTAAAATGTCGCAAAAATTTGCCCTGCGCATATTTCCAGCAGTAAATGGACATTAAAGCTTGGCCAATCGGGCAACACAGGAATCACATGTACGGTAACTACCCCTGTCAGCATATAGGAATAGTATTGCACAGCTGCTGCAGTGGATAACGTATTAGGTTAGTATCGATGACGTCAACTGTGTCTAGGCGTACTTGTTTTTATTTGCCAGTTCGTGGTTAACACGTCTTTAGTCGCAGCAGGCTGTTACATCTATTGTGCATCACCTCTTTTAGCTTCAGTTCTACTTGATTTATCCTGATACTGCTAGCTATGAAATGTTAGCTTTTGAATTATACTTTTTCCCTATTGACAGTGGACATGATGATTCCAAATTTGCATTGGCGATGATGATGATGATGATGATGATGATGTGGTGGTGGTGGTGGTGGTGGTGGTAGAAGCAGCAGCAGCTGTAGCAGCACATGGAGGTACTTACTAAACAGCATGCGCTTGTCAGACTCGGTGTTGGAAGGCATAATTATTGGGTCCATGGTGATAATACTTACAGATTGGTAATAAAGTTTGGGAATCATGTGCAAAGCTTGTTACGAACCCTCCTGAAGATATAAGGTCCTAATGAAATACGGTGGACCTGAACGCAGTAAGAATAATAGATGGTAGTAATTGATGGGGCCATTGGGGGGGGGGGGGGGGGGGGGAGTACACAGATAACTAGAATGGAATCTAGTAGATAAAGTAGTATGGAACAATTTGCATCCACGATGTGCAAAAGGCTTCTTTTAAAGCTGAACAATGAAAACTATTGTATTTCCATTTCAGTGTTTGAAGTGCATAAGTGCAAGTGTTTATGCAATTAGTGTTGCCAGATTGTCAATCTTTAATGTCTGTTTACTGTTGGAAATATGTGCGGGACAAAATTTTGTGACAGGCATTTTTGTATTGCTAGTATGTAAGGAATCGTGGTGCAAAGCCAGAGTGTGTGATTTTTTTTTTTTTTTTTTTTTTTTTTTTTTTTTTTTTTTTCCCCACTTAGTATTTCTCATTGTTAAAGTGGTTTGTGTAACCAGACTCGGTAATAATCTTTTCCTAAAGAGGGCAGACTACAATTCTGTCTAAAACAGTAGTTGTCATATATCCTTAGCTGGCAAACATCATCTGTATTCAGAGGATGTGGCTGCTAAAATTAATGTACAGTAATTTGTCAAAGATCATTTAATCCTGATGGTGCTAGAGCAGGTGAAGTTTGATCAGGTGCCAAAAATTGTCCTAAATTCATCAGTAACTCCATTCAGGGGCTTTACTCAACAGACGAATTAGTCCAGAGTATTAATGACACACTTTTATCTTGTGCAAAGAGAAGATACTGTCATTGTGCTGGGCTCTGAGCCAAGAAAAATCTGGAAATAAAAAATATTGCAGCCAAGGTGCTTATGGTTAAAATTGGATAACTTATTGTGCCATCCCCCTTGCTGTTTAGGAAATCGTGGGCACCAAAGGGAGTGTGAGTGGCTGGAGATCGACAATTTTAAGAGGCAGTAATATTTCTCCAGCTAAAAAGATGTGATAAGATAGTGCTTCACGTGTTGAGATTAAGTTCATGTTTAAATTACTTTTGTGGCAAGAGGATAACCCAATAACCTATATGTGATGTAGATTGTATTCCACTTTTTTTACAAGATGCCATAATTTCAAATAGCTATGGACTTGTCCAAAGTTTAGATGATTAGACCAGTCAATGTACCTGTCAATTTCCTAATATTTGTGTCTGTGGTAGGCCTGCTACAGACGTTCTAGAAATAGTTGGAGTTTCCTTTGTTAATTAGTCTGTTGAAATAGTGGGGAGGCACTCTCTCTGCCATTTTGTGTGTAAGTGTAAGATAGTGATTTTTTTTTATATAGTTTTAAAGTCTGTTATTGAAGGAATTGATTAATGCTTACAGTGCAAAAATGGACTCTGCACATAAAGAGTTCCAGAGGGCTATTGAGGCTGCTATTTGTCGGTATGTTCCTGAGCGAGGGGTTCTTAGTGTTATTTCTCGAAGTGAACAATCAAAGAAAAGATCTCAAATGCTTCAAGAAATGCATTTTCGGAACCTCACACAGAAGGTTCTCTTGCTCAAACGCACCGAAGAAGCAGCTAGGCAACTTGAGTCTACGAAGCTGCAGAATGTTGGGGGGTGAGTAAAAGCAAATTTCTTGTTGGTCCTATGGTATTACCCTATTTCAGAAATTGGTGTACAGCTCTTCATGCTAAAGGTAAATAACTAAACAGTTGAATGCAGAAGTCTGTAAATAATTACGTCATTTGTGTGTTTGAAAGAAGTAGATGATCCTACATTTACTTTTGTTACTAGTGTTACCAAATCCATATTACATTCTACTACATATAAATTTATTGCTGACCTAATACGTTTATTTTCATGTTAATTGAAGTGTAAATTTTCCTGTTCTGACAGTACGTAGACCATGTGGTTATTTATGTAACAATAAAACTTCACTGTCGAGCTGTGTGCAGATGAATATTGTGTATTTTCTTAATCACAAGATTTTTTGGTGTCCTTTTGTTAGCATACAGTATGAAGCATATTGAGGGAACACTTCAGTTTTGGCAGTGTAACAATTTTTTTTAATGTATTAGTGGTATGAACATTCCAGCTACCGCAACACAAAATTTCAGTAGTACAATGGGTAACTGCTATCTCAAACAATTCACTGTAGAAGATACAGGATAAAATGCCAATTCTTGTCTTACAAGGGGAGGCCGCCAATTGTGAAATTCAGATTGGATTCATACTGCGCATAGTAAAAGCTCATGGCCAGAGGTGTAATGTGGCAAAGCACCAAGATGCACTTCTCAGCCGTTGTCGAGAAAATCTACAGTTAAAAGATACCGTTTCGGTGAAATACTCTCTACGATTGATAATTTTCTACAGCGTCGTGGCGCAGCGGTAAGTGCTCGGGTTCGTAATCCGAAGGTCGCCGGATCGAATCTCGCACCGTGCAATTTTTTTTTTTTTAGTATTTGTTTTTTTGTAATTAATATATATAAATTCCTGGCAATCAGTTGCAACAATTATGCTTATAATAAGTTGTTGAAAGTCATTTGTCGTGGAAAAACTGGCGACTTAGAACATCATTATGTTTTCCGCAAACAAAGTTGTATTTCACAAATGTTATTAATTGTCTTCATAATGTTAACCACGTATAGTTAACGGAAGACGTAGAAACGATATTCCGAAACGAATACGTATAGCGTAAGTCAAACATTCGAATTAGAATAGAGACTCCACGAACACAAATTCGCTGTGGCAGGTATGAAATATAAACTCCATTACTCGCTCGTTACACTTGAAGGACAGATGTTGAATAGGCCGAAACGAGCCGCCGCATAACAGCGTAGTTGCCTGCTAACTTCGAAAGAAGGTAGATGCGGTCCCTAGCGGAACTTATAACATCGTCGAAAATCAATAGGGACGGGAGAGCTTTGGTACACCCTGTTAAAAAAACGGAAAAATGGAGGCGGTACAATTGGAGAGCGATCCGCCTTCACCAGCATGTATAAGCAATTCATTAATAGTTTTTATATATATTTGAATTACAAAAAACTAATAATAAAAATAGTTGCATGGCGCGAGATTCGATCCGGCGTCTTTCGGATTAAGAACCCGAGCGCTTACCGCTGCGCCACGACGCTGTAGAAACTATCAATCGTAGAGAGTATTTCACCGCAACGGTTTCTTTTAACTGTCGATTTTCTTGCCAACGGCTGAGAAGTGCATCTTGGTGCTTTGCCACATTACACCTCTGGCCATGAGCTTTTATTATGTGCAGTATGAATCGAATGTGAATTTCACAATTGGCAGCCTCCCCTTGTTAGTATAAATCTGTAAAGCTTGATGCTTACACAAAGTGGAGTTAACTGTCTGTCTGTTGCTTTTTCATTTACATAAGACCTGAAACTCTGTTTTCTGATAAGATGGTTAATAAGCCTTAAAGATTAATTGCAAAGTAGTGATTGTCGTACACTTAATGGGTGAGGTAGAAGACTCTAAAGCACTTTCTCTAGGTATTCATGTATTGTCTCCACTCATTCTATATGTAAAGCAAAAGAAATATATTAAGATCAGCAGTCTAGTGCACAGAACTTAATGAACTCAGTTTCTTTGCGAAGTCTTCAAATTGCCATAGTATTGTTAAAAAGTCTGTACCTTTTCCAGCAACAAAGTAATCCTTACCTATTTCGAAGTGCAGCAATGGGCTGACAGATCCTAACATTGGCATTTTTGATACAGCTGATGATCCAGTGAGTTCCAATATTGCCATGCCCCAAGTACTAATTTTGGTAGAAAGTATACAAAACTAATATAAGGATTCATAATTCTTCATTTAGTACGTTCGAGATACATTACTGCGAAAGCCAAACGTGTTGCATATATAGCAGTGAATGCAATCTTCTGATATTGATATATAAATATCAGTGCTACTGTTTTTTCAATAATCTGAAATTGTATTGTAACGTAATTACATCCAGGATAACAAGCAAGTTAAGAGATGTATATAGAAAATATTGACAAAGAAATTATTATATTCCAGTAATGTTAGGCTGACACTGACATTACAAATCTGTAATGTAAAAATTCTGAACAATTAAGAAAATTCTGTTGGATGCAACAAAGATAAAACAACAAAAAACATTTAATTGGAGGAATCAACTTTATTAAAAACTTGTTCCTCTTTGTTGCCATTTTGTTTGCTTACCATACTTAACACCTGACTGTGTTAACGGTTTCCTTGTAATATTCCCGTCCTTTCTATTTTTATTATTGATTATTGTTACTAAAGTTTAATAAAATATTTTGAAAGCTAAATTTTTTGGTTCTGTGTCTACAGTGATACTTAAAATACCTTGGCAGAGGGTACCCAGTACAACTACTAGACATTTTTCTTTCCTATTTGACTTGCAAATAGAACTAGGGAAAAATGACTGTCTATATGGCTTTGTATGAGCCCAGATTTTTCATGTGTTAACCTTCAAAGTTCTTATGCACAGTGTATGTTGTAGGCAACAGAATTGTTCTGCAGTCAGCTTCAAATGATGGTTGTGTTAATTCTGTCAATAGTGTTCCTCAAAAAGAATGTTGCCCTCTGTCCATGGATTCCCAATTAGTTCCCCAAGGATCTCCTTGGCACTTGAATTTTCGTTAAAAGCTGCCAGTAACAAATCTAGCAGTCCACCTCTGAATTGTTTGTATGCCTTCCTTCAATCTGATCTTGTACAGGTTCCAAATATAGCAGTAATCAAGGATAGCTCGCAGTAGTGTCCTATATATGGTCTTCTTTACAGATGAAACACACTTTCCTATAATTCTCCCAATGAACCAAAGTCGACCATTTTCCTTCCCTACCACAGTTCTTGCATGCTTGTTCCATTTCATATTGCTTTGCAGGGTTTTGTCCAGATATTGAAGTGACAGGACTGTGGCAAGCAGGACACCAATAATGCTGTATCTGAATATTACGGGTTTGTTTTTCCTACTCATCTATATTTTTTAACATTTAGAGCTAGCTGCCATTCCTCACATCAACTAAAAATTTTGTCTAACTCGTATTGCATCTTCCTGCAGTCACTTAACTTTGACACCTTACCGTGTACCACAGCATCATCGGCAAACAACTACAGATTGCTGCCAATTCCGCCCGTCAAATCATTTATGTGTATGGAGAATAATTGGAAAAAGGTACTGTGTCAAACGCTTACCAGAAATCTAAAAATATGGAATCTGACTGTTGCCCTTCACCCGTAGTTCACATTGTATCGTGATAATAGGGCAAGCAGAGTTTTGCACGAGCATTGCTTTCTAAAACCATGGTGATTAGTGGACGTAGTCTTCTCAGACTCAAAAAAATTATTATACACGAACTGAGAATATATTCTCAGCAAACCAGAGTTAGGGTTTCTTGTTCTTTTGCCCTTAATATACACAGTAGTCACCTGCACTTTTTACAGGTGCTTTGGACATTGTGCTGGGCTAGTGATCAATGATACATCAAAGCTAAAAAGACGGCCAGTGCTGTTGAGTATTGTTTCTCCATACAAGGGATGCTTATTACTATGTTGTCCATAAAGGAGTCTGTTTAATGGTCAAATGACGGTATGTTTGTACAGCTCTCCTGTGTGAACAATTACTTGGAAAAAGTCTAACCCAGAACCAGTTTTAGACTAAATAAGGGAAATCTCCCAAATCGGCCCTCAAATTGGTTGGTGGAACACTTTTTAACAGTCCAGGAATGAACTGAGGTGGTCCTCACTTCTTCAGTTTGTCCTCTTATTATGCAGTCACACCAGCTAGACTGAAGAATTCTTAGCAAGGCTGACTTTGGAACTGTGTTGCATCCAATAGGGTTAGTTTGCAACCCCTGGGAAGACATCTTTTACAGTATTTTTCCTATCCTCTACCACAGAAAACACTGTTACCCTTCTTTAATTGATGTGTTTAGCTCCCAAGATAAAGTATAAATGTACACAGTTATACTATAGCATGGTTGTGTTCTCGAGTAGGTGCGACAACTCTGCTGTATAAAACTGAATGTGTATTCAGCAAGTCATCACAAGTCTTCTTCATCCACAGAAAATGGTAAATTACTGTTAGATTGCATTATGCGATCTGTTGTTTGATAAGGGCTGTACAAGGAAATGGCTGAAAATATTGAAGACACTATTTTGGCATGGTTCTGAAAAGTTTTGCATCCATCTTAATGGCAGAACAGTGCCAAAATTGCCTCCTCAACTAGGAACTGGCATAATTTCCTGTGGACAGTGAAATGACCAAAAGACTGAAGATGGACAGTGATTGCTGAAGTCACAGTATTTCCCAATGGGATCAGCAGTGTTAAAACTGCATTTCAGTATTCAGTGCTAGAAGAACGGGAGATTACTGTGGTGAATAGTCTGTAGTCGGATTGCATGAGGATGGAAGGCCCCCCCCCCCCCCCACCTCTCGTCCCTTGTGGATGCCTTAGGTCAATCAGCATTCTTTTTGCAGGCAAGTAGATAAGCCCAAGTTAATTTCTTATTGGATCACTAGGGGCCAGTTACTGAAACAGGTAACTAAATAAAATCATTGAATAAAATTACGCCTGTTGATATTTTTTACTTCTTCTTCTTCTTCTTCTCCTTCTCCTCCTTCTCCTCCTCCTCCTCCTCCTCCTTAAAGTCTTCGGCCAGCTGCAGACCCATTTCATTTCCAGAAGGTGGAATTACAGGAATTTCTTAACTGATGGTCTTGTAATTGCACTTAACATTTTTGTTTGAATGATGGACTAGAGAGGCATTAACTGGATAATCTTGTTCCTTGGTGATTATAAGTGCATTTGAGGCACACAGAGAAAGTTATATTTTAAAGGAAATGTAAAACGGATACTGGTTTTGCACTAAAAACAGATTTGCAAAATTAGCAGTATAGAATGAGAAAATAAAAACTTTATCTGTAGAGACAAGTATCTTAATCAGTCAATTCTGTTCAAAGATTGAAAAAACAGTTTCTTCTTAAAAGTTAGCAGCAGATATTTTTGCAAAAAAAATAAAATTTTTGGTAGTATAACAAAAGCATCCAGAAGAGTGTTTTAACCTCTGGGTTGTATATGTTTGTTCTGTAAGTGTAAGTGGCTTCTCATCGTGAAATAATTTATGTTGTTACAATTTTTTGTGAGCTGTACCGTGTGTGTCCACTAGGACCATCATAAAATGATTGTTGGCTCGAGAGTGCAGTTCCTGAACATAAAAGAATCTGGCAGTCAGGAAATTTAGAAAATAGTTATTCAATTGATGTAGAATTTTTGCATTATGACAAAACCATAGATGTTATTAATCAACACTAAAATACACATTTAAAGAACATCAAAACTCTCAAAGTAACAAATTTTCTTCTAGACACAATGACAATGTTTTTAATCATGATCAGCCATACACTGGTCACCTTCAGAATTTGCAATGGAAAAGAAGAAAGTCTACATTTAAATCTTTAATATTTTAGTCAGTTCTGCTTCAAACTGACATTGAAGTAAAAAACCTCTTAGCACATTTAGTGTATGCTTAAATGAAAGGTAACATTTCAGCTAATAGTTGGAGGTAATCGGTTAACAGTTTGATGAACTTTGATATGCTTCCATGATGTACCTATCACACTATTGGAAATGTTAAAAAAAAAAAACAAAAAAAAAAAACAAAAACAAAAAAAAGTTTGGCAATGCTATATTCTCCTATTCAATCTGAATTTTTCTTATCACTGTTGAAATTAATGAATGTTACTTGGTGTGAGTAAAATTACAAAAGCATTGAACACATCTTTTTTTAGTGGTAATGCAGTGCAAGTACAAAATTAGCGATTGTGAAAACCTGTTAAAAGCTAATTTCTTATAATATTGGTGAACCACTTCTAACAGTATAGGCTTAGTTGTGAGACTTTTGGGTGTGGTAATTCAGGAGGGATGAAAATTTGAAATGCACTCCATTTTGTGGGTTGTTCATAAAAATATGCCGTTTCTGTTAATTTGCCATAGGTGTGTAAAACAGTGCAATGTGTGTGTCAGTACCGGTTGAAGTGGAGACAGAAGAAATTCCACATGTTTTACGGGAATCTTTGAATATCTGAAGATTAATGTGCATATTAAGAAATTGGCTGAACTGTCATTTGATGTGGCTTCACCATTAGATGAGACATGTTAGAATTTAAACTGTATGATCAGTATGAAAAGTACTTTCTTTAATCTTTTGTTTCCAGAGTAGATACAGAGGTTGATAAAATGTAAAATATTGATTTCCAAAATATATTATACTGACAAGAATAGTGAATTGTTTCCTTTTTTCCAGTTCAAAGTAAAGTGATGTGTTAAGTTTTTTCCCTCAAAAGTTTCATGATGTGTAACTCATTCTATACCACATTCCAAAATTACTGGATAAGGTTTCCAGTTTTTGATTCAAATAATTCTGTATGTTCTATATCAAGGTGTGCTGAATTGAGATAATTGTTCAACAGTTACTGTTTTCCAAGTTAATGTTTATACAGTTGATATGACACATCTTGAGACATCAAGAATAAGTTTATGAAAAGGAAAGTTGCTACTCACCATATAGCATAGAAGCTGAGTCGCAAATAGGCACAACAAAAATTCTGTCACAAATAATGCTTCTGACCATTAAGTCCTTTGTCAACAATAGACTGCAGTCTCGGGCACACTGCAGTGTGGTTTCAGTTGCTTGAGACTGCGGTCGATTTTGTGAGGTGTGCGCGTGTCATCTATTGTTGACAAAGGCCTTAATGGAAAGAAGCTTTATTTATGACAATTTTTGTTGTTGTGTGTGTCTGCAACTCAGCATCTCCACTATATACTGAGTAGCAACTTTCCTTTTCATAATATTTTTACGTTCCGTCCAGAATTTTCCGATGTTTGAGGAGTTAGTTTATAATAGAGCAAAGTGTGGAATGGTATGTTACAAATGTTTGACTATAGGAAGCAGATTCAATTGGATATACTTTTAAGCCCTTATGCAGACAGGAGGCTTGCATGGAGAAGTGCAACAAATTTCTGTGGACTGAATACTGAAAAAATGTCATGAAACAGTGTTTGACGAGAAATAGTCAGTTTTTTTTTTTTTTTAAATGCAGCAGTACTCGGTTGCTAGGCAGTTGACCATAAACCATAGGAATGTGCTATGTTTAGCACTCATGGAAGTTTGCAATCATTGTTAGTAATTCAGCATAAAAGAATTTTTTAGTGAATTCCATTATGGTGTTGTGTGGGCATTCAAAATGAGTTAACGATAAATTATTTACAGAGTAGCCCTGTAGTGTATTACCGAGTCAGGTAGTGCAGTGTTGTGCAAGCTGAACTCATATTAGGGAGGAGAGAAGTCCAAATCTGTATCTGACTGTCCATATTTGGTTTTACTGCAGTTTCCTTAAATTGCTCAAGCAAAATGCCATGATGTTCCCTGAGGAAAGGTCATGGCAGATTTCCATCCCCATATTTTTGTAATACAAGCTTATACTCTGTTTCTAATGATCTCACTGTCAATGCAGTGTTGAACTCCTATCTTCCTCCCTCCCTCCCTCCCTCGCCTCCCCTCCCTCCCTCCATTTCAGAACTTGCCCAGCTTTGAGAAGCATGGTTTCTGGGCAGAATCTTCCCATCCTACCAATGAGAAGGTGAAATTTTGCAGTCTAACATTAGGTTCAGAAATTAATATGGGATATCAGCTCAGTGATGTGATTAAGAGCAATCACGTGGTAAAATATTTAAAGGGTATGTTCCAGTTATTGGAAATTAAGCCTTTACAAGTTTATCTGTGTTGCGAACAAGATCTTAGCATGCACTTACATAATCAGCATATTTAAATTTGAAATGGTACTTTTGATTTAGCCTGAAAGGTATGTAAAAATTGACAACCTTCATTTTGTCTGTCTTAAAACTGGAGCTCTTTTTAATTAGTGAACCTGTAGAGGCTTGAAAATGTAGCATAAATTTTGGTGAAATTAGCACCTAATTTTTGTTTGTGAACAATCAATATACAAATTTAAAAAGATGTCATGCTAAGTGCCTCAAGACCAAACCGTATCAAAAGCCGAAACATTAATACTTTGAAATTGACTTTTTTTAAAAATTGATGATTGAGGAACTTTCTGACTGGTATATTCACTTTTGTAAAATCTTAAGTGAAATTTTCTATGGAATTGTCTGTTTCTTTCTTTTGGCTGTATTTAAGCTTTCAACAAAAGGTAGATTATGTTGAAGCAGCAGCATTTTCCTGCTGGTGTAGTGAGTGCTTCTTCGATATGAAGTGTTTCTCGACATTTTCTCCCCACTGAGGTGAACAATTAAAATCCTGCAGAATTGTAATTTTGACCTTTCATCATCATTCATAGTCTTGTGACCCATACTCAACAATGCTACAGTTAGAATTGACAGTGCACGAAGTGTACAAGTAGAACTGAAAATAACTCTGTTAGACGAAGAATTTCAGAAGAGTCAAAATACGTTGACAGGTTTTGTTTTTCAATCACTGTAGTGCAAAATACAGGCACGGGCAGTTGGTCACAACTGTAAACAAACCAGAACTAAAACAGCCAAAAGAGGGGACTGGTGTGAAGAAACATCTGCCTCCCTCTCACAGGGTGACAACCTATTCCTGTGATCTGTCACACATGGTTGTGGGTTTCATTGATCTGTTTTGATGATGCGAGCCATAATTGAACGCTGTTGTAGACAAGGATTTGCATCTTCATTCATTCGTTTCAAAACAAGAGAAGGAATAACTAGCAATGCACAACACAAAGCATTCAATAATGGGTATGACAGAATTGCTTACTGATTTTGGCAGTGTTGCAAATGAGTTAGTTCATGCCAATCTTCAGCCTGTATATGATGAAACTGCAATTCAAAACACTCACCATCTAAAACTATCACGTTAAGTGTCAACATTATATTAACTCTTGAACTGCAGTTAGCAGGTTAATGTATGTATTTGTTCTAAGAGGCTAGGTGTCATGACTCAGTCCTATGTTATATTACACTGGGTGCATCTTATACACAACATTCAGCTGCCCACAACTGGCATGATACCATAGCATCACATGCACTGATACGTTGTTGATTTCATGCTTTATATTTTGTAAACATGTTATTATGTGTACTGTCTTTGCAAATTGGGTTTTAAAAGATATGATGCATTACTAGTAACCAAAATTGGTTAAATTTTTTTATTTTTGTGCAGAAAATAAAGCTACTTCAATTTATCTCTGATAAAACAGTCTGGGTACAGTTTGCTACAAATTATCATATCTTAGGTAATTTTGCACTTTGAGACATAATTTACATCTTTAGTCTGATTTTTTCCAAAATGTGAATTTCTCGGGTTCCTACTAATATATAATGAATTGAAAGCTAACACGTTGCAGTGCATGGAGCCTTACATTGTTCGAACACAAATTTTATAAACATGAATTGTATACTATTCCTATGGATGTCTACAAGGGAGCTTCACTAAAAGATAGTGAAATGATATGTAATATCAAAGCTGGCAGATAAGTTAGATAATCAGTTGATTCAATGACAAAAATTGAACACCAACTCCTAATCCAGGTGACTTCAAAAGAAAATTTAAATGATGTAGTTCTGATAAGGTACATCCAGCTATGTTTGTGTAGAGGAAAGTTTAAATTTTAAGCACTTGGAAATAATTGCTACTAGTATAAGGTCCTGGATCGAATGCAGATAATTGAAATGTGTAAAAGTAACAACAAGCTATGTAGTTAAGGTGTTGGAACAGTCAAGGGGCATGTAAACAGGATTGGAAACATTGCTGAGCTGCTGTAGAGCTAATTGCAGTGACTCTCTCCTATGATTATACCCGGGCCGCTGAAACATTGCACTTGATGTTTGCGTATGAAGTTGGCAACGTAACAGAGTAACAAGTGAAGAACGATAGGCGCTAGGCGTTCAGCGTGGGGCACCAGCCAATCACAGCGCAGTGAGCACTGCTGTTACGTCAAAGTTCCCGCGTTGCCGGCTTTGTTTAGTGAATGTGTATACAACGTGAATTGTATGTTGTTAACCGCGTGTTTTCGTTTTACTGTGTGCTATATCGTTGTCACTTTTGTTACGTTGTGAGTGTACATACTTGGAAAATGCTACCGAAAAGACTTTGTTCCCCTAGTGACAATCCTTTGCGTCGAGGGGTGCCGCTAAACAGCCAGGCACTGGAGTTACTACGCAGAACTCGTGAGTTTTACGAGCAGGAGGAAAAACTACGTAAGCATTCATGGACGGCCATCAATTCCTGCCGACAAAGTGGTGGAACATACGTCGAAAAATCTTGGTATTAATGCAAGAACCGTTGTAAGTAAAGGAGTATTACTACAAAACTTGGAAGATACTGAAGTGAGCAGTAATGATTCCGAGCTATCTGGATCAAATAATACATTTTTATCAACCCCAGGAAAGAAGAAAAAGTGACCTAGTCCTATCACAGATTCAGATTCTTTCCAGACTGATGCAATTCGCAGGCATGTTTATGCTTACTACAGCAGAAAAGATTATCCGACTGTAGCTAAGTTATTAATCTCTTTAAAAGAAAGTGAACTCTTCAGGGGTGGTAAAACATCACTAAAAATTGTGCTAAAAAACATGGGTTTCCGTTACAAAATGCTAGACGGACGCAAAGTACTGTTAGAGAGGGCACATATTGTTACCGCTCGTAGCATTTTCTTGCACAAAATTGTGGGCAGACATTCATTCCATAATTTGGCTAGACGAAACGTGGGTTAATGCCGGGGAAGCTGTCAGTAAACGTTGGACGCATAACGCACCCAGCAGTAGCAGCCATCAGCCGACGGGAAGAGGAGATAGATTAATTGTGGTCCATGCAGGCTCCTCCAGTGGTTTTGTCCCTGACGCACTTTTAGTTTTTAGATCAAAAAAGACTGGTGATTACCATGAAGATATGGATCACACACGATTTGTTGAGTGGTTCAGGAACCTTTTAAAACAATTTCCTGTCCCTACAACAATTGTAATGGACAATGCTCTATATCATTCGGTGATACAGAACAAAGCCCCAACCACAAATGATCGGAAAGAAGTTATGGTGCAGTGGTTACAGGCTCGAAATATTGCAGCGGATATGAGTATGACAAAGGTTCTGTTATATTCTCTTGTTAAAGAAAATAAGCCTACGACACCTACATATGTAGTAGACGAAATTGCCAAGGAGCAGGGTCATACTGTAATAAGGCTGCCACCATATCACTGCCATTTCAATCCTATTGAGTTAATATGGAGTCATGTAAAAATGTATGTAAGGAACAAGAAGTCCTTTACAATAACAGAAGTGGAAAAGTTGTTGCGTGAAGCTCTTGTGACTGTGGATGCAGCCTCATGGAGAAAAAAAGTAGAGCATGTAGAGAAGCTTCTACGAGCAGCACAGACAATAGAAGGCATTATCAGTGGCCATGAACAATTAATGATTTGTCTTGCTGATAACGACGATGAAGACGGTTTTGGCGATGAATCGGACAACAGTGACGATGGCGAGCTGGATGGAATTGCGCCATTATCGCTGTAAATTTGTGAGTGAAAAATTACTTATATTGGTTATTTATTGCAATCTCGGTTATTATTTATTTTGTAAACTACGTACATTATTGATTTTAAAGTACCAGTCGTCAGATGCTTGTTTTTTGTATTTCTTTGCTCCGTTATTGAAAGGGTGTGCATTGTTATGCTTTTACATGCATTATTATACGGTTGCTTACTTCCTGTCATTGTAGTACAACTAAAAACGAGTTTTTATATACACTGTAATTGCTCAATCGCTTGCATTTACGAGACAGGACGGAAAACTGTATCGTCTGCTGTGTGTATAGAGGCTGCTGTTGCAACATCGCTATTACAGTATAGCCAACCTAACTGGACAAAAAGTGAACTGTCAAGTGCAATGTTTAGCTGGCGGGGGTATACATCATTCTGGCTGGCTGTATTTACCTGGTGTGGCAGCTTTGTAATAAATTCATAACTGCACAATGACAAACTATGGTAGTACAGTGGAAAAATAAATTCCAGAAGGAAAAAAGTTGAAGTGCCTGAGCAACAGCATTGGCACACTCTCCCATCATCCCACCCCACCCTACTCCAGTCAAACTACTCTAGATAAATTGTGTGATTGTTTCTACAGTAAGGTCATGCCTCTTTACATTTCTCATCCTTGTCAGAGAGTTTGGGTTAATCATCCATTGCCTGGATTTCAGTAACATTACCACCATTCTTTTCTTGTTAACTTTTGTGCAGCTGACTATAAAATATGCAATTTACAAATTTATGTCATGTGTCACTTTAATGTACTGTATTTGCTATATTAATGTTGTCAAAGTGTTACAGTCACCTCATGTAATGCATGAATGTTGAAACTCGGCATTGCCTGCCCCTAGCAATAGGAGTTGACAATTTTATATGCCAATATTTTGCATTCTGAAACATTCATATACCCTTAACAGTAATCATTTCTTGGAAGCTGTTCTTTGGCAATGATTTCATAGCTGTTTAATCTGCCATAAGAAAGTACAGTTCGCCCAAAAAAAGGAGAAATGAGCATATGGCATTGTTGGCTGGGAACCCCATCTGGGGAAGTTCGGCTGCAAAGTGAAAGTCTTATTTCATTCGATGCCACATTGGGTGACTTGTGCACTGGTGATGAGGATGAAATGATAAAACATCCAGTCCACAAGCAGAGAAAATCTCCAACCCGGCTGGGAATCAAACCTGGGCCCACTTGCATTATAAGTGAGTCCTCAAAGTCTGAATGTGCAACTTAATGTTCAGTGTCTGTTGCGTGCATAACATTGTTTTTTATCTTGCTTGTTTAATCATTAAAATTCCTTTTTCCTGCAAAGGCAAAGCCATCTTTTTTTCGGCATCATGTGTTGTAAAATATTTTGAACACTGGATTACAATCATATTAATCAACTCAGTTATCTTCTCCTTAACAAGTCTATCAACAACAACAACTGATTTATTTAATTATATATAAAAAGCATTTACATTTTCTGTGCATACCTGTGATAGCTTTACATGGTCTTACGTGTGGTAAATGATTTGGAGAAGGGAAAAAAGTGGGATTTCTCTAGAGTGACTTAAGGGAGCTGAGTTCCAGTGTGTTTCTAATAGGAGATGAAGCCTTTGGATCCACCCGCTTCTCCTTCATAAACAGCAAATAAAAGTACTTTGTTTTATAATAGGAAGCCCCGCATTGAATTAGACAATGCAGTGTTCTGTTTCAAAGGTTACTTCAAAAACATGTTTGAAACTAGAGTGCCTTGAATGATTTCAATAATTTCCATTTATTTATGTACTCAACACATCCCTTCTAATTGCTTTTATGTTGTTATATTGAATAGCATGTTCTTTCAGAGCACCAATTTTAAACAAGCCACATTGTGTTGAATTTACTGTCAGAAATCTCTATACTTCTATTATCAGCTCCATAAGTAGTGCAGCAGTAGACATTTACTGTCAGTGGTCTCATACTTAAAAAGTCATTGATCGTTAAATGCTTCATCAGTCAAAAGAAAGAATTAAGACGTGTGTTACTGAGTCCTTAAAATGAACACCTACTGTTAGTTGTTTGATAGTATAGTTTATTAATGCATTCAATATATAGTTTAAACTCAAAACATAAAACTTGAGTCTGATGCATCCAGACACAGCTCACATTCAAAGAATAGGTTCATCCATTGCCAAAAATCTAAGTACTCATTTTCTTCATTTTATCCCCCTTCCTTCTTGAAACACATTACCACTCGTTCAGTTCAGCTTTTTTTTTTTTTTTAAAGCCTCTTGAAACTTGCTGCTTCATTGGCAAATTGCTACTTTATTGGCACACTGGACTGCTTCATACCATTTCCCTTATATCTTAGATCATATAAAAATCATCCTGTTTCTTTATTTGCAAAATATTGATTCACCCGAAGCATAAAATCATTTGGCATCTTAGCAGTTGTGTATTCTATTAAATTCTATTGAACATACTTCTTAATACTTGAATGCAATAAACATAGACAATGCATCTGCATTATTGGATTTTACTGACAATATAGCAAGTTTTGGTAATCTTTCTGTACTTGTGTTTTGACTAGGTGTTTGAAAATAAAGTTCAAAACAAATACAAAAGCTAATTAAATGGAATAGCAAATAAATTGCATTCACTGGGAAACTGTGAAATTGTTGGTTTCTGAATATTATCTCAGCTGGGTGTAGTTCCACGTTGTTTCTTTTCATAAGTACAATCTTTAGAGAGTATTCTCACAGCTAATGGTATGTCGATTTGCATATCCGATTCAACACTTCTAGATGTGCCTTGAGATTCTTGAGAATTTTATCTAATATTTTTGTTATTTTATTTTATTTTTCCCCCCCAGCTGTCTTGAGCAAGACAAGATTCCATCTCTAGTTAAGATACTGACATCTTCATAACCCACCTTTTTCCCATTGTTCTCACACCACGTAGGCTGTCACATGGAAGGGCCCAGTTCTTGATGAGGGATATTAACATGTACTTAAATATTGTGGCATCATTGAAAGGTAGAGGTAGACAGTAAAGAATTGTCGGTTACAAATATTAGCCAACTGCTGCATCGTGACTTTTGGTAGCAGAAGTTGTTTTAGTATATCATTAGAAACTACCTGTTGTACTATATTGGGTGTTTGAGCACAGTAGTTGCAGACTTTCAGGATAGAGAGTACATCTACACGATGGAAAGTGGTGTAGCAGTGCATGGTCGGAGATGCTTTTCTGGCACTGTAGCAGTTACACACAAAGCAAAGGAAGGACATGAACAGAGTGAGAAAAAATGTTTATTATGCTTAATACAGCTAAAACACTCACAGTTTTGGCTGGCGTACACAGTCGGTGGTGCCACATACACCTGCAATTTCAGATTATGCAGCATGTACACAGTTGTTGCGGACACAGTCACTGTGAAACTTCATTTTGCCTACCAACAGGGTGGAAGTAGGATGGCATGTTGCTGATATGCATCTGGCATCTGGGGCCGGTGATTGCAGTGACCTGCCACACAGTGGTTGTACTCCCAACTTTACCCCACAAGGCAAACCCTCTGCCACACCTTCGTCTGCCTCCACAGGAGGTTGTCTGAAAGGGGGTCCTTCAGTGAGAAGAGGCAACAATGTGAGAGGACAACGTCAATGTTAACCAGCAAAGAGACTGCTGGAGGTGGTATAGAACATCCCTGTGCCATTATGTGGGCTATTGCTAGTCATATTGGAATTTCCCACAGCAGTATCAGGTGAAGCGTGCATGACAACTCCATGCATCCGTTTCACACTCAGCACATGCAATTAGTGCTTGAAGACAATTTTGTTCCACAAGTGGCCTATGCATACAAGAGATCTTCGTTTCTCAGCCACCAGTCTGCTCGCAATGAATCGACATAATTGTGAGAGGGAATGTTCAACCCACGTAACACTCACATGTGGTTGGAGGAGAACTCACATGCAACAAGAAGCCATGTAGCCGAGAAATGGTTTTCAGTTAATTTATGAGCTGGCATCACTGGGGACCACCTCATTGGTCTACTTATTGCTCCAGTGTTTGACATGTGCAAGCTATCTCATCTTTCTTCAGTAGTATTGCTGCAGTTGTTGGAAGATGCACATAATCACAATGTGATGCTTTCCGGCATATGTTTTCAGCCAGATGGGGCCCCGTCACATTACAGCCTTAATGTGTCACCACATGAATGCGACATATCGTCAGCATTAGATCAGTCAGGGTGGTCCACTGCATTGGCCAGTGAGATTGCAAGACCTCAGTTGCCTGTACTCTGGGGATACATAACGACACTGGTGTGTGAAATCCTATTGCCAGTGCTGAGGAACTTCCTGCATGCATCATCACAGCATTTGTAGTAGTCCAGGACATGCCGGTATTTTCCAGGACACCAGATCTTCCATGCATCAGGTGTGTGAGGCCTGTTTCACCCTCGGAAGTCATATTGTTGAACACCTTCTTTGATTGCTGTCATTGTCTGTTTTTGTTTTTATTTCCTTGTTTCTGCTGTGCTAACAAGGAGAGGTCCCCAGCAGTGGAATCAACTTTTGAAACTGTCTATGTGGTTATATAGGTTAAGATCCTTGGTATCGCATGCTGCAACCGTTCACACATGTGGACTGTCATTTAGAAGTAATTGACGAAAAAAATTTTGGAATTTTGTGTGACACTCAGTAGCTTTGAAAAGGCTTGAAGCAAATAGTTTGGTTGTCGTTTAATGAATGGAATACTAGATTCACATGCAGGAGGTTGTAGCTTCGAAGCTTGCTAGTTGCAGAATTTTTTTTTATTTTTAAATCTTTATTGAAATGACTTTGATCATAATTTTTATCTATTGATTGGTTTGAAATGAAATTCATTTTCATTTCTTAGTCACATCATTTGAATTGTATCAACTAGTTCATTTGCTCTAATTTTTCAATTTTTCATACTGTCATTCTTTTTCCACTTGAAATCTTTGTTCATGTGTTTCTCTTTAATTTTATGTATTGATTTCAGTTTAATTTCTTTTATCATTCTGTTGTTTTGTCCATATTATTGCATTAATTATACATATCTCATTTTGTTTGAATTTTATCGTCGACGTTATTTTGCCCATAGTGCATTAGGTATTTAGATTATGTTTTAAATGTTTTTGTGATGATTACCGTGCAAAAAAATTGCATGTCTGGTTACGAAAATTAATTTTGACACCACTGCACAGTCAATATAAATACGCACATAAAAAAAAGTTTTGCATCCCCTCGGTTCTGAGAGTTCCGAAACTTGTACAGAAAATTGGAAGAGAGATCAACACAAAGATCATTTCCGCTCTTTTTATTGCTCATGAAAACCACATATTGCGTATTGTACCACCATACAGAGACCTTCAGAGGTGGTGGTCCAGATTGCTATACACACCAATACCTCTAGTACCCAGTAGCACATCCTCTTGTATTGATGCATGCCTGTATTCATCGATCGGAGGATGGCATTCACGTATCGTACAACCATTACGGCCCCTTCCATGACAACCGGCGGTGTACATTTGCCACACATAATGCCACCCCAAAATATCAGGGAACCTCCACCTTGCTGCACTCGCTGGACAGTGTGCCTATGGCGTTCAGACTGACCAGGTTGCCTCCAAACAAGTCTCTAACAATTGTCAGGTTGAAGGCATATGCGACTCATCGGTGAAGAGAATGTGATACCAATCCTGAGCAGTCCATTCGACATGTTGTTGGGCCAATATGTACCGCACTGCATGGTGTCGTAGTTACAAAGATGGACCTCACCATGGACGTCGGGAATGAAGTTGGCCATCGTGCAGCCTATTGCGCACAGTTTGAGTCATAACACAACGTCCTGTGGCTGCACAGAAGCCATTATGCAACATGGTGGTGTTGCTGTCAGGGTTCCTCAGAGCCATAATCCGTAGGTAGTGGTCATCCACTGCAGTCGTAGCCCTTGGGTAGCCTGAGCGAGGCATGTCATTGACAGTTCCTGTCTCTCTTTATGTCCTCCATGTCTGAACAACATTACTTTGGTTCACTCAGAGATGCCTGGACACTTCCTTTTTGAGTGCCCTTCCTGGCACAAAGTAACAATGTGGATGTGATCGAACCGCGATAGTGACCATCTAGGCATGGTCGAACTTCAGACAACACGAGCCATGTACCTCTTTCCTGGTGGAATGACTGCAACTGATCGGCTGTCGGACCCCCTCTAATAGTCACTGCTCATGTGTAGTTGTTTACATCCTTGGGCAGGTTTAGTGACATCTCTGAAAAGACAAAGTGACTGTATCTGCGATACAATATCCATATTCAACATCTATCTGCGGAGTTCTGGGAACTGGGGTGATGCAAAACTTTTTTTTTATGTGTATATAATATTTGGTCATTTGTTCTTTAACTGGTAGATTGAAATTGGATATTATAATGAATTCATGAAGGTTCCTGGTAGATTAAAACTGTGCTGGACCGAGACCCGAACTTGGGACCCGGTAGAGCACTTGCCAGCGATAAGCGAAGGTCCCGAGTTCGAGTCTCAGTCCGGCACACAGTTTTGATCTGCCAGGAAGTTTCAAATCAGCACATACTCTGCTGAGGGTAAAAATTTTATTCGAGGTAATTGAATTAATGTTTACAAAAATTCCGATTGGAAAAAGAATGACATAAAGAAAAAACAAATGAAAAAAGTTGATATGGTGATCAAAATAATGTGACAAAGGAATAGAAATTAAAAATTACATTTAAACTAATTAACCAATTAAACATAGTGATGAAAGTCATTTCGATAAAGGTTTAAAAAAAAATACACTGCACCTGTGAAGCATAGAACCCACAACCTTTTGCATGTGAAGCTATTATACTCTCCACTCCACCACACAACCAGACTACATAATTTTACTTTTCTAATGTTATTGAGGATCACAGAATTACGAAATTTTTATTGTCAATTACTTGTAAATGAGGGCCTACCACAGTGAGTGGCTGCAGGTTGTAATACCCATACGGTTAGATAGGTCAAGATCCTAGGTATCGCACACTGCAGCCTTTCACTCTGATAGGCGCTCATTTACAAGTAATTGTCAAAGAAAATTGGAATTTTGTGTAACACTCAGTAGCATTAAAAAAGTTGCAGCAAATAGTCTGGTTAACCTAAAGAACCGTATATCTGGTTTCAAAAAGTCTGTCGCACTACAGGCGACGTCTCCTGGCAAGCATAATCATATTATTACCCTGTTTGTGTCTTTCCTTTCTTGTGTTTGTTCATTCTCTCTCTCTCTCTCTCTCTCTCTCTCTCTCTCTCTCTCTCTCTGTCTGTATCTGTGTGTGTGTGTGTGTGTGTGTGTGTGTGTGTGTGTGTGTGTGTGTGCGCGCGCGCTTCTGCTCCTCCCACCCAACCCTGAAAGTTTTCAACTGCCATGTTGAAACACAATGTATTTGTAATTCTGACTTGTATATGCAATTTTTGTGACCCTGTTTAAGATGAGTGAATCTATTTGAGGATTGCGTATTACCCTCTGTGATGACCTTATTTTGAATGGAAAAAAGGGGTGGTTAGAGAAAAGCAAAGGAATGAAGGAATAGTTGGGTTAAATTATTAGAGTATGTAGTTTTTCCTGTGACAGTTACATATATGTTTGATTTGTGAAACTCCATGAAATTTTCCTATGAACACACAGTAGTGAGAGGTGTATCTAGGCAGTTCAGCTTTTTTTAAAAGAAAATACAAAAGATGTGTAATTGAGGTGATGCAAGAATGCAGTTTGTTCTGAAGTAGTGGGCTCCTTTTTGTGTAGTAGTAGTAGTAGTAGTAGTAGTAGATGATTTGGCACCTGAAATTATAAATTATGTATGTGATGTAAACGCTACAAAATAAAAGATGGATGTTTTGTACAGACAGAATATCGCATTATTTCTCAGAATATATTGTGAAGCTCACAAAGTATGTATACAGTTAAATAGGCACCACAATTCAGGTTCCCCCCCCCCCCCTCCACCCTCTCAGCTGCATTATGCCACAAAGAATTGTCATGCTGTTAGATTCCAGGGGCTGTTGCAGGTCCACAGAAGAATATTTGTCACCCATATGGAAGAGGCACGCAGTTTCTCCTGATCTGTGCGGGATCACACCTTCCAGAAAGTCTCTTCTGTCTGCAGAAGAGGGCTTCCTTCGTATTCCGGATGAGATTTTCCAATTCTATCTCCAACTACTTACATTTTCCTCATTCACATAGGAATAAATTGTTGTTCTCGCCGCATCCTTGATTCTTGTGTTCCTCTCCTTGGCTCATATTAAAACAAAACAGAAATCATATAAACTGCCTTGACAGTGACACTTTCTTAACAGTGAAACAGTTGCCAAAAGTTAAATGTTTATACACACTGTAT
The DNA here is from genome assembly GCF_021461385.2 of Schistocerca piceifrons. NCBI lineage: Eukaryota > Metazoa > Arthropoda > Insecta > Orthoptera > Acrididae > Schistocerca > Schistocerca piceifrons. The sequence goes on from NC_060138.1 coordinate 777,539,340, forward strand.
TATTAGATGTTCACATCTCTGTGAAGTACTTATAATACTGGTATTTTTTCTGTGGTCAGTCAGTGAATACTTTTGTGGTGCAGTACCTTTTGGTTGAACTCATTTTATATTAAATTAGTGATAGTCTTGAATCCCTTGTTGAGAGTTGTCAGTTGCCATTCTAAAGTACTGATTGATGTTATGTTCTGTCACTGGTAATATTGCTTCACTGAACCTCTTCCATCACACACTAGCTCTTTTAGCCTAATTAATTACTTTCCTGTTCCATATATCATTTTGCACGATCAATCATCATAATGTGGAACCTTTCTTTTTTCACCCAAAATTCTTGTGTACAAACTTTCAGCAGTATTTTCTCACACCAGTCTGTCTTTCCTAAAGATTTGTGGTACATATACTGTTGTTATTAAAGATACAATTTTTAAAGTCTTTAGTGCATTTTATCAAAAATATTGTTACTGTTATGTTTGTATCCTACTTCAGATAAAAATTTCTATTGCTAGTTGTGCACCACATTACATTGATATTTTTCTTATCACCAGTGACATTCTCATCCTGTTTTTGTTGTTTATTATTTGTAAAGTCTCCATTGAATTTGCGTTCAGCACACCATATTCTTAATACTCACTGCTCCTATGCCACAACATTGTCAGTTATCACATACTTTTAAATATTTAGTTTGTTCAGGTAACACAAATATGGAAATTGCTTATATTCTTGAGAATATAAAATGATAGTGGTACTGTGTTTTTTTTTCAAAGCTTTTACCTGAAGCAAAATTAACCATCTGTTGTATGAGCCATATGTCTGTGCCCAAATTGCTCAGATGGGATTATGTATCATCTCAAAAAAAAAATACTGAGAGTAAAAGCCAGAAGTTCTGTATTAAAGTTCTGTTTGTCAAATGGCAGTAGTGGTTTTGCATACCTTTAAAGGTTACTGTAAAATGCTGATTTTTAATATTTTATATTTTTCCTTTTTTTTTTAGTTTCATGCTTTTCAAGAAAGCTGCGTAAATGATTCCTGGGATGTAATGTCTAATGTAGTAACTGTAACTACTACATCAGTCAATACAACCATTTACATAGTATTTTGTGTCTTTGCAAATTTGTTAAAATTTCACAGCAGCTAAATGGGATACATATTTGAAAGTATACTTGTCCATTAAAGGCAGCATATGTCATGACACAGCATGACAGTGGGTATTTTTAATCTTCATTGCAACAAATTATTTGTGGTGGTGCTAAAACAAGTTTCCCACCAACAATCTCTCTTCTAGTTCAATGTTGAAATATTTCAATCAACGTGTATGGTTTTGTGTGTGTGTGTGTGTGTGTGTGTGTGTGTGTGTGTGTGTGTGTGTGTAGGGGGGGCGAGAGAGAGAGAGAGAGAGAGAGACACCTGAAACTTGCAATAGTTATGAATAAGCATTTTAGGCAAAATTATTAGTACTTGGTAATGGTAATATATGTGGTTACTCGTAATCAGACATTATATTAAGAATGCATAGTTTGTGAATGCCACATTTTGTAGGCTTTGCAAATTTTTCAAATTGTTTAGCTGGGAGTATTAAGATAGTAATCATTTTTTACAGTTATTTGCAGTAGATGGTATGGCAGAAATGGTGCAAAATGTGCCTGTGAGCGGAGAATTGGCGTAGTTTTCTCATGTAGCCATGTTTGTTACAAGAGAAAAATGTAATATTTGCTTCAAAGTGAAATAAATGACTCACATAATCATCACATAACATCATTTCGCTGCATTCATTATTGACTTCTAGTAGTCTCTTGCTTACATTGTGGCAGATCACGAGCTTCTGTCATTTGTGTTAGGTTTCTCATAATTTATTACTAGTGTTAATGCTGTCGCTTCATCAGAGGTTTCTTTTTCTTTTCAGCAGATTTAGGTCTTCAAACTTTAATTATCAGCGTGTCTCAAACTATGAGGCAGGGCTGAGAGCAAATTCAAGGTGAGGCGCGACATTTGACAATTTGGCCTTCTTACTGTCTGTTAAAAACAATGCATGCCTCTTCTGGAACAAGAAAAGCTCATAGAATAATTTGTCATAAATCAGAAAATTTATCTTTTTGTAGTTTGCGGTAGAATGCTGTCTGAAATTTAAAAGGTTAGTGATAATGGCAAACATTATAGAATAGCCTGCCACAAGTTTGAGAAACACTGATACTGAGAACGGTATGATTTCTTACTTGAGATGACATTCATTCCATTTTTGTGTAATGTATGACAGTTCAGAGGTTGAATGTGGCTTTAGAATAATGTTTCTGGCACAAGTATATTATTTATTTAAAGAGATGATTAGGTTTTTGTCATTGTTATTTAATTTTTTTGTACTACAATCTGAACTCTGATGGTGAGAAACTGAAACTTACGAAGCCGTTCCAAAACGGTGTTTCAGTAAGTGTTGCTAGTCTGTGTAATAATACAACATAACTCACATCTCTTGTCTTTCAGGTATTTATCAAGGGCCAATATTTTCTTTTTATTTGAGTATGTATATTGCACTTTTTGTGTTATGTAACCATGCCTTTTACCTTGGCCAAAATAATGTTTGAGCTAAATGGTCTGGCTACAGCATGGCTGAACCATATTTTCAGTCCTTTAGATTGGCTGTTGCAGATGTGGCTACTGTAACCATTTAGGCCAGAAACATACAGTAGTCGGCAAAATATGATCTTTAACAGGTGGCAACACTGTTGGCACCTTTCAACTGATAAGTGCAAACAGCTGCAGACGAAATGTCATCTGTAGAGCTCCAGCAACAGAGAAATTGCCGTAGAGATGTGTACAAAATGTGTTACATGATTGGTTGAGGTAAACATGCAACACAACCATTTTGCCCACGACTGTCGGGGGATCTTCTGCAGACTCATTTACAGTGTGAACCAGATGTTATGTTTAGCAAAACATTTCTTGAGTGAGACTTCCAATAGTTTCATTGGTGGAAGACAAGGCTAAGAAACTTTCATGTAGAAATTTGGTTGTTAATTTAATGTACTTTTTCAGTAAAGAGTCATAACTGACCTCATCTTTTAGTTGTAGGAAACATTAAAGTTCTTAATCTGTAGTGACACCACAAATGTTCATAAAGCAGTCTGCTGGCACAATAGCCAGTGAGGCATTACTTGGTACTTAATGTTCTATACTAACACACTGCCATATTTTACACTCCCAAAAGATTTTAGTGTGTCATAATCATTAAAGCTCAGAAACTTGAATGGTATATTAATACCTTATACGTATGATTCAGTGCTTCAGTAAAGACTTGAGAGGCCATGTGGGACAACATTGCCTTTTAGTGTTTCAGATTTTTAACCAAATAGTTTTGTACTGTATCAACTGTTTATGAAAGTTAAGGCTTTTCTTATCGGTAACTAAAAACATCATGGTTGTGTTAAGTGGACAGATCAAGAAAATGAAATAAACTGCCGAAAAAATGCAAGTGCTCTGCCTGTTACTACTGGTGCCACTACCAACAGCAAAGGTGATTAAAACTGCACTTGACACTATGTATGAGGCCTTAAAGCTACTTTCTCACTGTTACTAAAAGTCTGCAGATTGCTGAACAATGAAGTTTTACTCCAGCAGTGCTCACTCATTGCACTTAAAATAGGGCTGTGCTTACCAAAATGTTTGCTTTTGCACTTATTTAGTAAGAGTTTAAGTATACCTATAAAAGGATGACTTGGACCATTTGGAAATATTTGGTAACATCTTTTTGATAGAATATTTCCTACCCCTCTTTTGAAGTTCAGTTTTTGGAACCATTAGTGAAACAGTCTACTGTGTAGTTTCCCAGCAGTGGATTCAGTTTCACTTTGCAAAGGTGTACACTCCTTAGGTATTATTTTTTCAAGATTCAGTATCAGGGTTCATTTAAACTGGTTCCAAAAAGTTGGTAAAGGTTATTATTAAAGTTTTCAGATTCCTTGCCTCCCAACTCCCTAACTCTTATAGACAGTGAGTAAATCTGGCCACTCATTTGATCAGATTGTATGAGCTGACAGACCAGACTTGGTTTGTATTCAGTGACATGCTGTCCATTGTAAGATGCTCTACAATGTTAGGACAAATTTTTCAGAATTTGTCATGTGTTCCAGCAGTAGTGAACTAAGTAACAAAACAATGAATTGCTGACTTATTTTATCTATATCACAGAGGGCGACCACTTGTAGTTGGTTTGCATGCAGTGATTTACAGGAAATGTTATACAGTTGTGCATTACTGTTTATGAAATAACACTATAATTAGTAGACTGGCTTTATTTGGGCACCAAGTAACTGATGAAGATAGAAGTAAAGAGGATAGAGAATACTGCTTTCAAATAAGAAACTTCCCTGAGGCAGTGAAATATGTAAAAGTTGAAAATCAATTTGTTAGAATGTCTGTTACAGAAATATTTATTAGGATTGCAGCCATACAGCGTAGTGAAAAGTTAACTATACAGAAGAAAATGTTTCGAAATATGGTATTAACAGAAGAATGCTGAAGGTTGGTAGAGTAAGTACTGAAAAAATAGTGAAATAAAATGAGAATAGTTTATGGCACAACCAGACTAAAAGGATGGGGATATATTGATAAGTCACGTCTGAGATGACAAGACATAGTTGATCTGCTAAAGAAGGAAAGTGGAGACATTCGTGGCCACAATAAACAGATTAATGCGGATGTAGAGTGCAGTAGTTGTGCAAAGATGAGGCTTGTATAGGGCAGATGTGTGTTGAGAACTGCATCAAGCCAGTCTTTGAACTGAAGCCAGCAACCATCACCATTACCTAAAATGGATACAGTACATGTATTTTTTACTTTGCATAGTGAACTGAAGACATGACCAGCTGGTAACACTGTCACTTATGTCCAAGAATTTTACATTCCAGTGTTACAAGCAGATTGCTATCACAATCTTCGTTTGAGAATATTCCTTGCACACTGACAACACGTATTCAGAATGCAGTTTCTTCGAATCTACATTCCGTCTGTTTGTTCTAATTGTGATGTCTCAGTTTTTCATATAATTTTAAAGTGGTACGAATTTTTTAACACTTTCCCTTACCACATCGGATTCATTTCTTCTGACACCTTCCAAAACCAAATCCTATAGACAGAACAATTTTTCTCACTTTCTTTACTAGTTTAAGTAAAGCTCTGTATGATTAAAGCTGTAAAGTTTTCACAATCTGCTATACCTTAGTGTTGTATACTCCTGACATGGTTAGTCTGGGAAAAGTTCAAAAGCATAAGATCAGATCATAGCATGGCTCTCTCAAAACCAGTCATGCAATAAAATGCTATTTTAGCTAACCTAACTTATGAAGTTTTCTTCAGTTACCGTATCTTTGTATTGTTCGTAATTTTGCAGTAACTGCTGTCTAATAAGGTATTTATCCACATTGTTAATTATATATGTATTCTGAATTTTTTGCTGCTGCTGCTTCTTTGTGTTAAATACTTGGCTCTCACTCCACACATCATCATATTCTTTCTGCAGTTAATTTACACATCATCTCACCCAACTTTAACATTTTACTTGCACATTCCATCACATCTGTCAGCATTGTCACTATTTTACCTTTCTCATCATAAATAAATCTAATGACTTTAACAGCAAGCTATTGCAACTGTCATGAAGGCATTTTACATTAGACTAGAACATGTCTTTCCTTAGTCTGTCAGATTAGTTCATGCTACATCCAGGTATACAGTGCACTTTGAGTACTATAATATTAGATTGCAGTCTTTGGCATTCATCTGGGCACAAGATTGTACTATAGTATTATGCTTGGTAATACCCTTTCGTTATTGGTGATAGCTCTCACATTTTCCTAATGTTCTAGGCCCACCTGCAATTAGATTGTCTGCCATGCCTCTTGTAATCTGCTAAAGAAATGTCTCAGTTCACCTACCCTCTACCAACTTACAGGATTTCATTTTCATTAATCAAAATTAAGTCTTCCATTCCACTCTATCGTCTGATCCATTTGTTTGTTTCTCCTAGTAATTCCTAATATACATTTCTCCATTGTTAAAGGGTTTATACGGAGTTCTTAAATGTTAGCTTTGTCTCATTGCTGTAAGTTGAAACTGGTAATACAAACTGATTGCATACTTTGCTTCTTTTCTGACACAGCAGTGTAGTTTTAGAAACCAAATTCAGTTTACCAGAATCACATGAGGCCATGTTTAATCTTCTGGTATCCATACAGGTTTTTTCATCTACTCTAAACATAAAAACGCAACTGGTTCTAAGATGTAATTGTAAACATGTATAAGTTTTCTCTTTCAGTTATTCAAAATTCTAGTCTTACAGTTTTTTGCCAGGCCCACTTTCAAACTTAAGTTCTTCCATTTATTGTTGAAATTTATCTACACCAAAGGCAATTGCCAAGTGTCAGGAAAATTAATGTTTCAGTTGTGTTTAATATGTAGTTAGTCTTCCTTACCCTAGTTTAAGGATCAGAAAATAAAAATGTCCTCCTTCATATGTGATAATAGTTTTGATTATATGAAATCTATGTTGATTCCTCTTTCTATTCTAAATTTCTCACTGTCCTATTGAAGTTTAATGGAAGGTGTGTGTGTGTGTGTGTGTGTGTGTGTGTGTGTGTGTGTGTGTAAAACGTGCTCTTCAGATACTAACAGAGGTTGATTTGTTGCTAAACAGAATTTTAATTTTCTCTGAATCTGTGAGTACAGTAGAGTGATAATTCATACTTGTTACCCGGTTGTTGTTGTTGTTGTTGTTGTTTTTTTTATGAGTTGCAAATTATTTGTTCTATTAATCCACTTACAGTCCACTTGTTTAAAATCATTTACCTTAAGATAATTCATTCAAATTTGAATTCACAGAATCAACAAAACTCTGTCTGCAGCTTGTGGTCTAGTAGCTAGCATTACTGCTTCTGGATCACAGGGTCCTGGGTTCGATTCCCGGCAGAGGACATGGTGTTTGTGTTGTCCTTATTTCATCATCATCATTTGTGACTGTGGCTACATTGGATTGTGAAAAAAATGTACTGTGTAAAAATTGGACTTCGTACGGGCACTTACGACCGCGCAGTTGAGCACCCCACAAACCATACATCAGCAAAACTCCATGACAGTGAAATAGTAATCTGCAAATAAGTGGCATAACAAAGGGTGTCGATCCCCTCTTAAAATTAGATGAAATTGTAATAAATGGCACGTAAAGGTTCATTTGAATTCTATATCTAACAGTTATATTGTCAGGAGAATGACATTGGAAGTCTTCTTACTGCTTTCAATTGTCGGTGTTGGAAAAACAATTTCTTACATTGAATGTTAAAGGATTACTCAACTAAGTGTAAAATTATCTTTGTGCTTACTTTCCCCCTTATGTTTGGCATGAAAATTTATTATAAAACAAGTGCATTTGACAACATTGTTAAAATGTTTAGTGTAGGAAAGAGGCAAAATCATTCTTATTTCCTTGTGAAGTTCACTTGCTGTAAATGTAATGCTATATTTCTGCATGTTGTAAGTTGAATATTCTTCACATGCTACCTTTTGGTACCACTGTATTTAAAGCTGTGGGTGTGCGTTGTCTATGAAAGTGCTAAATCCTTTTTTACATCGATGGATTTAAGGAAGTGTTCGGAGCATCAGTAGCAAACAACCTTGCCGCAGTGGTAACACTGGTTCCTGTCAGATCACCAAAGTTAAGCGCTGTCAGACTGGGCTAGCACTTATATGGGTGACCATCTGGTCTGCTGAGTTCTGTTGGCAAGCAGGGTGCACTCAGCTCTTGAGAGGCAAAGTGAGGAGCTACTTCATTGAGAAGTAGCAGCTCCGGTCTCTGAAACTGACATACAGCCGTGACAGTGGTGTGCTGAGCACATGCCCCTCCGTATCTGCATCCATTGTCACCTGTGTGCTGAGGATGACATGGTGGCCAGTCAGTACCATTGGGCCTTCATGGCCTGTTCTGGAGGAGTTTAGTTTGTGTTTAGTTTTGCAGCTTCAGTGGGGTGTTCACAATTGGTAATTGTAATTAATGTACATTTCTATATTACGTAGTTTCCATGCTCAAATTGAGTGAGATGGTGCTGTTGTTGGAGCATGGGAATCATATTCAGCAGAATAGGGATTAAAGTCTCTTCTTGCCATTCAGATTATTTTATTCTGTTCATAAGATGACTAACTTCATTCCTTCCTGCCAAATTCAGACTGGGTGAAAATGCATTGACAACTAATATGGAGCAAAACTGGAGTGCACATTCAAGACATAGAAGTGCCATTTGGTGTAATAGCACCTGAATAACTAGAAAACTGCAGTTCCTAGTGAAAATGTTACCCAGTACAAAATAAAAATATACTTCCTACAAGAAAGGTCCTATTCTGTTTTTGTCTTGGGGTAAAAGTTTCCATGTTGCAAGGAATGGAGAAATGCAGATTATTAAAAATAGTGGTTTAATGGTATAAAACATTAATTTTTAAATGAAGTGGGCTAAGAACAAAAATGTATGTACCATATGCAACTGCAGTGGATCTATATTAAGCGGTAAATTGTTCCAAAATTGTAACAGGGTGAGGGAGGGGCAGTGGAGGGTACAAGACATTCTATGTAAATATCTGCACACTATTTCACACTGATAGAGGGGGAAGTCTGTCACTCTGCACGCAGGTGTTCTTCTGGTAAAGGTGACTTCCACCACCACAAATACTGCTCTTTCCAGCTTACATACGATCTATATCCCCAGTATTTCCTGTCTAATTATTTTATGTGACAAAATAACTTCACTAAGCTCATGTTTATAGAACATGGTCAGTTTCGGTTTATTAACTGAGTAGTTACTTCCAGTTACTGATTGAGCTTTTATGCAAATTATGTTCCTATCAACAATGGCTGAGAAGTGTCAATATATCTGATGTTGGTGGGAAAGGAATTGTATTGATAATTGTGACATCTTGATGGTGTCTGTTCAGCCAGTGTTTTGTAAAGCTGTTTAATTATGTAGTAGCCACTTGGTGATGAATTAATGAATAGCCAGAAAATTACATTTCTTTCACCCTAGAGTTATTACTAGATGGCACAAATCTCCTCCATTGAAGAACTGCTGAAAATTGTAAAGTGGACTGCACTGAGTGGAGCCCTTATCCCACATGCATGGGATATCGTCCATGCTGGGTGTGAATATGTCTGATGGAACGGGATTGATCATGTTACAGTCTAGAATGGTAATCTACAGTAATGGACTGCTTGACTTGTGTTTAAAAGTGTGAAGTTCCAAAACTTCGAAATGACATACTTCCGTTCCACAGGGAGCCGATTTAAAACTCTGAGCCTCGTCAAATATCTGGAGAGCTGAAGTGGATGCGATTCATTTGATAGCTGCCCTGTACTGTGAAAAGTGTTCCACCCATTGATAGTTAAGGCAATAAAATTGACACTGTTGAAAAGGTACTGATAATACAGAAAACTTGAGGCAGGCTCTTCAATTTAGTAAACAGTTCATAGCTCCAGTTGTATAACTTTTTCACATAATAGCTCACTAACTGGAAATAAGTACGCATGTAATATACTGAAAATAATTCCTCCACACAAGCACAGGTTGAGTGAAGTTATTTCATCTGCTTATAGAACAGCACTGGACAGGAAAATCTTGGGGAAGTATAGTTTGCCTGTAACCGGAAAACTGAGCGGCACTGGGGGGTGGAGTAGTTGCCTTTCCCAGGGCAATAAAAATTTTACTTCATGACTAGAATAAATTTCGCTTCTAGCATTGTAGAACAGTCTGCGAAATTTACGTTTATTTTGTCCATATGTGTTTCTTGTGTTAGCATTGTTAGTAATTCATAGCATGTAGTGCTAACTTGAACACCCCCGTCCCCTCCCACTTGGGCGTGTCTGCGTACTACATTACCAGCAATTCATGTGGTGCACTGTGGAAGGGTTAGTATAGTGGGGGAGGGGGGGGGGAGAGAGAGAGAGAGAGAGAGAGAGAGAGAGAGAGAGAGAGAGAGAGAGAGAGAGAGAGAGAGAGAGGGGGGGGGGGGGGGAGATGTATATATTTGCTTACTCCTTCAGTTTGCAGATCCAGGAAGGAAGGAAGTGCGTGACCACAATCTGACGACCTGCTTTCCCTCACTTTTATCTTTGAACTCATTACACACTGTTTCTGAATCCAGTTCACTTAAAAATAAATGTCAATTTTGTATCATTAAAACACTACTTCTAATATTTAAAAAAAAATATAAAAAGAACTTTAAATCTCTCTCTCTCTCTCTCTCTCTCTCTCTCTCTCTCTCTCTCTCTCTCTCTCTCTCTACCTGTCAGGATTTATAGTATGTTGCTCATCGTACTCCCTCCTACCACTGACCACTGTACAAAAATTTGCGAGTACATGATTTTTTCCTTAGTTACTGGTCTATATTCAAGTCTATAGCTTGTAAGAAACTGAAAAAAATCAAATGGAGATAAGCTGATGACTCATGAATATGCTGAATATCATGTGATGGCGTCTGAAACTATCCATAATTTTCTTTTCCTTTTGTCGCATCAGAGAAATCTACAGTTCTGATGTTACAGGCAATATAAATATTTTAATGTTGCTGTTCTGACCTGTCTGAATTTCAGAACTAGCTTTTATCGTAAGATAAAAACTACTGCTATTACACTGGAAGTATGAATTAAAAACCACCTTTAGTCACAAATTTTTGTCTTTTATTAAATACACAATGCATTGTGGACCCTGTAGTTTTGATGTTAGATTATGAACTTCATAAGTCAAATGCGGAAAATATGTGCAAATGGTGGAAAAATGAACCGTGTAAACTCGCCACATAACCCAAGAAAAGCATTTTTAACTTCCTAACATCATAATGCAATGGTTTCTCCATCCCGTTCATGCATATCACTTCACTCAAGGGGCACATTTGCATACACATTTGTGTAAACAATGATGATGGGATTGAAAAACTAAGAAACATTGAAGTCTAAGAAGTGCACAAAAAAAAGAAACCTTGCAGTTTGCACAAAGTGAATCAGTTTTCTCAACACACAAACACAATGCATACATATTGGATACCACCATCCAGAAATCTATCATAGTGTTTGCTTACTTGCTTATTAAGGTTCCTCGCTGATGATAAACAGGATTGGACACATCATCCTTAGTGTATAAATTTGCAAGAAGTAAATGTTTCTTCTTCACCAACAGATTTACCAGTCCCCAAGCTTCACCAGTATCACCCGCTATGGAGTTTCTGATTTTGACTCCCCCCCCGGAACAGTGCACTCCCAAACACTTCCGTCCGCACCAACATGTACTCTGTTGTCATCTATGTTCTGTTGCGTATATAAAGCAGTGTGCGGTTCTGGTGTCTCTTCTCAAACCCCCTAGCTCCAGCAGGAAAGGAGATATATGAGCAGAAACCTACCACCCCCCCTCGTCTCTCTCTCTCTCTCTCTCTCTCTCTCTCTCTCTCTCTCTCTCTCTCTCTCTCTCTGCTTCCCTGCATTACAGGTATGTTGTGTGGTAACGGTATCAACCTGCTTTGAATGGCAGCCTGCATGTCGGGGACAAGAAAGTTTTCTGGCTCCAACATATATCTGCTCTGCATGATAGGCATGTTGTGCAAGTAATATTGCACTGCTTTATTGTGTTGCAGGGATTACACAGACCAATAAGCATATGGCTTGGGACATGTTGAGATTGATAGAGGGCGTAGGAGATGGACAGTGTTGAGGGGGAGGTGTAAGAGGCGCGTGCAACGTGTAAAGGTGGTAGGTAACTGGATAAGTAAGAGGTGAAATGGACATCAGAATAGAGGTGGGAGTAGGATATAATCAGGGAGATACGTTGCAGGAAATGGACAGACAGAGGGAGAAGGAGATAAAACAGTGAGACGATTAGGTGGACAGACACAGACAGAGGGAGGAAGAAGTGAACACAGGAGATGTTTACAGTTTGTGTCGAATGCACATGTAGTATCTCATTTACATACCAGCATGTTAAAAATTTACCAACCAGTACGATGAAATAAAATTGTGTGATAAGCTATGTGTTATGTGATGAAATACATCAGTATTGTATATTTCTCTCAACTACTTTATTGTATATTAGTCCAAAGCTGAGTCAGTTAAATTTTTGGCTATATAATGTGTATGTTGTGTTAAAAACAAATAAATTTGAAGGGGCAACAAGTAATGCATTAAACAACTGCCACAAGAGAATCTTATCAAAATATCTATTGCAGAAAATGAGGAAATACTGGTCACACATAAAGGCTGTCAGTGGCATTAAAGTTATTGTACAACCACTCATTGATGACACAGGAACTGAAATTGAGGATAGCAAAACAAGAGCAGAAATCCTTAATTCAGTTGTCATGTATCCCACTACAAAGGAAGATGCAGAAGTATCACTCCAGTTTAGTTCTAATGCTGCTACAAGGAATACTGAGACAGATATGTGTCAGTAGTTCTCAGAAAGAACAGAAATGGGAAAGACTAAACAAGCCCCCCTGGAATCTGTCTACTTCCGTACAGAACACCCAGCAGTCAGCTCACTTTTTTATAATACCCTGTGGTAGATCTCAAGACGACACAAAATAATGACCAGTGCTGGAACAAAGTAAAAATCACATCCATCTTCAAGAAGGGGAGTGGCTACTGCCAAATCTCACTTATATCCATCTGTGTTCTAGTACATGCTCTGAGTTCAAATGCAATGAGGTATCTTTTAACAATGAACACCCTCCCCAGGCCAACCAGTATGTGTTTTGAAAATAGTGTTATGAGAGATACATGTTGTACGTAAGTCCGTGGATCCAGGCAGTCTGGTAGATGCAATATTTCTTTTTCTGAAAAGAATTTAGCTGAAACCATGCCAATATTTATCAACAAAGCCATGATGATATTGAATATAGGGCAAAACTGACCGAATTGAAGATTTCTGGATATGGTTTTATCTTGATTGGCCTATCTACAGAAGTACGAGGGTTGTCCATAAAATAAGGTTCCCATGGCACTACAGTCTTGAAAAGCGCTGTTACAGTGGACCCTGCGATTCTGTGGAGTACCTTGGTTCCCCCACTCCAAATCCCCTCCCTAGCGAGCTGCCTGCGGAGCTCAGTCTTGGCTTGGCAGCCGTACGTGATGGATCTTCCCCTCACTTCACTCGCTGGGTGTAAGCTACGCTCTATGATCAGTTTCCTGTCTGCAAAAAAACATTGCGCCGGCAGAAATCCATTCCCAGCTATGCAAAATCTATGGAGACAAGTGTGAGTGTACAACACGTGTGCAAATGGTGCAGTGTGTTCAAGAACGGGCATACTGACATCCGTGATGAGGAGCATTCCAGACGGCAATCTGTTTCTGATGAAACAATCACAACAGTGAAGGCAGCGGTGCTCTCAGATCAAAGAATGACTGTTCGTGAGCTCTCCGAAATGATCCCTGATGTCAGAAAAACTTCTATTGAAAGATTTTGGTGGAACATCCAGGGTATGCTAAGGTTTGCGCGAGGTGGGTGCCAAGAATGTTGACCGAAGACCACAAATGTCAAAGCGGCCCAAGAACTTAAAGATCTTGGAACTCATGGCGAGGAATAGCTTGACTCGATCGCCACTGGAGAAGAGACTTGGGTGCACTACCGCACGCTCGAAACCAAAGACCAGTCCAAACAATGGAAGCACCCAGTCACACATCGCGAAAATTCAAACAAACACAGTGTTTTGGGACAGGAACGGGGGTATTGTTGTGCGAGTTCTTGCCCACCAGTACAACAACCAACACTGTCAGGTACTGCAAGACACTGCTAAAATTGCGCCGTGCAATTCAAAACAAGAGGTGGGGTATGCTGTCCAAGGGGGTGCGTTTGCATCAGGATAACACTAGACTGCACACCGCTAAAGCCACCAACGAGCTCATCGCAAAATGTGGATGGGGTATTGCAAACACCCATCCTGTAGCCCGGACTTAGCCCCAAGTGATTACCATCTCTTTCTTGACATGAAGAAACACCTGGGTGGAACACATTTCGGCGACAGAAAAGAACTGGAAGAAGCGGTTCTGAGGTATCTGTGTGGCTTGGCGGCAGATATTTTTGGCTCGAGCATTCAGAAACTCGTACACCGCTTGCAAAAATGTATTGACCTCAGTGGCGACTATATAGAAAAATAGATTAAAGTGTGAACTTTCCAAAAATGTGCGCATTCATGAAATAAACATGTTTTACACTGTGGAAAAAAAAGAAAGAAAGAAAAAGGAACCTTATTTTACGGGCATTCCTCGTAAGTTCAGGCATGTTTGGGGAAGTGGTAAGACTCTGGCTGTTCATGTTGTATATTAATGAACTGAGAAACAATATCGATAGTGAAATGAGACTGTCTGCAGCTGATGCTGTTATCCATAATGAAGTACAGTCTGGGAAAACAGCATAAATATCTAGTCAGATCTTGATAAGATTTCGGTATAGTGCAGAGATTGCAAACTTGGTTTAAATATACAGAAATCTAACTCGTGTGCTTCACAAAATTGCAGAAAATACAATGAAGCATCAAAGAAACTTTGTATAGGCCTGCTTATTCGAATACAGAGACATGTAAACAGACAGGCAATACGGCGCTGCGCCCAGCAATGCCTATATAAGACAAGTGTCTTGGGCAGTTGTTAAACTGGTTAGTGCTTCTACAATGGCAGGTTATTAAGATTTCAATGAGTTTCAGTGTGGTGTTAACAGTCAGCACATGAGCAATGGTACACAGCATCTCCGAAATAGCAATGAAGTGGGGATTTTCCCATATGACCATTTCACGAGTGTGCCATGTCTATAATGAATCCAGGGAAACATCAGATTTCTGACACTGCTGTGGCTGGAAAAAGATCCTTCAAGAACGGTACCGATGATGACTGAAAGAATTGTTCAACGCGACAGAAGTGTGACTCTTTTGGAAATTGCTGCAGATTTCAATGCTGGGGAATCAACAAGTTTCAGCGAGCAAACTATTCAACGAAACATCATTGATATGGGCTTTCGGAGCCAAAGGCTCACTCGTATACACTTGATGACTCCACAACACAAACTTTATGCCTCGCCTCGGCCCATCAACACTGACATTGGACTGTTGATGACTGGAAACACGTTGCCAAGTCGGATGAGTCTCATTTCAAACTGTACCAAGGAGATGTACCTGTATTGAACTCCCCAGACATGAACATTATTAAGCATATCTGGGATGTCTTGCAGCATGCTATTCATAAGTGATCTCCCCCTCCAAATACTCTTACGGATTTATGGACAGTCCTGCAAGATTCATAGTGCCAGTTTCCTCGAATATTACGTCAGACATTAGTCAGGTCCATGCCACATCGTGTTACGGCATTTCTGCATGCTCGTGGGGGCCCTACATGATATTAGGCAGGTGTACCAGTTTCTTTGGATCTTCAGTGTAGTATCATATGACTACAGTATCAGTGAGTCACAAATGGAATTTGCTTACTCAGATATACCTTATTGTAACAATTTTTATGGGTAAGAAATAGGTCTCAAAGGCTCTGTTGTAAATAAATTAGTTAGCTGCCTTTTCTTCGTTGGGAAGATACTGGGAAATGCAGTTGCTCTACAAAGATGACTGCTTACAAAATACATTCATTTCCTGTGGTAATGTGTGTCAGTTACCAGATATATCTAAAAGGATACGAGATGTCCCACTCAAACCTCCCTGATTTCAAAGACCCAGGGAAAAAAACGCGGTAGACACAAAGAAAAATGCACCACATTGTAGAGCATCTCAAAGAATTTATTTATCATCAATACACTTATACATGTGAACCATTTGTAGCATGAAGAATATGGAGTCTATATTCAATTTCTTGCCCATCTCTTTGTTACATTTCCCCTGTTATTGTTGCAGTCCTATTAGTGATACAATGTCACACTGTAGGAATATCGTCCACTTGTTCACATACACGAGGTCCTTGACGAATCCCCACACGAAGAAATGTAGCAGTGTAATGTCGGGTGAACATAGTGGCCAGGCCAGGCCTCCACATTCGATCCAACGATTGGGAAATTTCCTATCCAGGAACTTGCGAACAGCCGTTGACCAATGCGGTGAAGATCCATCTTGTTGAAAAATGTTGGATTGGAAGTCTTGTATCTGAGGGTACACAAGCTGCTCCATGTCCACATACACTGACTCATTCACTGTTTATTCCACAAATAAGAACGGTCCAACAATATTGCCGTGCATTAGCCCACACCAGACATTTAGTTTAGGGCTATCACGAACTTGTTCAATGACAACATGCAGATTTTGCGAACCCCAAATCCGAACATTATGCCTATTAACCCTTCCTGATATATCAAAGGTTGCCTCGTCTGATAATAAACATCTTTCCAGGAAGCTGGCGTCCATAACAATACACTGCAGCATATCTGTAGCAAATTGTTGTCAGTGTGGTTTGTCATTCGGCATCAGATGTTGCAGAATTTACACTTTGTAAGCACACATAGGAAGACGCTGGTGAACTAAACGATGCAATGTTGATTGAGGTACATAAAGTTGCCTAGGTGCTTGACAAATTGACTTATGTGGGCTCCTGAGAAACATTTGTCTGATGTCTTCCACTGTCTCTTCTGAAACGCTGTAGTGTGCACCGCCAGAATGTTTCAGAACACTTCCCATTGCCAGAAACTTCCTATACCATTCCTTAATTGTTTTCACATCAGGTGGATCACATTCATACTCATGATGATAATTTCTTTGCACAGAATCAGCAATTTTGTTTCTGCAAACGACACTGCTGCTTCCGTGCGCTGCTGTGGGGTTGCCATTTTCACTTCATGCGACCATGCTGAACTCTAGTGACGATACTTGGCACTTCTGACACGGGAATATATATTCTTTGAGATGCTCTACAATGTGGTGCATTTTTCAGTCTCGTATCTACTGTGGTTTTTCCCTCCTGGGCCCTTGAACTCAAGGTGGTTTGAGTGGGACTCCCTGTATTTTGAATGTATACAGAGAAGGGCAGCAGGAGTGGTGACTGGTTAGTGTGACCAACAGGAGTGTGTCATGGATGTGCTGACACACCAGCAGTGGCAAATAGGTTGAGATACAGACAGGTTGTTATGTAAAGGCCTTATGTACAAAGTTAAATGTCATTAAGTAAAGTAATTAGAAATATTCTTCAAACCCCTATATTAACACTTCATAAAAACAGCAAGAAAAGATGGCTAAGTGCAGTGCACACACAGGCATTTAAGCATTGATTCATCTGGAGCTGCAGTTAAGATTGGAGGGATTAAATGCAATGTTAAGTACCATCTCCTGTTCACTTCAGTGGTTTACAGTATGTATATAGATGTGGAACAGAGTGTACTAATTTGAAATTGAGTTCGTACTGTCTTGTGTATTTGACAATGGTTGTGTGTTAGGGAATACATAGATGCGAACTGGTAAATAGCAAACTAAAAATACTGAATCAAAGGCAAATGGTATTAATAGGAATTTTGCATGTTTCTGTATTAGTTTGATTTGTATTTTTTGGAAATAACTTTAATTATAAAATTTCCACAAATATTTTAAACTCAAACTTCTGAAGAACGAGATGGCAAGACACTTGTATAGAACTGATCTTACTTTGCCGCAGATCAGCATAAACGATTTGTTTCAGTATGTTCTTGTCAAAAGTGTAAGTTTTCTCTGGAAAAAAACACTTAAAATTGAGACAGCCATAACTCCAAGTAGTTAACATGAACATGAAATTAAGATTCTCATTAACAGTGGAAAGTCCAGGATGGAATAATGACAATAGTGTGAAAAGGATAGTCAATGCTCACCACATAGCAGAGATGCTTAGTCACAGGTAGCCGCAACAAAAAGATTGCCAAACAAAGCTTTTGGCCAGACAGGCATGGAAACTTAGACTTTTTTATTTATTTTTTATCTGTTGTGAAAGGATACCAAAAACGTCATTATGATCTACGTGCGCGCGCGTGTGTGTGTGTGTGTGTGTGTGTGTGTGTGTGTGTGTGTGTGTGTGTGTGTAAAATATAAAAACTTCTAAGAGATAGTTGCAAGGAACATTGAAATAAATATCCCAGTGTTAATTTTCACATTTATTAGTTCAAACATAGCAAAAAGTTTCCAGTTGCAGAAGATAAGATTTATTTTATTTCTTCTGTATAGAGTGGGAAGGTTTTCAGTTGGTGACACAAAAGCAATTGGACGTCTTGTGAAGTGAAACCACAGTAAAATGCTGGAAATAGACATCTATAAACCTATAAACAATTTTCTCTAGACAACCCATTGGTTTTGTTAGGATCAACTTAATGGTCATAATGATGTCATACGGCAAGAAATACTAGTCTTCAAAGGAACCACCACTCCCAGTGAAGTTTAAACAAGCATTGAAATTTCTTTTTTGTCTAAATATCAAAAGCTCTGCTGACATGCATTGCCAGGATTATCAGAGTTATTACAATTTAAATCTCTTTTTCCACCTTTTGATATCTGCAGCCTCTCTGATTATGGTTCCAGTAGTTTGGACTAATTTTGTTTCATCAAATAATTTTGTGTTAGTGAAACTGTACTTGGCAACCACTAATTTTTGAAATGTATGTTCTTAAAATGCATTGTTAGGCATAACAATCAGAAACTGTCTGGATGATGGAATTGACAAGGAATATCATAAATTTTAAAACTTTAAACTGGATATTGACTCGAAGCAGGCTCGCCATGGAGTCAAGTCAAAGTGAGAGGGTGTTGAATAAAAAGTAATGCCTCCAACTTCATTAATTGGGTTTGGATGGGAATATTTTAATAAATCAAATGCAGAAATAATCCATAGATTACCAATATTCACTTTTCCACATAATCAATAGCCAATTGAATACATTCCTGCCAACGATGAACAAGTTTTCTGAAGCCGTCACAGAAGTAGTAGACACTCTGTTTCCGCAACCACAGTCTCATAGTTATCTCAGCATCTTCATCAGAAGCATAATGATGTCCCTGCAGATCATCTTTCATTATCAGGAACAGATGGAACTCACATAGTGCTAAATCTGGACTGTATGGATGATGCTGTATGGTGGTGGGATTCAGTCTCTGAAGTTCTGCTGTGGTGGCACGTGAAGTGTGTGGTTTGACATTGTCATGCTGCAGGAAAACATTTACCTTTTCCTTTTGGACCCTTGTTAGCCAGCATTTCAGAGTTCGCAGCATTGTGATGTAGCACTCTGAATTCCTTGTTGTCCCATGATAAAGGAAATCGGCATGTATAACACCATCTGCGTCCCAGACAACAGTGGCCATGATTTTTACAGCTGAGGGCTGCATCTTGAATTTCTTGTTTTGGGGGTGAGTCTTTGTGTCGATATTCCATAGATTGACATTTCGTCTCTGGGTCGTAATGGTGTACCAACGTTTAGTCTCCTGTCACAATTGAATAGAGAAAGAAGTCGCCTTCATTCTCATAACGCGAGAGGAGTTTCTGCCAAATTTCAAGTCTGTGCGCTATCATTTCAAGAATCAGCATCCGGGGTACCCATCGTGCACAGATCTTCAGATAGCCAAGCAAAGCAATAATGTGACCCACACGTTCTTGTGAAATGCCGATTGTGCTTACAATTTCTCTCTGGGTGATACGACGATTGTCCTGAATCAGTCTGTCAACATTTTGTTTGTGAAACTTGTGGTTGCTGTCACAGGATGTCAAACTCTTCATCATGCACGTCAGATGTTCCCACGTTGCCATCTTTAAACTTCCTCACCCAAAGATGCACAGTACTCACATCAACAGTGTCACCATAAACTGCTTTCATTCTCTGATGAATCTCCTTTGGAGTGACGCCATTTGCTGTCAAGAATTCAATGACTTTACGTTACTTAAATCGCATTGACTGACTGTCTATGCAGGGTTCCATACTTAACACTTTAACAACACAACTGTTCAATGCTAAGGCTTCCTGCCAACTGGTGCTGTAGAGAAGAGGCTACAGAACAAGCCAGTACCTGCCGCATACCAATGCTGCAAACTGTTGAAGAGTTAAGAAAGTTGAGGCATTAATTTTCAGTCAACCCTCATAATAGCCTGTGTTGCAGGGCCAGAGTAAGTTTGCTACCTGTTGCATGTAGATAATGTACTGCCTGCAAGTGCTGTTTACATAAATGGAAATATACTTTGAATTCTTGATCAAATTGGGGGGGGGTTGTAATTTCAGCCCACAGGAAATTTTGTTTAGTGGAGCTGTTATGGGTCTTGTATACTCTTTTATTTCACAGCTTACTGCAAGGGCTTCAGATTGTTGTTAGGGGTGAAATTTTGACTTCTACAGGCAGCTATGAAATTTATGTAAGCTATAGAATGTGATAAATGCTTGTCACACAATTTGAAAAATAACATTGCACTGGATTTTATGTCTTAAGAGATGTACAGAATGGCCCTCACAGATTTTCTTCATAGTTACAGTAGTGCAACACCCAGCTCAAAATAGAAGAAGAAAAAAGTTGCTGAAGATTTCTGTGTGCTGATAAATAAAAAACTTTTAAGCCACTGGTAGTATCATTTTTACTTATTTTTTTGTATATATAAAATGCAAATACTAGTTTAAAAATATTGAATCCTTTTTTAATGAAAATAAATTAAAATTTGATACATAAATGCAAAGTATGTAAGTTGTTAAGTATTTGTTAATATTTACAATAAATAGTGAACATAGAATTCAAGTAAATGTAAGAGATACATTCTTACTAGTGACATCACAATAGCAAAACTCATCCATTATGCACTCAACTATTGGCAGTTTTGTTAAAATGCGCGAATTGTTTTGTGCTTAGCAGTGCCCAGAAATCTTCAAAGAAGATTTTTCAAAAATTCCCCCCCCCCCCCCCCCCCCCCCCCTCTATCTAGGTATTTTGAGAACTACATCATACTTATTTAGCGGTGCACTGACCTTTCAAATCTTACAAATATGAAGAAAATCAGATGGTAAATCCATAAGATCCTCATGTTAGATGAATACATTACTTGCTTCTCTGCACTATTGTAATTCTTTTGTGGTAGGAGCACTGCTAATCCGTAGCAGTGAGGCACTTCCAGTCTGATAAGTGGGTGCTCGGGATTGTAGTTTGAGAGTAGTGCAGGTGTCTTCAAAAATTGTATATTAAATGCTACTTCAAATCCATGAGTCCACTCATATTTCCAACCCCCCCCCCCCCCCCCCCCCCCCCCCGCCCTCCCTTCATGAGTTTAAACTGATGCTTACACATGGATGAGTGCTTGCCCTTTTTTCCCAAATGGCTGTATGTTGGTATGGTAATGGATAGAGGTGTATTTGTGGTTGTGCATTTACTTTTGCCCATAGGTAATGAGATTTTGCCTTTTATTACTATTGGGTTATGAGACATGACTTTTGAAGCTGCTGCGTGTAAAATACCTTCTTTTAACTCTGATCTTCCAGCCCAAATAATTTGGGCATGCCTGAAGAAAATGTAGAAGCTGCTGTTTATTTCAGTCTTACATGAACTGTAAAATCTGAAGCTTTGCACAGCTCAGGTCAAGAAATCACTACAAACCTCACACAGTTTTTAAATACAGGCACAAATTTAGAACTCAAATTTACCAAATTGTTAGCCCAGAGGCTCGAATGCATGCATTCCAAATATGCTGTATGCATCCTCTTTAATTCGCTGCTAGGATCTGGATTGATTTTGCAAATTATTTTTAAAATGTGCAAGTCAACAATATCCCATTAATGGGTGTCATACTATCAGTTATTCCAAAAGTCTTCCTGATGGCAAGGGCTAAAAGCAATTGATTTTAGATGCTAATGTCTGTTGATGTCCAGAAAGTAGTTTTGCCAAGATAATGTAGATCCAGAACGTTTGTTCTGTGTGTATTTGTTCTGCAATCTGGTATAGTAACTGTAAGCTGTTTATTCATCCAAAGCTATTCCTCTAGAGCGTGTTTTTCTACAGTGGAATTGCGCTCACACCCGGATACTATTTCTGTGTCCAATCTGACTAAATGTTGCACATTGGCTATGTATGTGCAGACAGGGTTTCAGGATGTTTGGTAACATTATAGGCAGACCATAAATGGCAGTTCATGCTACCTGCATAGAGTTTTCTCTTTTGTGTCGGGCATTATTGTAAGAGATACGCTATCACTTTTCATCCATAGATTATTGTGGAGTTCAGTGAATAGCAGTGTTAAATGATTGCATTACTGTAGATAGTGTTTGGAGTAAATGGAACAATTTCGATTCAGCCTGTTTGTTAAACACTACACATTTTTTCCAGGTTCAGTTACAATGAATGTTTCAGTGTTCCTGCAGGCATTGGTAAAATGCTGACCAATGCTATTTATCTTCATTAAATATGTGTAACGGGGAGGTGGCAGCAGTTACACTATTAGAATTGTCAGTTTGACCTTTGCATGAAATAGTGATGTGCCGACTGTAGATGCAGTGAGCCCAGCAGCAAATTTAACTGCTACACCACTTTTATTTGTGATTTCTGTGTGTTGTGCATTGGTACCAGTGCAAATTTTCTACAGCTAGTAAATGTAGCATAATTATAGCATTAGCAGGAGAGAAATGTCAAAGCTTTCACCAGTACACAGGCTGTGCTGAAGGTATTACCATGAAATGCGTACAAAGTATAGCCAGAGTGGTAGCCAGTGCAAGCAGTCCCTCCTAAGAGACTCCATATCTGTACCAGAAGATTTAACAAAGAATTCCAGTTGATTGTTGCACAGTGGAGAGAAAATGGGAGCCACTCGACATAGTATCAGCTACTAGTTGGGCCACATAGAGCATCCACATAAATTCTAGTCCACCAGCTAAATCTAAGATCAAATGTCATGCTGTTATAATCTTCACACACAAACTTGTGCTCAGTCAAGCTTGGTTGACAATGCACTGTTGATTTCTGTGTAGGTTACTGCAGGTTTCTGATCTTCCTAACAAATTGTGCTTGCACTTCTACCTTCCCTTTGCATTCTTCATTAACTTGCATTATAAATTTAAATCGCCGGACACTTTATGTGCACGCATTGGCATGCTAAGAGTGAGAACATTTCCTCTTCAGAATTCATACCCTATCTAACATACATTATTAATTGGCATTTCAACCACATTGAAAGCAGCAATTAGAGAGGTTAGAGCAACATTTGTGTGGTGTGTTATTTGTCACTAACAGTAGCTCATAAATTTAAATTCTTGTCATTTCTAACAAGGGAACCTCCCCATCGCACCCCCCTCAGATTTAGTTATAAGTTGGCGCAGGGATAGGCCATGAAAAACTGAACACAGATTAATCGAGAAAACAGGAAGTTGTGTGGAACTATGAAAAAATAAGCAAAATATACAGAGTAGTCCATGCGCAATGTATGCAACATTTAGGAGAGTGCCAGCTTATGAGCGCCGTGGTCCCGTGGTTAGCGTGAGCAGCTGCGAAACGAGAGGTCCTCGGTTCGAATCTTCTCTCGAGAGAAAAGTTTCATTTTTTATTTTCAGACAATTATCAAAGTTCAGGCTCACACACATAATTAACTTCGCTCTCCAAAATTCCAGGGCATGTTCAGATTTGCTTGGACATATGCACAGTTTTACGGTGTACGCACGGAAACATTTGAAAACGTAAAAAACATATGTTTTGACAGAGCACAGGGAAAACCGTGTGACTGTGAAACTGTTGTATTCATTTGTTGCAGTTTATGTGACAAACTCTTGTGTTTTCGTCACTTTTTTGGGAGTGATTATCACATCCACAAGAAAACCTAAATCGGGCAAGGTAGAAGAATCTTTTTACCCATTTGCCTAGTGTGCAAGTTAGGTGGGTCGACAACATTTTCCTGTCATGTGACGCACATGCCGTCACCAGTGTCGTATAGAATATATCAGGTGTGTTTTCCTGTGGAGGAATCGGTTGACCTATGTACTTCTGATCAAATGTTTTCGGTTCCCATTGGAGAGGCATGTCCTTTCGTCTACTAATCGCATGGTTTTGCGGTGCGGTCGCAAAACACAGACACTAAACTTATTGCAGTGAACAGAGATGTCAATGAACGAACGGTCAGATCGTAACTTTGCGAAAATAAAGAAAGTAAAATTTTCACTTGAGGGAGGACTTGAACCCAAGACCTCTTGTTTCGCAGTTGCTCACTCTAACCACGGGACCACGGCGCTCGTGAGGTTACGCTGTCCTTGATATTGCCTATCTTGCTCGTGGACTACTCAGTTTGTATATTTTGCTTATTTTTTCATAGTTCCTCACAACTTCTTCCTGTTTTCTCGATTGATCTGTGTTCAGTTTTTCAAGGCCTATCCACTGTGCACCAAATTGGAACACTCTATGTAAGGTGTCAGCAGATGTTAGAGAGCAGACTGCAGCAGCACAGCAATGAACCAAAATTAAAATCTGCTAGAGTTGTCGTGGACACCTTGGGGGCACAAACTTCAGTTTATTTTGGTAACAACAAATGTTCCATATATGCTATGAAGTGATACTTTGGCCCGTTATTAAATGTGATGGGTGGGGGCTGCAGCAAAGGAACTGGTCTGAAGTGTAAGTTACGAAAAGGTATCCCATGTTTAAATGCATTGACCAACTGTAGCCTTTAGTTCATTGTTAATACAAAATATTCTCAGTTTAACAACTACCAGACTCACTCATACCCAAGTTGCAAATTGTAAAAGATAAACTGGTTTATCGTTTCAATCTGATTAAAAATGACTTTGTTGAAGAAACAGCTCTGCTGTTTCCTTACGTTGCAGTGGTGCAGTTATTACCCTGTGAGGGTAAAGCCAGTCACAGTCACTATCAACTACAATATACCATTGGTCATGTTGCACATGGTATTTAATCTTTCTCCAGTAAATTTGTTTCGGGGTATGGTTTTCTTGATGGCAGTCAGTTTATTTGCAGATGTACTCTTTTTTTAAGTTTTATGTGCTCCACAGTATTCAGTCAGACAATATAGGGAACAGGCTACAAAAGAATTTATCTTCATTCTCCTTTAATCACTTCAGTGTGATTTTCGTAGCAACACAAAGTGTGATAGGTAAAAAAGTAATCATTTTAATCCCTCTCCCCTCCACCCTCTACTACCGATTGTTACCCTTTTATTGTTTGTTGGATGTTAAGATTCCTTAGTGGCTCCCTGCTACTTAACCATTTTAAAAGTGAAATCTCAGTTAACTTTTTATGCTGGGACCAAGGGCCTTACGTTTCATAGAAGTTGTGTTAAAAAGTATTTTTGTTGTGTCTAATACACAAATAATTCAAAACGTAATGTGCTCTATAAGGCAAAAAGTGAATAAACTATTTTGTGGCCAACTGTGGACTGTCACCTCATTTCTGCTTTTGACCATGGAATTAATTTTTTGCTATGGCCTAACACTGCAGACAGGCAAAGAACCATGGAAACACTTGGAGAGACAATATGTTCCACAGATTGAGGACCACCAGATAACAAGGTAAACACCAGTGCATTCATCCATACTTTTAAGGTGGGTTCACTGCCAGAGGTGGTCAAAATTATCACCCCTGTGATGTGAAGCTGTATTTCCCACCACTCCATGTATGTTTTTAAATGTCAACGCTTTGGGCATATGTCTTGCCAGCAAACATGTTTTGGGGACAGCCTGGCCACTTCATAAAAAATCACCATGTGCAGTAGTGTCTCTGTAAGTTATCGAAACAACCAGTCTCCAATCCTAAAAGTATGCTAACCTACTCCAGGAACTGAAAGTCACAGATAGTCTTTCATATTTTGAAGCATTGATACCAATCTTCCATAAGAGTACCTGGTATATTTGCACCCTCAGACTTGACATTTGTAGACGTTAAAATAATGGGTACAATAGACCCTCACTTCTCCTGGTTCCTGTGGCACGCACTTCAACTGCTTCCTGCACCCAGTCAGAGAAGCAGCATTCTCCTCGGGTGTCTACCTGTGACAGGGCTCCCTCTTTGGAACCATCTCTTTAGAAATCCATAAATCAGACATCAAACAACTCGGAGTAACTGAAGCATCCATGAACTGTGGGCTGGCTGCTTTTTTTCTGTTCCGACATCCAAAGTGGATAAGCCCTCAAGAAAATAGACTGCCGAAAAGTTGTGGTGGTGGCGGTGCCAAGACAAGGCTACTATGGTGACGCCGGAGGTACCAGATGCCCCCATGCCATCAAATTCTGGAATTTACATCTGTACCACATTGGAAGCAATAGCAGTGCAAGTGCAAATGACACAATCGATCACCATTTGTAACGGGTATGTACACCCAGGCAGGGCATTCACATAAATTAATCCAAAAACTCCACACTCTTCCCCTCCCCATCTCTCCTCTTCTCTCTAAGAGATTTCAGTGCCCACCATCCCCTGTGAAGAAGCAGGACATAGTCTGGTAGGGTTCTTTCTGATACACTAGCTTCTTTCTGCTCTTAATCTTCTCCTCTCAGTGACAGTACTCCTACCCATTCTAGTGCCCCCATGCCACCTATCAACCTTAGGACTTCTTCCCTCGGTATCATGACTTCATTACAATTGTGTCTACACTATGTTCTTTGTGACAGTGATCTTTTTCCAGTGATTCTGTTAATTGTCACTACCCACAGAGCAGTAACCATGTTGGACTCTTCAAAGAGCCAGCTGGCAGTTACTATGTGTATATTGCAACATCACCATTTCAGGATCATCGATGAGCGCTGTAATGTCTAAAGTGACATCCTTCGCAGATCACCCTCCTCACTTGAAAAATGTCCTCTCATTAAGCCTTGCTATCTAATTAAGTGCAGTAAGAGAAAATACTGGGAGTGCTATGTCATCTCCTTGGTAAGGTAAGTCTTTTGATCACTAATGTGGGCCAGGCTCTTTGGTCTTCTGGGCCACCGAATATCAAATATTCTTGGTCTTTCCTTCCATGGTGGTATTTGTCTGTGTCCACTCCTGCTGAACACATTCAGCTAATTTTGCATGCGACATTGTTGGCATTTTCTTGTGTGTGTACATTTCAATGGCAGTTCCAATACATCTCCATTTTCTTCACCATTGTGCCAAATTATGTAGTAAACTTTTCACTAACTGGAATGTACTTCAAGCCCTTGACTCATCACACAATATGGCCCCGTGTCCTGATGGGATCCATTATCAGATATGGTTAGGTGTTTTCACTTCACAATGGTGAGGTAGTATAGTCATCCTAATCCTTGAACCAGGCAAAGACCCAACATCTATCAACAGCTACTGACCAGTTAACGTCGCCAAGACTGACCACTAGCACCTATTGGATTAGTCTTGAAGATAGTCTCCTTGCCAGAGTAGGATATTTCCTCTTCATTTCAAACGGTACTAGCTCTTGCTCACATTTCCTCTTCATTTCAAACGGTACTAGCTCTTGCTCACTTTTGCAATCATCATCTGACAACCTCCATTCCAAGCATGGTCTTCTGGTTTCTTAGTCATCCAAAAGGCAGACAACCCATGGATAGTTAAACTGTTTCTCAGTTTTCCCCATGAAAATAGTTTTTACTCTCTCATATAAAATTGAAAACTAATGAAACTATATAATTTTGAATGAAAGGCCAGCCTTGGTACAAATGTTCATTTTTCACTTAAATTTGTGTATATGCATTATCTTAAGTTACTTTTAGGGTGATTGGGATTGGGGCATCTCCTGCTAGATACTGGAGCTCTGGGGGCCATAGACTAAACACATTTTGCCAGCTGCCTCAGTCCTCCATCTTTTACTCTGTTTTAATTTCTTTCAGATGTGGATGACCCTTCCCTGCTACACCCTATTTCTCATTTTAATGGTAGCACTCTGATTAATAGTGGGTTCTGTTCCCCTCTTCAGTGTTTTTGACTGTAAAGTATCGAGACTGAGAACAGCATGCAGAGATGGGGTGACAGTTGTCTGCCTTTTCACTTTTACTATATAAATCTCCTGGCTTGAATGCATTCTTTTCAGTTGGATTGGAAGGTGAGTCAGATGCAGGTGGGTTTCCCCTCCGCCACATATGAGCCCTGGGAGTCCCCTGGTCTGCTGTCCTATATACTGGTGTGGCCCAAATGCTTTTCTTCTCCTTAAATTCTTTCTTGTCTCTGGCATCAACATTGTTTTCAGTCCATTTATTTTACTAATCAGGCATACGTCTGTCATTCAGTCAAATTTCTGGCTGAATTACCCATTTACAAGGGGACTGATGCTCGCACTGTTCAGCCCCTTCACCTACAACCAACCAACCAACCAGTCCTTTGGCCTTCCTAAAGTGACTTCTCTTGGCTGCCTTTGTATCATCATGTACTACTGTAGATGTTTTTATTCATAGTTAAGTGTAGTCCAGCTTGCTGATGCCATCTCAGCACCAAAACATTGTTTGCGTGCCCCAAGTTTAATTATTGTTTATCTTGTCTTACGCATCTTATACATGTGCATTTTATATTCAGAAGTTTGTTATGTAAAGGTTTATTTGACGAGGTAAGGACTAACTATATCTGCAGCAATGAGAAAATGAAAAAAAGTCTCTCTAGGCTTGAATCTGTTAGATATTTGTAGAGATCATTTGAGAGAAAGTGCCTGTCCAGAGCATTCAAGCATCTTAATTTGCTACCAGTGGACCAGTTGCACCAACAGTACATTTTAAATTTTAAGTTTCCAAATAACTTTACAGCCATCTAAACCGGGGGTAACTAACCTTTTCACATACTGCCCACTTTTCTATGTCTTAGTAGTAAAATTTTCTAACTGCCCAAAAATGTCATGATGACGGTGATTTATAAAGTAGGAAAGTAACTTTACGTTGTAACATTATAAGGCAGAGTTACAGCAAGTTAAAGCATATAACTACTTTGTCAAAAATGCAATGAAAATGTTTTTAAAACCCCTGTCATGTACGGTCCACCACAAAAGCTGGAATGCCCACTAGTGAATGATACGGACCACTGAGCAGATATTCAAAAGTGAATATAAATAGTGTTGACACATGGTAGCATTACTTTCGTGTAGTGAACTGAGAAAATGTCCCAAAATGAACTTAGCATAACCATGTGGAAATTGATGCAAGTGTTCATTTGCCACATTACTTCTACTACAGCTATGTCTACATCTATACTTCATAGACCACTGTGGAGTGCACAACAGGGGTTGGTCCCATTGTACGTATTATTTGAACTTTCTCTTATTCCATTCAAATATCGAGTGTGGGGAAAAATTATTGTTTAAATATGTTTGTGTTTGTTCACTGTATTTAATGTAATGTTGTCCACATGATCCCTATGGAAGCGGTGGGAAGGAGGTTGTCATGTATTCATCATTTAAAGCAGATTCTGAAACTTTGTGAGTAGAATTTCTCAGGGTCGTTTCTGATTATCCTCGAGTGTCTGTCTGTCAGTTCAGTTTTTGCAGCACCTTCGTGACACACTCACGTAGGTCAAATCTGTGTTCACTTGTGACATTCAATAACCCTTGTTGATCCTATATGGTAAACATCACACGCACTTAGGCGTGTTCTAGGATGTGTTGTGTGAGTGATGTGTAAGCAGTCTCCTTTATAGACTGGTTTATTGGTAGAATACCACAAAAAGGCCACCAAAATTTACCATCTGCTTTATCTGTGATTTAAGCCTATGTGATTGCAATGTATGATTTCCCTACAGAGTGTTAAACCCAGGTATGTCAGAATTGAAAAATTACAACTGTGACTCACTGTAGTTTGGTTTGTGAAGTGAAGTGCACAGTTTTAAATTTCTGAACACTCAAAGCAAGTGCCAATCTTTGCAAAACATTGAAATCTTACCAGGATCTGGACTGACTGACTGACTGACTGACTGACTGACTGTGCAGTCCCTTTCAGGCAGTACTCCATTATAGATAACTGCATCATCTGCAAATAGTTTATAGTTACTATTTTCTGTGCCAACACACTTCTCTGGGGCACGCCCAAAGTGTCTTCTACATTTGTCAACAGTTATTCATCCTCGATAACTTGCTTTGTTATGTTCATCAAGACTTGTCTTTCTGCAAACTATGTATATAATTAGTTCATGCAAACTGTTAGCAGTCTTTTGTGATTGTCAAAATTGACATACTGTTAATGGAGATTTTGTAGTTACTGTGTAAAATTTCCTTGTAACACTTCAAAACTGCATTTAAAAGTCTAGCTGATTTATTCCATTGTTGAAAGAAAGTATTCTTTCATGGGATATTAATTATGAGACTCTCTGTTAATGTTAGTTGTTTTTAGGGATAGGCCAACTCTTTCATATTTGGGAACTACAGTCCTTCATAGGACAAGTTTGTTTTTACTTATTATTTTCGTATTTGCGTGTAATTGTGCAATGGTATGTGGATTTAGAAAAATCCAAATGCTAGGAACAATATTTCATTCACGCCAAACTCAAAGGAGATCAGAAGTTTCAGAAATTTGAAATGTGAAAGAACTGTTTACTTGAGCAGATGCATGTGTGTTTAGAATGGATTCTGAGAGAGTCGGACTGCCTTCGCAGTTGTTTGAATCTCTTCAGTGGGAAAGTTAATCACTTAAATTGTTCCCCGAGTGTCTCGGAACCTGAAGAACAGAAATGGTTCTAAGAACTGTTTGATAAATTCCACAACTTTGATAAAAAAAAATTGTAAATAGTTGTTCATGGGACATACATACATACAAACTTACATTGCCTTTGTTAAATATTATTTGTGAAAGTTTTTGTACCACAAGCCATTTTTTTCCCTCAGACAGTTTGTCTTGCTTTTGTAAATGTTCTTTCTGCAGGCACTGAACTCGTAGGTATACAATTGTTTATACCTGTAGGTCAGTGTTCCTTGGCTAACAATATCTGACACATTATATTCTTGTCAGGTCTGCAGCAGGATCATCCAATCATCCAGACAGTAGAGAGCAACATTTTTAAATGTAGAAATACATTTTTAATTTTTTGAAAATCAGAATGATCAGTTTCGTGTATTGATACAGTATTCTCCATGCTCTCGTCTTTAGTTACCTCACCAGAGTGAAGTGATATTCTGAGATTTCCCAACTGCTGTGGTGTCGGTTTAAGTTCATGGTTTCTAAAAACAACTAAAGTGGAAATTATAGGCACCCACTTCAATATAAGATGAAGGGTATAAGATGAACATCAACAAAAGCAAAACGAGGATAATGGAATGTAGTCGAATTAAGTCGGGTGATGTTGAGGGTATTAGATTAGGAAATGAGACACTTAAAGTAGTAAAGGAGTTTTGCTATTTGGGGAGCAAAATAACTGATGATGGTCGAAGTAGAGAGGATATAAAATGTAAACTGGCAATGGCAAGGAAAGCGTTTCTGAAGAAGAGAAATTTGTTAACATCGAGTATTGATTTAAGTGTCAGTAAGTCGTTTCTGAAAGTATTTGTATGGAGTGTAGCCATGTATGGAAGTGAAATGTGGACGATAAATAGTTTAGACAAGAAGAGAATAGAAGCTTTCAAAATGTGGTGCTACAGAAGAATGCTGAAGATTAGATGGGTAGATCACGTAACTAATGAGGACTTATTGAATAGGATCGGGGATAACAGGACTTAGCGGCACAACTTGACTAGAAGAAGGGATCGGTTGGTAGGGCATATTCTGAGGCATCAAGGGATCACCAATTTAGTATTGGAGTGCAGCGTGGAGGGTAAAAATCGTAGAGGGAGACCAAGAGATGAATACACTAAGCAGATTCAGAAGGATGTAGGCTGCAGTAGGTACTGGGAGATGAAGCGGAGAGCTGCAGCAAACCAGCCTGTGGACTGAAGACCACAACAACAACAACACTCATCAGAATGCTAATCCTATAGTTTCGAAGCAGTGTCAGATGTTGGCTGTTCACTTTTTTGTAATTGAATATTGCAAATAATTCAGTCCAAACATCTATGGTAACGGAAAACTTGTTTTCTGCTATAGTTCATTAAAATGAGTGGCACTTTTCTCACTAGTACTGTTATACACTTCCATCATAGGGCATCACTAGATCAGAAATATGGCAACACATTA
The DNA here is from genome assembly GCF_021461385.2 of Schistocerca piceifrons. Lineage (NCBI taxonomy): Eukaryota > Metazoa > Arthropoda > Insecta > Orthoptera > Acrididae > Schistocerca > Schistocerca piceifrons. The sequence goes on from NC_060138.1 coordinate 777,571,349, forward strand.
AGAAGTAATAAATATCTTTTACTAATAAATATCTTTTACTAATAAATATCTTTTACTAATAAATATCTTTTACTAATAAATATCTTTTACTAATAAATATCTTTTACTAATAAATATCTTTTACTAATAAATATCTTTTACTAATAATGAGAACAAACAATTTATTTAACTTTGATAAGTTTGATGCATGGCACGTCATATCCTGTGCCTAATAAAATATAATTGTAAATAACTTTGCTGTCTCTTGGCAGTCCATGATGCAGTCTCTAAGACTGAAAGTAATTATGCAGACACTTATGATTGAGAGAGGAAATGTTATCACTTGTTGGAATGGCTGGTCTGCAGGCTGACTGGGCACTGAACAGTTTTCTGATTGTGGGATCAGAACTGAGAGCGTGTCCATTGCGTGTCATCTTTCCTGCCTGTTGAGTCATGTCCATCTCCACCATTACTAGATGGAAGCAAAGTAGTCCCCTGTTGATAGTGCACACTCAGTGGCTGGCGGCGCTATTAGCGGACAAATAAGACGTGCTGATGGATATGATGCAGAAGCAGAAAGTGGTTCTGTTTTGTAACGAGCATGGGGAGGTTGCTGCCATGCCCATCTGATTGCAGCTTCTCATACTACTTGTTCTTTATATCTTGAGCTGTCCATACGATAATTTCTTATTTTCATTTAAAAATTAAACTAAACACCACTATTGAGCCAGTGTAGATATAGGCAAATTCATTTGTGCCTGCTTCATATTGCGCAAACAAATGAACTTAAAGATATTTAACATGGAATTTACTGAATTGGATATATTAACATGGAATTTCAACTGGCAGTGGGGTTGTGTGTGTGTGTGTGTGTGTGTGTGTGTGTGTGTGTGTGTGTGTGTGTGTGTCCACAATTACATTGATAGTGTCAGCATAGCAAGAGATGTAAAAGGATTCACTAATTTTGAATGCATCAAAGACATTTGCTGCATTTCTAGTGTCGATTGCCAATATTTTCACTAGTTCTGATGGCCACTTCTTTCTATAAGAAGTCCGATACATTTTCAGCATTGTGCCATTGCGAAAATTCTGTGCAATATTTGCATGCCCCTTGACAAACCTCTTTTATGATAGAGGCACCACACTTTACTGCCAGATTCACATTAACATTTCATTATTAATGGGCCTTTGAGTTAGATTAGTTTTCATTGGTGTAAGTGTTATGCAAATAACAAAACAGTTCAAAATTGTACAGTTGTCATTCAATTTTAAAAGTTACTCAGAAATCAAAAAGGTCAAAAAAATAGGAAAATTGCATCCCTTTTCATAAACATTGCAATACTAAAACTCCAAAGTGTAATAATGTCAGTTAACTGAAAAAGTAGTGCTGAAATCGCAGTTACCATCTGTAACAATATGCTAATAGTGTCTTATTGCTTATGTTGGCACCATGCACATCAGGGTGCACATAGGCAATTTTGTTCAAATTTTTGTTAGCTTAGGTTTGGTGAAGATACTGAGCCTGTGTAGTGTTCCTTATGGGTGACATAAAGCAAAGTAGTATTACATTAACAAAGTAATAAGCATATAAATATTTCTAAGTGGAGTCAGAAGCAGAAATTTATGAAGTAATTTATGACAGCAGATTCAACCTTCAGTTATCCCATTTCATGGTGAGTGAAAAAATACAAGAAACTCTGCACTTAAGTCATGCACAAGATACAAATATACACTTGACACTTCATTAGGAGGCCAGAAAAATGCAGTGGCAAACAAGCCTCCACTTTGATCTAATGTAGAGGGCAGAGTGGTAGCGTGATGTTTTCCTTCCTGCAGCTTTCTGTTGTCTATTGAGGCAGGTATATTTTGTGCCCTGGTCGTACATTGGTATCTCACAGTAACCAGAAAGTGCATGAAACTATCCTTCAGGTCTTTTGTTGAAGACATCTTGAAAGAATAGGTAATTCTCTCTCTCTCTCTCTCTCTCTCTCTCTCTCTCTCTCTCTCTCTCTCTCTCTCTGTCTGTGTGTGTGTGTGTGTGTGTGTGTGTGTGTGTGTGTGTGTAACCCCTGATTCAACTCATAAAATATTAAAAATAACATGTTCTTAATAGTAAACTCATTTGGTAGAATAAGTATCCAATGTTGTAAAAAGTAAATAAAATAAAATAAAGGACAATCATTATGACAGTATGTGTGAGAGACTTTGAAATGCTAGAAACTGATCAAAAATGTAACTAAGGGGCATTTTTATCACTCTCTGTAATACTTACACTGAATGTTCAGAAATTTGTTCTGAAGTAAGCATTAGTATATACAGGGTGGGTAAAGTAAAAATGGCCCAGAAAATCACATTTATGCCAGTACGTAAGATGTTTCTAGCATTTTAAAAGGCAACACACTTAAACAGACAAAACTTAAAGATCTGTTTTCATCTTTTAGTTCTGTGGTAGATTAAAAAATTTTACAGTCTTGATGGTAGAAAGTATTTACTATTGTAAAAAAAGAGTGAGTTCATGAGTCAATTTTACATGTAATTAGCTTTTGCACGGTAAGGTCTAACATTTTGGTATGCAGAAAAGTATTGCAATCAGAACAATACTGGTTTGTTTCTTTCCTGCTTGCGCTTCTAATAGATTGTTTTGTTTTGTCTTGGCGGAACCAATCTTTCAGACCCCTGTTGAATGTTGTTTATTCTCAGTTGCAGGAATATCAGGAAAGTGTTATCTCCAAGCCCGATAGTTGCACTATGAACTACGAACAATTTCTTGAGCCAGAGTTTCACCTTTCGGGAAGAGTGCTTCACCAAATATCTTCAGACTGTTCCTACTCAGATTTCTCCCTCTAATCCAGAATCATTCAGTTTTTCCTTTGGTTTCCAGAATATCGTATTTGCTCAAAAATATGTGTAGTAGAATTACAGAAAACATCAAAGCCTAATGAGTACTCATAAAACTTGAAATGCAAGCACACAGAGGCCCAATCAGTAAAGACGAACAGTTCTTCAGTTCACTACATCTTCTATTGAAGAAGTTCTATAAACTTGAACTAGTCAAATGACAGGTAGGGGGACATCCATACGTTGTCCTCAAACAAAACCAATCTAGTTTTAGAGCAAGAGGTGCCTTGCATGTCATGAAACATTGTGGTCAAAATTTTACCACTCTTCCATTGTGTGAGTGCTACTCGAGTACACTTGATCCTTGAATTTAGCCCACTGTTAAAAACCATAGTGGAAGACATGAGAGGTGGCCAGGAGATTGCACTCCCTCTGCTGATTACCCTCTCCTCACTGAACACTATGCACCCGTGAAGTGAAGTGGTGTGTGTGGTGTTGCCGCCATTTTGCTGAAAATTTTCGCACAGTTGTTCATCCTTTGTGATTTGACCCACATACAGATTTCAGTTGCTGGACATACCAGTTGGCATTAACAGTTAGGTGAAAGAATTGTGTTATGATGTGGACACCAAACTTAGTGCATCAAACATCAATCTTGAGATTATGCACCAAGTCTTGAAGTGCTGATGAGGATTTCAGATGTGTAATGGTCTATGTTCTGAATCTTAAATAATAGTAAAACTAGTATCCAAAATGAGAATGAGGTTTTCACTCAGCAGCGGAGTGTGTGCTGATGTGAAACTTCCTAGCAGATTAAAAACTGTGTGCCAGACTGAGACTCTACCAACTGAGCTACCCAAGCATGACTCACAGCCCTTCCTCACAGCTTCAGTTCTGCCAGTATCTTGTCTCCTACCTCTAGTATCCAAAAATCGTGATTCCACTTTAATCAGACTTCTCACTCACTAAAATCTAATGAAACAGCGAAATGCGTCGAACAGAGCATGCAGGAGATGCGCAACTGCTGCATACCTATGACAGCAACTCATTGGTGAATTGATATCGTGGTTCCATCATTTTCTGGGATGGCAAGTTCTCTGGTTCATAAACATGGTTTGGTTTAAAAGGACATCCACAACAAGGTTTCATGGTAGAATTAACTGCTTCAGTTTTAAGTAGTTTCATTGGTTCAAACAAGAAACGTGCAACACATAGCCGCCAACACTGAACACCAGGCTGTGGGCAGATGACAGCTGCATGTGAAGCCAAGATACAAAGGGGATTTTGAACCAATAAAACTATTTACAACTGAAGTGGGGGTCTTCTCATTGTAAGTCTTATAAATATTTTCAGACCTGGTTTTATTTTGCCCACCCTGTATAGTTGTGTAGGCGATACACAAATTGTTACTCACAGTATTTCATTTCGTAATGTCTCAATCTGCTTGCCAAGTATATTGGTGTAGTGTATAATTACAAGAAAGTGGGGTACAAAATTCAATTGGATGTTAAGACAAGTAATTCAGGCAGAAAGATTCATTTTAATGTACCAATTTCCTTTACAACTAATGAAGATATTTCCAGTAAAGTTAATGGAAATTCCAGGAAAGAAAACAGCATTTCTGAATTGTGCAGGTTGGAACTCTCCCTGCAACATATCCTTCATTACCATAACCCCTGGCCTCAACCTTCGCTAGTCCTTGTCCTCCACCTGCCTATTTCCTTTCCTGTGCCCACTCCAGTATGACACATGCTTAGTATTCTGGCAACAGTCTACGTAATCCTCTCTCTCTCTCTCTCTCTCTCTCTCTCTCTCTCTCTCTCTCTCTCTCTCTTCCGTGTGTGCACTATTAGAGTTTTTCCAAAAAGTTACTTCAGGCTTGCAAAAGTAAATTTTTTCCCCCCCATTACGACAAAATAGAGATATTCTTAATCTGTACAGGTTTTATAATTTTCATGAAGGTATATTTGAAAACTAAATAAAACTTTTTCAGTTCTCATGAACCACACTGATTTTTATTAAATACTAGCTACAACTAGTCAATTCAATATTTAAATGTAAAAACATTGTGCACAGTAACTCTAGTGCAAACAGCCATCTTTTTTGTATTAGCATTTGTGTGTAGTGTCAGTGCCAGTGCAAATGATTGTCAGCCGCAACCCCACACGTTACCAACTCATCCCCTCCTCCTTCTTAACTTCGGTCAATAGTCCGCTAAAAAATGCCACAATGAAAGAATTATTGTTCAGAGGTGATTTACCAGTAGAATGCAATAGGCTGTGTTCATAATTCCATCCTGAAACATTTGAAATTATTTGTGAAAACCACTTGCGTGACAAGATTGCTACATAAATGACACACAGTTTTTTATCCTTAACAGTAGCTATACAATGATCAGGTCTCATCTCCAATGCCATTTATGAATGGTATACTCTGTTGCAGAAGTGTGAGCAATTCTGATTGTACCTCATTACCATTGCTACCTTTTTTTACATAGGAAAACATGGAAACATTAGGAACTATCTCATGAACCAGTTCTTTTTTTGTTTTTGGTTTTTAGTGCCAGTTCATTTTCATCCACATATTGTATGTAATTAAGCACGGCCACATAGCGTTGTATTTCACATGCACATTTTGTGAAAAACCATGCTATATGAATAACCTGTAAGGCTATAAAATGAAATAGAAAGAGTATGTAAAAAAGTAAATTACTGCTATATTTATTTGCCACTTTTGAACTCCAATTTGAATGTTGTACATCTTGGACAAATTTGGTCTCACATTAACTTCTACAGTGTTTTGAGGCATGCACATAAATGACTGCTTCTTTTTGAGCACATGTGGTTAATAAATGTTAGATTCTGTCAAATTTTAAGTTGAATTGAAAATATCAGTTTGTTTCTGCTGCAATCATGTAGTCTGCATGGCAGGTGTAGTATTTTCTTTTTAGTTGAATGCTACTATTAGAAAAACTTACTTTGTGACTTTCAGGGTGATGTATCGTGAGAAAAGGAAGCAAGTTCCTCCCTGCAAGATATTCCTGTGGGAAAAGTGTGTGTTAGTGGGGTCTGCCTATGGTGCTGATAATAGTTGAAATACATCAGAAACATAGAAAACATTTATTGAATTGACACGTAGGGGAATGGGGATGTTGCTAAAGAAAACACCGTTTGGCTTCTGTGATTGTCCAGAGGTTGCTCAAGTCGCAAGTTTGTTGAAAATACTTGAAAAAAGCATAGTTAATTCAATATACACTACCATTTATGCTTGAACAGTAGCCCTGTTGTACACTGGTGATCGTAGATACACCATTTGCTCAAGGTCTTCAAAGAAAAATCATACAGATAATATTTATTATAGCTTGCGAAACTCTATTTGTTCTTCTTTCTCTTTTTTCAGGTACACAGATGAATTCAGTGTGCGGGAGGATTTGATGGGCTTAGCAATTGGTGCACATGGGGCTAATATTCAGCAGGCACGGAAAGTTGAAGGCATAACGAATATTGAACTTGAAGAAAATTCCTGTACATTCAAAATACATGGCGAGGTAAGTGATTTTACTTTGTTCAAAAAAAGGTGTGCTTTTACAGTCAGTGTGTTGTATTTAACCTTGAAATGAACTGTGTTCACTTAGCCAGAAAAGTGCCTAAAATGTTTGGTTGTGTCACTTAGTTCTCTACGTGAAGTCATTCGGTGAGTGATAGTTTGTGTGCACAATTAAGATTTCTGTATTTTATTTAGTGTGTAAGTGTTGCATGAAGCCATACAGCAATAATATTTTGTATATGGAATGTGTCACTATAAAACACTGGAAAAGCCAAGATGGAATGTAACAGCAGTATGAAAAAGGTAATTGCTACTCACCATACAGTGATGAGTTGCAACTATCCTTTTCCTTATATTTTTACTTATTATTATTATTACAAAAAATTATCTGTGCAACTTGCCAGTATAATCCTTGAAAGGATATTGGATGTACATTTTCAAAATGCGCATAGTATTGTCACTAACATTAAAAAATTCTACTGTCGGTATTATATATACAAACTAAACAGTAATGATGGAAATTGCAGGGCAGGAAAGTACATAAAAATTATGAAAGCAAACTGTCCACCTATAGTGCAATTATTTCTAAGTTATGGGCATCAAAACTGCACTACAGTATGCATGTCAGGCTTATAGACTTTCTACAGATGTGATAAGGAAAGTTTAGGTAGGATTTTAATATTTTTAGGAGGAAAGGAGACTCACTCACTGCATAGTAGAAGCCTTGAGTTGACAGGCACAAAAAAAGAAAGAATCTTTCAACAAGTTAGATGTGTGTGTGGTTTTTCTAGCAGGATTGTCTGAAAATGAAAGCTAGCAAAGGGAGGGAGTGTGTTCATTGTAGTTGAGAAAAATATTGTCTATACTGAGGTCAAATTTGGCAAGTTAATTTTTGGATGTTTTTACTGGTCACCTGATTTCACTGTGATGGTTTTATTATGACAGAAATTCTACAGTTGGTTGTGCAGAAATATACTCAGGTCATGCAAATGAGTTGGAGGCAACTTCAACCTACTATGTACAGACTGGGATGGCTGTATATTCATTGCAGGACTTACAGAAAAATGGTCTAGTGAAGTTCTAAAGAACACATTTTCTGAAAACTGTGTTGAGGAGTTAGACAGCCGATGCAATGGAAATATCTTGGACCTCATAGCTACAAACAGGCCAGACCTAATCAACATCATCAGTATAGAGACAGGGAGTACTGACCACGATATCATAGTAAATAGTTACTGAAGTTAATAAATAAAGAAGGCTGGGAGAGTATTTCTGCTAGAAAGAAGAGATAGACAGTTGATAGTATTCCACTTAGGCAATGAATTAACATCATTTAGTTCCAGTATGATGAATGTAGAGGAATTGTGGCTGATATTTAAATGTATTGTAAATCGTGCTTTGGAGAGGTATGTGCAGAGTAAGTGGATTAAGGACGGAAAAGACCTGCCATGGTTTAGCAGCAAAATTTGAAAAATACTGAGAAGCAATGGCTGTTGTATTCTATGTTCAAAAGATTTTGAAGGTCCTGGTTCTTTTCTGCACACTTCTAGTATCGCAGCCGCGATGTTGAACTGTTTCCTGAACGCACGCTACGTTCTGATGACCGAATGTCCATTCGAAAAGTAGGCCGCAGTGGCAAATGTTTGCTCCTCTCTTGTCTACAGCATGATCGTTACTAAACTAACCTTTTTAAAAAAAAAAAAAAAAAACTCTTTCGATTGCACCGAAACCCACGCAACAATGAGTAACAGCCGCTGCGTGCACACACACACACACACACACACACACACACACACACACACACACACACACACACACTACATTCTGATGACCGAATGTCTTTGTCTTTGTCTTTGTCCTTGTGGGGGTGAAGTCTCTTTTTTTCTTTGTCCTTGTGGGGGTGAAGTGTCTCTCTTTTCTTTTTCTTTGGCCTTGTGGGGGCGAAGTCTTTTTTTTTTTTCTTTGTCCTTGGTGGGGGGTGGGGGTGAAGTCTTTTTTTTTCTTTGTCCTTGGTGGGGGTGAAGTCTTTTTTTTTTTTGGTGGGGGGGTGAAGGTTGTTTTTTTTTTTTTTTTTTTTTTTTTTTTTTTTTTTTTTTTTTTTTTTTTTGGGGGGGGGGGTGAAGTCTCTTAAGTAGCTATCTGTATAAGCACCTTAATTAGGCATGTTTAACATTTTGAAAAGTTCCACATAAAATAGTTCCCACTTGTTCCTTTTAGGAAGCAGAGATGATTCAGGGTGTTTACCCCAGCTTTGAGTCTTCTCAATTTTACAGTCATAATGTTCCCTTCTTTGATTACCTTTCTTGCCAAGGTGACCATTGCTTCACAGATCTGTTGTTCCCCAGTGTATTCAATTGACATCATCTGCAGTTTATCCACCCACTCATTTCTTCCAGTTTTTTGAACATCAGTTCGGAAGGAGTATGATTAGTTCAAGAATGGCTTAAACTATTGTGTATTTCCCTCTGGAGCAGCCGTTTAATGTCGTAGTCGGCAGCAGATTTCCTTGCCCGTGTCACTGACTTAGACCATGACAGTTTTTACAGTGTAGTGCAACATAAAGATGCTATATGTATCCTCATATCACTCCTGGTATTTCTTTAAAGACCTAAGCATATTGTTGAAGTAGGTTAAATAACAAAGCCTGTTATGCTTGTGAAAATGCATTTGATTCAGAGATGTTAAATTGGATTTTTTCATGTAGAGACAGAATGTATGTTACTGGCAGCAGTTTTCCTGATGGTATTTTCCTTGGACATTGTTGACTCAATAAATTTTTTGTGACTGGAATGCAGTCACTTGTAAGATGGAACTTGCCAAAGAACACTTGGCTATTGCCTCTGTTCCGCATAAGGTCAAACCCCATAATGCAATACACAATCAGAATTGGATTGACTAGGAAGGTGTTTCCAATTACTAAGTTTCCTAGCTTGACATGGAGATGTGTCTGCAGTCATACATTGAGCGATGGTCATTGTATGCTCCTATAATGTGACAGTTTGTTACCGGAATTGTCGGCAAATGGGCTCTGTCCGATGTTTATTTGAACAATGCTGTCTAAATGGCGTTTACTGATATATCTAGAATTTTTCCAATTTCAGCATGTACTGGGGATCATGACATGGACAAATTATTAAATTTTCAAGGATTAGGATCTTGGGCTGACTCCTCTTATATCCATTTTATCATTATTGTATCTTAAGATTTTGATTTTTTTTGGTCACGCCCCTTGCTCTATCTGTTACCAACGCTCTGGAGCTGTAGGCGGTCACATTTAGTTTATGAATATTGAGGTACAGCACAATTGTCGTATATCACCTCTTTAATTACTGGGGCTAGATTTCTCAAATCAGTGTTGTTCAACGGGCATGGTAGGCTACTCTGCCACTGATCGTACCTGCTCAGAATTCGATAGCTTGTGTTATACTGTTGCTCATATCTTTGGTTCCTGTATAGATTCCTAATGTTACTATTTCTCCATACTGTTCATTACCAGCAGTTGTTTGCACACTCGCTATGCAATGTGCTTGGTTCGGTTATTTTTGTTTTCCTGTAATTTCCCAGTCCATTGCACCCTTTTGTATTTGATATCCTGGTCCATCAGATTGACTGACATCCTGTGTTCCTAATGCTTCTTCATCTTCATGCAAGAGATCAATCCTGTCTAGTTCCAGAAGGAAAACTTAAATTTGGTTGGATGCATGAACAAACTTGTCCCTGATTTCAGCTGGCAATTTGGAGTTTAATACATGCAAGACATATTGGTGAGAGAGAGATTTCTCCCAGTATCTGGCCTTGTTGCCATATTTTTCGAATTACACTTCTGGCCATTGAAATTGCTACACCAAGAAGAAATGCAGATGATAAACGGGTATTCATTGGACAAATATATTATACTAGAACTGACATGTCATTACATTTTCATGCAATTTGGGTGCATAGATCCTGAGAAATCAGTACCTCTGGCTGTAATAATGGCCTTGATACGTCTGGGCATTGAGCCAAACAGAGCTTGGATGGCGTGTACAGGTACAACTGCCCATCCAGCTTGAACACGATACCACAGTTCATCAAGAGTAGTGACTGGCGTATTGTGACAAGCCAGTTGCTCGGCCACCATTGACCAGACGTTTTCAATTCGTGAGAGATCTGGAGAATGTGCTGGCCAGGGCAGCAGTCGAGCATTTTCTGTATACAGAAAGGCCCGTACAGGACCTGCAACATGCAGTCGTGCATTATCCTCGAATGTAGGGTAAAGTCACGGGTCATAACACGTCTGAAATGTAATGTCCACTGTTCAAAGTGCCATCAATGCGAACAAGAGGTGACAGAGACGTGTAACCAATGGCACCCCATACCATCACGCCGGGTGATACGCCAGTATGGTGATGACGAAAACACGCTTCCAATGTGCATTCACCGCAATGTCGCCAAACACGGATGCGACCATCATGATGCTGTAAACAGAACCTGGATTCATCAAAAAAGTAACGTTTTGCTATTCGTGCACCCAGGTTTGACATTGTGTACACCACCGCAAGCCGTCCTGCCTGTGATGCAGCGTCAAGGGTAATTGCAACCATGATCTCCGAGCTGATATTCCATGCTGCTGCAAACGTCGTCGAACTGTTCATGCAGATGGTTGTTGTCTTGCAACGTCCCCATCTGTTGACACAGGGTTCGAGACATGGCTGCACGATCCGTTACAGCCATGCGGATAAGATGCCTGTCACCTCGACTGCTAGTGATACGAGGCCGTTGGGATCCAGCACGGCGTTGATATCACCTCCTGAACCCACTGATTCCATATTCTGCTAACAATCATTGGATCTCGACCAACGCGAGCAGCAATGTCGCGATGCGATAAACCGCAGTCGCGATAGGCTACAATCCGACCCTTATCAAAGTCGGAAACGTGATGGTACGCATTTCTCCTCCTTACATGAGGCATCACAACAACATTTCACCAGGCAATGCTGGTCAACTGCTGTTTGTGTATGAGAAATCGGTTGGAAACATTCCTCATGTCAGCACGTTGTAGGTGTCGCCACCGGTGCCAACCTTGTGTGAATGCTCCGAAAAGCTAATCATTTGCGTATCACAGCATCTTCTTCCTGTCAGTTAAATTTTGTGTCTGTAGCATGTCACCTACGTCGTGTAGCAATTTTAATGGTCAGTAGTGTGTTTACACACTGTCTGAAATTGAACAGTGCAGGATTAAAGACCTCTTTCCTTAATCATTCTTGAACTCTGCTGCACCAGTATTTTGCCAAAAATGCTGTTTCAAATTTTCTATATGTGGTACAAAACTCAGCAGCCTTAACAGACCATAGAGCTGCATCCATGTGACACCCTGCAGGTCCGGGGTTTAGAATAGGCCCGAGGTATTCCTGCCAGTCATAAGAGGCGACTAAAAGGAGTTTCTCTCATTTCAGCCTTTATGTGATGGTCCCCTGTAGGGTTTGACCTCCATTTTCCAAAATTTTCCTGAAGAATAAGCTTTACATGGTGCATCGTGTCCATGTGCTGAGACTTCTCGCATCCTTCGTCGACGTGGATCTGCACTTCTGCTCATTCTCCAGCTGTTGGACGAGGTCACCCACCCTTCCATCAACTGTGCAGTATCGTTTTCTACGCTTACGATGATAATGAACTTGTTTGCTTAGTTGCGCCTGATATCCAGCACGGTAGCCAGTCCATTGCGGTGGTGCCGCCATGTACGCTGTTGGTTGTAGCCCCCTGACCACACAGGGATCGCTCTGCTGATGCCTGCGCCGTTAACTCACCACGTATGCCAAGGGACAGATGCCCATCTCCCTGGGGCATCGTGACTCCCGGCAATGGCCATCCTACCACGTGTCCTTTGCTGCGGCTAAGTGGCACCCATTGGGAGGGCCTCTTTCTGAAGTGGGTGACATCAGGGCGGATGACATGTGGTGAAGCGTAGTACATCCTCTCTTGCTGGTGGTCAAACAGCAGCAGTCTCTAAGCATTCACAGGCTCAATTCAACTCACAGAAGTAACAAATCGTTCCCCTCCCTGGTCACACCATGGGAGGAATTTCATACTAAGGATGGCAGCAGCCCTTATTCACCCCGGTACCTTGTACATTCGAGAGCTGATGGGAATCTTCAATGACGAGAAGCCTCGGTTTTTTTGTTGAGCATTTAGAGGACAAGTTTGGGGAGGTGGAGGGCTTGTCCAAAATGAGATCTGGGTCAGTCTTGATTAAAACAGCATCCTCTGCCCAGTCACAGGCATTACTGGACTGTGACAAGCTGGGAAATGTTTTTGTAACCATCACACCCCATAAGAGCTTAAATATGGTACAGGGTATCGTATTTCACAGGGACCTTCTTTTTGCAGTCTGACGATGAGCTGAGTGCCAATTTAGAGCTGCGAAGTGTAAATTCTGTTCATCGTGTCCACCGGGCTCCAAGGAATAATCAGGTTGCCACCGGTGCCTTCTTCTTGGCCTTCAAGGGTGGTACATTACTGGAGAATGTCAAGGTGATGGTCTACCTCTGTGATGTCAAGCCCTATATCCCTCCCCCAGTGTGGTGCTTTAAATGCTGGAACCAGCGTTACATATCAAGATTGTGGATGCCCGTTACATCCCAATACTCCATGTGCCCCTCCTCCCATCTGTGTCAACTGCAGAGAGCACCATTCGCCTTGCCAGCCTGACTACTAGATTCTCTAGAAAGAAAGGAAAATCATGGAGTAAAAGACTCTGGGCCGACTGACTGACCTGCACGGAGGCTAAGAGGAAATTTGAACTCCTGCATCTTGTATGTAAAACATCGTCTTACACTGCCGCTACAACAGTTGTAGCCCCATCAGCTCTGCCAACCCCATTCACCTCACAGAGCTGGAAGACTGCACCTGCCCTCTTGATGGTGAGGGGGCCCTTCCGTCCCTGTTTTGCCTACACCACCTACTTCGGGAACCCCCCCCCAAACCATGGGGGATATTAGTCCCCACTTGTGCGTTGGAGAAGCATAAATCTTCTTTGGCTCCTCTCACTAGGAAGGGGTCCCTTGGATCACTCATTCCCAGTTTTCTGCTAGTGGGAAAGATGACACCTTACACCTGCTTTCTTCATTGCCTGTCAGGAAACATGGTTCCCGGCAATGTGGACCCCTGCCCTCTGCGGCTATGAGGGATATTACAGGAACCGTAGCGACTATAGTCGAGTGTCAGGAAGGGTTTGTGTATATGTCCGAAATTCAGTCTGTAATGATACTACGCTACTTTAAACCTCTCTTGTAGCTGTGGCTATCAGAATAAGTATGATGCAGGAAATAACTGTCTGCAATATATATCTTCCTCCAAATGGTGAAGCACTGCTGAACGTATTGGCTGCGCTGATTGATCAACTCTCTAAACCTTTCCTACTTTTGGGAGATTTTTATGCCCAAAACCCCTTGTGGGGTGGCACTGTGCTTACTGGCCAAGGCAGAGATGTCAAAACTTTACTGTCTCAGTTTGACCTCTGCCTTGATGCCGCCACACATTTCAGTGTGGCTCGTGGTAGTTACTCGGCCATTGATTTATCAATTTGCAGCCCTGGACTTCTCCCATCTATCCACTCGAGAGAACATGACGACCTGTCACTGCCCCAGTGTCAGGCCCATGGACCCCTGCCCAAATGGGTTTTAAACAAGGCGGACTGGGAAACTTTCACGTCTGCTGCCACCGTTGACTCTCCCCCACACGGGAACATCGATGTGGTGGTTGAGCGGGTGGCTACAACAATCCTTTTTGTGGCAGGAAATGCGATCCCTCGCTCTTTAGGGTGCCCAAGGCGTAAGGCAGTCCCTTGGTGGTTGCCAGAAGTTGCTGAAGCAATTAAGGAGTGTTGGGAAGCTCTACAGTGGCATAAGCGGCTCCCTTCCCTGGAGTGCCTCAGCCTTTAAACAGCTCCGTGCCTGCGTTCGCCACCTTATCTAACAACGGAAGCAGGAGTGTTGGGAAAGATATGTCTTGACCATTGAGTGCCATAAGTCACCTTCCCAAGTCTGGGTAAGGATCAAACGTGTTTCTGGGTACAAGACCCCAACAGGTGTTCCTGGTGTTAACATAAAGAGCATGTTATCTACTTATTCGATCTGCATCGGAGAACTACCTCCCTCCCCCCCCTACCCTCCCTCCCTCCCTCCGAGCCTTTCACACCCTCAAACGGCGGCTGGAAGGGAAAGTCCCTTTGTTCACTATACGCCACAGTGAATCCTATAACACCCCATTTACAGAGTGGGAGCTCCTCAGTGCCCTAGCACATTGCCCCAACACTGCTCCTGAGCCAAATCGGATCCACAGTCAGATGATTAAACATCTCTCGTCTGACTACAAGCAACATCTCCTCGTCATCTTCAATGGATCTGGTGGGATGTCGTTTTTCCATTGCAATGGCTGTAGAGCACCATCATTCCGGTGCTCAAACGCGGTAAAAATCCGCTTGTTATGGATAGCTATCGGGCCATCAACCTAACCAACGTTCTTTGTAAGCTGCTGGAATGTATGGTGTGCCGGTGGTTGGTTGGGTCCTGGAGTCATGTGGCCTTCTGGCTCCATGTCAGGGTGGCTTCCGCCAGGGTCGCTCTACCACTGATAATCTTGTGTCCCTCAAGTCTGCCATCCGAATAGCCTTTTCCAGTTGTAAACACCTGGTTGCTGTCTTTTTTTATTTATAAAAGCATATGACATGACCTGGTGACATTATATCCTTGCCACATATACGGGTGGGGTCTCCAAGGCGGCTCCTGATGTTTATCCAAAATTTCGTGTCGCTTCGTACTTTCCGTGTCCAAGTTGATGCCTCCCATAGTTCCATCCATATCCAGGAGAATGGGGTCCCGCAGGGTTCTGTATTGAGTGTGTTTCTGTTTTGAGAGGCCATTAATGGTCTAGCAGCAGGTGTAGGGCTGTCTGTCTCACCTTCTCTGTATGCAGAAGACTTTTGCATTTCGTACTGCTCCACCAGTACTGGTGTTGCTGAGCGTCGCCTACAGGGAGCCATCCACAAGGCGCAGTCATGGTCTCTAGCCCAAAGTTTCCAGTTTTTGGCTGCAAAATCGTGTATTATGCAATTCTGTCTGGGTCGTACTGTTCATCCGGAACCAGAACTTTACCATGACGACGATCCACTCACTGTAGTGGAGACATATCGATATTCAGGACTGGTTTTCGATGCTTGATTGAATTCGTTTCCTCATCTTCGTCAGCTTAAGAGGAAGTGCTGGAGCATCTCAATGCCCTTCGCTAACTGACAACACCAACTGGGGTGCAGATCGCTTTACACTGCTGCAGCTCTTACAGAGCCCTTGTTCAATCCTGCCTTGACTATGGGAGTCCGGTTTATGGTTCGGTGGTGGCCTCAGCATTGCGTTTACTCAACCCGGTGCACCACTGTGGTGTTCGCCTAGTGCCAGGAGCTTTTAGGGCGAATCCAGTGACCAGCATCCTGGTGGAGCCTGGAGTCCCTCCTTTGCAGGTTAGGCATGCACAACTGCTGGCCTGTTACGTTGCCCATGTTCGTAGTTCTCCAGCGCATCCGAATTAGTCTCCTTTTCCCACCCATGGCCACTCACCTCCCACCTTGGCGGCCCAGGTCAGGGCATCAAAAATGGCTCTGAGGTCATCGGTCCCCTAGAAATTAGAACTACTTAAATCTAACTAACCTAAGGATATCACACACATCCATGCCCGAGGCAGGATTCGAACCTGCGACCGTAGCGGTCACGCGGCTCCAGAATGTAGCGCCTAGAACCGCTCGGCCACTCTGGCCGGCGTCAGGGCTTCCAATTGCAGTTTGTGTCAGTCCAATCCCTTCTTTCCGAACTGGAGTCCTTGCCTTTACCACCTATCCTAGAGGTCCATTCACATACACCTCCATGGTGTACGCCTATGCTGCGGCTTTGCCTGGACCTTTCACATGGCCCTAAGGACTCCGTTAACCCCACTGCTCTCCGCTGCCACTTCCTCTCGATTCTTGGCAGATACCAGGTCCATGAAGTGGTTTACATCGACAGCTCGATGGCTGATGATCACGTCGGCTTCATGTATGTCCATGGAGGACATGTTGAACAGCATTCCTTCCCCGATGGCGGCAGTGTTTTCATTGCCGAGCTGGTGGCTACATCTCTTGCTATTGAGCACATCTGTTCATGCCCAGGGATGTCATTTCTGCTGTGTACTGACTCCTTGAGCAGCCTACAAGCTGTCGACCAGTGCTACCCGTGTCATCTTTGGTAGCGACCCTCTGGGAGTCCATCTGTGCCCTGGAACGGTCCAGTCGTTCAGTGGTGTTTGTTAGGATCCCAGGTCATGTCAGAATCCCAGGCAACAAACTGACGGACTGGCCAAACAGGCTACGCAGAAACCGCTTTTGGAGATCGGCTTCTCTGCAACTGAAGTCTGTTCAGTACTACACCGCAAGGTTTTGCGTCTTTGGGAGACGGACTGGCATAACAGTATGCACAACAAACTGTGTGCCATTAAGGAAACTACAAATATGTGGAAGACCTCCACGTGGCCCTCTCGCAGGGACTCTGTGGTTCTCTGTTTGCTCCACATTGGCCACGCTTGGGTGACACACGACTACCTCCTGCGCCGCACTGACCCACCTCAGTGTTCGTGAGGCGTCCAGCTGACAGTGGGTTTTATCATTCTATATAAGTTTTCACAGATGTCCCTTGTCCCTTTGTGTCCTCCACCCTAGTGCTTTTAGGCTGGATGTTTTGATGTGTCGCAGAGTGGCTGGCTTTTCCTTTTTATTCTTGTGGTTGGTCAGCCACTGTCATCTGCTCTTGTTTTTAGCCCTTCTACCTGTTTGTTGCTTATCTCTGTGGTTTTCTTTTCCTGTTTTGTCCATAGTAGTGTGGGCTGTCGTCCTGTCGTTCTTCTGGTTCTGCAATTCTCCTGTACTTGTACTGTACGTCTCCTTTCTTTTCTTCTTTTCCTTGTGTAATTACTTTACCGGGAACAAGGGACTGATGACCTTGCAATTTGGTCCCTTCTCCCTCTCCTTTAAACCAACCATCCATATGAATAAACCCACTCATATAGCCACCTCCTGTATTTTGTTCCACAAAGGTAGTGCGTCTTTAAAGGCTCATACAGGGTGTCCAGAAAAGGACTCCCTGATTTCAAAATTAAATATCTTGAAAACAAAGATCGATAGAGGAATGCAGTAAATGGTATGTTTATTGTGAAAGCTGTAAAAAGTTTATACAGCAGTTTGAAATAATAGTTCCAAAAGCTGCTAACAGATGGCGCTGTAATCGTCATACGTAATGCCTGGTATAAATAGTGATCTGAAGCCCAGAGCGATCAGTTCCACTATTGAAACGTGAAAGGAGGTTAGCGTACCGAAGGAAGAGATTAAAACCATGTACTCCATTGAACAACGCGTTTTTCTGGTGCTAGAGTACCACAGGTTAGAAGAGAATCCTACGGCAACAAGGCGAAGTTTTCAAGCACGGTTTAATGTTCCAAAAGGACCCGATGCGAAAACCATTCGTACGCTCTTCGAAAGATTTCTACGAACAGGCAGCGTAACTGATGATCTAGTGCGGCATGTTGGCCATCCCCCCCAGGGGGTCCACAACACTTTTGTGGATACGTGCGTGGCGAGCACGGGGCCCCGAGCCATTGCAGCCTTCTTTCTCTCCCGGGCTGCATTTCCTTTCCCTTCCCCTCCTTTCCCCTCCATACCCCTTTCCCCTCGCCCTCTCCTCTCCCTCTATTGGTGTCCTTGCTTATGTTGGCCCCCGCTATCCTCCTGGTTCTGTTGGTTTTACACTCCGGCTTTGTTGCGTAATCATCTCCTCCTTTTGGCATTCCTTGGTCCCCTCTGGGGTTTGACCTCCATTCCAAAATTTCTCTTCCGTAGTGTGAGCCATTTGGGGAAGAGGACCTTACCTAGTGTCTCCGACATGTGCCCTCCTAGTACATTTCACCTTTTCTTTTACGTCGTTGTCTGATGCTAGGGTGCATAGCCAGCACGGTAGCCAGCCCGTGTGGTGGGGTCGCTATGTACCCTTTTGGTTGAGCCCCCTGAACACACAGGGATCACACTTCTGATACCTGAGCTGTGACCTCCTCATGCATGCCTTGGAGTGGTTGCTCGTCATCCTGGAGCATCGGAACTCCCGGCAATGGCCGCCGTGCCAGACGGCCCTTGCTGTGGCTGGGTGGCGCCCGTGAGGAGAGCCCCTGATCGGAGTGGGTGGTATCAGGGCGGACGCTATGCAGATGAAACGCATACGGGTCCAAAACTCTGGCCGCTCTTCTGCGGCCGTCTTTCTGCGTGGTACTGATTCCTCAAGTGCTGCTTCTCTTGCCCTTCGGCCTTCCCTTCCGTGGCTACCCCCTGGGAGGAGGGTCAGGCCCGTCGTCTAGGGGCAAAACCTTTCCCCCGTTATCTAGTTTGCACCAGGACTGATGGAGATACTTTCACCAGTGTCAAACCTTTATTCTTTGTGGAACACATTGAAGACAAGTTCGGCGAAGTGGACTCCCTGAGCAAGATGCGGTCAGGTTCGTTGCTGATAAAAACTGCTTCGGCTGCCCAATCTGCGGCCCTTCGTGCCTGTACCCATCTTGGCACAATACCCGTGTCCATTACCCCTCACCAGTCTCTAAATATGGTACAAGGTGTGATTTTTCACAGAGACCTCATCCTTCAAACTGATGAGGAACTTCGGGACAATCTCGGATGGCGGGGTGTTCACTTTGTTCGGCGTGTTCAGAAGGGTCATAAAGATAATCGTATTGATACTGGTGCCTTTATCCTGGCCTTTGAAGGGGATACCCTTCCTGAGAAAGTTAAGATTATGGTCTATCGCTGTGATGTGAAGCCGTACATCCCACCTCCTATGCGGTGTTTTAAGTGCTTGCGTTTTGGCCACATGTCTTCTCGCTGTTCCCAGGACCCTCTCTGTGGTGACTGTGGACTTCCACTCCATGAGGGGAGTCCCTGTGTTCCCCCTCCTGTATGTGTAAATTGTCATGGTAGTCATTCTCCACGTTCAGCAGATTGCCCAGTCTATAAGAAAGAAAAAAAGATACAGGAGTATAAGTCCCTTGATCGTTTAAGGTACACAGAGGCCCGTAAGAAATATGCACGATTGCACCCTGTGTCCATGACATCTAGTTACGCCTTGGTTACATCTTCATCCCTTCCTCCCCCTTCCTTACCCCCATCCCGGACCCCTCTCCTTCCCCCCTCCCCTGCGGCTCCCACACCTTCTCCTCTGGGCGCTGCTCCCCCTCCCCAGCCGGAGAAGTGTCCCACTCCTTCGGCGTCTGCCGGTCAAGGGCGCCTCTCCCGGGATGCCCCTTCCCGGCACCTTCCAGGTCAAAGGTCTGCTGCAGCGCGGCGACCGCGAGAGCCGCGGTCTATCGGCCCCCAGGTCGCCCGGTCTCTTTCTGTTCCTGATCTTGCTGCAGCTGGCTCCATTATGCCACACAGCCCTCCTCGATCTCAGCCTGAAAAGAAGAAGAAACACAAGTCCCAGGACAAAGAGCCTCTGGTGTCACCGGAGGTCCCTTCCCCGACTTCACAACCGGATTCTGACCTGTCGTTTATGGATGTCGCCCCCTCCTTGTCGGTGACGGGTGGGGACCCGGCGGTATGACTGGATTTAGCGTGTTCAGCCCTCATTTAAACCATCGTTCTGTGGTTCTCCAATGGAATTGTAATGGCTACTATCGTCACCTTCCGGAATTGAAATCCCTTCTTTCGTCCTACTCAGCAGCTTGTGTGGTTCTCCAGGAATCTCATTTTACTTATGCTCACTCACCGACCCTCCGTGGGTTCCGTGTTTTCTGTCGAAATCGGGTCGGACCCTTGCGGGCTTCTGGTGGCGTTTGTACGTTGGTCCGTACAGACATTGCTAGCACGTGGATTCCTCTCCAAACTACATTGGAAGCGGTTGCTGTTAGGGTCCACTTAGACTCTGCAGTCACAGTATGCAATCTTTATCTCCCTCCTGACAGGACTCTTACACCTGCTGCCTTAACCACCCTTCTTCAGCAACTTCCTCCTCCCTTCCTCCTCCTTGGGGATTTTAATGCTCATCATCCTTTGTGGGGCAGTGCCTTTCCATCTAGACGAGGTCTTCTTATAGACCAATTTATTGCAGACCACGACCTGTGCCTTCTTAATGATGGCTCCCCTACTCATTTCAGTGCTGGTCATGGTACCTTTTCTGCCATTGATCTTTCTCTTTCTTCTCCCTCTCTCCTCCCTTCATTACACTGGTCGCCACATGACGACCTTTGTGATAGTGACCATTTCCCGTTGATTATCACGCTCCCCTCCCGCTCCCCGATGGAGAGGTTACCTCATTGGTCTTTCCACCGCGTCGATTGGCCTCTATATACTGCACAGGTCGAGTTTTCTCCCTCTTTGTCGGGTTGTATTGATGACGTCCTACGTGACGTGTCTGACGCGATTGTTCGCGCTGCTAACCTTGCTGTCCCGCGCTCATCTGGACAATTTCGTCGTCGGCAAGTCCCGTGGTGGAGTACGGCCATTGCCATTGCCATCCGTGATCGCCGTCGAGCTTTGCAACACTTTAAGAGGCACCCATCTGTAGCCAGCCTTTCTACCTTTAAGCGCCTTCGCGCTAAAGCCCGTTATTTAATCAAACAGAGCAAGCGGATATGTTGGGAACGATTCGTTTCTTCCCTTGGTTCCACTGTCCCTCTGTCACGGGTATGGGCTACACTTCGCTCTCTCCAAGGTTGCCATCGGCAGTCCACCCTCCCAGGCCTTCACCTCTCAGATGGCATTTGTACAGACCCATTAGTTCTCGCAGAACATCTTGCGACCCGTTTTGCAGTGGCATCAGCGTCGGCCTCCTATCCAGCTGCTTTCCTTCATCAAAAACAGCAGGCTGAAGCTGTCACCTTATGTTTCACCACTTGTGAGTCAGAATCTTACAACGAACCTTTCACTGAATGGGAATTTCTTTCTGCTCTATCTTCTTCTCACGATACGGCCCCTGGCCCAGATTCCATTCATAACCAGCTGCTTCAACATCTCAGTGCTCCACAATGGCACCATCTTCTTCGGGTGTTTAACCGTATCTGGCTCCAGGGTGACTTCCCTTCTCAGTGGAGGGATAGCATTGTGGTTCCTGTCCTTAAGCCTGGTCAGAACCCCCTATCTGTTGACAGCTATCGGCCAATTAGTTTGACCAATGTTGGTTGTAAGTTACTTGAACGGCTGGTAGCCCGTCGGCTCACTTGGGTCCTCGAATCTCGGGATCTATTGTCCCCTTACCAGTGTGGCTTTCGAGAGGGACGATCTCCAATCGATCATTTACTTTGCTTGGAATCCGCAGTTCGGCAGGCTTTTTCCCAGCGCCGCCATTTGGTTGCAGTGTTTTTTGACCTTCGCAAGGCCTATGACACGGCCTGGCGCCATCACATCTTACTAACCCTTCATCAGTGGGGTCTTCGGGGCCCACTCCCGATTTTTATCCGCCAGTTTCTGATCCATCGGTCATTCAGAGTTCGAGTTGGTACTGCTTTTAGTTCTCCACGGACCCAGGAGACGGGCATCCCACAGGGTTCTGTCTTGAGTGTCCTTCTTTTCCTCATTGCTATCGATGGACTTGTGGCCTCTGTCGGTCCCTTGGTCGCCCCTGCCCTGTATGTGGATGATTTCTGCATTTGGGTTAGTTCCTCCTCGATGCCATCTGCAGAACGGCAGCTCCAGGTGGCTATACGGCGTGCCTCTGCATGAACCCTCTCACACGGGTTTCAATTCTCTCCTTTAAAATCGCGGGTGGTCCACTTCTGTCGCCGTACTACGGTCCACCCTGATCCAGAGCTCTATCTCGCTGCACAAAGATTGCCTGTGGTTCCACAGTTTCGTTTCCTAGGTCTTCTTTTCGACAACAAGCTCACTTGGCTGCCCCATATCAGACTCCTGAAGGTAGGATGTTTCCGTAAACTCAATGTCCTTCGCTTCCTTGCCCACTCCTCTTGGGGTGCGGGCCGTTCCCTCCTCCTCCGTCTTTATCGTGCTCTAGTTCTGTCATGTTTGGACTATGGTTGTCAAGTTTATGGTTCAGCTGCTCCTTCCACGCTGCACGTGCTGGATCCGGTCCACCATCGTGGTATCCGTTTGGCCACCGGTGCCTTCCCTACTAACCCTGTTGATAGTCTCCTGGTTGAAGCTGGGATCCCCCCCCCTTTCTGTTCGGCGGTCCCAGCTTCTGGTGTCTTATGCCCTTACTATCCGTTCTTCTCCCGCTCATCCTTCCTATTCTATCCTATTCCCAGACCATGGACGTCGCCCGCCTGACTCCCACCCTCGGGCGGGTTTACCGGTTGGACTGCGCCTTGCGTCTCTTAACCGTGATTTTCGGCTTCCTTCTTTGTCCTGTCTTCCTCGCTCCCTCCCCTCCGCCCCTCCTTGGTTAGTTCCTCGGCCTCGAATTCGGATGGATCTCCGCCGCGGTCCGAAAGATTCCATCCCCCCGGTGGTGTTCCGTTCCTTTTTCCGCCAAATTTTATGGGAGTTTCGGGATGCTGTTGTTTTTTACACTGATGGCTCTAAATCTGCTGATCATGTTGGGTATGCCTTCACGTCCTTTGTTGGAACGGAAAATCATCTACTGCCACCCTCATGTGGGGTGTTTACTGCGGAATTGATGGCAATTTCCCGGGCCCTTACCTTTATTAAACAATCCCAACAAAACCGCGTTTTGTTATGTACGGACTCGATGAGTGGCCTTCTTGCTATTGACCGGTGTTTTTCGCGCCATCCCTTGGTCTCTGCCATCCATGACCATCTCGCTGATCTTCACCGTGCTGCTTGTTCCATTGACTTCCTATGGGTCCCGGGCCATGTGGGTATCCCGGGTAATGAGCTCGCTGATCGTTTGGCTGGGGGAGCAGTTACTTACCCCTCGTTTTCTGTAACCCCTCCTGCAGCGGATTTACGGCTTCACATCAAATCCCACTTTGCACAGTCATGGGCCAATTCTTGGGAGGCTACTCCACTGTCAACTTCGTGCCATTAAGGTGAATCCAGGCCCATGGCGTTCTTCCTTTCGCCTCTCCCGCAAGGACTCGACCACACTGTGTCGTCTCCGCATTGGCCATACCAGGCTGACCCATGGTTTCCTTTTGCGTGATGAGCCACCCCCGCTATGTGGTTGTGGAGCCTTCCAGTCAGTGGCCCACATTTTGGTTGAATGCCCCCTTCTTTTGGCTCTGCGTGCTAAGTACAGACTCCCCCACACTTTACCTTTGATGTTGGCTGACGATTCCCGGATGGTCTCTCTGGTTCTAGGTTTCCTCCGGGAGAGTGGTTTTTATTCTCAGTTTTAAAGTTTTTAATCTCCCTCTGGTGTTGGGGCAGGGCGGTGAGTGTTTGGGTGTCTCCCACTGTAGGCAGTGTTCAGAGATTCCCGATTCACCTCCCTGACCGGAATCCTCTTTTCTTTCCCTTTTACTCTGTTTTTACCTCTTCTTTTTAAGGCTTGGTTAGTTTTTCTATTCCCATACGTACTTTCTGCATTATAGCAGTTGTACCTTTTAAGTCACAGGTGGTCTTGCCTATGCTGCTTCAGCATAGTGTTGGGTTCGTTCTCTTGCCAACTTCCTTCATTTGTTTTTACTATTGACAACGTGACTGCCCTTTTACGTTTCCCCTTTTTCCGTTTTATTGTTCTGACTTTTCTGAGATGTCCCGTTAGCAGAATGGAGTCTATTTGAAACAAGGGACTGACGACCTTGCTGTTTGGTCCCTTTAACCTCAAACAACCAACCAACCATGTTGGCCATAAGCAAACTGCAGTTACGCCTGAAAATATCACCACAGTTTCTGGAATTATTCAGCGAAATCCAATGTCTTCCGTCCGTAGAATTGCATCTGAGACTGGTTTGAAGCATTCCAGCACGCAGAAAATACTGAGAAAGGGTCTACACATGTTTCCGTTCAAAATTCAAACGCACCAGGCCATACCCGTACGAGCTGTGCAACAAAGGGTTGCCTTTGCTAATCAGATGCTCACAATGATTGATAGTGAAGGATTTGATGTTGGCTGCATCTGGTTTACAGATGAAGCACACTTCCACCTGAATGGATATGTGAATAAGCAGAACTGGCGATTTTGGGGTTCCGAAAAGCCATATTGGTGTGAAGCGAAACCCCTGTATTCGCCTAAAGTTACTGTGTGGGCTGCAGTATGCAGCAAAGGCATTATTGGCCCTTTTTTCATTCGAGAAACGGTCACTGGTGCACGTTACGTTGCAATTTTGGAACAATTTGTTGCCACACAGCAAGCGTTAGAGGATCGACCAGGTACTGAATGGTTTATGCAAGATGGAGCCCGGCCACATCGGACCGATCAAGTGTTTCGCTTTCTTGAGGAATACTTCGGGAATCGAGTCATTGCTTTGGAATATCCCAAATTTACTGGTGCAGGCATGGATTGGCCTCCATATTCGCCGGATTTGACTCCCTGTGACTTTTTTTGTGGGGCACAGTGAAAGACATGGTCTACCCAAAGCACCCCGCCACGCTGGACGAGCTTGAATCGGCAATCTCTGTGGCATGTGAATCCATTTCGGTTGAGACACTACGAAATGTGATGGCGAATTTCATTCTTAGTTTGCGCCACCTCTGTAGTGCCAATGGTGAACATTTTGAAAACATTGTGATGTGATTGTTTGCAAAGATGGTTTTCATACGATTGTTTCACTTATGTATGCTGATATGAGATGTATAGCGTACAGCGCCATCTGTTAGCAGCTTTTGTAACTATTATTTCAAACTGCTGTATAAACTTCTTACAGCTTTCACAATAAACATACCGTTTACTGCATTCCTCTGTTAATCTTTGTTTTCGAGATATTTAATTTTGAAATCAGGGAGCCCTTTTCTGGACACCCTGTATGAATAAGACTGCATGAATGCTGCTTTTATCTGGGTTAATTACTTTCAGTAGTCTGTTCAGTCAGTTTCTCTTCTATGATCATCTTGTAGTGTAATCCACCATCAGCCCCACATACTAAGCATGTGAAGTTATGGGTTCGTATCAAGATCTGCCTGGCGATACTACAGACTTCAGAGCCTGTGCAGGTATCCATTCAGATTTAGGGACACCTGTCTGGTAAACACAGAGTGCTTCCTTGCTGTCAGCTAGTTCCTTGTTTACAGATTTTACTTGGTTGTTAAATGTAGCTCACCACTGTGCAAAATCTTCCCAGAGTTGGGTTTTAATCTCATAAAATCCATTTTCTAGGTTTCCACTAATTTAGTGTCAGTGCAAGCCTGAAATGATTCTTTTGTAACGCAAATTGATCATTTTGTCGTGTTCCAGAGAGATATTCGCAATATGGACTGCCAATTCTTTAACTTTTCCGGAAAAGGTTTCATGGCACTGGTGAACTTGTGATCAAGTGTGAAACTGCATCCAGCAAGTCCTGATGTGTTGTCTTTAACTCAGCTAATCTGATTAGCTAAGTTCGCATGAAATTCAGAGATATTATTGCATAACACAGAGTGAGATTCTAAAATTTTGCCCCCCAGTTTGTTATGAGACTTGCATATCTCGTGTATGGCAGTTTGAGCATTGGTTGAATCATTTTTAGTCTGCAAGTTTATTCCTGTTTTTCAGACATTGCCTCCTGTTTCTTCAATACCAGTTCAACCTCTGTGGAATAATTCAGGTAGCAGAGCTGTAAGAGGTTCATCCATAGTGGCTGGTTCAGTATCCTCCATGACTGTCCGAACATTACCTTGTCCTAGAGTTTCCTTTTTAAGCTTTTTATACGTCGTTACCATACCAAGTTAAACTCAATGAAAAATTAAAATCTCCTTTATTGGACAGCAACAATAACATTCAAATACACTGAAAAGGGCTAAATATTGCAACAATTAGATTACCTCGGAATAACTGAATGAGAAACTATGTAACAGTGCTTCCTCGCACAATTCTTGTTCTGTAATTGATACGAACTACTACTATGCTATAAGAATGGAAGAACGCCAATTTGTACTAAATTCTGAACAATTTATCTATCCTTGGTACAAGCAAACTGAGAGGAATGACTAAAATGAATTCTCCATGCTTATAATTTTCAGCAATGTAGCTATCCAGTTTTCTGTCCACTGCTGTCTTGTAATTGCCCTTGTCTATGTCCACCAATAATACAAGAACTATGAAATAAACGTTTTATAGATTCATTAGTTACATCAGTGTGTCAACTATAATTTTACAGTCTAATAATAATTTTGTGGGTTTAATTGACTTTGTTCTTAATGTCTGACTTGATGGCTGATAAGGCTGTGCTGTGTGCAAGGCACGCCAATTTTGCAGTTTATATTGGTCTAATTTGTTGAAACTAGTCAGAAATATTCTTCATCGAAGGCAGGTTTGGTAGTTTCCCACAAATTGCTAATATGCCATGCCAAGACTTGGTAACAAGAGGGGAAATTATTCTCAGTTATAAATTAGAATTGGCATTTTAGTTTTGCGCAAAAGCTCGCTATGTGCCAACACTAATAAGTCTGGTGTTTGGAACTTACACTGAAGCATGAAATACTAAAACAGCATCCTCCTGTTTCCAATACCCAGGGACACAATTACTAAAGCCTTACTGTATTCAGTCTCTTGTAGTTCTTACGAAAAATTAGATCCATTGCTGATCTTCATTTAAACACACACAGTTCCTGCCTGACGACCTCCTCTTGTCTGTACACCGTTTCCCAGGATCTTCACAAACTAGTCAGCATGACAGAACAAACTAACTCCATTACAGTTTTTGGCAATTTCCTGCAACTCTTCTTCTTTACTCTAATCTTAAAAGGTATTGTTTCTTTCTGCACTGTTCTCATGACCTGATGAAACCACTGTACTTCTAAATGACAGCTGCTTTCACCCTCTCCACATTCCCAGTCCAGCTACCTTTTTTCCTGTTACACTATCACTTCCTTTATCTTTGTCCAGATTAGGTGCATCTCAGCATCTACATCCACAGGCTCCTCATTTTCCTCTTCCATATTTCCATTGGTGGTTTAGTAACTTCAGAATATTCTTTCAACATCTGCATGATTTCCTATACATACTAAACTTCCTTTCTTACATTATTTTTATCCTGACATTTTTTCCTCATGTCTCTTTTCTTAGCCTTAACCATTCCACAGAGGATCTTGATACTCTTTTAACTATTCTCTTCTGTTATTTTTGTCGACTATTCCATCCATTCCTCTTCTTCCTGACTATGTCTCCCCTTTCTTCTTCTCCTCTCTCTCTCTCTCTCTCTCTCTCTCTCTCTCTCTCTCTCTCTCTCTCTCCCTCCTCCTCCTTCCTCCTCCCTCAGTACTCTCTTGAAACCCTATACAGAATGTTTTTCTTTTCTTTGCAGCTCTCTCCCTTTCTCTTATCATACACAAGGGTGTTTGTTTCAACTTTCCTTGCCACAGGTTCTTCCACAATTTTTTTCTGCTACTTCCACCATCACTGTTCTGAAACTTCCTGATTTCTCTTCTAACTTCATTTCATCCATCGATATACTACTCATTACTTTTTTAAAAAATTCTTCTTTGTGTTTCTTTTCTTTCAACTTTCACATTATCCGTGTTTCTTGTCTTTTATCCCCCATTTCCTCTTTAATCTCGTCGCTGATTAAATCTCTCTCGCTGTTCTTTTTGTATATTGGTCACATATTATGTAGCCTACCACAGATTCTCGACAAATCATGGCTCTACCATGTTACCTTATGAACAGGTGTTGCCTAATGCTAGTCCATTCCTTTTACAGAAGTCATTACAATTGTCTTGTCCACGTATCCATTTAGCGCGCTCATTATTGTGCTCTTCTGTCATGTTACATGTCTCCACATTTCCTCTTCAAAGTCCTGCTCCTCTTTAGGAGAACATCCAACTTGTGGTGTATATACTCCCAGAATTTCCAAACAATCTCCTTCACTATCACTCTGACCATCTTCCTGTCACTTACTCCCTTCACCACCTCTTTAAACTCTCATCTGTGGATCTCTACCAGAAATTGGGCAAACCTGTGACTATTTGTGCCACTTTTCTTTGGATGCATTAAATATCCGCGAACAATATTCTAAAATGTAATCTTTAAAAGTATACATAAGCAATCTTTTCTCTGTAGACTGATAGCATTTCCATAATATTCTACCAAAAATCCAAATTCTGGCGTTTGCAACAATATTCTGAAGAGAATAGATTGCTACTCGCCATATACACTCCTGGAAATTGAAATAAGAACACCGTGAATTCATTGTCCCAGGAAGGGGAAACTTTATTGACACATTCCTGGGGTCAGATACATCACATGATCACACTGACAGAACCACAGGCACATAGACACAGGCAACAGAGCATGCACAATGTCGGCACTAGTACAGTGTATATCCACCTTTCGCAGCAATGCAGGCTGCTATTCTCCCATGGAGACGATCGTAGAGATGCTGGATGTAGTCCTGTGGAACGGCTTGCCATGCCATTTCCACCTGGCGCCTCAGTTGGACCAGCGTTCGTGCTGGACGTGCAGACCGCGTGAGACGACGCTTCATCCAGTCCCAAACATGCTCAATGGGGGACAGATCCGGAGATCTTGC
The DNA here is from genome assembly GCF_021461385.2 of Schistocerca piceifrons. Taxonomy (NCBI): domain Eukaryota; kingdom Metazoa; phylum Arthropoda; class Insecta; order Orthoptera; family Acrididae; genus Schistocerca; species Schistocerca piceifrons. The sequence continues at coordinate 777,600,332 of NC_060138.1, forward strand.
TGGCCAGGGTAGTTGACTTACACCTTCTAGAGCACGTTGGGTGGCACGGGATACATGCGGACGTGCATTGTCCTGTTGGAACAGCAAGTTCCCTTGCCGGTCTAGGAATGGTAGAACGATGGGTTCGATGACGGTTTGGATGTACCGTGCACTATTCAGTGTCCCCTCGACGATCACCAGTGGTGTACGGCCAGTGTAGGAGATCGCTCCCCACACCATGATGCCGGGTGTTGGCCCTGTGTGCCTCGGTCGTATGCAGTCCTGATTGTGGCGCTCACCTGCACGGCGCCAAACACGCATACGACCATCATGGGCACCAAGGCAGATGCGACTCTCATCGCTGAAGACGACACGTCTCCATTCGTCCCTCCATTCACGCCTGTCGCGACACCACTGGAGGCGGGCTGCACGATGTTGGGGCGTGAGCGGAAGACGGCCTAACGGTGTGCGGGACCGTAGCCCAGCTTCATGGAGACGGTTGCGGATGGTCCTCGCCGATACCCCAGGAGCAACAGTGTCCCTAATTTGCTGGGAAGTGGCGGTGCGGTCCCCTACGGCACTGCGTAGGATCCTACGGTCTTGGCGTGCATCCGTGCGTCGCTGCGGTCCGGTCCCAGGTCGACGGGCACGTGCACCTTCCGCCGACCACTGGCGACAACATCGATGTACTGTGGAGACCTCACGCGCCACGTGTTGAGCAATTCGGCGGTACGTCCACCCGGCCTCCCGCATGCCCACTATACGCCCTCGCTCAAAGTCCGTCAACTGCACATACGGTTCACGTCCACGCTGTCGCGGCATGCTACCAGTGTTAAAGACTGCGATGGAGCTCCGTATGCCACGGCAAACTGGCTGACACTGACGGCGGCGGTGCACAAATGCTGCGCAGCTAGCGCCATTCGACGGCCAACACCGCGGTTCCTGGTGTGTCCGCTGTGCCGTGCGTGTGATCATTGCTTGTACAGCCCTCTCGCAGTGTCCGGAGCAAGTATGGTGGGTCTGACACACCGGTGTCAATGTGTTCTTTTTTCCATTTCCAGGAGTGTAGAAGAAATGTTGAGTCACAGACAGGCATAACGAAAAGGCTGCTAAACATCTAAGCTTTAAGCGAAAAGGCCTTGTCCTGAATTAGAAAACACGCATGCAGGAGCCTGCAACAGCTTTCTCTAGGTGCTGAAGCCAGATGAAATATCAGAGAAAGCTATTTTCAAAACCCACGCTGGTTGGTGTGGATGGGAGGTCATTCTGTTAAAAGGTACCTCATTGTGTTTTAACTAAGAGCATCTACTAAAACTGATGGACGTAAATGGTATTGGGCAGTAATTGCTACCCATCTTGAAGATGGGTGTGACCTGTATTTTATTTGTCACTGAACATAGTTTTGTATTCGTGCAGTCTATTGTAGCTTGTTAAAATGGGAGCTTACTCTGCTCAGTATTCTGTATAGACATAGGCTGGCATTCCTGCGGCCTTGCTTAATCTTCATGATTTCAGTTATTTCTCAACACTACTGACACTAATATTTGTGTTAGTCATCCTTGCAGTGGTGACGGAATTAAACTGGAGTTGTATTTCTACATCTTCCTTTGCAGAGGGACATTTGTAAACTGAATTATGGGTTTCTGCTGTTGCTTTGCTAGCCTCAGTTTCAGTTCCTGTGCTAACACGAGTGGCTGTACACTAACTTAAGTGCCACTGGCAACCTAAAAATGTATGACTAATTTCCTTAATATTTATGAGAGATCTTTTGATAAGATTCCACTAGGTGCTCATTGAAGGTTTCACGTTCTCCCCTTTTGACAGCCATATATGTTTGTTGTATCTCTATATCTGTAGACCACAATACTTTCACACCTAGTTATGCAGTAGCCTCTCTCCCGAAGTTTCTTTACAGAGACTGTGTGCTATAGTGTGTCCCTCATATGATGAGCCGTTCTTCTGTGTACACATCTACCTAGTGCATGTTTAACTAGTCTTATTGCACTACATGCTCGTACACTCAAGTAAATGTTTCAAGCTTCCCTCTGAGAAGTGATATGCCACTTTAACTTTCTGGACATGTAAATCAATCTCCTTGTTCTAGTTGCTCTGTTTACTTCAAAAAGCTACATTTGTCACTGATACCAGTTTCAATGTGGACAGTCCTCAAAAAAAGTCAGGTCTGCATGTTGCCATCAATACAAAAGTTTTGGAAGTACTCATGATGAATGTATTAAATCAAAATAATTTTCAGGGAAAGCATGTAGTGTTTCAATGGACGTCGTCGCTATGCGCACCACTAACAACTGTAATTATCTCAATCAAGTCTTAGATTATTTAAATCTCCTCCACTGATGACAGAATGGTCTCACTGTCAATTTTGGGTTTTAGCCATCTTTCTGCACAATGAGATTTTAATGGTTTCATGTGTGGGACACTTTCTTTTGATCTGTCACTAATACTTTGGGACATTTTGCAGCTCTCATTGCCTGGATTGGGTGAGGAGTCAATTAAGCTAGAAGAGATTTGTGTGAACCTCCTGACACATTTAGGGGGACCCTACAGTTCATAACCTAATGGTGAGAGTCCAGGAAGTCACAGCTTAGCTTGTTGCAGAATCATCGATGTCACTGGTCCAAGCCTTCTACTTGGCTGAGGAAGGGATCACAAATCCGTCATGGGGACATTGCTGCAGCTTGTGAGCGCCATTGAAACTGCGCCAGTGGGGCTGCTCTTCTCTGCCAGTGATGTGAATGGACGAAGTATGACGTTGGAGTGCAGATGATTTGAATTGTTCATTACACTGTGCCATAATCTGCAGTTGATTGCACCCTGTGTTCTCTGTGATAGCCAGAACACCTTCAGCATGTTGAATGAGGTCATCAGGCACACAGAGTCCATGAGGTGGTCCTTTTGAATTCCCAGTCGTTAATAAACCCCTACTATTTTGCAATTGCTCCTGTCACATTGGAACAATTCATCGTAATTTCTTTCCAAAAACTGTAGTGAAAACACGTTTCGAAGTCAGTAAATTTTTTCTGGATTTGAGACTGCATTGTCAAAATGTAAAACTACCGACGTTTGTCACTGTTGCAGGTGACCTCCTTCAGGGTGTTTTTCTTTATTGCTGAATGAGAGAACTTTTTTCCTTATATACCTGCAGACATGGCTGTTATCTAATTTTGGTAGGCTGTTACGGACGACTGGAAGGGATGTTAGAAGTTCCTTATTGGTGTTATTATTATTTCTTTTCATTGGTGGAAACCTGACATTTTGATTGGTGTTTGTATTACTGCTTGTGATTAGTGGAAATTGGCGAATGCAGCAGCAGTTGTGACGTGGCAATGCTCTCTAGTGCCGGCTGAGGTGCGCCAGCACTCTTATATACCTGTGGTCGCTGCAGTCTCCCATGTGCCTCTGTGTGTTGCTTCATGTGAGCTGTTGTCTAGTAAAGCTGTTATTGCTGGCAGCCAAGATGTTGGAAGTCTGTACCCGTATTCTCTCTTCATGTTAGTGGATAACTTTCCTATTTCTATTGGCACTCTAATTTTTCTCCTGCAAGTAAGAGGCTGTTGTGCCAGTACCTGAGCTTCAACTAAACAGATGTGTTTGATGCACTCATCCTGGTGTCCTGCCACCACTGACTTGGTATGTTGTCGTAGTCAGATATGGTTCAAATGGCTCTGAGCACTATGCGACTCGAACTTCTGAGGTCATCAGTCGCCTAGAACTTAGAACTAATTAAACCTAACTAACCTAAGGACATCACACACATCCATGCCCGTGGCAGGATTCGAACCTGCGACCGTAGCGGTCACGCGGTTCCAGACTGAAGCGCCTTTAACCGCACGGCCACACCGGCCGGCATAGTCAGATATATCTGTAGTGTTCAGGTATCTGTGTGGTGATAAGTTACCCCGTCTCACCTACATACACTAATCCACATTTGCACCTAATTTTGTAAAACTCCAGCAGCATGTAGTTTGTAAACTAAATCTTTTGTTGTGTGAAGAACATCTTTTATTCTGTTGCTGTTTTGGAAAATTGGCTTGATGCCTGCTATACATACGTCTTCTCACCACAATATGCAGAAGAAATTAGACGTGCAAACTTTAACAAAGAGGGCTCACAGGATCAGCAATGAAGAACATCCAAAGGGTGGACTAGAAAATGTAAAGTCCATTTTTGGTGCCAATGGTTATGGGATGGAACTATGGCGACAATGGAGGCAGTAGAGGAGAGCAGGAGGAGGTACCAAACATCTCTCTATTACCATATGTTCAAAGGTGTCACTGAATGGGTGGGCAAAATTCTCCACTGAACAGGCATCAAGCCCATTTCAGAAGCAGCAACAGAATTAAAGATGTTCTTTGCGCAACAAAAGATGCAGTTGACAAACTGCATGCTGCTGAAGTTTACAAAACCAGGTGCAAATGTGGATTAGTGTATGTAGGTGAAACGGGGTGACCCATCAGCACACAGATATCTGAACACCCAAGATATATCCGAGTAAGACAACACACCAAGTCAGTGGTGGCAGAACATCAGGATGAGTATGGTAAACAGATTGATTTTGATGAAGTTCGCATACTGGAGAAACAGCCTCTTATTTTCAGGAGGAAGATTAGAGAGGCAATAGAAATAGCCAAGCAACCTGCCAACGTGAACAGAGAAGATGGGTACAGACGTCAGACGTCTTGGCTGCCAGCAGTAACAGAATTGCGGGACTACAGCTCACATGAAGCAATACACAAAAATGTGCAGAAGACCGCAGGGGTTGCAGGTACATAGAGTACTGGTGCACCTCAACCAGTGCTAGAAAGCAGGAAAACCACCCCACATCATAACTGCTGCCTGGTTTTCCATTTGCCAATTTCTACCGATCATAAGTAGTAATGCAAACACCAATCAGAACGTCGGGTTTCCACCAATGGAAATAAATAATAAGAACACGAATAAAGAACTTCTAACATCCCTCCCCTTCATCATTAACAGCCTATCAGAATTAGATAGCAGTCACCTTGCAGGTATATAAGGAAAAAGTTTTCTCATTCAGCAGTAAACAAAAACAACCTGAAGGAGGTCATTTGCAGAAGTGACCAAAACGTCGGTAGTTTCACGTATTGACAATGTAGTCACAAACCCAGAAAAATTTTTTTGACTGTGACAATGGCCACGGAGCCTACGTTTGTGTGTTTCAAAATGTCCATTGGTGTTTTGAAAGGATTTTTAGTTTAGTCTGCAGTTACTCTGTAATTGCTAATTAACAGTACATCACGATAGCTATAGTGAAACTGAATTGGGTTAGACTTGTTGAAGTTCACAGAAAGGGAACTGACAGTAAACCCCTTGAGAATTTCGAAAAGTATCAAATGCATTCTTGAATATCATCCCTACCAGTCAAAAGTGCAAATGTCATCAACAAATATTGCTCATTTATGCTCACTGATTACTGCTATAGGCAGGCTGTTAGCTTGATTCTGAATTAAAAATGGACTTGGGGAAGAAACCTGAGGAAATAATCACTTACATAACAAATATACCCATCTGCAGTCCATTGTTTACAAAATTACTTCCTCTTTGAAGTTAGATTTCTGTAGGTTACATATTGAGCAACTGACATAGTGCCGAGCTTTCTTCAATAAAACATTTTGATCAACACAATCATAGGCTTTAGTCAGATCACTGACAAATAGTTGTTTAGGAATGTGCAAGATGTCATTTACAAATGTGGAAAGATCCTTTGAGTTGACACATTTTTAAAAGCAAAATGGTTTTCTGTAAATGTTCCCATGTGATAAAAATATTTGACTATCTTTGCAGGGAATAATTGTAAAGTACTTGCAAAAATGAGACTACATGAAATTGGTCTCTCTCTGTGGGAAGTGTTTCCAAAGAGCTATTCAACCATACATAAAAACATTGTCACAAATCTGAGTGCTTATTCTGAGGATTCATCTTGTAGTATTTATATTGAGATACATTTACAAGTAGCTTAAATGGAAAATTTACAATAAAGGTGTGGAATAAAACCTGTACTAAAGAGAACATTGGAGGTTGAGAGACCAATTAGTCAAGAGATTTTAATTACATGCTCCATTGTCATAAGAAAAAAATAAGTAGTGTGCTTTATGCGAGAACAAAGCAATGTAAAATAATACTGTGAAACTTCATTGCATACTAATCATTTTGTCTCAATGTCATAAAGTAAAAAATAAATTTTTGAACATTTTGTTTTCAGACCGCTGAATCGGTAAAAAAGGCTCGAAGCATGTTGGAGTACAGTGAAGAATCTATTCAAGTTCCTCGAGTGTTGGTGGGGAAAGTCATTGGAAAGAATGGCAGGATCATTCAGGAAATTGTGGACAAAAGTGGTGTGGTAAGTTTGTTTTTAACCATTTAAACACAAGTCATAACATGCCACAAGAAAAGTGAACTTTTTAACATTGAATGCCTAACTTGATTATATCAAAATGTATTCTTTAAATCTTTGATCATTCACAACAAATAAATGAAAAGATAGATCAGGCTTTAGAGTTCTATAATTCATCGTGGGAAAAATTATATATAAAAACAAAGATGAGGTGACTTACCGAACAAAAGCGCTGGCAGGTCGATAGACACACAAACACACACACAAAATTCAAGCCCTCGCAACAAACTGCCGCCCCACCAGGAAAGAGGGAAGGAGAGGGGAAGACGAAAGGAAGTGGGTTTCAAGGGAGAGGGCAAGGAGTCACTCCAATCCCGGGAGCGGAAAGACCCACCCTAGGGGGAAAAAAGGACAGGCATACACCCGCACACATCCATCCACACATACAGACACAAGCAGACATATTTAAAGACAAAGAGTTTGGGCAGAGATGTCAGTCGAGGCAGAAGTGTAGAGGCAAAGAAGTTGTTGAAAGACAGGTGAGGTATGAGTGGCGGCAACTTGAAATTAGCGGAGATTGAGGCCTGGCGGATGACGAGAAGAGAGGATATACTGAAGGGCAAGTTCCCATCTCCGGAGTTCGGATAGGTTGGTGTTGGTGGGAAGTATCCAGATAACCCGGACGGTGTAACACTGTGCCAAGATGTGCTGGCTGTGCACCAAGGCATGTTTAGCCACAGGGTGATCCTCATTACCAACAAACACTGTCTGCCTGTGTCCATTCATGCGAATGGACAGTTTGTTGCTGGTCATTCCCACATAGAATGCCTCACAGTGTAGGCAGGTCAGTTGGTAAATCACGTGGGTGCTTTCACACGTGGCTCTGCCTCTGATCATGTACACCTTCCGGGTTACAGGACTGGAGTAGGTGGTGGTGGGAGGGTGGATGGGACAGGTTTTGCATCGGGGGCGGTTACAAGGATAGGAGCCAGAGGGTAGGGAAGGTGGTTTGGGGATTTCATGGGGATGAACTAACAGGTTACGAAGGTTAGGTGGGCGGCGGAAAGACACTCTTGGCGGAGTGGGGAGGATTTCATGAAGGATGGATCTCATTTCAGGGCAGGATTTGAGGAAGTCGTATCCCTGCTGGAGAGCCACATTCAGAGTCTGGTCCAGTCCCGGAAAGTATCCTGTCACAAGCGGGGCACTTTTGTGGTTCTTCTGTGGGGGATTCTGGGTTTGAGGGGACGAGGAAGTGGCTCTGGTTATTTGCTTCTGTACCAGGTCGGGAGGGTAGTTGCGGGATGCGAAAGCTGTTTTCAGGTTGTTGGTGTACTGATTCAGGGATTCCGGACTGGAGCAGATTCGTTTGCCACGAAGACCTAGGCTGTAGGGAAGGGACCGTTTGATGTGGAATGGGTGGCAGCTGTCATAATGGAGGTACTGTTGCTTGTTGGTGGGTTTGATGTGGATGGATGTGTGAAGTTGGCCATTGGACAGGTGGAGGTCAACGTCAAGGAAAGTGGCATGGGATTTGGAGTAGGACCAGGTGAAACTGATGGAACCAAAGGAGTTGAGGTTGGAGAGGAAATTCTGGAGTTCTTCTTCACTGTGAGTCCAGATCATGAAGATGTCATCAATAAATCTGTACCAAACTTTGGGTTGGCAGACTTGGGTAACCAAGAAGGCTTCCTCTAAGCGACCCATGAAAAGGTTGGCGTACGAGGGGGCCATCCTGGTGCCCATGGCTGTTCCCTTTAACTGTTGGTATGTCTGGCCCTCAAAAGTGAAGAAGTTGTGGGTCAGGATGAAGCTGGCTAAGGTGATGAGGAAAGAGGTTTTAGGTAGGGTGGCAGGTGATCGGCGTGAAAGGAAATGCTCCATCGCAGCGAGGCCCTGGACGTGCGGAATATTTGTGTATAAGGACGTGGCATCAATGGTTACAAGGATGGTTTCCGGGGGTAACAGATTGGGTAAGGATTCCAGGCGTTCAAGGAAGTGGTTAGTGTCCTTGATGAAGGATGGGAGACTGCATGTAATGGGTTGAAGGTGTTGATCTACGTAGGCAGAGATACGTTCTGTGGGGGCTTGGTAACCAGCTACAATGGGGCGGCCGGGATGATTGGGTTTGTGGATTTTAGGAAGAAGGTAGAAGGTAGGGGTGCGGGGTGTCGGTGGGGTCAGGAGGTTGATGGAGTCAGGTGAAAGGTTTTGCAGGGGGCCTAAGGTTCTGAGGATTCCTTGAAGCTCCGCCTGGACATCGGGAATGGGGTTACCTTGGCAAACTTTGTATGTGGTGTTGTCTGAAAGCTGACGCAGTCCCTCAGCCACGTACTCCCGACGATCAAGTACCACGGTCGTGGAACCCTTGTCCGCCGGAAGAATGACGATGGATCGGTCAGCCTTCAGATCACGGATAGCCTGGGCTTCAGCAGTGGTGATGTTGGGTGTAGGATTAAGGTTTTTTAAGAAGGATTGAGATGCAAGGCTGGAAGTCAGAAATTCCTGGAAGGTTTGGAGAGGGTGATTTTGAGGAAGAGGAGGTGGGTCCCGCTGTGACGGAGGACGGAACTGTTCCAGGCAGGGTTCAATTTGGATGGTGTCTTGAGGAGTCGGATCATTAGGAGTAGGATTAGGATCATTTTTCTTCGTGGCAAAGTGATACTTCCAGCAGAGAGTACGAGTGTAGGACAGTAAATCTTTGACGAGGGCTGTTTGGTTGAATCTGGGAGTGGGGCTGAAGGTGAGGCCTTTGGATAGGACAGAGGTTTCGGATTGGGAGAGAGGTTTGGAGGAAAGGTTAACTACTAAATTAGGGTGTTGTGGTTCCAGATTGTGTTGATCGGAATTTTGAGGTTTTGGAGGGAGTGGAGCTGGAAGTGGGAGATTGAGTAGATGGGAGAGACTGGGTTTGTGTGCAATGAGAGGAGGTCGAGGTTTGCTGGAAAGGTTGTGAAGGGTGAGTGAGTTGCCTTTCCGGAGGTGGGAAACCAGGAGATTGGATAGTTTTTTGAGGTGGAGGGTGGCATGCTGTTCTAATTTACGGTTGGCCTGTAGGAGGATGCTCTGAACAGCCGGTCAACTCCTATCCTTAATAAAAGTCCTTAATCTTTCCTCTCCCACATCCACACCGGCTGTTCAGAGCATCCTCCTACAGGCCAACCGTAAATTAGAACAGCATGCCACCCTCCACCTCAAAAAACTATCCAATCTCCTGGTTTCCCACCTCCGGAAAGGCAACTCACTCACCCTTCACAACCTTTCCAGCAAACCTCGACCTCCTCTCATTGCACACAAACCCAGTCTCTCCCATCTACTCAATCTCCCACTTCCAGCTCCACTCCCTCCAAAACCTCAAAATTCCGATCAACACAATCTGGAACCACAACACCCTAATTTAGTAGTTAACCTTTCCTCCAAACCTCTCTCCCAATCCGAAACCTCTGTCCTATCCAAAGGCCTCACCTTCAGCCCCACTCCCAGATTCAACCAAACAGCCCTCGTCAAAGATTTACTGTCCTACACTCGTACTCTCTGCTGGAAGTATCACTTTGCCACGAAGAAAAATGATCCTAATCCTACTCCTAATGATCCGACTCCTCAAGACACCATCCAAATTGAACCCTGCCTGGAACAGTTCCGTCCTCCGTCACAGCGGGACCCACCTCCTCTTCCTCAAAATCACCCTCTCCAAACCTTCCAGGAATTTCTGACTTCCAGCCTTGCATCTCAATCCTTCTTAAAAAACCTTAATCCTACACCCAACATCACCACTGCTGAAGCCCAGGCTATCCGTGATCTGAAGGCTGACCGATCCATCGTCATTCTTCCGGCGGACAAGGGTTCCACGACCGTGGTACTTGATCGTCGGGAGTACGTGGCTGAGGGACTGCGTCAGCTTTCAGACAACACCACATACAAAGTTTGCCAAGGTAACCCCATTCCCGATGTCCAGGCGGAGCTTCAAGGAATCCTCAGAACCTTAGGCCCCCTGCAAAACCTTTCACCTGACTCCATCAACCTCCTGACCCCACCGACACCCCGCACCCCTACCTTCTACCTTCTTCCTAAAATCCACAAACCCAATCATCCCGGCCGCCCCATTGTAGCTGGTTACCAAGCCCCCACAGAACGTATCTCTGCCTACGTAGATCAACACCTTCAACCCATTACATGCAGTCTCCCATCCTTCATCAAGGACACTAACCACTTCCTTGAACGCCTGGAATCCTTACCCAATCTGTTACCCCCGGAAACCATCCTTGTAACCATTGATGCCACGTCCTTATACACAAATATTCCGCACGTCCAGGGCCTCGCTGCGATGGAGCATTTCCTTTCACGCCGATCACCTGCCACCCTACCTAAAACCTCTTTCCTCATCACCTTAGCCAGCTTCATCCTGACCCACAACTTCTTCACTTTTGAGGGCCAGACATACCAACAGTTAAAGGGAACAGCCATGGGCACCAGGATGGCCCCCTCGTACGCCAACCTTTTCATGGGTCGCTTAGAGGAAGCCTTCTTGGTTACCCAAGTCTGCCAACCCAAAGTTTGGTACAGATTTATTGATGACATCTTCATGATCTGGACTCACAGTGAAGAAGAACTCCAGAATTTCCTCTCCAACCTCAACTCCTTTGGTTCCATCAGTTTCACCTGGTCCTACTCCAAATCCCATGCCACTTTCCTTGACGTTGACCTCCACCTGTCCAATGGCCAACTTCACACATCCATCCACATCAAACCCACCAACAAGCAACAGTACCTCCATTATGACAGCTGCCACCCATTCCACATCAAACGGTCCCTTCCCTACAGCCTAGGTCTTCGTGGCAAACGAATCTGCTCCAGTCCGGAATCCCTGAATCAGTACACCAACAACCTGAAAACAGCTTTCGCATCCCGCAACTACCCTCCCGACCTGGTACAGAAGCAAATAACCAGAGCCACTTCCTCGTCCCCTCAAACCCAGAATCCCCCACAGAAGAACCACAAAAGTGCCCCGCTTGTGACAGGATACTTTCCGGGACTGGACCAGACTCTGAATGTGGCTCTCCAGCAGGGATACGACTTCCTCAAATCCTGCCCTGAAATGAGATCCATCCTTCATGAAATCCTCCCCACTCCGCCAAGAGTGTCTTTCCGCCGCCCACCTAACCTTCGTAACCTGTTAGTTCATCCCCATGAAATCCCCAAACCACCTTCCCTACCCTCTGGCTCCTATCCTTGTAACCGCCCCCGATGCAAAACCTGTCCCATCCACCCTCCCACCACCACCTACTCCAGTCCTGTAACCCGGAAGGTGTACATGATCAGAGGCAGAGCCACGTGTGAAAGCACCCACGTGATTTACCAACTGACCTGCCTACACTGTGAGGCATTCTATGTGGGAATGACCAGCAACAAACTGTCCATTCGCATGAATGGACACAGGCAGACAGTGTTTGTTGGTAATGAGGATCACCCTGTGGCTAAACATGCCTTGGTGCACAGCCAGCACATCTTGGCACAGTGTTACACCGTCCGGGTTATCTGGATACTTCCCACCAACACCAACCTATCCGAACTCCGGAGATGGGAACTTGCCCTTCAGTATATCCTCTCTTCTCGTCATCCGCCAGGCCTCAATCTCCGCTAATTTCAAGTTGCCGCCACTCATACCTCACCTGTCTTTCAACAACTTCTTTGCCTCTACACTTCTGCCTCGACTGACATCTCTGCCCAAACTCTTTGTCTTTAAATATGTCTGCTTGTGTCTGTATGTGTGGATGGATGTGTGCGGGTGTATGCCTGTCCTTTTTTCCCCCTAGGGTGGGTCTTTCCGCTCCCGGGATTGGAGTGACTCCTTGCCCTCTCCCTTGAAACCCACTTCCTTTCGTCCTCCCCTCTCCTTCCCTCTTTCCTGGTGGGGCGGCAGTTTGTTGCGAGGGCTTGAATTTTGTGTGTGTGTTTGTGTTTGTTTGTGTGTCTATCGACCTGCCAGCGCTTTTGTTCGGTAAGTCACCTCATCTTTGTTTTTATATATATATATATATATATAAAAAGCAAGCCCCCAATTTTTTTATAGAATGAAACTCACATGTGTGAAAAAAACAACAACAACAACAACAACTTCAAGCATCTGATTACTTCACAAATGGGTTAATGTGTTAAATATTTGACGTTAAGCATGAGAGTGAACAGTAGCTCAGAAAAGATGGGAAATTATGTTTAAACTTTATTAGAAGTCACTAAATGCTTTCATAATAAAACACTGGATGAATATAGTCTGTGTAATTTTGCACGCCATTTTAAACAAAAACAGTATATTCGTACATGTCGATGTTTGATGTCATCTCATGGACTATTTCTCTTACATTGATTGTTTTGCAGGTACATTCAGAGATACATATAGATACTGTCTGCAAAGGGTACTGCAAATAGTTAGTAGTAAGAAAGTTATAAATTAAAACGTGATGCTGAAGTTTCCTTGTGTGAACAGGGAAAATGTAGTGAGCAATAAACTGTGTGTACTCATTCCGATTATGAGGACTTGGATGAGGCATGTTTGCAAGGTTGGTTTGACTACACTTCAGACATTTCTCTGGGGAGCTCATACACTCCCTCCACACAGTCCTGCTCTCTCCCTATGCAATTCTGAGGGAAGGCACTTGTGGCCATTTATTTAGACACCTGGGTACAATCATGGTTATGTAGGCAGCTGCAAACATTTTGCCGTGAAGGCACTGACCACCTTATCTCAAACTAAGTGTATTAACAGTTATGGTGATTACCTTTGAAATAATCAGCAGTTTACTTGCTTGCCTTCCATCTGTCTCAATTACATTTGACTGCTCCTTATAACAAGTATGGTGCATTTATAACCAAACAGCATAAACTGTCACACCCAGGATCAACAACAAACTCTCAGAAATAGGTGAGGTTGCTGCCGGAGGTGATCACGAATGACCAGTAAACTCTCTCAAGCTGAACTGCTTTATATTTCCCCTAAACAACAAATTGGGAGTAGTTCAAAATTCCCTTAGATTTTATGTATTTCCAATGTAAAATAAATTTCCTTACAATGATAAAAAGTGAAGTTTAGGTTTTCATATCCCCAGAAGTGATTGTGGGATAAACCTGAAACTTTTCACACAACAACTTGTTAATACGAGGTCTTTGAATATAAAATTTCAGGCTGCTCCTGCTTTCCAGTAGTTTACAGATTAAGTGCAAAGTTGACCATTTTTGTGCATGGCCAAAAATTGGTATTTTTAGCCCACTTTTACAAAAAGTTTCCTGTGAACTCTTACACCATTTTCATTTTAAGGACCCTGTTCTAGACCACCTAAAAAACTAGTTATGGTTTTGCAATATGAGCACATAAGAGCTTAAAAAGCAATGACAGGGTGGAGTTGCATTAAAAATATGCCCGTATTCCATCGGTACTCAAATCTGACATTTTATTATCTTAGAAGATTGTTTAGTACACTCTGGGGATGGCAGTATTATAAATCCTGATTGCTAGGAAGTGAGATTGAGTCAGAAGAAATGAAAACGTAAAAAAAGGGGTGTCTCTTGTCGAAAGTCATCATGATGTATTTCAGCCTGTTTTTCTGCTAAAGGTAGTACAGAGTCATACAGGTTATAAGCTTGATGTTCAACTGTGTGATACCAAGGCACTGGAGATTATGGTAGTTAAATCGTTGTGTAACAGCTGCAACACACTCACTTGGTTTGTGGTTTATGTGATTAAAGCATCCTTCTGCTCAGTGGAAGTATCAGATATTTCCAGCCAATTAGTCTTTTTCATAATTGCATGCAGCATATTGTCCTGGCTGGAGGTCCACTATAAATATCTCTCTTTCAATCTGCCACTAATTTTGTCCAGAAAAGATGGTGCATCATCTGAAGCTCCACTGGTTTGAATTAGTGTTTCATCAGTTTTCTCCAGTTCCTGCTAGGGTATGCCAATGTTTAAACCACTCTTCTCGTAAAGCTTTCTTTTGTTCAATTTCTTATTTGCTGATGAAATCAAATTTAATGCCATTAATGCTTGGTGCAAAAGTGAAACAGAGCTACATGTGTAAGAATCTGCTTATTAGTTAGTCATTGTGAGCTTGCTGTGTCTACTAATTGCTTTGTTGTATCTCCAATCCCATCACAAGGTGATTTATCATGACCTGTAGCAAAAAATTCCATTCTGTTCTAATTCCAAAGTGTATTTTATTACAGGACAAATATAGAATTTTTGAAACTTTTGTATTGGGTGCTGGAGGCATCACTGAAATCATAGATGTAGGGATATCTGAGCAAACTGTGCTAAATTTTTAAGGAGCTCTTGATAAAATGTGCACATTAGTTACATAAGGTCCCAGACAATCACTGACAATGCCAAATCCAATGGATTCTACATTCTGATTTTGGTGGAAACAAATGACAAATAGATGGAGTGTTTCTTGACTACACTGATGGGAAAAAATCGCAACACCAAAAAGTAATTAATGTAGGTAATGAAATTTCATTTGTCTAGCTAAAATTCAAAGATGGAAAATGCAGAAGGGGATGTAACATTATGAGAAGGATAGCTGTTACTCATCATATAGCAGAGGACCGTGAGTCGCAGATAGGCACAACAAAAAGATTGTCAGAAAATGAGTGTTTTGGCCATTAAGACCTTTGTCGGAGATAGTGAGCATGCGCCACAGTCTCTGCCTGCTGAGGCCACACCGTGCATGATGGGGGATGCAACCTAGTGGTGTGGACGTTTGGAGGAGGCTGTGTCAGGGAGGGATAGCAGGTTAGGGGTGGGAGTCAGTAAGGTGTTGCTTGGGGGGGGGGGGGGGGGGGGGGAGCATACAGGGACAAGGTGGAAGAGGGTAGGGCAGTTTGGTGCAGTCAGGAGGTTAGATGGGAGGCAGGGGAGGGTTAGTGGAAAAGGAGAGTGGTAAAGAGACTGTTTAGTGCTGGAATGAGAACAGGGACTGTTTAGTGCTGGAATGAGAACAGGGAAGGGACCAGAGGGTACAGACAAAGACTAACGAAGGTTGAGATCAGGAAGATTACAGGAACGTAGAATACATTGCAGGGAGAGTTCCCATCTGTGCAGTTCTGAAAATCTGGTGTTGGTGGGAAGCATACAGATGGCACAGGCTGTGAAGCAGTCGTATAAATGCAGAACATAGTGTTGGAGGGCATGCTCAGCAATGGGGTGATCCAACTGTTTCTTAGCCGCAGTGTCCGCCCCTGGTAGCTGAGTGGTCAACATGACGGAATGTCATACCTAATGGCCCAAGTATGATCCCCGGCTGGGTTGGAGATTTTCTCCGCTCAGGAACTAGGTGTTGTGTTGTGTTGTGTTGTGTTTGTATCATCATTTCATCCCCATCGATGTGTAAGTCACCGAAGTGGCATCAACTCGAAAGACTTGCACCTGATGGGAGGCCCTAGCCACACAGCATTTCCATTTTAGCCACAGTTGGTCGGTGGCCATTCGTGTGGACACATATCTTGTTGGTTGTCACATCCACATAGAATGCAACACAGTGGTTGCAACTTAGCTAGTAGATCACTTGACCGTTGCCAGAAATCGTTTACAATGGCTAAATTTCTGCCAGTTCTTTCTGCAGTATCACACAAGGAACATCCAGCTTATCATAGCCATTTTTCATAATCTATTTCGAACACAGTGAGGTGATAATAATGGAGTCTTTGTCATCTTACACATTCTTGACTAACATAAACTCACCACATCCAATCTCAGTGGTAACTAATGCCCACAACTGGTACAGCATGTATTTTAAGCAAACCTGATCTGCATCCTCATAATTGCGCTACTAGCACCACTTAAGCGACTGGGGCGAAATTTATACGCAATAATTTCCTGAGAATCATGCTCTATGCAATAGCTGGTGACTGCAGATGCTACTGCTTCTGATCCAGGATGTTTTTACAGCGATGTGTAGCACACATTCTTTAGATTCTAGTCTGAAAAGTGCCTTGCTGAGAAGCTTCTCATAATTTTCACTTGCTGCTGCTGCTGCTGCTCCACTAAACATAAGCTCAACGTTCTGAAGTAGTACACAAATTCAAACTGCCTGCATTGCAACTATATTGTGTTCATCATAAAAATAAACCTGATGAAAACATCACACCATATATTATTCTGTGTTTTCTTGAATGTCATTGGATTTTGTTCCACGTGCAGCAGAAGCAAAGCTGTGTCCATTACAGTCAAGTATGATCATAAGAATAAGTTTTATGCTGTATTAAGCACACAGGACAGCTGTAGTGCCACATTTAAATTGGACAGCACTGGCCGGCCAGCTGGTCCAACTAATCTGCAATGATGTGAGCAGTGCAGTTCAGACATAAAGAGACAAGCAGAAAAACAGTACTTCTTCGAATGTCATTTAACTTTTAAAGACAATGAAATAATATTTGGCGAAACTACAGCACTACCGCATCGTTCTTAGGTGACCAGGCAGAAAGTATAAATGCTCTCGTTCTCACCTAACATAGGACTTTTTCACCAATCCTACTTGTAATTAGAATACTAATGTAAACACATGGGAATTTTTCTGAGCAAGCTTTGTGTAATGCAAAAGCATACTGTGGAGATTTCACCGTATTGTTGAATACTGAAGCCACTGAAAGTATTAACTACAGTCAGTCATCTGGTAATCTCTTAGCGCCTTACTTGTCCGAATCTGAGAAAGACAGACGACGAGTCAGTCAACAACAGAATCTATGAAGCCACACAGGCACCGCAGTTTCTCCTCTTCTTTTATGACGCACCATTGTATATCCCACCAGCTTGCAGCAGTTGCGTGTGAAAATGCTGCGTGCATTAGTTCCAGTGCATCTGGCAGCTTAACAGTCTTGTTATTTCTCCGACATCCTCTAACTTGGCTCCAGATCAGTTCTGTTGGGTTCATATTGTAACGGGACGGAGACAGATGTAAAAATGTGGCATTTGTATGGTGTGATAATGATTGTTTCTCATGTTTCTATGACACATATCGCTCTGGTTCTTGTGAGGCTTCATCTGTGGTATAAAACATAGTCCAAATAAAGTGTCTTTGGTTTTCTCACTTTTTTACTAAAAATTAAATTCTTATACTTTCTTAATGTAAACAACCTTTATTAAGTCTGTCATTACATAGTCATAATTAATAATTTATGTAAGTAATGAAAACAGGCAATTTGCGTGTAATATGTAATTAGAAACAAGACAACATGTGTTATTCATAAGAAAATGTGATTAATTTTACAATTATGATATGTAGGTATTTCAAATTGAATGAAAAGAAAGATACCAAAGGTGGGACTTGAACTTGAACCGGCAATCCATGAATTGCACCTGATTATTAATCTACTATGCTACCGATTCTGCTATATATCCAATATGCATTTGTATCTCAACTGTATCAAATACAATCCCTCGGAAAATTTCAAAGCCAGAATTTTTTGCCTCCCCCCCCCCCCCCCCCCCCCCCCCCCCTCCTCAAAAATTTTTGAAAAACATTAACAACAACCTATTTCTCGGCACTTCTTAATCGTGTTCACTATGAAGCAGGAAGCACTCTCAGCCACTCTCACATTGCATATTATCAGCATGACAATCAGAGCACAACAGTACAGACTGTTACTCTATTGATTTTTTTGGGTAAAAGCTACATAGCTAAAGAATGATGAAGAAAAACCTTGATGCCTGTTAATACATTAGAATGTCTTAAAGTTTCATCACCACTGCCCACAAACTCTACAACAATCTCCAAACTTCCCCTCTAGCTGACAAACCATGTCTCAATGATCTACTACACCTATTCCATGCTCCAAAACTCCGTCCCACCGCCACACAGAATCCAGAACCTTAACAGACCTGCAGCACAGTCACGAAACTTTCCTCCAGAAGCATTAATCCCACAGAAATATCAGTCCTTTCCAAAGGCCTCACCTTTTCCCCACTCCCAAATTCAATTGTGCAGGACTTCTCACCTTCTCCAGGTCGCTACAGTGGACACACTTTTTCGCCACCAATCAGACTCAACCGAAGACCAAGATTGAACTTTGCCTAACACAGTTCACTCCTCCATCCAACTGTGATCATCCTCCCCCACTGCCCCCATAACCACCCCCTGTTAACTTTCCAGAATTTCTTAACCTCGAACCTTGCCTCACCATCATTCCCCAAATCCTTCAACATTCAAACTAACCTTACATCCACAGAAAGAACTGCAGACTACCATCTAAAAACTGATCCTGACCTTATAATCCTACGTGCGGACAAAGGCTCCACCACTGTTGTTTGAACCACAAGGATTACTTAGTGGAAGAACTCCGCCAGCTGTCAGATACCTACATACCTTGCCACAGTGACCCCATTCCAGTAATCCAGCAGGATGTGCAGCCACTACCTAAAATCATTAGTGCCATCCCGGAACCTCTCCCCAGAGTCCCTCTATCTACTCACCCCTAACATGACCCTGCACTACTACCTTCTACATGCTTCCTAAAGTCCATAAACCTAACCACTCAGGATGCCCCATTGTGGCAAGTTACTGGGTCACCTCTGGGAGAACCTCTCCTCCCGTAGACAAACACTTTCAACCTATTACTCGGAACCTATTCTCCTATATAAAAGGTACCAACCATTTCCTCGACCGACTCTCCAGTTCCTCTCCCTTTACCACACGGTGCCCTGCTTGTCACTATTGATGCCACCTCCCTGTACACTAACATTCCTAATGCCCATGGCCTTACTGCTATCGAACACTACCTTTCCAGATGCGCTATTGATTCCAAACCAACAACCTCCTTTCTAGTCTCCATGACCAACTATATCCTCACCCACAATTACTTCTCCTTTGAAGGCATTACCTACAAACAAATCCGTGGTATGGCTATGGGCACCCACATGGCACCATCCTATGCTAACTCGTGGGCCATCTAGAGGAATCCTTCCTAAAAACCCAGAATCCTAAACCCCTCACCTGGTTCAGATTCATTGATGACATCTTTGCTATCTGGATTGAGGGTGAGAACACCTTATTCACATTCCTCCAGAACCTCAACAACTTCTCCCCCATTTGCTTCACCTGGTCCTACCTCAACCCAACAAGCCACCTTCCTAGAGGTTGACTTCCACCTCAGAGATGGCTACATCTGTACCTCCGTCCATATCAAACCTACTAACCACCAGCAATACCTCCACTTAAACAGCTGCCACCTGTTTCATACCAAGAAGTCCCTTCCATACAGCCTAGCCACCTGTGGTCGTCACATCTCCAGTGATGAGCAGTCCCTCTCTAAATATACCGAGGGTCTCACTGAAGCCTTCACTGACTGTAATTATCCTCCCATTCATGTACAAAAACAAATCTCGTGTGCCTTATCTTTCCAGTCTTCCAACACCTCCCAAAGTCCCACAGTCTGGCCACAGAGGAGCATTCCCTTCGTAACTGAGTATCATCTGGGGCTGGAGCAACTGAATTACATTCTCCGCCAGGGTTTTGATTACCTCTTGTCATGCCCTGAAATGAGAAATGTCCTGCCCACTATCCTTCCCACCCCTCCTACAGTGGTATTCTGCCGTCCACCGAACCTACACAATATACTCGTCCATCCTTACACAACCCCTGCTCCCAATCCCTTACCTCACGGCTCATACCCCTGTAATAGACCTAGATGCAAGACCTGTCCCATACATCCTCCTACCACCACCTACTCCAGTCTGGTCACTAACATCACGTATCACATCAAAGGCAGGGCTACCTGTGAAACCAGTCGTAATTTACAAGCCAAGCTGCAACCACTGTGCTGCATTCCATGTAGGCAAGACAACCAGCAAGCTGTCTGTCCACATGAATGGCCACGGACAAACTGGCCAAGAAACAAGTGGAGTACCCTGTTGCTGAATGCGCTGCCAAAAATGATATCCTACATTTCAATGACTGCTTCACAGCCTGTGCCATAGGGATCCTTCCCACCAACACCAGCTTTTCTGAATCGCGCAGGTGGGAACTTAACCTGCAATACATCCTATGTTCCCGTAACCCTCCTGGTCTCAATCTTCATTAGTCATTGTCCTCACCCATCCAGCCCCCTCCCTCATTCCGTTCCAGCACTACACAGCCGTCATTTCACCACCACACCAAGTCTTTTTATTTCTCTCCTTTTCCGCTACTCCCCCTACCCCCCTCCTCTCACCTGCCCTCTGTGTAAACTGCAGCACTGCACTGTCCACCACCCCCACCATACTATCCCTCCTCCTCCCCACCCCTGCCATCTCCTACCCCCACCCAGTCACTGCTCCCATCATGCACTGTTGCTGCTGCTCGCAGTGTGGTTTCAATTGCCTGAGGCTGCAGTCGTGTGTGCGAGTTGCGTGTGTGCGCATGAGTGTGTTTTATTGACAAAGACCTTAATGGCCGGAAGCTATAATTGTGAGAATCTTCTTCTTGTGCCTATCTGTGACTCAGTATCTCTGCTATATGATGAGTAGCAACTTTCCTTCTCTAATATTGTTACATTCCTTCCTGGATTTTCCATTGTTTGATTAAAGTTTCATTTAATGTAACTGAGTAACAAGATGACTAATGCATAAGTAAGACATACTTTCAAGAGTGTAACAGTATCAATGTACGTGTGCTTCGGCTTCTGACCAATCGTAGCATGTGTGTTTGTTTACATCAGGTTCATTCTTATCATCGGTGAAGAAATAATACCACGGAGCTGACAGAGTATAGATTTGGTGTTTTTCAGTCCTTTTTTTATCTACACATGAAATTAACTAAAACAATACCATTTGTCTGGCACTGCAGAGAAATAGATGGAAATACTCCATAAGTGCAAAAGTATGAGATACTGCGTAACTAGACTGTTTTGGATGCAGTAAAAAATACCATGTAAATGCAAAAGTGCACGCAGCTGCAGAACATTGTTTTTGCTTACTACATATCTTCCAATGTTTGAAAGCTGTACCTCAGTTCTGCCTTCAGTTCATGAAAATGGACAGCATTTTACAAGACGTTCTCTTTACTGAGAAAGAATTTGTTTCTCCGCTTAACTGACCGTATCAAAGTGGAGAGTCCTTCTCGAGAGTGATTGACAGTGGTAAGAAAATTTTTTTGTTGTTTACTTCTCATTAACAGCAGTCCACTAAAACTCTTAAAATTCAGTAGTAACACAGCTGCTTTATTGTAGCATCACACTTCACTTGTGCGCTTTAGTCCTTACTGCTAAAGATGTTTTGAATACCCACTTGATTATAGGTTCTTATGTAAACTGAGAATGAAAAACAGGTGAGAACAGGTGAGAACAGTAGCAACAGTGAAGTTACATACCCAGAAGAATAATTAAATTCGTATGTAGATTTCTCAGTCATTTTTTTTCATGGGCCATCTAATGACACAGGTAATTTTAATTGTGACTGTTATTAATGCTATCGAAAGACTTGCACCAGCGAACGGTCTACCCAGCGGGAGGCCCTAGTCACACGACATTATTCTTATATGCTATTGTAATCATTATTATCATAAAAACATGAATTTGAAATTAAACTTTGGGCATCTTAAGTTTTCAAACATTTGTCGTCTTAAAATTTCACTGACTGCGTCAAAGAATGCACAAAGTGATACAGCAATCACCGGTGCCATTGGAGGCGACACTTCTCATTTATTGCTACATGATGCTGCCATTTTTTAAAGAGACAATTCAGATAACTTATCAGAATTTGATGCAAGCAAGGATGTTGAAAGTGGAGGTAAAGAATTTTTTGGTTACTTGAATAGTGACATGTAAAGGAAATCCTAAAACCTGCTGTGAAGATTGAAAGAAAAATGCCAACGAAACTCCAAGAATGTTTGGACAAGCATATGTTGGATATAAAGGAAGTTGAAGTGGCAGAATTACTTGTAATAGAGATGTGCAAAAATTAGATTTGATGCTTACTTCAAAGATGTATTGGTAATCAGTTCAAAGGAAGTGTCATCCAATTTCTGTTGGTGAGAGGCAAGCGACTTTTAACGTTCTCTGGGAAATTTCATGGGGTCAGAGGAAGATTTACGTAATTAATCTTGTGGACATAATTCCAACCAAACCTCCATGGAAGATCACTGGTGAATGCAGGAGAAAATCCACACTGGTGTATTATCTCAGAAATATTACAGGAAAACATAAAGTATGCAAAAATTTTCTCGGTACTCTAGGCATTAAACAATGAACAGTGAGGTACTGGCTGGATAATTCCACACAGGGGATGAGTCTGATATAGAATCGTCATGTTTATGAATAAAACAAATTGAGAAGAAAAATGAAAAAAACTTCGTAAAATAATTCTTGGACTGTCTTCTGAAACTGCCATCACATTACTGCAGGAAGTCTTCACAAGCTGTATCTTGAGCCTGTTGTACAAAGGTGTATGGACTCTACACCGAAAAATGCAGTGAGGAACAGGTTTCACCATCAAGTCGGGCCACCTTCACCTTGATTTTCAAAGAGGGTAACCTTAGCTTATTTTCTCCCAAGAATGATGAGTGCAACTTGTGTTGTTGTTACAGACTTGGAATCTTGTGTTAAAACATGTGGGAGCACATACAATAGAAATAGCAAGGAAGGTTGCAGAAAGATCTAGATAAGAAAGATGCTTAGCGCAAGCTCTTCAGTCTACACCAGGCTCATCCAAACTGTGCACCTGGAGTGCTAGCACCCGTGATCACCCAAGACCAGCGCCCCAGGCGAATTTGTATGTTGTTGCAGTGGCCGAGCCATGTCGCTTAGCTTACTTTGCGGACCGCCCACTGCGCCTCGCCATGCCACTGTACACACGCTTTGTACGGAAGAAAGATCACCGTGCCAGCAGAGAGCAAGAGCATTGATGCGACACAAAGCTGTCTGTCAACAGTTGTAAGGCTACAGTGGATTGGGATAGATGGTTAATATCAGCATACAAAAAAAGAGAAGGAGCGGTGGGTCCACAATATTTAGACCTGAGTGAGAAATTAATTTCTTTTGTGCTGCTGTCGAAAATCATGCCAAATGTTCAGTATATCATCGAAACCCCATGTATTTAAAAAAGTACGCTACCTGTCACAAAGAGCAGCTCGAAAATTTGTCTTAAAAAGAATGCCAGTCAAGGCTTGAAGAACTGAAAGATAATTTCAGGCAGCATTACAGTGAAGTATGTTTTTCCTGTAGTATGACTCTTTATTATTTATAAGGATGACAAATAAAACTATATTTTATAATCTGATATGTCACTTAGCAGTGTGCCAGTTATCGAATATCAGCAACAAGGAAAACTTCTTTTCGGTTAATTTTTATATTTGGGTTGCATTAAATCGCGTTTCAAATTACCAGGAGAAGAGTTTGACAACAGATTTTTGGAGATAAGTGAGCTTCAACTGGCCTTGGGTATATTTGTTTACGCGTCTTCCCTTTGGGCAGAGGACGTCTCAAGTGTTTCAACTAGAGCTAATTGACCTATAGTAAGACATCCGCATGAAGGACAGCTTTCTTACATACAAAACTTGGATGATTTTTACAACTGTTTTCCACTAGAGAAGTATCCCCTTTTGCGCAAGCATGCGGCCAAAGTTCTCTCAATGTTTTATTCCACGTATATTTGGGAGCACTTTTTTTCCCTTTTAAAGCTTGCTAAAACTAAGAACCATTCACTACTTAGCGATAAAAATTTGTCTTATTCTTAGAGGTTAGCGGTTTCCCGGAATATTGTACCAAACCTGGACAAAATCATTTCCTTGGAAAAGAAAAAGTGCGAAATGTTAATTGTCTTCTTTAACAAAGTTGACTGTAAGGATTAAAGGTCTTTATAACCTTAATTCTATTTCTTAATAAGTTTCCAAACTTAGTCAATTAAAATTATTGTGCACAAAACAACCAACTAAGGATTCGCTGTCTAAACTCTGGAAAGGAATACATAAAAGCTGCAAAAAAAAAAAAAAAAAAATACTAACAGTAAGAAAGATTCTATATTCCTTACACAAAATTATTTCTAAAATAAAATATTTGACACTAGTTCATTTAAGAAATTGATATGTCTTTCAGAAGACGATTGTGCGTGTGCAATACTAATAGACTCAAACTGTGGGTCAGAAAACTGCTAAGTTGTTCTCCAATTCTTGTTTTGGATATTGTTTTCTGAAGTTCTGCGTATTCTGCCACACGAACACTAATTGTTACCTAAACAGTAAATGCTTTGCTGCTCATCGACCACTTCCTCTGATTTTTGTTTACATTGGATCTGACTTCGGGACAGTCCACAGCTTAGAGCAGTGCTGTGCCGTCTCCCTCCATCCATCCATCTGCCAACACTAGCGACACACGATCGTGTACGGTGTGCTGAACTACACTGCCTTGAGCTCGTGGGGCACATTTCTTGGATGAGGTTGGTCTACACCATGGACTTACAACTTACAGGCTGTGAAAGTAGCACTACTTTTACAGACCAGTGCAGTTTATTATTTAAAAAAAAAAAAAAAAAAAAAGCCTATCGATAACTTCATAATGTATAGTTTAGAAAGATATGATGCAGTGTGTTACTGGTTAAATGAAACACAAGGCGAATTGGTTGCATCAAGTTTGGCATCATGTATGAGGCGTGCACACAACCCAAAACAATTAAGGAAAATCCTTTCCCAGTCATTTTGTATTCTGGCAGCTGCAGATGGCAGAACAGAAATGTGATATTATAAAACGCCCTTTTAAGATTGGAAATTGATTCAGGAGCAATGATTATGCAAAAGATTTTGGGAAAGGGTCATAC
Source organism: Schistocerca piceifrons (assembly GCF_021461385.2). Classification (NCBI taxonomy): domain Eukaryota; kingdom Metazoa; phylum Arthropoda; class Insecta; order Orthoptera; family Acrididae; genus Schistocerca; species Schistocerca piceifrons. The sequence continues at coordinate 777,625,453 of NC_060138.1, forward strand.
TTGGATGGAATGTGACTCAGTTTACGTTCCATTGAGTGCAAGCTCGAAAAAGGACGTGAAATTACACTTCCTAGCCAATATGCCTTGACATCTACAGAGCTGAGAAGAAAGCCATGACCTTACAAAATCCATTATCCGGATTACTCCTTTTTTCACTAACTATGCAGAGAAAAGTTTGTGGCTGTATTTCTTAATTGGGCCTAGAAAATCTGCAAAGAATGAGCGACATGAGGATGCTACAGTACCGTGCAAATGGTTTTATTTACTGAAAGTGCACTTTCAACTATGTGTGGCAAGAAATACCAAGACGTCAGAAAAATTTCTGGAGAAGTTTGCTTCCCAAAACTATACGAAGAAAGACTGAAAATCAGGAAAGACAACTTGGATCATTCACAAGAGATTAAAGCTGTTGTTCCTAAGTATTGTCATTGCTGTTACGACAAAATTTCTTACGAATGATCATCGTCTTGGACTTCGCTGTTTCAGGATTGACAGTGTTGTGTAGTTATTTGTTCGGCAGTAACACACACATTATCAGACCCATGGGAACCGTGTGTATATTTGAAGTTTTTCCATGGATTGTTGTGATAAATCTTTCCAGAATGATGTTGTTTCAGCACCAAAAACTATGTAAAAGTGGTCAGTCATACAGGAGGCTGATAAACCAATACCGTGTAAATAACATCTCTCTTCCGTAAATAGCAAGACAGTTCCTTGTATCTACAGTAATCGAGCTTTAAGAACAGTGTTTTCTTTCTTCACTTTTAAGATCTGGAATGTCATTATAGTGCAACAATGCAAATTTTATATCGTTATGAAATGTATCAGCTATTGTAGACAGCTTTTGTCTCTCCTATAAAATTGTTTCTTCACTGACGGTTGATATCTGTTAATACATTACAGTATCTTAGTTTCATTTAATGTAACTGAATACATAAGTAGGACCTACTTCCAAGAACATAACAGTACCAGTGTAAGAATTCTATGGTTTCTGACCAATCACCACATTTGCATTTATTTACATCAGGTTTATTCTTATGATGAACAGAGTATAATCCAGCTGTTACACACCAGTTTGCCCTAAGTTCACAAAATTTTTAGACCCTGTTTCTGGTCCATTTAGATTCCTGCAGCATACATAAATTTCCCGTAAACTGCAAAGCAACAATCTTTCCTGCACATGTGTCCTTGTGCCTGAAAGTCTAACCGGTAATAAAGAGCTTTTTTCCATGACACACATTAATCATTTTTCTTAAAAAAAAAAAAGTGCTCTACTAGTGGCTTCGGCTGGTAACTGTTATCCTTGGTGATTTTCAGGAAGTGCTGGAATGTTCTTCTCTGCCTTAAGCTTTCAAACAGATTTCATTATCCTTTCTGATATTTGAAAATTTATTGCTGTTTCTCTAAATGTCCAGCTTATAGATGGCAAGTTTAAAATGTGTGTCTGTTGTTTATGATGAGAGTCCGTCATTTTGCCCTGAATGTGTCAGCACAGTTTCCATATTGCTTGATTCTACTGACTTGTTTGATTTACTGATTTACACACATAGCATTTGCAATCCTCCATTCGCATTCTGTGTCCTTTGAATTTTCTGCTTCACATAGTGAGTCTTACCTCCAGTGCTTACGGTTTCTTTCAGGGGTGAAATACAGTTGATGATAAGATAGTTTGTAACTCTTTATTTGACGTGAAGTCCTCACCAGACTGTTATGATAAGGGTAATAAAACTTCCTCCAGATATTTATTTAATGCAGTCTTCCATGCCGGATAAATTTTCTGGCTTGGCTTTAAATTATGAACAGTCTTCTTCTTCTTCTTCTTCTTCTTCTTCTTCTTCCGAGCAAGAGCCTAATCTGCTGTTTCAGTATGAACTGTCTAAACTCGTGTCTTCGTGTTAAGATTCTTTTTGCCAATGGGATTAAAGCATTCTTCTTGTAAACACTCATATTCAGTCAGCAACAGAGCTTCATAGCATAGAAAACTTAGGATGTATTGTTCAGATCTGCTTCAGAACATCAGACTAGCATCTTTTGTTGCATGGAAAATTACGTGACAATTTGATGCTCCAGCCCTTGCTCTTCTGCGTCGATTTCTGTTCAGTCACGAAAAGCGTTACTTGCAAAGCACCACTGTCTGAAATTGGAGCTAAATTGCAATTTAATGAAATTATGTGCATTGTATAACACCAGAATAGAACATTCAACAAAAACATATGATGTAGCTACACAAATAGTAACCAGAACTAGTGTTACAAATTGTCGGTGAAGAAACGATACCGTGTAAGAAGCAAAATAAGAATTTTACACGAGAGACAAAAAACTGTCTAAAATGCCAAATACATTTCACAGCGGCACTAAATTTGTGTTGTATCACTACAAGGAAATATTGAATCAAATAAAAATGTGAAACAAAAAAATAAGCTTTAGAAAGCTTAATTACAGCACATAAGCGGAATTGTCTCGGTATTTATGCCATGATCTGCTACTTACCCGGTATTTGTCAGTCTCCCGGCACGACTTGACACATTTACATTGGTATTTGGTGCTGAGAAAGCTAGTAAGAACACGTTTTGGAGCATTAATCATTTTTGTTGAAAGATTTCATAGAAACATTTTAAATAAAGATACTGTTCACATAGTTGCGATAATGTCTCCACATTTCTTCAAGAAAAATCCTAAACGTCACTCAAAGCAGCAACATAGAATTACACTGAACTGATACTTGTCACACAGTTACCTCCGCGATGATTTTCATTCATAAGGAATGTTGTCATAATAACTATGACAATCTTTAGGAAGAACAGATTTAAGTTATTGTAAATGATCCCATTAGGATTTCATGATTTTCCGTCTTTCCTTGTATACTTTCGGGAAGCAAACACCTCCAAGAATTTTCCTCGGATGCCTTGGTAATTCTTCCCACACCTCGTTGAAAGACCACTTGTAGTAAATAATACCATTTGGGCAGTACTGTAACGCCCTCAGATCGGTAACTGTAGGCTCATTTTTTACAGCTCTTCCAGGCCTAATTGAGTCATATAGCCACAAACTTTTCTCTGCGTAGTTGATGAAAAAGGAATAATCTAGGTAATGGACTTTGTATAGCTGTGGCTTTTTTTTCCTCGCTTCTTTAGATATCGTAGCGTGTTGGCTAGGAAGTGTAACTTCATGTCCTTTAAGCTTGCACTTAATGGAACTGTGAACTGAGTCACATTTCATCTGAGTATGGCCTTTCTCCAAAAACTTTTGTATAATCAGTACTCCAGTATCAATTGCTAATCTTAAAAGAGCATTTGATAATATCACATTTCTGTTCTGATATGTGCAGCTGTCAGAATACAGAATGACTTGAACGGGATTTTCCTTAATCATTCTCGATAGGGTGTCCACAATGCATGAGGCAAAACATTATGCAACTAAATCACCTTGCGTTTCATTGAACCAGTAACATACTGCATCACCACTTTCTAAATTATACATTGTAAAGTCATGAACAGCTAAATTTGTTTTATAATAAACTGCACTTGCACTTAAAAATGGAGCTACTTTCACGGCCTGTAAGTCCATGGTGTACACTGAGCAGAGCTTCTGCTAGGCTTCTTTCTTGTCAGCATCTTTTTGCATCCTTCCCTACTCTTTCCGTTCTGTGTGTTGCTTCCACGTCTTCACTCAAGTTACGAAGCCTGTAACTACAACACAAGTCACACTGGTCTTTTTTGGGGGAAAATAAGCTAATATTACCATCGTCTAAAATCAAGTTAAAGGTAGCCCGACTTAATGGTGAAATCTCTGCATGACATTTTTCCACATCGTCCATACAGCTGTTGTTTGGATTGTAGAATAGGCTTAAGGTACAACTTCGAGGAGGATTTCCTGCAGTAATGCGGAAGAGAGTCCAGGAATTCTTTCATGAAGGTTCTCTCATCTTTCTTCTTCGTCTGTTTGATTCGAGGTAATGACGATTCTGTGTCAGGACTCATCCCATGTGTGGAATTACCCAGCCAATATCAGACTGTCCATTCTTTAATCCCAAGAGTATTGAGAAACATCTTTTTGCATACTTTGTTTCCCCAGCTCATTTCTCAAATGATAAATGAGCGTCCCTTTTCTCCTGGATTTGCCAATGTTCTTCCGTGGACATTTCGTTGGAATTATGTCTACAAGGTTGATGACGTAAACCTTTCTCTGATACCATGACATAGTTTTCCAAAATGTGTTAAATACTGCCTGCCTGTCACCAGCAGAAAACTGATGGCACTTCTGTTGAATGGATTTCTGGCACATCTTCGAAGTACATGTTGGACCTAATTTTCGTGCCTCTCTTGGAGTATCATGAGTGATTTTACCAATTCGACTTCTTTTGTATCCAATATACGCCTGTCCACGCATTCTCAGAATTTTATTGGCATTTTTCTTCCAATCTTCAGGTTGTGGTTTAGACTCAAGTTTCCTGTCACTGTTTATGTCACAATAAAATTCTTGGCCTTCACTGTCAGCATCATTATTGCTCCCGTGATCTTCCAGTAATTTATCCAGAGTGTTTGGCAAACAATGAGCACCATCGCATAGCAATGAGTGTGAAGTACTGTCGTCTCTAGTGGGAACAGTGACTGTGGTTTCATTTTGAGCATTGTTGGATACAGCTACTGAAGTTTTTAGATTGAAAAATGTTTATATATTAGTTTAAGCAGACAAAGATGAAGCTCAAATTCATGTATTTATGAGAACGATGGCATCAGTAATACTATTAACAATAATCCCAAGAAAATTTACCTGCATCATTAGATGTTGCAGGAACAGTAACCGAGAACCCCAATACGAAATTAATTCTTCTTCGGATAATGTAACTTCAGTGTTAAGACTTTTCTCGCCTGTTGTTTGTTCTGCATTTACGAGAGATCCTACAAGAAAGTGGACAGTCTAGAAATCTTTGGCAGAAATGAATAAAGCACAGAACAAGTGCAGTGGGGGCGTTCTGATTTATATCACAATAAGACACTTGCGGTGCTACTAACATTTAAAGGTGGATAATAAAACAATTTACTTACTGCTCTGTCACTATCAAGAACGATTCTCAGCTTTCATAAGCTGATTTCAGCTGAGAAACAATTTCTTCTTCAGTAAAATATCATCTATATCGCTGTCCATTATCACGAATGAAGCTACAAGCATGGAACCACTTTCGAGCACTGTTAAGTACGTAATAAGGCAGTAACAATGTGCTGTGGCTGTGCGCACTTTTGTATTTATGCAGTATTGTTTATAGTATCCATAGATTATAGATACGCGGTATTGCCATCTATTTATTTGCTGTGTCACATACGTGGAATTGTTTCAGATAATTTTTTTATGGTAAATAATTAAAAATTCGTCATTATGATGTGCGTACGGTCAATGACATCATCTGACTGAAAAACGAAAAATTGCCAATTTGTCAGTTACGCAGTATTTTTTCTTCGACAAAATATAGATCAGGTTATAAACCATGTATGGTTTGGTGAAGCACATAAGAGCTACATTTGGCCAAAAGAGCCCACTCGCTATGTTGCAAACACAATAATAAAATTCAGATAGTGTGAACAAGGCACCACAAGAATGAAATGAACAGAAGTACATGCAATGGTTAAAATAATTGATATGTCATTTTCTACACATTATGTATCTTGTGGTATTTTGCACTTGAAATTAGTCGGTTAAATAGTTACAGGTGTATGTTTGCATAAGTGTGGAAAGACAACCTTGCATTTAAACTCATAACTGTTTTACTTTTGTGAAATTAGTGTTAATCACAAGGTACACATTTGACAGAGAATTTAATACTGTATTATATTGATTATGAACATTTTTGCTAAACAAGGTTGATTCAACACACAGTGCTCATTGTTTGGGGAGAATTTTTAATAAAGCAGAACCCAGAAAATTACGCCTATGTTTTGTTTACCTCAAATTATTAGACACATGATAAAAAGGGAAGTTGTCATTTTTCTAGTATTCTTTACTCCATTTATTTTTTATAAAAATAATTTTGTGGAACTGAATGCTTTAAAGATTTTAAAAAAAAGACTACTTATTTGGAGTTTTTTTTTTTTTGAACCAAGCTCATTTCCGAGTTATCAGGGCTTAAGATATTACCTCAGTAAGTGGTAAACAATTGTAAATACAAGAAGCTTAAGTTCACATTCTATTTTTTGTCTGTATCACTCAAATTATTCCTATTAAAATTGGTAATAAAATCTTTTTAGGTACTTTGGTAAAGGGAGTGCAAAAAGCTGTTTCTTTCAAGAAAATATTGCCATGGATATTGTGTGTCTCAAAGTTTCTGAAAACTGGGGGGGTGCACTGTCGATAGATGAGCTAAGAGGTCAAACGAATAACTATCTGTCTTGAAGTATCATATTGGTGAAAGTAAAACTTGAGCAATATTCATTTGGAACATGTGCAACTGTTCTCACAAAATTTTGCAAAATCTGTTGTGGTCATCTAGGAACTTTTTCCGAAATTAGACCACTTGGCATGCAATGTCCCATATTCATCATGACATTATAGGCTCTCACAGCCTTGAACTTTTGTTGTGTAGCCGATCATACTAAGTAATTTTCATGGATATTTTTTCCTTTCATATAGAAACAACTGGAACAATTGCAACCACATTTGGTATGCATGACACCTCTGGAAACACTACCGTGGGGATGAGAACAGCCTAGCTCCCATTGGGGTAGGGGTGACATAAAGGGGGGGAAGGGGGGGCTGGCATGGAGGAGCTGGACAGGTAAAGGGCAGGAGAGGAAGTCTAGAAGCTGAAGTGGAAATTAATAATTTTTTTTTCTAGTTGATCAATATCTTATGCTACAAATTGTGGAGAACCTTTTTGTTTGATAAATTGTTTTACTATGGAGATTCTAAGCTGTTTTGTTGGCTGCCACCTCAGAGAGACATATTTGTGTATTGTATCATTATATTTGGAGGAAAGAGAACCACCTGTACAAATATCAAGATCTCAGATGGAAAACCAGTGCTAAGCAAAAAGGGGGAGGAGTACATAGAGATGCAATGAAGGGCATTATTATGGAAATGGAAGAGGAAGATGAGAAGGGAAGTATGATAATGTGTGAAGAATTTGACAAAGCACTAAAAGACCAGAGTTGATACAAGATCCCAGGAGTAGACAACATTCCGTTAGAGCTACTGATGGCCTTTGGAAAGCCAGCCATGACAAACTCTTGCACCCGGTGAGCAAGATGTACGAGACAGGCGAAATACCATCAGAGTTCATGAAGAATATAATGATTCCAATCCCAAAGAAAGCAGGTGTTGACAGGTGTGAAAATTACCGAGCTATGAGTTTAATAAGTCATGGTTGGAAAATACGAACAAGAGTCATTTACAGAAGAATGGAAAAACTTGTAGAAGCCAACCTTGGGAAAGATCACTTTGGATTCCGGAGAAATGGAGGAACACATGAGGCAATACTGATCCTACGACTTTCCATAGAAGATATGTTAAGGAAAGGGAAACCTGTGTTTGTCAAAAGCTTTCTCTAAGTCTACAGATGCTACAATGTTGACTGGAACACTCTTTCTAAAATACTAGAGATGATACAAGTAAAATACCAGGAGCAAAAGACTAATTACAATTTGTACAGAAACTGGAGGGCAATTATAAGTCAAGGGGGCACGAAAGGGAAGCAGTGGTTGAGAAGGGAGTGAGACAGGGTTGTAGCCTATCCCCGACGTTATTCAATCTGTATATTGAGCAAGGAGTAAAGGAAACAAAAGAAAAATTTGGAGTAGGAATTAAAATCCATAGAGAAGAAATAAAAACTTCATGATTTGCCAGTGACATTGCAATTTTGGCAGACAGCAAAGGGGTTGGAAGAGCAGTTGAATGGAATGGAATGGACAGTGTCTTGAAAGAAGGCTTTAAGATGAACATCAACAAAAGCAAAATGAGGTTAATGGAAACACAAAATCAGGTGATGCTGAGGGAATTAGATTAGGAAATGGCACTTGAAGTAGTAAATGATATTTTGCTGTTTGGGAAGCAAAATAACTGATGATGGTCGAAGTAGGAAGGATATAAAGTGTTTCTGAAGAAGGGAAATTTTTTAATGTAGAGTATGGATTTAAGTGTCAGGAAGTCCTTTCTGAAAGTATTTGTATAGAGTGCAGCCATGCATGGAAGTGAAACATTTACAATATATAATTTACAAGAAGAGAATAGAAACTTTTGAAATGTGGTGCTGCAGAAGAATGCGGAAGATTAGATAGGTGGATCACCCAACAAATGAAGTACTGAATAGAATTGGAAGAAGAGAAATTTGTGGTACAACCTGACCAAAAGAAGGGATCTGTTTGTGGGACACATTCTGAGACATAAAGGGATTGTCAATTTAGTACTGGATGGAAGCGTGTGGGGTAAAAATTGTAGATAGAGACCAAGAAATGAATACAGTAAGCAGATTCAAAGGGATGTAGCTTACAGTAGTTACTCAGAGATGAAGAGGCTTTCATAGAATAGCATAGCAAAGCATAGCATAGAGAGATGCACCAAACCAGTCTTGGGACTGAAGACCACATTAACAAAAATCATTATATTTGTTGACAGTCTGAAAGTGTAGCAAAATCAGCAACAGCAGTCAGACTATTTATTTGGAATCTTTGCATTCTTTTTCCCCAGAATTATTGGTTAAGTTTTATGTGACAGCTAATTTTTGTTCTAGTTTCTTTAAATTTACTCCTGAACACTGTTATAAAGGATTGGAGGTTGCCCGTTGCCTTGTCTCATTCCTGTGTTAGTTTTGAAGGATTTTAATATTTCATCCATAAATTATATTCTTGAGACTGTATTTTGGAGAGATGCAAAGATGATTTACAAATTAAGTTTCAGTTCCAAAATTTTCATGTTTGATATATGCCTTCCTGTCAAAAGTTAATACCACTTTTAAAATCAATGTAAGTTAAAATTATGTCCTTAAAAGTTAGAAATCTGTACAATTTATGGATTTTATAGTTAATGTTCTCAGAGCCAAGAACTTCCCCTTTCAAATCCATTATCATAGTCGCACGAAGAACTGTCAATTCTTGGGTCTAGCATGAGATTTTAAATTAACTTTAAAGTTAGTGACTAAAGGTGGTCATCTCGTCACATTTCTTGTATAAGTAAATAAATGCCACTTTCCATTCTTCTGGGATCATTTCAGTTTTCTATATTTCTTCAAAAATCGCATGTCTTTTATACTGGTTGGTTAGATCCAATTTAAAAGTACAATAATTAGTGTTCTCCACTAGCTACATTTCTTCTTCTAGTCAGCTCTAGATGTGACATTGCAGCATGGAAGGAAGCTTCTGACGTGCAGTTGTACCATCTCCTTATATCTTTCAGCCATGAGTTCCTTAGTCTTCCAACAGACCCTATCCCCTGTATTTCCCTTCAGTGATCAGTTGTAATAACTGGTATCTTTTACCTCCCGCATCGTCCCCTACGCTCCTCGGAGTATGGGTCATCATCATTGTTCTTAGATAGTTTCACTTTGTTTTATATTGAGCAATAGTTTTTTTTTTTCTCATCTGATGGACTTCATTTCAAATTTCCAGCACCCAAGGTGTGCGTAAGAGGCAGTGATATAGATAAATTTCAGAAAAATCAATACTTTTCTGTAGATATTGGTCAAGGTCCAGCTTTTGCATCCTTAGAGAAAAATTGAGAATACGAATCATTTACATTCACAGAAGTAAACCTACCCAAGAATACACTTCAGTTTTAAATGTCTTTGAATATGTTGTAGTGTAGTATGTACCCATACAGCTGTTAAAGGGAGTGAAAAACCTATTTAAAAAATTTGGGTGTGGTACTTCAGATTGAATACTGTTGAAATGGTAACAGATATTAAAAACATCCAAATGTGAGTTTATTGCTTTAATCTTTGTTAAAGAGTGCACCCAGATTTTTAGAAAGTCCCCCCTCCTGTCACTGCAGATACATCATCCCTTGTGGCAAGGCTGTATGGGGGGAATTTTTTGGTGTGATGGCAGCTCTTAAAATGCAGGTACAGTTTGTGGTTCGGAGGTTTAGCATGGACAGAGACGTGGATGGATCTGTCCGTAATCATCCTGGCCTCACCCTACTTTAATACACTGCCTTTCCACTCCTGCTGTCCTATAATCTCCTATACATTCTTGCCTCACTGTTTGCTGCCCTCTGCCAATGCAGCCCCCCATCTTTTCCCATTCCTCTCTATTTTGCCCCCCCCCCCCCCTCCCCCCGTCACTGTGCCTGTCGGCATTCCAGTCCCTGCTCACTGACAGCATCCCTGCAGTTTGTTTTTGCCATCCCTCATGATAGTTGCATTCTGGACTGAGCTGCCGGCATTGGCAGTCATGTGTGCGTTAGGTTTGCTTGCTTGTATGAATGGTGTGTGTTTCTCTTTTGTTGATGAAAGCTGTGGTCAAATACCAAATTCAGTCATACGTGATGGAGTGGTATTCCAGAGATGCATTTGTCAGAAATATATCTGTCACTTCACATGCAAATATATCTATATCACTTCACATGCATCTGTTGTGTGTCCACGTCAATGCCATTGGTCGTGTGGGTTGTTTAATAAGTCTTTCTTAGGTAAATTTCTTCTAAATAAGTTTACATGTATGCAGTTTTAATTTTATGAAATATAGAATATCTTGTGTTGTATTTATGTTTTCGTTATAAAGGGTGTACATAAAGTCAGGTAACACTTTCAATTATTTATTGCACAAGAACTAAACAGTATACAGATGTCATACGTACTGCATTTTGAAGAGAGATTCTGAGAGTTTGTAAAAAGAACATTTGATAAGCAAACCGTGAGTGACCCAGCAGACATCAATACAGTAATTGAATTCTTGCCATACCTGTCCCAGCATGCCATCGTCGACTGTGGCAGTCTCTTCCCATATTCTCTCCCGGAGCTCTGCTACATCACTTGGTAGAGGCGGTACATACACCAGATCTTTAATGTGTCCCCACAGTAAAAAGTCACATGGAGTGAGATCTGGTGATCGAGGAGGCCATTTCATTAAACAGCTGTCTCCTTCTGTGGCACGGCCGATCTATCGATGCGGCAGCTCCGTGTTCAGGTACCCCCCCAAACTTCACAATGAAAATGGGGTGGAGCCTCATCCTGCTGAAAGATGAACGGAGAGTGCGATTGCATTTGAGGCATCAGCCATTGCTGCAACATGTCCAAGTAGGAACATCCAGTGACAGTGCTCTTGGCGAAGAAGAATGGCCTGTACAGTTTTCGACCTGATAATACACAAAAAACATTTACCTTTGGGGAATCGCGCTCAAATTCAATGCATTCATGTGGATGCTTTGTATCTCAGATTCGACAGTTATGCCTGTTCACTTTCCCATTAGTGTGAGAAGTGGCTTCCTCGCTATAAATTAAGCGATCAACAATGACATCCCCATCCTCATTCAATTGTTGCAACTTCGAACAAAACTCGAAACACTTGTCTTTGTCATCATCATTAAGCTTCTGCACTAGCTCTAATTTGAATGGTTTCATAGAAAGCTTCTATCACAGGACTTTCCACATTGTCATTGGAGCCATTTCGAGTTCACAGGATGCACGACACACTGATTTTTTTTTTTTTTTTTTTTTTTTGACTCCTTATGAATCTCTCTCGTACGCGCTCCACATTCACTTCACTCGAACTGGAATGCCCGTTTCTCTTTGCCAGGCACAAGCAGCCTTTTGTAACAAATTTCTTGTGCCAGTGGAAAATGGCCTCCCTTGTTGGTGGCTTCTTACCGTACTTGGTTTTAAACATCTGTCTAACAGCAGTAGCACACTTGTGTTTCTCAAACTCAAACACACAGAAAGCCCAATCCGCACCTTAACTTGCGATGTTTGTGCCTAGTGCTGACTATCGGCAAATTACCAAACTATGCTGTGGAGGTGTACATGTAAGAAAAAAAATCTTTCAGAGTTTCTCTTCAAAATGACATGTGTATGATAGCTGTGCAATGTTTGGTTCTTCTGCAATAATTAATTGAAATTATTGCCAGGCTTCATGTACACCCTGTTTATTTGATGTGTTTTTGTTCCCAAGTTGTAACTTTCTCAGATTTAATTGTTATCCACTCTAAGGGGGAAAAAAAACACCACAAATGAATTATCCAAATGGGACGGAAATTGGTTGACGTGGTGTACATGTACGGACAAACTATTAAAATTTCAGAAAAGTTAGAGAATTTATTTTAAGAGAAAGAGCTTCACAAATCGAGCAAGTCAATAATGTGTTGGTCCATCTCTGGCCCTTATGCAAGTAGTTATTCAGCTTTGCGTTGATTGATAGTTATCAGAAGCCCTCTTGAGCAATATGGTGCCAAATTCTGTCCAGTTGGCAAGTTAGATCATCAGAATCCCAAGTTGGTAGGAGGACCCTGCTCATAACACTCCAAACATTCTCAGTTTGGGCAGAGATCCAGCAACCTCACTGGATGAGGTGCCGGCAGGCATTATCCTGCTGAAGTGTAAGCCCAGATGGCTTGCCATTAAGGAAATAAAAAGTTGAAATTCAAGCAAAATCCCTGATTGCGTTAACGTAGTTATATAATACTGCCCATTATGTATATCTGCAAGTGAAAATTTAATGTCCCCCCCTTCCTCACAGTTTTAAAAGGAAAAGATGGCAAGTTTGGACCAAAAGTTGAAAAAGACTTATACTGAAACTAGTCGACAAACAGATGTATTGCAACTGTGACAGATTATTATTCTTATGGTGAAGATAATATTGCATGTGATTCACGATTCATAAAAGTTCCTATTAGCAGCCATCTCTTACCACAGGTAGGAAAAAATTCAGAACGGAGTTGGCCATATTGACATACATCCCGAACAGTCTTGCCAGTCGGATTTTCGTAGTAGATTTTTAGTGATGACTTCAAATGCAGAGTGTGTTGTTGTTGTCCTCAGTTTGTAGACTGGTTTGATGCAGCTCTCCACGCTTTTCTATACTGTGCAGTCCAGAGTAGCAACACTTGTAAAATAAGGATGAAAGTAACTTAGAAATTAAACGCTGAAATTTAAAACAAAATTTATCAGGTTTGTGATACCTCTTGTAAGTAATGTTTAAAATATCAGTCATGATTCTGAATCAGTATCACTAGATTCTTTGTTGCTCATTTCTTCATGCAGAGCATCGTCCTCTATACCATCTAGTGCATTGGATATCGTGCATTTTTTAAATGCTTGTTGCACAATCTGATTTGAAACACACTTCCATGCATCATAAAAATCTATTGGCACACTTGCGACAAACTTGAGCGTTTTATACGTCCTGTTGGTGTCAGTTGTCTGTCGCTTTTCGAAAGCCAGTCTGTGTACATGCCTTTAAGCTTGTTGTTAAATGGTTTATTCAAACAGGCGTCAAGTGGTTGCAGAATTGACGTCATCCCACCTGGAATTACTGCCAAGTCTGTTTTGCTATCCTCTAATTCTCATTTTACTGCAGGTGTTGTATGACCTGCATACGCATCTAGTACCAAAGGACTGCACAAACCAGAGCTCACTTGCGTAAACCAAGCAGTGCGCCAGGACGACGATTGCACACACTCCTAATCCATTCCAGCACCATGTCCTCAAAAAACCACCCAGTTTTGTTTGCTCGTACAATTACAGTTTTTGGAAACACTTAAGATTTCGGTAAAGTCTTTAGCTTGAAAGCTGTGAATGGGGGTAATTTATGTCCATCATACTGTGCAAGCGAGCATGACATACATCTGGTGTTTTTCACCCCCTGATGTAAGAATACTTACATCTTTCCTTCCTTTGGTGTCAATCGTATAATTTTATGGCATGTCAAAATATACGGGACTTTGGCCAGCATTTCCTATCTGACCAAGAAGGTATTGCTTTTCTGTGTGCCGCCTAATTATGAAGCGCTGAAATTCCACAAGTTTTTGTTAATTATTTTTTCGACGGCTTCTGTGCAACTGAAGTTCACCTCCGAAGTGAAAAACCCCATGGCTTCATAAACAGATCAATCCAGCTGCAACTAGACTTAAAATTTTCGATTTTTTGCGCTTAGCAGTTTCATGTGTTTTAATTTTTAAAATTTCGGCATTCACAGGCAGGAATTTTTGACGCTGTTCCTTAACAGATTCATTTAAAATCACTTCTGTGCATGATATCGGCCACACTTTGGCCCACTAAAGGCTTTCCTGCTACTTGAACATTCAAATAATTTCTCTCTCTGCAGTTGCCCTTGCCTCACATAGCTCTCTAAATTTATTTACTGACACAGAGGTTTTGGTGCCAGTATTTATCTTGGTGCCTGCAAAGCATGCCTGTGTGGTGCTACGTATTTTCGAAGGGAGAAAGTAGTTGTGGCGGCACCTACAAACATTTTTCAGAACTTCGGCTTACTTTAAACTCGATTCTAAGCCGCAGGCGGCTTATTGGATTACAAAAACCAGAAAAAAAAGTGCAGCTTAGATTCGAGTAAATATGGTACGATTTGCATCCATTATGGATTGCTACAGTTAACAGTTCTAGAAGGGCCGACAATATAAACAAACTGAATGACAATAATACGCTGTCCTCTTTGTTCCTTATAGCTGAATTGGCAGAAATTGTACCACTTTGGGTTAATGCTGTAGCCAACCTTGAAAATAGACATTGCTATAGAGCAGAAGCAGCTGCATTGCCATTGTTGAAGCTCATTTCATTTGTTGTGCCATCTTTACAATATTCTACGTGAACTTATTTTTATGGGCATAAATTTGTCTTCTGTAGAAAAGTATACTATTATTGAATACTTGTTCAGTTTAAAGCTGGTTCGGTTACAGTTAAAAATGGATTTAGGTGAACTGCAGTTACACCAGAGCAGACATAAAAAAAAAAAAAAAGCAAATGTACATGGTATACATTCCCAAGGTAGGCAGCACTGAGAACTTTGCTGCCCACTCACCACTCCCCTCCCCACATCCGTTTATATGCTTGGCCAAGCTTGTCACAGTTGTCTCTACAACCCTTCCAGTTTCTTCAAATTAATTTATTGTGCGACCTCAGTTGGCCAAATTTCATCTGTAAATTTAGGATGAGCCCTAAGTTAATCTGCTAGACAACATAAAAAGCAATAATTTAATTATGTGGAGTCTGTTCTTTTGGACATGTCCACTTTGATCCTGTGGACACTATGAATCAAGACACAAAAGGATTATTAGCTGCCAGTGGGCATTGATTTATATCAATGGGCAAGTTGAAAATTTGTGTCAGACTGGTTTTGAACCTGGTGCTTCTGCTTATTAGGCAGATGTGCTGACCACTACACTATCGATATGCAGTTGTCACCACAACCACGCCTCCCATTGGACCCAGATTCTCGACTTACACCACATACCGCATCCTACATGTCTGAAAGAACAGACACCATCTTCATGTAATTAAGATGACGGTCAATTGTCTCTTCTGTGCAAATGCACACCAAGCTCAAACTCTTACGAGAGTCGGTGAGATGCCACGAGTAATGACGCTAATGAGCAGGAGCATTATATCAGTAGTGTGCGGTATGAGTTCAGAATTTGGATCCGATGAGAGGTGTGCTAGGTTTGGGTGAGAACTGCATTTGGGTGGCATAGGGGTCAGCAAATCTGCCTAGCAAGTAGGAGACCCAGTTTAGAATTCTAGCTGGAAACAAAGTAAAACTTCCCCCTCAATATAAATCGATGCCCACTAGTAGCTGATGACTTTATTCCTTTGTGTCTTGAATAATTTAATTTGTGAATGTAAGACAACCCTGTAGTTTTCAAATGACAAAAGTACTCAAGTAAATACAGTATGTTTAAGGTCTGATTGTATTTACATTGAAGTACGTAATGTAACTTGCTCAGAGCCAATTGGTTAATTGATAAAAATTATCATGGGCATGTAAATGCCATTCAAAATGGCGTGTGTGGTAGATTACATAATCTCCACAATGCTAATGTATTTGAGAGCTTAATGTTCTGTTGCTGAAAAGCTTCTTTGAGCTTTGCATTTACCTTAAGATTCAGTTGTAAGAATAGTTAATTCAATAAAGTCGTTGTGAGATGTGTAGTGTGTTATTGACTACTAATTATTTAGTTGTAATAAGTTTGACCTTGCCACTCTGCCAGTAATGGAAGGACAAAATTTCATATATTTTTGGCCCTCTACTGTAACAGTTAGCTATCATAAGAGTTGGTGGCGTCTCCGGACAACACTAGTGCTCTTTTTTTCTCTCTTTTATGTATAAGGGACTGACAAATATACTGTTGTCGTGATGGATTTTTTGATGTGGCATTTGCTCAATAAAGAAAAGCATTATGAGCACAAGCTGCAAGAACATGTGGAAGATTAGTCAAAAGCATTTATTTTTATAGGCAAAAGTGCTCTTGTAACACAGCTATTCAAATCCAATTAACAAATTACTTTTATTTGTGAAAAGGAAATAATTATCAGCCAACTGTCAGTAGCAAGTTTCTCAGGACTGTTTCCAGAGTTTTAAATCATGGTTGTTATGAGACAGACAGACAGAACTGGCAGGCGGACTGGGGTGATTCAGCTGTAATGCATTTCACTGGACAGTGGCTAGTGATGATGGAGTGTGTGACTTTCAGCATATCTTAGTGGTGTGAAAGTAATATGTGGGTGTGCTGGGGTAGACTGTCACAATCCTTTGGCGGCAGTGCACCTCTTTCAGCAGCAGCCCGGCTTCAACAGCCTACATTTGCGGCAGTGATGCTCAGAAGCAAACTACCCCCTCTTGACTTCAGCCAGGAAATGTCTCCTGTGCCATCTCTACAAGTCTTCTTTCCTGTCTTGACAGATGTCCTCATTCCTGTTCCTCCGGGGCAATCTTGTTCTCCACAGCTAGCTCATATTCTTCTTCTGACTGATCGAATTGTTGTTCAGCATGTTGTTAAATATTTTTCATAGCCCAAAACTCACATGCAGAAAGGAAGATCACATTCACTCTTTACTTTAGCTGGTATCACTTCACTGTGCGAACTGTATTTCACCAGTTGCAAATGGGTGTCTTGTTTCCTGTCAACCTATCCATCACCTCTCCACTTGCAAGTGCTAACATCTTATTTCACTTCATCTTGACAATTGATTGCATCCGTTATTAGTTGGCCGTACTATTGTTTTTTAACAATGGGCCATGGATATTTCTGATGATTGTTGAAGAGCTGCAATACCCAAGTGGTGTTAATGGAGACACAATCTTCAGAATGTTATCTGCAGTTCTCAGAACCAGTGATCTAGCCTCTTAGATGGGTGCACATATGTGGATTTTTGCTGCAGGCAGTCAATGAAATTTTGATGAGTCACTGGCTGACTCATTACTCTTGTAGAACGTAGCGCTCACATTGGCTACACTGCAATCTTTCGCATGCAGTTTTAAAGAAACAAATGTGTAAAAAGAATTATTGCTCTAGTTTTAGTTTTGTCAGCTTCATGATGAAGTTCATATCATTTTACAAATAGTCATAATTAGTGTGATATTTATCATTGAAGTAAGACACTGTGCGAAATTCGAAAAATTTGCAATGAAAAACAGGAGTTGCTATGAACTGGCATTTGGTACTCTATTAGAGTATATATTACTGCATATAAAATGTAGCTTTAAACTTACGAGGAGATAAGTATCTAATTCAGATGTTGAGAAAATTGGTTGTATGTAGCTCGTTTTTCTGTTTGCGTGCACTTGAGAATGAAATATTCACAACGTCCCTTGTATGTCACAAGCTTTGAGGTATTGATATAAGATTTTGGCAAATGATAGCATGCAAAGAGGAGAGTGTACTTTGCCATATGGTAAACATGCAGACCTCTATTATGTACTGTGACATGGGAGTAACAGCAGACATTTTGTAATGGAGTGTCATTATTGATAGCTGGTGAAATGAAAATTAATGTGGTGTTTGCAGCAAGATGAGTAAAGAAATTACACATTTATTTTGATACTGAGAATGTGCTTTTTCACAAGCTTTTGACCTGAATTGTCCTTCGTTCCACATTTAATAAACCACCGTTTCACGATTGTCACATTGCATTAGGATGTTACCAAGGTGACATCATGTAAACTCCGCTTTGTATTCCCAGAAGCAGCCAATTTTAACATAACAACTAGAGGAATGTTGATGTTACTTAAAATTAATTGATGAATTAGTGACAAGTTTTAGTTGCTGCAAGAATATTAAAGGGGGTGGACCAATGACCACATTGAAAAACTTAGGCAAATCTACCATGAAATAACTTGTTAATGAAAACTGGCACATAAACATTGCACAAACAAGAATAGAAAATTCTCCTCTGGCTTATGACCTGTCTAGCATCACCTTAGTCATTGGCCCTTGGATACACAAAAAAATAAAATAAAATTCGCTGATTTATGCCCCACACAAATGGGCCCATCTTGTAGACATTATCATAGCCATTGTATAGATGTCCTTCTAGCCATGGGCAAGTTTTATTTTTTAAAATAATAATACAAATAGTATGTACTTTTGAATACATTATGGGAGAGGCAGTGATCAATGTCTTACAAATATTTACTATTAAAAACAGTCTTGATCAGGATTTATTTATCGAGGTGACCGGTTTCGACCACTACTGTGGTCATCTTCATCACTACTAGTGATTCTCCGACAGAAAGAGGTCTGAAGATGACCACAGTAGTGGTTGAAACTGGTCACCTTGATAAATTAATCGTGATCAAGACTGTTTTTAATAGTAAACAAATAGTATGCTTTTATCCACACCAATACATACTGTACTGGCCCATTTAACAACCAAAAACAAAGAAATAGCGGTTGCTGGTGATTTCAATGTAGATTTCCTTAAATACTCTCCCAATAAGAACTTACTTGAGTTAGTAACACTATCATTCAACCTAATTCCCACTGTAAAGTTCCCCACTAGGATAACCAATCACTCACAAACAGCCATTGATAATATCTTTATAGAAAAGTCCAATGAATTGTTACTGAAAAGATGAGGTTGTCAGGTTCCGTAGATGGTGCTATGGAATACCTCAGACCAGACGTTTCAAGTAACTTCCATAATATGAATTTGACCCTCACTACCCCAGCAGAAATAATGTCCATCATAAAATCTTTAAAATCAGAAACATCTAGTGGGTATGATGAAATATCAACAAAGTTAAAGAATGTGATTCTGAGCTAAGTAACGTATTAAGCTATCTGTGTAACCAGTCATTTCTCAGTAGAATATTTCCTGAATGGTTGAAATATGCTGAAGTTAAGCCACTGTTTAAGAAGGGAGATAAAGAAATAGCATGAAATTTCTGTCCAATTTCACTGTTGCCAGCATTCTCAAAAATTTTAGAAAAATTAATGTATAGTCGGCTTTATAACCATCTTATCTCAAATAACATACTGTCAGTCACAGTTTGGATTTCTAAAGGGTTCTGATATTGAGAAGGCTATCTACACTTACAGTGAAAATGTGCTTAATTCATTAGACAAAAAAATTGAAGGCAAACTGGTATATTTTGTGATCTGTCAAAGGCATTTGACTGTGTAAATCACAATATCCTTTTAAATAAATTAGAATATTATAGTGTAACAGGATATGCTGCAAAATGGTTCAAATCTTTTATCTCTGGCAGGAAACAAAGGGTGTTATTAGGAAAGAGCCATGTATCAAGCTCTCAGGCATCATCCAACTGGGAACTAATTACATGTGGGGTCCCACAAGGTTCCATTTTGGGCCATTACTTTTTCTTGTGTATATCAATGACCTTTCATCTGTAACATTACCAGATGCCAAGTTCGTTTTGTTTGCCGATGATACAAACATCGCAATAAATAGCAAATCAAGTGTAGTCTTAGAAAGATCAGCTAATAAAATATTTGTGGACATTAATCACTGGTTCCTAGCCAATTCTTTGTCACTAAACTTTGAAAAAACACACTACATGCAGTTCACAACTTGTAAGGGGTGTCCCACGAGTGTGTGTCTAACATACGATGACAAGAAGACAGAAGAAGTGGACAGTGTTAAATTCTTGGGATTACAGCTTGATAATAAATTCAACTGGGAGGAGCACACCATAGAACTGCTGAAGCATTTTAACAAATCTATGTTTGCAATGCGAATTTTGTCAGACATAGGGGATATAAAAATGAAAAAGCTGGCATACTATGCTTGCTTTCATTCCATAATGTCATATGGGATTATTTTTTGGGGTAATTCATCAAGCTAAGCTAAAGTTTTCCAGGCACAAAAACGTGCAGTGAGAGTTAATATGTGGTGTGAACTCGAGAACATCCTGCAGCAGCCTGTCTAGGGAACTAGGGATACTAACTACTGCTTCCCAATATATTTATTCCTCAATGAAATTTGTCATTAAAAATATCACTTTTTCAAATCAACAGCTCAATTCATGGAATCAGTGCTAGAAATAAGAATAATCTTCACAAGGATTTAAAGTCACTTAGTCGTGTGCAAAAAGGTGTGCATTATTCAGGAACACACATTTTCAATAACTTGCCAGCAGCCATAAAAAGCTTAACAACCAATGAAATTCAGTGTAAGAGAAGCCTAAAGGATTTATTGGTGGCCAACTCTTTCTACTCCATTGATGAATTTCTCAGTAAAAAAAAAAAAACCAACTAATTTTTTTAATTGTGTGTGTGTGTGTGTGTGTGTGTGTGTGTGTGTGTGTGTGTGTGTGTGTGTGTGTGTTTATTTTAAATTCAGTGCATTAGTATTAGTAAAATGACTCTCTTCATAGTGTGTTCATTAAAAATGATAATCATTCCACTTGGGACCTGTGGAATGGTACATTAGCTTATTTGTTTTAGTTGTAAATATTAGTCATGTATTGTTGTTTTTCTGTCATGTTCTACATCCTGGAGGACCTTCTCACTACCGATCAATTGGAATGAAAGTAAATCTAATCTGAGACCCGAAGATTAAACTTCCTGAGGACTGTAAGAAAAAACCTTAGATACATGAATACTGCCACCTATCAAAAACACTGATTAGGGCAGTCTCTTGAGAATCTGTGACAAACATAAATTCAGAAATACATGAAAAACATTTAATGAAAACAAGAATACTTTCAATTTCCATGATCCAAAGTTTACATCTGAATCAAAAATGTACGTCTGCATAGATACTCTGCAAGCCACCGTACGGTGCATGGCGGAGGGTATCCTGTACGATTACTAGTCATTTGCTTTCCTTTTCCACTTGCAAATAGAGCAAGGGAAAAAGACTGTCATTATGCCTTTGTGTGAGCCCTAATTTGTTGTATCTTATCTTTGTGGTCTGTACAACCATTGTATGTTGGTGGCAGTAGAACTGTGTGGCAGTCAGCTTCAAATGCAAGTTCTCTAAGTTTTCTCAACAGTGTTTCTCAAAAAGAATGTCGCCTTTTCCCAGAGATTCCCAATTGAGTTCCCAAAGCATCTATATAACACTTCAGCATTGTTCAAACCTACCAATAACAAATCTAGCAGCCCGCCTCTGTTTCAATGTCTTCCTTTAATACGACCTTTTGCCGATCCCACACACTCGAGCAGTAATCAAGAATAGGTCGCAGTAGCATCAGATATTTCAGGCTCCTTTATAGGTAAACTACACTTTCACAAAATTCGCCCAATAAATGTAAGTTAACGCTTGTACTTCCCTACTACACTCCTCACGTGCTTGTTACATTTCGTGTCACTTTGCCACATTACCCACGGATATTTAAACGACATGACTGTGTCAAGTACAATACTACTAATGCTGTATCCGAACATTAGAGGTTTAATTTTCCTACTCATCCGCATTAACTTACATTTTTCTACATTTAAAGCCAGCTGGCATTCATCACACCAACTGGAAATTTTGTTTAAGTCATGTTGTATCTTCCTACAGTCACTCAACTTAGACATCTTACCATACACCACAGCATCATCATATTAGGTAGATAGATAGATAGAACAACAACAACAGCAGTCCTATCACACTTCCCTAGGCTCTCCTGACCATACCAGTGTGTCTGAAAACTCACTGTCGAGGACAATGTACTGGGTTCTGTAACTTGGAAGTCTTAGAGCCACTCACATATCTGTGAACCTATTCCATATATTTGTACTTTCTTTACCAGCCTGCAGTGGGGTACTATGTCAAACACTTTCCCGAAATCTAGAAATATGGAATCTGCCTTTCACCCATACTTCTCAATGTATCGTGAGAGAAAAAGGCAAGCTGTGTTTTGTATGATTGGTGTTTTCTGAAACCATGATGATTTGTGGTCATAAGCATCTCAGTCTCAAGAAAATTATTATATTCGAACTGAGAATATGTTCAATGATTCTGTAAACAGACTGAAGTTAGGGACATTGGTCTGTAATTTTGTGGGACCATTCTTTTCTTTTCTTATATATTGGAGTCACCTGTGCTTTTTTCCAATCTTTGGGCCTGTGTGCTCAGTGAGAGATTCACAATAAATGCAGGCTAGATAAGAGGCCAATGCTGCAGAGTACTCTCTGTTAAACCGAATTGGGATTCCATCTAAATCTGCTGATTTGCTTTCAAATCTTTCAGTTGTTGTCCTACGTCAGGGATGTTTATTATTATATCGTCCATACAGGAGTTTGTCCAATGGTCAGATGACAGTATACTTGCACAATTCTCCTGCATGAAATATTTCTTGAATGTGAAATTTAAAACTTCAGCTATTGTTTTTCTACCTTCGACTGTCACACCAGACTGGTGAACAAGTCACTGAATCTAAGTCTGAGACCTGCTTAGCCGTTTTACATAGGACCAGAATTTTCTCAGGTTCTGTGCCAGCTCTATTGTAAAGGCGTGACACTGGTAGTAGTTGTGTGGTTCGCGCATAGATCTTTTCACGTAAGCACGAATCTCAACTAACTTTAGCTTGTTGCCATTTATGTGTTGTCTTTTGAACCTGTGCTTCCTCAGCATCTTATTAATTTCATTGTTAAACCATGATGGATTTTTTCCATACTTTATCTACTTGCTAGGCACATAACTTACTAGACCATAATTTACAATCTCCTTAAACTTTGTCCATAATTCCTCTACGTTCATCTTACTGAAACTAAGTGATGTAAGCTCACTCTGTAATTGAGATGCGAACAACTGCTTGTCTGCTATATCTATCAAAAATACTGTTCTAGCCTTCTTGACTGATTCATTAACTTTCATAATCGTAGTTGCTGTAATGACATTATGATCGCTAATTCCCGTTTCTATACTGACATTGTCAATAACGTCCAGCTTTTTGTAGCTACAAGGTGTAAGATATGTCCATTGCAATGGTAAGTGTTGTGGCAACATGTTCACCTCAAATGTATGTATGCATAAAAAAGTTGTGCACTGGAGATGACCCGTAATAAGGATAGAAAATAGCATAAAGAAATGCAAATGAAAATGTACAGTAATTCATAGGAAGTCAATTAAATAAAAATAATTAATAATACTCATGGGTAAGCCCAGATAAGTTCTTTGATTGTATATGAATGCCTTTCACTTACGGTGCCAATTACTAGTTCATAGCATCTGTTACAGACTTAAACATTACACTATTTTCAGATGTTCTTCATTCTCACAGTCCTCTGCAATATTTGGCTTGTGAACCTCATTTGTCTGTCAATTTCGTACTCCAAACATGTAACATTCATACCATTAATTTACAAAGTATCATTAGTTGCAATGCTGCCTTATTCCTACTTGAAATTAACCTCCTTTTCATAAATGTGCCCCTATTCTACAAAATACATTTCTTGCATTGAAAGTTCCAACTTGCCTCACACCACCTAATCAAAGGTACAGAATTGTTAACAATGTATCTCCCAATTCACAAATGGAATAACTTAAATATCTCTGTACATTGGCTGGTTATTGCCTTTATTATGTCTAACTCTCTCTCTCTCTCTCTCTCTCTCTCTCTCTCTCTCTCTCTCACACACACACACACACACACATATATATATATATATATATATATATATATATATATATATATATATATATATATAATGCTACTTGAATATCTTTATGGGTTTTTCCAGGTTTCTGCACAAGAACTACTACAGTTCACTCTGTGAAGTTTGTGCAACTTTCCATTTGCAATTTTGTCATAATATTGACACCTTCTGTTGTGGCACATGATGTAATTTCTCTTCTAGCATTAAAATTCTGCATGTAAAGCCATTGATATAGTTTCAGGAATTGTATGGGGTATATTCTTTCAGATTCTGACTTCTTGCACATCAATTGATGCTGCCCTTTCCTCAGTTTTCCTTAGATGCATCTTCCCTACTGAATTATTATCCTCTTCTTAGTCCCAGTGCCTGCCAGTATCTTAGCTTTCATCAACAAACCAGAACTTCTTCCTTCTAAAACTTCACCCCACCCCCACCCCCCCACCCCCGAAAAAAGCACTCCATATATCACATGCCTTCATTAAATATCAATGATACTGCATCTCTTCCAAAGCAAGTTCCTCTTATGTTACTGTCTCCATCACCTCCAGTGCTGTCCATTCCTGAAACGTGTTGCATATATCCCAATGCTACTTTTGTTATTTACTATATATCACATTCAGAAACACTAGCAGTTGTTATCCCCCAAATTGTCATGGCTTTTATTTATCAAGCGTTGATACTGCCACACACAATCAATAACTCAACTAACACCACAAACATAGCTCAACTCTCATATATCTACTGATGACAAGTCTGAATTAATATGTTTTCAAAGTTGTTCTTCTCTTTAACTTAAAACTGATTCTCAGTTTAAAATTGTCAACAATTTTACATATTATCACTTTATCTGGAAATTCCTATACTTCTCAGTACATTCATACGAAAGTAATACAAACCCTCAGGCATCATACCTATATCAGATTTTGTTTTCTGACTGATCATTAACAAAGTTCATAGCTGTGGTTGGACCTAGAGGCAGCACATTGCCTTAGTGTTGTCTATGTCTTGACCTAGGTGTCAAATCACTCCTTTTTATATCCAAATGGTTCAGGTCCTCTAGCAAGTGCCAATTTTAATTTACCACTATTTGCAGAGTGGGTAACTGCCAGTTATTGACTTCTTCTGTGACTTAGTGTTTTTCTTATCCTGTCTCTTTTAATGACCTAAAGATCACAAGGAAGGAATTCTGTGAGAGTGCATGAACTAATAATGCTTTAATATGTGTCAAAACAAGTGACATGGTGAGCCACACACTCTGACAACAAATCTTACTGCTATTAATTCCTGTCATGTCTGGATTCCAGCATATTCTAGCAAGGCTGTGGCTATCTCCATCTACAACTTCGCATTGCTGCACAATTTTTCGTTACGGTGATGTACCATTCTCCAGGTGTAATGCAACATTAACTTGGTTAGGGACATTGTCAATTTCTCTTACAAAGTAGTGAATACTTCGCAGATTTTGCACGTTATTTGCTCTTCTGAGTCTGCCATCATTACTATTCAATAATTTTCTGTTTGTTGCTCTTTGCATAATTCATTTTGTGTGTGGAATGGCAGTGCACACCATCTGTTGCATCTTCCATCACAGTATTGTCTTCCACAGATGTATGATTACTCTTACCAGATCTGTTTGAGATCATTAGACAAAGCTTGTCATGTATCTGAAAATTTTGTGTTGATTCAGTGCCGAGATGATACAAAAGAGACAGCAAGAGATACAAAAGAGAAAACAAATGAAATTGCAGTTGAAACAGAACTTCAAAAGAAAGCCACATCCAAACAACATATACTCCAGTGTTCTGTCCATAAGTCTACTGCTAACTGCTTGCCATGCCATTCAGTCAGATTATGATAATATCAAACAAAAGTTTCATTAATTTAGAAAAGCTGAATACCAGAGCAACTAAACATGGGAGTTTAATTACAAAATAATGAGCCGTTGGCAGTTAATGGAAAAACAGACCTTACATTGGACACAATATATTTGGTGGTTGAATATTATATTGCACTAGTGTGTGCAGCATTTATTTGTTAAATAAAAGGAATCACAATATTTTAAATGGAACTTGTGTGGCATTTGCACATTATGTAATTGAATTAGGAGTGCCAGCTGCAAGAACATAAGGAAGTTGTTGTTGTTGTTGTTGTTGTTGTTGTTGTCTTCAGTCCTGAGACTGGTTTGATGCAGCTCTCCATGCTACTCTATCCTGTGCAAGCTTTTTCATCTCCCAGTACCTACTGCAACCTACATCCTTCTGAATCTGCTTAGTGTATTCATCTCTTCGTCTCCCTCTACGATTTTTGCCCTCCACGCTGCACTCCAATGCTAAATTTGTGATCCCTTGATGCCTCAGAACAGGTCCTACCAACCGGTCCCTTCTTCTTGTCAAGTTGTGCCACAAACTCCTCTTTTCCCCAATTCTATTAAATACCTCCTGATTAGTTATGTGATCTACCCATCTAATCTGCAGCATTCTTCTGTAGCACCACATTTCAAAAGGTACTATTCTCTTCTTGTCCAAACTATTTATCGTCCATGTTTCACTTCCATAAGTGGCTACACTCCATACATATACTTTCAGAAACGACTACCTGACACTTAAATCTATACTCGATGTTAACAATTTTTTCTTCTTCAGAAACGACTTCCTTGCCATTGCCAGTTTACATTTTATATCCTCTCTACTTCAACCATCATCAGTTATTTTGCTCCCCAAACAGCAAAACTCCTTTACTACTTTAAATGTCTCATTTCCTAATCTAATTCGACTACATTCCATTATCCTAGTTTTGCTTTTGTTGATGTTCATCTTATACCCTCCTTTCAAGACACTGTCCATTCCATTCCATTCAACTGCTCTTCCAAGTCCTTTGCTGTCTCTGACAGAATTACAATGTCATTGGCGAACCTCAAAGTTTTTATTTCTTCTCCATGGGTTTTAATTCCTACTCCGAACTTTTCTTTTGTTTCCTTTACTGCTTCCTCAATATACAGATTGAATAGCATTGGGGAGAGGCTGCAACCCTGTCTCACTCCCTTCCCAACCACTGCTTCCCTTTCATGTCCCTTGACTCTTATAACTGCCATCTGCTTTCTGTACAATTTGTAAATAGCCTTTCGCTTTCTGTATTTTACCTCTGCCACCTTCAGAATTTGAAAGAGAGTATTCCAGTCAACATAGCCAGAAGCTTTCTCTAAATCTGCAAATGCTAGAAACTTAGGTTTGCCTTTCCTTAATCTTTCTTCTAAGATGCGTTGTAGGGTCAGTATTGCCTCACGTGTTCCAACATTTCTACGGAATCCAAACTGATCTCCCCGAGGGCAGCTTCTACCAGTTTTTCCATTTGTCTGTAAAGAATTCGCGTTAGTATTTTGCTGCTGTGGCTTATTAAACTGATAGTTTGGTTATTTCCACATCTGTCAACACCTACTTTCTTTGGGATTTGAATTATTATATTCTTCTTGAAGTCTGAGGGAATTTCTCCTGTCTCTCACATTTTGCTCAACAGATGGTAGAGTTCTGTCAGGACTGGCTCTCCCAAGGCTATCAGTAGTTCTAATGGAATGTTGTCTACTCCCAGGGCCTTTTTTCGACTTAGGTCTTTCAGTGCTCTGTCAAACTCTTCACGCAGTATCATATCTCCCATTTCATCTTCATCTACATCCTCTTTCATTTCCATAATATTGTCCTCAAAAACATCGCCCTTGTATAGACCCTCTATATAGTCCTTCCACCTTTCTGCTTTCCCTTCTTTGCTTAGAACTGGGTTTCCATTGGAGCTCTTGATATTCATGCAAGTGGTTCTCCTTTCTCCAAAGGTCTCTTTAATTTTCCTGTAGGCAGTATCTATCTTAACCCTCGTGAGATAAGCCTCTACATCCTTACATTTGTCCTCTAGCCATCCCTGCTTAGCCATTTTGCACTTCCTGTCGATCTCATTTTTGAGGCGTTTGTATTCCTTTTTGCCTGCTTCATTTACTGCATTTTTTTTATTTTCTCCTTTCATCAATTAAATTCAGTATCTCCTCTGTTACCCAAGGATTTCTACTATCCCTCATCTTTTTACCTACTTGATCCTCTGCTGCCTTCACTATTGCATCCCTCAAAGCTACCCATTCTTCTTCTACTGTATTTCTTTCCCCCATCCCTGTTAATTGTTCCCTTATGCTCTCCCTGAAACTCTGTACAACCTCTGGTTCTTTCAGTTTATCCAGGTCCCATCTCCTTAAATTCCCACCTTTTTGCAGTTTCTTCAGTTTTAATTTACAGTTCATAACCAATAGATTGTGGTCAGAGTCCACATCTGCCCCTGGACATGTCCTAAAATTTAAAACCTGGTCCCTAAATCTGTCTCTTACCATTATATAATCTGAAACCTTCTAGTATCTCCAGGGTTCTTCCATGTATACAACCTTCTTTCATGATTCTTGAACCAAGTGTTAGCTATGATTAAGTTATGCTCTGCGCAAAATTCTACCAGGCGGCTTCCTCTTTCATTTCTTAGCCCCAATCCATATTCACCTTCTATGTTTCCTTCTCTTCCTTTTCCTACTGTCGAATTCCAGTCACACATGACTATTAAATTTTCATCTTCCTTCACTACTTCCATAATTTCTTTTATCTCGTCAAACATTTCATCAATTTCTTCATCATCTGCAGTGCTAGTTGGCATATAAACTTGTACTACTTTAGTAGGTGTGGGCTTCATTTCTATCTTGGCCACAATAATGCGTTCACTATGCTGTTTGTAGTAGCTTACCCGCACTTCTATCTTCCTATTCATTAATTAAAGCTACTCCTATATTACCGCTATTTGATTTTGTATTTATAACACTGTATTCACCTGACCAAAAGTCTTGTTCCTCCTGCCACCGAACTTCACTAATTCCCACTATATCTAACTTCAACCTATCCATTTCCCTTTTTAAATTTTCTAACCTACCTGCCCGATTAAGGGATCTGACATTCCACGCTCTGATCCGTAGAAAGCCAGTTTTCTTTCTCGTGATAACGACATCCTCTTGAGTAGTCCCCGCCCAGAGATCCAAATGGGGGACTATTTTACCTCCGGAATATTTTACCCAAGAGGACACCATCATCATTTAACCATACAGTAAAGCTGCATGCCCTCGGGAAAAATTATGGCTGTAGTTTCTCCTTGCTTTCAGCCATTCACAGTACCAGCACAGTAAGGCCGTTTTGGTTAGTGTTACTGTGGTGTCACCGCCAGACACCACACTGGCCTTTTAAATCGGCCGCGGTCCGCTAGTATACGACGGACCCGCGTGTCGCCACTATCAGTGATTGCAGACCGAGCGCCGCCACACGGCATGTCTAGAGAGACGTACTAGCACTCGCCCAGTTGTACGACTTAGCTAGCGATGCAACACTGACGAAGCCTCGTTTATTTGCAAAGAAGATAGTTAGAATAGCCTTGAGCTAAGTCAATGGCTACGACCTAGCAAGGCGCCATAGCAAGTGATAGTTATCGTATGAAGCATGTCTCATCAAGAACGATGTATACAAATTATGGATTAAAGTTAAGTATTCCAGAAGCTACGTACTTTTCTTTATAGCATTCATTACGTATCCTGTTTCAGACCTCACGCCATCCTGCGTGAGCTTATAGCGTGCATTTCGGCCTTCTCTAGCAATATAACAGTTACAAGGCCAGATCAGTCAATCATCCAGACTGTTGCCTCTGCAACTACTGAAAAGGCTGCTGCCCCTCTTCAGGAACCACACGTTTGTCAGGCCTCTCAACTGATACCCCTCCGTTGTGATTTCACCTACGGTACGGCTATCTGTATCGTTGAGGCACACAAGATCGTTTGTAAAAATAAATAAGGAAATTAGTCATAAACATTTATTTTTACAAACTAAAGTGATTTTAGGCAATAGCTATACAGATACAATTTACAAATTACCTTTATTTGTGAGAAGGAAGTAATTATTTGTCCATTATCAGTAGCAAGATTATCAATTGTTTCCAGGGTTTTAAATCATAATTGCTGTGAGACAAATAGAACTGGCAGGCACACTGGGATGAGACAGCTGTAGTACATTTTACCGGATGATGGGTGGACGTGTGGTGGTGGTGGTGGTGGTGGTGGTGGTGGTGTAAACAGTGTGCAGGCACACTGAGGTCTGTTGTCTGTCGCGTGGATGCACTGGCAGTGCATATTTTTCAGCAGCAGCCAGACCAGAATGTCCCGTGTTAATGCGGCAGTAGCACTCAAAAGCAAAGTGTTCCCTCTCAGCTCATGGTTGGATGTGCCTCTTGCTGATTAGGTGGCTCATATTCTTCTGGCCAATCATATTGTTGTTCATGTTGCTTGTTAAATATTTTTCATTGTGCAAATTCTCAAGGGCAGAAAGGAAGATGACAGGCGGGCTTTAACTGCAATTTCTTCACTGTGCAGACTGCACGTCGCCAGTTAGGAGTCGATGCCCTGTCTCCTGTTGACTTGTCTGTCATCTTCCCTTGCATCTGCTAACAACTGATTTCACTCATACCTTGACAAGACATTGGGTCTGCTATTGGGTCTATTATATTTGTAGTAATAGGAGGCACAGAGCTGTTAAAAAGGATATTAGTAACAAGTATCTCTCCACTTGGCGAATTGTCACCCATTTCATATTGGTGTTCCATGTCCTGTGGAGACATAAAGTTGCTACCTCCCCCCTCCCCCCCCACCTTCTGATAATGTTTCTCTTTCTCTGATTTGTCGTTGTAAATCCATACCCCTTTAATACTTCTAAACAGTGGAGAGATCGCTTGCCAGGCACCAATAACCTGTGTGTGGATGCTGTGGGAGGGTCCTCACCTGTGGGTGGGAATGGGGGTTGCACAGTGCAGGTGCCCGTACCCCTTTTTGATGCCCATAGTGTGTCTTTGATGTGACATCTAAAGTGGAACACATCACAGTAATATCTTCAAAAGTTTGCTCTCTGTCTAAGCTGGTGTTAGTTTTACATCATGTCACGTGCTGATGGCACTTGAAAAATTACTTTGTCTAGTGTCAATTTCCATTTGCTCACCCTTAATAAATTCTACTGTAAGAAAATAGTTGTACTAATACTTCTACTTACTGCAGTAAATCCCTCATTCCCCTATATATTACTGTAAATTATTTAAATTTTTGAAGCATTCATATGTAACGGACTAAATTCATTATATTAGTCATTCTGTGTACAAAAATTTCTGCTCTTCATCAAACTGCATGTTTGGATTAAATAGTGATCATTAGCATAACTTAAAGATCATTGAAGATTTTTTTGTATGCATTATTGTAATACGTTGGGGGTGGAGGGTAGGTCAGACAAGTACCTTCTTCCAAGAAGTGCAATTGCTGATGCTGATAGTAGTATATAAAGTAGAAAACACTAATCTGAACTTCCAGAACTTTATTTGCCTTCATGTAGGAAAGAGGAATTAGTTGAGGAAAATTAGGAGAAAGGGCTACAAGCCATTGAGAGGTCTTAATGTAAAAAATTTCTTCAACACAGTAGCATTTTCCAAAGTTGTTCATTACTTAGTCCTTGTATCCTTTTTGTCTGTGATGGGACGGTTTACAGTCTATGGTCATAGTAGTAATATTAAGCTGCTTTAATTTATGCTTCATATTTGTAGTAGTTAAAAGATTACTTATTTTGGTTATGTGCAAATATCCATAAGCTTTCTCTGTTACAGGTTAGAGTCAAAATAGAGGGAGATAACGAACCACAGCCAACAATCCCTCGTGAAGAAGGTCAAGTTCCTTTCGTTTTTGTTGGAACTGTAGAAAGTATAGCCAATGCAAAGGTGCTGTTGGAATATCACTTAGCACACCTAAAGGTAATGTTTGGAGATGTATTTGGTTTAGGCATTAAGAATTTTGAATTTCATTGCTTTATAAAAGGTGTAATTTCATTTATCTGATTTTGTGTCGCAGGAAGTGGAAGCATTAAGGCAAGAAAAGTTGGAAATTGATCAACAGCTACGAAGTATACATGGTACTACAATGGGCTCAATGCAGAACTTCCCTATTCAGAGGCGCAATGACAGGTACTGTTATAATTAGACAATGGAAAGCCATGATGGAATAACACTATGAAAAGATTAGAAACCTACTTGTGACATAGAGGAGGCATTGAGTCACAGGCAGGCTCCATAATAGTGAGTTAGATATTGAACCTTTCAGACAAAAAGTCCTCCTTCCAGATTAGAAAACACACAATACATTCACATAAACACAACTCATACACCCATCTGGGGGGGGGGGGGGGCGCAGTTGGAGACTGTGACTCCATCTGACGTGAGCAACAATGTGCTGGGGTAGGTGGGGCAATAAAGAGGTGACATGGTGTGAGGAATTGGAATTGATAGGAGGGTGAGGGTGGGGGAAAACAATGTACTGCCTGTGGGAGCAAGCAGAGGCATGACGGGGACAGGACGGCGGGCTGCCAGGTGCAGTCTGTAGGCAGTGCTGGTGGGTGGGAGGGCTGGGGAGAAGAAAATGGGAAAAGAATAGTGGATGAAGTGGTGGGATAGAAGGTGTGTTTAGTGCTGGAGTGGGAGTTGGGAAGAGGATAGGCAGGTTGGGGGCAGAGGGTTACAGGTACGAAGAAAACATCGTAGGGCGATTTCCCTCCTTTGTTGTTCAGAAAAGGTACTGTTGGGTGGAAGAATTCGGATGATGCAGGCTGTGAAGCAATTGTTGAAGTGATGCACATTTTGTTGGGCAGCATGTTCAGAAACTAGATGGTCCAGCTCTCTTGACCACAGTTTTGCAGTGGCCATTCATGCAGACAGGCAGCTCGTGAGTTGTCATGCTCACACAGGAAGTGGTGCAGTGGTTGCAGTGTATTATGTAGATCACATGGCTGCTTTCACAGGTAGCCCTGCCTTTGGTGGGGTATGGGACTAGAGTATGTGGTAATTGGAGGATATATGGGGAAAACTCTTTCATCAAGGTCTATTGCAGGGATATGAGCCATGAGGCAAGGGGTTGGGAGCAGGGGTGGAGTATTGTTGGGCAAGGATATTACATAGGTTCAGAGGGTGGTGGAAAGCCACTGTCAAGCGATGGGTCAGGGGTGGATATTCATTTCATAGCAGGGTGTGACGAGAGTTGAAACCCTGGTGGAGAACGTGGTATTTTTTCCAGCCTTCGGTGGGGCTGAAGCGAGAGGAAGTGCTCCTTTACGGCCAGACAATGGGTATGTGGGAGGTAATGATGACAGGAGAGAAAAGGCACGAGAGATTTGTTTCTGGACAGAGCTGGGATGGCAGTTTTAGCATGTGAAGGAGTCAGTAAGACCCTTGGCACCACCCACCAATGCACCTACTAGTTTCCCCCCCTTCTCTCTCCTCCTCTCCCCCTTGCCTGTCACCCCCCAACACAGCCTCTCGATCCTGCACTTGGCAGCTGATCTGTCTCCACCAAGTCCCCGCACACTCCTTCAAGCAGCACAGTATTTTCCTCCATCTCTACCCTCCTATTCTCCCTCCCTGACCCATGGTTCGTCCTTACCACCACCACCACCACCACCACCACCACCCACCAACCAACCCTTTCAGGTGACTGACTGTCAGATGTAGTCACAGTCTGCAGTCAGACCATGATGCCTAGTGACAGTGACCATGTGTGTGCGAATTGTGCTTTTGTGAATGTGTGTACGTATACTATTTGGAAGGAGGAAATTTTTCTCTGCACTCTAAAATATTTAAGTCTTTCTCATTGTGCCTCCCTGAAGCTCCATGCCTCTGTGGTGAGTAGCTATCTACCCTTTTCACATTGTTACAATTAGTTATGTTGATATTTCTGCATGCCTTCTTTATTCTCATAAAATTTGACATCACTGGAAATTGCACTCAATTATTTTTGTTTTAGGGGCTACAATTCAGACATGGATGGTGGGAGCAGTCGGGGCCGTGGTGGGCCAGCAAGAGGTCGTGGCAGAGGACGCGGAGGTGGTGGTGGTGCTCGACACAATGATGCAA
Organism: Schistocerca piceifrons; assembly: GCF_021461385.2. Lineage (NCBI taxonomy): Eukaryota > Metazoa > Arthropoda > Insecta > Orthoptera > Acrididae > Schistocerca > Schistocerca piceifrons. Next base: position 777,659,425 of record NC_060138.1, read on the forward strand.
GATTTAATTCGGGTAATACTATAAATGATTACATCAATAATATGGATGGCAAAAAAGGTCCAGGACCATCATCAAGCCGGGGAAGGGGTGGTAGGGGTGGCGGTGAACGAGGAAGAGGCAGCAAGGGTGGTGGAGGAGGTGGAACGATAGATAAAGATCGTAAGTGATGTCACATGCTGTCAGCCCACCACCTGCTGATCTTTGCTTGAAATTAAGTCCTTAAAAAGCAGATTAACATGTCAATCTATCTGCTAACACACCATTTCAGTAAATTTCAGCAAGACCGAATGTTTACTATAGTTTAAGGAATGTGATTGTTCAGTCATTGGTCAATCACAATGGTGGGTAAACTTAACATCCCTGGCTTTGGACAAAACGGTTATTTGACTTGTGGAATTAATGGCACTGCAGTAATATTTGCTTGCTGTGCAATTGGATTTAAAATGATTAAAGTTTTTGTCAAGTAATTCTTCTCAATGTTAAGATTCTTAGAATGTGACAGAAGTAGAAGGCAAAAATATTCCCTACAGAGTAATATTGCTGTTGAATATATTATACAACAGACCCTTGCATAAACAAAGCACTTGATGTATGAAACAAATTGTCTTGAGTTATGTAATATTGTAACTTCCATTTACAGGAACAGTTTTCCCCTTTCTGAGTTTTCTTGTCTTTTGTTGCTAACATTGGAAGTGTTTATGATGGCTGTTTTTGCTGACAGGCATTAGTAAGCTGGTCAGATAGGTATGAAGATATGCAACCTAATAATTTCCAATAGACATTCTCTAATTGAACCTCTCCTCATTCCTTTTATTGATTCCAGTTATTTCTCACCCACCCACCTTCCTTATAACAGTCTAAGGTGATGTTGGCTGCAGTAGTTACTTTGTTTTCAATTTTTTTTCTGTGTCCCTTAGTCTTCTGTGCAGCATCTGTAATGCTAAGTGTACTACTTTGAAATTCTAGGAGCAGTTTTCAAATGTCATTTTATGGGAAAAATGCAATTGGACATTTGTATAAAAATTAGTTTACTTTTTTTTTTTTCAAAATTGAAAAGCTCTTTTGATTTTAATTATTAGTATGTTACAAGAATTGTTCTGAGTTGAAATGTTGTGAATGTTTCTTTTGTTTAAACTTCTTCTTTGTCAGTACGAGATAATGACTTTACTGTGTACTAGGTATTAATGGCATTGAAATGTGCAGTATATTTTCTTGTAAGCAGTGTGCATTAATCTTCAGATTCCATATTGTGTGTATCAGGAAATTTTCCCAGTGAGTTTCTAAGATAAGTGTTCACATTTGACCAGTTATAACAAAAGATTGATAATTTGAGAAATGAATTCACAGCTCATAGTATATTTGCTGCTTGAATATTCATTATGCAGTAACAGCAGCTTTGGATTAGAACAGGAATTATATAATTCTAAGGTGTAATGATCATCAAAATTGACTTTTGATTTAAAAAACTAGAAAATATCCTGCACTTATTAGGTACAGATTTTAAATAGTTCTCAATTATAGGCTTAATAATTATATTATAATGATGTAGGGAAAGAAACAAATGTGGTGTATGTCATGTTATATGTGGACCAGATAAGACAGTCCCCTCTTCAAGATAGTAACATAAATTACATAACATCTTAATAAGACAGAAAAAGTGAATTTTAAAGGATTATAGTATCCTTTTTAAAGCTTGTGACACTGCAGCATGATATTGATATCATAAAGATATGATCGGAAGTGACATTGTATGCTGTTTTTGCACATTTCTTGAGTGCAAAAATAATGGCATTAATTTCAAAATTGGCAACTGTTCTTCAAAGAGGGAGAAACAGAGGCTTATCATGCAGACATGGATACACTGCATTTAGTTGGAAGTTGGAAATGCAGCTTTCAATTTGTCAACACTGGTCTCCTTATGAAGTAGACGCTTTCAATTGCATTAAAAATGTTTACTTTTATCTAAGTGTTTCATCTCCTATGGAGATCTTGTATATTTCAAACAATGCAAGAAATATTTCTTTTTCTTTGTATATTACTTTGTCTACTTGTGTATTGGGGACGCAAAATGTTGACATTGCTTGAAGCTACTGTTTCTAATTTCCACTCATGTTGCACTGGCTGAACTCTTTGCTCCCTAAATGTGAAATGAAACCAAGCTGGAAGGGTAAGCCAAGGTTAATGATGGCTTTTAGTTAATAAATTGACAAATCAAATTGTTTGATGAGATGGCCAAATGTGATGTAGTTTTACGGAAGCTATTGTTGTTTGGCCAGGCTTATCAATGTTCTAATTCAGAACTGGTCAATACAAATAAAACAAAATGTTGCCAATTTACTGACTCTTGGGCATTTCGTATTGTCGTACCTCTTTATTATTTACAGAAATTTTTTAAGAAATAAAATATTATATAATTATGAAAGAAACAGTGTTTTATTGATGTTATCTAAGCCTATGTTGCAGAAGTTGCAGAGTTCAGGCTTGAAACTTGTGCAACCCTTTCAGCTAGGGGCTGAGAGATTCATCTGATATGATGCATTTTAAGATAAAGCCAGTAGACATGTTACAGTGTTCTCACATTTTGCTGCAAATTGAGTGCACATACTAACAAAGATTGCCTGCATGATTTCTAACTAGAATAACGTAGTTACTATTATGTATTAGCTTCAGTGTTTCTTTTTACAAAATTGGGGAACTTGAGCCTGAAAGGGTGTGCCCAAATATTCGAGTCAAACTCTCAACTAACTAGCAATATACACAAACAATATTCTGCAGTCTTTTTCAGGTGGGTTTTCATGCAACTGTAATAATAAAGAAGATGGAAATTGAAGCAGCAGAGACCTACATGGGTTTATAGGCAAAACTGCATAGCATTTCAAATTGTATAATACAGATCTCGCAATGTTAGGCATTAAATGGGATTTATGTTTACCATTTTAATAGCACTTGCCTGGAAAGTGTTCCTGTTGTGTCCATCTTTTGCACAATTATACATAAAACTAAGAAACTATTCTCAGCTAGTCTGGGGTCAATATTTTAAATTCATAACCAGAAGTTTGGCATAGGGACTGCTCTCTTGTATTAGAGTAAACAAAAAATATTCTTTCAAATGATAGATTAGTTGATTGTAAAAACTGAATTGTGAAGACAGCTGAAAAGCCTCTTTCCATCAATTATTCCTTGGACACACCTTAATATCTCCTACTCGTCAAATCTTAGTATAACATAACACCCACAGTTTTAAAAACATCCAGATCTTACTGTCTTGCAGCGTGTAAACATTATTTGTAGTTTCACTTGTGTCTGTTGCCATGGTTTGTTGAAATTACCACTAGAATTCCATCACTTAGAGGCATGGTCAATATCCACAAACACTTTTCTAAAAAAGAAAAGAAAAAAACACTAAGATTTGCATGTTTCTCTGCTTAACATTTCATAGCAAGTGATTTACATTTTGTGATCTGGTGGAGTAAGATAGAAATCTTCTTTTCTTCCTCTGTAACGGTTAAATTGCTTACTCTAACAATTTGTCAACAAAGATGACTAGCAATCAGAATCAGATACTCAGTATTTTACTTCCAGAAGGATGGATCATCTCTGGACCAGATGAGAGGGAAGAGAAGAAAATGATCATTTTACAGGGGGATTTTGCAAGGCAGCTTAGGAAACTCGAGAGAATAATTTACTATGAAATCAAAAAAGTAATTACAGCAGCATTTGGGATACTTACAACTGGTGTTATTGATATGATGTAGGAGAAAAAAGTCAGTATGTTAAGTAAGGTGATCTGTAATAAAAGTGTTGTAATTCAATGTGATTTAAGACAATCAAAAAGAAGTTAGTAAGGGTAGGCAAGTTCAGTAGAATAGTTTAAGCATGTCGATGCAAGTCAGCCAAAGAGGGGACGTTAAATATCACACACCAGAATTCTGTTGTCTGATACCTAAAGTATTTAGTTGCTATGCCCTACTCCAGCCTCAGTGTAGATTTTGAGATCTCTTTAGCCGTGTCATTATAGTAAAGGATTATTACTCACTATTTGTCTGAAGTTAAATGTTTGATTGCAGTAATTTTGATCAGTTGCAGTCTGGGCTTCACTGTTTTTGTGCCAAAGTTACACGGGCTCAGTTTCTTGAAAACCATACCAAAATCAGTAGAATCTAGTGGGTAAACTCTGAATAAGCTAGGATTTTTTTTCCTGTAATATTTCTGCATACATTGTGGACTGCTTCAAAGCAATGAGCTGGAGTTCAGAATCATTGGATGTCGCACAGGTTTTGAAAATTTGCCAAGCAGAATCTCAACAGAAATGAAGTTTTCAAAAATGGACATGTTATCAAGGGAGAAATTGTGACGAAATGTTGTATCAGGCGCACATACTGTTCTGCAACTTCGTGTTTCCATTGGGCAATAACTTATCCATTAAATTTTCTGAATGCAGCTGCATAAATTATTATTATTATTATTATTATTATTCTAACAATGCAGCTGTCTACGTTTTGGCCATCTTTAGAGTGAGCTGACAGATTGAAGATAAAGTACTTATTCTGTCATTTTAAATGATGGAACAGGTGCCATAGCTTCAATCTGTGAGCTTACCCTGAAGGTGACTGGAGGGTATACATCGTAGTAGTAGTAGTAGTAGTAGTAGTAGTAGTTTATGCAGCTGCACTGCCAAAATGTTATTGAGTCACATATTTGTATTTGTTTCTTGCTGTCTGGTTTATAATACCACTGATCCTATAAGCAATCTGCTGTAATATTTTATATGCCCATTCATAATTTTTTTCTCAGGTTCAAAAACTGATGATGATCATAACTGATCATCTGAGTATACGCATGCCACTGTGCCCCCCCCCCCCCCCCCCCCTCCAACCTACACACACACACACACACACACACACACACACACACACACACACACACACACAGTTTTAAAATGAGTGGCTCATAATTATGTGGAAATAGAGCTTACCAGGCTAGAATAGCTTGTTATTTATTGGCACACAGTTTCTTCAATCTGTTTGGAAACTAATGGATTACCACTCTCAACAAACAGCGTAAATTGACAGTGGGACAATAGATAGTGTATTTTAAAATTTTATGAGTTATTAGGCCTTCCATGCCATAAATGGTAGGTGGTACAAAATTCAATGTTATCTGAGTACTTGTATTTTTCACTTTTTACGAGTAATCTGTCAATGAGTTAAGTGATATTTAGGTGCCAGTCAAAGGCTTATTTGATATTTAGAATCTCACATGGTATGTTATATTTGATTGCGAACACCAACCAAATTGTTGAGTACGTCAGGCGATGAATTGACAAAATCCTTAGCTTACTTTAATGTTTTAATGCAAATTATACAACTGCAAAGATATAAATCAGATTCTATGGATCATAAGTGGCACACTGCTGAAGTATCAGTACTACTGAGATCTTTTCTGCAAGGGAGACTAATATATAACATTGTTCCCACTAACGTTGTTCGGTAAGTTTAAATAACTGGAATTTGAAACTACATGCATTTGACGCATGCAAACCACCTCCACTAGGACCTTGCCTAGTCGGCGGTGTGGGACTTCAGCATCGACCCCTATGCTCCTCAGAGTGAGACCTCATCATCATCGCCCCACATAAGGGCCATAACAAGATAGGTTGGCATACATGTGAGGCATAAGTAATTTTCTCTTCCTATGCCATAGTCTGCTCTCCATAGTGGTCAGCATAATAATATAGTGGAAAAACTATTTAGTATGTCAGATTGTAATAAGACATGTTTTTACGGCTGTAAGATACCCATATTAGTCAGCCATAAATACCATAACCAAACAGCATTTCAATTTTCAGTATTTTTAGCCATTCTCTCTCTCTCTCTCTCTCTCTCTCTCTCTCTCTCTCTCTGTGTGTGTGTGTGTGTGTGTGTGTGTGTGTGTGTGTGTGTGTGTTCCCTATGCCCTTCAAACTACTGATTGGATATGTAGAGCCAATGTTTGGAGTTGATTTCTGTGGTTTTGATAAAGGATGTTGATACGCCTTCATCCACTACTTGTACCATCACCAGTCTGCACTGATTCACCAGAATGAGACTTCTGTGAAAGTGAAGGTGTGTTACGGCTTGTTGGAATTTGAAATAGTCCATCAAATCTTGATAGTTACATTGAAATGTCCCTGTGCTAGTTTCTCACCTAGCTGGTGTAATGACAACACTTGAGGAAACCTTATCTTTTAGTTTTCATGGCATCAACAGTCTATTTTTTTAATTTCCTTCCAGCATATTAATAATTACCCTCACAATGCGGCACAAGTTCGTAGACCAGGTGATCAGTCTTCAAAAATATTGGCTGTTATTTCACAGACATTATCCTTACTCTTACTGATTGTTAACAATTAATTAACTAAATGCCAGCCTTGTAAGTGTGATTGCTATTGGACCAAGCTTGAGTGCTGCAGAAACAATTCCTGATAAATCTATACCCAAAGCAATTTAACTTTGAAAATTTACATACTAGTTTCATTTCTTTCTGTGATGAAATTCATTTCACTGTTTATTATATAAGGTGTGGTGAACTGATGACTCGTCGAATCCAAACTTTCACATCTTGTTGGTGAGCCAGTCACATTTTGATAGTTTTAATGGCTTTGTAGAACATTCTTGCATTATTGATGATGTCACCGTCTAGGACTTATTCTCACTTGTCCTATTTCAGTGCTTTATTTGTACTAAGGTGAAAAAAAAATTTATCCAAATTTTTCAATCCCTTTTGTAACTTTTCTTTTTATTGTTATATCCTCTCTTAATGTGTCGTCGTTGCTGCTGCTGCTGCTGCTGCTGCAGTATACAGGTTCTCTGTGCCTAGTGTCTGAGCCTTCCCAAACAGCTTATGAAAGGTTGCTTGTTTAATTTATCATTGGTGGTAGAGCATTTGTATGGATGTCCATGTTTTATTAAGAATTGAACTTCCTCCATTGTGAGATATTGCTATAATGGTTGGATTACTGATAAATGCAAAATTCCTGTTAAATTCTTCGCTGCCCCTTTTCTCTCATAAACATCTGGATCAGAATGTTAGCAGTTGGCTCTTATGATTTGCTTTATGTAGCAGGTATTAATTCCTTGGGGTTTAATTTATTGAAAAATCAGCCGTATACTACTTGAAGAATGCAGTCTTCAAAAATGTGTGGCTGATTATCTTTTTCTTTTAAAAAAATCTCTAAATAATTAGTATCATCACATCCACTTCAACAAATAGTAAGCTACAGCTCATTGACTTTGTAAAAGAATGTATATGACCAGCAAACTCTTTTTGTTCTTTGTCCAAAGATAATGTATTAACCTAAAAGCAAGAGTCTTCGTTGTTTATGGAGTTGTAATTCTATTCATGAAAATTGAGATACTGTATTAAATGTGAATTGGCGTGGTGAAATAAGAATGGCATGAAGTGAAGCTTAGACTACGGGAGTCTGACTCTTAGAAAGGGAGCAAGTGGACTCTTAGTCACTAACTGTAATCAACTTTTCTTGTGTTAATCATGCTACCAGTAGTGATTATCATAAAGCTGGATCTGCTCTTAGCAAATTCCAGGTTAGTGTCTCATACTTCAGTGAACGATTCCCACTGTGTTTAATTTGATGGTGAAGTTGTTGTTCGAACAAGTTTTAGAGGGTTTTATCTTTAGTTAATTGGATTATGAATCCTGAAGTGACAGTTGGGCAACTGTTACCCACCTTAGCAGCAATCGGAAAGGAAAGGACTCTTTTATTTTAAATATAATTGTGATCCCTAATTAATTGTATGTAGCTAAAATGTTAATGCTCCAGTTCTGTCATGGAGTGTTGTCCTGAAGCTGTTTGTACCTGTTGCCTGTGTTATATGTGATAGAAAATAAATACCTGCTGTCAGATTAGCCGAGCAGCCTAAGGCACAGCAGTCATGGACTGTGAGTCTCGTCCCGGCACGGAGGTTTGAGTCCTCCCTCGGGCATGGGTGTGTATGCGTGTGTTTGTCCTTAGGATAATTTAGGTTAAGTAGTGTGTAAGCTTAGGGACTGATGACCTTAGGTCCCATAAGATTTCTCTCTCTCTCTCTCTCTCTCTCTCTCTCTCTCTCTCTCTCTCTCTCTCTCTCACACACACACACACCTGCTATCAGTTACCTCAGCTGTGTCAAGAAAGAGCAATTACTTATTGGTGTCTGGTTCTAAATGACAGTTCAGTATCTAGTCACAAAAAAATTGTTTTCCCTCTTTCTGTACTATGCAACTGTTAAAAATTGGATCATGCTTTATTCGCAGAAGTAAAACAAACATTTTGTAATTGCAAATAATTCTGGAGACGAGGAGGAGGAAAAGATAGTGATAGTATCAGAATTTGGTGAATGGGCACTGCGCACATTACTGGATGCTTCTTTAAGCATTTCGTTTTTATGTCTGGTTTCATGTCATTAAATTTTTCTTACCTTGTCATCTACCTATCTATTTCTTACATATATTTAATGGTTGCTCACAGACAGCTAGTACAGTTCCCATTTGCATATTTGGAAAAGTGTAAAAGTCATTGATTTTTCAAAGTATTGCAGGAGCATTTTGTTATTATTATTATTATTATTATTATTATTATTATTATTATTATTATTGTATTATTTCAGTACAGGCACCACATGATACTGAAATTTAATTTGATTGCATTCAGGGCGTATTTTATTGTGGAATTAGAAACGTCCTCCACCTGGAAGTCCTCGATGGAATTAAGATCTGCCACTTGATGTGTGTTAACATGTTACCTACAATATTAGGTGGAGGATAAATTGTTATTCAGTGTGAAGGTGAGCTGTTGAGTTGCAGGCAGGCACAACAAAAATAAAGTTACATGCTATAGCTTTTGGCAAAAGCCTTCTTCAACGAAGTGTGTGCGCGCACACACACACATACACACACAAAAAAAAGCAAGAACACCTCATGCACACACAACTGCTGCCACTGGCAGCTCCGACCAAATCAGTGTCGTGTGAATGGCAATCTGGAGTGGGAGAGAGATAGCAGGTCACGGGTGGTGGTGAGAAGAGCACTTTCTGGTGGGATGTGCAGGGCCTAGGTGGCGGCCTGTCAGAGACCGCCAGGTGTAGAAGTAGCATGGGGTAAAAAGGAGAGGAGCAGGGAGGGGGAACGAATGGTTGAGTGCATTGGCAGAAGGTGGCACACAATGAGGTTGAGGGGACTTCTGAAGGGAGGCAGTGATAGGACAGAGGGAGTGGAAACTGTTGGATGGGGGATATGGGATCAGTAGATTACCAAGGTTGGGGCCGGAATAATTTTGGGAGTGGAGAATGTGTTGCAAGAATAACTCCCATCTGTACAATTCAGAAAAGCTTATTGGAGGGGAGTATCCAGATCGTTCAAGCTACGAAGCAGCTACTGAAATCGAGCATGCTATGCTCAGCTGCATGTTTTGTCACAGGGTGGTCTACTTTGCTCTTGGCCAGAGTTTCGTGATGGCCATTCATCCTGATGGACAGCTGGCTGGTAGTCATACCACTATAAAAAGCTGTGCAATGGTTGCAGCAGAGCTATCTAAATTTTAACAGTAAATTGTCAGAAGTCTTGATAACAAAAGTTTCTAAATTAGCTGACCTCCAGGAAAGATGTGCAATCAAATTATTCCTCGAACTCTGAGCTGGATGAAACCCGAAGTAGAAAGGACTAAAATATTTAGCAAGGTAGGGAATGAATGTCGCTCACACAGTCTCTGGCTAATCCCAGCAGCCAGACATAATGGTTTGGGGGGGGGGGGGGGGGGGGGGGGGGGGGGTGCTGTGCGTGTAATTCAGAAGACCGTTTGGCTGAAAGCTTACTTGTTTTGCAGTATCTTATATCTTTTTGGTTCTGTATATATACAACTCAGCATCTCCACTATGTGGTGAGTAACAACATATCCTTCATCCTTCTCATAAATTTGTCATTACTTAAAAGAGAGATGCTGTAGGACAGGGAGTGTTCATTGCAGCTCACAAAATTATTCTCTCTATCAAGATCAAAATTGAGTCTGTGAAGTTATCTGGGCCTAAGTAACAGGTCTAGATGAACTAAAGTTAATTATTGGATGTTTTTAAGGCCACCCAGTTCTGCTGTGACGTGTTTTAGAATAATTCAACTTCACGCTCAATGTTGTAGAAGTACCTAGATCACACAATATTAGTTGGAGGTGACGTTAACCTATCGGATGTAGTCTGGGACCTACAATGATTCATTGAAGGTGGTATGGACAGTCAGTGTTGTGAAATAGTCTCGAACAGTTTTCAGAATGATCTTGTGCAGCCCACACACTATGGAAATATTTTAGACCTTACTGTTACAAAAAGGCCTGGGCTAATCGACAGTGTCAGTATAGGGACGGGATGAGTGATAATCATATCGTAGTGGTGATTGATACTAAATTAAATTAATTCACCAAGAAGGCTATGAGAGTATTTTTGTTGGAAAGAACAGATAAGCAGTTGCTGGTATCTCACGGGCCAATGAGTGGATACTATTAAGTTCCGATATAATAGATATGTAGTAATTATGGGCTAAGTTGTAAACAGTTCATAAATTGTGCTCTGGAGAAGTAAATGGACTAAGAACGGAAGACATCGTTCATGGTTTTACAACAAAATACAGATGATGCTGAGGAAGCAGCACTCCAATTTCAAAAAAGAACGTGCAAATAACAGCCGGCAAAAGTCAGGAGAAATTTGTGCATCTGTAAACAGATTTGCGAAGCATAGAACTACCGCTGTCGTACCTTGGCAAAAGATCCTGACAAGAACATGAGAAAATTACAGTCTGACAAAAGTGCTAAGTGGGTTGAAGTAGATTCTTGACCAGTCTGGTGTAGTAGTAAGAGAAATTAAAGGAAAGCGGAAGTCTTAAATTTTATTTTTAAGGAATTATCGAAGAGGAGAATCATTAAAACATACCATTATTTGACCATTGCACAGCGAACATAGTAATAGGTATATCTTGCATAGAGAAGCAACTCAGAGTTGAAAACAAAAAAGTTGCCAGATCCGCATAGAATGCCAATTTGGTTTTACTCAGAGTACTGTAGGGCATTTTCCCCTTACTTACCTTGCGTTTATCATGAAATCTCTCACCCAGTGTAAAATTCCAAGTAATGGTAAGAAGAGTAAGTAATGCCCATATATAACAAGGGTAAAAGAACAGCCCTGCAAAATGACAGACCAATATCCTTAACTTCAGTCTGCTGCAGAATTCTTACACATATTCTCACTTCTTAGGCAATAAATTTCCTTGAGACAGAAAAATCAGCATGGACTTGAGACAGCATCGCGTGAATGAAATTCAGCTTGCTCTTTTCTCGTGTGATATCCTGTGAACCATGAAGGGCAACAGGCAGATTCCGTATTCCTAGATTTCTGGAAATCATTTGACACACAGCTCAGCTGCAGACTGTTAACCATGTCACGGCTGTGGGTGTTTATACACATCCTACTACACAGTTCCCCAGGTATTGGGGACATGTAAATGCACGCCGCTAGGTTTTTCCTACAGTGCTATGGACGTCTGTATGTGTCCTGAGCTGCCAACCTCTCACTGCTACAGACAAGTGACGTCCATAGCTCTGTGAATAAAAAAAAGTTAAGAGTATTTATCAGGCAACATGGGTACTATCATTTGCTAAAAAATATCTTTTGATATCTTGAATCATTTGAGATATGAGAATTGTTATGACCATGTGATTCGCGATTGGCAGGGATGTGAATGGGCACGTCGCGTGCAGCTGTCCTTCACATATAAACCCCAACAACTCAAGAATGAAATAATATCCTTCTGCTTTCAATTTTAAGTAAAATTTTGATATCTTACCTGCTTTTCATTCACTGCAGTATGTGAGCTAAAGTACACAGTGTTTTACTTAATTTGATGCAGCTCAGTAACTGTGACATATAATCAAAATAAATTCAGTCCTTGATAAAGCTAAGATACGTGGTAAGTATTTCATAGCAGCTGGCAAGTCCGTGTGGTGGAACTGGGCATGTCGCATCCAGTAGTCTGCCAGACATAAAACCCAATGATTTGAGAACGAAAGGAGCTATTGTGTTCTCAATTTTATATAAAATTTAGATTTGTTACCAACATTTCATTCACTGCAATATATGAGCTAAAATCAGCCATATGCAAATTTTACGTGATGCGTTTTTACCTCTGCAAACGCTTCACAATTTTGTTCATTGCATTACTTAATTTGATGCAATGCAGTAAGATGGTGAATAATGAAAATGAATTAAGTTCTTTATTGAATGAAGATGTCAGATTGTAAGAACTGCAAAAACCAATATTGCCTAATAGTTTAGAAAAATTGGATGATAATTATTTCATATCGACCAGAACGGTCTTTCAGCACCAGCACGAATGCAAAGAGCATGACTGTAGCAGCGAAGTGTTAAGGAAGTTCCAGGCATAAGGATTAGCTTCCCAAATATGTGAGTGGCTCAAAGACTTCTTAAGTAATAGACCCCAACACATTATCCCCAGGAGCAAAAGTTCATCTGAAACCAGAGTATTGTCAGGCGTGCCCCAGGGAAATGTTATGCAACCACTCCTATTCTCTGTACACACAAATGATCTGTTTGCTGACAATGCTGTGGTGTACTGCAGTGTATGATCCTTGAGTGACTATAGTATGGTAAATGATGACTTAGACAAAATTTCTAGTTGGTGTGATGACTGGCAGCTTGCTCTAAATGTAGAAAAATTTAAGTTAATACAAATGAAAAGGAAAAACAGTTTCATAATGTTCGAAAACAACATTGTTACTGTGTTGCTTGCACAGTCGTGTCGGTTAAATATCTTGGCACGATGGTGTAAAATGATAAGAAATGAAACAAGCATATAAGGGTGGTAGAAGGAAAAGCAAATTGTTAACTTCAGTTTATTTGAAGAATTTTAGGAAAGTGCAGCTCACCTGTAAAGGAGACAGTGTTTAGAACAAGTGTTTTTAGTTCCCACCTGGTCAGGTTATAGGAAGATTTAGAAGCAATTCAGAGGCAAACCACTAGATTTGTTAGAGGTAGGTTTGATCAACATGCAAGTATTACAGAGGTGATTTATGAACTGAAATGGGAATTCTCGGAGGGAAGTCTGTGTTCTTTTTGTGAAACACTATATGGAAAATTTACGGAATTAGAGATATTGAGGCTGACTGCACGACAATTCTGCTGCTGTCAACTTCAGTTTCACATAAGGACCATGAGCATAAAAGCAATTTTGGCTCATACAGAGGTATATAGTCAGTCACTTTTCCCTCAGTCTGCTGGCAAGTGGAAAAGAAAATGAAACTTGAAGCGGTACAAGGTATCCTGTCATGCACAATATGGTGGCTTGCAGAGTGTGTAGATTAGGGACATTGATATGTCAACATAATAGTTTTCAGTTTTGCAGTAGCATCTACAGGAATCAGGTCTTTTATTATTCCAGTTTTGAAGACTGGTCAGTCCATGCTCTTTGAATTCATTTGCTTGAAACTTCAGTGAAGGTTGAAGTTGAATGTATTCATCATATTTTCTGGAAAGCTCTCATGGAAGAATTTTACAGAACTTCCACATTTACTGACATTGAAACTGTTTCTTTGTTTACAGTGTTCATTTTCACAACTGCTGAAAAGTTGATTCACACATACCGTAAAATGAATCAGTCGAAGTGCAGTGCCGTAGTATTTGTCCTGCTCTTTTAAAAGTTCTTAAAAATATTCCCCTCTGTATCACTGTGCATCTTCTCAATTTTCTGAATTTCATTTAACTGTTTGAGGATAGGGCAGCTAAGTTGTTCAGTTGACTGACACTGTGCTTTATCATAGTTTTTCTGAATTTTGTGGCTCAGGTTCTACTGTGCGGAACTTGTCAGGATAACATTCCCCCATGCCACGCCATACTAAAATGAAAATATGCCACTTTCATAACAACAAAATTTTTTCTTTGTCTTTAGTTTTCAAAGTGGAAATAAAATTCGTTGTTGGCACTGAAAATAAAACTGTTTGAAAATTTTTTTACTTGAAATTACTTTGTTAAATTTTCCTTACTGTAAAAAATTTCAAAGCATTTTGGAAAACTAAATTCTGCAACACATTCTTTACAATAGTACCTAGTAGCGCATCTTTCCACTTTCCCAGATCTTGCCTAGCTTCATCCTGTGCAAATATTACATCTCCTCTGAGGCAGTTTTGACATTTCCGTCATCAGTCAATTTAGGGAAACGTCCTCAGCCGAGTCTGTTTAAAGGTACTGCCAGTTCAATAACAAATTTGACAAGATATTACTAATAGGCCTCTACTCTTGATGTTTATATTAATTTTACAGTCATTGTCATGAAAATGTGGAAAAAGCCATCTTTCAGTACTTCATTTGCTTCCTCTCGAAAGTGCAGTAGCATCTGAGCTGGTCACTGTGGTTCACACCAACCTTCTTATAATAGTCTAAAATACAGGCAGGTTTCATCTTCTCTATCAGACCTAATTTGTTCTGGCAATGAGACTGGATGAAGTCATTTTGTGTTCTGTCATCAACACTTACATTCCTAGTGTGCGTACATTTCAAACAGCAAATTGTCTCATCTGTGAAATGAAAGTTCACTTTCTTTTAATTTTTTTCTGATTCCTAGCAACTAGATTTTAGCTAGTCGATTCCTATTTTTAAGTGCTGCAAACTGTAATATAAAACTATCTGCAAAATAAATGCAAAACTTGTAGGAGACAACAATCAATAACCTTTGCTCTGCGAGTGACCCTGTGAGGCACAGTGCATGGCAAGAAGGGAACGGAAACACTGCAAAGGAAGTGAGTACAAGCATCATATTGTAATCTTTATATATATATTACAATATGGAATATATTTACAAAGCTGAGAAACAGCAAACATAGGTCCTAAGTCACTCGTCTTTTTAGTTATGCATGTGATGTAGGAGTTACATCACGTGTCTCCATACTGTTAATACTTTCAAATCCAATTTTTCTACTCACTGTATTCTCCCCAATTCTGATTTATTTTACACTAATGGAAACATGTTGCACCTTGGAGCTGTAGCTGAAAATTGTATTGTCGAACATAGTCAGTGAATCTGAAATGGTTAATTATACTTGTGACAGCAATACTTGTAAATTTGTTTCTATGGTGTGTGTGTGTGTGTGTGTGTGTGTGTGTGTGTGTGTGTGTGTGTGTGTCAGATGAAAATGTTCAGTAACATTCATCGCACATGGAAAAAGAAAATTTCGTGTAGGGCTGCATCCAGAAACACTGTTTTTATGTTAGGTCTCATTCAGTATTTATGTTGAAGCCTGTGAAGGTTCCTGCTGCCCTTCTATGTATACATTCGGTATCTCCAATTAGTCTTATTTGGCATGGGGTCCCACTCATGGGAACAGTATCCTAGGATTGGTTGCACAAGTGTTTTTTGTGCAGTCTTGTTTGTAGACTGATTGAATTTCCTAACATTCTACCAGTGAACCTGATTCTGCCATCTTCTTTGCCTACAACTAGTTCTGTATTATATCCCTACAAAATACTGCATTCAGGTATTTGTTTGAGTTGACAGATTCCAGAGAGAGAGAGAGAGAGAGAGAGAGAGAGAGAGAGAGAGAGAACATTCATTCATTTTACATTTCTGAACATTCAGAGTGAGTTTCCAGTCTTTGCATCACTTTTAAATCTTACCAATATCTGAGTGAATATTTGTGCAGCTTTTTTTCGAACACTATCACATTATATGTAACTGCACCATCTGTGAAAAGTCAGAGGCTGCTATTAATATTGCCTGCAAGGTCTGTAATATACAACAAGCAGTAAGAGTCCCAACACAATTCCCTGGGGGCACACCTGTAGTGTTCCATAAATTGAAAGAATGGAAAGAAGCACACTGATACAGAGCACAAATGACGGCCATGGCAGGCCATCTCACTTTGGCTCAAGTGCTTAGAGAATGAAGAGTAGGTCTAATTGGAAAATAAGCTGTAGACTGTGACCTGAGGTGGGATCTCCATAACTTCATTTTTCTTTTACAGAGATGGCATGAAGTCACATTTCTACAATTGCATTGCAGTGTCTCACATTGTAATGAGGTGTGTTTTATTTTCTAAAGAGAGAAGCAGTAAATTATTAAAATGGTCACATGCTTTCCATTTTAGTAACAATATAGTACACACACTAAAATTTTGTGCCTTGTCTGGATTCCTGTGTTAACGTTTTGGTTGGAAATTGAAGTGTGTTTTGCATAATGGCTGCACGATCCCAGCTCGGTTTATCTTTCAACTATGTATATCTCTTGTATGAGAGTCTATCTAAACTGAATATAGTCTTCAGGGCAGATGTCATGGTGGTTGCTGAATAAATATGAAACTTCAAAGTACTGATCATATTTTATAGTGAGGTATTTGTAAATTTGCTCAGATACATTATCACACTTTTTGTGTGATGGTACGTAGTAGTTACACTGTAATATTCCATATCTTGTTCACACCTGTGTTATTATGGAAATACTTCGCGATTAAAACGTTTAACCATAATAAAACTTGGGCATACATCAAAGTCTTCGAGATGAATGAGGCAAAATGCATATTTATAAATAGCAAATTGTATTATGCAATCATTTATTCTAGTATTATTTTTTTTTTAAATTCATTATGTTCTTCATTCTCAAAAAACTGATTTTCCAGGTGTGTCCTTGCTGTGGGGTGTATTCATCAGTAGTTTTAATTCTTATATTTTTGTCATCCGTTAGTGTCCTCACCTATAGAAATTGATAGTTTCAGGCTCAAAGTAAGATGCTGTAGAACTCTAAAGCCTACTGCAGCTAAATAGTCGACAAGACTTGTTGAACTGAGCAAGGTGGCAAAGTGGTTAGCATACTGGACTCGCATTCAGGAGGATGATTGGTTCAAACCAACATCCAGCCATCCAGATTTAGGTTTTCCGCAATTTCCCTGAACAGCTCCTGGCAAATGCTGGGATGATTCGCTTGAAAGGGGAGGGCCAATTTCCTTCCCCCTTCCATGACACAATCTGAGTCTGTGCTCTCTCTCTCTCTCTCTCTCTCTCTCTCTCTCTCTCTCTCTCTCTCTCTCTCTCTCTCATGACCTCGATGTTGAAGGGACATTAAGCCCAGTCTCCCTTTCTTTTAAGACTTGCTGGTTCACAAGTACGTTGTGGCTGAAGAACAGACTGTAGGGTTTTGTTCTCATCCACTTTGTTTCAAGCATAGCTGAGATTTGAACAGGATTTATTTTACGTTCCAGTATTCAGTCTTGGTGGTTAAAGTGTGAGAGCCATAGTTCAGAGCAGCTCTATTCTGTTAGTTCTGGTGCAGTTTTTTAATACTGAAATAGTTTCATAGCACACTTCAACAACAAGATAGGGTGGGAGAGATGTGTTCTTAAGTTTTCTCTCTTTATTTTTACATCAAAGTACCAGTAGCTAAATTTTTTCGCTTCAGACAGTGCTGTTCCTAAATACACTAATTTCAGTGAGAAATGGAGCTGGTTAATATGATTACAGGGTAACAACGTGGACAGTTTTCTCTGCACAGGATACTTCCCTGCTGTGATGCTTTCAGTCATCAAGTAGGGTTGGGTACAAAACTGTTTAAAACTATTTGTTTTTAATTTTCTTACACTGTGGCATACCTAGCTGTTAATGAAGCAATGCCTGCTTCAAAACTGATATAAGGAAATAGAGCTGTGTTACGTAGACATATCCAGATTTTAAAATGTACAAAAAAAATATTGTGAATCACGTATACTGCAAAGCCTCGTTTTGGACCGTTATATTGACCATATGAACCATGGACCTTGCCGTTGGTGGGGAGGTTTGCATGCCACAGTGATACAGATAGTCATACTGTATGTGCACCACAACGGATGGGTATTTGTTGAGAGGCTAGACGAACGTGTGGTTCCTGCCGGGCAACAGCGTTTTCAGTAGTTGCAGTGGTAACAGTCTGGATGATTGACAGATCTGGCCTTGTAACATTAACCAAAATGGCCTTGCTGTGCTGGTAGTGCAAACTGCTAAAAGCAAGGGGAAATTACAGCCATAATTTTTCCCGAGGGCATGCATCTTTACTAGAGTTGGGTCGTTGCGAACTAACGGGTCCAAAGGAGTGGTTCATCAAGATGAACGGAATGAGCGATGAACGAATTCTAAGGAACGGTATTTCTTAATTCACTTCAGTTGCAGCTTTCTACTTATAGTTCCCAGGAACGGGAAACAGTCGGTCCCATTCCCGCAACTGCACGTCAGCCGGTCTCATTCCAGCCTCGGTCCTGTTCCCATCTCTCTCAGTCTCGGTCTCACTCGGCCACTTGTCACAGTTCCACTGCCAACTGCTCATAGTTAGTTCAGTATAGAGTCGTTCATTTTGTTCGCTGTGCATGCCCATTCTAGATCTGTTTCCAACCGTTCTTGAACTCTGGACTTCTGGTTCTTCACATATTCTATTTAGCATCCATGACTGGTAACTACAATGTATTTTATAATTACGTAAAATACATAAAATTACATGGTATGTAATACACACCTCTTTTCAAGTAACAAAATTGCATATCAGCTTACTTCACTATTTTGATAAACAGCAGAAGAAATACTTTTAAAAAGGCAAGATTTTTTGTTATTGCACATGCAAAGGAAGTCTGCACAGCACACACGAGTGGCCATTTTCAGTCTTTCCTCAATCCAAGGTAAAAGAGCATGTTCATTGTTATGGAAGGCAGACCAACTTAAAACCAAATGAAGTCCATATTCCATAATCGAGTGTCTGTTGTCACATTTTGTAAAGACAATATGATGACTTCTACAATATTGTTTCAGTTATACAGAGTGGCACACGAAAAATTGGCCCCGAGTGCTAAACTGCTCATTGTCGCCTACGAATAGTCATCTATTGTTTCGAAGTTGTTGTTTGCATTAGCTTATTTGTAGAGGTCTGCGCAGATGCAGATATCCACGGTATTTGTTACTTGGCGGATAAAATCGCGACCGGCGCCACTATCCGCGGGTCATCTTCGGATAATGAGCAAGGCATCTGCCCAGTACATATGTTGCAATGTTAGTTGAAAACTTCAAGTCTGTTGACATTCTTGGAATTTTGCAGGGCCCGGGTAGAGCGGATGTCTGTTGTCCTCAGCCCCTGGCTACGACCGACGTAGCTGTGCCCAAGAGACCTGCGCCTAATCCGTTTCTGCGACCGTGTCTTTTGTGTGGCCTGTGAAGTGCTCTCTGGGTGGCAAACCTACCCACTGTCTACCATCAGATAGATAGAGCGACTGCCATGTAAGCAGGAGGACCCGGGTTCGAGTCCCGGTCGGGGCTCACATTTTCATCTGTCCCCGTTGGCGTATGTCAACGCCTGTGAGCAACTAAGGGTGTTAATTTCATTGTAATTTCATTCTAACGAGCTGCATGGTCACCGATGGTATCTGTTCTTTCGGACATGTCCGTATGAATAGATACCATCTTAGTATGAAAGGGATGCAGTGGTTGAGAAGGGATTAAGACAAGGTGTTAGGCCCCAATGTTATTCAATCTGTATATTCAGCAAGGAGTGAATGAAACAAAGAAAAATTTGGAGTAAGAATTAAGGTGCATGGAGAAGAAATAAAAACTTTGAGGTTTGCCAGTGACATCGCAATTTTGGCAGTGACAACAAAGAACCTGGAAGAGCAGTTGAACAGAATGGACAGTATCTTGAAAGGAGGATATAAGATGAACAGCAGCATAAGCAAAACAAGGGTAATGGAATGCAGCCGAAGTAAATCAGGTGATGCTGAGGGAATTAGATTAGGAAATGAGTCACTTGAATTAGTAAATGATATTTTGCTATTTGGGAAGCAAGATAACATGATAATTGAAGTAGTGTTTCTGAAGAAGAGAAATTTTTTAATGTCGAGTATAGATTTAAGTATCAGGAAGTCCTCTCTGAAAGTACTTGTATGGAGTGTAGCCATGTATGGAAGTGAAACATGGACAGTATATAATTTAAAAGAAGAGAATAGAAACTTTTGGAATGTGGTGCTACAGATGAATGTGGAAGATTAAATGGGAGGATCATGTAACTAATGAGCAGGTACTGAATAGAATCGGGGAGAAGAGGAATTTGTGGCACAACCTGACTAAAAGAAGGGATCGGTTAGTAGGACATGTTCTGAGTCATCAAGTGATCACCAATTTAGTATTGGAGGGAAGCGTGGAGGGTAAAAACCATAGAGGGAGACAGAGAGATGAATACACTCAGCAGATTCAGAAGGCTTGTAGGTTGCAGTAGTTACGTGGAGATGAAGAAGCTTTCACAGAATAGATTAGCATGGAGAGCTGCATCAAATCAGTCTCTGGACTGACGACGATGACGACGACGACGATGACGACGACGACGACGACGACGACGACAAACATGATTTCACACAAATGGGAGATTAGTGGTTGCATTAATTGTACCTGAAACTGATGCCTCTCAACAATTTCTTTTCTAAGTATGTAATTAATACAACAACATGCCACCTTCTTGCACAAAAAGTAAGAGGTCCATGTGTATACTAGACCAAGTATTACCTGTGCATCACAATATGTACTGTAAAAAGGTACACATTGTTTTGAGATGTGGGAGAGCTAATGCATTTGGTATTTATTGAAATGTCTTCTGTATTTAATGTGAATCATTAAATGTGAAACTGATCTTATGCTTAAGAATTACAGAAATGCAAGAATCACTGATAAATTCTCATTTACACACATAAACAAAATTGGAATTGCCTTATATTTGCAGATACTATGTATGATTCATAGACATTGAGATTCAAATCCCTGTTGAATACTATTCCTAATGACATGAAGTTAGAGCACATAATTTTGTGAGGCTCAAGAAGTTTTCGAGCCTTTCTTCGCAAAGCGTACCTCATGAAGTTTTTTTTTTTAACGTACTTACATTGGTTATGTTACATGCCGATAAGATTTTTACATCATGGTTCCTGCTGCCATAGGCTGAGTAACAGATGGAAGTTTTGAGTTAAATTCTCAGTGAGTAGTGTATGTGCAGGCTCTCGGGCTGAAGTTGTGAATAGGGGAGGTCAGTTTGTCAGTGAGAACTGCTATTACATGTTTTGCTGAAGTGTAAGACTAGGGACACTTTTTGGTTACCACTTACCATTTTTAACAATGGAATACTGAATGGAATCCATTTAGCCACGCAGGAACAGCTGAGCAGCAACTTGAGAAAATAACACAAAAATGGTTTGGGAGCTGCTGAAGTGGCATTAATTTGAAATGCTGCAGTCACACACTACTTATTTTTTTATTGAATACAATAGTTTTAGTGCATATGGGAGCTGCCAAAAATAAACTGAGAGTCACTGGGTATGTGTCAAAAAATAAACTGCACTGTTTTAACAAACTTTTAATTTATTCTTACTACAGAAGTAACTTCAGGTAGATTTAGTGTGTGTGTGTGTGTGTGTGTGTGTGTGTGTGTGTGTGTGTGTGTGTGTGTGTGTGCGCTGTTTTTTCATGAAAAGCTACTTTTGTAGAGTATTTTTCCTACAGACCATGTCTCACTGCCACACTACTGTGCTGCAAGCGTACATTCTCAGAAATTTCTTCCTCGAATGAAATGAAATGTCGTGTGGCTAGGGTCTCCTGTCAGGTAGACCGGTCACCAGGTGCAAGTCTTTTGAGTTGACACCACTTCGGTGACTTGTGCTTCGATGGGGGGGGGGGGGGGGGGGGGTGATGGTGGTGATGATGATGATGATGATGATAACACCCAGTCCCTGAGCGGAGAAAATCTCCGACCCAGTTGGGAATTGAACCTGGGCCTCTTTACACAGCATTCCGTCGCGCTGACCACTCGGCTATCGAGGCGGACTATTCCTCGATTTAAGACCTGTGTGTGACGCTAGTAGACCTCTCTTGGCCAGGAATGTAATTTTTGCCAGTGCTAGCTTGGTTTTTATGTCGTCATTGCTCCATCTGTCTTGGACTATTTTGCTGCCTATGTAGCGGAATTCCTTGACTTCATGTAGTTTGTAATCACGTCTGATGTTAAATTTCACATTATTCTCATTTCTGCTACTTACAGTGTTTATTTCTTCAGTTTACTGCCAATCCATATTCTGTACTCATTAAGACTGTTCATTCCATTCAACAGATCCTGTAATTCTTCTTCACTTTCACTGAGTATAGCAATGTCGTCAGGGAATCCTGTCATTGATATCCTTTCACCTTGAATTTTAATTCCACTCTTGAACCTTTCTTTTATTTATGTCATTGCTCCTTCAGTGTATAGATTGAACATTAGGGCAAAAGGCAACGTCCCTGTCTTACACTTTTCCTAAGTCGAGTACTTTTTTCTTCATTTCTACTCTCGTGTCTGCTCTTGTACATATTGTATATTACCTGTCTTTCTTCATAGCTTAACCCTATTTTCGTCAGAATTTCAAACAATGTGCACCATTTTACATTGTCGAACGCTTTTCCCAGGTTGACAAATTCTGTAAATGTGTCGTTATTTTTCTTTACTCTCATTTCTATTATCAGTTGCAATGTCACAACTGCCACACTGATGCCTTTACCTTTCCTAAAGTCAAACTGATTGTGTTCTAAATCTTCCTCAGTTTTGTTTTCCATTCTTTTGTGTGTTATTCTTGTCAGCAACTTGGATGCGTGAGCTGTTAAGCTGATTGTGCAATAATGTTCACACTTGTCAGCTCATGCAATCTTCGGAATTGTGTGTGTGATATTTCTTCAAAAGTCAGATTGTATATCACCAGACTCGTACAGCCTACAAACAAACACGAATGGTCATTTTGTTGCCATTTCCCCCAGTGATATTAGAAATTCCGATGGAGGGTTACCTGTAACTTCTGCCTTATTTGATCTCAAGTCTTCCAAAGCCCTTTTAAATTTTGATTCTAATACTGGATGCCCTATCTCTTCTATATTGACTCCTATTTCTTCCTCTGTCACACCATCAGACAAGTCTTCACCCTCGTAGAGGCCTTCAGTGTTCCTGTCCTTTGTAAACCCTCATCGCCACTTTTGTAAAGGCCTTGTTGCTATTGCTGTGGAGGCCCTGTTGCTACTGTTGTCATGGTAGGCTGAGTTTGAGAGTTTGCGAAGTGACTTCTGGTGCAGTACCACTAAGACAATTTTTCCCTGCCACTATTATGCAGCTTTGCCCCAGGGTTAGGTAACAGGATGGGAGAACAAGTGTTCTACAACTCTCCAAAAAAGTAGGAACAGTCACACAAATGAATTAAAAAGGTTTACTTATCTTGTTGATTTTTTTTAATAATGAAGTCTGCAACACTCCTTGTAATATAAACAAACAAAGGCTTTCAGTGGCTAAGTGCAAATAATCATAGGTAAACTCCACAGTATGTAGCACCCTAGGGACCTCACTGCTCTTTGGCGGGTTTGTGCTTGGCTACCATGGGGCACCAGCTTTTGCAGCACCTTTTCCCATCCATGCTGCATGTCTATCCTCTTGCTCTTCTTTTAACCTGCCCTTGGGGAACATGTCTGGGCTGGTACTGGAAATGTATTCTGCATTTGTGGTAGTCATTAGGAGAATACTCTCCATTGTTCATTGTTCCTTTTTCTGTCTTCTTTCAGCTTCTCCTATCCTTCCTCCACTTCAGTGTTTGAGCTTCTTCTTCATCATCATCATCATCTTCTTCATCTTCTTCTTCTTCTTCTTCTTCCCCTTCTTCTTCCCTGTGCACACCTGAAGACCAGCCCACACATCTAATGGGTGACTGGGTAGCATGTAATTACCTGCCCTATGGGTCGGCAGGTAGGTTCACATGTACCTTTTGGTACAGGCCAGGCCCAGGGTGGGATGATTGCCTGAGCTGCTACCTTCCCAAATTG
Organism: Schistocerca piceifrons; assembly: GCF_021461385.2. Classification (NCBI taxonomy): domain Eukaryota; kingdom Metazoa; phylum Arthropoda; class Insecta; order Orthoptera; family Acrididae; genus Schistocerca; species Schistocerca piceifrons. The sequence goes on from NC_060138.1 coordinate 777,683,325, forward strand.
CCGATTGGTCCCTCTGTCAGGTGTTCGCGAGGTGTGACCTGAGGTGTCAACAATCACCTAAGGACGGTGAGCCCCCCCCTCCCCGAGGGTGCCTCCCATTTGGAAGGAATGCGCCATCGGAAATGCTGGCGTTTTCTTGCAATGAGCCAGTCATCTTAACAGTCAGTGGTTATGAAACTTAAATGGTATGAGGCTAACGAGTCAAAGACCCTCCCAGCGGCACCACAGTTCCTCGAGGTTTCACATACTGAAGAGGGTCAGTCCTTCGCTGTGGTAAACCTGTTTATTATCCAGAAAGGTGTTGATGCAATTGCTGGCCATGTGAAATCCTGCTCTCGTTTACGCAATGGTACTTTGCTTTTGGAGACCACTTCTGATTCTCAAGCACAGCTGCTTGCAGCTTTGCTCCTCCATGGCTATCCTGTTCATGTCGAGGCCCATCGAACGCTGAATTTTTCTCATAGTGTTATTTACACTAGACTGCTCGATGGTCTGACAGAGGCAGAAATCCAAATGTATCTCTGTGATCAGGGCGTCATTACAGTACATTGGGTGATGAAAAAAGTAGATGCCTCCTTAGTGCCCACTTGCACTTTCTTTCTCACTTTTGATAGAGTGGGCTTCTGTCAAAGATCAGAGAAGGTTATGAAGTTGTTATAGTCAGACCGCATATTCCAAATGCAATACGCTGCTACCAGTGTCATCGTTACAACACATTCAAGAGTCCTGTAGACATACAGCTAAATGTGTAACCTGTGGCAGGGATGGTAATAACGGTGATTTTCCACCTCCTCCTCCCAACGATTGTCTCGTATACCTCAATGAGTGGGCTGTTCAGGAGATCTGGTGAAGGAAAAAGTGCCATACCTAGTGGCTCACAAGTTGTTGGCTAGCAGGAAACCCTGCATTCTACCATCTGGCAGCTACAGTACTGTTCTTGCTACATCACTCTCCATGAAAGACATTGTCATGCTGACATGTGACCTCAAATGTTGTGAAATCGCCCAGCGTCATGGAAGCATCCCCATATCCTCCTCCCTCTGTGGAACATGCTGCCAAACGTGTCCTCATAGGGTGAAGTCACCAGCTACACAACCGGCAGTCTGTGAAGGACAGCAGGAATATTCCCTTGAAGACTTCCTACGTCCCTCCAACCAACGAACATACGTCTTCCCCTGCCAACTGGAAAGGCTCCAAGCAGTCAAACAAAGGCCAATGGTCTTCTCCTTTGCCAACTTGAAGATCGTCTTTGACAGTGTCGCCATGTAATACCCTCGCCCAGCTGACCTATGTGTCACTGGTGTGCGCTGCCAACCATTTTCCGGACTGGACTCATTAGACCAACAGAAGGAGAATGCCGACACTTCTGTCGACCTCGTGGAGCAGGAGCCTCCTGTCTCTTTGCCCTGTAGCAGCAACTCTTCGAAGGCTGGCATTCAGCAGCAACTGAGGTAACATCCTTTCATTTTTTCCTCATTATTCCCTCTCCTCCAATGGGACATTCACAGTCTTCCATCCAACAAAGAGGATTTATGACTGCTCTTAGAATCACAGCCTCCACTTGTGCTCTACCTTCAGGAAACAAAATTACGTCATCACGACCGCTTTGAGCAGTCGCATTTCGTCCCGGTCCATTATGACCTCTTAAACTGGCCAGGTTGAGAGCCTGTTTGCAGAAGCTGCCTAACTACCACTGCCCTACCACCGTGACTTTCTCCTCAGCAGATGCGCATGCCTTTTGTCTGTCATGTGTGGCCACCCATCCTGTACCACCTCCTTCAGTGACTCCTTTGATCGCCAGTGTGGGGCACATCCCTCTTCTGTTACCTCCTGGTTCACTTTTGGCTCTCACATCTTAACACCCAGTTGGTGTGAACCCTTCACCACACTGACTTTGTGTGACGGCCTGTGTTCACCTTGGCCTTCATTCGCTTCCTGAGGACACTACTCCAGCCTTGCTCTATCGCCTTCAGCCTTCGAATGGAATTTTGCGATAGTACTTTTGTGTACACGGGTGGCTCTCATACTGACCATGGTGTCGGGTGTGCCTTAGTCATTGGCGCCGATGTTTTTTCATTATCATCTTCAGGAACACTGCTCAGTATTTACAGCAGAACTCTTCACCCTGTACCAGGCCACGCAGTACATCCAGCGACACAGGCTTTTCAATTGTGTCATCTGCTCAGACTTATCAGTGCCCTTCAAAGCCTCTGTGTACTGTACACCGTCTGTCCCTTGGTGCAGTGGGTCCAGGGAACCTGTCACTTCCTCACTCTTGGTAAAGCCACTGTGATGTTTGTGGGTTCTCGTCATGTCAGTCTGACAGGAAACAAGGCCACTGATGTTGCTGTCAAGACTGCAGTCCTTGCACCTCAGCCTCAACTAGTTCTTACATTCCCTCCAATGATCTCTGTGTCGCTGTCAGTCGGCAGGTGGTGTCGCTTTAGCGTCACCACTGGTCCTCCCTTCGTAGGAACAAGCTCTGGGGTATTAATCCTCTCCCAGTGGCTTGGATGACCACCTCTCGGCTCTCTCACTGAGAGATCATTGTAACTAGAATGTGTATTGGGCACTGTCTTTTTAGCCATCACCATTTGTAAAGTGGTGCTCCCCCACCACTTTTTGCCCCTTGCACTAAACTTTCGACAGTCCGCCATTTCTGGACAGAATATCCTATTTTTATCGCTTACTTTCTCGCTTGGGTTTGCCGTCTGAGTTACCGGTCGTTTTAGCGAAAGGTGTATGGGCTGTCGACAGTGTTTTGCTTTTTTATCCGTTATAGCAATATGGTGAAGGCCATTTAATTTTTAGTTCTGGACCTCTGTTTGTGGTGTATTTTATAGGCCTTCCTCTAAATCCTGGTTTTTAGCTGTCTTCTCTTCTGTCGATTGGGATTCATGTGTAGCCACTTTTAACTCTTCTGTTAGTCTTCGGGTTCTACAGTTTTGACAGGGGCGCATATGGCCCTAGTTGTTCTTGCATGCTAAACGAAACAACTGTACATAGCAAATGCAGTTCACAACTATCAGTTCATCTCTAAGAGTTCACTAAACAAAATTCTCTGTCTAAGTCAGCCATGGACAATGATCTATAACAAAGTGGCAAGAGCTGCTATTCTATCTTCCAAGTAGGCTTCTGTCCATTGTCGTCCGGTCACTGGCGGATTGTACTTAGCACTGCTCATGGCTCTGGTGAGACTCCTGCAAGTGGCGAGTCATATTGACACTGGCATCAGCTCGCATTTTTGCATTTGTGGTGCTTTTGCCCTGGCTGTGTCTTGTTCGGACAACACAGCACTAGCCACCTGTCTGCACTCTCTCCTCTGCATTTAACAGTGGGATTCCCATTTCTCTCTTAATGTTACCACCCTTGCTTTTAATTTCAACCAAGGTTGTTTAGACTTTCCTGTCGTGCCGACAATCATTTCTTATTTGATTTCTTCACATTTTTCGTGCAGCCATTTCACCTTGGCTTCTCTTACTTCAGATTTCTTTCATTTTTAAGTTTCTTGTATTTCTGTGTTCCTGAATTTCCCTGAAAATTTTTGTATTTCCTCCTGTAATCAGTGAGCTGAAGTATTTCTTCTGTTCCACGTGGTTTCTTTGCAGTTACCTTCTTTGTACCCATGTTTTTCTTCTCAGCTTCTGTGATTACCCTTTGTGGAGATGTACATTCCTCTTCAACTGAACTGCCTGCTGGGGTATTCCTTATCTTAGTATCTATAGTCTCCAAGAATGTCGAGCATCTCTCTTCAGTCCTTAGTACATCTGTATCCAAATTCGTTGTGCACTCCGTGACTAATCTCTTAAACATTAGCCTACTCTTCATCACTACTAAATTGTGATATGAGTGTATATCTGCTCCTGGGCATGCTTTACAATCCAATATCGGGTTTCAGAATCTCTGCCTGACCATGATGTAACCTAACTAAAATCTTCTTGTATCTCCTGGTCTTTTCAAAGTATCACACCACCTCTTGTGTTTCTTGAATAGACTATTCACTATTACTAGCTGAAATTTGTTGCAGAATTAAGTCCTTCTCCTCTCTCATTCCTAGTACCAAGCCCATATTCTTCCATAACCCTTCCTTCTACTCCTACTTCTACAACCGCATTCCAGTCCTCTATCACTATTTGATTTTCATCCCCCTTTACATACTGAATCGCCCACTGTCAATTCTGTTGAGAAGTACTCTATTACTGAATTGTTCACAGTAACACTCTATGACCCACCATCCCATTCATAACGAATTATACACCTATTCTAGCATTTTCTGCTGCTGCTGATATTAGTCTTTACTCATCTGACCAGATCTCCTTGTCTTATTCCATTTTGCTTCACTGACACCCCCTCCCCCACTGTATCTAGATTGAGCCTTAGCATTCCCCATTTCAGATTTTCTAGTTTCCCTACCATTTTCAAACTTCTGACATTTCATGTCCCACTCGTGGGAAGTTATCCTTTCATTAGTTATTCAGTTCTTGTGGTAGAGTGTTCCATTCCTCCACCAGCACAGTTGAAAACTTCTGGATGGTCGTTGGTGCAAGTGTACGTGTTGCAGTATGTCCCCCCATTGCATCCCACACATGCTCAGTGGGATCTGTTTCGGGCAAATGAGCAGGCCAGTCCATTCACCAAATAACCTCTCACTCAAAGAGCTCCACCACCTGCACTGTTTGATGTGGTTGCACATTGTTATCCATAAAAATGAAGATAGTGTAGAATGCATCCCCGGAAAGGCACACTGGGGAAGGAGTACAATGTCACAATAGCATTGCCCGGCGAGTGTATAGTTTTCAAAGATATGGAAATTGGTACACCCAAGTAACATTATACCTCCCCCCACCATAAGATGTGGGCCACCATAAGGTCGTGTTTGGTAATTCTGGATGTGCCCTAATGTGGCAAGATGTGGGAATATGTAATGCACCCAAGAATGATGTCAGACTTAGTCATTTTAATGGGCCAGGTGTTACGATGTGGGGAGGCATAATTTTGCATACCTCCAAATCTTTGAGTACAGAACACTCACCAGTCAACGTATTTGCAACACTGCACACCTTCCCCATATGCATCGTTTGAGGGGTGCGTTCAGCTGTGACTTCATTTTTATAAATGACAGTGGTGACCACATCGAACAATGCAGTTGGAAGAGCACTTGGAACAAGAGGATATTTGCTAAATGGACTGGTCTTCCTATTCCCCTGACTTAAATCCCATTTGATGAGATGTACTGTAGTGCATCTACATGCACCAAGCCAAGGACTTCCAGCAGTTGTCAACCACACGGGTGGAGGGTTGGAATGCCCTAAACCACAAGAACTTCTTGCCAACAGTATGACGAACAAGGGAGCACATTGTAGAGCATGCATTGCTGTCCATGGTTATCGCACATTCTGTTAATAACTATGTCCCAGTTTTCCTAATAGCCAGGAGACAGTCATGAATCACGGTGACTTATGCGTAGTTATTGTCTCATTATGTATTTCAGTTACATTCTGTTCTACAATATAGCAATTCTTGCTACGTAAGGTCAAAGTTTCGTCGAGGTATGACAGTTAGCAGTGACACATCGTATGGAAAAAAGAACTTTTAAGTATGCAACTTGAAAGATGTGGTTCATTAAAATGAGGAGGAGGAAATGATGAGATGTAATTGTGGTGAGCTTTGCAAAAAGTATGGTGAGACAGATTTTGTGTAAATGTAGAAGTTAAGTCATTAAATGCGTTACTGATAAAATGTGTGTACTGAAAATAGTTAGACTCTGCCACGATAGTGGCCGTAACCCTATAAATTTTCTGCTTGGAAAGTTTCACTCGGAATTATATGATGATTATTACACGAGACCTGTTCATTGTTAGCATTACCATGTACCTATCTGAATGAGATGAAATAAACAACTGAACTCTTCCAACAAAAGTTTTATTAGAATCTTTCTTGCAGCAACGCTGGTCTCGAACTCCAAACACAGCAAAGCATTATACTGCACCCCATTAACCCATATATAAAGTATGCCAGTCATAAAAAACATTCTGTTGTACCGTTGCCATGTTTTGCGATTAAGAGCCCATACCTATTCCTCATTACTGCTAACATAGTGATAATTTGTGATGTCACATATACAAGTGACTAGCAGTAATATAAAATAAACAGCAAGATAGTTGGAAAAAAAATTATCTGTGCAAGAAAATGACTCAGGTTCATGACTAGCAGCACAACCCCACAATGAGACTGTTGACTTTTTCTGTAGTTCAACTGTGATTTAGTTTTGTCACAAGGCTTTATAATTTTTGAGATTTGAAATGACTATATCTTTCCTCAGTGGAGAGTGGTTCAGAGTTAGGATTGGTTATTGTTGAGATCTTAAAGCCCGTTTTTTCTGTGTGTTCTTCACAGTTGAGAAGGTTTCTGAAATATTCTGCCAATATTTTGCAATTATCCCTGTTGTGGGCAATATTTCTGTTTTTGTGTTGGAGCTGTAGGATCTTTCTTCCTTTCACTTTAAAAAAATATTATGATAAATGTCTTATAAAAGTTCCTCATTGTTTTTGAAGAAGTCTTCATTTATCCAAAAGAGAACTTGGTCTTCTTGGTACTTTTTTTTTATTGTTTTGATACTTTTGCTCACAATTTTTCGTTTGTTTAAGAATTTTTGTGTGCTATGTTCATTTGTGTGACTGCCAATGTTGCTTTACTTTTATCCTTAGTTCAAAGAGACTGTATAATTTTCCTGCCCACCAACCATGTTTTTTGGATTTGGTTATGGGGGCTAACTGTTTGGCTTTACTAATTAGGCTTTCTCTTCTTTTATCCCAGTTTTGGTTTTGTGTGTCTTCAGCTTCTTGTGAGGGGAAACTCGTTAGTTTATTACCGTTTCTGGATATCATTTTCTTCTTTTGGGGTTGTTGATCCTATTTTTCCTTTTTGGGATGGTTTTGAGTTTTATTATTAAAAGATAATGATCAGAATCTTGGTTGGCTCCTCTGAGGACTTTGACTTTTTGTATTTCTTTATGGGACGTCAGCTTGGTTGCCATGTGATCAAGTTGGAGTTCACCTAGGTTGGGTTTGGTGAGTCCCATATTATCTGTTTTCAAGGTAACTTTTTAAAGGCTATGGATTTAAGGATCATGTTGTGTGCCTTTCCTATCTGGGCATTGAAATCCCCCAGAAGTAGGACATTGTGTTTTTCTGGAATTTTTTGCACAGTTTGAGTTGGTCTCAAAACATTCCACCTTTTCTTAATCCTTCCTATTGTCTCCATTTATGGGGGTGTGTGCATTCATTGTGGTGTACACTTCTTTAGCAGATTTAAGGATAAGTGTGGAGAGTCATTCAGAGAGATATTCAAGTTGTTAATGGAGTGTAAAATATTTTTGTATATTATAAAGGCAGGTTCCAAGGTGTGGTGTGTTTTTCATAATTTTTTATCTACCTTTCCTTTGTATATTCTGAAGCCTCCAGAACCAACATTGTTTTCATCCAAGAATCTAGTTTCTTGTAGGGCAATTACGAGAATTTTGTGGTTCTTGAGGTGTGTCTAAAGACATTTTAATTTTCCAGTTTCCATCAAAAGAGCTCATATTTGTTGAATCTGTACGCAAAATGTCATTGTGCTGCCAGTCACACCAACTAGTCGGCACTCACTGATCATTGACAAATGAGGACACACTTCGTAATGTTTACATCATTTATTTCTGTGTCTGGCTATAATAAGTTCGGACACTTGATAATGGTGATAATTAGCAAGGAACAAATACACAAATAACGTAATGAAGCTGTGGAACAACTATTGCTAGAAATATAGGCTATGAAAAAACAAAAAATATCAGTGAAAAAATGGAGAAGATCGTGAGGAACTCAATCATAGTACATTCCTTTATTTATGCTTCAGGTTAATTTGCACATGCATTAAATGATTGAAATTTGCAATTGTTGTCAGTACCTTTAACACTATTTAATTGCACAGTACTAATGGGTTATTCCCTAAGTTGTGGTTGTACAGTAACATTTTTCCTTGCACACAGTGCCCACTTCTAATAGCTACTCTTAGCTCCTGCTAATACTTGTTGCTATCATACTATAAAATTGGCTACACCAAAACTAAGTTGCATACTGGCTGTAACTGCCAAATACAGGGACAAAAGACAAAATTTCTCTATTTTGTAAAACTTTTGTATGTACCCAACAGGATTTTGGTGGAAACTGTCAGAATATCTGTCGTCATTTGAGATTAAACTGCTTGTCTCAAGGAAACTTTATTGACACTAGGGATAGTTACCTCTTGGGGTGTGTTTTAGCCCTTAAAAGAGAAATAAGGCACTAACAAAACATAAGTATTACATTATTTTGCTCCTTCTACATACTGCCAAGTTTCATAAAGATTGTTACTGACATTTGTGAATGAATGTTCCCTTGTCAACTAAAGCCCAAAGACCTTCAACTTGTATTCAGAGATTTGTTACCCATTGTTTTGGTATGAGTTTGTAATAGGACATATGAACACAGTCATATGTCTTCTGTATTGTAGCTTATTATTCACTTGCACTGATTCTCTACACAAGTAATATCTTTGAGGTGAGGTGGCACTCTGATAAAGGATTGGACTCTTATTCAGAAAGATGGCATTTCGAATCCCCTTCTGACCATCCAGATTTAAGTTTACTGTGATTTTTCCCTTAATCATATCCTTTTGTGGTTAAAACTAATTTTGCTCGTGATTGACGAATAAAAGGTGAAAAATGATCTTTGTTCATGATTGATATTGCAATTTCGCAAACACTCTCTTTCTCCCCCCCCCCCCCCCCTTCCCCCTTCATATGCAAATTTACAACGCAAAATTTGAAGATGGCTTTGAAAGAGCATATACCAATGTTACTTGCATTCTATAAACTCTGCCGGCACATACACATCCCATTAATGACAAATGATGTACAAGCCCACATAATTAGTAATTAGTGCAGCAGAGTCCCAGAAAAGAGCTTATAACGAATAATTGAACACAGTTAGTCATTTTTGACCTTCATAGAGCAGAGAAGATTTTGATTTAATTTTTGCAAGACAGATGGCATATCATTTGATAACTCTCAGCCTTCTATATATCCAGCCAATGATTCTTAACATTTTCCTCAATGTTACAAAAGCTTTTCATTAGTGGCAACACCAGACAAAGTTGGGATATGGACACCCTAACACACAAAACTGCTTATTACTTTAGTGGGACACAGATATCCCGTAAACTGTGGAAGGGTCCAGATGACTGTTGGGATGGTTCTTTTGAAAAGCCATGGTCAAATTACCTTGCTTATCCTTCCGCACTATGAATGTGTTTCTTGTCTCCTAAGACATAGTCGTCAATAGGCCATTAATACATTGACTGTCGCACATTTAGTGATGGAAGTTTCACAGTCAGGCCAGGCTCATGATGCTAGGTGTGAAACAAAGACTGTACAAACTTTGAAAAATATCTAATGTCAGCATAAAAAATATCATTACAAACATGGTATTCCAAATCTGTAAAATGGATGAAAGTCAAAATTTCAGAACTTCAAATTCATGAGTGTGTAGTCTGGAAGAAAAATATTTCAAGATTACTTCATCAACACACTAAAATTCTAGGTTGTGTCTGAACATAACTTACATTGCAATTTATTTTTTGTTTGTATTTAATATGGAATGTATTCATGCCAATTTAAAGAGGTGTTATAAGTGCCACGATGTATTTACTCTTGCGATTTTACACGCAGTTCAGCTGAATAGGCTTTTATTTATTTTTTTTTTTTAAATTGTATTTTATATCAATGTTTGCTGTTATGTTTTAGGTGTAATGGACAGAATCAGTAGTGCAGAAGAAAATATGTACTCCAATTGAACTGCCCTGTTGAAATGGTTGTATCTTTCAGTCAAACGTTCTCCTTATTTTGATGTATTATCTTTTTGTGTACCAAAGAGTTCATTTGTGAACTAGTCTGGATGAGGTGAGATGTGATTGGGCTAACCCTCAGTCCCTAGCTAGCCAGGAATTAAATTTTAAGGTATTTAACCAAAATGGTAATTGAGAGATTAAGAGGGTGTTCCAGACAAGGACCTGAACTTAAATATATGCCATTTTCAGCACATCATTACTGAACGAATTATGCTAGCATGCATACAGTTAGCCAATTCTTCTGCTGCCCCACTCCTTACACCAGAAGTTCTCCTCCATTAAAGAAATCTGACCTCTGTTCTTAAAAAGTGTGCTGCAATAATTAAAATGTATCATCTTTTGATCTTGGGTGATCCATTACTTTTGAGCCGTACCAATTCATGATCACTGTATCTAGTTTTTCTGAAGTAATCCCCTGTTTCTTGAAGAAGCAGATATATTTTAGTGTTCACAGTATCCTCCAACCCTATGGAGCCCAACAATTATTAGTGAGATTTCTAGGTTGACCCTTATGCCGCAAGTACAGAGTACAAAGTTAATTCAAATGAGAAGCCACAAAGTAGAGAATATTTACATAAATGGCAACATCTCTAGTTCTTACTGATGAGTTGGCAGATGTTGGTCAGGTGATGGCCAATTGGAGCTTACATATAACTAAAGGCCATGCTCTTATTCTGTTAATGCTACATGGTGCAGGAATATCATAAATAACAACACAAGATTGTGATTCACTGGAAGGTTTAATAGAAAATGGAATATTTCAAGTACACATACATACCTTCAAAGTTCATTGCTGTTGCAATTCCATTCTTATTAAAAATTTGCATTTCTCTTCCATAGAGCCTTTCCTTGATATATTTACAGAATTTAGTAGAAAGAGGTATAGTTTATCTGTAGCACTACATCAAGAAAAAGTTATCACTGCTAACAGTGTTGACAGTTGGAAATACTTCAACAGGAATACATGTACAAATGAGTATGTAAGCTCCTCACTTAAATTTTGCAAAATGTTTATGAAATTTCGTTCAATGGCTCTGTCTTCTTCCTCGGTTAAAGAATTAAGGCCCCCATTTCTTTGTGGTTTTTAGGTTATCATCTCTATTTATCATCTCTCTCTTATTGCTATTGCTGTTGCTATCTGCATAGTATATCACTATCACCTTTGCTATGTATGGCATGAATGTACTCCTTTACATTAAGCACAGAGACCTCCAGGTCCAATAAGATCAGTAACACGTGTGTGCAATTGGCAGCATTGCCTCTATGCAATTGAGTCTTGCTTCATTTTTCAGTCTTATGTGAGTGATGACACTGCAGATAAGATACTATAGAGATAAATGTTAAATCACAGTATTTTATTCAGATTCATACTGGAGGTCTGGTATAATAGCCTGTAGAACTATTGCTCTTTAGGTGGTGTCAACCATCAGAAGTTGCACAAAATGAAGTGATGAAAGACGATTCTCCAAAGTCCTTGTTTTGTATTCCAACAACAGAGTTAGTGCTGTCCATGCAGCCGGAATTGACACTTCGCACTGTAGCTGATAGGAGCGACTGTAAATGAGAAGTGCTTTTACAGTCACTTCCATAAGCCACCTTAGCCAACTTGATTTGCTTGGACACTACTCATGTGCTAAGGGACATTCAAGATTGTTTGCCTCAATGACAGATACAGTTCTTTTTCTAGTGTGTTCATTTGCCTAACAAATCACCTATTGAAGATCCCAGGAATCACTTTGGTGACCAACTAGCTTGTGACACTCTTCCAGTAACCAGTACTGCTGAACTTTGAATGTATCTAGATTAGTGCTGTGTGAGTTATTAGGTCATTTCATTTTGTGCTAAATAATTGAGTGACTCTTTTACAGCATGAAATTGCTTCACCAGATATTTTATATGTTGCTTCATTATTCTGTAAATTATTTATTTTTATCATAGTCTATAATAAAGGAATTCAAACAATGGACACTCCAGGTTGGAACATCAACAATGAAGGAAAAGATAGATTGCTACTTACCTTAAAGAAGACAAGCACCATTCTGGTCCAAGATGACAGAAGTGGTGGTCATTTGTGCACGAGGCATGCTTGCTTCTGTGAATGAATGGTGTGTGTTTCTCTTTTTCTGATATAGGCTGTGGTTGAAAGCTTTTATGTAAATGTCTTTTAATTGTGCCTGTCTGCAACTTAACATGTCATCTCTATAGTAAGTAGCACTCTGTCTTTTCCTCCATTGTCTGTAAGTGAACTAAATTTCAAGTACTTCAGAGGTATGCTTCTGCAAAAACAGTTAAAGTTTGAATAAAACCATTTCGCTTGTTAAGTTCTGTCTGGTTGCCTTGAAGATGGTTACTACAAGGACTGTCAGTGTCAGCTGCGTAGTTGTCTTGTCGATTTATGTGATTTGATTTATAATGACACAGTCTAACATCCAAATTGAGCTGGCTATGAAACCCTATGAAGGTGTTTTAAGTTATCCATTATTCGCTTGTAGTCAGTTTCAATTGAAACACTAATGCTCCTCCTGAAGATGATTAGTACTGTAATCGAAACCAGTTCTGGGTGATTAATAATTTAAAGAAGCTAGATTTGTAATATTTGACAGTTATGGAGCACCTCTGTATTACATATGAATCACAAACCAAGACTCCTCCTTGGTGTTGCAGTTTTTTACATGTAATTTATTCTGCAAAGAATAAAGTGCCTACCAGGAAGAGTTTATCATACAGTTATGTTTGTGAAAGATCAATGCTAGGCAAATTTGTTTACACTCAATATGTTACATAGTTTTTTTTTTAATTCACAACACTCGCATTAGGCTTATCTGTGAACCAGCAACTTGTAGCAACTTTTTGGGAAGTTTGCACAATTTACTGAGAAGGAATTACAAATTAAATAATGTTTAAGACAAAGTGGTAGTATATGGAAATCAAAGGAAGTCAGGTCACTTGATAAGTTTCCATTCCAGGTAGTTTGGAGTTGCATCCAATCCTTGATGAGGCCATGTGAATTTTGTATTGATGGACTACACTGCTAAACTGTTGCATTTGTGGCAAACTAATTTGCATCTACAGATCTTAGAATTACAGATTATTTGTAATTCTTTTTATTCAGTACAAAGTGGGAAATAAGTGGACAAAATTTCCCCTTTTTGTCTAGCAGTGCCAGATTGGAGTTCAAACTTGAATGGTCAGAAAGTGACTTCATGTGTGATACTGTGGTGGTTTATGTATGATCATTGAAAGGTTTCATTCTCAACCAGATATGAAATGGTGGGAAAATGGAGAAACTTTAGCAAAGAGTTTCTTTGTGTGTTGCCTATTTTGTCTTTTATAGCTAAGTTCACAGTGTTTGAGGCAGGTTAGGCACAAGTATGAATAACATTGAAATATTGAATTCTGGACAAAAGTAGTGTGTGTGTTCCTGCTTTCATTGTCAATGTTTCACCAAAAAAAAAAATTAAAAACCGAGACAAGATCTGGAATATTTGTTGTTTGTCCCAGTAATTTAATACTTAGATTTGTGTGGAGTGAAAGTACTTAAGGGAAGTGAAATAAAGGCAACGGACATCAGGCTTTAACAGAATAATAGAGTATGACAGCTAACAGCCCTATATATCTGATCATTTATTCCATTAGTCTTCCTAGTATTGTTCATTGACTACTTGCTTCATTCTTCCTAGCCACCAATTCACCAATTTACTTCCTTCTGACGTCTTTACTGAGAATGAGAAAATCATTAAGTTAGGTGATTTGTTGCACAGACAACCTCTCATGCACACAATAAAGATCATTTTGGGAAAATTGTCATTTATACTGGTTGCACTACTAAGAAGCTACTTGTAATGATATACTGGTGGGAAACTGTATTTTCGCTCTGCTGCATGAGGTATGGCACAGAAGGAATAAGACTGATTCTGCAGATTTGTGTACTTACCAAGTACATTCAGTTAATTGTGGTTTTTCATCATAGGATCCATTGCAGCAGTGTACATCTTCATTTGTTCCTTATATTGCCTCCTTTTTTTCCCAATAAGCATTAGAACATATCTGTAGTAAACTGCTCATCCACAGTCACAGAATTGAAGGGCTTTGATGAAACTTCTAATAGCAGAACAACTAAATTTCAACATCAAAAAATATTTACACATTAATGTGCCACATCAAACAGTTCCTTAGCAATGTATACAATGTATAAATCTCATTTCTTTTTTGCCCAGGTAGAGCATTGACATGATAAGTCATGGGATACCACCTAATGTTGTTTTGGTCCTCCTTTTCCCCGTTGTAGTGCAGCAGCTTGATGTGGCATGGACTTGACAAGTCATTGGAACTTCCTTGCATAATTATTAAGCCATTCTGCCTCTATAGTAGTCCACAATTGTGAAAATGTTGCCAGTGTAGGATTTTGTGCACCAACAGACCTCCCTATTATGTCCCATAAAAGTTCAAGGCGATTCATGTTGGCAATTGTCTGGTGACGTGTCGCATCATCATCCATAAAAATCCCATTGTTGTTTGAGAAGATGAAGCCAGGAATGGATGCACATGATCTCCAAGTAGTCAAACATAACAGTTTCCAGTCAGTGATCTGTTCAGTTGGACCAGAGGACCCAGTCCATTCCATTTAAACACAGCCTGCACCGTTATGGAGCCACCACCCGTTTACACAGTGCCTTTGTGATAACTTGGGTCTGTGGCTTCATGAGATCTGCACCACATTCAAACCCAATCATTGGCTCTAACAACTGAAATTGTGACTCACCTGAATAGGCCACTGTTTTCCATTCAGTTAGGATCTAATCGATATGGTCACGGGCTCAGTAGAGGTGCTGCAGTTGATTTCGTGTTGTTATCAAAGGTGCTCACATCGGTCATCTGCAGCCATAGCCCACTAACACATTTCATCACACTGTCCTAACAGATACATTTGTCGTATGTACGACATTGATTTCTGCAATTACTTCATGTAGTGTTGCTTGTGTGTTACCACCGACATCTACATAAATGCCACAGCACTCGTTAAGCAAAGTCCGTCGGCCACAGAGTTGTCTGGGTTGAGAAGTAATACCCATACTTTGGTATTCTTGGCTCGTACTTGACACTGCGGATCTCAGAATATTGAATTTCTGAGTTTTGCAAACGGAATGTCCCATGCCTTTAGCTGTAACTACCATCCCACTTTGAAAGTCTGTTAATTTTCACCGTACAATCGTAATCATGTCGGAGACATTCTCAAATGAATAACCTCATTACAAGTGACAGCTTTGCCAATGCTCTGCCCATTTATCCCTTGTGTACACAATACTACCTCTGACTGTATAAGTGCATATCACTATCCCACAGCTGTTACCTCAGTGTGTATCTAATTGACTACATAGTTTTTGGGCGGTATGATATAATATGCACACATTGATAGAGAGACCTTCTAATGTCTCCAAATAAGGTTTTCATGCCATGCTACTCCAATAAGGTCTTAGCAGGTATCTTGTCACATTAATTTCTATATATAATGTACACACCTAAAATTGTTGCTTCCCATATATACATATTTATTGAGGAAGAGGCAATTTTTATGGAAGAGGCATTATGTTGAAGTAAACTGGACAGGAAGTTTTTCAATTACATTGTAATATCCACTGGTTGCATTAAACTAAGGCACAAAATATATTTTAAATAACATTTTCAACCCATATAACCACACTCTTTACCTCTTTCAGCGATACTACAAATATTTTTAATGTAATGACTTCATAAAGACAGGATGTATTTTGCTTGTTGTTCATTAATAAAGTTATTTCAGTGCTAAACTACAGTGGAAGAGGCCTGGAGACATTGGAAGATTTCAGATATATTATATAATGGTTAGATTTAGGAACCAGGTTTTAAATTGTAAGACATATCCAGGGGCAGATGTGAACTCTGACTACAATTTATTTGTTATGAACTGTAGATTAAAACTTAAGAAACCTGCAAAAAGGTGGCATATTAAGGAGATGGGGTGTGGATAAACTGAAAGAACCAGAGGTTGTAGAGAATTTCAGAGAGAGCATTATGGAACGATTGACAAGAATGGAGGAAAGAAATACTGAAGAAGAAGAATGGGTAGCTTTGAGAAATGAAATAGTGAAGGCAGTAGAGGATCAAGTAGGTAAAAAGATGAGGGCTAGTAGAAATCCTTGGGTAATAGAAGATATATGGAATTTAATTGATGAAAGGAGAAAATATAAAAATGCAGTAAATGAAGCAGGTGCAAAGGAATACAAACGTCTCAAAAAATGTGATTGACAAGAAGTGCAAAATGGCTAAGCAGGGATGGTTAGAGGACAAATGTAAGGATGTAGAGGCATATATCACTAGGGGGTAAGGAAAATTAAAGAGACCTTTGGAGAAAAGAGAACTACCTGTATGAATATCAAGAGCTCTTGTGGAAAACCTGTTCTAAGCAAAGAAGGGAAAGCAGAGAGATGGAAGGAGAATATAAAGGGTCTGTACCAGGGTGAGGTACTTGAGGGTAATATTATGGAAATGCAAGAGGACATAGATGGAGATGAAATGGGAGATTTGATACTGTGTGAAGAATTTGACACAGCACTGAAAGATCCTAAGTTGAAACACGGCCGAGGAAATAGACAACATTCCATTAGAACTACTGACAGCCTTGGGAGAGCCAACCATGACAAAACTCTACCATCTGGTGAGCAAGATGTGTGAGACAGGTGAAATACCCTCAGACTTCAAGAAGAATATAATTATTCCAATCCCAAAGAAAGCGGGCATCTACAGGTGTGAAAATTACTGAACTGTCAGTTTAATAAGTCATGGCTGCAAAATATTACCAAGAATTCTTTATAGACGGGTTGGAAAAACTGCTACAAGCCGACCCCGGGGAAGATTAGTTTGGGTTCTGTAGAAATGTTGGAACACGCTAGGCAATACTTACCCTATGACTTATCTTAGAAAATAGATTAAGGAAAGGCAAACCTACGTTTCTAGCAATTGTAAACTTAGAGAAAGCTTTTGACAATGTTGACTGGAATACTCTCTTTCAAATTCTGAAGGTGGCAGGGGTCAAGTACAGGGAGCAAAAGGCCATTTGCAATTTGTACAGAAAGCAGATGGCAGTCATACGAGTCATGGGGTATGAGAGGGAAGCAGTGGTTGGGAAGGGAGTGAGACAGGGTAGTAGCCTATCCCCGATGCTATTCAATCTGTATATTGAGCAAGCAGTAAATGAAACAAAAGAAAAGTTCGGAGTTGGTATTAAAACCATGGAGAAGAAATAAAAACTTTGAGGTTCGCCGATGACATTGTAATTGTGTCAGAGACAGCAAAGGACCTGGAAGAGCAGTTGAATGGAATGGACAGTGCCTTGAAAGGAGGATATAAGATGAACATAAAAAAAAATTAAAAAAAGAGGATAATGGAATGTAGTTGGATTAAATCAGGTGATGCTGAGGGAATTAGATTAGGAATTGAGACACTTGAAGTAGTAAATGATATTTGGTTGTTTGGGAAGCAAAATAACTGATGGTGGTCGAAGTAGGAAGGATGTAAAATGTAGACTGGCAATGGCAAGGAAAGTGTTTCTGAAGAGAGATTTGTTAACATCGAGTATAGATCTAAGTGTCAGGAAGTCGTTTCTGAAAGTATTTGTATGGAGTGTAGCCATGTATGGAAGTGAAACATGGACGATAAATAGTTTAGACAAGAAGAGAATAGTAGCTTTCGAAATGTGGTGCTACAGAAGAATGCTGAAGATTAGATGGGTAGATCACATAACTAATGAGGAGGTACTGAATAGAATTGGGAGAAGAGAAATTTGTGGCACAACTTGACTAGGACGAGGGATCAGTTGGTAGGACACATTCTGAGGCGTCAAGGGATCACCAATTCCCTATTGGTGGGAAGTGTGGAGGGTAAAAATCGTGGAGGGAGGCCAAGAGATGAATACGCTAAGCAGATTCAGAAGGATGAAGGTTGGAGCAGTTACTCAGAGATGAAGAACCTTGTACAGGATAGGGTAGTATGGAGAGCTGCCTCAAACCAGTCTCTTGGACTGAAGACCATAACAACAACAACAACAAAACTGCATTTACTGACTTTTGTTCTGCTTGATTTTAACTAAGTATACGGTACATTTGTTTCTTGTCTGTGTTGCTCTTGTTAGTCAAAAATCAAACAATGGAAAATCCAGGATGGAATGTAACAATACCTGAGAAGAAAAGTTGCTACTCACCATATAGCGGAGATGCTGAGTCGCGATAGGCACAATAAAAAGATGGATACAATTAAAGCTTTCGGCCATTAAGGCCTTTGTCGGCAGTATACACACACACACACACACACACACACACACACACACACACACACGCTGCCAAACATGATATCCCTCATCTTAATGACTGCTTCACAGCCTATGCCATATGCATCCTTCCCAACAGCACCAACTTTTCTGAATTGCGCAGGTGGCAACTTTCCCTGCAATACATCCTACATTCCCATACGCCTCCTGGCCTCAACCTTTGTTAGTCACTGTCCTCACCCATCCAGTCCCCTCCCTGTTCCCATTCCAGCACTACACAGCCGTCATTTCACCACCACACCCAGTCTTTTAATTTCTTTTATTACTCTCCTTTCCGCTACTTACCTCCTCCCCCCTCTGCACCTTCTCTCCTCCCCTCCATCTAAACTGCAACACTTGACTGTCCGCCACTCCCACCATACTATCCCTCCCCCTCCCTGCCCCAGCCTCCTCCTTACTCCCAGCCAGTCGCCACTCCCATCATGCACTGGTGTTGCTGTTCACAGTGTGGTCTCAGTTCTCTGAGACTGCAGATGTGTGTGCAAGTTGCGTTTTTGTGTGTGTGTGTGTGTGTGTGTGTGTGTGTGTGTGTGTACTGCTGACAAAGGCCTTAATGGCGAAAAGCTTTAATTGTGTGAATCTTTTTATTGTGCCTATCGCGACTCAGCATCTCCGCTATATGGTGAGTAGCAACTCTTTCCTTCTCTAGTATTGTTAGTCAAAACTTTTGTAGGCTTTACTAGCATAATAAGTCTTGAAAGTTTCTGTGGGTTTGCTGCTTTATCCTAAAATCAATATGATTAAGTATTTTGGTGATCCAATTGTGTGCGACTGATGACCTTAGATGTTAAGTCCCATAGTGCTCAGAGCCATCCAATTGTGTGCCTTCTTGAGAAGAATGCTGCTGCTGTTGCAGAGTCCTGCTGAAAACTGATATCATGGCTGCAAATAGACCTCTGTACCTTACACGGCACATGC
Source organism: Schistocerca piceifrons (assembly GCF_021461385.2). Taxonomy (NCBI): domain Eukaryota; kingdom Metazoa; phylum Arthropoda; class Insecta; order Orthoptera; family Acrididae; genus Schistocerca; species Schistocerca piceifrons. Next base: position 777,702,529 of record NC_060138.1, read on the forward strand.
GCCACTTACCACAGTTGCTGCCCTTCAAAACTAAATTGGTGGTGCTGCCCTTAATAGAACACTAGCAGCAAACTTCCCCGTCAGGGGGTTCGCCACTCTTCGGCAGGTTTGTGCTTGGCTACCATGGGGCCCCAGCCTTTGCAACGTTTTTTCCTTTCCATGCTGCAGTCTATCCTCTTGCTATGTTTTTCCTCTTCCTTGAGGAACTTGTCTAGAATGTTATTGCGAATGTTCTACATTGTCTGCCGCTGATGTAAGAACAGTCTCACCTTTGTTTTTCACTCCCTTTTCCTTTCTTCGTTTCCCTTCTCGTCTCATTCCTCCGCTTTGGCATTTGAGGTTCCTCTTTTTCTTCTTCCTCCCTGTGCGCTACTAAAGTCCGGCCTATGCATCTGACGCATAACAGGTGACTGGGTAATGCATAATTCTCAGCCTCGAGTCGACAGGTAGGGTTTGCACATACCCCTGGTACAGGCCAGGCCCAGGGAAGGGTGATTGCCTGAGCTTCAACCTTTCCAAATTGCTGATTGATCCCTCTGTCAGATGTTCGGGAGGTGTGAACAATCACCTAAGGCAGGTGCGTCCCCTTGTGAAGGGAGCCCCCAGTTGGAAGGAGCAGGCCATCAGAGATACTGGCAATCATGGGGGATTTTCTCGCAATGAGTCAATCATCTTCCAAATCAATGTCTACGAAACATAAATGTAATGAGGCTAATGATTCGAAGACACGTCCCGCTGCACCATGGTTCCTCGTGGTATCATGTACTGAAGACAGTCAGTCCTTCGCCACTGTAAATCCGTTTATTATTCAGAAAGGTGTTGATGCAGTTGCTCGCCCTGTGAAATCCTGATCTCGTCTGTGGAATGGCACTTTGCTGTTGGAGACTGCTTCTGATTCTCAGGCACAACAACTGCTTACTGCCTCGCTTCTCCATGGTTACCCTGTTTGTGTCAAGGCCCATAGAACTTTGAATTCTTCCCGTGCTGTAATTTACACCAGGCTGCTCGATGACCTAACCGAGGCCGAAATCCAATCTTACCTCTCTGAAAGGGTGTCGTTGCCGTCCATCATCTAATGAAAAATGTAAATTCCTCCTTAGTGCCCACCCGCACTCGTTCCCTCACCTTTGATAGTGGTGCTGCCGTCCAAGATCAAAGCAGGCTATGAAATTATCACAGTCCTGCCGTACATTCTGAACCCAATGTGCTGTTACCAGTGTCATTGTTTCAACCACACTAGCACCTCTTGTCAACACCCAGCCAGATGTGTAACATGTGGTAGGGATGCACACAAGAGCGATTGTCCGCCTCCTTCTCCCCACTGTATCAACTGCAATGGCAGCCATGCTGCCTCCTCTCGGGATTGTCCCGTGTATCTTGATGAGCGTACAGTCTAAGAGATTCGGGTAAAGGAAAAAGTGCCTTACCCAGTTGCTCACAAGTTACTGGCTAGTTGCAAACCCTGTGTTCTCCCATCTGGCATGTATAGTTGTATTTTTGTTACCCCTCGCTCCATGAAGGACATGGCCACGCAGACATGCAATCTCAAATTCACCTCTGAGGTGAAATCGCCTATTGTCAAGGTAGCATCGCTGTCCTCCCGCCCCACTGTGCAACAAACCGTCAAACTCTCACTTCAAAGGGGCGAAGCCACCAGCTACACAGCCAGTAGACAGGAAAGGACAAAGGAGTACTCCCATGAAGACTTCCTCCATCTCTCCAGCCAAACACCACCCGATTTTGTTTCTAACCGGAAAGACTCGAAGAAGTCCACCAAAGGCAAACGGTCTTCTCCTTCGCCAACTCGAAGATCCTGTTCGACGGTGTCGCCACGTGTACTTTAGCCCAGCCGGCCTCTGTCTAGCTGGTACGCACCACCAACCGTTTTCAGCTTTTGTGGACCCCATGGAGCAGGATCCTCCTGCTTCTGTGCCCTGTAGCAGTGACTCTACATCAGTTGTCACTCAGCAGCAGCTGAGTTGACACTCGTACATCTCTTCCTCGTGACTGTCCTCCTATAGAATGTTCATGGCCTTCGGTCCCACAAAGAGGATTTATGGCTGCTTTCAGCATCATAGTATCCCCTTGTACTCTGCCTTCAGGAAACTAAATTGCTTCCTTACGAAAGCTTTGAGCATTCACATTACTTACCAATTTGTTTTGACCTTCCCCCTGAGGTCGGCATTCCATCTTGTGGGGGCACCATGCTGCATCTCCCTGACTACTCGTCTTCAAGCTGTTGCAGTTCACCTTTTCTTTCCCCACCTGACTTTTTCCCTCTGTACCATTTATGTATCTCCATCATTCGATGTCACCAGGGCAGACGTCTTTCAGCTTATTGGGCAGCTTCCTCCCCCATTTTTGCTACTTGGTGAATTTAATGCTCATCATCCCCTTTGGGATTCTCCCAGGACCCGTCAGAGAGGTGCCCTCTTGGCTGAACTTCTTAACCAACTTAACATCGTCCGCCTAAACACTGGGGCACCCATGTTCATTTCTGACTCCTTTCACATCTACTTCCAATTGGACCTATCCTTTTGCACTGCCCAGCTTTCCCGTCAACTTGAGTGGTCCATTCTTTCTGGCACCTACTCGAGTGACCATTTTCCATGTGCTCTCCATTTGCTGACTCCTACTCGATCCACTTGCAAACCCAACTTACTAAGGCTGATCAGCAGCTTTACTCCTCCCTGGTGACCTCCGAAGAACAAGATTTCCCAGTGTTATGCTTACTGCTGCAGAACATTCCATTCCTCACATTTCCTCTTTGCCACATCATGTTCCAGTCCCTTGGTGGACTGAGGCATGCCGCAGTGCAATTCGCACTTGGAGATGTGCTATCCGCATTTTTAACCATCATCCTACGATGGCAAACTGCATTCATTATAAACAGATGCATGCAAAGTGTCACCGCGTTCTTCAAGATAGCAAACGAGCTAGCTGGATTTCGTTCACTAGTTCTTGTAGCAGTCCCATCCCTTCTTCTGTCGTGTGGGCCAACCTCCAACAGCTTTCTGGGACCCAGATCCAGTCCCACATTTCCGGCCTCACAGTAGCAGACGATGTTATTGTGGATCCTATTGCTATCTCCAACACCTTGAGCCACCATTTTGCTGAAGTGTCAAGCTCTTCCCACTATCACCCTGCCTTCCTCCATCAGAAACGAGCAGAGGAGGCTTGGGCAATAACCTTCTCTTCTCCGAATCATGAGTGCTGCAATGCCACCTTTACTATGAGGGTGGTAGATCATGCTCTCAGTTCATCCCGCTCCTCCACCCCAGAGCTAGACGCCCTCCACATTCAGATGTTGCAGCACCTTTCTCTTGCAGGCAAGCACTTTCAGCTTAACACGTTCAACCACATCTGGGCACAGGGCACATTTCCCAGACACTGGCATGAAGCCACCGTCATACCCATATCTAAGCCCAGTAAGGACAAAAACTTGCTTTCTAGCTATTGCCCCCATCTCTCTTACCATCAAAAACATCGTACAATATGCGTTAGATGAGTATGTGCCAAGCAAGATTGTAAGAGATGGAAAAGACGCACTGTAGTACAACAACCGAGTTAGAAAACTGCTGCGGAAGCAAAGGGAACTTCACAGCAAACATAAACATAGCCAAAGCCTTGCAGACAAACAAAAATTACGTGAAGCAAAATGTAGTGTGAGGAGGGCTATGCGAGAGGCATTCAATGAATTCGAAAGTAAAGTTCTATGTACTGACTTGGCAGAAAATCCTAAGAAATTTTGGTCTTATGTCAAAGCGGTAGGTGGATCAAAACAAAATGTCCAGACACTCTGTGACCAAAATGGTACTGAAACAGGATGACAGACTAAAGGCCAAAATACTAAATGTCTTTTTCCAAAGCTGTTTCACTGAGGAAGGCTGCACTGTAGTTCCTTCTCTAGATTGTCACACAGATGACAAAATGGTAGATATCGAAATAGACGACAGAGGGATAGAGAAACAATTAAAATCGCTCAAAAGAGGAAAGGCCGCTGGACCTGATGGGATACCAGTTCGATTTTACACAGAGTACGCGAAGGAACTTGCCCCCCTTCTTGCAGCGGTGTACCGTAGGTCTCTAGAAGACTTTTATCCATTGTGGATGTGGAACACTGCGACTGTGGTGTAAAAAGGTTTTCAGAAATTACTGCAACCAGTCGCCTTTTATGTAGATGTATTTTATTTAACCATGACCGGTTTCGAGCTGCCTAGCAACTCATCATCAGATGGTATATACATTTAGTGCTTTTTTGTACCCATTGTGTGGGTGGTTGAGTATCTGTGGCTAGACAGAAACGAGAACAAATAATCGCTACATGTGGTACAGTATCACGAAATATTTACAGCATAATTTATGTTTAACGTATAAGAGCAAATAATCACTACATGTGGTACAGTTACATTTACAGTTTAATTTACGTTTTGAGGTGTTACTTACAGATAAATCTTTCTGCAGGTATATATATCTCTTTTAGGACGTATTTTTGAAACCATTGTGTCTTGTTTTTCACAATTTCACAAGTTAAAACTTTCACTAGATGTATATTACTTTTATGAGGCACTGTTGGAAACATATATCTTGTTTTTCGTAAACATCGCTGAACACACTTAGCCACAGATACGAATACAGGATTTACACATTATAAACAAGCCAAAGATTGCAATATAACTACAGTATCAAAGATTTCAAGTTGACCAGAGGCATTATTAGTCATCGCACACACTGACAAGAGATTTGTCTTTATTACATAGAAAATAAATGTAAATTAGCTTAAACTATTAAAATGTTTATTTATAAATTAACTGTGCAATTTTAACAGGTATATAAAACTAAATTTTTTACATTATATTTCAGTTACATTTAAGATTATTGGTATTGAGAGTATTATGACAGCTAATTTCTTGCTCCTTCCATTGGCTGATCTTGGCATATGATGTCAGGGATGAGAGGTTGATGGTTAACTTGAAATAATAAGTAATGCTGGTACTTGAAAGGGTGTGGAAAAGGAGTTGGCGGTGGGGGGGGGGGGTTGTTTTTTTAGTGGTACAAGCTTTTATGTGTGTGTGTGTGTGTGTGTGTGTGTGTGTGGGGGGGGGGGCATTTTGTTTCTGAATTACTGTTTAGTTTTTTAAGTTCAAAGAATCCTTAAAATTCTGAAAAAAGGAGTTATTCGCCAATTCTGTCTGCTCATTTAAAATGGTATGTGGGGAATTATGTTTGTGGGTGAAAATCTCTAATTGTTCGAGAAGATCCATCTTGAATCCCTTATCTACAGTGTGTAGGATTTGAAGGTTAGTTTTAATGTCTGTTATGGAATGTTTATTATCTGCTAGATGGGTAGCAAAAGTGGATCTATTTAAGTTAACTTAAATAGATCCACTTTTGCTACCCATCTAGCAGATAATAAACATTCCACAACAGACATTAAAACTAACCTTCAAATCCTACACACTGTAGATAAGGGATTCAAGATGGATCTTCTCGAACAATTTAAGTTAACTTAAATAGATCCACTTTTGCTACCCATCTAGCAGATAATAAACATTCCACAACAGACATTAAAACTAACCTTCAAATCCTACACACTGTAGATAAGGGATTCAAGATGGATCTTCTCGAACAATTAGAGATTTTCACCCACAAACATAATTCCCCACATACCATTTTAAATGAGCAGACAGAATTGGCGAATAACTCCTTTTTTCAGAATTTTAAGGATTCTTTGAACTTAAAAAACTAAACAGTAATTCAGAAACAAAATGCCCCCCCCCCCCCCACACACACACACACACACACACATAAAAGCTTGTACCACTAAAAAAACAACCCCCCCCCCCCACCGCCAACTCCTTTTCCACACCCTTTCAAGTACCAGCATTACTTATTATTTCAAGTTAACCATCAACCTCTCATCCCTGACATCATATGCCAAGATCAGCCAATGGAAGGAGCAAGAAATTAGCTGTCATAATACTCTCAATACCAATAATCTTAAATGTAACTGAAATATAATGTAAAAAATTTAGTTTTATATACCTGTTAAAATTGCACAGTTAATTTATAAATAAACATTTTAATAGTTTAAGCTAATTTACATTTATTTTCTATGTAATAAAGACAAATCTCTTGTCAGTGTGTGCGATGACTAATAATGCCTCTGGTCAACTTGAAATCTTTGATACTGTAGTTATATTGCAATCTTTGGCTTGTTTATAATGTGTAAATCCTGTATTCGTATCTGTGGCTAAGTGTGTTCAGCGATGTTTACGAAAAACAAGATATATGTTTCCAACAGTGCCTCATAAAAGTAATATACATCTAGTGAAAGTTTTAACTTGTGAAATTGTGAAAAACAAGACACAATGGTTTCAAAAATACGTCCTAAAAGAGATATATATACCTGCAGAAAGATTTATCTGTAAGTAACACCTCAAAACGTAAATTAAACTGTAAATGTAACTGTACCACATGTAGTGATTATTTGCTCTTATACGTTAAACATAAATTATGCTGTAAATATTTCGTGATACTGTACCACATGTAGCGATTATTTGTTCTCGTTTCTGTCTAGCCAGATACTCAACCACCCACACAATGGGTACAAAAAAGCACTAAATGTATATACCATCTGATGATGAGTTGCTAGGCAGCTCGAAACCGGTCATGGTTAAATAAAATACATCTACATAAAAGGCGACTGGTTGCAGTAATTTCTGAAAACCTTTGAAAACCTTGGTCTCTAGAAGAGCGTAGCATTCCAAAGGATTGGAAAAGGGCACAGGTCATCCCCGTTTTCAAGAAGGGATGTCGAACAGATGTGCAGAACTATAGACCTATATCTCTAACGTCGATCAGTTGTAGAATTTTGGAACATGTATTATGTTCGAGTATAATGAATTTTCTGGAGACTAGAAATATACTCTGTAGGAATCAGCATGGGTTTCGAAAAAGACGGTCGTGTGAAACCCAGCTCGCGCTATTCGTCCACGAGACTCAGAGGGCCATAGACACGGGTTCACAGGTAGATGCCGTGTTTCTTGACTTCCGCAAGGCGTTCGATACAGTTCCCCACAGTCATTTAATGAACAAAGTAAGAGCATATGGACTATCAGACCAATTGTGTGATTGGATTGAAGAGTTCCTAGATAACAGAACGCAGCATGTCATTCTCAATGGAGAGAAGTCTTCCGAAGTAAGAGTGATTTCAGGTGTGATGCAGCGGAGTGTGATAGGACCATTGCTATTCACAATATACATAAATGACCTTGTGGATGACATCGGAAGTTCACTGAGGCTTTTTGCAGATGATGCTGTGGTGTATCGAGAGGTTGTAACAATGGAAAATTGTACTGAAATGCAGGAGGATCTGCAGCGAATTGACGCATGGTGCAGGGAACGGCAATTGAATCTCAATGTAGACAAGTGTAATGTGCTGCAAATACATAGAAAGATAGATCCCTTATCATTTAGCTACAAAATAGCAGGTCAGCAACTGGAAGCAGTTAATTCCATAAATTATCTGGGAGTACGCATTAGGAGTGATTTAAAATGGAATGATCATATGAAGTTGATCGTCGGTAAAGCAGACGCCAGACTGAGATTCATTGGAAGAATCCTAAGGAAATGCAGTCCGAAAACAAAGGAAGTAGGTTACAGTACGCTTGTTCGCCCACTGCTTGAATACTGCTCAGCAGTGTGGGATCCATACCAGATAGGGTTGATAGAAGAGATAGAGAAGATCCAACGGAGAGCAGCGCGCTTCGTTACAGGATCATTTAGTAATCACGAAAGCATTACGGAGATGATAGATAAACTCCAGTGGAAGACTCTGCAGGAGAGACGCTCAGTAGCTCGGTACGGGCTTTTGTTAAAGTTTCGAGAACATACCTTCACCGAGGAGTCAAGCAGTATATTGCTCCCTCCTACGTATATCTCGCAAAGAGACCATGAGGATAAAATCAGAGAGATTAGAGCCCACACAGAAGCATACCGACAATCCTTCTTTCCACGAGCAATACGAGACTGGAATAGAAGGGAGAACCGATTGAGGTACTCAGGGTACCCTCCGCCACACACAGTCAGGTGGCTTGTGGAGTATGGATGTAGATGTAGATTTAGCTGTGATTGCAAGGTGATGAAACATATGATTCATGCCCGGGTGGTATGGTGGCTCGAGTCACACAGTTTACTAGCAAATGCACAGTGTGGATTTCGAGCACGGTGTTCTGCAGTTGATCATCTCGTTACTATGTCCACCCATGTCATCAATGGTTTTCTCCAGAAATCCCAGGCTGTGGCCTTGTTTTTCAATGTGGAGAAGGCCTATGACACCTGCTGCGGAACTGGTATCCTCTGTACTCTTTACACGTGGGTCTTCCGTAGCCGCCTGCCCTGTTCTTTCAGTCATTTTTACAAGATCGAGATTCAAGGTGTGTGTGGGTTCTGCCTTGTCAGACACCTTTATCCAGGAAAACGGTGCGCCTCAGGGTTCCGTCCTGAGTGTCGTCCTCCACCCCAGGGCCAGACGCCATCCACAAAAGAGTTGGAGAACCTTTCTCTTGCGGGCAAGCACTTTCCGCTAAACACGTACAACTGCCTCTTGGCAGAGGGCACATTTCACAGACGCTGGCATGAAGCCACAGTCATACTCATATCTAAGCCCGGTAAGGACAAAAACCTTCCTTCTAGCTACTGCCCCACCTCTCATACCAGCTGTGTTTGCAAGGTGATGGAACATATGTTTCATGCCCGGCTGGTATGGTGGCTCGAGTCTCGCAATTTACTGACGAACGCACAGTGTGGATTTCGAGCACGGCGTTCTGCAGTTCACGATCTCGTTAGTTTGTCCACCCATGTCATGAATGGTTTTCTGTGGGAATCCCAGGCTGTGGCCATGTTTTTTGATGTGGAGAAACCATACGACACCTGCTGGAGAACCGGTATCCTCCATACTCTTTGCACGTGGGTCCTCAGTGGCCACCTGCCCTGATCCTTCAGGCATTTTTATAAGATCGAGTTTTCAAGGTGTGTGTGGGTTGCTTTACCCAAGAAAATGGTGTGCCTCAGGGGCCCATCCTGTCTCTCTTCCTCTTTGCTATTGCCATTAACCCTATCATGGCCTGTCTCCCACCGGGCATCTCTGGCTGCCTTTTTGTTTATGATTTTGCATCTATTGCAGTTCTCCACAGATCTGTCTCACTGAGCAACATCTTCAGTGGTGTCTTGATCGTCTTTACACCTGAAGCATCGCCAATGGCTTTTGCTTTTCCACTTACAAAATTGTCTGTATGAATTTCTGGAGACACCAGTGGTTTCTGTTTCTCCACCATCTTTACATCTAGGGCTTTTTGCCCATCCGTTTGTTAAAACTATGAAATTCCTGGGGCTCAACTCGATAGGAGACACTCTTGATCCTCCCGTGTATCTTACCCAGCAGCCCGCTGTATGCAGTTCCTTAATGTCCAACGTGTCCTCAATGGTGCTTCCTGGGGTGCCAATCGAACCACCCTCCTCCGTTTGTACCGGTCTCTTCTCCATTCGAAACTCAACTGTCTCTCTCACGTTTCGGCCTTTACGTGATAGTCCCCTGTAGAGTGTTACCTTCATTTTTCAAAATTTTCCCAAAGAGCAAGTCAATTGGGAAATGGCGCCTTACATGGTGCATAGTGTCCATCATGCACTGAGACCTCTCGATTCCTTCGTCAACATGGATCTGCACTTCTACTCATTCCCCAGCTGTTGGGTGAGGTCACCCTCCTGGGTGCATTTTCCTCCATTCTCTGTGCGGAGTCGCATTCCGTGCTGTCAACGATAATGAACTTTTTAGCTCGGTGGGGCCCCCATGTGCCCTGTTTGTTGTAGCCCCTTGACCACACAGGGATCGCTCTGCTGATGCCTGCACCATCAACTCCCTACTCATGCCAAGGAGTAGCTGCCCGTCTCCCTGGGGCATTGGGACTCCCGGCAATGGCCATCCTGCCAGGTAGCCTTTGCTGCGGCTGGGTGGTTCCCTTGGGGAGGGCCCCTGGTCGGAGTGGGTGGCATCAGGGTGGATGACACGCCATGAAAAGTAGTACGTCATATCTTGCTGGTGGTCAAACAACACAAGCAGTCTAAGCGGTCAAGGTCTAACTTCAATGCTAAGAAATGCGACCACACATCATCCCCCCCTCTGGTCACACCATGGGAGGAACACCAAGCTCATCCGAATTACTGTCTCCTTTTCCCAACCACAGCAGTTCATCTCCCGCATTGGCGGCCCAGGTCAGAGCTTACGATTGCGGTTCGCGCCCGGTCTCTTCTGTCTGAACTGGAATCCTTCCTGTTACCATCTCTCCTCAAGGTCCTTTCATGTACACCTCCATGGTGTACACCTAGGCTGCAGATTCTTCTGGACCTTTCGCATGACCTAAGGACTCCATTAACCCTGCGGGTTTCCGCTATCCCTTCCTCTCGATTCTCGATATGTACGGGGGCCAGGAAGTGGCTCGATGGCTGATGGTCACATAGCTTTGCATATGTTCGTGGAGGGCATATTGAACAGCACTCCTTGCCAGATGGCTGCAGTGTTCTCACTGCAGAGCTGGCGGCCATATCTCGTGCTCTTGAGCACATCTGCTCAGGCCCTGGTGAGTCATTTCTACTGTGTACTGACTCCTTGAGCAGCCTACAAGCTATCAACCAGTGTTATCCACACCACCCTTTGGTAGCATCCATTCAGGAGTCCATCTATGCCCTGGAATGGTCCCATCGTTAAGTGGTGTTTGTGTGGACCCCAGGACATGTCGGAATCCCAGGCAACAAACTTGGCGACACGTTGGTCAAACAGGCTACACAGAAATTGCCTCTGGAGATGGGCATCTCCGAAACTGACCTGCATTCTGTCTTACGCTGCAGGGTTTTTCAGCTTTGGCAGACGGTATAGCATAACAGTACGCACGACAAACATCATTAAGAAGACTACGAATGTGTGGAAGTCTTCCATGCAGTCCTTTTGCAGGGAATCGGTTGTCCTCTGCTGGCTCCACATTGGTCATATGTGGCTAACATATGGTGACCTCCTCAGTCGCGAGAACCCACCATGGTGTCGCTGTGGCTCACAAATGACTGTCGTCCACCTCTTGCTGGACTGCCCACTTTTAGCCACTCTGCGGCAGACTTTTAACTTTCCCAGCAGTCTACCTTCGGTGTTGGGCGACAATGCCTCAACAGCAGCTTTAGCTTTACATTTTATTTGTGAGGATGGGTTTTATGATTTGATCTAACTTTTAGTGCTTTTAGGGTAGAGGTTTTAATGTGTTGCAGAGTGACTGGCTTCTCCCTTTTATTCTCATGGTCAGCCAGCCACAATAATCTGCTCTCTAGTTTTGATCTCTTCTTCATGTTTCTTGTGTGTGTCTGTGGTTTTCTTGTCCGATTTTGCCCATTTTAGTGTTTGTTGCCCTTCTGTCATTCTTGTATTTTTCTCCTTTCTTCCAGCTGTGTTTTGTATGTCTCAGTTACTCCCACACTTGTGGAACTATTTTAATCGGAACGAGGGACTGATGATCTAGCAGTTTGGTCCCTCCCCCCTCTTTTAAGCCAGCCAGCCAACCAACCAACTAACCGAACTAGACTACGGTTGCTTTGTTTATGCGTCTGAACACCCATCCCTCTTATGCTGTCTCCACACTATCCACCATCATGGCATCCGTTTGACCACGGGCATCATTTACACCAGCCCAGTTGAGAGCGTGAGTGCTGAAGCTGCTGAACTACCCCTGCCCTACCGCCGTGACTTTCTCCACAGCAGGTATGTATGCCGTTTGACTGCCATGCATGGCCACCCGTCCTATATACCTCCTTCTTTCATGATTCCATTGATCGTCATTATGGGGCTCATCCTACCCCTCTGTTACGTCCTGGAGTCCGCTTTCAGCACTTGTTACAGCAGCTTAATTTCACACTAGCTGCACCTTTCCTGGTGAGTGTGAACCCTTCACCACTTTGGCTTCATGAAGCAGCCCATGTTAACCTTTAGCCCTCTATCGCTTCCTAAGGACACTACTCCAGCCTCAGTCTGTCGCTTTCAGTTTCATGACTTTCACATGGAACTTCGCGATAGTACATTTGTATGCACTGATGGCTCTCGGACTGACCGTGGGGTCGGGTGTGCCTTCGTCATTGGCACCCATGTCTTTTGATATCGGCTTCTGGCACACTCCTCAGTATTTGCAGCCGAGCTCTTCGCCTTGTATCGGGCAACAGAGTACATCCAGCAACACAGCCTTTTCAATGGTGTCCTCTGCTCAGACTCACTCAGTGCCCTTCAAAGTCCATGTGCTCTGTACACTGCCCATCCCTTGGCACAGCAGGTCCAGGAAAACTGTAAACTGCTCATTCTTGGTGGAGTCAGTGTGATGTTTCTGTGGGTTCCTGGTCATGTTGGTCTGCCAGGAAATGAGGCTGCTGGCACTGCTGCCAAAGCTGCAGCCCTCATACTTCAGCTTGTGAGTACCTATATTCTCTACAGTGATCTTTGTGTTGCCGTCTGTCAGGAGGTGGTGTTCCTTTGGCATCACCAATGGTCCTCTCTTCACGGGAATAAGCTCCGGCTTATTAAGCCTCTCCCAGCGGCTTGGACGACATCCTCTCGTCCCTCCCGCCAGGAGGAGGTTATTTTAACTCGCTTGCGTATAGGGCACTGCCTTTTTAGCCACCGTCATTTGCTAAGTGGCGCTACCCCACCACTTTGTTCACATTGCACTCACGTTTTAACTGTATGCCACTTCCTGATGGAATGTCCCGTTTGGGTTTGCCATCTGATATTTCGGCCTTTTTAGCAAATGACGTGCAGGCTGTCGACCGCATCTTACTTTTTATCTGGCAAAGCAATATGATGAAGGCCATTTAATTTTTTAGTTTTGGACCTCCGTTTTTGTATGGTGTCATTTTTAGCTGTTTTTCCACATGCCTGTTTTTAGCTGTCTTCTATTATGTCAATTGGGACTGATGTATAGTGGTTTTTCAACTCCTCTTTGTATTCATGTTCTGTAGTTTTGACTCCAGCGTGTATGACCCCAGTTGTTTTTGCACCTTAAAGCAAAACAGAACAAACAAACCAGTGGTAACAATGTATCACACTCGGGCGATTTTAAAAGACTCGGGCTGGCCAGGCCAAAAAACGTCTGTTTTGGTGCAGGATAATACAAGGTTCCACATCCTGTTAAGAGGAAAACCATTGTCTGTTTATTAAATTGTCTGTCATCCTAATTTCATCTGCCACTTTATAAGCACTGTTCCAAAAACCAGAAGTGTTGGAAATTATCACAGACTTGTCAAATTTCATTCCATGTCCCTCGTTTAAGATGTGTTCTTCTATCACCGATTTTCTGGCAGTTGTAACCTTGTATAACAACAATGTGCCACACATCTGTCCTGAACCATGAAAATTGAGTGGCAGATGTAAGCCCTTCCACCCTGACATGGAATTTTATATATGCCAATCTTCCTAAGCCCCATATCATCTTTTACAGAGCCAAGTAGTTCCCTAATCTTGGAATATGGGCAGAACACACTCTTAATATTAAAATTTCTTAAAATTCTTTCAGTCTTAAATGATATGCCCCCAACGTAAGGAATAAAGGGCACAGATCTATGCTCCTCTTTATGCACCACTGGGACTGGACCAAACTCTACATGCCGACGGCCAGCCCAAGTGTTTCAAAATAGTCTTTGTTCGATATATCATTGCCACCGGTGTTCCAACTAAAGGCAGTGGCACCAGCCCAGTCTTGAAGGCAGTAGCTGTTATGGGCAGCACATGTGCCGTATACGTTATGCAGGCCTATATAGGATGACGATTTGCAGCCTCAGCATCAGTTTTCAACAGTACTCAGCAACGGCAGCGATGACAGTGGTGTAGCATTCTCCTGAAGCTGATGGGCAGTTGGATGCCGAAATATTGAATCACGTTGATTTTAGGATCTGGCAGCAAACCTGTGGAGAATTTCAAAACCGACATTAACTCACTAGAAACAAGTAGGTTAGAATGTTGTACATTGGAACACTTTTCAGAGTTTTTATCTCTGGCCAGCCATCAAATTTTCTTTTTACATTTTGAAATAATACCATTCACTTCTTGTGCTGCAGTCTTTGTCTGAAATCACAAAAATTATTCCAGAAAAGTAAAATTTTTTTTCCGAATGTGAGAAACTGCTCCAAGGCACACCTTGGTCATGTACCTAGGAACAAATGTGTTATCCGATTGTAGAAATTGTGCAGTCAAGAAAATCTGGTCAGTACTGTATGTAATAGTCTGTCTGTCGCATTATTAGTGTACTATATACCAACAATCAGTAAGTGAAATCAAATTAAGTATTATCAAAAACCAGTTAAAAGTCCAAAACATTTTGAAATAGGTGTTGTTGGCAGCTAACACACATTTCCATTTTCGAGAGAGGGAAAGTTGTTCCATTATAGAGAGACCTATTCCAAGGTACAAGATGGTGCACAGCTTACAAACTGTAGCTTAACTGCTTGTATGTTACATAACTAGTTTTAAAAGTATACAGAATTTTACTCACCATACAACTTTGCTACTGAAAATAGCTTTAATATACAATACGGCACTTAAATATGTAGGACTCGTGATATTTACAAATGCTGCATGAACAAAATTTCGTGTCTCACAACAGAAACAGTTGAAAATGCCAATGGTATCTATTGCATGTTCCTTCATGTGAGCCTAAAATCTGTCACTAGATGAAAACATCTTGTGTTCCTCAGTACAGTGCCCTCCAGGTATAACTCTCCCCCCTTCTTAATTTGCTACAGAGAAGTATTAAAGAATGTGATATTCTGCAATCCAGGTTTTATTTGTTATCTCTTTATAGTGTTTGTATTCGCAGAAGTAGGATTGAATCCTTAAGGAATAACATCTTGCAATTCTCATCCACAATAGTTAATTATATCTTTCTGCTGCTGACTTCTTAATAATAGAATGCAATTCAATTATTACACTAGTTTCTGCACTGTAATGTACAGGTTCAAGGCATGCAACCCCAGATACAGCTGATGAGCGAGTTCGTGACTTACCACCCCGTCAGCAGCATCAGTACATGTCATCTGCAGCAGGAAGTGGTTCACGTCAACCTGTTTCCAATCAGGTGATTCAGGGACAGCAGTCTGGAGGTGGTGCTCCACTTCCTGTTAGTGGTCGGCAATCCCAGCGCAGGGAGAACCGCCGCGATGAACGTCGACGTACCACTGATGATGAAGAGACAGTTCTTGACAGTCAAGATGTGTCTAGTGTGGATCATGGTAAGAACAATTTTCATGTCATAAAGAAATAATATGTAATATAAATTTGGTATTTGACCAATTTTCTAGTCTCTGGAATGGGGATCACAGCTGAAATGTAAGTCACCCTGTCCTTTTCACCTAATGTTATTGTCTTATTGTTTTATGGCACAATGTAAGGTGAGTAAATTTTCTAGTTACATATCAACAAAAGAAACTATGTCATAGTTGTTTGTCATGCATTAACAATTCCTTCTCAACTACAGTGCATTAAATAGCATCATTATAATTTACATTAAAGAGCTCTTTGAATCCTGCACTGGAGTGGAGTAGTGGCTCTGGAAACACAAATCCCAAGTGACAATATACAGGTCACCAGCAGGAATTAGTTTCAAATTGTTGGTGTGTGTATCTTCATGTAAAGCTCACTAGAATCACAGTCTTCAGATTAATTTTCATTGGGATATTAACAACCTTGAACTACTAGTTAATGGCAATTAGTTTTCATTTAATCCCTCAGGCAAATTACTATCATATTTCTTAGGTTACTCTTTAAATAATCACTATTTACTTTTTCTCATTTCTGGGCACATCCTCCTTAAATCCATAGTTTCAAAAGCCTGTACCTATGCACAACATTATTTTGATGGCTTTTCCTTTTCCTAATGACACACTTGAAAGTGCTTACATGATTTACATGAAAATGTACAAACTTTATTTCAACAAGCTGTGATGCAAAGCGGACAGCGATGTGGTCTTCTGTAACTGAAATAAACGAAAACTGTGGCTAACAAAACAGAAGAGGAGATGCCAAGGTATAAAATTTCATGTTCTTCAGCTATACCACCATTTCACCAGATGTGAAATAGCACAGAAAAATGCTAAAGAATGAGTGTATCAAGTTAGAAACATTCAGAACTGACCAGATTTCTTAGTAGGCAAAAGAGAATGCCAGAGTAGTTGTTCGAAAAGTTCTGGGAGAATAGAAGTCATAAGCAGATTCCTGGGTCAAAATACATACTCAAAATACCAAATGGGTTTCAAGAGTAACATTGAAGATGTCCACATCTACTTTTGTGTCTACACTTCAAACTACCGTGAAGTGCACGGTGGAGGGTATGTCCCATTGTACCAGTTATTAGGGTTTCTTCCCATTCCACTCAAGTATGGAGCACCGGAAGAATGATTGTGCACACCTCTGTGCATGCAATAATTGTTCTAATCTTCCTCATGATCCCTGTGTGTGTGATACATAAGAGGTTGTAGTATATTCCTAGAGTCATCATTTAAAGCTAGTTCTTGAAATTTTATTAATAGACTTTCTCGGGATACTTTACAGCTCAGTTTATTCAGTATCTCTGTGGCACTCTCCCACAGATCAAACAAACCTGTGACCATTCATACTGTTTATTCAGATTATACTATTATTCACACGTGAGAATATTTTCATTGCCTTCCAGCTGACATTGTATTGAAGAGTAATGTTGTCCAGTCATTGATCGCCCTGCATAGAATCCAGTTCCAGACACCCACATACATCAGTTGAGTTAATGTCTTCAATATTGCCAAGGCCATTTCCTTATTTAGCTCTTGTCCAACAGAACTAGTGCTCCATGTGGTATGATGATGGTGACTACTTAGGTGTATTGAACCCAATCGCACATCAGCAAAAAGAAACTTCAATTGGTGCAATAAGAGCCCAAGCTAAAGTTCTAAGCAGAATTGTTTACATTCAAAATGTCTACACTGACATGTGTAAATAAGATATTTCCAAATAGTACAGTGTTATAAACACAAGCCTGCGAAATCAAGTATGTAGCCTATAAAATAGTTGAGTTCACTAATTAGATTAATGATTAATATATTAAGCTACATACCAGTACAAGTCTTCACATAGTTTTAGATGTTCTCTATTTACTTTGAATAAATAGTTATTTTATGATCCAGTAACATCCATTGTGCAATACAAAACATGTAAGCGAACAAAAATGTGCATATGTAATTTTATGAGTGGATTGTTTTAATTATAGATTGACCAATCATGTAAATTGCCATTAATTATTGTCTGAGATGTGATAAACCTTAATTGTGTGAATGTTTCCATTAATAATAAATAATACATGGCTACTGCCCCATGCCAGGAGAAATTGTGGCAGCTCGTAGAATTGTTACCTAGCACCAATACTACAGCTTGAATTGCCAGTATTGACTACTTCCGACACTGTCCGTGAGATCCCGGTAGCATTTGGCTATTCATGTTGGGCTTGCGCATAGGGCACTTTCCTCTTACACTGATCCTCACCTCTCTGACAGTGGACTTCTTGTGGTGCAACCATAGTTTGATGTATATATTAATGTTGAATTAATTAGCAGTGGGTTACCATGAAGCATAACTGATTGAAACTCCATTACTGTGTGTTCAATGTTTTTACACTCAATGAGCCATTTGTGTTACATTTCATGCAACTCCATTAAATTGGGTAAGTAATGCATTTGTTTATCCCACTGTTTTTATCCTTCATCAAATTTGCTATATATGACTAAAATGAGTAACCATTTCCTTACCAACTGTTTGAGGTAGACAAGAAGCATCTACTTAACCTACAACCAAAACCGGAGTAACTAGACCAGTTCTAATAAATGTGGGTGATAAAGCGTACCAAGCTTTGAGGAACATTCGTTGCTTGATCAGAAGCCAAAATTGCTTTCATCTAAAGGAACTGTTGAGAAAAGTGTTAAAGGTAACAAAAAAATTAGGAACTATTGCTAAGGAGAGAGTCCACAGATGAATAACGAGAAGCTTTCCTATCTTGTCTAAACTTGTCCCTACCTCGTCCCTTGCCTTCAGCTCCTAGCAAAGCTGCTTCAGGTTCTGAATGCTTAACGTTTTCCATTATTAAATTTTCCATTAGTTTTTACATTGTCAGCCTTCCTGCCATTTTCCAGTTTGAGCATTTGTCAAGCAGGTGCTTTTCTCTATATTTGAAATTTCCCCCTCCAGAACTCGTGATAACTCCCTTAACATCCTCAGTATATAGAAAAATATGATGTGGTAGGCTTTGAAAATGAAAAGTGTGACACCAGGAAGGATTGTGAGGTATATTGAGATGGCAGTTGTAAAATTCCTCTCACAATTTTGTGATACAGCTTTTGCATGTGGAGCAAAAGGACAGCTTCCCATTTGTGACCATCAGTAACCTAGAATCTTAACAGCGAGAATGCAGCCAACTAATGTAAAATAAAATAAAAGCATTTGCATTCTGCTTGCAATATTTACCTAATCCCTAGTTAGTTTGCCATATTTACTTAACATTAATGTTAAGGCATTAATGCAGTCTTAAAACAATTTATATAAATTTCGTCTTAGTAATTGAATGTTAGCAAGTTCTCAGTAAATCTCCTCTTATGCTATGCATTTATATTCTTGATGGAACATATGTCTAAGAAATTTTGTTTTCACCTTACTGATGTGTAACAAAAACAGTATTAAAGGAAAAAAAACTATTATTGTCAAAAAGTGGCTTAAAGATTTCAGTGAAGATCTTTTTAGTTGATCAGTTATTGCTGGTCACAAAAGGTTGTGTGTCATGTCCCATGTAGAGTCAGTGTCGAGCGTCGAGGGCTCCAGAACTCGCCGCCGCAGAAGACACAGGCGCAGGATACGTCAGCGTAGCCAGACACCTTCTGGAGAGAACATTAACACCAGTAGCACTGAAGGAACTGGTAAGAGTCAATACTGTATCAGAACTGCAGAATACCCAAGTAACTGCTGTTATACTTAGTAGGGCAAAGAACAGAGATAAAGGAAAAGACTGCAGTAAGTTCACTACTTACAGTCATGAGTTGCAAAGCTGCTACAAATTGTAAGTAATTTATTTATAGTTCATCAGAAAAATAACGTGTGTGTGTGTGTGTGTGTGTGTGTGTGTGTGTGTGTGTGTGTGTGTGTGTGTCATGAAAATTATTGTATACATGTGATAAGCGAAATGCATCCAGCACAAACAGTGCTTTATTTGCCTTTCTGAGCACCAGTTCATTCCCAGAAACTGTCATGCTTAAGTTGTGCGTGCAACATGAGATATAGTTAGTGCTGGAGGAAAATGAAACAATATGTTAGGAGAAGATGACAAATAATCTGGTGTATGGGAAAAGTGAACAGAACTGATGATGGGGGAAGAAGGTAAGATCATCAGGAGAAGAAATGGAAAAAAAACAGTGCACAACACAAAACCCAATTACTAAAATTTCTGAATTTTTGCGAGAGATAATAGCTGCCACTTCTTATCACTTTCTGTCTAGCTGTGGCACCGGAGTAAAGTAACACTAAAACTCTATACACATCAAATACAAACACACAGATTTTTGTAACAATAATATGAAAAGGAGAGATTGTTGCTCACCATATGGAAGGGCATTAATTAGCAAACAGGTATAATGAAAAAGAATATATGGCTGTCAGAATAAGTCCTTCATTGAATGCAGATGAAACAATAAACACATTCACCCATGCCTCTCTCTCTCTCTCTCTCTCTCTCTCTCTCTCTCTCTCTCTCTCTAACACATGCGTGAGTGCACGCGCCCACACACACACTGTGTTGTCTCTGAGTCTAGATATCTTTGATCGGTGCTGTGCCCAGAGACGAGTCAATGGCTGGTTGTGTGTGTGTGTGTGTGTGTGTGTGTGTGTGTGTGTGTGTGTGTGTGTGTCTACGTCTACTTCTGACGAAGGACTTTATCCAAAAGTTGAATATTTCTAGCATTATTTTTCACTCTGCCTGTCTGCAACTCAGTGCCTCCTCTGTGGTGTGAATAGCAATCTATCCTTTCCCTATTGTTGTTAATTCTTCCAGGATGTGCCTAATGCCTTCCCTTCGATCCCACAATCCAGTACTGTTTGCCTTCTGTACAGCTTTACACTACTCAATGTCTTTCATACCCTTTCTGTACTTTCTAATATTTTATTGTTACCTCCCCAACTACAAATGCTGTCCACTGCATACCACACATCCTGTGAAGCTCTGACTTCCAAGCCACCCTGTTTAAATGCTCATGTACAACATTCTTCGTGCTAATATAATCACTCGACCTTCAAACTGAACTCACTACCCCTCTTCAAACGCTACTCAGGTTTCCCATCTTTTCATTATACTACACCTGTTTTGCCTTTTTTGTCGGTTTTCCCCTTTTAGTTTTACTCAATATTCCACATTTTTCTGCGTTTTTTTACCCTCCACTATGGATTATTGCTCCTTCCATCTGTGTCAATACAGAAAATTTCCCTGCCCTAACCAGAACCTAGTCCTACTTACTGTTTATTCATGGTGGCCTCATTCATGTAATCCCCAAATCGCCTGATTGTCAAATTACCTATCTCCAGGTGCAATCTCGTCCTTTGGCACTGATCTCTATCTATTCAAATTCCATCAGTTCATTACCCCTCACCATTCTAGTCTTGCAAACCTTGTAAATCATGCCCAAAACACCGTAAACTACCTCCTCTCTATCCATAAAATTCACTTGCAATGCAAACACACTCCTGCATTCCATTTCTCAGACTGAAACTGTTGCCCTCCAGTAATTAAAGCAGCATCCACAGTGCCAACTCAAAAAACTGTTCATTCTGTTCCTCATAATCCTACCGTGGATTGCTACTGTCCACCATGACTGCAAGAGCCTCTGTCATACCTTCGCTGCATCCTCTCATATCTGCCAAACACTCCCTTGCAGACATACTGGTTTTACCACATCCTAAGGAACTCTCCATCACCACCCAGTAAAACTCAGAGCCTAAATGGATGCACAACAGAGTTGCATACCTGTCCTCCAAAAGCCACTGTCCCACACAAGTCTCAGCACTTTCAAAAGGCATTACCTTCTGCCCCACTCTCAAATTCAATTGTGTTTGATTGTTAAAGACATTCTCCTTATGGCCCTTGCAGTGGCCTTTTTTCTACTAACTCTACCAATCAGACTCAATCCAAAACCAATATTGAACTCTGCCTGGCTCAGTTTACTCCTTCATCTAACCATAATCCACTCCGACTGCCCCCAGATCATTCTTGTTGTTTCCTAACCTTGAACCATGCCTCACCTTCATTCCTAAAATGAGTCAATATTAAAAAGAATCGAGCCTCACTGCCCAGAGTTGGCAGTGGCCATGTATTTGTAATTTGTTCTTGTGTGAATTGTGTGCAAGTTTTCTAATTCTGAATGTGTACTACTTTTCTAATTGTGATGAAAGCCTTTGTCCGAAAGCTGAATATTTCTAGCATTCTTTTTCATTGTGCACGTTTGCCACTCAGTGCCGCATCTTTGTGGTGAGTGGCAATATATCTTTCCATATTGTTTTTTTTCCTCCCTCGATGTTTCATTGTTTGATTTTGTATGTTGTTATCTATACCATGTCATAAGTAGCATTTTGGTTCTTTGAAGAAGAAAAATTCTGCCGTATTCAACTTAGTGTTGTTTCGTGATTGGTGCAAAGCATGTCCTGTGTAACACATTAATCTCATGTACTACTACTACTACTACTACTACTACTACTTCTACCACCACTACCACCACTGCAGCTTTAATATGAGGTGTGATCAAAAAATACGGTGAGTGAATTTATTTAGCAGCAACTGCTGACACTACAGCCATTTGATGTGATTTGTCCAATGGCCTGATCTGTTGTGACAGTCAGCATCAAGGTGAAACACGTTCTATCTTGTCAGTCATCATCCAGAAATGGTAGAATGAGGTTGTGTTTACCGTGTTTGGCATGCATCATGGTTTTCAAACAGTGTGTGAACATTGTCTGTTTTGAGTTGCAAAAATGCTAAAGAAACTTATGAAATGCTGAAGTTTGATGTATGGTGATAATGCTGTATCTCTGAGGGCAGTTTACAAGTGGCATGAGCAATTTAAAAGTCGAAATGAGTCAGTAGAAGACAAGCAATATTCGAGATGTCCATTAACCTTAAAAAAAAATTGTGAAAAGCGGCAAAAATTGTTCATTCAAACAAGCAAATACCTATTCAAAAGCTTACTGAAGAATTTAGCATTTCATACGGGTATGTGCAAAGCATCTTAACCAGTAATTTCCAAATTACGTAAGCAAGAGCAAAATTTGTTTCAAGGCTTTTGAGTAATGAACAGAAGGAAAACTGTGTATCAGTGTGCATTTCCAAAATTTTAACTGGAGATGGACCTTAGTGTCTAAGAGTATGACCATGAGATGAAAATTCAGTGTTCCCAATGGCAGTCTGGTCCCAACTACCAGATACTGGTCATGCGTGTATGAGTTGTGTTTACAAGAATGTGAAGGTATGTGTATGTTGTATCTTTCCAACAAAGGCTTTGTTGGTCAAAAGCTCACTTTCTGTGACAGTCTTTTTGTTGTGCCTATCTGCGACTCAGCATTTCCACTGTATGGTGAGTATAACTATCCTTTTTGTAATGTTGTTACATTTCATCCTGGATTTTCCATTTTTTGAATTTTACAAAGGAATACTGCAAGGTATGCAAAACGATATACAAAGAAAGAAACCATAAAAATGGGCCAGTGGCTTCCTGCATCATGACAATGCACTGTGCTACGCCTCGCTTTGGTTTATGAATTTTTTGCCAGAAAAAGTGTGCTGTCTGTCCAAATTGACCTTTTTCATCATGTTTATCTCTTCCAAAAAATTAAAACCATGCTTAAAGGAAAAGATTTTGACACCATGAGGTCCACAGCAGAGCAGCTGAACGCTCTTCCAAAGGAAGCCTTCGAGAAATGTTTACAGTCATGGAGTCAGTATTGGGATAAGTGCGTTGCTAGCCAAGCACAGTACTTTGAAGGAGATTAAATCAGATTCCATGCAAGATTATTACTTTGTTTCTAATAAAATTATTCACCTCATTTTTGATCACTGATCATAAATATCCTGTCGCCTGGGCATTGGCAATTCTCTCCTTAGAGAGATACTGGCTCAAATATCTATCAGTAAATAATAGGAAGTTGAACCAATCTCGCATTGCAACTAAAGACTACAAACAGAAAGCCAAAATATTAATTTTTCACAATTAAATATGTATACATGGAGGATGGTACTACCATATCTTGTTAAATCACTGAATGGACATGCAAGAGAATAATACCATATCTTGTTTAATCACTGCATGGACACACACACACACACACACACACACACACACACACACACACACACACACACTACTAAAAAACTACTTAAGGCCAACAAGGTGTCAGGATCTGAAAGACTTTCTATTATATTCTATACTGAATGCACTGTGGTATTAGACCATTCCCTATCCCAAATTTGTTTAAAACCTCTTGTGCTGCAAGTAGCCTCACCAGACTAGAAAAGAGCTCCAGTCACGTCTGTTTACAGAAGGGATAAAAGAAGCCCGGAGGAAAAGGGGCTTTTCTCATAGAATTGACATGCATTCAGAGAAAACCACTTGTGTGAAACACAGCTTGCTTTATTCCCATACAATGTCTTTCTTACCGTAAGTGAAGGCCAGCTGCTTAGATTTCTGAAAGGCATTTGGCACTGCACTGTATAGTTTATTAATAATCAAGATATTATCTTACAGGGTATCTTTATAGATAATGCAGTTGGCTCAGTGAATTTTTTACTTAGTACTTATACAGGGCAATGAATATTCAGCAGAAATGGAACAAACATTGGATGTGCCCCTCGGGAAGCTTAAGAATCACTAGTGGTCTTAATATACATAAATTAGGCATCGAATAGGTTCAGCAACACTATATATTGTTAACTGATAATCTTTGCAGAAAAATTATGATTGAAAAATTGTAAGGAAATACAGAAAGCTTTGACCACAATTTTCTCACTTGGTACAACGAATATCACCTCTCCATAAGCAGAATAAATTCACAAAATGTCATAAATAAAGAGGAAGACCTTAGTAGTACCCAGTTAAGAGATTGAACAAATGAAGCACATATAATCATTTAAATACTCCACTAAGAAGTGAGATGAAATGGAATGTACACACAAATCTGTAGCAGGGAAAGCAAATGGGAAACATACCTTTCTTAGATGGAATCTCAGAAAATGCAGTGCATCCAGTTCTAAAGCACTGTATCAACATTCGGACTCCTAAACAAGTAGGAATTACAGTGGGTACCAAAACAATTAAAGAGTTGCATTGGTAGGTCAATATAGCCCATATGAAGGTATGAGAGAGCTGTAACTTAGTTGTTGGTAACATTTTAGAGAAGTGGACTTTGGGGGAAAGCTGTGTGACAATTCTACTCCATTGTGAATATCTCATAAAGATATTTGAGTAAGATAAGAGATTAGGACCTTTACCAAGGCATAAAGGCAGTAATTTTGTCCACTGGTTAATATGCAAATGAAATATGGTAGGTAATCTGAATAGGTGTACAAAATACCCCATGCTACACACCGTACAGTGATGTGAAGTATACACTGATGAGCTAAAACATTATGATCACTGCGACATTTGATGCCGCCTGGTGTATTGTGGGCACGTGACACAGTAACAGAAGTATGTAAGTCGAGCAGACACAGATGAGGAGTCACCCTAGCGAAGATATGGGCTGCAAATGGGGAAATCCATTGAGATAAGAAACTTTGACAAGAGGCAGATTATTACTACGCAGAGCCTGTGAATAAGTATCTCCAAAACAGCAATGGTTGAATGTTCACATGCTACTGTCATGAGCATTTATGGGAAGAGGTAGCAGGACAGTGAAACTACTACTAGGTGCTGAATGGTTCGACGTCCACGGCCCTTCATAGAACATGGGGTTCGGAGGCTGGTCTGCTCTGTAAAGTAGAATGGATGGTGAATTGTGGCACCTTTGTCGAAAGAGCACAAAGCTGTTGCATGCACAAGTGTTTCGAAGCACACCATTCATCGTGGACTGTTGAACATAGAGATCTGCAGCAGAGCACGTGTTCACATGTTCACCCAATGACATCTTCAGTTAAGGTTGCAGTGGGCACAAGACCATCAATCAATGGAAACGTGTTGGCTCTTCGGGTGAACCACATTGTACTACAGTAGGTTGATGGTTTTCCCCACAAACGCCATCATCGAGGTGAACAGCAGCTTGAAAGCTGCACCATGCCACGGAAGCAGGCTGGTGGGAGCAGTATTATGCTATGGGAGACATTCTCCGGCACTTGAATGAGACTTGTGGTAGTAATCAAAGACACTCTGACATCTGCCTCACTTCATGCGTGATGTCTTCCCCAACAGTGATGTCATCTTTTAGCAGTATAGTTGTCTGTGGCTTGGAGCCAGAACAGTGCCTCAATGGTTTTAGAAGTTTTATATTGAACTCATGTTTATGTCTCTGCTACCAAATTCATCCAATGTAAATCCAAAGGAACCCCATTTGGGTCACTCTCAGGTGCCATCACCACATATGCAAGTCAGCGGGCCCTTTATTTACACAAATTACGTGATTTGTGCTTAGAAATCCAATGCCACAAACCTACCAACAAACTGTCAGATCCCAGATGCACAGAATCAGTTGGTGTAAGTCATTCCAAAAATGGACAGACAAGCTATTAAACAGGTGGTCATAATGTTTTGCCTTTTCATTGTATGTGTAGGTGTAGAATGGATGTGGCTAGTGCTATTTCTTATTCAGCTCTGTAGTAATGATTCTCAAATGTTCCCTAGGTAAGATGATTTTCTGACTTCTCCATAGTGACACTATATTGATACTGACATAATATTTACATTTCAAAATAATTGAAAGAAGTTTGTTGTTTTTATTTTGCAGTGTGTGTATTCCAACTGCATCATCATTCTGCATTTGTTAGTAGTCAGCATCTCATTTGCAGTTGGCCTTTAATATTGTTGTTGTTCCTAGTGTATTCTACCCACAGGACTCTTGGTTGTTTTCTGTTAAATAATAATTCCAGTGTCGAGTCGCTTCATGAATACTTAATTTAATGTCCTTCATTCTACTCAGTGTGTGTATTAATGTCTATCAAACTGTTTTACATATGAGTGCATGGCTTAAATACTTAATTAATGGAGATATTGATTTTCTGTTATGTGCTGGATTTGCTGATTCATTGGATTTTCATTCTTATTTTGATGACTATCACTAATATTGTTTTTTCTCATGTTGATTGAGTAGTATTCTTTTCCAATTGAATATGACTTCTCTGAGCAGGGATGTGAGCTTTCTGCTTTATCAGCAAGCTTCACTGAATCATTTGTGTATCCCAAAGTTAATTACTTTTCTACTACCTTAAATTATTACATTGATGTTGCTTTAAATATTATTGTTTGCAAGTTGAACAAAGATGATCAAATGTCTTCAGATTACTGCATATTCCAACGTATTGCCATTAGTCTGCACATTAGCTTTTTGTTGGTAGTGAGTGTTTTCAATTTTTCTTAACTCATTACAATCAGTTACTGTTCCGTGATGCTGTTGAATGAACTAATTTTGCTGTACACCATTAGGTACTTACTTATTCATTATGTATGAAACAAGTGGAAACTTTTTGCTGATATTGACAGTCCTGAAGAACACTTGTTAGCCCATAGTGCAAGAAAATCTAAGGCATGAGTATTCAGATGTGCAAAACAGAATGCATTTAACATATTTTCATCAAATGCCCAAGCTCAGATGTCACTCTTCCTTTTTTTGTACAGGAAAAGAAGGAATAGCAACTGCTATTTTTTTTAGGGCTTGCACTGCATATGCTCGCGATGCTGGGACGGCGCATTAATAAATCGTGCTTCAGTAGAATTTTAACATTGCTTTCTTGTGTGCCAATGTAAAAGTGTTCCAAAATACTTCAGATTTGCAGGTGTTACATGTTGTGTATTAAATCTGTGCTTGTCGATCATGTTTAATAAATTTTCCTTTATGATTATTGCAAGACATTGTCAGCTCTATTGGATGGAGATCACACAAAAATATACAATGATTACTAGTTTCAGCAAAATTAAATCACCATCTACAGGTCATTTGTATAAGTCATTTTTTTAAACAGAGGTGCATTTATGGGAGAGTAACTTCTGTACGCTGAAATGAGGTGCTGGTTAGAGAGATTGTGATAGCTAACTTGCTGTCGTTGTTCTGCAATGTAGAGTTCGTGAGTGATTTGCAGCACTGTGACCCCCCTATCTGCTGTAACAATCCACAATAGTTGATGGAAACTCCTATCAGTGTCACATTGTTGCTGTCAACAGTTGACTCTAGTGATGTAGACAGCACATTTCCCCATATTGACGTACTTGCCTTTGACATAACACGTGAAAATGCCAGTATCTGCATGTTCTTAGGAAGCTGTCCACAGTCATATGCAGTGACAATTCCCATTTTACTCTAAGTTTATTTGATTATCATCTTGACAGCCATTACAAGGTATGGTGGATATCCCAGTAATATAACACAATGGACTGTTTTATTCCCCAAAATGACATGAACACTTTATTTCTTCCACAACAGCTATCTGTAATTCAATTTCTCATGAGTGTTTAAAATCAACAGTGGCAACTTAAATAAGACAATGGAAAGCCCTGGAGGGGATATAAATAATCAAAATAGTAAAGGTAACAACTGACCACATAGTTGGGGCATTGAGTAGCTCAGCAGTGTATTCTGCCACTGAGTGGTCAAATATACTCTCAACCAGAGTCTGATCATGGCCATTCATTGGTTGGACGGCTCTTTGGTGATGGCACCCACATAAAGACTGTGCAAAAGTTTAAACAGAGTTGGCATATGATGTGACAGCTTTCAAAAGTGGCCTTGCCTCCTGATATCTTCTGAGAGAATAAATTTTGGGAGTGGTATCAGAAGATAAAATGTGAATAACATTGTCGAAAAATTTGTCTGTGAAATACTGGTAAAATTCATAGATGCACTGATGAAGAACAGACCCAGGATCAGTTGTTATTACAGGGCAGTATTTACTATCTGTGGTTTTGTCAGATTATTGCAACATTTTTGGCTCACAGAGCTCTTGGGTTTCGAGAGGCTTTGTGTGAATGTCATCTATTGCAGGAACCCAGTCATTCTTTTTGAGTAGAACTTGTTGGATACTTCTGTATCAGTAACTGAAATTATAAAGTGTCACTCTTTTAGCTCGTGTTCTCAATTCTCGAAGACACCCACCAAGCTTCCACCACCTCCTGTCATGCAGGATGGAGCAACATGTTAACATGAAGTTTTGCTTCAAATTAAGGCAAGCTATGACTGAGACTTGTGGAATGTTAGTGCAAATATAGTGTTGTAGCAGTGAATGAAGTATGTGTGAGTGAGTACTTTAAATGCTTTTGAGACTGAAAGGACCGTGTCGAGGATCGGCTGTATTCGGGTCAACACGCACAGACACAGACAACATTAAACGAGTGAGACAGAAGCTTGTGGGTCATCGGCAGGTGTTTTTGAGAATGAGAGCAGCAGATTTTAAGGTAAGCAAAGACAGTATAAACTATTTTTCATGAACATTCACAGACATTGCGGGTATCAAACAATGTGGGACCCAAATGCTTAGAGTGATACTACAAGAAACATTTGCTGAAATTTTCTAACAGCTTTACAACTGATGTCAGAAGTGTAGTTAATGTTGATTGCTTTGAAGGCCATTATTTTGTTTGTAACAATTGTTTCCTTTATTTTTTGAGACCATTCACCTAACTTTTTAGATGCATATTGTT
Source organism: Schistocerca piceifrons (assembly GCF_021461385.2). Lineage (NCBI taxonomy): Eukaryota > Metazoa > Arthropoda > Insecta > Orthoptera > Acrididae > Schistocerca > Schistocerca piceifrons. The sequence goes on from NC_060138.1 coordinate 777,731,494, forward strand.
CTTCTTTGCATGGAATTTGCACCTTTGAAGATAATTGTTCCTTCCTCAGTTCCCTTTTAATGTCTGGTGTTTTGTTATAGAATTGTATCGGCCCTCACTGCACTATATCATGTGCCCAATGTTGTGGATATTTCCCTGAATTAAACATTTATGGTTTGTTGGTTGGAACAGTTGCACAAAGTTGCTTTATCCAAGATAATCTGGAAGTAACTCCTCTGAACAACACACAGTTTTGCCAAAGCAGTCACTCAAACTTCATAAACAGAATGATTGGAAGTACTAGATTTAAGACACCAGGTGAAGTTGTGTGGTGTTATACACACAAATGGCAGCCTCTACACTTAGGAAATGCAATGGATGTGAGAGTTTTAGGTGATATAACTTTTTTATGAGACTGTGTGGCAGCCACATGAAATTCATATGTGGGAATTGAAACAAACTCATTCTGCTTGTCTTCAGATTAATAAGGGGGGAGGGGGAGGAGATCATCATGCACTACACCTCATGTGGACATAAATGTGCAAATTTCTTGTAATGGAACACTACATGTACACAACTGTCTTTTCTAAGTAAGAGATATAGCATGAGCAGTGATAGAAACCGGAGGTAATATAGGTTCGCTTCATCTTTCTTTTCAACCAGTTTACACCACAGAACAGTACTCTATCCTTTCAAGAAACAAACTTATTCACTCTTGGCAAAAGCCAAACGTGTTCTATAGTGTAACATGGTAGTAAGAGGCGTAGTCGTGAAGCACCTCCTAAAAAAAAGATGTATAATTAATTTATTATTTTTTGCAGTTACCTGTCTACAGTTCTAGTACACTGAATCCCTGTACCTCAATACATACAGTAAACAATACAAAGTGGCACATCCCATTCATAAAATACATTATAATGCAGTAATTCATTTTCAACAGCAACAGGGAAATGTTGCAGATATATCAGACCGATCTAAATAGCTTCTTCACGCAATAAAATTGTGGAATTCTCAAATATATGTGCGGAAAGCAATCCTAATCTGACACTTCACACACAATCTCTTTTCGCTGTTTAATTATCTAAAGATAAAGATCCAGTTACATTTGTAGCACTCATACTGTGAGAGTTAACACTTTCATCAAAACTTTACAGATTCTCTTACCCTTAGTTTAGTTGTTTTGTGGAACAATCAGCACACAGCAATCATTTGTGGGACAAGCTGAAAACTTGAATATACAGGGTGATTCAGCTAAGCTGTTCACCTCTGATATTTCCTATATTATTATTATTATTATTATTATTTTCTTTCTTGTATCCATGAGTTTTTTAATTTTAGATTGTTTTCCGTTGGGTTTTTGGTTGTGAATTTATGAGTGTTGATTTTCTGTCCGTACACAGTGTGGTTTCTAGTGGGTCAATACTGAGTTCCTTGAGGTCATTATGGGTTTCTGTTAGCCAGCATGCCCTGGTTTGGCGAGTTCCTTTGATGATAAGGAAGATTTTCTTGGTCATTCTAGAGGCATCCATTCTTGCTAAATGTCTGTAGAATTTCAATCGTCTTTTCCGTGCAACTGACGTGAAGCGTTCAGTCCTTGAGTACAGTTCTTCAGAGCTTTTGTGCATCCAGATACCATCCTGAATCTTGGGTCCAAATATTTTCCTGAGTATTTGCCATTCCATTTTGTCAATATTCTTGATGTTGATGGTTAATGATGATGTTTCAGTTGCGTAGAGCACTTCTAGAAGAGTGACTGCATGATAGTGGTGAAGTTTGGCTTGGGTGGATAGCGATTTCTTATTGTTTGTGTTCCTGGTCATTGTATAAGCTTTACGTAATTTTTCTGCTCATGATTTGTGAGCTACTTTTTCATTGCCAGTGTTGCAGATCATTTGGAGACTGGTTTTGATGGCAACCTCATGAAGTTTATCGATGACATATTCGACTTTCTCTGGAGTCCGCATAATTATTGCTAGGTCATCAGCAACAGCATTTCGTATATGATTTATATCCTAACTTTGTTTTCACTCAAATAAATTGTGAAAAAATCATCACTAAGTAACATATGCTCTTTTTCCATAGTTATAAAAGATGTGTCCCAAAGTCAAGAAATATACTTTCTGGTACATCTCAACAGGTCACAGCAGATTCAAGCCATTGAAGGTAGGTGGGAGGACACTGTGGGTCAGTCTGCTCCGAGCATTGCTGACGTTAGGATTTCTGATATAATGCACCTGTTTTGAGATCACGTTGTGGAGGATACGTTTAAACAATGATGGGCAATCTAGTTGTGCACAAAACTCGATCAAAAAGTTGCAGAAACTCATGAAATGCTTTTAAAAAGCATACATAAAGTCTATTTTTTTGTATGTTCAAGTTATGAGTTCAAGGGGGGCCATGAAAGATAGGACAACGATGCCTGTTCTGGATGGCCATCTACAAGCCAAACAGATGAAAACATGATTCATGTGTGTGGTGTGTTGAATACTGACCACCAAATGAGTGTTCGGGTGTGAACTGACAGTCTGAAGGCTCCAAAAACCATTGTGCATCACATCGTTATTGAAAAATTGAATTTGCATAAGGTGTGTACCAAGCTGGTCAACAAACTATAGATAGACAAGCAAAAGATCAGTTGACTATTAATCATGAGTGAACTGAAAGAACGTGTGGAAAATGAACTGGATTGTTTGCGAAACGTTATTACTGGTGATGAAACTTGGACATCTCAGTGCAACACAAGGCTGAAGTGCAACAGTGCTGATTGGCACACACTGGTGTCCCCAAAACAGAAGAATGCAAAGATGAGCAAATCGAAATTGAAGACAACGCTAAGGACATTGCCCACAGAAAATTTTTACTGCAATTATGTAAAGATTGTAAAAAAAGGGTCATCTGCATTCCACTGGGCATTACCACTTTATACAAAAAGTATGATCAACAATTTATTTTCCATAGCATTGTACAAATCAGTACAGTAAGTTTGGTTCTCAATTCTGGTTGACACTTGGCATACTTGGTAGTGTCACCCTACAGTATAATTTGTCCCTTTTTTTTCTATTGCACCTGAATATAGATTTTCGAGCACAAAATATTTAGTATATGTATAAGCAATTTTAGTGTTAATATATATGACTTATCTGTATTCCCACAAAGATTTCTTAGTTCTTAATGGAGTGCTCATACGTATTCGTGAATTTTCTAAAAGTAATCATAGTATTCAGAAGTATAGTAATCACGGTTAGTTATTTTTTTTACAGAAATGATAATTAATCGAAACCCTCAGCTGCCAGCAGGTGCTGTTGATATGCCTCAATGGGGACAGCTGAAAATGTGTCCCCCAATGGTGACTCAGACCCGGGGTCTCCTGCTTACCTGGCAGACGCTCTATCCATCTGAGCCACCGAGGGCACAGAGGTTAACATGACTGCAGGGACTTATCCCTTGCACACTTCCCATGAGATCTTTAGAACATTACAAATGTAAGTTGTGGACAGTTGGGACTGTGGGTCTCACCGGAAGCGTGCAAGGCATAATTCCCTGCAGTCGCGCTATCCTCTGTGCCCTCGGTTGCTCAGATGGATCGAGCGTCTGCCATGTAAGCAGGAGATATCGGGTTCAAGTCCCATTCGGGGCATACATCTTCAGCTGTCCCCATTGAGGTATATCAACATCATCTGTTGGCAGCTGAGGGTTTCGATTAATTATCATTTCTTTCGAGAGAAGCTGCTTGGTCATCATTGGTATCCGTTCTTTCGGAACAATTACAGTCTTCATGCCTTTTTTTAACATAAATGCTGTTAACAGAAATTAGCTGCCTAACAATATTTTCACAGGCTATATTAACTTTCATTAGCTGTGGCAAGTAACTTGAATGCTTTTAAAACTTAGCACACAACACAATCTATACATAGCACACTAGTACCAGTGTATTAACGAAAATCTTTCCAGACTTAGGAGTCAAAATTAATATAAGAATGGACATTAAAAGTGAGATCCTTCCCTCATCAACATCAAGTCTATCAGTAGCAAAAACTGCTTTGCAACAGTATTATTAATAATATTTATATCAAGCAAAAATTACAATTGTTTGTGTGGTAAAATTTGTCTCAGCCTCACAGAGGTTAAGCTCCAAGCCATGTCAGAAATATACATTAGTATCTACACAAACTCAATTCTCTTTTTTGAAAATTAGTCAATTTCCTTTGATTTTTATCTTTGCCAAATGCAGTTAGCATTGTAATACATACAATCCAGTCCAAATATGTGGGTCTTTGATTCTCAAGTAATTGTCTCTAAAAAATTTTATTTGTTTCTATCTTCAAATTAAATGGTTCTAACATAACTAAAACTCTTTGCTTTAAATTTTCCATAATTATAACTACCTAGAATATATTATATATCTTTGCTTTCATTTGAAAGGCCTTTTCATGCTATTTTTTATCAACTTCAGTATTGGTTTAATAAAATGGTCTTTGAAGGGCAACTTATTTTCTGTGATAAGCCTGGAACCCAATTTTATTTTAAGTACTGTAGCTTTATTACATTTCTTTGAATTTCAATACCCTGTACAGCCAATTTATTGCAGGTGTAAGAGTGCCAGCAAAATCCTAAGTCCCTACTGACAGGCAGTAATCATCAACAAAAAAGACAAACCAAAAACCTAGTTGACATCACCAATTTGCTCCATACAGTTAAACAATCTGAACAAACTCAACACCTCTTCAGGTGTTGGCAATACGACTCACTAAAGACTCCTGGTTGAAATAAACATTTGAACTTGTCAAGTCGGAAGTAACAGTTTTGCTGTACAAATACCTTCAATAATGTTTTCTTAAAAGTTGTGATCTCTCTTTGACTAAACCAGGCAAATCTTCACAAAGTCACATGCAGATTTTTCACATAGGAACAAGACAATAACTTTCTGCTATCAAGTGCTAGGATCTGTTACCTTGAACACAATGCACTTTAGTCATTACCTCACTCAAGTTCCAGAAATCAACCTATAAACATGTACTGTACAGCAAGAACTCAATCATTAACAGTGTGCCTCGCAATAACAGAATCAACCGCAACTCAGTTACCTCCAAGCGTGCTACCATAACCACCGGCAAAACTACATGGAATAGTGATTCTAGTACACTATCCCAAACTACCAATTCCCAATTGCAATCATTAATTCTTGTTCTTACAGCCCATAAACATTCTCCTGTAACAGCAGCTAACTATGTCAGTCCATTAAACATAAAGATCTCCCTTCATCATATGAAATGTTAGGTGAACCTAACTTTGTTAACTATGAAATTGAAAAACCAAATCCTCCAAAATTTATTTTGAAAGGATAAGTGAATCAATATATATTGTTGGTACTACCTTCCAATTACAGCAAACTGCACTCAGTAGCTCACTCCTGACAACTTTCTTACCAAATACTATCCCTTCATGAACTGAAATGACTTCTTGGTCAGTTGAAATGGTACTGCCTATCTAGACCATGTTAAAGCAGATTGGAACCATTAGTTTTTTTTTTTTTTTTTTTTTTTTTTTTAAATTACAGTTCCACTATTCCTTTTAACAATTTAAATATTGTCGATGAATGCCATCGGCTGCATTCTCGGTGGTCAGCTCCAGTGGTAGACTGTACCCTCTCTGTACTGCAGGGTGACAGACTGTAGTGCACCACTGCAACTCTCAAACATGCATGTACTGCATCTCAACTTCATGAAATGTACAACGCAGTTAAAATACACATAATAGGAAAATTTATAAGCACTGTTTTTTACATTTCTTTGGATATTAAATTTATTTCCAAATGCCGAATTCAATAAATGAAGGTGGCACCAAAAAAGTTGGTGCGTTTTCAGTCTTGACACAACACAGCCTGTAAAAAGACAGCCGTGCTACATAGCTGATGCATCACAACATTGTGCCCAGCCACACGTCTGCATTCATGAGTTACTGAGAAAGTGTTGTGTGGCAACACTATCGCAGCCACCCTACAGTCCCAACCTCATTCCAGCTGACTTCTTTTTGTTCCCCAAGGCCAAGAATGTATTTTTTACTTTTTAGTTTACCCCACAGAATAAGTCCAGTGGCATCAAATCAAGTAAATGTGCAGGCCAACTGGTAACCCCTTCATGCCACATGCGGTGATGAGAAAAGAGCTGAGAGGGCTCCATTGTGCTAGTGCCACATACCTGTACATATTTGAAGTGGTACTTTCTCTACAATGACCAGTAGCACTTCCATAAGGTATTGTGCACACCTTTTATCCATTTTAGTTCCTGCAGTAAAATAAGAACCAGTCACTTAGTTTTCAATAATCTTGCACTGAACGTTCACTCTCTACTGCCTCTGATGATCAACTTGCCTCAGCCAGTGTGGATTCTCAGCAGCCCAGTAACACATACAGATATTTATTACAGTCCGCTTTCTATGATTTATGAAGGTAGCTTCATAGCTAAAGAGAATTGTTTGTAGAAAGTACCAACTGAACTGATACTGCATCAGAATCGAGCAACAGAATTCCATGTGTTTTCTGCAATCTTCCTGCTTATTCTGCTCATGAAGGGACATATGGTGGATGGATGCTGTTTGCATACAACAGTGCTGGGCTGGTTCGTATCACAGGCACTAACAATTTCTTTGGAACTAACTTATGGAATAGAAGCAACAGCTACCAGAACGACTATTTCCTTCACTCTGCTTGTTGCAAGCTTACCCAATGATCCATTGTCCTTTCAGTAAAAATTTTTTGCACATTTATTAAATTGTCATTCTCATTAAGACACCTGACCAGTGGTATCTTAATGAGAATTAGAATGACACTGACAGTTTAGCAAATGTACAAAAAATTTTTACTGAAAGGGCGGTGGATGCCTTTGGTATATAAAGGATACCTTTGTGCACACAACTCGGCTGTTCTCTTCATGTTCCTTTCGCGTGCTCCATAAAGAAGCAGCATACCTAGTTTGTCATTGAGGTAGTGAAAGACAGTTATTGTTCCTAACCAACCAGCACTCAACACACCTGAACTACACAGGCATAATGGAAGCTACACTTCCTCTGTATCCCCTTTCACACCAGTATCGTGACAACTCTATGTTGTTCTCCCTCATCCAATGTAAGATTTTCTTATTTAGGTGTGAAACCAGAAACTTCCACATAAGAAAGCAGTCGTTTTCATATTTAACACACATAAACCTCAAGTTCTAAGTATTTTAATTTATCCAAAACTACAAATTGAATTTTGAAGATTAACACCATTGAATTCCTATCATTTAGAACAACAATATTAACAACTTCAATTACTGTTTCATTTGAAAAATTGAACTTGATTCTTCTTTAATAAATATAGCTGTGAAAAGAGATTATACATCATTATTGAGGTTTTCTCACATTTCAACTTGACGAAAACTTATTATGATATCGTAATGGTTCAGGAAATATATGACATGACAACTTAGTTGGATCACTCTGTTTAATCAGGTTTTGCACCAGCAGGTGCTGTGTGCAGATTACTTCAAGTTTTCATTGCCTATTCTGTAACTGTTCTTCTGTGATCTTGTTCTGTTGTATTCTGGCTATGTGATGGTTGTAATGTATAAAAATACTGTTTCTATCAGATAATATAACAAAAACACACACACACACACACACGGATAGAATTTATAATCTTTTGGAACCAGTGGCTCCTTCTTGTGGCAGAAGAGTTGAATGGGAAGGAAAAGAGGCGAAGGAAACGGAATGGAGAGGTTTAGGCAAAAAGGCACAATTTAGAAGAGTCACCCAGAACCCTGAGTCAGGGGAGACGTACCGAACGCAGTGAGATGTAAATATGTTCCCCTGCCTCCGTTTGGTGAATAGATCTTTTATCTGTCCATTTACATTATATTACAAGTAATTGATTAATTTCATTGTTATGTTTCTATCAGACATAATTCAAAATTGTTGAGCTGCTGTATATTATGTCTGTTACCGGTAAACAGAGTTACAAACTTATGTATCAAATCTGGATGACAGGGGATTAGGCATGAAATAATAGACTGAATGCTGGGGAGATTCAGAGTTACCACACTGACTCACTCTCTCCTACACTCACGTTCGGACTAAACGAGCTTGTCATGAGGATAACTTGCAGTTTTGTATCTGCCCATTAACCCATTTCTCCAGTTACCAGCTTTCTCAATAAACTGTAATATTTTAACAAAAGGGAGATTATCACACACTGTTAATGTAATGACCAGTTTTTCAAAATAAGGCTATCTTCAGATCCAAAATACAGAGAGGATGACAGCTATTGTATTCAACATATTTTAGAGCCGAAGATCATTACAATAATTACTATAGTAAAAAATATGATCTAGAGTTTGCTTTGTTCATATAATTATAAAACATGATTGCTGTGTTACACTGGCAACACAATGTCTCCATTTTATAAACTGTAATATACTCTGTAAATTCCATGCTGTCATCATAGGTATAAGTTATCCATAGGGTTTTTAATGTTTCTCTCAACTGTTTGTGGTGAGCAGAAAGAGTCATTTTGGAAGGTGACATTGCATTGTTAGTCTTTGTTAAATTTGTCATTGTCACCATTAATTTTTTAGCCTGTTCTCGAGTACCACATAGGCGACACAGCTTGGCTGCATTAAAAGTATTTGTTACTGACTTATATACACAACAGAGTGTAAATACAGGTGACAAACTTCTGCCCCCCCTCGGCCTTCCCCCACTCACCCTCTCTGACTTCCCCCCTCACCCTCTCTGACTTCCCCCCTCACCCTCTCTGACTTCCCCCCCCCCTCACCCTCTCTGACTTCCCCCCCTCACCCTCTCTGACTTCCCCCCCTCACCCTCTCTGACTTCCCCCCCTCACCCTCTCTGACTTCCCCCCCCCTCACCCTCTCTGACTTCCCCCCCTCACCCTCTCTGACTTCCCCCCCCTCACCCTCTCTGACTTCCCCCCCTCACCCTCTCTGACTTCCCCCCCTCACCCTCTCTGACTTCCCCCCCTCACCCTCTCTGACTTCCCCCCCTCACCCTCTCTGACTTCCCCCCCCCTCACCCTCTCTGACTTCCCCCCCCCTCACCCTCTCTGACTTCCCCCCCCTCACCCTCTCTGACTTCCCCCCCCCTCACCCTCTCTGACTTCCCCCCCCTCACCCTCTCTGACTTCCCCCCCCTCACCCTCTCTGACTTCCCCCCCCTCACCCTCTCTGACTTCCCCCCCCCTCACCCTCTCTGACTTCCCCCCCCCTCACCCTCTCTGACTTCCCCCCCCCCTCACCCTCTCTGACTTCCCCCCCCCTCACCCTCTCTGACTTCCCCCCCCCCTCACCCTCTCTGACTTCCCCCCCCCTCACCCTCTCTGACTTCCCCCCCTCACCCTCTCTGACTTCCCCCCCCCTCACCCTCTCTGACTTCCCCCCCCTCACCCTCTCTGACTTCCCCCCCCCTCACCCTCTCTGACTTCCCCCCCCCTCACCCTCTCTGACTTCCCCCCCCCCTCACCCTCTCTGACTTCCCCCCCCTCACCCTCTCTGACTTCCCCCCCCTCACCCTCTCTGACTTCCCCCCCCTCACCCTCTCTGACTTCCCCCCCCCCACCCTCTCTGACTTCCCCCCCCCACCCTCTCTGACTTCCCCCCCCTCACCCTCTCTGACTTCCCCCCCCTCACCCTCTCTGACTTCCCCCCCCTCACCCTCTCTTACTTCCCCCCCCTCACCCTCTCTGACTTCCCCCCCCTCACCCTCTCTGACTTCCCCCCCCCTCACCCTCTCTGACTTCCCCCCCCTCACCCTCTCTGACTTCCCCCCCCTCACCCTCTCTGACTTCCCCCCCTCACCCTCTCTGACTTCCCCCCCCCTCACCCTCTCTGACTTCCCCCCCCCCTCACCCTCTCTGACTTCCCCCCCCCTCACCCTCTCTGACTCCCCCCCTCAGCCTCTCTGACTCCCCCCCTCAGCCTCTCTGACTCCCCCCCTCAGCCTCTCTGACTCCCCCCCTCAGCCTCTCTGACTCCCCCCCTCAGCCTCTCTGACTCCCCCCCTCAGCCTCTCTGACTCCCCCCCTCAGCCTCTCTGACTCCCCCCCTCAGCCTCTCTGACTCCCCCCCTCAGCCTCTCTGACTCCCCCCCTCAGCCTCTCTGACTCCCCCCCTCAGCCTCTCTGACTCCCCCCCTCAGCCTCTCTGACTCCCCCCCTCAGCCTCTCTGACTCCCCCCCTCAGCCTCTCTGACTCCCCCCCTCAGCCTCTCTGACTCCCCCCCTCAGCCTCTCTGACTCCCCCCCTCACCCTCTCTGACTCACCCCCTCACCCTCTCTGACTCACCCCCTCACCCTCTCTGACTCCCCCCCTCACCCTCTCTGACTCCCCCCCCTCACCCTCTCTGACTCCCCCCCTCACCCTCTCTGACTCCCCCCCTCACCCTCTCTGACTCCCCCCCCCTCACCCTCTCTGACTCCCCCCCCCCTCACCCTCTCTGACTCCCCCCCCCTCACCCTCTCTGACTCCCCCCCCCTCACCCTCTCTGACTCTCCCCCCCCCCTCACCCTTTCTGACTCCCCCCCCTCACCCTCTCTGACTCCCCCCCCTCACCCTCTCTGACTCCCCCCCCCTCACCCTCTCTGACTCCCCCCCCTCACCCTCTCTGACTCCCCCCCCTCACCCTCTCTGACTCCCCCCCCCCTCACCCTCTCTGACTCCCCCCCCCACCCTCTCTGACTCCCCCCCCCCACCCTCTCTGACTCCCCCCCCCTCACCCTCTCTGACTCCCCCCCCTCACCCCCTCTGACTCCCCCCCCTCACCCTCTCTGACTCCCCCCCTCACCCTCTCTGACTCCCCCCCTCACCCTCTCTGACTCCCCCCCTCACCCTCTCTGACTCCCCCCCTCACCCTCTCTGACTCCCCCCCTCACCCTCTCTGACTCCCCCCCTCACCCTCTCTGACTCCCCCCTCACCCTCTCTGACTCCCCCCCTCACCCTCTCTGACTCCCCCCCTCACCCTCTCTGACTCCCCCCCTCACCCTCTCTGACTCCCCCCCTCACCCTCTCTGACTCCCCCCCTCACCCTCTCTGACTCCCCCCCTCACCCTCTCTGACTCCCCCCCTCACCCTCTCTGACTCCCCCCCTCACCCTCTCTGACTCCCCCCCTCACCCTCTCTGACTCCCCCCCTCACCCTCTCTGACTCCCCCCCCTCACCCTCGCTGACTCCCCCCCCCCTCACCCTCTCTGACTTCCCCCCCTCACCCTCTCTGACTTCCCCCCTCGCCCCCGCCCCCTCTGACTTCCCCCCCTCGCCCCCCACACCTCTGACTTCCGCCCCTCGCCCCCCGCCCTTCGCCCCCCCTCTCGTCCTTCGCCCCCCTTCCCACCCTCTTCCGCTCCCTCGCCCCCGCCCCTCTCGGCCTTCGCCGCCCCGCCCTCGCCCCCGCCCCCCTCGGCCATCGCCGCCCCGCCCTCGCCCCCGCCCCCCTCGGCCTTCGCCGCCCCGCCCTCGCCCCCGCCCCCCTCGGCCTTCGCCGCCCCGCCCTCGCCCCCCCTCGGCCTTCGCCGCCCCGCCCTCGCCCTCGCCCCCCTCGGCCTTCGCCGCCCCGCCCTCGCCCTCGCCCCCCTCGGCCTTCGCCGCCCCACCCCCACCCTCGCCCTCGCCACCCTCGGCCTTCGCCGCCCCACCCCCACCCTCGCCCTCGCCACCCTCGGCCTTCGCCGCCCCACCCCCACCCTCGCCCTCGCCACCCTCGGCCTTCGCCGCCCCACCCCCACCCTCGCCCTCGCCACCCTCGGCCTTCGCCGCCCCACCCCCACCCTCGCCCTCGCCACCCTCGGCCTTCGCCGCCCCACCCCCACCCTCGCCCTCGCCCTCGCCACCCTCGGCCTTCGCCGCCCCACCCCCACCCTCGCCCTCGCCCTCGCCACCCTCGGCCTTCGCCGCCCCACCCCCACCCCCACCCTCGCCCTCGCCACCCTCGGCTTTCGCCGCCCCACCCCCACCCCCACCCTCGCCCTCGCCACCCTCGGCTTTCGCCGCCCCACCCCCACCCCCACCCTCGCCCTCGCCACCCTCGGCTTTCGCCGCCCCACCCCCACCCCCACCCTCGCCCTCGCCACCCTCGGCTTTCGCCGCCCCACCCTCACCCTCGCCACCCTCTGCCTTCGCCCCCATCCCCCCTCCGCACCACCACCACCTTTCTCCCCCCCCCCCCCCCGACTGCCGCCATCCCATCTGCCCCCACACTGTTTCCCTCCTGTTTTCCCCAATCACCAGTCTATCCCATCATCATCATCATCATCATCCTCCTCCTCATTTAACGTGTGATCATTGAGTAAAACTTCCAAAAGTGCAAAGACTCTGCATTTGCAAATATGCCTGTTTCCCCTACCTTCCTCTTCACACTTTGTGTAGAGATGTGCATATATACTGTAAAGAAAACTGTTGTTGAATTTCAAAACTAGGCAAGCAGACTATCTAACCAACAAATGGTGTTGTCTTCATTAGTCTTGTAGGATCATTGAATCTCACTTCTCTGATCATCAGTGGTCTCCTTTTATTTAGTCTCAAAGTCAGCAATTGTGATTATTGAAAGTATGCTACATGTTAAGTTTTGTTGATATAGTCGTAATATATTTTATTTATAAAGGAAAGTTAAATGTATAATTGGAAACTTAATTTTTTATTTCCAAATTTCAGGCATAGTTCCAGTCACGAATGACCCTCAGTTTACTGCTAAAGAGGAGCCACAAAACAATGAAGGACCTCCAAAGGGACAGCGTGAACCAAAGTCTCGTAATCAGAGACCCCCACCCTCAAAACGCAACGAGGGTAAACCAAAAGAAGCTTTGGTGAATGGTACTTCTGCTTAGAAGTGTGTGTATTGGATATGCCACGCACAATGGCCTCGATGAACCAGCGTTATTCTGAACGTAGTTTTGAAGTATTTACAGGAATGCAAGGCAACGGAATAAGTGATTTAGCTTGCAGGAGTGCCAAGATGTCAGTTTATTGATGACAATTAAACTGACATTATGCCTACATCTTATACAATGAGCAGCTTGCAGCAACTTTTCGAAAGGATGTACTTACATAACTTCCAGTCAGCTCCACTCCATAAAGTACGTTATGGAAAAGTATAATGTTTGAACATATTAAGAATTAAACGATAAATTTGAACTACATGTGGATTGTAGCATTTAAAATTCCAAACGTTCTGTTTTCGTAGGATAACTGAGTGCCCTGTTTTGCTTTTTCTTCTTTGTAAGAAGTTAACACATGAGAGGATACATAAATTCACTCCCATGTATGCTACAGTGGAGTGTTTACTGAATCAGAATGTGGCTTACTCAGAGCTTCTCAGCCTCAATTTTCCGTCTTTGTTTTAGCGTTGAGTCCATTTGTCTTTCACATTGAACTTTACCTCTATGTAAAACTATTTCAAATAGGTTTTTTCTTTTTCTTTTTTTTTAAAAAAAATAAAATGTGTGAGTTAATACCCTTTAGATGGCAGCTGCATTCTTACGCGTAGCTGCAGATAATCTACACTATTTATTTTCTCCTTTTGTTGCCTACTGTAACTATAATTTATTTTCTGTCCAACAATGTTTAGTTTTAACTGCACGGCTTAGTACAGTGTTGTCTTGTAGCAAAGAAAAAAATGATTTGAATCTGAAAAGCAATAAAATTTAAGAATTTGTGTTCTCAGCTCATGTAATTTGATTTTTTTCCTATATTTTTTTGTCATGTGAAAAAAATTTATGAAATTGTTCATAATTTTGATAATTAAGTAAGTTTTGTGCAGAAATATAATAAGAGTGTGTGATTTTTGTGAGATTTGGAAAATATGAGGCAGCTAGCTATCTGCCTTTATTGTAATTTTCCTTCCAATAAATATTGATGATTATGATTAATCGTTATTATAATACAAATGATGGCAGTTGAGATTTTTTTATGGGAGAAGCTGTCATAGTTAACAAAGTGTAAATTTTGTTATTCTTAGCAACATACAATATTGGCAGATAGATGACCCTATGCTGCATAGATATTTAAACATAAAATTGCCTTGGAATGAATTGTTTTCCTGGCTGATTGCCATACTAACAGCTTAACTGGATCTGAGTAATATAGCAATGAGTTCTGACTCTTACACAAACATTATTGTAGCACTGTTTTTATATTTTTCTATCTTTTTGTTTTATTTGGGGAAAGAAGTCATCGCAAAGTTGGTTGTGTACAGCATAGTATTTAAAAAGAAATGGATCAGATGCCCTAGTACACATGGAAATATACATCATATACATTTAAAATGTTTAATTATTAAAAATGTAAAGTTCTGGTTTCTATTACATTGATTATTGTTATTTAGTTTTGGGTTTTCATTTGTAAATATTTCTTTATAGTGTTTGTGTGAAATACACAGCCACTCGGAATACACGGACTGCATTTTCGTATACTGTATATTTGACATTCAAATATAAAAGCAGTGCTTTAGATGGTTATTATATTTGCAGGAAAAATGTCATATTTGCATTTTTGTTATTTTATGGCATCTGTCAAACTGTAATCTTCCAGAGAAAGCTTTGCTTGGAACAATTTAATATGATGTGGAGCAACTTTTTCCCTTAATTTTTTGTTTGAAAATAATTTTGCAACTTCCTACATTATTAGGTGTATGGCCGTACATAATTTTCATTGCCAAAGTAGAGAGAGAGAGAGAGAGAGAGAGAGAGAGAGAGAGAGTGAGTTCTACATTCTGCTCATGTCATGTGTACTTAATTATTGCTCAAAGAGTGGAACACTTTTTTGTAATATTTGTTCCTAAGCTTCACTACAGCAATGATCACACAGGGATCATTACTTCATTTTGTTAAATAAATTATTTGTAAAATTTGATGAAATGTCTGGAAGTCAGCAGTCTGAAGAAAAGTGTGAATAGTGGTTTCAGATGAATGGACCGTGCTATTTCTAGCCATTGAGAATTGGAATGGACTGTCATTAAAAACTGCTGAAGTAAATATATTAAGTCAGGCTTTTCATTTCACAATAGATGCGTATAATTTTTTTGTACTGAAAGCTTAATTGCTTTTTATGTCCTCATAAATGGCGTGAATGATAAACAGTATAGAATTATTTGATGCGCTACTTCTGTGGTAACATGAGTGCATAGTACAATGAAGTCATTTTCTATAATTCCAAAACTAAAGAAGCACCAGCCAAATCGGAATTAATGTCTTAGGATGACTGACAATATGTCTTACAACAAAGGATTGTTACACTGTGCTTGTCTTAATGCTCATATTTGTGTGATCTCCCAGTATGTGTCAGTGCTAGTACACAGATGTAGACAACTTTTGGACTAGAAATGAAAATTTAAGGTTGAACAAACTCAGACAGTTGACATTAATAACATTGCATTTGTCTAAAAAAGCAATATTGTAGTTTCTTCCCTGTTTGCTTGTTGAATAGATTTGTATTCATCTTGCAATGTTCACATAACTTAAAAATAAAATTTTCTGTACATACAATCATTTACTTATAGAAGAGACTTGTTTTTGGCAATGTATGTGTTGTTTCAATAACATCCACGTGACACAATAGCACATTATTAAATGTCGAGAATCAGTTAAACAAATCATATTATGAGATATTGAAGACATGGATTTATACTTTCTTTTGTACAGCTATGTGAGAAACAGTAAATGAGAAAACATGCAGGAATAGATAGTGAAACATAAAGCCAATCAAATCAGAGTCAGTCCACAAACATTTGTGTAATGGAAGCTCAAAAACAATTTGATTTTTAAAAAAAATATTATTTTGATTGTTATGAAGTTATTTAATTTCATTTTGGAATCCTAGTTAAGTTTCAGTAAGGTTTGTCTTACATGATTCACTTTGAGGTACTGACAAGTTCAGTTGGGTTTCCTTTCTGTAAACCCTCTTTTTTTATTGTT
Source organism: Schistocerca piceifrons (assembly GCF_021461385.2). NCBI lineage: Eukaryota > Metazoa > Arthropoda > Insecta > Orthoptera > Acrididae > Schistocerca > Schistocerca piceifrons. The sequence goes on from NC_060138.1 coordinate 777,747,426, forward strand.
AATTGTTCCTTGTCTTTACATGTGAATTAACATCACTCATAACTCATGAAATTTCATCTGTAATTCTTCATCCTTTGATAATTTTATACAATAATATGGACAAATTGATTCAAAGATGTATGCAATACACCCAGTGAAGTAATATAACGTAGAAACAATTTTTTTTATGTGCAAAGAAGGGAAGAAACACCCCCCCCCCCCCCCTCTCAACACACACACACACACACACACACACACACACACACACACACACACACACACACACCACTTTACATATTTCATTTCAATAGTTTCTACGTAACTGGCTGCAAAAATACATGGAACCCCTTGTTTGTGTGATTCTCTGTGGATAACACCTTTCATAATTGTTGTTGCTTATTTAGGATTTTAAATGAATGTTTTGCAGAACTTTTGTAACTGCAGACCATCACAACTTACTATTATGGGTATAAAAATTTGCACAGTAAGCACATACTAATGTCTCAGTGTTACAGTAGTTCATTCATAATGTGTAGCAGTTTTTACTAACATTTTCTGTGACTTTTCAAAAGCATTTAATTGTGCAATTGGCAATATTCTCCCAGAGAAGTGAAATACGCTCGTATTCAGAAAAAACGATGTACGTTAGTATGTTCTGCAAAAGTGATTAGCATTTTGTCACCTCAGTTCAGACTGTGTTTTGTTGCCTTGTAGGCAGACGGTCCACCAGTAGGCTCTGATAGCTTGTTCCATGGATGATGGCATCAACGTATATAAGGTGCTTATGAATTCCTGTGGTATAGCCACCCATGCTGCATTCACCTTGCTCCAAAGTTCATCTGTGGTGGTTGGCAATGGTCACAGCACTGCACCTGTCATTTTACCATATCCCACACATTTTCAATTCACGACATATCTGGTGGGCCAGGGCAAAAGAATGACATCCTGTGACACCAAGAAGGTACATGTTTGTGCAGCAGCATGTGGACGTGCATTGTGTTGCTGAAAAATGGTGTGTGGGGTGTTGTGCCCAAAGGGGTGTGGCTATGGGTTGCAGGATGTCATTTACATTGGTTACACTGGTCACAGTGCCCCGGACGTGCACCAACTGGGATTTTTTGTTGTTGTATCCAACACCACCCCACACCATAAGAACTTGAGTTGGCATAGTACGTGCTAAATCCTTCCTAGTCGTCAAATATAGGGTGTCTAGGAAACCTGCTTTCTCGGATTGCTAGACAAAATTCAAACAAATTGTTTTAATGAGTTTTATTACAAAAGGAAAAGATTGCAATACTTAATTTTGTCAGTCATGCAGATGTGTTGCAGGCGAAGGGTGACATGCAAAATAAGCAGTGTTCTTCAGTATAAACAATCCAAAGTCAGCGTTACACAGCAAATACAAGTGAGGTAACTAGTGTTGACATTTCTATCCAATTCGCTGGTCTTGAAGCTACAATGTAACTGGGCCGTGACCCATCTGCTACAATGCTTATGACCTCTTCACGTAGGGGCCTCTGCTGTTGCATTGCTGTCCTGGAGAGAGGCCCAGTCAGTGTGCGATTGGCTGACATCTTCTCACAGCCAGCTCTTCTCTGTCGTTCCCGACTGATGTGTCAGCACTTGACTTTACACCGTAACATTATGTCATTTGCAAATGCAGTCACTGTAATGCCACTCACCCTGTTTGCAGTGGACCAACATGCAGATAGCGGTTTCAAACACAGGACCTGGATCCATCTGAAAATGCTGCTGATGCCACTCGTGTCTCCAATGGCATTCCCCACCCATTGCCAACTAGCAGGTTTCTGCACATTCGTCAAAAATAGGTGGAGAAGTGAACGATGTGCACATAACCCATGCTGTAATAAACAGCAACAGACTGTCAACCATGATAGTGTATGAGGTGTTACACTGTTTTGCCAGAGCTGAGGAGGATGCAGGTCTGTCCTGCAATGCCATCCAGATGAGTTGTCGATCTTCTTGGGGGTGGTCTGTGTGGTGTGACCTGACCCCTTGTTGTGGTGTTCTATGGCCTTTCATGAACCATTCCGCACATATCCACTGCACTGCCGAAACACTTTGTCCAATACAAGCAGGTTTCCTGGATGGATGCATCACATTCTCTCATGCCAATAATCCGCCCTTATTCGAACTCACTAATTTAATTGTATGATTCATGCATACAACAGTGAGACAGCCTGTACATCTGCTCGTCACACTTGTCTCTTACCTTCAGTTTATAGCGAAACAAGAAAAACAGGCACATTTCACCAGTAGGTGGTGTTCAACCGTGATAGTGATGTTGACCTTGAAGCCTTGGGCCGGCATGCTTCAGCTCCTAGTCAATTCTGCAGAATATACTAATGTACATGTCCTGTGAATATGAACATCCTATCTCTATTGGTTCACGGTATAACTAAAACATTGCAGTGTAGCATCAAAAACTGCTAGGATTGTACACAATGAAACTGCATTTCAGAATGGGGAATAATCATGGTAGGTTTATTTATTTATTTATTCATCCAGAAATATTGTTGTGTTATTACACATAGATGTAGGATAAGTTACATTTAACATGCTTTGATACATAAATATACTTATTTTGTAGGTATTTAGTTACATGCATAAGTATAGACATTCTTAAGATATACATTTATATATTTAAAAAAGATGCTGTGACTTACCAAACGGGAAAGCGCTGGTAGATAGACACAATAAAACGCGCGCGCGCGCACCCACCCACACACACACACACACACACACACACACACACACACACACACACACACACACACATCGAGCTTTCAAAACCCAAGGTTGCTTCATCAGGAAAGAGGGAAGGAGAGGGAAAGACGAAAGGATGTGGGTTTTAAGGGAGAGGGTAAGGAGTCATTCCAATCCCGGGAGCGGAAAGACTTACCTTAGGGGGAAAAAGGGACAGGTATACACTCGCTCGCGTGCCCCCACACACACACACACACACACACACACACACACACACACACACACACATCCATCCGCACATATACAGACAAAGGCAGACATATGTAAATGCAAAGAGGTTAGGCAGAGATGTCAGTCGAGGCGGAAGTATAGAGGCAAAGATGTTGTTGAATGACAGGTGAGGTACGAGCGGCGGCAACTTGAAATTAACGGAGGTTGAGGCCTGGTGGGTAACGGGAAGAGAGAATATGTTGAAGGGCAAGTTCCCATCTCCGGAGTTCCTGATAGGTTGGTGTCAGTGGGAAGTATCCAGATAACCCGGGCAGTGTAACACTGTGCCAAGATGTGCTGGCCGTGCACCAAGGCATGTTTAGCCACAGGGTGATCCTCATTACCAACAAACACTGTCTGCCTGTGTTCGTTCATGCGAATGGACAGTTTGTTGCTGGTCATTCCCCTCATAGAAGGCTTCACAGTGTAGGCATGTCAGTTGGTAAATCACGTGGGTGCTTTCACACATGGCTCTTCCTTTGATCGTGTACACCTTCCGGGTTACAGGACTGGAGTAGGTGGTGGTGGGATGGTGCATGGGACAGGTCTTACACCGGAAGCGGTTACAAGGGTAGGAGCCAGAGGGTAGGGAAGGTGGTTTGGGGATTTCATAGGGATGAACCAAGAGGTTACGAAGGTTAGGTGGACGGTGGAAAGACACTCTTGGTTGAGTGGGGAGGATTTCATGAAGGATGGGTCTCCTTTCAGGGCAGGATTTGTGGAAGTCGTATCCCTGCTGGAGAGCCACATTCAGAGTCTGATCTAGTCCCGGAAAGTATCCTGTCACAAGTGGGGCACTTTTGGGGTTCTTCTGTGGGAGGTTCTGGGTTTGAGGGGATGACGAAGTGGCTCTGGTTATTTGCTTCTGTACCAGGTCGGGAGGGTAGTTGCGGGATGCGAAAGCTGTTTTCAGGTTGTTGGTGTAATGGTTCAGGGATTCGGGATTGGAGCAGAGTTGTTTGCCACGAAGACCTAAGTTGTAGGGAAGGGACTGTTTGATATGGAATGGGTGGCAGCTGTCATAATGGAGGTACTGTTGCTTGCTGATGGGTTTGATGTGAACGGATGTGTGAAGCTGGCCATTGGACAGATGGAGCTCAACATTGAGGAAAGTGGCATGGGATTTGGAGTAGGACCAGGTGAATCTGATGGAACCAAAGGAGTTGAGGTTGGAGAGGAAACTCTGGAGTTCTTCTTCACTGTGAGTCCAGATCATGAAGATGTCCTCAATAAATCTGTACTAAACTTTGGGTTGGCAGGCCTGGGTAACCAAGAAGGCTTCCTCTAAGCAACCCATAAATAGGTTGGCATACGAGGGGGCCATCCTGGTACCCGTGGCTGTTCCCTTTAATTGTTGGTATGTCTGACATTCAAAAGTGATAAATTATATGCTGTACATAGTGAATCATAACTTTTTTGGTATGTTACACACAGTCATCAGATAATGATTACAGAGTAAAACTATTTAAATTTTGTTATCATAAATGGAGATGAGCCATAACAAGGAACAGTTATATCTGTGAATAGAGTCAAATAAGTCAGTTGAAAGTAATATTTTAACACATGCAGTAAAATACATTACAAAAATTGTTTTAGATTACTATTCATAAATTCTTCCACTGAATAGAAGCAGTGCTTTTGTAGGATTGACTTTATTTTGGATCTGAATCCTTTCTGGCAAGACCTGACATTTTCAGGTAGCTTCTTGTACAGAAGTACTCCCCTGTGCCTTACACTACTGAGCCCTTTATGTAGCCGTTGATCAGCTATAAATATGTCATTGGAATGACTAGTATTATGATAGTGAACATTTCCATTGTAAATATATGGAGATTTTCATGAATAAAACACACTGTTTCATAAATACAGATACAAGGCACTGGCAAAATACTGAGCTCCTTAAAGAGATGTTTAGTGGTGGAAGACAGGGGTACTTGTTTCATTGTCTTAATTATTCGCTTCTGCTTAGTAAATACATTCTTATGGGAGAAGCCCCAAAAAGGAATGTGGTATGTAATTATTGAGTGTACTAATGCAAAGTAGGCACATTTTAGTGTTTCGATATCACAGATTTTACTTAAAATACTAAAAGCATAGCACAAACTGTTCATTGTACTTAATAACTTATCTTTATGTATGTCCCACTGTAGTATGTCATCTATCCACACTCCAAGGAATTTTGTGGCTCTTTCTCGCTGTATGGGTGCATTCTCAATCCTGATATCGTCTATCACAGACGATACCTTTTGTGTCGAGTGGAAATTTATATACACTGTTTTATCTTTATTTAGGAGAAGTTTGTTTTTGTTCCAACCAGTACCAGACTACAATTTGTATCAGCAGTTGTGGAGTTGAGCTGATGAGAACAGTGATTTGAAAACGGTATATTGGTGTCGTCAGCAAGCATTACCGGTAGACCTTCCTGAATGCTTTGGGGCAGATCATTGATGAATATTAGAAATAAAAGGGAACCAAGTGTAGAGCCTTGGGGAATACCTTGTCTTACAACTTGCTCCTCTGATTGATCATTTTCGCCAATTTTTGATGTAATCACTACTTTCTGTACGAGGTGCATTCAAGTTCTAAGGCCTCCGATTTTTTTTCTCCGGACTGGAAAGAGGTAGAAACATGCGCATTGTTTTGAAATGAGGCCGCGTTCATTGTCAATACGTCCCAGAGATGGCAGCACCGTACGGCAGATGGAATTTTACCGCCAGCAGCGAGAATGAGAACTGTTTTAAATACTTAAAATGGCGACGTTTACCTTACTTGAACAGCGTGCAATCATTCGTTTTCTGAATTTGCGTTATGTGAAACCAATTGAAATTCATCGACAGTTGAAGGACCCGTGGTGATGGAGTTATGGATGTGTCGAAAGTGCGTTCGTGGGTGCGACAGTTTAATGAAGGCAGAACATCGTGTGACAACAAACCGAAACAACCTCGGGCTCGCACAAGCCGGTCTGACAACATGATCGAGAAAGTGGAGAGAACTGTTTTGGGGGATCGCCGAATGACTGTTGAACAGATCGCCTCCAGAGTTGGCATTTCTGTGGGTTCTGTGCACATAATCCTGCATGACGACCTGAAAATGCAAAAAGTGTCATCCAGGTGGGTGCCACGAATGCTGACAGACGACCACATGGCTGCCCGTGTGGCATGTTGCCAAGCAATGTTGACGCGCAACAACAGCACGAATGGGACTTTCTTTTCGTCGGTTGTGACAATGGATGAGACATGGATGCCATTTTTCAATCCAGAAACAAAGCACCAGTCAGCTCAATGGAAGCACACAGATTCACCGCCACCAAAAAAATTTCGGGTAACCGCCAGTGCTGAAAAAATGATGGTGTCCATGTTCTGGGACAGCGAGGGCGTAATCCTTACCCATTGCGTTCCAAAGGGCACTACGGCAACATGTGCATCCTACGAAAATGTTTTGAAGAACAAATTCCTTCCTGCACTGCAACAAAAACGTCTGGGAAGGGCTGCACGTGTGCTGTTTCACCAAGACAACGCACCCGCACATCGAGCTAACGTTACGCAACAGTTTCTTCGTGATAACAACTTTGAAGTGATTCCTCATGCTCCCTACTCACCTGACCTGGCTCCTAGACACTTTTGGCTTTTTCCAACAATGAAAGACACTCTCCGTGGCCGCACATTCACCAGCTGTGCTGCTATTGCCTCAGCGATTTTCCAGTGGTCAAAACAGACTCCTAAAGAAGCCTTCACCGCTGCCATGGAATCATGGCGTCAGCGTTGTGAAAAATGTGTACGTCCGCAGGGTGATTACGTCGAGAAGTAATGCCAGTTTCATCGATTTCTGGTGAGTAGTTAATTAGAAAAAAATCGGAGGCCTTAGAACTTGAATGCACCTCGTACTCTGTCTGAGAGATACGACCTAAACCAGGCATTGCAATTTCCCCTAATCCCATAATGTTGTAGTTTCTCCAAAAGTAATTCATGGTTGACAAGATCAAAAGCTTTAGTGAGATAAAGAAACACACCTGTTGTGTGTGTTCCATCATTGAGTGCCTATAGATCTCATTTAAAAATGAGTATAATGCTCCATTTACTGATCTCCCTTTCCTAAACCCAAACTGGTGAGGACTTAATATGCAGTTACTTTCCAAGAAATTTATAACACAGTCATATATTGATTTTTTGAGGACTTTTGATGAGCTTGATAAGACTGAGATGGGTCTGTAGTTGTTTACATCACTCCTTTCCCCTTTTTTAAACAGAGGAATAACTTTTGCTGCTTTAAAAATTCTAGGAAGTTGACCTGATGATAAAGAGCAGTTTATTATATTTGACAGTGGTTCACACACATGATGGCAGACTTGTTTTAAAAGGCAATCAGATATACCATCAAGACCACAGGAATGTTTGTTTGGTCTCTGCGTTATAAGATTGCAGATTTCATTTGGTGTGACTGGGTCAAGGAAAATTGATTGTGGGAATACTGCTGAATCTGAGTGATGAGTGAGTGCAGGAGTCTTGATTAAAGAAGAAAACTTGTCACCAATATTTGTGAAATGGTCATTAAATATTTCACATAATTGCTTAGGATCAGTGATAACACCATCCTGATCTTTAATGCAGGTTATTGACTGTGTCTTGTCTTTTTTGCCAACTGTTTCATTTATCAATCTCCACACGGCTTTTGATTTATTACTGGAGTTGATAATGAATTGCCTATTATACATTTTCTTTGCTTCATGAATTACCTTGTTTAGAATTCTACAGGAATGAGTGTTAGGACTGCCCATGTACTTGTTATATATAAATGACCTTCCATAATATATCCAAAAAGCAGAACTAGTTTTCTTTGCTGTGTTATAATCAAGCTTAACACATTGACTACCACACACTTAGTGGTTGAAGTTTCACCACCCAGCCAGGCGCATGGCATTGTTTAGGACAGTGCTGTGGTCACCACTGGCCACACAGCGTCGGGCATGAAGTTATGCTGTGGCCGCTGCCTGCCATGTGGCAGTCAACAATTTAGTGGAATAACTTCAACACTTGAAATGAGAATTTGACAATATTATGAAAAGGATGGATTACTACTCACCATATAGCAGATAGGTAGTTAGGCACGACAAAAAGACTGTCACATAAGTAATCTTTCAGCCAAAAAGGTCTTCCTTGGAATTATGAGACATGCAAACCCCCCCCCCCCCCGCTCATCCGCGCGCGCGCGCACACACACACACACACACACACACACACACACACACACACACACACACACACACACACACACACACAGTCTGCTTGTTGAGGCCAGCCAGAGACAGTGTGTGTGTGTGTGTGTGTGTGTGTGTGTGTGGGGGGGGGGGGGTTGCAGGTGTAGGTACGCGCACGCGCACTTTGTGTGTGTGTGCTTGTGCTTGTGCTTGTGCTCGCTGTCTGATTCCGATATGGGCCTTTTTGGATGAAAGCTTATTTGTTTGACAGTATTTTTGTTGTGCCTATCTGCAACTCGACATTTCTTCTATATGGTGAGTAATAATCTATCCTTTTCTTAATACTGTCATTATTCCAGTCTGGATTTTCCATTGTTTGAAATGGAAATTTATGTTTCTTAAATTAATAACTAGGTCTCTCTAAATGGATTGTTGCTAAATGTAGATAAGACACTACAAGCTATTCAGTAGTGTGGGAGGCCTGGCGACTCCGTCTGAAACAATTTGAGGATAAATCAGTAAATGAAACAATATTCTGAAGTCATAAGTTGCATATCTTCAATTTCGGAGGTCTGCAAGTATTGCATTGTTGATAAAATTTCTCTCTGGAGGTGAAACTGTCAAAAAGTAGAATTTCTTTTCCTGTTTGCAGTTGTAAATGGCTTCTGGTAACATGTTATGGGGTAACTTGTCACACTGAGGAAAAAAATTGTTTGTTGCATGGGTGTGTATTTAAGATGAGATCTAGTGCCAACTCTAGAACTTTTTGTAGGCAGCTTTATAAAGAGGTGTACTTACTACCAAAAGCCTCACAATACATTTACTCGGTTATGAACACAGTTTAAAAACAATAACATTCACAAAATAATACTAGAAGTAACAATTCACACTGTCATGCAGCCTTAATGTGGCACATAAAGGAATGGGGTATTCAACCATAAAATTCTTCAACCACCTACCGAGTGATGTGGAGAATGTAATTTACACAAAAATAAACATCAGATGCAGAATAAACTTATATCTGTAATGCCATACGATCATTTCATTTGATTTGACAACTCATACTACTACTTGAAATAATTTTTGAATATTTGTGTTGTATTTTTTCCACTGGGAAAGTGTACCGTAAGTGTGAAACTGGCGTGTTTCCCTTCATAAGCAGAGGCCAGAGGCTGCAATTATGATCCACAAAACATGCAAGTAAATAATGTTCAGTAGTTATTTGCATTTTAAATTATCAACTAATGAAATTCTTGGAAATTTAATGCAAGATATTTGTTGTGTTACTTCTGCTATTGTTTTTATGTACCTAAAATTCAGTCAACCATTTTCTTATCATTAACCAGCATTTAACCCTGCGTAAATAATCTTTCTGTTGGTTATGTTGTTGCAGAGACCCCACCCCCTCCCCGCTTTAAGTTAGTTTAATTGTCATTTCATACAAAGTAGGTATCATGTGAAGAGCTCTGGTTGTGCTGCTGACAAGTGATATGGTAATACAATAAATCATTTTTTAAGAACTGAGAATAACAGAGGGCCTGACACACACAACAAACATTTCTAACTTGTGTTCTCATGCATAATTCTACTGTAGCTTGCCAGCCAGAAAGTTAAGACTTAGCACAAATATCATGAATAAATACTGGAAGATGTGTAAGAATTCCAAGATTTTAGGAGAAGCCTATACAAAATTTGCTGTTATATTCTTTACGCAATATTTTAAACATTTCTCTCAGGAGTGGTTGTCAAGCAAGGTTAACAGAAAACTTTGTGACGTTTAGAAGGTAGGAGAGAGGTGCTGGCACATTGAAACTGTGAGGCAAGACCAACAAACAGTTTCAATCTATTAACAGTATGAAAAAGAATCCATTTTTGAAAATATAACGTAATTGGATAGATAAAAAATTTACTCATCAACTGGTGACAGGAGAAAACACACACAGGATGTTCAAAAATTCCCATTAAATACTTCTAGTACTTGTAGAAGGAAGTGAGTACATAATATTTTGAATGGGAACCTCTGCCCAGAAATGTATCATTCCCATTCTGCAATGGTTTCAGTTCAGATGTTTATCTCTTCCACTTCTGCTTGAGGAACTGAATCAGGCACGGCGTAGTGCAATTATTGGGTAACAATTAGAAAGGAAACATAAAGGAACCTCCAGTTATCACTTCAGCACAGTTGTTAATAGTAACACACAAACATTATTTTTTTTACATTACTCCAAAACAAAACAAAACAGAACCCAACATACCATACGTACAGAACAGTAATGATGCATTACAACAGTGGCTTGATGTGGCAAGCACTGTTGTTACAGACATTGTACCTATGAAGTACGTTCTGGTGCACACACTATCCCATCTGGTCTCTATTCAGTTTCTAGTGCTGTGGCCAGAACTTATGCCAGCAGATATACCCATCTCTACAGGAGTCTTGTATATTATTCTTTGCATTCAATCCCACAAGTAGTTGTCCATATGAGTTAAATCCAACAATTGCAGCTGTCATGCGGTTCAACCATCTCAGCCTATCCAGTTTTGACCATATATTCTGTTGATACGTCTCTGAGCCAAGCATTAGAAGTGAGGTGTTGTACCATCATGTTGAAACTGCATTTCCTGATGGACATTCCGTGGCACAACATCCAAGTACAGTCCAATACATTTTGTGGGAAGATAAAGTATGCAGGGCCAGTTAGCTGGAGTGGCAGGAGGTATTGTCCAATTAGATGACCTGCCCACACATTAGCATACAACCAGTGCTGATACCCCATTAATGCATGGCACGAGCGTTTTTGTCTTTACAGACATTGCTGTTTTGTGAATTCAGAATACAGTCCCTACTGAAATTATAGTCATCTGTGAACAGAACATGACTTGAAAACACGTGTGTCAATGCAACAAGGTAGATCTTAAGTGACATCAGGTGACTCTGTGATAGTAAAAGTCATTCTGCCTACCCAGTTGCATACCAGGACAAGTAACTCTAAGACTTTCCTGTACCCCTCAGCAGGCGTGGACATGTTACACATCTGAATTGGAATCACCATAGAATGGAAACTACATTTTTGGACACCGGTCCATATTCAAAATATTATGTACTCACTCCCCTCTACAAGTCATAGCAGTATGAAATGGATAGATTGCTACTCACCATATAGAGGAACTCTCGTCACAGACAGGCACATTGAAAAAACTGATAAACTTTCAGCTTGCAGACAAAATGGTCTTCCTTCACAGCCGAGTGGCCATAGACAATAGCCAATATGTGAGTGTCATGTTTGTGTGACTGTTTTCTGCTTCTGAAAAAGGACCTTTTTGGCCAAAAGCTGGAAGTATCTGTCTCCAACTCAATGACTCCACTATGGTGTATAGCAGTCCATGTTGTTTTACCATCCTGGACTTTCCATTGATTAGTTTTAAATTATCACATACATTCAAAAGAGTGTACACTGCAAATTGAAAAGTATTTATTTTGGAAATATTCATATGGCACAGGTTTGCCAAGGGAATATTTTATTTTCTTAAGTTCTGTTGTCCCAGATAATGTTGTCATGGGACAACAAGAATAAAAGTCAGCAATTTTGTCTTCAAATCAATGCAATGAAATGTTTCAAAGTGCAAAAAATATGAGAGGCTGGGAGCTTTTATTAGTTTATCTGAAAGGACTGTTTTAGTTTCTTATCCATTTGTGCACATCTGTCATTCATGGTGTCAAGTTGCTTTTTGTCTGAAATTGCATAGTATGAATCTTAATGAGATCAAAACAGACTATAAGCTTTGGACATACTGTAGATCTATACTTGAATAATTTGGTCTGTCTCTGGTACTGTTTGAGTATAGGCTCTCATTGTAGTTTGCCAAGTACAATATTATGGGAGACACATTCAAAGGCTTTGCCACGGTTGGAGGAAATGCTTCCAAGACTACATTGTGAACTCACATGTACTGATGGTTTAGAAGTCTTGACTGTTCATGTAACATGGTTCTAACTTTACTGTTGCAAATCACAGCTCGTCTGTGGCAATTCTTTCCATGCTGGACGTATCAGTTAAAATTTCTCTTTTGTTACTGTTATGTAGTGTTAGGACACCAAAACTGATCAGTGGTTTTGAAGCAGTGTGTTGCACAAAATTCCACAAGAAAATAATTAATATTCTTCATGTTTATTTCCATTTATAGCGAAACTGATTATTTTAAAACTCGTTTATTTCACAGTATAAATATTCAGCTAGAGATTCTTGTTCAGTAAAATTGATAAATGTGAGATCCCTAAACCTGCTTATGCTGTTTACAAGTCTGTACATGAGAATTATTTATCAAAGACATATACATACGTAGTTTCAGATGGTGCTACTTGTGTCCGAGTATTTGGTTACTGAAAATTATTTTCTCAAGATTATTTGTACATTTGGTCAAAATATTTGATTAATGATGATTTTTTAAAGACATTTTACTGCCACTTCTTCAGTTTCAGCTGCCTCTAGTACTGAATCAATAGCATGCTTAAGTAGAAGTAAAAGATTTTTAATAATAACAGAAATAAAATTGTTCTTGGATCTCCAAAGAATTATTTGGAGCACATTTGAACAAAGTTTTGCAATTATCACAGGCTTGTGTTAAGTAGGCAGAAACATTGTCAGTGAACCAAAGCATAACACTGAATTGTACCAACGTATGCACATTTCATTTTACCAAGGGTTAGTATCAGAGTTCAGTAATACTCAGTATGAAGTCCTCATTAGAATATCAATTGTCAGTTACGCAATACGTTTGATGGAGTTTCTGACAAGAGTCAGTACCAAAGTTCTGTTGTAGATCTGGTCATCATGCAGACCTGCTATAGTCAATTAAATTGCTCCTGCAACTGAAGCTGTGCTTTTCATTGTTGTTACCAACATATAGTTGTAAATCCACCTTCGTTCTGAACATGGAGATGATGATTGCCCAGTCACCTTGAAAAATAAAATAAAACTCTGACCACTTCTGCTTCAGCAGACAGTAAGTAATGTATTGTATCCAAATCTCGTGGAGAATATTTATTCATCACGACTGCCTAAAAGCTCTTCTCATTCCACAAAAGACAGTTTGTCCCACAAGATAACAGTCACTGTGTATTGGATGCTGAACTTGTTATGAACAATTCTGTGTTGCCCTTCCAGATGCAATGAAGCAGCTATATGATACCCAGTCAGTCTTGAGTTCATTTTGGTAGACATTTTTGCTTTTTGTATCCAGATTTTGAAACAGAGATCCTTACTAACCTCCAACAGAGAATATCACAGGAAGCTGAGATCATAATTAACAACACACGTTGGGCAATAACTTAGCTGCAGTGCTGAACTGAATAATGTGGTCCATTTTTAACACACGTATCATTAAGTAACAAGAAACACCACTGCACAAGTCCTCGAAGAAGTCAGATACCTTATAAAGAGGAAATGAGTTAAGAGTGCTAGTTGATGAAATATTTAACATTGTAACAGCTGCTTGGTGCACTTGTTAGATAAAAGTTGTGTATAAATGTGGTGTACATGGACACCTCATTAGCCATCAGGTTAATTCCTCAGATAATCAATTCTCCACAGAAACTAGGCAGTCATTATGTCTGGAAAAACAGAAAGTAATCGCACATCATCTGTGGGAATATGATATTTCTGGATCATCTGAAGTCGCCCTGCCAATCCTTCAGTCAGTCTAATTTGTGCGTAACACTACAGTGTCCCTGGAGGAATAGTCAATATTCAGAGATATGACAGGAACTATCATTCAAAATGAAAAAGGGTAGTAAACATTAGTTATAACATGGATACCTTGAGAGCTGTGAACACATGTTCATCTTCACTACAGTGAAACACATCTATTCTAAAGAACAAATGGTCACAGCTCTTAAGGTGTGAATTGTAGAGCCCATTTTTATCAGTTGTGTTCTTTTTTCTTCCCCCATACTACCTCCTTCCAAAATATGTAAGGCAAAGAGCTTTCATTAGCAGAGATTTGTTTCAGAGTATTGAAGATGAAGTAGTACTCATAACTCTTAATCTATGCATTGCAGAGCCCATGTTTACTAGACTTTTTTGCTTCAAATGATTGTTCCTATCATATCACTGAATACTAACCATTCCTCCTGTGTCACAACCAAACTTCTGCACTTCAAAACTACATTGCATATAAATTGTAAGACTTCGTCTTTAACAGACAAAAATGTTATTCATTCCTGTCAGCACGTCAACCAGCACCCCTGCTGCTGCTGCTGCTGCTGCTGCTGCTGCTGCTTTTCTTCTTTCATAAATATCATTGTTCTCAAGCTGCTAAGTATGTTTAATAATTTTAATATCCCAGAGGGAGGAAAAAGTTATCTTTATCTATCTTTGTTGATTGTAATAATTCTATAACTTGATGTTTCCATTTTATGAAATTTACTAATGTTACAGCTGCTATGGTCTGTGCCTAAGAATAATCTCCCTTTTCTTGCTTCTTAACTGAGAGGTATGAGCAGTGATAATTATAATATAGGTTTAACCATTTTTAAAAGTACAGAATATTCACACAACTCAATCATGTACACAGACTGAGAATACCTTTTCAGAGATTCTTCTTTGCTTCATCACAACATTCTGCCTTATGGAGACTTTTTCTCTTCTAGCCATGGGTGATGTGGCCAAAATCTCCACACTCCCATTGCTCACTCTGAAGGCTTCATCCACACAACTAATAGTGCTTGGGAAAATATTCTGTTACTATTAATTTTGGGATAGCATTCCACAGTATTGCTATCCAGCAAAGATGAAATATATTTACAGTCTCTCAGAAGTGTGTAAATATTTGGCGGGTTTTTTGGAATATATAATGTGGCACGTAAGTGGTGCTTTATAGCACAGGTAAAATAACTTAATGATTGAGAGATGGCAGTGTCGAGAGGCAGTACCGGTGGCTAGTACACATCATGCGATCAACAGTGTGGTGCGCGCAAACCAAATGGGGGGGGGGGGGGGGGCGGCTTCAGTTTTGTGGCCCCAGGTGCAGCAGTTGTGGTCACTGATTTTTACAGCAGTATCCTAAACAGTTAGCTATCTAGTTATATCATTAGAATTTGTGTTTGAAAGAAGTTTTACTATCCTTTAAATTTTTTATCTTACCAGGTAGGTGGTCAGAGCTTTTTTTAGCTGAATACCTCACTTCTTTCTGTGCCACACTAAGGTGGAGTGATGGATAGTTTAAAGCATTTCTCCTTCTAGTGTTATATTTATGTTTACATATTACAATTGTTTGTTGATAATGAACTCCACATAGAAGTAAATGTACAGTAAAGCTGTTGTCAGTACGCCCAAGTGTTTGAAAAGATGGCTGCAAGAGGATTCAGCATGGGCAATAAGTAAAGGAAAAGCATAAGTCTTTCCCCAATTACAAAGATTTATTTCCAAGAAACTACACTAACTACTGTTACGCAGTTTGTTGGAAATGGTAGCTTAACTCCTAAAGGTTTTTTTTTTCATGCACTTTCACATGTGCTCCATTTAACATCTAGACGATACTATCATTACAGCAACAGTTTGTATAGACATGCTGGAACTTTTATTGCATCTTATTTACAGACTTTTTAATGATGGGTAGTGTTTAAACAGGATGGTACACTACCACATCGTTTTAATTTTGCATCCACTGCTTTCATTTCACAAAAACTTCCATCCATTTCACTGTGGCTTCCTTGCACTTTCTGTTTATTTCATTCCTAAGTGATTTATGCTACTGTATTCCTGCCTTGCCCTGAATAATTTTTTACTTCCTACTTTCCATCCATAAAAACCTGTATAGGTTAAGCTGCAGTTTGCAACAAATCACATAGCTGTGTTCTATATCAGTAGTTCCATATCAATAAATTTTTGTAATCAGGGAAAGACTGTTTGCTCACCTTTTATTGTTGTGATTACCTGCTACTTTGCATCAAACACTGGTTTTCTTCAATGATGAATCACACCAGAATATGATAACCATAGAACATTAGTGTATGAAAGGAAAACTAAATCAACATTCTGAAATTTTTTTCTCCAAAATCTTCTCTTATCTGCAACACAAAATTTACTGAGATTAGATATGTAAGAGGTTCTGTAACATGCCTTCCAGTTTAGGCTCTGATCAATATTAAAAAAACACCTAATAATTTTATAATAGTCTGTTTGCCTTCATGCATTATTTCTAATTATGTGCCCAGGCCTTATGCAGTACAGAACTGCATGTATTGTGTTGTACCTAAATTCATTGACAGTCCATTTGAAGGGAACCAGTAACTAATCTTCAAGAAAATTAACTAATATTTTCAAGTGTTGAAGTTATTACATTAGGCTTCATTATAATACTTACATTGTCAGTAAAGAAAACTATTTCTGTTTCTCAGATATTTGATAGATCAGATTTATATTAAAAGAAATGGAACCAATGTCAATTCCTATGGTACACTTTTAGCGATCATTCCCTGTTCAGAAGATGCTGTGTCATTGTGTACATTATCTGAGTTTCTTAATGCAACGCTAAGTCTTTTCAAAGGGGATAAAAACCAGTTTCCATCAAGAACTCGTAATCCTTATGTGGTGCTTGCGTTTTGGGCATATGTCGTCCCACTGTATGGTGGACCCTCTGAGTGGTGACTGTGGCCACCCAATTCATGAGGGAAGCTCCTGTGTTCCACCACTTGTGTGTGTCAATTGTGCTGACCGCCACTCCCCTCGCTCCCCGGATTGCGCGGCTTACAAGAGAGAAAAGAAGATCCAAGAATACAAGTCCCTGGATCACCTATCTTATGCTGAGAAACGCCAAAAGTATGAGAGACTACATCCATTGTCACTATCTTCAACTTTTGCCTCTATTACTTCATTTCCTCCTCTTACCTCTTCCTTACCCCAGCCCCGTCCCCCTCTCCACTCCCCCTCCCATGCAGTTCTCATGACCTCTCATGTGGAAGCCACTCCTCCTCCCTGCCTGATAAAGTGCCCTCCTTCTCCAGCACCTACTGGTGATTGGGCACCCTTCCGGGACCTCTCTCCCCAGCATCTCTCAGGCGAGAAGACTCTTACCACCACTTGGCCACGAGACGCACCATCAGTGCACCCCAAGGTTGTCTGCTCTCTTTCTGTTCCAGATCTTGCAGAGGCCTGTACTCCCCCTGTGCCCTGCCTTCCTCCACCTTTGAAAGAGAAGAAGAAGAAACATAAATCCCAAGACAAGCCCACCGCCCCCTGTGCCTCCAGAGGTGCCATCTCTCCCCTCGCAACCTGCATCTGACATCTATCTATGGATGTCACCCCATCCTTGTTGGAGACGACTATTGACCTAGTGACATGACCTCCTCTTGGCTTCTTTTTTTATGTCTAACCTGGACTCTCACCACACAATCATCCAGTGGAATTGCAACGCAGAACTGTGCCAGGGTAGCATCTGGTGGGGTGTGCACTTTGGTTCACTCTGATGTCATTAGTGACTGGATCCCCCTGTGGACTAACTTGGAAGCCATAGGGTTCAAGTGCAAACGACTCTGGCAATCACCATTTGCAATGTCTACCTCCCATCAGGAAGGCCACTTCCTTACATTGTACTGTCTATCTTAATCCAGTAGCTCGTGACCCTGTTTCTCCCCTTTGGGGACTTCAATGCCCATCACCTACTGTGGGGGAGTTTAATTTCAATGGGTAGGGCTATCCTAATTGACTAACTTATCATGGACCTCAATTTGTGTCTCCTCAATCATTGTTCCCCTACCCACTTCAGTGTCACTCATGGCATTTTCTCTGCTGTCAATCTCACGATTACCTCCTCTGCCCTCATAGCTTCCCTACATTGGTCATCCCATGATGACTTTTGTGTCAGTAACCACTTTCTGGTGATTTTATTGTTCCCCTGCTGCTGCCAGGCAGACAGGCTCCCACGTTGGACATTCTGCAGGGCCAGTTGGCATTTATATACATCTGCTTTGCACTTCGACACCTTCCCTTCGAATTCCATTCATGTAGTCCTGCAAGTCATCTCTGCCACTGTTCTTGATGCTGCTGGCACTGCTGTCCCTCTATCAACAGGTCCCCCTTGTCGTCGACCAATACCGTGGTAGGCCAAGGATGTCGCAGTTGCTGTCCAGGACTGCTGACAGGTGCTGCAGCGGTTTAAGCGAAACTCTTCACAGACGAACCCCTTCACTTTTTAGCATCTCCATGCTAAGCTCGTTATCTTATTAAGTGGAGTAAAAAGGAATGCTGGGAGCACTACGTTTCCTCCGTGGGGTTGTATGTCTCTTCATCGCAGGTTTGGTCCAAGCTCTGTAGCCTTCCGGGCCGCCAGCGACAGTCAACTGTCCAGGTTCTTAACCTCTAAGGTGCTCTGTGCACTGATCCATTGGTCCTCGCAGAGCACCTCGTGACACACTTTGCGACGGCATCAGCGTCCTCTTCCTACCCTATTACCTTTCTCTAGCAGAAATGCAGAGCTGAACAGACCCCCTTCTGTTTCATCCTGCACCAAACTGAGCTCTATAATGAATCTTTCACTGAATGGGAATTGTTGCAGGCTCTTAGCTGTTCATGAGATGCGGCCCCAGGCCTGGATTCCATCCACAACCAGATGATGCGACATTTGGACATTCCCTCAGGGTCTTAAACCGCATTTGGCTCACGGGTGATTTTTCATCGAAATGGTGAGACAGTATAGTTATCCACATCCTTAAGCCCAGGAAGAACCCAACATCTCTAGACAGCTACCGCCCAATTAGCCCGACAAATGTAAACTGCTTGATAGGATGGTCAGCTTCAGATTATGTTGGGTACTCGAATCTCGGGGCGTTTCGTCGCTGTAGCAGTGTGACTTCCGGGCAGGACGATCTCTAACTGACCATCTACTTCGAGTGGAATCAGCCATCTGACAGGTTTTACTCACCCCCGTCACCTTGTTCCTGTCTTCTTTGACCCACATAAGGCATACGACATGGATTGGCGCCATCATATTTTACTTATCCTCCGTGACTGGGGCTTCCGTGGTCCCCTTTCTGATTTTTATCCATGTTTTTATCTCACCAGTTCTGGGTTTGAGTTGGCACTTCACTCAGCATCTGTCAGATTCAGGAGAAGTATCCCACAGTGTCCTGTGCTAAGTGTCACACTCTTCCTCATTGCCATCAATGGGCTTGTGACCTCTGTTGACCCTCTGGTTACCCTGGCGTTGTATGTCGATTTTTGCATCTGGTGCAGCTCCCACTCGGTAGCATTTGCTAAGCACCCGCTCCAAGGTACCATCCGACGGGCCTGTGCTTGGGCCACCTGCCGTAGCTTCCAGTTCTGTCCCTCCAAAATGCGGGTTATGCATTTTTGTCATCTATCCATAGTACACCGCGATCCAGAACTTTATTTAGGCAAACAGCTTCTTGACGTTGTGGCACAGTCCTCTTTCTTGGGCCTTATTTTGATAACACTAACATGGCTGCCCCCAATTTTGCCACCTAAAGACTACATGTATGCAGAAGCTTAATGCTCTCTGCTTCCTGGCCCATACATCTTGGGGTGCAGACCATTCCACTCTTCTCCATCTTTACCATGCTATGGTCTTGTCCATACTAGATTGCGGTAGTCAGGTTTATGGCTCAGCAGCTCCTTCCACTTTGAAACTGCTTGACCCTGTTCACCATCGTGGGGTGCGTCTGGCTATTGGTGCCTTTTGCACTAGTCCTGTTTATAGTCTCCCCACAGAAGCAGGGATTCCCCTTCATACATACTACGGAGCCAACTCCTGGTTTCTTACGCAATCACCATTTGCCAATTCCCTGACCATCCCATGTACCCTGTGCTCTTTGCCAATGAGGGATCTCTTCCTCCTGACACCTGCCCACGGCTGGAATTGATGGTGCCTAGAGCATGGGTTAGGACCGATATATTCCAGGGACCTAAGATCTCTGTCACTCTTATGGTTTTCCTGTGTCTTGTATGTGGCATCCATGCAGAGTTCCAAGGTGCCACCATCTTTTACACTGATGGTTCTAAGACAATCGATAAGACAGGATACGCTTTTATGTTTCCTACTGGCTTCGTACAGTATTTATTGCCGGGATCATATAGTGTGTTCACAGCGGAGCTTCTAGCCATTCACAGAGCCTCCTTTTTGTTTCTCAGGCCTCCCTCCACAGTGTTTTACTTTGTACAGACTCAATGAGCAGCCTATCAGCCGATGCTACTTTCATTACCCTTTGGTCTCTGCTATCCATGACCTTCTCTCTGCCCTTGGCCGTGTTGCCTGTTCCGCTGTTTTTCTCTGGGTCCCAAGTCATGTTGGCATCCAAGGGAATGAACTGGCTGCCTGTTTGGCTAGAGAATCAGATACATACTGTCGATTTCCTATCATGATTCCAGCTGTAGATATGCAGCTCTACATCAAATCTCTCTTTGCCCAAAAATGGAATGACATCTGGTGCGCTACTCCTCACAGTAATAAACTCTGTACAATCTAGGAGTCTACAGCAGTTTGGCGCTCTTACTTCTGCTCCTGTTGGAAGGAGTCCACCATTTTATGCCATCTACACATTGGTCATACCAGGATCACTCATTGATTCCTCCTATGTAACGACCCACCCCCCACAATGTAGTTGTGGAGCCAGACTGATGGTATCCCACATATTGGTGGAATGTCCCCTTCTTTTGGCACATTGTGTTATGACCAATGAAAAGAAAACAGCCAATTTATTATTAAACTGTGATGTAAGACTGTTAGGTGTGAAATAATTAATTTTTGAACTGAATTATTTATTTAAAACTGCTTGATAAAGACTACATAGAGAAGGTTAGCATAAGAGAAGTAGTAGGTATGGTGGACTGCATCAAACCAGTTAGGAAACTGATGAAAATTAACAAAGGAAAAAGAAAATATTTATATGGACTGGAAATCATTTTCATGAAAACCACCTTTAGAAATTCATGTAGCTTTCACTTTATTTACATAAAAATATGTTTTAGAGAGACAACAGACCACACACATCCCTCAACATTGAAATTTGTGCCTTGTACAGCCTGCCCTACTCAAGGGCTTGCATTTACTTACAAAATAGTGAGCATGTGATAATTGAATAAGATTTGCAATTGGCTGGTAGCAGGCTCGTACCACACAATTCAATAATATACCAATCACATAGTTATTAAGAAATACAGTTCAGTCCAAATATCAAAGGTTTAAGTCAGTACTTTGAGCTTGACAGACTAAGTACAGCAAATCCATCCGATTTTTTGGAAACAGTTACCCTTGGTTTGTGCGCAAAAGCAATGCCGTGCAGATACAAAAAGTGGTTAGCTCCTAATTTTCACCAAGTCTTGTGAGATTCAGCAGAGTCCACAATTACAGGATAACAAAAGCCACTCCTCAAAATGTCTCCACTGCTCAGAATTTTCCTTTCCTTGATGTTGATGATACATGTTTGTACCTCACGAGAGGAGCAAAATAGTCAAGATATCTTTGTATTTCAAAGGCTCTATGTTTTCCAACTGCAACTGGCAGCTATAGTACAGGTCTGAGCATTTTTACCAGTTGTAGGCTTAGCTTATCAATTCCTGCACAATGCTATTTGTCAGCTGTGGATTCTTTAAGGTGCCCAGAAGCCATTGGAGGTAAGTGCCCCCCCCCCCCCCCCCCCTCTCCCCAAGACTAGTGACGGTAAGATGAGAGACCAGCCGGTGCTGAGATGTATTGACAGAAATAAGTAATAGGTCTCATTTCAGTTGTATTTCTTGGAGGCCAATGTAGGCAACTGCATTTTTTACCACAATTTGCAGTGATTTAGAAGTGATAAATATGGCTTTTGATGTAGCCTCATAAGTTTAAAATCTTGTCAGGATAGTCGTAAACAAAAAAATGAGAATGACCTTTACTGGGATTGCCAAGAAATAATTTCTTCTTTATTGATGTTCCTGTAGACATTACAACCTGGTGTGAAGCTCACCTAGGGAGATTTCTTTTAATGAGTGTGATGAATATTGTGATGTCACTGAGAAACTAAATGTTGTTAGTGAGAAATTTGTCCCAAAACTCTCTCAATGGATAGTAGCTAACTGGAAATTTGCTGTGGAAAGGATGGAAAAAGCAGAATTCAAAACAGTTGATCCCTTGAAACAAAATAAATTAAAGGTATTCATAGCAAACATAGGATGCTTTTCAAGGAGGAGGAACCAATAAAGCTGCTTTACAAGCAATCAATGAATATAATGCTTGATTTTGGAAAACTAAATCTGACACAGGGGGAACCATAGTTGAGTTTCTAAAGCAACTATCTGGAAGCCACTTCCACTGAAGCTGAAGCACGTGAAATACTAAACATTAACATACTGTGCTACTTCCCACCAATTTGTCATGTATTTTACATAAATCGGGCTGTTCCAGCTCAAGTGCTCGTGCACAGTCTTCTGGACACCAGAGACCTGGAGTGAGCAAACCACCCATGCACAGGCATCCAGGCCATAGCCTATGTAACTGTCTATCTCAGCTGAGTGCCCACAGGCAGGGTTGGTAAATGGCTTATGTACATGACAGAACAATGCACAAACACTGTGCAGTATTAAAATGTGATGGGCAGACTATACTAGCTGTACCCAAATACGAGCAAGTTGACAGGTACTTGGGGTACTCTGCACCCCTTGGGGCAGTGCTTTTAGCAGGCTGGCATTAGTTTTCCTCATGCAGAAACATTCATCAAAGACAACAGTATAGCCTACAAGAAGAATTGTATGGAGAGCTTCAAATGGTCCATGAGACATTGTGCTTCAAGGATGTAAGGTTAGGGTTTTTGCACTCATATTAGTGAAACTTAAATATACTGTAGTAACATCAATCCATAAAACTGGAGATAAGTATGCCACCTGTAATTAGTTACCAGTATCTCTTTCAATCCTTTCAAATCTTTTTGAGAAAGTCATCTACTGACACATTTAATTGAGCTGAATTTCGTAACTGCCTCCCAGCCTGGCTTTCATAAAGGGTTCTCCACAGAGAAAGCGATATAAGATTTCTCAAATGAAGTGCTAGCACAGCTAAACAAGAAAAAGTACCATGTAGTATATTCTGTGTCATTTCCAAATGCTTTAATTGTGTGGAATACAAAATACTACTTTCCAACTAAAGTGTTATGACATATTTCTTGCATGGGTGGAGCCTTACTTTCATAACAGAAAGCAGAGGAACTCATTAGTAGACTGCATCACAGGCATGAACCTAACTTCAGAATGACAGAATTTAATGTGGCATGCCACAAAGGTCAGTACTCTTCTTCTTAATCTTCATAAATGATCTTCCAATGATTTTAAAGGCCAGTTCAAAAACTAATATTTTCTGATGAAACAACACAGCTCAACCTCAGCAGACACAGATTAGGTGACAGCTGAACAGGCCTACAAGAGATTCATAGCAAACAGCTTAAGCCTTTTTTTTATTTCGTTATCTATTTGAAGACAAATATTGTACAGATATTGTCCAAAGGTATATATAGATTTTATTTGAAATTATTACAAGTAAAATGGAACATAAAAATATGTACATAAAAGAAAACATCAAGATAACACAAAGTGGTCCATGCATAGCAATAAATATTTATATACATAATGCTTCTGTTTTTATGAATTCATAGTCTGATGAAATTTAAACTCTGACATTAGCCGCAACTGGGCATCAAAATAAATCCAATCGTGACAAGTGAAAATTTTTGCCTGACAGCTTTACATGAGTGGTTGCCTTAACCATCTCAGCTATCTGAGCACATTTCCCAACCAACCCAATCCCCAACTTGTCGCACAGTATATATGTAGTGTCCTCCGACCATTCATTACCCTTATTGCGTGCCGCCTCACTCTGATTCCACAAGAGGTTGGACAAAGAGTGCATTTGCATGGAATGATCATTAAAATTCATAGTCTGCTCTGCATCAGACTTTTGTCTCCTTCCACCCCCCCCCCCCCCCCCCACCCCACTCCCTCCAGCCAGCAAATCCATTTATACACAATTGTGATCCTCAGCTGCCCATTACAAATCCATTTATACACAATTGTGATCCTCAGCTGCCCATTAGATACGTAAACATGATGAAACTATTGAGAGGCAACAGATAGTTTTTTTTCAGTTTTGGCTTAATATAAATATATCAGAAAAAATGTTACTGGCCCACATAGTCACTTATCGAGTAGAAACACGGTGTAGAAGTTTTACTGCATGGTCATTTAAGTTTTCATCTATGTGAATCCCGGAAGTTTTGTCAATGTTACTTTGTCTGTGGCTTTGTCACCCAACACCAAATGTATTCTGACATTTTGACTTATTTTCTGATATGGCATGTAATTTGTTTTATTTAAATTTAATGTCAATGTGTGTGCACTGAACCAAAAGTGGACATACTTGAGGACTTGATGAGCAGTTGTATGCAGCAATTGCTTTGCCACTCATATTACACTAGTATCATCTGTGAATAGTATGACATTTGGCTGCACTATCTAAGGTATGCATGTCATTTATGTAAATAAGAAATAGTATGTAACCTAGAATACTGATTTGTAAAAAGTACTACACCCACTTCTTTTGCATCTGATACAGTATTGATTTTGTGATTAAGTAAGCTGACATCAGTCCTACCATCTGTTTTAATTTTCATAAGTGTGGTTCAAACCGTATTTTGCTCGTCCCTTGACTACTAAGTGCTCCAATTTTTCTAAAAGAATGCCATAATTAATAGTATAAAATGCTTCGGAGAGACCTTAATTAACACCTACTATGCTGTTGGTTTGTTCTATATTTCTAATTATTGCTTCAATGTTCTGTGTTTTTACATGCCTGAAATACATGTTGCTTGTGGTATACTAACTCGAGATTACCTAGATATTTGTTGATTAAGTGCTTCATCGATTTTTCCAATATTTTGGAGAAGAAAGAATGATGTGGTCAATAATTTTCTACCTTGTACTTGTCACTGTTTTTAAACAATGGTTTAACTTTTGAGACTTTCAACCTTGTGAGAAACTCTTCTTCACTATTTGATAAGTTGGCTATGTATGTCAAGGACCTAGTGATTCGCAGAGCAGTCTTGATTATAACAGGTAGTGGCATGTTATCCACTCCTGCCAACACTGTAATTTCAAGCTTTTTATCACTATTAACACTTCATGTTGTAAGAGTACTATTGTCAATGCCTTTATTAAATACAAAGTCCCACTTTTTGATCAGGCACAGTTAGCAGATGTGTGAGAACCAAGGCAGTCTTGGATGAGCGGCCAGTGATGATGGATGGGTTGCGGTACCAATGTCAGGCAGCTTATGCTAATGTGAAGAAAATTCCATGTGATTAAGATTTTAGTAGTTCAGTGAGTGGAGGAAGCGATTATATAAATGTGGAAGAAGTTTCTTCAAATTATTTGCAAGGAATTGGAAGTTATCTACAGAAGTGAAATGTTGGATACTACATGTGTTTCCATCATTAATGCCACACGGGTGTTTCAACATTAATGAAATGACCATTGATATTATCAGATCTGGGAAGATTGTGTATAATGATTCAGTCAGTCAGTTAATTTCCCAGAAAGTAATTTTAAAGTTAACTTTTACATCGTGGAATGATGGAGGGAAAGTTGTGAAATTGCACATGAGACTGCTTAAGGAACATTTACCTGTATTGAGAGTTAATAAACCTTATTTCCATAGAGAACTATTATTATTTCAAGAAAATCATTAAGTAAAGATCCATATAATCTTAGGAAGCAATGTGTAAGTTGTTTATGGCACATGGTCTAATTCAATAACCACCTACAAATCTGGGTGTAATTGTCAACCCTGTTTGTCCAGTAACCTAGAAACTTTTTTAATAAATAAGGGGGCAGTTACAATGTTCATTTGTTGTGTTTATCCTTATGCTCTAAGCAGTTTTGAACATACAGATTTTTCTTGATTTTTGAATTTCAAGCTTAAGCTGTTGCATTTATGAAATAAGTGTTTATACAAATAGGCGAATTTTCTCCTGTAATACTATCATGAAACTCTCACGTGCAGTGTAATTTAGTGGGTACTGTTGCTGCCTGGTTTACTGATTAATTACAACATGCTCCATTACACACTATTTGTAATACTACATGTAAGAATTTATGTAGTGTGTAGTGTAGTGTAGTGTAGTAAAATGACAACAATGATGAGAGAAGAAAATAGAGGATGACACCCGGTGCTGGCACATAGCCTAATCCTCGTAAATAGTACAAAGGGGGGGCGCCAAGCTTAATGTCCCCATCCAACAGACAAATTGTCACATGGCCTCACTTCATGAGACACTGTAGAGAGTTTTAGTATTTAAACCAGAATGTTGATGCAGTCTGGTGATCAGGAACCTTACATCACCATCTCCTCTCCCCTTGCCAGCCAAATTCTGGCAGTGAACATTTTTTCCCCCACCAGTATTTGAACCAGCTGATCCCCTGATTGAGCACCACTGCACAAGCACACATTAGTGACCTCTGCCACAGAGATGGGTTGTTACTGTCTGGTGTGCTGTGAGTCACCAGTTCAAACACAAACAACAGTAGTTGTTTGTTATTAAGTATTCATCATTTCTGGAAGGTTCTTGAAATATCCAGTATTTGTAATGTTTGTATAATCTGCAATATTCAGTTCCCTGGAATGTTTGGAGATTGTACAAACAGCTGCACTCTCTGTCCAGGAAGTCAGTTCTGGCTGTAAGTCGATTTCAGTATTAAACATGTTCTCAGTTCTAAGTATTGTACTTCATTGGTGGTGCTGCCTTTGGATTTGAACTTGATTGTGGCTTCGGTGTGACATTGTTTGGTGGAGAACCTGGGTACTTCTGTATCATGGCACATCTCTCATAAGAACTACTGCAGGAAGACACCAAATTTTCCTGGACCATGACACAAGAAAGATCCTTCCTCACCCTTTAGGAGGTGGTAGCATCTTCTTTAGTTCCAGGACTGTACGATGAGAATGCCAAGACAAACTCCACACTGACATTAGAGGTTTAGGGATAGGGGCAGTTCTAGAATACATTCAGGAATATGATGAAAAGGTGATAGCTTATGCTTTCATAGTACTCTCCAAATCTACATCTACACCTGCACTCTGCAAACCACCATGAAGTGAATGGCAGAGAGTACGTCCCATTGTACCACTTATTAGAGAGTCTTTCTGCTCATTCACATATGGAGAACAGGAAGAGTGATTGTTTGAATGCTTCTGTATATGCTGTAATAATTCTAATCATGTCCTCACCATTCCTATGTGAGTGATACATAGGGGAGTGCAGTATATTACTAAAGTCATCACTAAAGCTGGTTCTTGAAAATTTGTTAGTAGACTTTCTTAGTATGGTTTACATCTATCTTCAAAAGTATGCCAGTTCAGTTTCTTCAACATCTCTGTGACACTCTCCCATGGGTGAAAACAACTGGCGACAGTTTGTGCTGTCCTCCTCTGTATACATTCAATACCCCCTGTTAGTCCTAGGGGTATGGGTCCCACACACTTGAGCAAAAATCTAGAATGGGTCATACAAGTTATAGGGTTGGGGAGAGAGAATATGTAAATTGTTCAGAGCTGAAGCCACACCAGAAACTATGTGCCCAGAAGTAAGTTCAGGTAAGGATGTGTGCATGTTAAGAACATTGTGGCAGTTCTGGGACATTTATTCAGTGTTAATTCCTTTGAGTTTTGTTGTATGGCTTAATATTTACCTTGTCTCCCCTATGATATAAAACAATGTTGGCTTGGCTGCAGCAGCTATTCTCTCTTCATTTTGTCTTCTTCTCTGAAAGGCCCATTTAAAAATGCAAGTCCTCATTGTATTAGGAGGTGGATATTACGACTTAGCTTGGTAGCAGAATGAAAAATTGTGACTTCCGCATATTATAACTTTTTTTTAAAACAATACTGGGAGAGGACAATCATATACATCTTTATCGCATCGGCTCAAAAGACCAACAGACACTGAGACCAGTGAAAAAACAAATGAGGTACATAAAATAATTGATAGTTTAACCTTCAATTTTCTTTTAGCTCACCCAGATAATGATAACTCCATATGAAATCTTTGCTGCAAGGGAATCGCTTGAATATTTATTTATATGTGTAGGTCATTTAAAGAAACTACACAGAGTTATTTGTAACCAATCTCCTTTGTAAACTGACTGCACTTCTTGGTATTCTACCAATAAACTGAACACTAACACCTGCTTTACCCAAGACTGAGACTATATGATTATTCCATTTCATGTCCTTATAAAGTGTTACACCAGGTATTTGTATGAGTTGGCTGATTCTAAACTGACTCACTGCTATTATAGTCATTTCATTTTGTGAAGTGCACAGCTGTACATTTCTGAACATTTAAAGTTGCCAATCTTTGCACCACTTTGAAATCTTATTAAGATCGGACTGAACATATGCACAGCTTCTTTCTGACAGTACTTTATTATAGATAACTGCACCATCTGCAAACACTCTGGAGTTACTATTAATATTGTCCAGAAATTCATTAATATACAACATGAACAGCAGAGGTCCCAACACCAGGGTGTATACGACCCGGGACAACCGGGAGATCCGAGAAAAACCCGGGAATTTTTTCATCCGGGACGAAACCAGGAAAAACCTGGGAATTTTTCATTTTTGTTTTCACTTAAATTTCTGTAATTTTGACTGGTAACAAGCGATACTCTAACAAAGGATATTACTGTATCCCGCTACTGCAGAATAATACTGCAGCAATAACACATGGACGAGAGAAAAAACGAAAATAAAACTTAAATTGCAAAGGAAATACGCCATATACAGCAACAATACACACTTCTCATACAAGCATCTGCCAACAGCAAAATGTGTCAAAGGCTTTAGGAAGACTATGCAATGTTCCGTAACAAGAAATTGCCTCCGAAGAGCGTGACGTCATAACCGTTTACATTAGATTCGCTTTAGCAGGTGCGAGCGGGATCATGCGCATGCGCAGTTGAGTAGTACCTTCTCCCGTTTCTGGCTACAGAAATGTGGCTGTTGGCTGTGTACCATATCTGGTGAATAAGTTGGGTGTGGTGGCAACAACTGACATCTTTATTCATTTAATTTTACCATGGCGATGGCACATTTATGCAGGCGCACATTCCTTGATGGGAGATGACTTTCTTCCATGCTAAACCTGGTCTTTTTTTCGCATATCTTTTCTTGCAATCTGTCCAGGAGGTTAGTGTAGTATTCTCCAGTAATTGTTTTCCCAGTGGGGAGATAATCCCCTTAGCATCCCAGAACACTGATGCCATGACCTTTCCTGCCGAAGGAATTGTCTTTGGTTTTTTTGGTGGTGGAGAATCAGCATGTTTCCACTGCTTTGACTGTTGTTTTGTCTAGTGCACCAAAGTTTCATCTGTGGTCACAAACCGGTGCAAAAAATCTTGTTCATTTCTCCTAAAATGGGTCAAACATTGTTCTGATATGTCCATTCTCATGCGTTTTTGATCCAGTGTCAAGAATTGTGGCACACATCTTGCAGATAATTGTTTTATCTCTAATTCTTCAAACAAAATAATATATTTTGTTGGTGTCAAAACTGAATAATGCAGGGTACTGATTACCATGCATTAAATCAGAAGATTTGTTAAAATCCGTTCCGTTTCCTGACCTATACAATTGCTTCCTGTGGCTTGAAGGGGTGCATGTTTTTACACTGCTGGGTCTGAACCAAGTTTATTACCAGACTCCCCTCACTGAGGATTCCAAACCTTTAACTGCATTTTGCACTGACTGCAACACTTTTTTCCTTATTTTAATATAGCTCCTTTTTGCTTTTCCACAGGTGCAGGAGTTTTGTCTCACCTTTTAGATTCTGTGTTGGGGCACCAAAAGTTTAAGCATGGTGTCAGCAACACTAAATTATTTGGGGAGGAGGGGGGGACTCAATAGAAAGGGTATAGATCACAATGATGTCTAAACAGGAGATCCCCTTAAAAAAAGTTGAAATAATTAGAGCATATAATCAGTTTTCAGGGGTTTCTGGATGCTGCAGACCAGTTTTTCAACAGCACTTAAAGTATCAAAAGCACGCCAATCTAAGTCTGGATTAAAACAATGTTTGCAATTACCAAATATAAAAAAAGTTATATAATATTACCACTTAAATTTGTCAACTGTGTGTATAATAATAATGTACTGGGTGGGATACCAAGCTTTGCTCAGGGAGTTGATAAGAGGCAGTGTCGTACTTATTTATTTTTATTTACATGTCAAGTTCTGTAGGACCAAATTAAGGAGCAAATCGTGAAGGTCATGGAATGTATCAGTACATGAAATTACAACATAAGAGTAATAACAGATAAAAATAAATGTTCATGGACCCAAAAAAAGTCAGTCCATAAGTTTAAGTAAATGCAGTCAACAATACAATAAGAATCAGCTTAATTTTTCAGGGAACTCCTCGACAGAATAGAAGGAGTGTCCCATGAGGAAACTCTTCAGTTTTGATTTGAAAGCATGTGGATTACTGCTAAGATTTTTGAATTCGATTGGTAGCTTATTGAAAATGGATGCAGCAGTATACTGCACACCTTTTTGCACAAGAGTTAAGGAAGTCCAATCCAAATGCAGGTTTCATTTCTACTACATATTAACCAGGTGAAAGCTGCTTATTCTTGGGAATAAGCTGATATTGTTAACAAGAAATGACAGTAAGGAATATATATATATTGAGAGGCCAATGTCAAAATATTCAGACTCGTGAACAGGGGTGACAAGAGGTTCGTGAACTCACACCACTTTTGGCCCGAACTGCCCATTCCTGAGCCAAAAATATCCTCTTAGAATGGGAAGAGTTACCCCAAAATATAATACCATATGACATAAGCAAATGAAAATAAGCAAAGTAGACTAATTTTTGTGTCGAACAATCAATCACTTCTGATACCGTTCGAATCATAAAAATGGCAGTATTAAGTCTATGAACAGGATCCTGAAACTGGGCTTTCCAGAACAACTTACCATCTATCTGAACACCTAGAAAAATAAACTGTTCAGTTTCACTAATGAAATGCCCATTCTGTGAAATTAAATCGCCAGGTTTTGTTGAATTGTGTGTTAGAAACTGTAAAAACTGAGTCTTATTGTGATTTAGCGTTAGTTCATTTTCTACAAGCCATGAACTTAGGTCATGTACTGTACTATTTCAGACCGAGCCAATGTTGCATGCAACATCCTTTACTGCCAAGCTAGTGTCAAGAGCAAACAGAAAGATTTTAGTGTTACCCGTAATACGAGAAGGCATATCACTTAAATAAATAAGGAACAGCAGTGGCCCCAACACTGATCCGTGGGGCACCCCCCATTTGCCAATACCCAGCTCAGACCCAACATCACAGTCATTATCAACATTGTGAAAAATGACCTTTTGATGTCTGTTGCTAGAGTAAGGGGTGAACCAATTGTGAGCTGAAACTTCCTGGCAGATTAAAACTGTATGCTGGACTGAGCCTCGAACTTGGGACCACTGACGTTTGCGGGCAAGTGCTCTACCAATATCCTTTCTTTCAGGAGTGCTAGTCCTGTAAGGTTTGCAGGAGAGCTTCTGTACAGTTTCGAAGGTAGGAGATGAGGTACTGGCAGAAGTAAAGCTATGAGGACGGTGCATGTGTCGTGCTTGGGTAGCCCAATTGGTAGAGCACTTGCCCGCGAGAAGCAAAGGTCCCGAGTGCGAGTCTCGGTCTGGCACAAAGTTTTAATCTGCCAGGAAGTTTCATATCAGCACACACTCCGCCGCATTGTGAAAATCTCATTCTGGAAACACCCCTCAGGCTGTGGCCCAGCCATGTCTCCGCAATATCCTTTCTTTTCAGGAGTGCTAGTTCTGCACGGTTTGCAGGAGAGCTTCCGTAAAGTTTGGAAAGTAGGAAATGAGGTACAGGCAGAAGTAAAGCTGTGAGGTTTGTGTGTGAGCCGTGCTTGGGTAGCTCATTTGATAGAGCAGTTGCCCAAGAGAGGCAAAGGTCTCGAGTTTGAGTCTTGGTCCAACACACAGTTTTAATCTGTCAGGAAGTTATATATCAGTGCACACTCTGCTGCAGAGTGCAAATCTCATTCTGGAAACATCCCCCAGTCTCTGGCTAAGCCATGTCTCCGCAATATCATTTCTTTCAGGAGTGCTCGTTCTGCAAATTTCGCAGAGATGCTTCTGTAAAATTTGGAAGGTAGGATACGAGGTACTGGCAGAAGTAAAGCTGTGAGGATGGTGTGTGAGTCGTCCTTGGATAGCTCATTTGGTAGAGCACATGCCCGCCCAAGGCAAAAGCACCGAGTTCGAGTCTCGGCCTGGCACAAAATTTTAATCTGCCAGGCAACTTGATATCAGCGCATATTCCGCTGTAGAGTGAAAATCTCATTCTGGAAACATCCCTCAGGCTGTGGCCCAGCCATGTCTCCACAATATCCTTTTTTTCAGGAGTGCTAGTTCTGCAAAGTTCGCAGGAGAGCTTCTGTAATGTTTGGAAGGTAGGAGACGAGGTACCGGCAGAAGTAGAGCTGTGAGGGTGATGGATGAGTAATGCTTGGGTATCTCAATTGGTAGAGCACTTGAATGCCAAAGGCAAAGGCCCCGAGTTCGAGTCTCGGCCTGGCAAGAATTTTAATCTGTCAGGAAGTTTCATATCAGCGCACTGTCTGCTGCAGAGTGAAAATCTCATTTTGCAAACATCCCCCAGGCTGTGGCAAAGATATGTCTCCGCAATGTCATTTCTTTCGAAAGTGCTAATTCCACAAGGCTCACAGGTGAGATTCTGTAAAGTTTGGAAGGTAGGAGACAAGGTACTCGCAGAAGTAAAGCTGTGAGGATGGTGCGTGACTCGTGCTTGGGTAGCTCAATTGGTAGAAGACCTGCCCGCGAAAGGCAAAGGTCCCAAGTTCGAGTTTTGGTCCAACACACAGTTTTAATCTGTCAGGAAGTTTCATATCGGTGCACACTGTGCTGCAGAGTGAAAATCTCTTTCTGGAATTGTGAGCTACTCCCCGAATTCCGTAATGGTGTAACTTCTGGACCATTATTTTGTGATGAACACAATCAAATGCCTTAGTTAAATCAAAAAATATGCCAAATGTCTGAAAGCTTTTTTTTTTTAGCTCATTCAGTACCTCACAGAGAAAACTTCGGCTTTAGAAGTCGTTTAACAACTGAAAATGCTATATTCTTATATAGCATTTTCAGTTGTTAAATGACTTCTAAAGCTGAAATGTACATTTGATAGCAAATTGTGTGATATAAAATGATCAATTTTCCTTACATACACAACCTTTTCAATAACTTTTGGAAACTCTGATGGCATAGGAGGAGGTCTAAAATTGTCTACATTATCCCTTTTTCCCTTTTTATAAAGCATTTTACTACTGAGTACTTTAATCCCTCAGGAAAGTGATCATTCCTAAAGAAAAATTATAAATATGGCTAAAACAGGGCTAACATGTGCAGCACAGTACTTTAATATTCTGCTACACACTCCATCAAAACCACGACAGTCCTTAGTCTTCAGTGAGTTAATTATTGACTTAATCTCCCTCTTGTCTAAATCACAGTGGAGTATTTCAGGCATAAATCTCAGAAAGGCATTTGCCAACAAAGTTATATGATTTCCCTTAGAAACTAATTTTTTTTAATTCTCCAGCAATGCTCAGAAAATGATTGTTAAATACTGTACATATACCAGATTTATCAGTAACAGAAATATTTTACTGCAATAGACACTTCCTTCACAACTGACCATATGGTTTTAATTTTATCCTGTGAATTAGCTACTCTATTTGCATACCACATACTCTTTGCCTAACTAATAACATTTTTAAGCACCTTACAATACAGTTTGTAATGGGCTACTGTAGCTTGATTGTGACTACTTCTAAAATTTTGATATAATTCCCGCTTTGTTCTACATGAAGTCCTTATCCCACTAGTCAGCCACCTGGGCTGCCTATTACTGCTAGTACCCCATTTAGAATGTTGTAATGGAAAGCAACTCTCAAAGAGCATAAGAAATCTGTTACGAAAAGCATTGTATTTATCATCCATGTTATTGGCACTATAAACATCCTGACACTCTTGTTCCTTGGCAAGGTTTAAAAAACTCTCTATCACTTTTGGATTAACTTTCCTACATGGTTTGTAATTAAATATGACATTGGTTTGAGTACAAAAGCCTTTTAGTGTTAAAATTTGCAGCCAATGATGCCATTATGTGTTCATATTAACTTATAAAAATTATAGGAAGTGAAAAACTCGCCCGCTATTAATATAACATATATTTTTCTCCATAGCCGCACGTTGCAGAAAGTATGTAGCTTTAAGATTCTTATTTTCAGTACAACAGCCAAGAGCCAGAACCAGGACTCCAACTACAATGCAATGGTTAATGGAGATAAGAAAAAATATTTTTGCACGTGTGTGGGCCGCAATTGTAATTAATAACTAAAGATTTTTTGCTTTAAAGTGAACTGACTAGCCGAGGAAGTTAATATGAAAAGTTTATTCCATTGTTCAACTTATATGCTTATGTTTTAAGATGCAGTGAGTCTTGCGTCATTAACATAACAAATAATTTCCACTGAAGATTAATATTGTAAATAAAGGAAAGAACTGCACAAAAGCATTTAATTGCAAATCAAAATTGAATGAAATATCATTTTGATTAAGGCCCACCAAGTAAGTCGGCAACAATCACCACTACCAATCAATTTCTGTAGTAAATATTAAATTAAATTACAATGGCTGACGGACACGAGACCGCCTAGTAATTAAGAATGAATAAAAATATTGTCTATGCTGTGCTATTGTACTCCTGCACCCTAGTTGGAAAAAACACAATCTGCATCATATCATATGACTTTAGGAGATCTACCAAGATCCTTTTTCTTGCACCATCATACACAAAATTTATATTGAAATAACCACATATAACTAGTTTCTGGTACTTTCTACAAAGTGAATAAAGAACCCTCTCCAGCTTGTGCAGAAATGCTCTGAAGTCAGAGTTAGGGGACCTATAAACAACAACAATTAGAAGTTTAGTTTTGCTAAATTCAATTGCCCCTGCACAACATTCAAATATCTGTTCAGTACAGTGTCATGATATGCCTATGGACTCAAATGGAATACTGTTTTTTATGTACATAGCCACTCCCCCACCCTGCAAGGAACTCCTTGAGATACAGCCAGCTAATCTGTATCCTGGTAAAGGAAGCCTCTGAATTGTCAAGTTATTTAAGTGGTGCTCTGATATACCAGTAATTTCAGAGTCAACATCTATAAGCAGTTCACTAACTTTATCTCTAATACCTCTTATGTTTTGATGAAATATGCTAACACCTTCTCTACTTGGAAACATCACATCCTCGGAAGGTGAGTCCTTAGTTAGAGGGACTTCCTTTAAGCAGGTATACCTATCAGCCGACTTCAATCTAAAACAGGTGCAGCTCTAACACCAACTACTACAGGAATAAACTTTTAAAGTACAAGAAATAAAAAAAAAAATTATCGAAAAAATGTTAGAACAAATGGCGAGTGTTGAGAATGTGATTGTATGTTTCATTGTCTCTGATCATTAAACGGTAAGCATAGTACTCTTTGGAAGTGACTTTTTGTTTATTTCTCTGTATCATATGTATGGTGTGTGTCTGCAATGCAGGGTAGCCCTTCTCTTCATCATTCTACCATTATGTTACGGCTTGTGTTTTCATTATCCATAATTACGATGGCAACTTTGTCTATCTGAGGTGCATTAAATCAGTGTTTGTGTTCTCCAGGTAGTCTTTTGTTGGCTCAAATTATAACTTTATAGTCAGAGATAGTGCTGTTTTGAATATGCAAATTAGTTGATCGTATTTGTGTAAGATCCTCTGTAGATATTGGACTACTTCTCATCTGATATTTGAGCATTTTTAATCAATTTGTGCTTCTTCACTTCTGATGAAATATACTTGCAGAAAATTATGGTCTTCATTGGGTAATGGTAGTAATGATCCCACGTTGTGATTGATTTTTTTTCCATCAACAACAAATCTATTTCATCTCTGTTAGTGTTGATCAAAGTGACACCACAAGAAGTCATTTGGAAGCAGACGTTGTACGCTTTTATATTTTGAAGAAATTGTTTTGTTTCTGGAATTTCCCTGGTCATGTAATGTAAAAATTTCTGTTGAGATGCTTCAAGTGATGGTAACTCAATTTTTCCATTCATTCAATAGAATCCTGGTGTTTCTCTATTGAATTTTTTACATTGCAATGTTATACATTTTTCTGATTATGACTTGTTTGTAATTGGTATATTCTTTTGTCAGGTCATAGGGGAATGCTTCATTTGTTAGGCTGTGCAGTTTACTTGTCCTTTCTGCACTTCTCATAGGGTGATAGTTTCGTGGTTGGCTTGACTTCACCATCGTTTATTATAAGACTGTGTTGCAATTTTTGATTCTTTAATCAATTCATTTTATTGTTCTTTGGTTTCTCTGCTTCTTGTGGTGCTCATTGCCATTTGTTGGGAACTTAAACGAGCTTCTGTTTCATTTTTTTGCTATTGCTTTTGTTCTCACCATTTTGCTTCAGAACTGGCAAGATCTCCTCCTCTTTACATTTGGGCATTGTCTAAAATATAAATCAAATTAACTTTTTACTAACAAATACACTAATTACATTTCACAAACTTTATTTTTGATTTATGTTCAGTCATTGAGTCACTTTGACTACTCACACTTCATTGGCTTTTCTTTCCAATCTCTGCGCTACTTTTTTGGTTCCTCCCTTCGGTCACTGATCGTCATCTGACATTCGAACCCATGACAGGACGTGTTTTATATACCCTGACCAATGGGTAGCCCCATCAGTGGCAAATTTCAGAGCAGACCAAGAAGGCTTTGAATGGTCCACAATGTTCCAGAAGATTCCACAACATTCAATAGTGTTCTGTAATGTTCCAGGATGTTCCTGAACATTCTGGAATCTTTTGACATTCCACAACATCCTGGATCATTGTGGAACATTCTGGAGTGCTCTCAGATATTCTGGAATGTTCTTGAATGCTCCCAAATGATCTGGAATGTTCTAGAAAGTTCTAGAAGGTGTAACTTCCCAACCATTATATCTTCAAAAGCATGTCCTTCAGGTAAAAACAGGAACCTTCTTCATGCATAGGGGATAGGGTGCTACCACACCATATAACTCCCTTGATTGTCTCAGGACTCATTTCTGAGTTTTAGTGGCACACCCATTGCACACTTACTTTTATAATATACCTATTCATTATGTCTTAAATGAAATGGTAGTAGTCATGAGATCTTTCCATATATTATAACAGCAGGGTTCCAGCAACATTTTCACTCCCTTGATTGAGTGAAACAGTAACAGACAAGACCTTTACATTTTTAAATACTGTATCAGTTTGATTATTAAAACCAGTTTAAGAAATTGAAAATAATCTGCCAGTAAAAACAATGTATTTTGAAGTTTAAAATATAGACATATGATTCTAAAATGTGGAGAACCCTGTAAACCTATTACTTTACAAGAATACCCTCCAAAATTCACAATGTGTAGTTTTCTTTCATTGAGTAACATGAGTGAAGGAAAGAATCAAGAAAAAATAGTACGTATAGAACATAACAGACTATGTGCTAATGTAGATCAGTTTAAAAAACAGCCGATAAATTCCTATAAACTAGAAGTTTTACTACATCATAGGAATAAAACTGAATAAATTGTAATACATTTTATAAAAAATATTTATGAGGGCTGTTCAAAAAGTAAGGGACTTTTCAAACTGCGTGGGCAACGTACATTCAATTATGGATCTTGTTTTTGTTATGATGGTACACATGTCCTTGACATATGTTCACAGTTTCAAGTGTACAGCATACTTTGTTTGATTTTGACAGGAAGAGGGGTTAGACGTGTTTTAGTGTGCTTGGCGATTTTCAATTATTATAAAAATGGAGCAAAGAATTTGCATCAAATTTTGTGTGAAAAATGAAATCAAGTGCTCTAAGCCAACACTTGAAATGCTGAAAATGGCATACAGTGAGTCTGCTCTAAGTAAAAAAAATGTTTATAAGTGGTACAAGCTCTTCCAAGATGGCCGAGAAGATGCCAATGACAAACCTCGCTCTGGATGCCCCAGCACATCAACAACAGATGATAACGTCTTAGCTGTGAAGAAAATTGTTTTGAAAAATCATCGAATTACTGTAAGAGAAGTTGCTGAGGATGTTGGCATATTGCTTGGCTCATGTCACACAGTTTTTTCAGATGTTTTGGGCATGAGACGTGTGTCAGTGAAGTTTGTTCCTAAACTTCTCAATTGTGATCAGAAGAACTGTCGCATGAGCATCACTTACGAGCTCTTGAATGATGTCAATGATGATCCTGATTTGCTCAAAGGGGTTTATGGGTATGACGTAGAAAACAAAGCCCAAGCATCCCAATGGAAGCATCCCGGAGAGCCAAGACAATAAAAGCACGCCAAGTTTGATCAAATGTCAAAGTTTTACTCATTGTTTATCTCAATTACTGTACCTTAGTGCACCATGAATTTTTCCCTCAAGGTCAAACGGTCAGTAAAGAGTATTACCTTGATGTTATGTGCCATTTGCGAGAAGCAATATGCAAAAAAAGTCCAGAATTGTGGAAAAACGATTTTTGGCTTTTGCATCATGACAATACACCTGTTCATTCATCATTGCCTGTGAGAGATCTTTTGGCGAAAACCAACATGTCAATCATGCCTCAGCCACCATATTCACTGGATTTGGCCCATGTGATTTCTTCCTGTTCCCAAAACTGAAGAAACTTATCAAAGGATGAAGATTTTCAACAACTGAGGAAATAATAACTGCATCGCTGGAAGTACTCAAGGCTGTACCAAAAAATGCTTATAAGTGTTTCAAGGATTGGAAGATGTGTTATATCTGAGGGGGGTTACTTTGAAGGGGACAGCACGAATATTGATGAATAAATAAATATTTTTTCATAAAAATATAGTCACCTTACTTTTTGAACACACCTCGTACTTCCCATCATTCTTTCACCTTTCAAAAAAAGACAATATTGATGAATTGCCTTGAACACTGTTCACAGCAGTTCCTCTTGATACCTGGACTGACTAACTTTATTGCTATAATGACACTAGTTGTCTGCCCCCTGGCCATCCGTCCTACAAACTTACAGCAAAACCAAGCAAATTCTTGCTTATCTACCCACGCCTTCCTCACTAATAGTTGTACCAACACACTTAATTAAAACTTGAAACATTTATCCTTTTAATGAATAATATAAGTGGGTTTGATTTCCTGACACTTTCGTAAATACTGCAAATCATTAATTCTTACAACACAAGAGCTTTCGGTATTTGTAAACCGTAATGTATTCATTCAACAGTGTCATTTGTTGTCGACTAAGACTCAAAAAATTGATACTGCTTTTAAAAAAATATTGAGGGGCACCTCCCCCCCCCCCCCCCTCCCCCACACCTTGGCAGTTACTTCCATGAGTTGAAGTAAGTCTGTAATTACTTAGATGATGCGGTCATTTATAAGGCAACGTTTGCTGATCATATAGAGCAACTTAGGTAAGTGTTGGGACATCTGAGAGAGGCGGTCTTGACTGTTAATCCGTCTAAATTGAATTTGGCTTGTAATAAAATCTTGTTTTGGGGCATATTGTATCAGCCCAGCGGATTAGTATAGATTAGGCACAGACACAAGGTATTTACAAGTCCACATTGCCCAGACACAAGAAGGGTTTTGCCTGATTCATAGGCAGGGTGAATTATTTTAGAAAATGTATCCCCAATGTCACACAACTTGCAGCCCAATTAATCAGCTGTGTCAGTAAAGTGAGAAATTCCAATGGAGAGATTCTTGACAGGTAGCCTTTGATCCCTGAAAACATGCACCATACAATCCTCCAGTAATGGATATTACAGATTTCAATTTGATGTTTGCTGTGCAGACAATTCTGACGTAGCTACCATTTTATTGCAAGAACATGATGGAGAGAAGAGACCTTTGGTTTATGCTTCAAGAGCCTTCCCAGCTGCTGAAATAAATTATTCTGGTTACAAGCTGGAAGATTTGGTTATCCTCTTCGTGCCAGAAAATTTTATCTGGAGCATAATAAATTCAGACTAGAAACTGATAATCAGGTGCTGAGTTGGGTTCTAGCTAGGCCCCATAATACTGGAAGAATTTTACAATGGGCAGTCCAAACATTAGTCTTCCAGTTCAAAGTAGTACATATCTGGAGGGTTGGGGAGGGGGAGGGGGTGGGGGTGGGGGGGGGGGGGGGGGGAGAGACACAAAATCAAGTCATGGATGCACTTAGTTGCAAGTTTCAGGAGAATGTGCCAGAATCTGTTGAAGAAGCAAAAGCACCAAATTTCACGGAAGCTGCATCAGTCTCACTAACGCTAACACTATCACCAGAATAAGTTTTTTCCAGTCCATCAGGGAACTTGAGCCTATGGATAAACTTTTTATTGATTATTTATGGCTCCTCCCAAGTACCAAAAATAATAACAGATATATGTTATTGGTGGTTGATACCTTTATGAGGTTTGTGTGGTTGGTGCCTAGTAAAAAAATTATGACTGTCATTAATATCCAGCAGTGAAGCATTATATTTGACAGTTTTGGGCTTCCACAGACCGTAGTAAGTGACAATGCTCCCAAATTTACATCACATGAATTTTAAAACAATTGTTTTAATAACAGAATTTTTCATTTGATGACTACGTCTTTGCCCTCAGCTGTCTTTCACGAAATGTATTAACAGACATCTGAAACCTGCCTTAATAATTTATCATTCTCATTTGCAGGAATGTTGTTACAGTTCCATGAATTGGCTTAGTCTTGCCCTTAATAACACTTGCCATGAAACAAACTAATGTTTGTGTTTCTCTTAATTCACCACTGAGTAATTTGTGTTCATTGAATGACCGGCTACCTGAGTATATTGGCCCTGAGGATATTAGGGCTAAATGGAAAGCTATGAGAAATAACATTTCTCTTGCACACCAGAGAGAGGGCCATAGGTACAACGGGGGGAGATTGTTTGTGTGAAGAATTTCTGAGAACAAAGTAAAGGGGCCCAGGGGATCATAGAGAAAATGTGCTTCAATTTCTTGGTCATAATAAGATCATTAAGAGCTTTTACCCTGTCAGCTTCTTGCTCCAACACCTTAAAATGCATAATAAAATTGGGCACATTTAATTCAGTTGAAATTAGAAAGTGTCAAAGCTAAAGCTGGTATGTAGTGAATTAAAGAAACTGTGCTGCCCACTCTAGTTTCTGATTTCTATATTGCCATTCACTAGGTGCCCCAAGACTGTTATTTTTTGGGCAAAGAAGAGACACTTTTTCAGAGTCAGATTCTGAACACACTTAATGCTTTCAAACATGGCAGGAGCACTGTATAATCCAAAACAGCATCACGGTGAAATCACAGAGGCCTTCAGGAGGTCTGAAGGCAATCTTTTTCGTGTTCAGTCTCATCAATGTTGAATTGCCAGTACCCTGCCATATGTCCATAGTTGAGCAATACTTTGCTCCTTTCAAGCAGCCGAGGGTGTCATCAATGCATGGCTATGAATAGACATCTTTCTTAAATCTTTTTGTTCAGTTGGTAGTCAATGCAGAAATTCTATGTGCCCACCTTCTTCTTCACAAGTACCACTGGAGAGGAACAAGGACTCTCTGGAGCTTCAATGATGTCATCGTGCAGCATTTTCTCCAGTTCATTCTGGATTATGTCATTCAGCAGGCAGCACTCTATATGAGCCCTGGCTAATTGCTGAATGATACCAAAATGGATACGATGTTCCGTCATGGGCTGATTTGTCTGTCTTTCCTCTGCTCCAGATCTGAAAGCATCAAAAAATTGATTCAGGATGACTGTTAATCACTGACATTATTCCCTTATTTAGATCAGATCCTATTGATAGTTCAATACAAGCTTCCTCCTCGGCATTGTCTTAATAGGGGGGAGGTGAGGGGGGGGGGGGGGGGAAGAGGACTGATATGTTCATACTGATATTTTGGTAAGCTAGCAGTGGTGCCTTTGAGTTCGGGAGTCTGGAGCTTTCTTGGCACATGATGAGACAACGCCAAGTTCCACATACAGCGATGTTAAGATGATGCACAAGTGTGGACCAGAAATGAGGGGCTTGAGCAGTCTGCTGGCAGTGGCAAGCACTTCAAGTTTCCCCAGGACAGTGACGAGTGCCAACTTGTAAATGCAGCGGGTTTTTCTGTTTGGAGGTGGCTATGTGATGGGGAGTCACATATAAAGTTGGCTGTCTCTTTGTGGCATTTTCACTGCTGGCTTGCAGCATTTCCATGCAGTGAATTCAGGTTTTATTTATGCCATGAAGGTACTTCACTGAGGTGTGCCTGCCGTGAGACCATTGTGGCAGTCATTATTATCATCCAACAGAAGTTCATGGTGGGCTGCCATATGCTGTACTGCATCTTAACAGGGCTTACCTGTGTCAAAAGTGAGTGAACATACTACTTGTCTGAGTCAGTCTTGATAGTGCTTGTAGGAGCTTAGCTGCCCTACTGTTTACGTTTCTGTTCCTATATTGGTTGTTGAGAAACTAGGTACCAACCACCATGCTACAAGGTGTCAAAACTGTGTGTTCCTTTTATTTAAAATTTCAAATGGAGTGCTGGCAGTAACTTGTGATATAAACTTATCTTTGAATATTGTACTTACAGGGTGGCATCTTGCCCTAAACTGCCTTTGCATTGAGCCACCTGAGATGACATTCAGTTTCAATGAGTACAACGTGGCCAACGGGGCTGCATAGTTGACTGGGTACTGGAACATAGATTTGGGAAATTAATTTATGCTATCAAATTGTGTGAAAGTTGCAAAACTGGCACTCCCATTTAATATACTGTAATTGTTTTAAGATGTTATTGTATGTGTGGTAATATGGTAGTGCTTTTTGTTTTAGAGCTCTAAAACTTAATTGTATAAGTGTCCTGTTTAAATCTAGTGGTACAGCTTGTTGGGACCTATGCCACACATGAATACATTCATATCAGCTTCTTTACAAAGTTTTTCAGAGTTAGGCCTTCATATTCTTTGTGGGTTAATGGCCTTCTGTAAATTGTGATTTGTATTGTAAGTCTTAGTACTGGAATTATATCACTTACTGAGTTTAAATCCAGGGAATGCTTTACTATCTCATTTGATTCGCTCATCGGCTCCCTTAAACTATTTTGTTGTGAATTCATTGGCACTTTTAAATATTTTTTTGATGTTATCTTATTGGCAACATTAAAGTGCATTGATATCCGATTTACTTTTTGGCACTTTCAGACAATTTAATAATTACCTTACAACCACTTAACTTGGTAATTGAATGTGCTCAGGCTACTGACATATGCCTTATTCAAGCTGTATGTGTGAAATAAATTTTGTGAAATTTTTCTGCTGAGTGTGAGCTGAGTCATTTACCATTCCCACGTCCTCACATCC
Source organism: Schistocerca piceifrons (assembly GCF_021461385.2). Taxonomy (NCBI): domain Eukaryota; kingdom Metazoa; phylum Arthropoda; class Insecta; order Orthoptera; family Acrididae; genus Schistocerca; species Schistocerca piceifrons. The sequence continues at coordinate 777,791,136 of NC_060138.1, forward strand.
TTACCATTTCAGGATCATCATGGACATACTTCAGGACTGCTGGTCACAGATGAGTTGCGATGGCATACAAACATTTCCACCTCATTGGATCGTAGTTCCTCCTATACAATGTTCCATTTATTAATTTGAATCTCCTTTTATTTGAGTCCTCATTTTTTTAATGCTTCTGAGGTTTTCAGCAGTGCTGGACCTTCCCTCGGTTCAGCACCAATGTCATTTAATGCAGCTATGACTGACATTTCGTCCATACTGCTGTGTTGTGCCACATGATTCCTTGAAAGCCGCCACCATCCTTGTGCTTTAGTCTATTTCTGTATATCATTGTGACAAACCCCTGAAGCCTCAGAGCTCACCCTACCAGTTGACTGACAGATCAATAAGGCTTGTCAGCCAGCATAAACAATGGTGATATGTCACAATGGTGATACATCACAATGGTGAATGGTTTGTCAAATAGATATAATAGCCAAAACCACTGCAACACACTGTTTCTCAGTTGCAAAGTTGTAGTTCTGTAATTCAGAACCCTACTCAGGATGGAAATATATTGGATCTAATGCAGCAAATACACCTCACCTTTCTATAGATGTCCACATTGACATTGGTATTAGTGACCATGACACAATTGTGGCAACAATGACTCATAAAGTACAAAGAACAACTAAAACACCAAGAAACACAGTATGTGTTCAGTAAACTGGATAAAAGCTCAGTAGTGTCATATCTAAACAAGGAACCTAAAACTTTCAGCACAGAATAGGAGCATGTAGAGGAACTATGGCTCAAGTTTAAAAGAATAGTTGACCAGGCACTAGATAGATATGTACCCAGTAGAACAGTTCATAATGGGAGGAATCCTCCATGATATACACTCACTGTAAAGAAACTTCTAAAGTAATGGATGCAAAACAAAGTATAGGACTATAGACAAAGAACTGCTGACTGAAATGTGTTCGGCTGTCAGGAGAGTACCACATGAAGTCTTCACTGACTACCATAGCATAATACCAAATTATCTTTCACAAAACCCAAAGCAATTCTGGTCTTACATAAAGGCTGTCAGTGGCATCAAAGTTAGGGTCCAGTCCCTAGTGAATAAGACAGAATATCAAATTGAGGGTAGAAAGCAAAAGTTGAAATGCTTAACTCTGTTTTCAGATGTTTCTTTAAAGGGAGAATCCAGCAGAACTGCCCCAGTTTAATTCTTGTACGTACCACTGAAATGATGAGTGAAATAAGTACTAGTGTCAGGGGTGTTGAGAAATAGCTGAAATTGTTAAAATTGAACAGATCTCCAGGACCCAATGGTGTCCCTATCAGATTCTATACAGAATTTTCTGCTGAGTTATCTTCTCTTCTAACTATAATCTGTTGTAGACCCCTTGAACAAAAAACCTCTTAGTAGTTGGAACAAAGCACAGGTCATATCTATAAGAAGTGATGTGGAAAACTACTGTCTATTATCCTTGACAATGATTTTTTATAGAAGCTTATAACATATTCTGACATCAGATCTACATCTATGTCTACATTTATACTCTGCAAGCCATTCAACGGTGTGTGGCAGAGGGCACTTTATGTGCCACTGTCATTACCTCCCTTTCCTGTTCCAGTCGCGTATGGTTCGCGAGAAGAACGACTACTGGAAAGCCTCCGTGCATACTTGAATCTCTCTAATTTTACATTCGTGATCTCCTCAGGAGGTATAAGTAGGCGGAAGCAATATATTCAATACCTCATCCAGAAATGCACCCTCTCAAAACCTGGACAGCAAGCTACACGGCAATGCAGAGCACCTGTCTTGCAGAGTCTGCCACTTGGGTTTGCTAAACATCTCCATAATGCTATCACACTTACCAAATAACCCTGTGATGAAACGCGCCACTCTTCTTTGGATCTTCTCTATCTCCTCTGTTAACCCGATCTGGTACGGATCCGACACTGATGAGCAATACTCAAGTACAAACGACATGATACACACGCAAAAAACATGTTCTAAAATTCTAAAACAGATCGACGTCAGAGATATAGGTCTATAGTTTTGCGCATCTGCTCGACGACCCTTCTTGAAGACTGAAACTACCTGTGCTCTTTTCCAATCATTTGGAACCTTCCGTTCCTCTAGAGACTTGCGGTACACGGCTGTTAGAAGGGGGGCAAGTTCTTTTGCGTACTCTGTGTAGAATCGAATTGGTATCCCGTCAGGTCCAGTGGACTTTCCTCTGTTGAGTGATTCCAGTTGCTTTTCCATTCCTTGGACACTTATTTTGATGTCAGCCATTTTTTCGTTTGCGCGAGGATTTAGAGAAGGAACTGCCATGCGATCTTCCTCTGTGAAACAGCTTTGGAAAAAGGTGTTTAGTATTTCAGCTTTAAGCGTGTCATCCTCTGTTTCAATGCCATCATCATCCCGGAGTGTCTGGATATGCTGTTTCGACCCACTTACTGATTTAACGTAAGACCAGAACTTCCTAGGATTTACTGTCAAGTCAGTACATAGAATTTTACTTTCGAATTCACTGAACGCTTCACGCATAGCCCTCCTTACGCTAACTTTGACATCATTTAGCTCCTGTTTGTCTGAGAGGTTTTGGCTGTGTTTAAACTTGGAGTGAAGCTCTCTTTGCTTTCGCAGTAGTTTCCTAACTTTGTTGTTGAACCACGGTGGGTTTTTGCCATCCCTTACAGTTTTACTCGGTACGTACCTGTCTAAAACGCATTTTACGATTTCCTTGAGCTTTTTCCATAAACACTCAACATTGTCAGTGTTGGAACAGAAATTTTCGTTTTGATCTGTTAGGTAGTCTGAAATCTGCCTTCTATTACTCTTGCTAAACAGATAAACCTTCCCCCCTTTTTTTATATTCCTATTAACTTCCATATTCAGGGATGCTGCAATGGCCTTATGATCACTGATTCCCTGTTCTGCACTTACAGAGTCGAAAAGTTCGGGTCTGTTTGTTATCAGTAGGTCCAAGATGTTATCTCCACGAGTCGGTTCTCTGTTTAGTTGCTCGAGGTAATTTTCGGATAGTGCACTCAGTATAATGTCACTCGATGCTCTGTCCCTGCCACCTGTCCTAAACATCTGAGTGTCCCAGTCTATATCTGGTAAATTGAAATCTCCACCGAAGACTATAACATGCTGAGAAATTTTATGTGAAATGTATTCCAAATTTTCTCTCAGTTGTTCTGCCACTAATGCTGCTGAGTCGGGAGGTCGGTAAAAGGAGACAACTCTTAACCTAGCTCGGTTGTTAAGTGTAACCTCCACCCATAATAATTCACAGGAACTATCCACTTCTACCTCACTACAGGATAAACTACTACTAACAGCGACAAACACGCCACCACTGGTTGCATGCAATCTATCCTTTCTAAACACCGTCTGCGCCTTTGTAAAAATTTCAGCAGAATTTATCTCTGGCTTCAGCCAGCTTTCTGTACCTGTAACAATTTCAGCTTCGGTGCTTTCTATCAGCGCTTGAAGTTCCGGTACTTTACCAATGCAGGTTCGACAGTTTACAATTATAATACCGATTGCTGCTTGGTCCCCGCATGTCCTGACTTTGCCCCGCACCCTTTGAGGCTGTTGCCCTTTCTGTACTTGCCCGAGGCCATCTAACCTAAAAATCACCCAGTCCACGCCACACAACCCCTGCTACCCGTGTAGCCGCTTGCTGCGTGTAGTGGACTCCTGACCTATACAGCGGAACCCGAAACCCCACCACCCTAAGGCGCAAGTCGAGGAATCTGCAGCCCACACGGTCGCAGAACTGTCTCAGCGTCTGATTCAGACCCTCCACTCGGCTCTGTACCAAAGGTCTGCAGTCAGTCCTGTTGACGATGCTGCAGATGGTGAGCTCTGCTTTCATCCCGCTAGCGAGACTGGCAGTCTTCACCAAATCAGATAGCCGCCGGAAGCCAGAGAGGATTTCCTCCGATCCATAGTGACACACACCATTGGTGCCAACATGAACGACCACCTACAGATGGGTGCACCCTGTACCCTTCATGGCATCCGGAAGGACCCTTTCCACATCTGGAATGACTCCCCCCGGTATGCACACGGAGTGCACATTTGTTTTCTTCCCCTCTCTTGCTGCCATATCCCTAAGGGACCCCATTACGCGTCTGATGTTGGAGACCCCAACTACCAGTAAGCCCACCCTCTGCGACCGCCCGGATCTTGCGGACTGAGGGGCAACCTCTGGAACAGGACATGCAGCCATGTCCGGCCAAAGATCAGTATCAGCCTGAGACAGAGCCTGAAACCGGTTCGTCAGACAAACTGGAGAGGCTTTCCGTTCAGCCCTCCGGAATGTCTTTCGCCCCCTGCCACACCTCGAGACGACCTCCCACTCTACCACATGTGAGGGATCAGCCTCAATGTGGGCAGTATCCCGGGCAGCCACAGTCGTAGTCCGATCGGGGGATGCGTGGGACGAGCTGGCCGTCCCTGACAAACCCCCATCCAGACCCCCACAGTGATGCCCATTGGCCACGTCTGTAGACGTCTCTCCATTGAGAACAACATGCTGTGTTCTGTTTGATAAAAACTCTTCAATCCAGCCATACAGCTAGTCTGATATTCCGTAGGCTCTTACTTTGTTTATCAGGCGACAGTGCAGAACTGTATCGAATGCCTTCCGGAAGTCAAGGAAAATGGCATCAACCTCGGAGCCTGTATCTAATATTTTCTGGGTCTCATGAACAAATAATGAGAGTTGGGTCTCACACGATCGATGTCAGAGATATAGGCTTACAGTTTTGCGCATCTACTCGACGACCCTTCTTGAAAACTGAAACTACCTGTGCTCTTTTCCAATCATTTGGAACCTTCCGTTCCTCTAGAGACTTGCGGTACACGGCTGTTAGAAGGGGGGCAAGTTCTTTTGCGTACTCTGTGTAGAATCGAATTGGTATCCCGTCAGGTCCAGTGGACTTTCCTCTGTTGAGTGATTCCAGATGCTTTTCCATTCCTTGGACACTTATTTTGATGTCAGCCATTTTTTCGTTTGTGCGAGGATTTAGAGAAGGAACTGCCATGCGATCTTCCTCTGTGAAACAGCTTTGGAAAAAGGTGTTTAGTATTTCAGCTTTAAATGTGTCATCCTCTGTTTCAATGCCGTTATCATTCCAGAGTGTCTGGATATGCTGTTTCGACCCACTTACTGATTTAACGTAAGACCAGAACTTCCTAGGATTTTCTGTTAAGTCGGTACATAGAATTTTACTTTCGAATTCACTGAACATTTCACGCATAGTCCTCCTTACGCTAACTTTGACATAATTTAGCTTCTGTTAGTCTGAGAGGTTTTGGCTGCATTTAAATTTGCAGTGAAGCTTTCTTTGCTTTTGCAGTAGTTTCCTAACTTTGCTCTTGAACCACAGTGGGTTTTTCCCATCCCTCGCAGTTGTACTTGGCACGCATCTTACGATTGCTTGAACATGAATGAGGTATCTCAAACAGTGTGATTCTTCTATGCCAACCAGCATGGATTGTAAAAACATCAATTATGTGAAACCCAACTCACATTTTTCTCACAAGACATACTGAAAGTTTTGGATCAAGGAAGTCAGGTAGATGAAATATTACTTGATTTTCAAAAAGCATTTGACACGCAACTATGCTTATTGTCAAAAGCACGGTCATATGGCTTATCAAATGAAATTTGTGGCTGAATTCAGGACGTAAAATGTTGGATGGAGAGTCATTGTCAGAGGAGTAATATCCAGTGAAGTGTGTTGGGACCTCTGCTGTTCATGTTGTATATTAATGAATTTCTGGACAATATTAATAGTAACTCCAGAGTGTTTGCAGATGGTGCAGTTATCTATAATAAAGTACTGTCAGAAAGAATCTGTGCATATGTTCAGTCCGATCTTAATAAGATTTCAAAGTGGTGCAAAGATTGGCAACTTTAAATGTTCAGAAATGTACAACTGTGTACTTCACAAAATGAAATGACTATAATATCAGTGAGTCAGTTTGGAATCAGTCAATTCATACAAATACCTGGTGTAACACTTTATAAGGACATGACATGGAATGATCATATAGTCTCAGTCTTGGGTAAAGCAGGTGTTAGTGTTCAGTTTATTGGTAGAATACCGAGAAGTGCAATCAGCTTACAAAGGAGATTGGTTACAAATAACTCTGTGTAGTTTCTTTAAATGACCTACACATATAAATAAATATTCAAGCGATTCCCTTGCAGCAAAGATTTCATATGGAGTTATCATTATCTGGGTGAGCTAAAAGAAAATTGAAGGTTAAACTATCAATTATTTTATGTACCTCATTTGTTTTTTCACTGGTCTCAGTGTCTGTTGGTCTTTTGAGCTGATGCGATAACGACGTATATGATTGTCCTCTCCCAGTATTGTTTTAATAAAAAGTTATAATATGCGGAAGTCACAATTTTTCATTCTCCTACCAAGCTAAGTCGTAATATCCACCTCCTAATACAATGAGGACTTGCATTTTTAAATAGGACTTTCAGAGAAGAAGACAAAATGAAGAGAGAATAGCTGCTGCAGCCAAGCCGACATTGTTTTATATTATAGGGGAGACAAGGTAAATATTAAGCCATACAACAAAACTCGAAGGAATTAACACTGAATAAATGTCCCAGAACTGCCACAATGTTCTTAACATGCACACATCCTTACCTGCACTTACTTCTGGGCACACAGTTTCTGGTGTGGCTTCAGCTCTGAACAATTCACATATTCTCTCTCCCCAACCCTATAACTTGTATGTCTCATTCTAGATTTTTGCTCAAGTGTGTGGTACCCATACCCCTAGGACTAACAGGGGGTACTGAATGTATACAGAGGACGACAGCACAAATTGTCGAAGTTGTTTTGACCCATGGGAGATTGTCACAGAGATGTTGAAGAAACTGAACTGGCATACTTTTGAAGATAGATGTAAACCATACTAAGAAAGTCTACTAACAAATTTTCAAGAACCAGCTTTAGTGATGACTTTAGTAATATACTACACTCCCCTATGTATCACTCACATAGGAATGGTGAGGACATGATTAGAATTATTACAGCATGTACAGAAGTAATAATTCTAGATTAGAATTATTACAGCATGTACAGAAGCCCCTGATGAACCATGGACCTTGCCGTTGGTGGGGAGGCTTGCGTGCCTCAGCGATACAGATGGCCGTACCGTAGGTGCAACCACAACGGAGGGGTATCTGTTGAGAGGCCAGACAAACATGTGGTTCCTGAAGAGGGGCAGCAGCCTTTTCAGTAGTAGCAGGGGCAACAGTCTGGATGATTGACTGATCTGGCCTTGTAACATTAACCAAAACGGCCTTGCTGTGCTGGTACTGCGAACGGCTGAAAGCAAGGGGAAACTACAGCCGTAATTTTTCCCGAGGACATGCAGCTTTACTGTATGATTAAATGATGATGGCGTCCTCTTGGGTAAAATATTCCGGAGGTAAAATAGTCCCCCATTCGGACCTCCGGGTGGGGACTACTCAAGAGGACGTCGTTATCAGGAGAAAGAAAACTGGCGTTCTACGGAGCAGAGCGTGGAATGTCAGATCCCTTAATCGGGCAGGTAGGTTAGAAAATAGTGGGAATTAGTGAAGTTCGGTGGCAGGAGGAACAAGACTTTTGGTCAGGTGATTACAGGGTTATAAATACAAAATCAAATAGGGGTAATGCAGGAGTAGGTTTAATAATGAATACAAAAATAGGAGTGCGGGTTAGCTACTACAAACAGCATAGTGAACGCATTATTGTGGCCAAGATAGACACAAAGCCCATGCCTGCTACAGTAGTACAAGTTTATATGCCAACTAGCTCTGCAGATGATGAAGAAATAGATGAAATGTATGACGAGATAAAAGAAATTTTTCAGGTAGTGAAGGGAGACGAAAATTTAATAGTCATGGGTGACTGGAATTCGTCAGTAGGAAAAGGGAGAGAAGGAAACATAGTAGGTGAATATGGATTGGGGGGAAGAAATGAAAGAGGGAGCCGCCTTGTAGAATTTTGCACGGAGCATAACTTAATCATAGCTAACACTTGGTTCAAGAATCATAAAAGAAGGTTGTATACCTGGAAGAATCCTGGAGATACTAAAAGGTATCAGATAGATTATATAATGGTAAGACAGAGATTTAGGAACCAGGTTTTAAATTGTAAGACATTTCCAGGGGCAGATGTGGATTCTGACAACAATCTATTGGTTATGAACTGCAGATTGAAACTGAAGAAACTGCAAAAAGGTGGGAATATAAGGAGATGGGATCTGGATAAACTGAAAGAACCAGAGGTTGTAGAGAGTTTCAGGGATAGCATAAAGGAGCAATTGACAGGAATGGGGGAAAGAAATACAGTAGAAGAAGAATGGGTAGCTCTGAGGGATGAAGTAGTGAAGGCAGCAGACGACCAAGTAGGTAAAAAGGCGAGGGCTAATAGAAATCCTTGGGTAACAGAAGAAATATTGAATTTAATTGATGAAAGGAGCAAATATAAAAATGCAGTAAATGAAGCAGGCAAAAAGGAATACAAACGTCTCATAAATGAGATCGACAGGAAGTGCAAAATGGCTAAGCAGGGATGGCTAGAGGACAAATGTAAGGATGTAGAGGCTTGTCTCACTAGGGGTAAGATAGATACTGCCTACAGGAAAATTAAAGAGACCTTTGGAGAGAAGAGAACCACTTGTATGAATATCAAGAGCTCAGATGGCAACCCAGTTCTAAGCAAAGAAGGGAAGGCAAAAAGGTGGAAGGAGTATATAGAGGGTTTATACAAGGGCGATGTACCTGAGGACAATATTATGGAAATGGAAGAGGATGTAGATTAAGACGAAATGGGAGATAAGATACTGCGTGAAGAGTTTGACAGAGCACTGAAAGACCTGAGTCGAAACAAGGCCCCGGGAGTAGACAACATTCCATTAGAACTACTGATGGCCTTGAGAGCCAGTCCTGACAAAACTCTACCATCTGGTAAGCAAGATGTATGAGACAGGCGAAATACCCTCAGACTTCAAGAATAATATAATAATTCCAATCCCAAAGAAAGCAGGTGTTGACAGATGTGAAAATTACCGAACTATCAGTTTAATAAGTCACAGCTGCAAAATACTAATGCGAATTCTTTACAGACGAATGGAAAAACGGGTAGAAGCGGACCTCGGGGAAGATCAGTTTGGATTCCGTAGAAATGTTGGAACACGTGAGGCAATACTAACCTTACGACTTATCTTAGAAGAAAGATTAAGAAAAGGCAAACCTGCGTTTCTAGCATTTGTAGACTTAGAGAAAGCTTTTGACAATGTTAACTGTAATACTCTCTTTCAAATTCTGAAGGTAGCAGGTATAAAATACAGGGAGCGAAAGGCTATTTACAATTTGTACAGAAATCAGATGGCAGTTATAAGAGTCAAGGGGCATGAAAGGGAAGCAGTGGTTGGGAAAGGAGTGAGACAGGGTTGTAGCCTCTCCCCGATGTTATTCAATCTGTATATTGAGCAATCAGTAAAGGAAACAAAAGAAAAATTCGGAGTAGGTATTAAAATTCATGGAGAAGAAGTAAAAACTTTGAGGGTCGCCGATGACATTGTAATTCTGTCAGAGACAGCAAAGGACTTGGAAGAGCAGTTGAACGTAATGGATAGTGTCTTGAAAGGAGGATATAAGATGAACATCAACAAAAGCAAAATGAGGATAATGAATGTAGTCAAATTAAATCGGGTGATGCTGAGGGACTTAGATTAGGAAATGAGACACTTAAAGTAGTAAAGGAGTTTTGCTATTTAGGGAGTAAAATAACTGATGATGGTCGAAGTAGAGAGGATATAAAATGTAGACTGGCAATGGCAAGGAAATCGTTTCTGAAGAAGAGAAATTTGTTAACATCGAGTATAGATTTAAGTGTCAGGAAGTCGTTTCTGAAAGTATTTGTATGGAGTGTAGCCATGTATGGAAGTGAAATATGGACGATAACTAGTTTGGACAAGAAGAGAATAGAAGCTTTCGAAATGTGGTGCTACAGAAGAATGCTGAAGATAAGGTGGGTAGATCATGTAACTAATGAGGAGGTATTGAATAGGATTGGGGAGAAGAGAAGTTTGTGGCATAACTTGACTAGAAGAAGGGATCGGTTGGTAGGACATGTTTTGAGGCATCAAGGGATCACAAATTTAGCATTGGAGGGCAGCATGGAGGGTAAAAATCATAGAGGGAGACCGAGAGATGAATACACTAAGCAGATTCAGAAGGATGTAGGTTGCAGTAGGTACTGGGAGATGAAGAAGCTTGCACAGGATAGAGTAGCATGGAGAGCTGCATCAAACCAGTCTCAGGACTGAAGACCACAACAACAACAACATGTACAGAAGCATTCAAACAATCACTCTTCCTGTTCTCCATATGTGAATGAGCAGAAAGACTCTCTAATAAGTGGTACAATGGGACGTACTCTCTGCCATTCACTTCATGGTGGTTTGCAGAGTGCAGGTGTAGATGTAGATTTGGAGAGTACTATGAAAGCATAAGCTATCACCTTTTCATCATATTCCTGAATGTATTCTAGAACTGCCCCTATCCCTAAACCTCTAATGTCAGTGTGGAGTTTGTCTTAGCATTCTCATCGTACAGTCCTGGAACTAAAGAAGATGCTACCACCTCCTTAAGGGTGAGGAAGGATCTTTCTTGTGTCATGGTCCAGGAAAATTTGGTGTCTTCCTGCAGTAGTTCTTATGAGAGATGTGCCATGATACAGAAGTACCCAGGTTCTCCACCAAACAATGTCACACCGAAGCCACAATCAAGTTCAAATCCAAAGGCAGCACCACCAATGAAGTACAATACTTAGAACTGAGAACATGTTTAATACTGAAACCGACTTACAGCCAGAACTGACTTCCTGGACAGAGAGTGCAGCTGTTTGTACAATCTCCAAACATTCCAGGGAACTGAATATTCCAGATTATACAAACATTACAAATACTGGATATTTCAAGAACCTTCCAGAAATGATGAATACTTAATAACAAACAACTACTGTTGTTTGTGTTTGAACTGGTGACTCACAGCACACCAGACAGTAACAACCCATCTCTGTGGCAGAGGTCACTAATGTGTGCTTGTGCAGTGGTGCTCAATCAGGGGATCAGCTGGTTCAAATACTGGTGGGGGAAAAAATGTTCACTGCCAGAATTTTGCTGGCAAGGGGAGAGGAGATGGTGATGTAAGGTTCCTGATCACCAGACTGCATCAACATTCTGGTTTAAATACTAAAACTCTCTACAGTGTCTCATGAAGTGAGGCCATGTGACAATTTGTCTGTTGGATGGGGACATTAAGCTTGGCGCCCCCCTTTGTACTATTTACGAGGATTAGGCTATGTGCCAGCACCGGGTGTCATCCTCTATTTTCTTCTCTCGTCATTGTTGTCATTTTACTACACTACACTACACTACACACTACATAAATTCTTACATGTAGTATTACAAATAGTGTGTAATGGAGCATGTTGTAATTAATCAGTAAACCAGGCAGCAACAGTACCCACTAAATTACACTGCACGTGAGAGTTTCATGATAGGATTACAGGAGAAAATTCGCCTATTTGTATAAACACTTACTTCATAAATGCAACAGCTTAAGCTTGAAATTCAAAAATCAAGAAAAATCTGTATGTTCAAAACTGCTTAGAGCATAAGGATAAACACAACAAATGAACATTGTAACTGCCCCCTTATTTATTAAAAAAGTTTCTAGGTTACTGGACAAACAGGGTTGACAATTACACCCAGATTTGTAGGTGGTTATTGAATTAGACCATGTGCCATAAACAACTTACACATTGCTTCCTAAGATTATATGGATCTTTACTTAATGATTTTCTTGAAATAATAATAGTTCTCTATGGAAACAAGGTTTATTAACTCTCAATACAGGTAAATGTTCCTTAAGCAGTCTCATGTGCAATTTCACAACTTTCCCTCCATCATTCCACGATGTAAAAGTTAACTTTAAAATTACTTTCTGGGAAATTAACTGACTGACTGAATCATTATACACAATCTTCCCAGATCTGATAATATCAATGGTCATTTCATTAATGTTGAAACACCAATGTGGCATTAATGATGGAGACACATGTAGTATCCAACATTTCACTTCTGTAGATAACTTCCAATTCCTTGCAAATAATTTGAAGAAACTTCTTCCACATTTATATAATTGCTTCCTCCACTCACTGAACTACTGAAATCTTAATCACATGGAATTTTCTTCACATTAGCATAAGCTGCCTGACATTGGTACCGCAACCCATCCATCATCACTGGCCGCTCATCCAAGACTGCCTTGGTTCTCACACATCTGCTAACTGTGGCTGATCAAAAAGTGGGACTTTGTATTTAATAAAGGCATTGACAATAGTACTCTTACAACATGAAGTGTTAATAGTGATAAAAAGCTTGAAATTACAGTGTTGGCAGGAGTGGATAACATGCCACTACCTGTTATAATCAAGACTGCTCTGCAAATCACTAGGTCCTTGACATACATAGCCAACTTATCAAATAGTGAAGAAGAGTTTCTCACAAGGTTGAAAGTCTCAAAAGTTAAACCATTGTTTAAAAACAGTGACAAGTACAAGGTAGAAAATTATTGACCACATCATTCTTTCTTCTCCAAAATATTGGAGAAATCGATGAAGCACTTAATCAACAAATATCTAGGTAATCTCGAGTTAGTATACCACAAGCAACATGTATTTGAGGCATGTAAAAACACAGAACATTGAAGCAATAATTAGAAATATAGAACAAACCAACAGCATAGTAGGTGTTAATTAAGGTCTCTCCGAAGCATTTTATACTATTAATTATGGCATTCTTTTAGAAAAATTGGAGCACTTAGTAGTCAAGGGACGAGGAAAATATGGTTTGAACCACACTTATGAAAATGAAAACAGATGGTAGGACTGATGTCAGCTTACTTAATCACAAAATCAATACTGTATCAGATGCAAAAGAAGTGGGTGTAGTACTTTTTACAAATCAGTATTCTAGGTTACATACTATTTCTTATTTACATAAATGACATGCATACCTTAGATAGTGCAGCCAAATGTCATACTATTCACAGATGATACTAGTGTAATATGAGTGGCAAAGCAATTGCTGCATACAACTGCTCATCAAGTCCTCAAGTATGTCCACTTTTGGTTCAGTGCACACACATTGACATTAAATTTAAATAAAACAAATTACATGCCATATCAGAAAATAAGTCAAAATGTCAGAATACATTTGGTGTTGGGTGACAAAGCCACAGACAAAGTAACATTGACAAAACTTCCGGGATTCACATAGATGAAAACTTAAATGAGCATGCAGTAAAACTTCTACACCGTGTTTTTACTCGATAAGTGACTATGTGGGCCAGTAACATTTTTTCTGATATATTTATATTAAGCCAAAACTGAAAAAAACTATCTGTTGCCTCTCAATAGTTTCATCATGTTTACGTATCTAATGGGCAGCTGAGGATCACAATTGTGTATAAATGGATTTGCTGGCTGGAGGGAGTGGGGTGGGGGGGTGGAAGGAGACAAAAGTCTGATGCAGAGCAGACTATGAATTTTAATGATCATTCCATGCAAATGCACTCTTTGTCCAACCTCTTGTGGAATCAGAGTGAGGTGGCACGCAATAAGGGTAATGAATGGTCGGAGGACACTACATATATACTGTGCGACAAGTTGGGGATTGGGTTGGTTGGGAAATGTGCTCAGATAGCTGAGATGGTTAAGGCAACCACTCATGTAAAGCTGTCAGGCAAAAATTTTCACTTGTCACGATTGGATTTATTTTGATGCCCAGTTGCGGCTAATGTCAGAGTTTAAATTTCATCAGACTATGAATTCATAAAAACAGAAGCATTATGTATATAAATATTTATTGCTATGCATGGACCACTTTGTGTTATCTTGATGTTTTCTTTTATGTACATATTTTTATGTTCCATTTTACTTGTAATAATTTCAAATAAAATCTATATATACCTTTGGACAATATCTGTACAATATTTGTCTTCAAATGGATAACGAAATAAAAAAAAAGGCTTAAGCTGTTTGCTATGAATCTCTTGTAGGCCTGTTCAGCTGTCACCTAATCTGTGTCTGCTGAGGTTGAGCTGTGTTGTTTCATCAGAAAATATTAGTTTTTGAACTGGCCTTTAAAATCATTGGAAGATCATTTATGAAGATTAAGAAGAAGAGTACTGACCTTTGTGGCATGCCACATTAAAATCTATCATTCTGAAGTTAGGTTCATGCCTGTGATGCAGTCTACTAATGAGTTCCTCTGCTTTCTGTTATGAAAGTAAGGCTTCACCCATGCAAGAAATATGTCATAACACTTTAGTTTGCAAGTAGTATTTTGTATTCCACACAATTAAAGCATTTGGAAATGACACAGAATATACTACATGGTACTTTTTCTTGTTTAGCTGTGCTAGCACTTCATTTGAGAAATCTTATATCGCTTTCTCTGTGGAGAACCCTTTATGAAAGCCAGGCTGGGAGGCAGTTACGAAATTCAGCTCAGTTAAATGTGTCAGTAGATGACTTTCTCAAAAAGATTTGAAAGGATTGAAAGAGATACTGGTAACTAATTACAGGTGGCATACTTATCTCCAGTTTTATGGATTGATGTTACTACAGTATATTTAAGTTTCACTAATATGAGTGCAAAAACCCTAACCTTACATCCTTGAAGCACAATGTCTCATGGACCATTTGAAGCTCTCCATACAATTCTTCTTGTAGGCTATACTGTTGTCTTTGATGAATGTTTCTGCATGAGGAAAACTAATGCCAGCCTGCTAAAAGCACTGCCCCAAGGGGTGCAGAGTACCCCAAGTACCTGTCAACTTGCTCGTATTTGGGTACAGCTAGTATAGTCTGCCCATCACATTTTAATACTGCACAGTGTTTGTGCATTGTTCTGTCATGTACATAAGCCATTTACCAACCCTGCCTGTGGGCACTCAGCTGAGACAGACAGTTACATAGGCTATGGCCTGGATGCCTGTGCATGGGTGGTTTGCTCACTCCAGGTCTCTGATGTCCAGAAGACTGTGCACGAGCACTTGAGCTGGAACAGCCTGATTTATGTAAAATACATGACAAATTGGTGGGAAGTAGCACAGTATGTTAATGTTTAGTATTTCACGTGCTTCAGCTTCAGTGGAAGTGGCTTCCAGATAGTTGCTTTAGAAACTCAACTATGGTTCCCCCTGTCTCAGATTTAGTTTTCCAAAATCAAGCATTATATTCATTGATTGCTTGTAAAGCAGCTTTATTGGTTCCTCCTCCTTGAAAAGCATCCTATGTTTGCTATGAATACCTTTAATTTATTTTGTTTCAAGGGATCAACTGTTTTGAATTCTGCTTTTTCCATCCTTTCCACAGCAAATTTCCAGTTAGCTACTATCCATTGAGAGAGTTTTGGGACAAATTTCTCACTAACAACATTTAGTTTCTCAGTGACATCACAATATTCATCACACTCATTAAAAGAAATCTCCCTAGGTGAGCTTCACACCAGGTTGTAATGTCTACAGGAACATCAATAAAGAAGAAATTATTTCTTGGCAATCCCAGTAAAGGTCATTCTCATTTTTTTGTTTACGACTATCCTGACAAGATTTTAAACTTATGAGGCTACATCAAAAGCCATATTTATCACTTCTAAATCACTGCAAATTGTGGTAAAAAATGCAGTTGCCTACATTGGCCTCCAAGAAATACAACTGAAATGAGACCTATTACTTATTTCTGTCAATACATCTCAGCACCGGCTGGTCTCTCATCTTACCGTCACTAGTCTTGGGGGAGAGGGGGGGGGAGGGGGGGGGGGGCACTTACCTCCAATGGCTTCTGGGCACCTTAAAGAATCCACAGCTGACAAATAGCATTGTGCAGGAATTGATAAGCTAAGCCTACAACTGGTAAAAATGCTCAGACCTGTACTATAGCTGCCAGTTGCAGTTGGAAAACATAGAGCCTTTGAAATAGAAAGATATCTTGACTATTTTGCTCCTCTCGTGAGGTACAAACATGTATCATCAACATCAAGGAAAGGAAAATTCTGAGCAGTGGAGACATTTTGAGGAGTGGCTTTTGTTATCCTGTAATTGTGGACACTGCTGAATCTCACAAGACTTGGTGAAAATTAGGAGCTAACCACTTTTTGTATCTGCACGGCATTGCTTTTGCGCACAAACCAAGGGTAACTGTTTCCAAAAAATCGGATGGATTTGCTGTACTTAGTCTGTCAAGCTCAAAGTACTGACTTAAACCTTTGATATTTGGACTGAACTGTATTTCTTAATAACTATGTGATTGGTATATTATTGAATTGTGTGGTATGAGCCTGCTACCAGCCAATTGCAAATCTTATTCAATTATCACATGCTCACTATTTTGTAAGTAAATGCAAGCCCTTGAGTAGGGCAGGCTGTACAAGGCACAAATTTCAATGTTGAGGGATGTGTGTGGTCTGTTGTCTCTCTAAAACATATTTTTATGTAAATAAAGTGAAAGCTACATGAATTTCTAAAGGTGGTTTTCATGAAAATGATTTCCAGTCCATATAAATATTTTCTTTTTCCTTTGTTAATTTTCATCAGTTTCCTAACTGGTTTGATGCAGTCCACCATACCTACTACTTCTCTTATGCTAACCTTCTCTATGTAGTCTTTATCAAGCAGTTTTAAATAAATAATTCAGTTCAAAAATTAATTATTTCACACCTAACAGTCTTACATCACAGTTTAATAATAAATTGGCTGTTTTCTTTTCATTGGTCATAACACAATGTGCCAAAAGAAGGGGACATTCCACCAATATGTGGGATACCATCAGTCTGGCTCCACAACTACATTGTGGGGGTGGGTCGTTACATAGGAGGAATCAATGAGTGATCCTGGTATGACCAATGTGTAGATGGCATAAAATGGTGGACTCCTTCCAACAGGAGCAGAAGTAAGAGCGCCAAACTGCTGTAGACTCCTAGATTGTACAGAGTTTATTACTGTGAGGAGTAGCGCACCAGATGTCATTCCATTTTTGGGCAAAGAGAGATTTGATGTAGAGCTGCATATCTACAGCTGGAATCATGATAGGAAATCGACAGTATGTATCTGATTCTCTAGCCAAACAGGCAGCCAGTTCATTCCCTTGGATGCCAACATGACTTGGGACCCAGAGAAAAACAGCGGAACAGGCAACACGGCCAAGGGCAGAGAGAAGGTCATGGATAGCAGAGACCAAAGGGTAATGAAAGTAGCATCGGCTGATAGGCTGCTCATTGAGTCTGTACAAAGTAAAACACTGTGGAGGGAGGCCTGAGGAACAAAAAGGAGGCTCTGTGAATGGCTAGAAGCTCCGCTGTGAACACACTATATGATCCCGGCAATAAATACTGTACGAAGCCAGTAGGAAATGTAAAAGCGTATCCTGTCTTATCAATTGTCTTAGAACCATCAGTGTAAAAGATGGTGGCACATTGGAACTCTGCATGGATGCCACATACAAGACACAGGAAAACCATAAGAGTGGCATTGATCTTAGGTCCCTGGAATATATCGGTCCTAACCCATGCTCTAGGCACCATCAATTCCAGCCATGGGCGGGTGTCAGGAGGAAGAGATCCCTCATTGGCAAAGAGCACAGGGTACATGGGATGGTCAGGGAATTGGCAAATGGTGATTGCGTAAGAAACCAGGAGTTGGCTCCGTAGTATGTATGAAGGGGAATCCCTGCTTCTGTGGGGAGACTATAAACAGGACTAGTGCAAAAGGCACCAATAGCCAGATGCACCCCACGATGGTGAACAGGGTCAAGCAGTTTCAAAGTGGAAGGAGCTGCTGAGCCATAAACCTGACTACCACAATCTAGTATGGACAAGACCATAGCATGGTAAAGATGGAGAAGAGTGGAATGGTCTGCACCCCAAGATGTATGGGCCAGGAAGCGGAGAGCATTAAGCTTCTGCATACATGTAGTCTTTAGGTGGCAAAATTGGGGGCAGCCATGTTAGTGTTACCAAAAATAAGGCCCAAGAAACAGGACTGTGCTACAATGTCAAGAAGCTGTTTGCCTAAATAAAGTTCTGGATCGCGGTGTACTATGTATAGATGACAAAAATGCATAACCCGCATTTTGGAGGGACAAAACTGGAAGCCATGGCAAGTGGCCTAAGCACAGGCCCGGCGGATGGTACCTTGGAGCAGGTGCTTAGCAAATGCTACCGAGTGGGAGCTGCACCAGATGCAAAAATCGACGTACAACGCCAGGGTAACCAGAGGCTCAACAGAGGTCACAAGCCCATTGATGGCAATGAGGAAGAGTGTGACACTTAGCACAGAACACTGTGGGATACTTCTCCTGAATCTGACGGATGCTGAGTGAAGTGCCAACTCAAACCCAGAACTGGTGAGATAAAAACATGGATAAAAATCGGAAAGGGGACCACGGAAGCCCCAGTTTCGGAGGATAAGTAAAATATGATGGCGCCAATCCATGTCGTATACCTTATGTGGGTCAAAGAAGACAGCAACAAGGTGACGGGGGTGAGTAAAACCTGTCGGATGGCTGATTCCACTCGAAGTAGATGGTCAGTTAGAGATTGTCCTGCTCGGAAGTCACACTGCTACAGCGACGAAACGCCCCGAGATTCGAGTACCCAGCATAATCTGAAGCTGACCATCCTTTCAAGCAGTTTACATTTGTCGGGCTAATTGGGCGGTAGCTGTCTAGAGATGTTGGGTTCTTCCTGGGCTTAAGGATGCGGATAACTATACTGTCTCACCATTGCGATGAAAAAACATACACACATTATAATAATTTATCATTTTAACATATCCTTTTGCTTTTTTCACACATATTTAACAAAACTCTGATTTTCTTGCCACTGATCAAGGAAGTTAAATAACACAGAAAACACACTTCATAACTGCAGATACACAGTTATGAAATATAAACCGACTTCTAATCGATGTAAGTGTTACAAGTGGAGATGCTGTCGCAGATGGGCACATCAAAAAGAGTCTCACAATTACAGCTTTCGGCCGTTAAGGCCTTCGCCGACAATAAACACACACACATGAAGCAAACGCACCTCACACAAGCATGCTCATGCTCGTGCGCGCGCGCGCGCACACACACACACACACACACACGCGCGCGCGCGACTGCAGTCACAAGCAACTCAAACTGTCCTTACATTTTGAAGTAAAACATTCAAGAACTTTTTGAGATTTCTGCTAACAACATTTCCCCTTTATACGAGGGTAAGTCAATTGTTATCTGCAAAGAAGTTATAAAACTTTATTGTAATCAAATAGGAAACTTACAAGAACATCATTTTTTGACATAGTCTCCTTGCATTTCACTGCACTTGGTCCATCATAGTACAAGCTTCCTGATGCCCTCATAAAAGAAGGTTCTTGGCTGAGCTACAAGCCAAGAATGCACTGCTTCTTTCACTGCTTCATCCGAGGCAAATTGACGGCCCCTTAATGCCTGTTTGAGTGGACCAAACAAGCGATAGTCAGAAGAGGCAAGATCGGGACAATATGGAGGACGATCCAGTACTTCAAATTTGAGTTTCTGGAGCGTTTCAGCTGTGTGGGTTGCAGTATGCAGACGGGCATTGTTGTGCAACAACACAACACCTTTTCACAGCAATCCTGGGCGTTTGCTTCGAATTTTGCATTTCAATGCACTTGGTCCATCACCATACAAGCTTCCTCATAAAAGAAGGTTCTTAGCTGAGCTACAAGCCAGGAATGTACTGCTTCATCCGAGGCAAATCGACGGCTCCTTAATGCCTGTTTGAGTGGTCCAAAGAAGTGATAGAAGAGGCAAGATCGAGACTATATGGAGGCCGATCCAGTATTTCAAATTTGAGTTTCTGGAGCGTTTCAGCTGTGTGGGTTGCTGTATGCAGACGGGCATTGTTGTGCAACAACACAACACCTTTTCACAGCAATCCTGGGCGTTTGCTTCGAATTGCAGGCTTTAGCCCGGCAGTAAGCATCTCACGGTAACATACACTGTTTATTGTGTGCCCCTTTCCCCATAATGTTCGAGTACTGGACCTTGTGCGTCCCAAAAAACTGTAAGCATCAGCTTTCCTGCAGATGGTTGGGTCTTTAACTTTTTCTTGCATGGCAAAATTGGATGTTTCCATTCCATACTCTGCCGTTTACTCTCCGGCTCATAATGACGGATCCAGTAGTGATCCTGTCTAAGAAGTTGTCCCCTTCATTACCATAGTGATCCAAATGTTTTTGCAGATGTCCAAGCGCATTTGTTCATGCAACTGTGCGAGTTGTTTTGGGACCCATCTTGCACAAACTTTATGAAACCCAAGTCTGTTGTGGATGATTTCGTAGGGAGAACCATGACTAATTTGCAGATGTGCCACTTTGTCAACAGTTAATCATCTGTCCAAGAGAATCATTTCACATGAACGCTCAATGGTTTCTTCATTTGTGGCGGTAAATGGTTGTCCGGCTCCTTCATCATGTGTAACACTTGTGTGACCATTTTGGAATTTTTCAATCCATTTGTAGACAGTCCGTTATGGCAAAAACACTGTTTCCGAAAGTCTTCAGTGAATTTCGTCCCCTAATACTCCTTCCAACCACCAAAAATGGATCAGTGAACGTTGCTCTTGTTTGGTGCAAATAGACAGCGGAGCAGCGATAACAAAACTAATCTAATACCTTGAAAACTGCAAAGATATAACAACAAATAAACAAAGCATGCGTCAACAACATAAAACGACAGTAGTATCAAAATAAACAAAAATATAACTTAACTGCAGATAATAATAGACTTACCCTCGTATATTAAATATGTATTTATATATTAGACTACATATATTTAAAAAAATATGCAGCCAATGCCTGTCCTAATGTTTATTAGAGCATCAAGTAAAAATCTGAAATAAATTGCTGACAAACGTTCAGAGATTTCTGTGAACATTTCTCCTTCATTAATATTAGATGTATATTTATTTACCACATATATTTAAAAAACATGTTGCCTAGGGCCACCTGCAACTTTATACGAGTATCATGTAAAAACAGAAACTTTATTGCCCAAGAACTTAGAAATACGTAACATATGTCTATGCAAAAGTGTATAAAAGTATCATGTATAATTTTGAACGAAATTGGTTAAGAACTTTTCGACATATTTTCTAACTACTTTTTCTCCTTAATTATGTTTTTTATTTGGTAAATGTAGCCCAGAAGGTGCAGCATCTGACATCTTAATAGTCAACAGAGATTGCAGCAGTCCTCTAGAAAACATTTGTATTTACATACTACAGTCGTAGAAATGGAAGATTGGTTAGCTTTCAAAGAAGCTCTTTCCACATCATGGGCGTGAATTTATTGACACCACTTCATCTACTAGGTGCGAAACCTGTTTTCTTTGTACCCTCCTCCAATGGTCCCACAAATTAGTACCAACTGTTATTCTTGTCTCATTCGAGTCCTTTACATTTTGTTAGGGCCGTACGTTACCAGTAGGACTAGCAAACATGCTTTGCAAATAATGTCCAAACTTAGGTTACTATTTGTGTGTGTTCAACACTGAGTCTGGTAACCGCATGCTGTTTAGCATGTATCTCAATGCATTATTACTACTACTACTACTACTACTACTACTATTATTCTATCGATGGGACTGTGGAAACATGACATCTAATAGCGAACATTTCACAATTAGCAGTGTCAGGACAAATCATGAAGAACAATATCTGTCAGAGGGGTAATGCGTGTTAGGTGTAACAGTGCACAGGACTGATGGCGTGTTTATACTGTATGCGTTGTCCACCAGACAGGGACTAGTTGCGAGTGGAGTAACGCACCCGTGACAGACTCCAATGTACATGCGTACACATATCGAATTTTCTCATTGTAAACATTTAAACCAGTGTGGCAGACATATGGCATGCATAAACGATGAATATGTGGACATGCTTCTAGTTCTTGTTGCATTTGAAAACTGGGTTGGTGTTGCTGTTCATGAATATGCTGTTAGATATCCTCAGTGACGCCCTTCAGGTAAAAATGTGTTTCCTCATCTAGAGCTGCACCTTCAGGAGTCAGGTTATCTCCTTCCACCATCGCGTGACAGAGATCATCCACAGACTCGCCGTACTCCAATTACCGAGGAAGCTATTTTGGAGGTCATACACCAAGAACCTCAGCGAAGTACGCGTAGCTTACCAAGGCAGCTGCGTGTCTTGCAACAAACAGTCGATAACGTGCTGCACGAGCGTGGGCTACACTCCTATCATTATGCTTTCATGCAACACCTGCATCATACAGATTGCCATCGGTGGATGCCATTCTGTGAATGGTTCCAACAACAACAGGAAGCATATGATGACTTCATGAACACTGTAATATGGCCGGATGAAGCCGCATTCACTTGTAAGGGTGTCTCCAATATGCAAAATGCCCACCATTGGTGTGAGGATAACCTGCACGTCACCTGCAATCGTGGGTATCAAGTTTGCTTTGGTATTAATGTTTGGGCTGGAATATTGGGTGACAGATGTTTGGGCCCTAGAGGTTGCCTGCATGAGGGTATCATGCATTACTCTCAAACTATATGCCTAATGTGCTGTAAGACGTTCTATTACATGTTCGGCAGAGGACATGGTTCCAACATGATGGTGCACCTCCACACTCTGGAATTAATGTGCGACAATATTTGGACAAACCATTTCAAGGGAAACGGCTCAGACGTGGAGGTCCAGTTGTATGACCACGTGTTTACCTGACCTAAATCCCCTGGATATCCACCTGTGGGGACACCTGAAGGAGCAAGTGTACTTTAGTCCGCTGATGAATGTGCAAAAAGTGGTAGTGCGTGTTATGCTGCTTTTGTTACTGTGGACACAGCTTTGCTGCGAAGGGTCCAGAGCTGTATGATCCAGTGGGTTGCGCAATGTTTGGATCTGCAGGGAGGGCACTTTGAGCATCTGTTGTTCTGAGGACAACATATTCTGTTGTGAAGGTCATGTGGTCATTAATATGGACATTATTATTGTCACTGTTTGCTAATGTGCAACATCTGAGCGCTCATATTAAATGTATATAAATGAAAAGTAGATGTGTTATTGTATTGTGCTCTCAGCTTTAGTATTTCGAAATTGATATTGTTTTTGTAGTTATTCTGTCCTATGACAGGTCATTTGTTTCAATTGTCTATTTCTTATTTGTCTAACCATGTATTTGTTATGTTCAGCGTTACAAAATGTTGTAAATCTAGGATAGATGTGACCTAAGAAACGGTGCATATTACAGTATGAAATGTCGGAATAAAATTAGCAATTTAAAAAAAATGCGCCCCAACCCAGGATCGAACCCTTGACCTCCTACATGCTAACCAAAAACTGTATCCACTGCACCAACTGTACAGCACAACTAATATGTGCTGACAGAGGTACTTACCATACATGTGGTTAAAGTGGGTTACAGTGTTGCCAGATTGCAACTCTTTAATGTCCTTTTTCTACCGGATGTACTGGCCAGACAAAATTCTGTGACAGACATTTTTTTATCGCTGACGTGTGAGGAGTAGCGCTGCGAAGCCCAAATGCATGAATTTCGCTTCACCCTGTATATTTATACACCTTATATACCAAAAAATATCTAGCCAATGTGTCTGAATGTTTACTAGAGCACTGTAAAAAATTTGAAGTAAATACGCCACGTAGTTTTCAAGATTTTTGGTAACAATGTTAATTAATGACTTGTCTTTGTGCAGTAAGCGCGCGCGCGTGCACGTGTGTGTGTGTGTGTGTGTGTGTGTGTGTGTGTGTGTGTGTGTGTGTGTGTGTTTAATATTTATTAGAGCACCGTGTAAAAATCTGTAGTAAATCGATCAAAATAGGGAATTTTGATAACTTTAACAATGAGTTGTCTTTATATAAATAAAATAAAATAATGTATTTATTTTAAAAAATATGTGGCCTATGTCTGTCCAAAGGTTTATCAGACTATCATGTCGGCATTTACTAGAGAACCGTCTAAAAATTTCAAGCAAATCGGGCACAAACTTTTAGTGATTTTTGTTAACAATGTTATAAGTATGACTTGTCTTCATACAAAAGTTTGTGTGTGTGTGTGTGTGTGTGTGTGTGTGAAGCCAATGTCTGTCCTAATGTTTATTAAACTATCGTGTAAAAATCTGAAGTAAATCCGTCAAGAACTTTCCAAAATTTTTGCTTAAAACTTTTTCCTTTTTATATATATAAACTGAGATGACAACAGTCATGGGATAACTCCTAATATTGTGTTAGACCACCTTTTGTCCGGCATAGAGCAGCAACTCGACATAGCATTGACTCAACAAGTCGTTGGAAGTCCCCTGCAGAAATATTGAGCTATGCTGCCTGTATAGCCATCCATAATTGCAAAAGTGTTGTTCCTTCAAATGTTTGTAATTAGTACACAATTACTGATTTTATCCTATAACAAAAGATACTAACTAGTCATAATGGAAATAAATTAGAAAATCAATTACATACATAAAACTAAGCACGAAAATAGATCTGGTGTTATATTCTTTAAAACTGAGGGCCAACCTTTCTCTCTTATGGAAATGCAGATTATACTCACATATGTTAATGGTAATTAGTTAAAAGAGAACAAATTTAAGGAGGCAGATGGCAAAACAAGAGGAGAAGTAAAAATACCCCAGCTTGCTTTGTCACAGGCTACATGGAGTCTGCACCACACTCAAAGCCTACCAACAGCCTTACTAACTGAAATCAGGATTCATCTGACCAGGCCATGGTTTTCCAGTTGTCTAGGGTCCAACTGATATGATCACGAGCCCGAGAGGTGCTGCAAGTGATGTCATGCTGTTAGCAAAGGCACTCGCCTAGGTCACCTGTTGCTATAGCCCACTAACATCAGATTTCACCACACTGTCTTGATGGATACATACACGTCCCACACTGATTTCTGCAGTTATTTCATGCAGTGTTGCTTGTCTGTTAGGGCACACCTCTACGCAAATGTCACTGCTCTCAGTCATTAAGTGAATACCTTTGGCCACTGTGTCTTCCATGGAGAAAGGTAATGTCTGAAATTTGGTTTTCGCGTCACATTCTTTACATTTTGGATCTCGGAGTATCGAATTCCCTACTGATTTTCATAATGGAATGTCCTATGTATCTAACACCAACTATCCGACTACCATTTCGCATTCAGAGTTTGTTAATTCCTGTTGTGCGGTCATAATCACATTGGACACCTTTTGACAGAAGCTACTACTTAAGAAAAAAGTTGCTGCTTCCCCAGTTATAGTAAGTTACTCCTGTTTATCAGAAGTAATTGCAAGAAATATCAGTCATTTGTGCCATTACCTTCATCGACTTTATGTCTTTTTTGGTGTCTTCTCTCAGTGTCAGTGTATACCAACAAATTAACATGAGCGGAAATCATTCACATTGAGGAAATTCTTGATTTCATTACCATAACAAAAGAACAATTGTCAGTGA
This sequence comes from Schistocerca piceifrons, assembly GCF_021461385.2. Taxonomy (NCBI): domain Eukaryota; kingdom Metazoa; phylum Arthropoda; class Insecta; order Orthoptera; family Acrididae; genus Schistocerca; species Schistocerca piceifrons. The sequence goes on from NC_060138.1 coordinate 777,816,739, forward strand.
ATAATTCTCAAGCGTACATGAAACTAACTTACTAGATTACAAAAATTACTGCAAAAAAATAGCAATTAATTGCAAAACTTGCTCTTTGATAATTTTACTTGCCTAGATGTTCTTTTTATCGTGTAGTCACAGCCACATACACTTAACAATCATATCCCATAAGTCATATTTATGATCATAATCATGGGCCTGGAAAGATTTAATAATCTTAAGCTGAACTTTTTAATAATTTTTAGAGACTATATATTTCTTACAGCAGTTTCACAATTTATTACACATATATGATACAAATATCAGTTGGTCAAACAACCATCACAGTTATAATTATTACAACAAATGTGTTAAATGTTTAATTACAAACATTCTAAATTACACATTTGAAACATAAATAAGTCACCTGACTTAGTTTTCTCCTAATAAGGAAACACAGAGATGCACAGAACGTCCAACACACATGTAAATATTATAGACACAACATATCAAGTTTCCTCAAGAACAGCCATGTCATCAAAGAGACTGTCATATTCAGCGACAATTTGAATATCATCATCACTATCCACTTTTTGATCATTTTGTTTTTCTTCTTCTTCTTCTTTAATGTCTGGGAGTATCATCTGAGACCTCACCAGGACACAATTAAGTTTCATTTTTTGGTACCCCTGCAACGAAAGTAATGTAAGTATTATGCCAGATTCATTTAAAATACTAAACATGTCTCATCATATGTTTCATTCACTGCAACTGTACTTCAATCACATGAAGAATCTTACGGTTTAATGGTTAATTTACTGTCCATATAAAAGGGAGCTAGAACGGAAATTTTTTTTTTTTTTTTTCACATTTTCGGATTTTTACCTCATTATAAAATTTGCAATTTTACGAATATATATATATAATAGAGGGAAACATTCCACGTGGGAAAAATATATTTAAAAACAAAGATGACGTTACTTACCATACGAAAGCGCTGGCAGGTCGATAGAAACACAAACAGACACACACATACACACAAAATTCAAGCTTTCGCAACAAACTGTTGCCTCATCAGGAAAGAGGGAAGGAGAGGGAAAGACGAAAGGAAGTGGGTTTTAAGGGAGAGGGTAAGGAGTCATTCCAATCCCGGGAACGGAAAGACTTACTTTAGGGGGAAAAAAGGACGGGTATACACTCGCGCACACACACACATATCCATTCACACATATACAGACACAAGCAGACATATTTAAAGACCTTTAAATATGTCTGCTTGTGTCTGTATATGTGTGGATGGATGTGTGTGTGTGTGTGTGTGTGTGTGTGTGTGTGTGTGTGTGTGTGTGTGTGTGTGTGTGTGTGTGTGAGTGTATACCCGTCCTTTTTTCCCCCTAAGGTAAGTCTTTCCGCTCCCGGGATTGGAATGACTCCTTACCCTCTCCCTTAAAACCCACTTCCTTTCGTCTTTCCCTCTCCTTCCCTCTTTCCTGATGAGGCAACAGTTTGTTGTGAAAGCTTGAATTTTGTGTGTATGTATGTGTCTGTTTGTGTTTCTATCGACCTGCCAGTGCTTTCGTTTGGTAAGTAACATCATCTTTGTTTTTAGATATATTTTTCCCCACGTTGAATGTTTCCCTCTATTATATATATATAACTTATAAACTCACATGGGAAGTAGTTTATTTTATTTTTTTTTAAACATAATCTACACCGTCTGAAAATAGTAAATTTTTACGCACATTGCTTCAAGATCAAATAAAATTTATAATTTTCTATATAGAAGGCTGTGGACTAAAGTGTTATAAAGGTTAAATACTGTGTTTGTATTGGTAGCACTGTCACAAACAGTATCTTATTATTTCGTAGTATAAACATGCGTTGTATGTCAACGTGCTAATGTTTTGCCAAGGAAAAGTGACAAAAAGATTGGTAAATCTCTCAAAAAGTAAAGTATGACGCCAATACGAAGTGTTTTTAAGAAACATGGGTTTCACGGTAATAGATTTTCGAATAAAGGGAAACACTGTGTTCAACATGTGGCATGCGAAGTTACAGGCAATGAAATACAGGCAAAGTTGTCAGTATCTGGAGAAACATCCACTAGTGCTTCAAAGATTAAAATAAAACATTCTGATACACAGTTTTCTCAAAATGAAAGTGATGTAAATGTTAGGTTAGGTTATGTTCCGATAGATTTACACATCCTAACAAGAGTGTTAGGCAGATGTGTGTGTTGTAAAATAGGGAGGGCCAGTAGTTTACATAAATACAGTGAGGTATCAAATGGACTAGCCAGGAAACTTATCATTAATTGTGCCAGTTGTAAATATACTTATTCATTTTGGAATTCTGTTAAGTGTAAAGATAATTATTCTGAAGTAAATGTTAGGTGGTTTTATGGATTGAGAGCTATCGGTAAAGGACACACTGCAGCAGAAACAATGTTTGCTGTGATGAATATGCCACGCCCACCTTGCAGGATTTATTGGAGCTGCTGTGGAATCTGTCGCATGTGAGTCAATGAAGGGTGCTGCAAACCAAGCTGTTGAAATAAATGATGATGTGACTGACATACCAGTAGCTTTTGATGGCAATGGCAGAAGCGCGGCTACAGTTCTAAGAATTCTGTTGCTACAGTGACCAGTGTGGATACTGGAAAGGTAATAGATTTCCAGATTTTAACCAAACATTGCTATAATTGTAAATCAGGGAATGAAGAAGGGCATATCTGTGACAGAAATTATGAAGGAACAAGTGGTGGTATGGAGGCCTCTGCAGCTACTGAAATTTTTAGTCGATCTGTGAAGGAAGGGGGAGTGTGTTACACTAAGTTCTTACACGATGGAGACTCAAAAGCATATAACAGTGTAGTAGTTGCTCAGCCTTATTGTGAGAAGATTATCACAAAACTGGAATGTGTTGGTCATGTCCAGAACAAGATGGGCACCAGGTTGAGGAAGATGAAACAAAGTTTGAGAGAGAAGAAACTTTCTGATGGTAAACCCATTAGAGGCAGGCTGACAGACAAAATGATTGATGAACTACAGCAGTATTATGGGATGGCCATTAGAAATAATACTGAAGATTTGTTGAAAATGAAGCAGGCAGTATGGGCTACCTTCTTCCACAGACTGTCACCTGATGAAAAACCAGTAACCACCTTTGCCCTCCTGGACCTGATTAATGGTGCAATTACCGCAATGCTAAGCACTCAAACAGTTCATACAGCCATAAACATTCCATCCCAGCAGCAGTCATGGATATCATAAAACCAATTTACAGAGACCTGACCAATCCTGAATTAATGAAGAAGTGTCTGCATGGTCAGACTCAAAATCCCAGTGAGTTGTTCAATAATCTTATACAGACTTCCTTATCAAAAAATTTTTGTTGTTGGAATGAAGACACTAAAGTGGGGGGTCAGTGATGCTGTTATTGCTTTTAATGACAGCAACACTGGTAGGGTGAAAGTGCTACAGCATACGGGAATTAATCCTGGAGCAAACTGCATCAGAGAACTTTAACGGATGGACAAAGTTCGCATTGATAAAGCAGAAAATGCAGCACAGTTGGCCACTAAGGAGCCCAGAAAGAAGAAAAGAATAAAAATCTTGGAAAAAGATCACGAGGATGACATAGAGTATTGTGCAGGGTGCTTCTGAGTGACTAAAAATAAAAAATTAAGCATATACTGAGTTACAGTCTTTTGAAACTTTAGAAGTCATTCCTGAAAATTTACATTTTCTGCTGCATTTTTCCTCCAACTCTCAGAAACCACTTCGAGTAAAGTATTCAAATTTTCAGGGAGTAATAACATACATATCCTGAGTCTACTGAACTAAAAGAAGAACATAATGTTATGTATAATTAAAATTATTTAGGATAATGTACTGTAATATTGTGCTCTGCCCGTGACATAATAACATACTGTTTTCCTTTCCTATTGAAATATCAAGAGTTAAAGATGTAATTTAACCACTGAGTCAATGAACTGCGCTGCAAGTCAGCGAATATGTACGCCTAGGATAATGAGAGTGGCACAGCATTACCATCTGTATTTTGTTCTATATAAGTATGCGTGCTTGTCTTTTCTTTCTCTTCTTTAGTCGTGCACCTTTCCGACAGCATCTTACTCTATCAGACTCTTATTTTTTTCAAATGAATTGAAATTGTATTCCTGTTAGGAATTTGTTTAATTGTGCCATTATTACCGCCAATTGCAATTACTGATATGACTTTACTATGAATACTTTTTTCTTTCGCTACAGAGTCAGGCTAAGATTATTGTTATTTCAACGTATTTGGCCGGAGTACGACAAAAATTCTTTGTTACGTTCAAAACTGTGAGATGTCAGATGTCAGTATAAAAAACTTCTTTCATTAAATAATAATCATTTAATTTGGCATTTCTGCTTTCATTTCATAGTAACGATCATCAATACACAATTTATAAATGTTACAGATTTTGCTTTACTACATTTTTTCTTAAGTTGCCAACACAATACCCATGAGATTAAATTAAACTACAGTATTCTGAATTTTCTCGCGAGGCGAGAAGACAGACAGTAATTTCCCTGAGATTATAGAAACCCAAATTAAACATTTTTCAGTACGCCACGAGTCTACCGACCTTCACTTCAGACAATAAAAATTGTAAAAAAGAGTAGAATTAACTAAGGAGTGAAGTGATTTTTTTTATGTAGTTCTAAAATATGCGCAAAAAAATAATTTTCATTATGGAGACTAAGAAAGTGGTGTGTGTGTGTGTGTGCGTGTGAAATATTTAGGTTCCTTTTACTTTTCATTTTGTAGGTTTCCTTTTAATTAATTATATATTTAATTATTATCAATTGTTGTTATTATAGAACAAAACAAAGAACACAAAATTTTAAGTGTGTAATTAAAAAATTGTATTTCCAAAATCAGTGGCTGAAATGCAATTATTGTAGTTGGGTAGACTCAGAACATCTAGATTAATGTCCTGTAAAAGTTTCATGTCAATGGCTACAGTGGTTCCTGAAATACAGGGAAGCCAAGTCACTAAATTTAACACTGTTGGGATAGGTCATTCCAACTCTCCTTAATAATTTATTTTTGAAAAGAGGGGCACATGGGCATGGTCAGATAAACGTAATTGTTCTAATATTTGTTTCTGCTGTTGAGAAAGAGCTCTTGATTTCAAACACTAGACTGAAACAGAGTATTTAAGATATTTCATACTCCTTTACAAATTCTTGTATACAATCACAGGCAACATAATTTCATGATAGCAATAATTACAAAGACTTGAATTTTCTACTTAATTTATAGTTCCAAAGTTATACTACACAATCAGTTATCAAGTATGCTATAATAATCTATAATTACAGCTTGAGGCTGTGGCCAATTGGCATCACAGCGGGGAAGTGGGGCCTTGGGCACGGGACATGGGGATCCAAGTAATCCAAGCATTCTATGGTCTAATGTTAAATTCAAAAAAATTATTACCTGAAAAGAAAGTATATATACCTGAAAACACAGCATAAAATTTCTTTTTCATGAAACCTGATCAGAGGTGGTGAACATGGCCCAAACAAATCCTCAAATTGGCAAAAAATAGTTTTTCTTAAATAAGTAAAAACTATGACTTTGAGTGAAAAAAATGTTAAACAAGAAAGTTGTAGGCTTTAAAAAATTCTATCGATTGCTTTTTTGTAACTAACAGTTGCTTTCTTGTGTTTCAATATACATAAAAAGAAGTTAAAAATCTGGCTCACTATAACTTGTTAATATCCGTGTTCTCATACTACCTATTTGCTGTTAAGTAGCATGCGCGTGAGTGAGTGAGTGAGAGAGAGAGAGAGAGAGAGAGAGAGAGAGAGAGAGAGAGAGAGATGCATGTGCTCCTGATGATTGGCTAGATCTGCTCAGGGGATGGCCATACAATAACAGTTTCGGCTTATTTTCTTTGCAAAGAGTTGTGCTTTATCAATTGCAATTATTAAAAAATGACTTTGAAAACCTTGCACTTTTGTTGGTAATGTTATTATTAACTATACAAAATAACTTAAAAAAAAAAGAAATTGCTAACAACTAGATATAAAAAAGTCTAGTGAATGGCATTAACATTTTACAGCAATGCCCTTGATGGAGGTTAATGTTGAACACCTACATTTTCAAGAAAAAATACTAGGATATGTTTCACTAATTTTTAGCATTAATTGAGTAATAAAGTGAAGCATGTAAGTGTGGAATGCGTCAGCTGCAGCAGGCAGTGGTGTGGGGGCAACTAGCACATGCTTACTTAATCTTTCATATCTTGGTTTCTGGACAATTTAGAAAAATTCTTTAGTACTTACTCTTTGGTAGCTTGAACAAGATAAACATGAATGTTACAGAAGCAAAATAGCTCAAGAAATATTTAATTTTTATTTAATTTACATTTTGTCTATTTTTATCATCTTTTTAACAATTTTGTATCTATAGTTTTCATGTAATAAATTAAATGTTTTGCTTAATTAATGATACTTATGATATACTTGTTGCTGGTTTCTTTAGAACTTACTTCATTACTTCCGTATTTAATTACTTTTAGAAAAAAAATTAAATAAATGCAACATATCAGGATTAGTTTAAAATATTTTATTTATTTACACATATATTGCTTGTTACGTCTCCATATTGCTTGGACTAAAGTTTCTGAGGGGCCAATTAGAGGCCTCTCAGTTTCATCTCATGAGCAGGTTTCAGGCGCTGCCTGTGTTTGATAAAAATCCCAAGCCTAATGCAATTTCTTACCCTATTTCAGTGGAAGCCTCTCAGCCTACATGATCTAGGTAGTCCCAGAAGGTGAGATTAGGGAGTTCTAACATTAGGTGCTTAAAAAGGCCTCTTAGGGATAGGCTGTCAAGGAGGAAAAAATCCAGAGTGCACTCTGAGTGCATACGGGGAGGAGACATCCCAGATGTAGAATAGGTGCTTCTGGATGCCTTGAAGCACACAGAGTGCAGCCAGCTGCAGGTGGCGGCTCTACATCTACATGATTACTCCACAATTCACACTTAAGTGCCTGGCAGAGGGTTCATCAAACCATTTTCATACTACTTCTCTACCATTCCACTCTTGAATGGCGTGTGGGAAAAAGGAACACCTAAATCTTTCCGTTCGAGCTCTGATTTCTCTTATTTTATTATGATGATCATTTCTTCCTACATTGATGGGTGTCAACAAAATACTTACGCATTCGGATGAGAAAGTTGGTGATTGAAATTTTGTAAATAGATCTCGCCGCAAAGAAAACCGCCTTTGTTTCAGTGACTGCTACCACAACTCGCATATCGTATCAGTGACACTCTCACGCCTATTGCGCGATAACACGAAATGAGCTGCCCTTCTCTGCACTTTCTTGATGTCCTCCGTCAATCCTCCCTGGTAAGGATCCCATACCGCACAGCAATATTCCAGCAGAGGACGGACAAATGTAATGTAGGCTGTCTCTTTAGTGGGTCTGTCGCATCTTCTAAGTGTTCTGCCAACAAAGCACAGTCTTTGTTTTCTTTTCCCACAATATCATCTATGTAGCCTTTCCAATTTAAGTAGCTTGTAATTGTAATTCCTAGGTATTTAGTCGAATTGACAGCCCTTAGATTTGTGCGATTTTTCGTATAACCAAAATTTATCGGGTTTCTTTTAGTACCCATGTGGATGACCTCGCACTTTTCTTTGTTCAGTACTAATTGCCACTTTTCGCACCATACAGAAATTCTCTCTAGATCATTTTGTAATGTCGGTACCAATGATATGTGTTGGTTCTGAATGAAAGTGATTCTCTCTGGTTTTGGGCTGCTATTTGAAGGGTATAGAAGGCCAGTCTTGTTGGCGAGATGAAGGCAGAGCTCAACATCTGTAGTATTGTCGAAAGGATTAACTGCAGACCTTTGGTACTGAGCTGAGTGGAGGGTCTAAATGAGAGGCTCAAATGTTGCTGCAACTGTGTGGGCTGCAGATTCCTCGACTTGCGCCATACAGTGGTGGGTTTTCTGATTCCACTTAATACATCAGGGACCCACTAAACACATGGAGTGCCTACACGGGTAGCAGAGGCTATGTGGAAGGGACTGGGTGGCTTTCTTTTTAGGTCAGCGGGTCTTGGAAAACTATAGGAAGGGCAGTAGTATAAAAGTATGAAGGGCAAATACGTGGAGAGGGTAGACCTAACAACAACTGGTATTGCAGTTTAAACTGTCATAGCAGTGTTGGGAAATAACACAGCTCCAAGCACTGGAGCTCAGATCATTATAGGTACCGAAAGCTGGCCAAAATGTTAACATAGGATCTAAGGTGTTAAAAAAGGACAGATTAAATACATACAGCTGATGATGGAGTGTTTATTGCTGTCACAAGTATTTTACCTTCTAGTGATTTTGACGTAGACAATTCTGTGAGTCAGTATGGGTTCTGACAACCAGAATAACTGAGTATTAGTGACCAAAATATAGTTGTACTGGGAGGGGCAAATCAAAGTGGCCCAGATGAGTGGATACCACTTTGGCAGCATTAATGGAGGAGGAAAAGACCTACACTTACTTCCAACAGGATGGAGCAACTGCCCACACAGCCGGCCAAACCTGGAAACACATTTACACAATCTTCTCAGTTGTTAATTGAGGTCAGTCTGGTCACAGCCCTAGCTGGTCACCCAGGTCACCTGATCTGTCAGCATCCAATTACTTTGTGGGGGAGCCTTCAAGTGTAAGATGTGTCGCAACAATCCTTGTAGCCTCCAAGAACTGCCGCAGAACTTTTTGGATGAAATTGCAGCAATTCCAGCAACTTTGATTTGCTTTCAATAACTTGCTGACCAGGACCCAAAAGGGCTAACAGATGAATGGTGGTCAATTTCAACATATACTACAGTCAGGTTAGTACTGTATTTCCTTCCTTCTGCTGTGCTTCTTTGTACCCTGGAACTCTGTTCTCCAGACCACTTTTATTTGCCCTAACCTATAGCATGACTGAACAATGTAACACCCAAATCCACCAAAAATAAATGCACAATATATCTATTAAAAAAAAATAAATAAATAAAAATTCGCTTAAGAGATAACTTCCATTCCTTCCAATCTGACAATGTAAGCATACTTCTACATCTACACAGATATTCCACAAGCCATTGTATGGTACATGGTGGAAGGTACCCTGTTCCATACTAGTTATTTCCTTTCCTGTTCCACTCACAAAAAGAGTGAGGCAAAAATGACAGTCTATATGCCTCTGTCTAAGCCCTAATTTCTCATATCTTATCTTTGTGGTCCTTATGAGCAATGTATGTTGGGGGCAGTAGAATCGTGTGGCAGTCAGCTCCAAATGCTGGTTCTCAAAATTTTCTCAATGGTGTTTCTCGAAAAGAACTTCACCTTCCCACCAGGGATTCCCATTTGACTTCACAAAGCATCTCCATGACACTTATGTGCTGTTTAGAGCCCACCAGTAACAAATTTAGCAGCCTGCCTCTGAATGGCGATTGAGAGATATATACCAAATAAATTAATAAGAGATGGCACTCATCCCGCATGATACATAATGCACCACAGCATTATGCTTACTACCTGAGCCCCCATATTATTCTGTTACTCGCTCCTGTGAACGGGAACGCGTTACGCAGATTTTGGTGTCACTCGCGTCCATCTAGAAAAGTTTTTACTGAGTTTAACGAAGGCGATGTTGGCCTGATATATTTGACAATGCCCTTTGGCTACACTGACTAAAGGATCCTTCTAAGAAATACCAAATGAAGATAACCTGAACATGCCTGAATAAGGCGAAATGCGTATTCAACGATGCCCTTTGGCTACACTGACTAAAGGGTCCTTCAAAGAAATACCAAATGAAGATGTATTTGTTCTCTGTTTTCTATGTAGATAACCTGAAGATGCCTAAATTAGGCAAAACGCATAGTTGAAAAATAAATAATTAAAATTGCATACAAGACTGTATGTAACCAGTACTAAATATACTAGCATTCTGCAGTTGAAGTATCATCCAGATTCAATGACTTCTTTTTTACTTCTATTAGAAGGAACAAAGTAAACAATGGTTGCAGTTTTTTAATTAAACAGAGAAATTTGTAAATATTTAGGCACTGCTAATTCTACACTGTTGATAATGTTTAAACATAGGGAAAAAATTGTAGCAACATTTGAGTGAACCCTATATTTGAGCCAGAGAGAAAATGAATGAGAATGAGAGAGATCAATGCAAAGACTGCTTTGCTCATTTGATTCAAATAAGCTAACTCTCAGAATGTCCCCTTTATGTTGGGAGGAACTAATGAACTTTAACACGAATGTGTAATGAATTTTCTGAAAATACAGACGAGCTGGAGCATTTCATGAAAAGAAATGACAGAGTTAAAAACAATTTATTGGCTCTGGCTATGAGTTATGTACATTCTACATTGCTTTCAATATTTGAACAATACAACGAGAAATATGTCTTCAACTCTGATCAGCCTGGCGTACTTTACTAAGGTGTACCCAGAAAGACTATAATTTGACGAACAATCTTTCCCAGGGGAAAAACAACAAGGAAATAATTACAGTATCGGTACAATTAAGTTTACAAACATAATGTTAAAAAAAAAATGTAAGAACAATACAAGCTGAATATATGGTAGACAAAAAACAGTGGATGGTAGCAGCTATGATCACTGATTGATTAAAAATCACAATCCTCTCCAATACTCATAAGTTGTTTGTTCAAAACATGCGTTTTTGAGATATGATTCTTTGTGCTAACCCAGAAAAAAGCAAAAATTGAAGAATGTGTTGAGTTAAACCAAAAACATCACAGCAGCTACGTGGTTAAACCATAAGCATACATGTGCTCTGCTTAATGATAAATTTTGGCACTATTTCTGTTATTGTTCAACACATTTTTTACAAGCCGCACTTCATATGCTCAGCACTGTTAAAGTGTTATTTTAGACTTGCTGAGAGAGAAACACAGATGTGAGAAAATGAGTTTACTTCCGCAATTGACGTTACAAGCTTATTACAAGTTGGTTCGGTGAATTTCCGTACACAGTGTAAAACGTAAATTTGAAAGAAAACTCAGGTGCTACAGTTTTGCTTCATGCCCTCTATCAATGATGCGCAGTGTGTGTGGTCCAAAGTATATACGTGCTTAGTGTATGTAGTTGTTGCAACTGTATCGTGTCAGATTTGAACACGGAAATCTCTAAAATGTGCTGTCGCAAAACTCTTGTTCTATTTCCATGTGACATCTCTGACATAGTACATCATCTGCACAAACAGTATATTTTCATCACTTCACAAAATGCTTTCACCTCTACCTGCACTCTGGTTGTTGAAGGGTCACTCCCCTCTCCACACATCCAGTAGGTGAACTCATTTTAGTGTGTTAGTGTGGTGTGATGGCTGCACTGGCTATTGGGTGACTTAACAAGTCGCCAGCCAATAAGAGTTCACTAGCCAGAAATGGGCAATGTTTCCTTGAATATGACGAGCACATTCTTTGAGACTCAGTGTTCAAACGTAAAAGGTTGTTGATTGACACTGGTGCTGAATACAGAACATTGGAAATATGTGCAAGATGAGACAGAGATATACATGCACAAGGAAACGTAGTGGCTGGTCCCCTCCATCACATATTGGCTCGGTCTGGAACACTTGGCATTGACTGTCTTGTTTTTCCATTACTGCTGCAACCTAGCGTTGTTGTATCATAATCGCGCAATGAAGCTAAATATGCAAGTTGTGTTGGTAACACTGATCGTGGATTACGCCAGCATTTCCTCTCTCACATCTCCCCTCTCCACAACGGCATAAAATACCCCCTTAACTCTGCTGTCATCCGTATTGCAATTCATTTGTCTTTTGTGCCACTTATAACTCATTCAGTCACATTAAATGTCAGTAGGACAGAAACGGTATGAAGTCAAGCAAGATGCCGAGTAAGAACTTAGTATTGAGGTAAACCTTACTAGGAAGAATCATGGAATTTTTAACATTATCTTTATGTGTTTTTCACAGAGGCTGAGAATTTATGGTGTAGAGCTGCGGAAAATGAAAAATCGGAGAACATAAAATTGAAGTTGCACGGCAAAACAGTTGTCTTGTTCATATGCAAATCATATGAACAAGACAACTGTTTTACAACCATGAGTCAAGGCAGTAAATAAAATCTGAAATTGCAAGACTGAAAGCAATTACTCCAAAATTATTTACTCAAATTTAAAGAAAAAGAATATTTCACCAGCAGTTTATTAGATGCACTGCATATGTGACAGGCTGCCTGGAATGCAGTGATACCAAAGAAGATTGACACTGGCTTTCGTTATGGGGGTTCAAAGTATCAGATTCACTGGCATCTCGATGATCAGCAGACACTGACACTGAGCTGACTTTCATTGAAATGTCTGGGAAAGTTTTTACATCATTAAACCCTCCTACAGCCTCACAAGATGAATTTGTTGCAGTCCATAATGACGTGTGCACAGTGCTAATTATGACTGATGGAGACTTTTGGAGTCCATACAGAGGTCAAAACCTAAAAAGCACATTGCAGTTCGTGTCCACACTACATCAAAATTATGAAATGTAATTAAAAGTACATGCAGATATTGTATAGATGTGCGTTTGAATGGGGTAATGAATATACAACAATTTGTTGTAAAGTTTAATGCAGAAAAAAGCTCAGCGAAGATCCCCCCCCCCCCCACAAAAAAACTGTATATGAGCTTTTAGTGTATTGTAAGTCACTACAATAGTAAATTTTAGCAAGAACTCAAATTGTTGTAATGCATTAAAATTTGATAAAACAAAAAATTCAATATTTCTTTTTTCGTGCATCATTTAACATGAAAAAATATTTAGGTCTCTTCTGTTTCGTGTTTAATATTTATCGCTAAAGCATGAAATACTGACAAACTGCTTGTTGCCTATACTTGTGGGTACAGGTGTCTGCCAAAAGTGACAAAAAAAAATAGAAATCTAAAAAAACGAAAAGGGTATTTCAAACAAGAGTATTACAGTTCACAAAATTAATGGAAAACGCTAAAAGGCAGATCACGATTTATTTCCCTGTACTTTTATTTCATTTCGACTGATGTTATGATTTTTCTCACTAATGACTACTTTTCTTCCTTGCACCAATTCCTTCAAGTAATTATCACCTCAAGTTAAATCAGCTATTAAGGGACACGAGAGAGGCAGAAATAAATGATGATAACTGACATTTTGATGAAAACAGACATACAATCTTATATTTAATTTTAATAAGGTCGTCATTTTTCAGACCTCAAATAGTAGACAGGAGTACACAACTTTATTTTCCTGGCCACTTCAGATTGGTGATGTACGTAATAAGAGCTACCAACAGAACACGGCTGGCAACTCTCATTCCAGTAGGCAGTGAAGTCAGTGGACGAAGTCAATTGTTAACCTGCTTTGCGGCTGCAAATATAACAATTCATGTTCTATGGTATTCCAAGATATTTTACAGAAGGGAATTATTGTTGACATGCTAACTGCAGAAGTTAGAATGCAAAATGAAATGTAAACCCAAGCAATTTGTAAATGTGTTTGATTGTAAGATTCTAGGTATGGCATAGTCATAGAGTACATTAGTTTCATAACTATGGTAAGGAAATTAGTGACATCTTCCTCATGATACTTCCCATACTTCCTGAAGTGGTATTCCGGCACCCACACAACCTAAACAATATCCTGGTCCATCCCTATATAATTCCCACTCCTGAGCCCTTGGCAAAGCGGTCGTATCCCTGTGGAAAACCCGGCTGCAAAACCTACATGATTAACCCACTCAGCATGTCTTACACTAGTCCTGTCACAGGCTTATCCTATTCCATCAGTGGGAGGGCTGTGTGAAAACAGCCATGTCATACATCAGCTCTACTGCAATTTCTGTACAAAATTTAATATGACAACCAACCAGATGTCCACCAAAATGAAAGGCACAGAGTTGACTAGCCAGAGATAGAACTTGCTGCTGCGCATAGCATGCTCAAGTTCAATGGCTGCTGCGCAAACTGTACCATCCAGATCATTCCCCAGAAAACCAGCTTTTCTTAACTATGCATATGAGAGTTATCCTTGGAAGACATCCTTCATTCCCTTAATCTTCCTGGCCTCAATCTCCACTAACCCACTGCACTCTCAAAATTCACTCCTACACATCAATGCCATCATGCACTGCACAAACTTTGTTGTTGTTTTGAAAGATATTTGATGTGCAGCAACATGTACGCTGCATATGTTCGTATTATCAAGGTATAAATTCGGATTCCACCAAACACCGCATGTTACTTTCTGAAGCATTGAAATAAAGATTGCAATGTGCTTTTGTAAGCCAGTCATAGCTTCTGTCACGTGATCTCGCCAGCTGATGACAGCACACGACACGTGATGTAGTCAGCCAACAGCAACATCACTCTTAAGTAGTGCGAACACACAAATAAGAAAAGTTAATGGTTTAAATTAATATACATAGTGTTCACATATAATATTGGTCTCTAAGATTAATAAGCTGTAAAAGAAGCTAAGCTTGCACATATAATGTTGATCTTCTTTGCGCGTGTTACACTTTAAGACACATCACACAAATGTGCCGGTAAAATTTTTTAATAATGACCTAAATGCCTAATCTTTTGGGCTCGAAATTCTTCTAAACGGTCCTCCTCAAAGAGTTTATTTTTAAATGAGAGTCAAATGCTTTGTGGCTTAATAAATTCATTGTACATTCTCGCACACAGTTCATCTTGAGTAAAAGGAAATTTGCTTCGAATGTAATGCTTTTCAAATCACCATTCGCAATATTTTCCCGCAACCTGTTAGAAATAGGTTCATTTCAGCAACTGAAAGAGAGCGCCAGGAAAAAGGCATCAGTATGCTTGCGCAGCTACGATCACGCAGGAAGCCCTTATGTTCGTATGTGTAAAACACTAGAAGATCTTATATTATGTCATAAAAAAAACAAGACATCAGAAGATGTCTTCAAGAGTATCGGAATTTCGTGCACCACACTAAAATGCAGAATTCGGCTTAAAGTGAACATTCGTATGTCCAGATTCGGATGTAAATTTTCTTGGAGCACCAGTACCGTATTGCCTCATGTTTGGTTCTTTATTATGGCATAATGCCATAAGAGTACTTGAAATGCAGCGAACAGTCGAAACTAGGCATAGTGTGAAATTAAACACTTCATTTCAGATAAATTGACTGCCTCAGTGGAAAAGATCAATAAAAGCCATATCTCTTTAGTGAACCTTCAAAAGTAACTTCATTGGTCTGCAAGGTAATTAATGCTTGACTGTCAGAAAGGTGGAAATAAAACATGAAACTACTAACATATTTTAGCCTTCCGTAATTATTCGAACGTATTTTCATGCATTTGATAGCTCCTGGTCACAAAAATCAGTTTTGTTTTCATTTAAAGTGAGAGCAATAAATCAAGAGGAAACAATAAAATCACTGACCATATACACAGGTCATGTCGGGACAACAAACCCCTCCCCACCACAACTCAGACTGCTATATGCAACAGGCCCAGATTAACTACATTTCAGAACCGGGGCAATATTAGATAGTGGTGCCCAGCCACACTTCTGTAACCAGAAGTGGGAGAAGTACTACTCATACGCGACTCAACTACGCATGCGCAAGAGCCCACCCACAACTGCTCACACGAATCTAATTTAAACAGTTGTCATGTCACGCTCATCGGAGACAATTTGTTGTTACGAAGCATTGCATAGTCTTCATAAAGCCTTGGACATACTTTGCTGTTGGCAGACGCTTATATTAGCACTGTGTTTTGTTGTTGTGTGTGGCGCTTTTCCTTCACAACTTAAGTTTTATTTTTATTTTTGCTCTCTTGTTCGTGTTTTGTTGCTGCATTATTATTCTGTAGTAGCGGGATACAGTAATATCCTTTGTTAGAGTATTGGTTCTTACCAGTCAAAATCAGAAAAATTTAACTGAAAACTAAAACAATAAGAAATTCCTCTAAACAATTCCCGGGTTTTTCCTGGTTTTCTCCCAGATGAAAAAATTCCCGGGGTTTTTCCCGGATCTTCCGGTTGTCCTGGGTCGTATACACCCTGACAGAGCATAATTTAATCATCAATAACATTTGGTTTAAGAACTGTAAAAGACTATTGTAGATATATAACAGAGATGGGGAGCTGGAAGGTTTCAGACTGATTATATAATGGTAACGCTAAGACTTTGAAACTACATTTCAAACTGTAAGACATTTCCAGGCATAGATGTGGGCTCTGACCATAATTCTTTGCTTATGAAATGCAAACTAATACCAAAGAAATGGCAAAAAGGTAGAAAATTAGGGAGATGGGACCAAGATAAATGGAAAGACCAGATATTGTTGACAGTTTCAAAATGAGCTATAGGCAACAATTGACTCATGCAGGGGAAAGGAACACAACACAGGAAGAGTTGGGTAACCCTGAGAGATGAAACAGTGAAGGCAAAAAGAAAAGGCTTTGTAGAAATTCTTGGATTGTTAAATTAAATGCAGTTAAACAAGCAGGCAAAAGGAAATAGATGTCTAAACAATGAGGCTGACAAAAATCGTAAAATGGCTAAGCAGCAACAGCTAGAGGCCAAATGCAAGCCTGCAGAAGCATGCATAACTACAAGAAAGATAGTCGCTGCTTGTAGCAAAATTAAAGAGTCCTTTGGAGAAAAGAGAACTGATGCATGAATATCAAGATCTCAGACAGCAAGCCATTACTAACAACGTAGGAAAGATGAAAGATGGAATGATTATATAGAAGGGCTTTGTAAGCGGAACCTCTTATAGAAAGAGAAGAGGCAACAGGTGAAGATGAGGCAGGAGATATGATACTATGAGAAGTATTTTGACAGAGCACTGAAAGAGATAGGTTAAAATAAGGTCCCAGGAGTAAGTGACATTTTCTCAGAATTATTGAGAGCATTTAGAGAGCTAGACATGACAAAATTATTCCACCTGTTGCACAAATATATGAGATGGGCAAAATACTGCCAGATTTAAGGAAGAATATAATAATTTCAGTTCCAAAGAAGGATACACTGGCAGCTATGAATACTACAGAAGCATCAGTTTAATAAGTCATTGTTGCAAAATATTGACACAACTGTTTATAGAAGAATGGAAAAACTAGTAGAAGCTGAGCTCAGGGAAGATCAGTGTGGGTTCCAAAGAAATGTAGAGAACAAGGCAATACTGACCCTATGACTTACCTTAGAAGATAGGTTAAAGAAAGGTGCAGCAAATGTTCACAGTATTTGTAGCTTTTGACAGTGCTGACTGGACAACACTCTTTGAAATCCTGTAGGTTGCAGGGATAAAATAGATAAAATACAGGGATCAAAATGTTATTTACAGTTCGCACAGAAATCAGACTGTAATTATGAGTAGAGGGGTATGAAAGGGAGGCAACAGCTGAGAACAGAGTGAGAAAGGCTTGTAGCCTATTGACGACGTTATTCAGTATGTCAATTAAGCATGATGTGAAGGAAACCACGGAGAACATTGGAAAAGCAAATGAAGATCAAGGGGAAGAAATAAAAGCTTTAAGTGCATTTCCAGCAGTGTGTTACCATGAAGGACCAGCAACTGAATTTATTTATTACTGATTCCATTTTCTGTCACAGTTGTGTATAAACTTTAATGGTGACATTTTCATACCATTACCTTCATCTACCTTTTGAGAAGCATAGATTGCTAATCTCCTTATACAGGAGAAATTGAGTCACAGACAGCCACAACAAAATGACTGCTATACATCTGAGCTCACAATCAAAAAGCCTTCTTCTAAAGTAGAAAACACACATTCAGACAAACACAACTCCCAAACACATGACCATTCTCTCAGGCTGCTGACACCAGACTGTGCACAACAACTGCGGCTGATGGAAAAAACAATTTTGGATGGTGGGTGTAAGGAGTAGGCTGGGGAGGGGAGGGGATGGGGAAGGCAAGCAGGTTAGGGGTGGGGGAGGTGTAGGGCCGTTTGTGGGAGTGTGTAGAGATATGGTGAAGACAAGGTAGTTCTGCTAGGTGCAATTGGGTGATTTGAGGGTTGGGAGGGGGGAGAGGGGAGAAGGGGTTGGTAAAGGACAGAAGTAGAGTAGGGGAAAGAAACTAGTATGTATGTCGGTGGAACAGAAAGTTGTGTGGTGCTGGAGTGGGAGCACGACAGGGGGTAGGTGGGTGAAGGACAGGGACTAGCAAAGGCTGAGGCCATTCACCGCCAGGGTTTCGACTATCTCTCATCATTCCAGCCCTGCTCCCAAACTCTTGCCTCCTGGCTCGTATCCCGCAAACTCTAGATGCAAGGCCTGTCCCATACATCCTCCCACCACCATCTACTCGAGTCTGTTCACAGGCATCAACACCCCATCAAAGGCAGGGCTACCTGGGAAAGCAGTCATGTGACCTACAAACTAAGTTGCAACCATTGTGCTGCTTTCTATGTGGGCACGACAAACAAGTTGCTGTCCACACAAACGAACATCAACAAATAATGGCCAAGTGACAGCTGGATCAACCAGCTGCTGAACATGCTACCCAACACAGCATGCTTCACAGCCTGCGTCATCTGGATCCTTTCCACCAACACCAGCTTTTCTGAACTGCACAGGTGGGAACTCTCCATGCAATATATCCTAAATTCCCACGTTCACTAAGCCGTCCCCTTTCCCGATCTTAACATTTGCTGGTCCCTGTCGTCCATCCACTTATCCTCTCCTCTGATCCCATGCCAGCACTACACAGCGTTTTATTGCACCAAAGCAGTCCCCAGTCTTTTTTCCTCCTCTGCACCCCCCCCCCTCCCCCCGCCGTCAAGCCTCCCGACTGCACCTAACGGCCCTCTGCTGACCCCAACATGTCCCTGCAGGCTCCCACAAGCAACACTACTTCTTCCCTCATCCCTACCCTGCTGTCCCTCCCCCTACCCACTCCCACCACCCACATATTGCTTTCCCCATCAGGCACAGTGGCACAGTTGCTGTATGCTATCGGCCTCTGCAGTGATGATGTGTGTGCGAGTTGTGCTTGGAAGGCCTTTTGGCCAGGAATTCATGTGTATAGCAACCTTTTGTTGTAGCTGTCTGCGACTCAATGTCTCCTGTATATGGAGAGTAATGGTATATCCTTTTCATAATATTGATGTTATTCCATCCTGGACTTTCCATTGTTTGAAATACTGTACGTTAAAATACATTAATAGTTTCCAAGGACTCCGTATCCACAGATCACAATAGCATATACATCGGTTATGACACACCTGTGTCTCCAATATTTGACTGTAACATAATTTCAGGGAAGCACTTAAAAGATTTGTTCTCACACCAGGTCAACATAACAAATGTAATTAGGAGAATGTGGTTGGTGCCCTCGGGTTTCTATTTACATTCCCAAATAAAGTTGACATTTTTTTACAAGTTTTCCTCTAAAACTATTCCAGTTTTCATCAAATGTGATTGTGACATTACATATTTGGTTAAAAATTAAAAATATATGTCTAATGTTTCATGGTAATACAATGAAACTATTTTCTATAATCATAGACATACTGGCACTGATGAATGACGACAGTGCAGATGAACACACAGTACTTAACTGAGGGTGCTTGTCAAGTTCCCCCAACCACATTTTTTATGTTTTGATGGTATATCAACAAGTCTTTAGAATGTTCAACTGGAATTATGTTACAGTCAAATATCAGATAGGTAGTTATGTCATAACTGATGTATTGCACTATTGTGATCTGTGCATACAGAATGTTTGAAAACTATTTACATCAGAGCTGGGCCATGAGCTGCCAGTGAGGCTACTCAAGGGCAGTGTGGGCATTGTGTACTGCCATGTGGGCATGATCCAAACGCAGTTCGCATTCTGTTCAGGCAAAAAGCACTGAAGGCTACTGATAACACAAGAATGACAGCAGACACTTAAGTTTGCAGTCCTATTAGTATTCTTTGCTTGTCATATTTGTTACAGTACCACAATGCAGGTGAAAATGTAGCCTTAGAGACCAATCTAGAGTTACATAAAAGTGAAATATCATCACATAAGGATTTGTATGTCAATTATTACCTTGTAAAATGCTAACATTTTTCCTATTTTGGACAGTGAGTGCAATTTTATATTTTTTAATTTTTTCTCTGTGCAACCAGCTTGTACTTCACATTCCACTTTCTTCTGAGTGTGAATGTATTGTTCCATCTTCGTTCGAAAAACTGAAGGCAGGTACACACATTCTGATGACAACAGCAGATGACAGAAAAGTGGTTGACCAACTGCAGTTTGGTAGAGGCACAACACAGCGACAAAAAAATGAAAAATTATCCTTTCACTACATAATTCTGTAATGAGTACTGCAGTGCTGCAAACAAACACATTGCATATGTTGACAGCAATTACAAGCAGTACAAAACATTCCAAGCTCTGTCATTTTGTACAGAGGGGAGGGAGGGGGGGGGGGGGGGGTGGGGTCAGTGGGATCAGGAAAAAGAGAAAAAGAGGGGATCAACAAAAAGAGCATAAAATACCATTGTCATCGACTTAATTTCCTGGTCACAAATACAACACAGACTAAGTAATAATCAAAGACGACATGATTTTTTGTTAAACTTCAGTTAATATGATACATGCAGCCTCCCTGAGAAATGTTAAGTATGGAGCTAGCCTAGTACTTGTGAAAAAGAATGGAACATCTATTTTCATCACTCTACTGTTGTATTTAAATGTTTCACTAGTAGCCTCTAGTTGTTTGGAATGAGATGACGTGTCATAAAAAGAATTCTTCAGTCACATGAATGACAGTAAAACTACTACTAAAATTCGATTTTGTTAATTTCACTGTTGAAAAATCACTTTCACACAAATATATGGTCCTGAACAAACTGATGACTCGAGCAGATATTAAAAACCATTGCAGAAACTGTTCTGCTAAGATGTTCTTGTAAAACATTTCAATATTTCATGCAGTGCGAAACCTCTCCATGACTACAACACTATAATGAAAGTCAATGAGCTTCAACTAAGTTTCAGGAGGTGCACTTTGAATGTCCACTGCAAAAGGAGTTGCTACGACAGCAAAATCAAATTCACATTGATTTAAACTACTTAATGTACTATCAAAGTTTTGAAACTAAGCCTGTAACACCGTAACAAATTCATCAACATGCCCGCTCAGTGTCTCATTTTCAAGATTTATTTCAGTTATACATTGTGCAACATTAGAAAAGTGCACAAATGACCTTTCTGAAAGTTGCTTTATCCACAATAGCAATTTTCTTTTAAAACTCTTACCTGATGCCACAAACATCGGTAATTAGTTTATTAAATACCCTGCAAAGTCGTAATTAAGGCATTCAGGAGCTTTGTAAGGTCATTTAGAAATGAAAGATCTAATACACACTAGGAAAATTGCCCCATTTTAATCCTCGTACCACTGAAAAAAAATGAATGAAATAAGTATTAGTGTTAGTGGAGTTGAGAAACAACTGAAATCGTTGGAACTGAACAAAGCTCCAGGCCCTGATGGAATCCCTGTCAGATACTATACTGAATTTGCGGCTGAGTTGCCCCTTTTCTCACTATAATCTATAATAGATTCCTCGAACAAAAAACCTTGTCCAGTTCTTGGAAAAAGGCACAGGTCACACCCGTCTACAAGAAGGGCAGTAGAAGTGATCCACAAATCAACCATCCAGTATCGTTGTCACTGAATCTTAGAATATATTCTGAGCTCAAACAGAATTAGGTATCTTGAACAGAATGACCTCATCAATGCCACCCAGCATGGTTTTCAAAAACATAAATCATTTGAAACCCAACTCACACTTTTCTCACATGACACTCTGAAAGCTTTGGATCAAGGGCAGCCAAGTAGATGCAGTGTTTCTTGATTTCCAAACAGCATTTGACTCGGTACCGCACCTATGTTTATTGTCAAAAGTACGACAATATGGGGTATCAAGTGAAATTTGTGACTGGATTGAGGACTTTTTGGTAGGGCGGACACAGCATGTTATCTTCAATGGAGAGTCATTGTCAGATGTAGTAGTAGCTTCAGGTGTGTCCAAGGGATGGGTGTTGGTACCTTTGCTGTTTATGTTGTATATTAATGACCTGGCAGACAATATTAATAGTAAAACCAGGCTTTTTGCAGATGACACTGTTACCTACAATGAAGTACTATCTGAGAGAAGCTGCATAAATATTCAGTCAGATCTTGATAAGATTTCAACATGG
Source organism: Schistocerca piceifrons (assembly GCF_021461385.2). NCBI lineage: Eukaryota > Metazoa > Arthropoda > Insecta > Orthoptera > Acrididae > Schistocerca > Schistocerca piceifrons. The sequence continues at coordinate 777,839,002 of NC_060138.1, forward strand.
TGCACAGATTGGTGACTTGCTCTAATTGTTCGGGAATGTAAAACTGTGCACTTCAGAAAACGAAAAAATGTAGTATCTTATGTCTATAATGTCAATAAGTCACCGCTGAAATTGGCCAATTCGTACAAATACCTGGCTGTAATGCTTTGTAGGGATATGAAATGGAATGATCACATACATTCAGTTGTGGGTAAAGGAGGTGGTAGACTTCGGTTTATTGGTAGAAAACTGCGGAGCTGCAATCAGTCTACTAAAGAGATTGCTTACAAATAACTCATAAGACCAGTTCTGGAATATTGCTGAGGTGTGTGTGACCTGTACTAGATTGGACTAACAGGGGATATTGAAGGCGTACAGAGAAGATCAGAACGAATGGTCACATGTTTATTTAATCCATGAGAGAGTGACACAGAGATAATGAAGGAACTGAAATTGCAGGCTCTTGAAGACAGACATAAACTATCCCCAGAAAGTCTATTAGCAAACTTTCACGAATTGGGTTTAAATGATTACTCTTTGGATATACTACAATCCCCCCCCCATGTATTGCTCACACAGGGATCGTGAGGATAAGATCAGAATAATTACTGCATACCTAGAGGCTTCCCACAATCCAAACATGAATGGAACAGGAAGAAACCCTAATAACTGGTACGTACCCTCTGCCATGCACCTCGTGGTGGTTTGCAGAGTATAGATGTAGGAGTCACCAAACTCTTTCACTGGCATTCCTTTCATGTCTAGGAATAATGGTATCTCTTAACCCAAGTTGAAATACCTTCTATGATGACACCTCAACACAACCAGTGTACTTCACAAAAACATGCTACATTGTCATAATCACACCCCGGATCTGCCAGGACGGATTTAAACTGCCAATGTCCCAAATCATGTGATCTCAGGTTATTATCTGTTTTCACATCATCATCCACAATGCCACTTATTTTGCCACATTTTGCCAGCACATTAACACAATGTGGGACATAGTGTATCACTGATATTTCCTGCTGGATGCCAGTTTCTTTTATCTTACTTGTTATCAAAGCAGCAATACCAGACTTTCGACCAATAGTTGCTGGAACTCCATCTCTTGCAGCCAGCAAAAGTTTTTCCCAAAAAGTTCATATTTGTCATGATGTTTCATAAGCAAGAAAATAAGTTATCGATTGTCGCTGTATCATGCATTGGCAAGAAGTTCCTTCATCAACTTGAATTCAGTGTCAACACCTCTCACAAACACAGCAAGCTGAGCAACATCTGGTACATACATGCATGCAACCAAAGCCATAGACATAAAAAAAATCCATATCTTTCATCTTATCTTTCAGTTGCATTTTCAACTTGTTTGCCCTTTCTTTGATGCATCTGCGAACTGCCCTCTGTGAAAGAGGGACCGTTTTGAAAACTGCTTGAGATCCTAGACACAAGATTGTTGTGGCAGCAACAAAATACTATTTAACAAATTCCCCAGGGCTGAAAGGATGCACCGATTTGGCTATTTTAAGAGTTATGTGATAGCTCACTCACGCTGCACCATCACTGTGGGTGACACATTTCTCTTCCAGTACATAGAATAGAGGGCAAAGCCACATAATGCTTTATAAATAATAGTAACATTTTCAAGATATCACATAAATCTATATGAACTTTCTTTCTTCTTTCTCTTCTGTTTTAGCTCAAGAAGTCTGGCCTTCCTTTCTTCACTAACCAAAGTGATCACAAATTTCTCACAAAGTAGTTGAAAATATCACTTCACACTGTACTTCCTTCACGCCGATAAAACAGCATTACAAAACAAACACTGTGGCCCAGTTTGTGTTTTAATAAAAAGTAATCTTTTCCCCACTGTGCGCTGAAGTGTAGGGATTTAACCGATTTTTGTTTTCACGATCTTAATTCCTCCTCAGCTATTTTCCCTCACACTAACTTTGTCCTACAAAAAATGCCTAAGATACTTCGATACTGAAAACACTAATGACACAAAGTAAACAGGTCCGTCTTGTGTGTGTGTCAATAACGAATAAGCAACATTAGCAGAGAGGTGGAGGGGCAACTGCTGGCTGACAGTGCCTGTGGGCACTCATGGATGTCTGTGCCCGAATTAGCGCATCTGTCCACCCCTGATTTATGTAGTTTAACTTACTGTACTTTTAATTTTTACTAGCTTCCCTCCCCCCCCCCCCCCCCCCCCACACACACAGCTTTTCATCCATGTATGTGTTTGACACATGTATTGGACACATCTCCTCCTCCCCCTATTTGTACCCATCTCTTTCTCCCCCTCTGTCCACCTCATCCTGCCACCTTTATCTGTCTATCCCATAGTCCCCACTCTCCCTTTGGCCATTTCCTACACTCCCCTCTCTCTGGCCGTATCTTCTCCCCCTCCCTCTGACCATGACTTCCTCCCCCTCTCTTTCCATTTCTGCTTCCTGCTCTCTCTTTTCCACCTGCCCAGAATTCCTCCACACTTACCACCTGCCTCATGCATCTCTCCTCCCTCCCCTCTCTCTGTCCACTTCCTCCTCCTGTTCGCTCTGTCCATCCCCTCCTCCATCCATCTCAACTTGTCTGCGGCCAAGCTCATTGACACATGTAGCTCTTGCAATACAATTCAATAAAGCAGGTTCATACTACTCCCACAACATGCCTGTCATGCAGAGGAGGCTACACATCAGTGGCTTGAAAATCATTTATGCACCCCTCACATACAGGCCTCCATGTAAAGCTCATCGATAAAGCAGGTCGATGCTACTCCAAAACAACACATCTATCATGTAGGGCAGCCTACATGTTAGGATCCAGAAAACTGTTGCTTGCCACTGACATGTAGGCTGTCTGGCAGAGCAGGTTGATTTGGGAGGCCGATACTGCTTCCACACAACATACCTTTGTAGGACAGCCTGCACTTCTCGGGCTGGAGAACCATGCTTTTGCCTGTATCTCTGCTCCTCTTAGACCTAGCCTGTTATAAACACCACAGGACTGACTGATACTGTTCAGGTCTGCTACACACACACACACACACACACACACACACAGATATTTCAGATTAATATTGCAAGTCTTGATGTGGTCAACGGCTTGAAAATGAACACAATTATTCGAAACCAGACATCATTAAAGATTATATGCAACTATAACAGAAAACTAAATACATATATAAACTTTAAGGTTTGTTGATGACACTGTAATTCTGTCATAGACAGAAAAGGGTTTGGAAGAGCAATGAACGGAATAGATAGTGGCTCTGAGCACTATGGGACTTAACTTCTAAGGTCATCAGTCCCCTAGAACTTAGAACTACTTAAACCTAACTAACCTAAGGACATCACACACATCCATGCCCGAGGCAGGATTCGAACTTGCGACCGTAGTGGTCGTGCGGTTCCAGACTGTAGCGCCTAGAACCGCTCTGCCACACCGGCCGGCAATAGATAGTGTCTTGAAAAGACAACAACAAAAGTAAATAAGAGTAATGGAATGTAATTAAATTAAATCAGTCACTGCTGAGGGAATTGGATTAGGAGATGAAACGTGAAAAGTAGCAGATGACCTTTTTTATTTGGGCAGCATTATAACATGATGGCCGAAGTAGGGAAGAGATAAAATGCAGCCTGGCAATAGCAAGAAAAGCATTTATGGAAAAGAGGAGAGAACCTTGCAGGAATGCAAGTAGGAATAAACAAAGTTGTTGTTGCCCCGACTATATACCTCTCTGTTTCAAACTGTTGTAAAACAAAGCCAAGTATCTGTAAAAGTACTCAATAACTTCAAACACATTTCTTACCTTGTGCTTTATTTCTGCATTATTTTTAAAACTGTGATTAACCAGAGTCTTGAAATAAAAGGTACAAAATAAGCCTTCAAGCTTGCTTTTTTGCCGTAACTATTGATTTGTAAGACATATCACTTGCAAACTTTCCAGTAACATTTAAAACTAATTATCAAAGGCTGCTTTCTAGACATGCAAATGTCTAGGTGACTGGGATTCTTAAACCACAAGTTACAAACTGGTGGAAACAAATTGTTGCCACAAATTCTTCAAGAAACTTGAAGGACTACAATTGTTGTTCAGCGCCCTGTATAATATTAGAATTTCCTGTCACAGATTTGTTTTTCTGACAATATCACTTTGTTAAAACATAAGATAGAAAAGGAAGGAATCATAACACTAAAATGAATGGTAACATCTGGAAATAAATACCTGATAAAGAGGCTTAGCTTCGTCCAGGTGATGTATACGCAAGTATCTGTCTAAACTCACACTGACTACATACGGTTCAGTAGCACTGCAAGCAATGGATCTTATGCCCCCAACTGGCCCTTTATAAGACTTTGCAATATGACTTTTGCCACGGAAGTCAATCAGTTTCATCTGTCCCCTCCCGCTGCCAACAACCACACACCTGTAAGACATTTAAAAGCTCAGATATTGACAAAACTGTCTTTGTAAAACTAGTGAAGGAAGAAATATTAATAACAATTCAGATGTTAATAACATAGTTGACATGAACTACTAAGGCATCTCAATGAACATATGAAGTTTTAATCACATTACTAATATAGAGATAATCACTTGCTAAATAATATATTTGGCATGTCTCTACCTAAAGAGATAATTCCTTTCATCTTAAGGATATAGTGCAGAGTCTAAGAACTGGAACCATGAACTACAAACAACAACTAGTAAGTACAGACTTCGTGTCCCCTTGTCCTCACAATAGGAGGGTCCCTCGCATAACAGGGTCTGAGTAACCTACCCTTCCATTGTAATCATCCCCAAATTCTTCCTATTTTCGCTCTGAGGAGGATTAGTTTTTCACATTTCAATGTGCTGTTTATTGGCAGTACTTAAATTTCGCCTCTTGAAGGGAAGTATTGGCCAGCCATTCTGTCTCCATGTAATTTTACAAATATATATATATGTTCCTCATTAACAAGAAGGAAACCCATTACAGACAATTATAATAATTGTTGATTCGCTTGCACATGAACCTATTTCTATTGCTTAACCACAAAATGCTTTTTCTACTACACATTTCAAACTTGTTCTTTTATGTTTTAGGACATTTTCAGTCATTTCACATTAAAATTTCCAACTGTCTCACCCTATACCTTCCACCCCCCCCCCCCCCTTCCATCTGACATTATAAACTCAGTAACAATGAAATGACAAGAGAGTAGAAGTAGTTGTTGTCATCTTCAGTACAATGACTAGTTTGATGCAGTTTGTAATAGATCTTTCAAGGGAAAGAAAAATTCTATATGGAATAAATACACCTAGTAGCACCAAATAAATAATTTATAATGTCTCAGATAATTTTATTTCTAAAACAAAGGACAAAAACTTACAATTCTTCTTCTTCTTCTTCTTCTTCTTCTCTGTCCATTAGAATTTGAAGAGGAACCTCCTAGTGTAATCTACCAGATGCTGTACAATTACTTAGCTGATAAAGTAAGTCATCAAAAATATTGGTGTTTTATTTAAAACAACAATATAACAAACCTAATTCCTTGTGTCATAAACAATTTGTATTTGAGTAGTAATATTTTGCAGCAATCAGTGCAAAGATAACTGATGAACCATAATGGCCATTAACTATCATTTCATTAGTAGTCTTGCATCATAATACACTATTTGCTCGAAAGTATCCGGACACCCCTAAAAACATATGTTTCGCATATTAGGTGCATTTTGCTACCACCTACTGTCAGGTACTCCATATCAGCGACCTCATTAGTCATTAGACATCTTGAGACAGCAGAATGGGACACTCTACAGAACTCACGGACTTCGAATGTGGTCAGGTGATTGGGTGTAACTTGAGTCATACATCTGTATGACTCATTTCCACACTCCTAAACATCCCTAAGTTCACTGTTTCTGATGTGATAGTGAAATGGAAACGCAAAGGGACACGTACAGCACAAAAGCGTACAGGCCGACCTCGTCTGTTGACTGACAGAGACTGCTGACAGTTGAAGAGGGTCGTAATGTGAAATAGGCAGACATCTATCCAGACCATGACACAGGAATTTCAAACTGCATCAGGATCCACTGCAAGTACTATGACAGTTAGGCGGGAGATGAGAAAACTTGGATTTCATGGTTGAGCGGCTGCTCATAACCCACACATCACGCCAGTATATGCCAAATGACACCTCGATTGGTATAAGGAGCGTAAACATTTGACGATTGAACAGTGGAAAAGCATTGTGTGGAGTGACGAATCACGGTACACAATGTGGTGATCCAATGGCAGTGTGTGGCAAATGCCCAGTGAATGTCATCTGCCAGTGTGTGTAGTGTCAACAGTAAAATTCGGAAGCGGTGGTTTATGGTGTGGTCATATTTTTCATGGTGGGGGCTTGCACCCCTTGTTATTTTGCATGGCACTATCAAAGCACAGGCCTACATTGATATTTTAAGCAACTTCTTGCTTCCTACCATTGAAAAGCAATTCGGGAATGGTGATCGCATCTTTCAACACGATCAAACATCTGTTCATAATACATGGCCTGTGGCAGAGTGGTTACATGACAATAACATCCCTGTAATTGACTGGCCTGCACAGAGTCCTGACCTGAATCCTATAGAACACCTTTGGGATGAATTGGAATGCCAACTTCGTGCCAGGTCTCACCGATTGACATCGATACTTCTCCTCAGTGCACCACTCCATGAAGAATGGACTGCCAATCCCCAAGAAACCTTCCAGTACCTGACTGAACACATGCCTGTGAGAGTGGAAGTTGTCATCAAGGCTAAGGGTGGGCCAACACCATATTGAATTCCAGCATTACCAATGGAGAGTGCCATGAACTTGTAAGTCATTTTCAGCCAGGTGTCCGGATACTTTTGATCATATAGTGTATGTCCTTTCAGACCAGCAACTTGTATCTTTTAAATATCGAAGGCTGATGTTCCCTTGTCCGGCGACCATAGAAATTCTATTTGAGACATGTCATTTTATGAATAAGCCAACATTTAAGCCCTCCATGCTAGTCTATCCTGGACAAGTCTCTTCACGTCTGCATAACTATGGCAACCTACATCCACTTGAACTTGTTCACTGTAGTCACGCCTTGGTCTCCTCCTACAATTTTTACCACTCACTCTTTCACAACCATTATCAAATTAACCATCCCACGATGCCTCAAGATCAGCCCTGTCACCTGATTGTGCATTGTACTCAAGTTCAACAGTGCTTTTACTTTTCTATTATTAGATTCAGTGCCTATTCACCAATTATTTGATCTACCAATTTAATATTGAGCATTCTTCTACAGCAAAAGTCCTCTTTTCTTCTTGTCTGTAGTGTTTACCCTCCAAGTTTCACTTCGTAACACTTAAGATTTACATTAGATACTAATAAATTTCTATTTTTCAGAAAGCTTTCCTTGTTACTGCAAACCTGATTTTACTTCCTCTTTATTTCTACCATCATTAATAATTTTACTCCCCAAACAGCAAAAGTCCTCTACTTCTTTAATGTCTCATTTCCTAATCTAATGCCTTCATCATCATCTGATTTAATTAGAATACATTCCATTATTATTGTTTTGTTATTTTTTTAAAATCTTCATCTTGCAGCCTCTTTTCAAGACACTATTCACTCTGCTCAAGTGATTTTGCAAGTCATTTGCTGTCCCTAGCAGAATTACAATATCATCAGCAAAACTTTAATATTTTTCTCTATTCTTCCTAAACTATAATCTTTCCAGATTTCTCCTTGGTTTCTTTAGTCGCTTCTCAATGTACAGACTCAATAACATGGGGGATAAGCACCATCCCTCCCTCACTCCCTTCTCGACCACTGCCTCCCTTTCATGTTCTTCAACCCTTATAGTTGCAGCCTGGTTTCTGTACAATTTCTATCACTGCCTCCAGATAGCCATAATGTAGGTACAACCACATCAAAGGTGTTACTGTGTAGAGGTGAGACAAAGATGTGGATCCTGAAGAGGGGCAGCAACCTTGTCTGTATGATTGACTGACCTGGCCTTGTAACATTACCCAACATGTCCATCCTAGATTGGTACTGCGAATGGCTGAAAGCAAGGGGAAACCACAACTGTCATATTTCCCAAGGATATGCGGCTCTACTGTATGGCTTAATGATGATGGCATCCTCAATGGTAAAATATTCCAGAGATATAATAGTAAACTTGGATAGCTGAGTGGGGACTACTCAAGAGGATGTTGACACTAGGAGAAATAAAACTGGTATTCTATGGGTCGGAATGTGGAATGTTAGATCCTTTAATTGGACATGTACATTAAAGAACTTAAAATGAAAATGGATAATTTGAGGTTAGATATAGCAGGAGTTAATAAAGTGGAGTGGCAGAAAGAACAGGATTTCTTATCAGGTCAGTGCAATCATGTCAGTCTGGTCCCTCCTCTCTATTCCCTGACTTAGTTGCACCTACAATACGGCCGTATGACTACCCCATTGCAACAAAGTGCATGGTTCATAAGCAAACAGTGCAATGTAGAAGAAGTAATAGAAAATAAATGAAACAGCATGCAATGAAAGAGTATATGGTATCATGAAACCATAACAAAGGTGTAAAAAAAAGATGGTACAATACAGAATATCGTAATGTTTGGTATCAACACTGGAACCAAAGAAACTGGCACACCTGCCTAATATTGTGTAAGGCCCTTGCGAGCACAAAGAAGTGCTGCAACACAATGTGGCATGAACTCAACTAATGTCTGAAGTAGTGCTGGGGAGAATTGAAACCACAAATCCTGCAGGGCTGCCCATAAATCCATAAGAGTAGGGGGGAGGGGGGGGGGGGGAGGAGGTGGAGATCTCTGGGGAGTTTGGTGGCCAGCGGAAGGGTTTAAATTCAGAAGAGTGTACCTGACGCCACTCTGTAGCAATTCTGGATGTGTGGGAGTCACATTGTCCTGTTGGAATTGCCCAAGTCCGTCCAAATGCACAGTGGACATGAATGGATGCAGGTGACCAGACAGGATGTTTACATACATATCACCTGTCGAGAGTCATATCTAGACGTATCAGGGGTCCCGTATCACTCCAACGGCACATGCATCAAACCATTACAGAGTCTCAACCAGCTTGAACAGTTCCCTGCTGACATGCAGGGTCCATGGACTGGGTCCATGGATTCATAAGGTTGTCTCCACACCCGTACACGTACATCCGCTTGATACAATTTGAAATGAGACTCATCCAACCAGGCAATATGTTTATAGTCATTGACAGTCCAACGTTGGTGTTTACAGTTTCAGGTGAAGCATAAAGCTATGAGTCGTGCCGTCGTCAAGGGTACAAGAGTGGGCCTTCGGCTCCGAAAGCCCATATTGATGAGGTTACGTAGAACGGTTCGCACGCTGACACTTGCTGGTGGCCCAGCATTGAAATCTGCAGAAATTTGTCAGTCAGAGTTGGTCCTGTTCTTGCAGGATCTTTTTCTGGCCGCAGCAATGTCGGAGAGCTGACTTTTACCGGATTCCTGATATTCATCACTACCTCAAAAATGCTGTGTCCCATCACTCATATGTCGGCTATAACTCCACGTTCAAACTCACTTAAATCTTGATAACCTGCCATGCAGGAACAGTAACGGATCTAACAGCTGCACCAGACAGTTGTTGTCTTACATAGGCACTGCCGATCGCAGCACCATATTCTGCCTGTTTGATTACGCATGCCCATACCAGTTTCTTTGGCGCGTCAGTGTATACCTTGACAAGAGACATGGAAATTGTGGGATTGTATACTGGTGCCATACAATATACCTTCTTTTACTTTTTATGTTTGTGAAATGGCATTTTATTATTTGTGTTCTGTGACATGAATCTCATGCAGAAGATTCTGAATACAACAAAAAAATCTATAAATGTTTCATTACTAGAGCAGTTCTGTAATCAGGGCTGATGCAAGCTGTACAACAATACCAATGTTTAAGTTGTATGTGGACTCATTAACATGAATTATGTTGCATCCTGAAGGGTGTGTCCTACAGAGATGATATTTCATTGCCTGAAAGCATACGGTGTTCCACAGTGTACAAATGTGGATGAAGATTATGTAAAACAGAGTGTAAATTGATTGTTTAACATCAATGTGCTATGTCCAAATGAGATATGGATCAATTGACTGTAGTATCTAAAATCTAAGAAAAATTCAGGTGTATAAGAAGTTACTGGCATGTTAAATAAAACGCTCAGACGGAGAATTACCACAACCAATAAGGTATTGCAGGGAAAATATGAGGTCTGTTTAAAACATTCCACAATATTCGTAAATTCACGCCAATGGTGTGTTGGAGCGAAATGCAGTTGATACCCCTGCACATGCCTGTGTTTAATGTGTAACTGTCAGAAGTCTCATTGTTGTATGTCTGTTAGGTATTGTTCAGTGGTGCATTGAGTAGAACGTTGTGTCATATAGTTTGCGAACATCGAGTTTCAGAGTTAGAGAAGCAATGCGTCTGCCCTAAGTTTAGTGTAAAACTCAAGGAAACCTTTACAGAAACACATCAAATGATGTAGGAAGCTTATGATGATGAGTGCTTAAGCCTACTCGGTTTCACGAATGGTTCACACGGTTTAAAATGGCTGGACGGAATTTAAAGATGACATTCATTCAGGAGGCCCTTAGACATCTACCAATGACACTCGTGTCAGGAACGTCAACAAAATTTCCACGCCAATCGAAGACTGACTGTCCAAGAGATTGCAGAAGAATGTAACATTTCAATTGGATCATGTCATGAAACTTAATACAGCTTCTTGGAACACATCGTGTTGCTACCAAGTTCACCCAACGGCTCATGAGTCAAGAAAAGAAAGACTTCTGCCTCAGAATCTGTGACAAGCTTTTGGATCATGCAAATGAGAGTGAGATGTTCCTTAAGAGAATCATAACTGGTGATGAGACGTGGGTCTACACTTATGATGCTGAAACCAAAGTTCACTCTTCACATCAGGTTAGGGAAGGTTGTCCAAGGCCAAGAAAAGCACATCAGGTCAGGTCAAATGTCGAAGCCGTCCTGATGGTTTTCTTTGATTTTGAAGGATTAGTTCATCATTGATGCCACAGGGACAAACTGTTAATCTGTGGTACTATCAGGACACATTGTTATGTCTATGAGAAGGAAACAGCCTGAAATATGGCGAGACAGTTCATGGTTCTTGCATTGCAATAATACACCTGCACATTCATCATTGTTGGTGCGTGAATACTGCACAAGAAATGAAATCATTGTGCTGCTTCATCCTCTTTACTCTCCAGATCTGGCCCCTGCAGACCATTTTTTATTTCCAGAGTTGAAAACCATGTTGAAAAGATGAAGATTTGCAACATCAGATGAGATAAAAGAAAATTTGTAAATGGTACTTTGCACAATCCAGCAAGAGGTGTACGAAGACTGCTTCCAAAAGTGGAAACGATGTTGGGAGCAGTGTATCAATTTTGACAGAGTATTTCAAAGGAGATATGTACAATAATTAAAAGGTAAGTGCAGAACAATTTTGTGGACAAAGTTTCAGAATTTTCTGAACAGACCTGGTACATACAATGCCATCTACTCTTACCTAGAGTGTGCTCTTCCAGCTGTAGGAGCATGAGCTTATCAACATTAGACATGTATTCTTTGCTGAGATCCCAACAGTTGAATTATGAACTCAAAAGTGACAACAAAACTGGTTCATTTACTACCATGTGATGGTCAGATTAAAGACAACACATGTAATTCAGAAACAAAAGAGGTACTGATCATCAGCTATGCACTAAACAACGTGTTGAGCACTTTAACTTGCAGCAACTGAACTGCTGTATATGAATAAAAAGGGGGTGGGACTAAGTAAGATAGATGGAGGATGGGAGGGAGGGGCTGAGAGGGAAGCAGGGACAGGGGATGGAAAAGAGAGGAAAACAGTATGGGGAGAAAGACAGAAAGAAAGTAACAATGAAAAATACACTTTCTACTGATGCTGTGTCCTAACTAGTGTTTGTATGTATGTCTTCATCTAAAAAATTAAGTCTGAAAGCTAAGGTATCACACATCATCTCTTAATAGTGCTTTTCCACCACTCGACACCTCTTCCATGTGGCTGTCTTCATTCATAATATACTTCGTATACAATTTTGAATTTACTGTTATTCAAGTATCATGCCTCCTATCATTAAACTTTAAAACACAATCACTGCAACAATAAGTAATGCTCTGTATATATTATTTAACTAGCAGGGGTACCCGGCTTCACTCGGGGAGTTGATATGAAATTGTGTGGTAATTGGAATAACGGGATAAACTTTAAAGTACACTCCTGGAAATGGAAAAAAGAACACATTGACACCGGTGTGTCAGACCCACCATACTTGCTCCGGACACTGCGAGAGGGCTGTACAAGCAATGATCACACGCACGGCACAGCGGACACACCAGGAACCGCGGTGTTGGCCGTCGAATGGCGCTAGCTGCGCAGCATTTGTGCACCGCCGCCGTCAGTGTCAGCCAGTTTGCCGTGGCATACGGAGCTCCATCGCAGTCTTTAACACTGGTAGCATGCCACGACAGCGTGGACGTGAACCGTATGTGCAGTTGACGGACTTTGAGCGAGGGCGTATAGTGGGCATGCGGGAGGCCGGGTGGATGTACCGCCGAATTGCTCAACACGTGGGGCGTGAGGTCTCCACAGTACATCGATGTTGTCGCCAGTGGTCGGCGGAAGGTGCACGTGCCCGTCGACCTGGGACCGGACCGCAGCGACGCACGGATGCACGCCAAGACCGTAGGATCCTACACAGTGCCGTAGGGGACCGCACCGCCACTTCCCAGTAAATTAGGGACACTGTTGCTCCTGGGGTATCGGCGAGGACCATTCGCAACCGTCTCCATGAAGCTGGGCTACGGTCCCGCACACCGTTAGGCCGTCTTCCGCTCACGCCCCAACATTGTGCAGCCCGCCTCCAGTGGTGTCGCGACAGGCGTGAATGGAGGGACGAATGGAGACGTGTCGTCTTCAGCGATGAGAGTCGCTTCTGCCTTGGTGCCAATGATGGTCGTATGTGTGTTTGGCGCCGTGCAGGTGAGCGCCACAATCAGGACTGCATACGACCGAGGCACACAGGGCCAACACCCGGCATCATGGTGTGGGGAGCGATCTCCTACACTGGCCGTACACCACTGGTGATCGTCGAGGGGACACTGAATAGTGCACGGTACATCCAAACCGTCATCGAACCCATCGTTCTACCATTCCTAGACCGGCAAGGGAACTTGCTGTTCCAACAGGACAATGCACGTCCGCATGTATCCCGTGCCACCCAACGTGCTCTAGAAGGTGTAAGTCAACTACCCTGGCCAGCAAGATCTCCGGATCTGTCCCCCATTGAGCATGTTTGGGACTGGATGAAGCGTCGTCTCACGCGGTCTGCACGTCCAGCATGAACGCTGGTCCAACTGAGGCGCCAGGTGGAAACGGCATGGCAAGCCGTTCCACAGGACTACATCCAGCATCTCTACGATCGTCTCCATGGGAGAATAGCAGCCTGCATTGCTGCGAAAGGTGGATATACACTGTACTAGTGCCGACATTGTGCATGCTCTGTTGCCTGTGTCTATGTGCCTGTGGTTCTGTCAGTGTGATCATGTGATGTACCTGACCCCAGGAATGTGTCAATAAAGTTTCCCCTTCCTGGGACAATGAATTCACGGTGTTCTTATTTCAATTTCCAGGAGTGTATAAGAGATATAGAGATTTTATTGAAAGCATATTCAAACTATTTACAATACTTGTTTATAAACAAAATTTTTTGTTTTGTTATCCGGGTTATGTATGTACAAATTTTTCGAATTTCCCACTAGAGAACAAGCTACGTTAGTTGACCGTGAGAGAAGTGAGAGATTATCCTTGTTCCATTACACAGTTTTGATGAGTTGATATTTCTGAGAAGTTTTATTGGAGGTTCAGTTCTAAGTCGAAGGCAGTATAATGGCATTCCTGGTACTTGCAAAGAGTTTAGAAATTCTGTAGGGAAGTTCACACTTTCTTCAACGTTTACCATCATGTCAATCAATCTGCATGTTCTCTCTTCACTGGGAATTTTCTTTTGAATATTTTTAGTTGCCAAAATTGCCCTTTCAAATAGTCAGTCCAGATTGGCATAGCTGTGAACAATGTTTGGATAAACTTGGTCGATGAGTTTGTTTTCAGGAGTGGTTATGTAGCAGAAATCACTGTTGAGTTTAATCAGGCCGGCCATCTGGTCAGTAAGATATGTGCCTTCATCTATTTGTAAAATTTGTTGAGCAAAATATGTGCAGTTGTTTCGTCTGTTAATAGTTCAGCTCTCATATTTTTCGTTAGTTGCAGTACTTGTACATGTGGCCAGAGATGTGTGGTTTTTTTTTTTTTTTTTAAAAAAGCACGAATTGATCTCGTCTGCTGGTGTTGATTTGGTGATAAGTGGAAATGTTTGTCAAAAATCTCCTGAGAGTATGAGTAGAGCTCCTCCCATAAATTCAGAATTTCCTCACAAGTCTTATAAAAATCTGTCCATGACTTCGACAGATTTTTTGTGCGCCATTGTGCATTTGTCCCAGGAGATAATATTAGCTTGCTATAAAAGTTCACTCAATCCAGATGCTCTTGAGATTTTACATACCGGGAATTGTTCTTCAGCTATATTCCATGGCAGTTGTAGGGTGGAATGGACAGTTTGTCCTCCTTCCGTAAGTGTGGCTGCAATGCTGGATGATGCCAGTGCAACTGCGATATGCTGTTTACCGTGTATTTCCATCAGCAATAGATTTAAGATTTATTAAAACTTTTTTCCCAGTACCGCCTGGTGCAACCAAGGAAATAATCCCGTCAGTGTTGTTGTCAATTCAATCCATGATAATGTTGCAAATTTCATTTTTATTGTCTGAAGTAGTTCATTGATGATGTAGCTTTTTTCTTTTGTAATTTTGAAGTTTAGCACACTTATTCACCTTTTTGTGGTGCTTGCATCCCAAAAGTTGTACTACATTCTGGTTGCTTAGTTATAAAACATTTATCTTCTAGGCAAATGAGTGTTTCATTGAAGATGCCGCCACTGAGTTCGATGGCCAGTTCAGCATGAGCTTGTTGGATTTGGTACAGTATGGCATCACTCATATTTTCTTTGAAGGAGTCCCACAGATGTTTTGGTTTTGATGGGTTACACGTAGTTCGAATTATGGTGAATAAGTTTCTCATTTGTTCTGCTGAGGCTATGAGTGAGGCTTCCTGTAGTGTTAATACCCAGTGGTGGTTGTTTTCCAGTAGTCCTAAGTGTTGGCATGCTTCTCTGTATGTCTGGCTTAGGTAACCATCGACAGTCTTGAGATCTGTGAAACTTGTTGGTTCCTGTATTTCATGCGGCAATGTCTGGAGGTAAAAAATTTTGCATTGTTCAGATGTACAGTGTATACTTGGCTTACGTGTGCTGGCTATCAATATTACTGGATGACGTTCTACTGAAATTCCTTGTTTTTATTGTTGAAAGATTCTTCTTGTTGTGTTCCATGTATAATAGTAGGGATGTTGACATTACTATAATGTTTTCGCGAATGGATCCATTTGGCACATTGGTAAAAAGCTTTTAATGTTGTGTTTTGGGGTTGTTCAATTGTAATTTTTCTGACAATGTCTTTTATGAAGTAAATTCTCTGTCCATTGTCCAAATTTACTGCTCGATGTTGCACAGCTGGTTCACATTCATATATGAGAAAACCGAAAATCGGCCAAGCTGCTTCATTACTGGTGATGTATCTTCCTATTTGGTACAAGAGGATCTCATAATTTCTATTTTGTTCTTCACTGTCTTTGGCCATTTGAAACACTGCTATGTCACTGCCTTTGTTCATATACAGAAATATTTGATGGATTTCACTGAACTGCAGATTCTATGTTTATCTGTGTTTGGAATGTTTTGGAAAGTGTTGTGTTATATGGTACTACCCAACGATAGCTATTTCCAGTTCATCGCTGCCTTGTATTCATATTTTTGCTGTGAAGCCACTGTTTTCAGGTAATTATCTTCTGTATTTGGCATAGCCATTAACTCCGATTTTTGTCTCATCCAGGAGTGGTGTGGCATATTTTTTTGTACATTCGATATCACTCATACATTGTGAGATGGGGTTTTAATGGCCTGCATGGTCCATGACTCATGTTATTTACTACTATGTCATATAGTTCTGGATCTTCTAGTGAATTGGGAAATTCAGCTTGGATTATTTTGTAGATATCTGTGGGATGAATTCTGTGATGCAGCCATACGAGATGAGTGAGCCAGTCCTCGTTTGTGCCATTTGACTGTTTACATCCAGCATCTAACAGCTCCAAAGCTGTAGTATTTCATGGTGACATCAATAAATCTTATTTGTTTTTGTCGGAAAACTTGGGATATTATGCCGTGTCAATGCACAGGGGCTTGTCTGTATCTTACATGTACTTTGATTTCTGCCCACAAAGAGTTGCATGTAAATGTTATGAAGAAGTCATGTCGTCCATATTTTCTTATGTATGTCATGGCATATTGAATGTATTTGTGCATGTCTTGGACTTCCTATGTATGATGAGAGTAAGATTACCATTGTTCCAATGTCATCAATGCTTCCGTCACTTACGATTGCACCTCGAAGGTAGATGTATTCTTCCATGTGTAGTTTCTTGTGATCCAGTCTTGTCTAAAGTATCCATTCAACTTCTATTTTTGCATACATATCTTCCAGGAATTATTGGAATAAATGGCAAGTGTTGAGAATGTGATTGTATGTTTCATTGCCTCTGATCATTAAGCAGTAAGCATAGAACTCCTTGGAAGTGACTTTTTTGTTTGTTTCTACACATGTTACAGGTTGGATTTATTTCACATTACAATGACATCCATCCTCTCCATGCAGAAATACTAATGGATATTGGAGGGCACCATACAAACCGCATGTCTCTGCAATGTGTTGTAGTCCTCCTCTTTTTCACTGTACAATTATGTCATGGCTTGTGTTTTCATTGTCCACAATTATGGTGGTGACTTCGTCTATCTGAGGAGCATTAAATTAATGTTCATGTTCTCCAAGTGGTCTTTTGTTGGCTCAACTTATAACTTTATAGTCATCAGAAATCATTCGGGCTAGTGCTGTTTTGAAAATGTGAATCAGCTTATTGTATCTGTGTAAGATCCTCTGTAGATTTTGGTTTACTACTCTTATCAGTCCACTCATATTTGTGCATCGTTGATCAACTGCTGTTTCTTCATTTCTGATGAAATATGCTTGCAGAAATTTATGGTCTTCGTTGGATAGGATAGTGGTAGTAATGATACGTTGTGACAGATTTGTCCTTGGACAGAAAAAATCATATTTATTAATGATGATCGAAGTGACACCAAAAGAACTCATTTGGAAGCAGATGTTGTAAGCTTTTATATTCTGAAGCTAGTGTTTTGATTCTACAGTTTCCCTGGTCATGTAATGTAAAACTTCCTGTGAAGGTGCTTCTAGTGGTGGTAATTGAATTTTTCCTTTCTTGCAACAGAGTCCTTGTGTTTCTCTACTGATTTTTTTTCGCATTGCAAAACTGGCAGATGTCATCCGTTTTTCCGATTACGATGTGTTTGTGTTTGTTACATTCTTTTGTCGGCCTGTAGTGGAATGCTTCATTTGTTAGGTTGTACTGTTTGCTTGTCTCTTGTAGGGTGATATTTTCATGGCTGGCTTGAGTTCGCTATTGTTTATTGTAAGATTGTGTCACAATTCTTGGTTTTTCAAACCATTCATTTTGTCGTTCTTTAGTTTCTCTGCTTCTCATGGTGGTCATTGTCGCTTATTGGGAATGTAAATGAGCATCCGTTTCATTTTTTTGCTAAATGTGCTTCACACTCTTCATCTGCCTCATTTTTCTCTGTTCTTTTAGTTACTGCCACTTTGCTTCAGAACTAGCAAGATCTCCTCCTCTTTTACATTTGTGTATTGTCTAAAATATAAATCAAATCAACTTTTTATTAATAAGTACACTTTATACATTTTTCACACTTCATTTTCGATTTATATTCAGTCACTGTGTCACTTTGACTACTCACACTTCGTTGTTTGTTTTTATTCACTCACTGCACTACTTTTTTGGTTCCTTCCTTCATCATTGATAAGAAACTGATGTTGAACCCATGATGGGTCTTGCTCTATATACCACTACCAATGGGTGGTAGCACCACCAGCGGCAAATTCCAGAACATACCAAAACGGCTTTGAATGGTCCACACTGTTTCACACCATTCCAAAACATTTGAAAGTGTTCTGGAATGTTCCACAATGATTTGGGATGTTCCCAAACATTCTGGAATCTTCCCGAATGTTCCAGAGTATTCCTAAACACTCCAGATCATTTTGGAACATTCTGGAATGTTGTGGAATGCTGCTGAATGATCTAGAAATTTCTACAGGGTGAAACTTCCAGCCCTTATATCTTCAAAAGCAAGACCTTCAGATAAAAATGGAAATCTTCTTCATGGATGGAGGATAGAGGGCTACCACACCATATAACTCCCCTGATCATACCAGGACTAGTTTCTGAGTTTTCGCAGCACACAAACTGTACACTTATTTTTATAATATATATTGAGTACTGATTAGTACTGCTGACTTTAGGGAAATCATGGTTGAAATTAGGACTTACGACATCACTCTTTTCATTAACTGTTTTGATTTTTTTTTGTTCTTAGCACATGTTCTATTCCAATACGATGTAGAATTAAAAATGATAAAGACACCAACTAACAGTAACCTAAAGATTTCTATGTAGTAAAGTGACATATATTAAGTTGTTATTCTTCCTACCTGTCCTTCATGGTAGATGACATGCATGTAAGGCTGCACATTTCTCTCCCAATAGAGGACTTAGACGGAAGACTTCCCAGTGGAATATCAACACTGAGTACTGGTCGTTTTGCTGGCCCTTTTGTGTCATAAAGACGTACCTGCAAATCATACATAGTAATAGTGAATTTGATGAAGTGCAACACAAACAGAATTGCAGTTTTTAAAGAAGTATAACAAGAGCTTAATTGTTTACCTGTCCATATTTTGTACAAACAGCCACACTGCGGTCACCATCTGGTAGAAAAACAAGATCAGATGGCCAAATTGGAACTTGCAGCTCAAGCTCATTCTTTCTTACCTAAAAAGCAATAAGTATATTACACTGTAATTGTTAGGATTGCAAAAGGTGAATCTACTAAGAACAGACAGACAAAAGATAGTGTAGTGAGTTACAGTCTGCTATCCTCTTGAGTAAATGTATGTCACATCACATATAGTAAATAATTGAGGAGTAAAGGTAACAACTCACTAAACTGTAAAAGTGTTGCGTCACGTGCAAGGGTGACAGCTCCCACCCCTCCCCCTCAAATGCTCAACCACACATTGGAGACTGAGACCAGGAAGATTACGGGAATGAAGGATATGTTGTATGGATAAATCCCAGCTAAGTAGTTCACAAAAGTTAGTGCTGAGGGGAAGTAGACAGATAACAGGTTTTGAAGCAGCCATTGAATTCAAGCATGTTGAGCTCAAGGGCATGTTGTCTGCTCTTGGCCACAGTTTAGCATTGGCCATTTATTTGAGTGGATAGTTGGTTGGTGGCCATGCCCACAAAAATGCTATCCAGAAGTTGCAGCAGGGCTGATATACGAGTATGTCATGGCCTCTTTAACAGTTGGCCTTGCATCTGACACAATAGGATAAGCCTGTGATGGGTTAGAGTAGGATGTGCTGGGTGAGGGAACCAGGTAGGTCATGCAGCTTGGTCTCGACAGTGATATGAACCATGTGGCATGGGATCGGCATAGGATGGACCAGAGTATTGTGTAGGTTGAGTGAGCATCAGATCATCATTTTAGGAGGGGCAGAGAGGTTTGTGCATATGATTTCTTAATTTCTGGGCATGATGATAGATAGTCAAAGTGTTGGCTCTAATCTGGGATGAGTTTGGGTGATGTGGGAGGTGCTCCCCTTCTCTCCTGTTCACTTACCTTTATTCCTAAATTATTTACATTCTGCCAAAACTTTCCATAACCTATATTACAATGATAGACTGAGTATTAAATGGTAAGACTGACATAAGTCCCTACATGTCCGCCCCGATAGCTGAGTGGTCAGCGTGACAGATTGCCGTCCTAAGGGCCCGGGTTCGATTCACGGCTGGGTCGGAGATTTTCTCTGTTCAGGGTCTGGGTGTTGTGTTGTCTTCATCATCATTTCATCACCATCCAACGCACATGTCGCCCAATGTGGCGTCGAATGTAATAAGATCTGCACAAAGGCGGCCAATGACGCCAAATGCTCATTTCCATTTTCCAAGGTCATAAGTTCTTTAAGTAAAAAGACCAATGCAGAAGTCAACATACAACAGAGTCTGCAAAGGTAAGAAAGAAAAAAAATGCCCACAGTGGCAACAATGTAGACCTGGAGCAAATGAAGTTTTCAGAAAAAATGCCTCGTTAAACAAGAACCATGAAGAGTCTGTATTACAAACTCAGTATATTACCAAACAGTGAGAAAGTTGTACCTTGTACTAATTAATGATGGCACTGGAAACATTGCATCAAATGGTGTTCAAAAAGGAAATACCACTTTTGATGGATAACAATGGTAACTGTGGGCAAAAATTTGTGTCATTAAAATCATAATGAATAATTAATTTGGTAATGGAAGGAAGTGTGTGGGCTAAAAATTGTAGAGAGAGTCCAACGTTTGAATATAGTAAAGAGGTTCAAATTCATGTCAGCTGCAGTAGTTATGCAGAGATGAAGAGACTTACGCAAGACAGACTAGCATGGAGAGTTGCATGAAGCCAGTTTCAGAATAAGGACCACAACAATAACAATAATATTACTTTCAGAATATTTGAGAGAGGAAACATGAGAGGGAGATTTATGATTTCACACCTGCTTAAACACAACTGTCAAAAGTCAGCAAAATAAAACAGAGATTCACACACTGATGTCTTTCTTACGTACATCAGTGATGAAAAAATAGTTATATTATTGGATGACCTTAAATCATTGCTTAAATTCATACGAAAGATGAAACATTTACTTTTTCATATTGTCCACTAAGAAAATATTGTACAGATTAAATAAAAGTGCAGCAAATAATTAGTAGGAAAGGTTATGGGTTTTACAGAAAAATTTTGTGGGAGAGATGAGCGTCAGAGGTTACCAAATCAGGTGAATAAGGTTGATATTCCAACACTATGTTCAAAAGGCCTCACTTGTACTATGGGCAGATCCATTATTCTGGGAAGTGAACTTTTTTTTGTGGAAACTTCCTCTTTGGGACATTATTCACTGTGGATTATCTTGAAGAGAAGTACAGTCACATTACATTTTGTGAATGAAGGACCAAACTCCTTATAAACCTTTAGTAACTTCTCTTAAACTTTCCAATACAGAGAATATGATGACAGCATGGTATTTCGGGCTATCAATATGAACAAAACTCACGCAACATGACTACCTTAATAAGCAGTATAAACAAATATACTCCACAGACTGTGGTGACACTTGACTTGCGTGATTGCATAACATATAGCAACATTTAATAAAAATTATTGGATATCAAAGTCATCTCTAGTCCATGCTGAGAACATTTCCCTTTGTCCTTATTATCAATTATGTTATAACAAACATAAGCTCAACAGCAACAGCTGATTGTCTCTCTCTCTCTCTCTCTCTCTCTCTCTCTCTCTCTCTCTCTCTCTCTCTTCTGTCTGTAGGGAAGTCAAATGTGATCTTTATTCATCACACTTTATTAACTGAGAGATTCTTAGAAATGTTGTTGTTGTTGTCTTCAGTCCAGAGACTGGTTTGATGCAGCTCTCCCTGCTACGCTAACCTGTGCAAGCTTCTTCATCTCCCAGTACCTACTGCAAACTACATCCTTCTCAATCTGTTTAGTGTATTCATCTCTTGGTCTCCCTCTACGATTTTTACCCTCCACACTGCCCTCCAATACTAAATTGGTGATCCCTCGATGCGTCAGAATATGTCCTATCAAGCGATTCCTTCTTCTAGTCAAGTTGTGCCACAAATTTCTCTTCTCCCCAATTCTATTCAATACCTCCTCATTAGTTATATGATCTACCCATCTAATCTTCAGCATTCTTCTGTAGCACCACATTTCGAAAGCTTCTATTCTCTTCTTGTCTAAACTATTTATCATCCACATTTCACTTACATACATGGCTACATTCCATACAAATACTTTCAGAAACGACTTCCTGACACTTAAATCTATACTAGATATTAACAAATTTCTCTTCTTCAGAAACACTTTCCTTGCCATTACCAGTCTACATTTTATATCCTCTCTACTTCGACCATCATCAGTTATTTTGCTCCAAAAAATAGCAGAACTCATTTACTACTTTAAGGGTCTCATTTCCTAATCGAATTCCCTCAGCATCACCCAATTTAATTCGACTACATTCCATTATCCTCGTTTTGCTTTTGTTGATGTTCATCTTATATCTACATCTACATCTATATGATTACTCTGCAATTCACATTTAAGTGCTTGGCAGAGGGTTCATCGATCCACAATCATACTATCTCTCTACCATTCCATTCCCGAAAAGCGCGCGGGAAAAATGAACATCTAAACCTTTCTGTTCGAGCTCTGATTTCTGTTATTTTATTTTGATGATCATTACTACCTATGTAGGTTGGGCTCAACAAAATATTTTCACATTTGGAAGAGAAAGTTGGTGACTGAAATTTCGTAAATAGATCTCGCCGTGATGAAAAACGTCTTTGCTTTAATGACTTCCATCCCAACTCGCGTATCATATCTGCCACACTGTCTCCCCTGTTACGTGATAATACGAAACGAGCTGCCCTTTTTTGCACCCTTTCGATGTCCTCCGCCAATCTCACCTGGTAAGGATCCCACACCGTGCAGCAATATTCTAACAGAGGACGAACGAGTGTAGTGTAAGCTGTCTCTTTAGTGGACTCGTTGCATCTTATAAGTGTCCTGCCAATGAAACGTAACCTTTGGCTTGCCTTCCCCACAATATTATCTGTGTGGTCTTTCCAACTGAAGTTGTTCGTAATTTTAACACCCAGGTACATAGTTAAATTGACAGCCTTGAGAATTGTACTATTTATCGAGTAATTGAATTCCAACAAATTTCTTTTGGAACTCATGTGGATCACCTCACACTTTTCGTTATTTAGCATCAACTGCCACCTGCCACACCATACAGCAATCTTTTCTAAATCGCTTTGCAACTGATACTGGTCTTCGGATGACCTTACTAGATGGTAAATTACAGCATCATCTGTGAACAACCTAAGAGAACTACTCAGATTGTCACCCAGGTCATTTATATAGATCAGGAACAGCAGAGGTCCCAGGACGCTTCCCTGGGGAACACCTCATATCACTTCAGTTTTACTCGATGATTTGCCATCTATTACTACGAACTGCGACGTTCCTGACAGGAAATCACGAATCCAGTCGCACAACTGAGACGATACCCCATAGGCCCGCAGCTTGATTAGAAGTCGCTTGCGAGGAACGGTGTCAAAAGCTTTCTGGAAATACGGAATCAACTTGAGATCCCCTGTCAATAGCAGCCATTACTTCGTGCGAATAAAGAGCCAGCTGCGTTGCACAAGAACGATGTTTTCTGAAACCATGCTGATTACGTATCAATAGATCGTTCCCTTCGAGGTGATTCATAATGTTTGAATACAGTATACGCAACAAAACCCTACTGCAAACCGACGTCAATGATATAGGTCTGTAGTTCGATGGATTACTCCTACTACCCTTCTTAAACACTGGTGCGACCTGCGCAATTTTCCAATCTGTATGTACAGATCTATCGGTGAGCGAGCGGCTGTATATGATTGCTAAGTAGGGAGCTATTGTATCAACGTAATCTGAAAGGAACCAAATCGGTATACAATCTAGACCTGAAGACTTGCCCGTATCAAGCGATTTGAGTTACTTCGCAACCCCTAAGGTATCTACTTCTAAGAAACTCATGCTAGCAGCTGTTCGTGTTTCAAATTCTGGAATATTCCATTCATCTTCCCTGGTGAAGGAATTTCAGAAAACTGCGTTCAATAACTCCGCTTTAGCGGCACAGTCGTCGGTAACAGTACCATCGGCACTGCGCAGCGAAGGTATTGACTGCGTCTTGCCACTTGTGTATTTTACATACGACCAGAATTTCTTCGGATTTTCTACTAAATTTCGAGACAATGTTTCGTTGTGGAACCTATTAAAGACATCTCGCATTGAAGTCCGTGCCAAATTTCGCGCGTCTGTAAATTTTAGCCAATCTTCGGGATTTCGCGTTCTTCTGAACTTCGCATGCTTTTTCCATTGCCTCTGCAACAGCGTTCGGATCTGTTTTGTGTACCATGGGGGATCAGTTCCATCTCTTACCAATTTATGAGGTATGAATCTCTCAATTGCTGTTGCTACTATATCTTTGATTTTGAGCCACATCTCGTCTACATTTGCATAGTCAGTTCGGAAGGAATGGAGATTGTCTCTTAGGAAGGCTTCTAGTGACACTTTATCTGCTTTTTTAAATAAAATTATTTTGCGTTTGTTTCTGGTGGATTTGGAAGAAACGGTATTGAGCCTAGCTACAACGACCTTGTGATCACTAATCCCTGTATCAGTCATGATGCTCTCTATTAGCTCTGGATTGTTTGGGGCTAAGAGGTCAAGTGTGTTTTCGCAACCACTTACAATTCGCGTGGGTTCGTGGACTAACTGCTCGAAATGATTTTCAAAGAAAGCATTTAGGACAATCTCGGAAGATGTTTTCTGCCTACCACCGGTTTTGAACAAGTATTTTTGCCAACATATCGAGGGAAGGTTGAAGTCCCCACCAACTATAGCAGTATGAGTGGGGTATTTATTTGTTACGAGACTCAAATTTTCTCTGAACTGTTCAGCAACTATATCATCGGAGTCTGGGGGTCGGTAGAAGGAGCCAATTATTAACTTAGTTCGGCTGTTAAGTATAACCACCACCCATACCATTTCGCACGGAGTATCTACTTCGACTTCACTACAAGATAAACCACTACTGACAGACACAAACTCTCCACCACCAATTCTGCCTAATCTATCTTTCCTGAACACCGTCTGAGACTTCGGAAAAATTTCTGCAGAACTTATTTCAGGCTTTAGGCAGCTTTCTGCATCTATAACGATTTCAGCTTCTGTGCTTTCTATTAGTGCTCGAAGCTCAGGGACTTTCCCAGCACAACTACAATTCTGACTGTTCCTTGATCCAAGCATGTCCTGTATTTGCCATGCACCCTTTGAGATTGCAGCCCACCCTTTACTTTCCCGAGGCCTTCTAACCCAAAAAACCACTCAGTCCACGCCACACAGCCTCCGCTACCCGTGTAGCCGCCAGCTGAGTGTAGTGAACTCCTGACCTATTCAGCGGAACCCGAAACCCCACCACCCTATGGCGCAAGTCAAGGAATCTGCAGCCAACACGGTCGCAAAACCGTCAGCCTCTGATTCAGACCCTCCACCCGGCTCTGCACCAAAGGTCCGCAGTCAGTTCTGTCAACGATGCTGCAGATGGTGAGCTCTGCCTTCATCTCGTTAAGCAAGACTGGCAGCCTTCACCAAATCAGATAGCCGCTGGAATCCAGAGAGAATTTCCTCAGATCCAAAGTGACACACGACATTAATACCGACATGTGCCACCACCTGCAGCTGGCTGCACCCTGTGCTCTTCATGGCATCTGGAAGGACCTTTTCCACATCAGGAATGACTACATCAGGAATGACTCCACCTGGAATGCACACAGAGTGCACACTGGATTTCTTCCCCTCCTTAGCCGACATATCCCTAAGGGGCCCCATTACGCACCTAAAATTGGAGCTCCCAACTACCAATAAGCCCACCCTCTGCGATTGCCCGGACCTTGAAGGCTGAGAATCATCCTCTGAAACAGGGCAGGCAGCTGCATCTGGCTCAGCCAGAGATATTACCTGAAACCTGTTTGTCAGACGCACCAGGGAGGCTTTCTAATCAGCCTCCGGGGACGTCTTTCGCTGCCTGCCATGCCTTGGAACGACCTCCCAATCAACCACAGGCGAGGGCTCAGCCCCACTGCGGGCAGCAACTGGGGCAACCACAGCGGCAGACCGATCTGGGGACAGACGGGCCGAGGTTGACATCCCCGTGATACCCAAGTCCGGCTCCTCACAGTGGTGCCCATTGGCAACAGCCTCAAGCTGTGCGACCGAAGTCAGTGCCGCCTGCAGCTGTGAGTGAAGGGATGCCAACTCAGCCCTCATCCAAACACAGCAATCACAGTCCCTGTCCATTCTAATCGATGTTGAACAACAGTTACTGAAACACGAGTCTGTGCCTAGATAACGCAAGGGAAACATGCAAAGAATGTATGAACTAACTTGTACAAATGCCTAATGACTGCACTACAATCTGCCTGAATTTACGATTACAGTAACTAAAACTCGAAATTACACTTCCTATACGAAACTCACACACAATTTAAGTAAGAATCTACAAAGTAAACATGGAAAAGAAGCTATATACATATCTTTCTGCGCTTTCTTAGAAATATACGAGTTTTTTATTGCAGATTAAATCTTTATGAAGAGTTAATTCAATGTAAAACTTCGCAAACTTTTCA
This sequence comes from Schistocerca piceifrons, assembly GCF_021461385.2. Taxonomy (NCBI): domain Eukaryota; kingdom Metazoa; phylum Arthropoda; class Insecta; order Orthoptera; family Acrididae; genus Schistocerca; species Schistocerca piceifrons. The sequence goes on from NC_060138.1 coordinate 777,865,722, forward strand.
ATGTTGCTGTTTTCTCCAAATGTGTCCTACATAATCTAAGGTCCTGAGTACTGAAATACTGAATTCTTGAATTGTCTCATTCTCTCTTTTCTGCTGCCATATTTAAATAATAATAATAATAATATCAGCAGAGACCATGTGCACCACTGCAGATTTTTGAAAGGCATACAGCTCTATAGATAGACCATCACTTATCCAGGAACTAGAAGAGAGGGGACTTGATTAGAAAATAGAGACATTATCAGGCAGACACTAACAAATGCCACATCCAAAATTTAATTTACGTTAGAGTTATCAGAGTCCTTCAAGGTTAGGACTAGAGTGAGACAGGGTGATAGTATTTAACCATTACTGTTCAATATATTATTACATAAAGCTGTCAGGGAATGGGAAAAAGAACTGACGATACAGGGACTTTACAAATCAATCAGGCTAGGAAGGAAAACAAAGGACCTAGATGTTGGCTGTCTGAGACTGGCTTATGATCTGGTAATACTCACAGATAACAGAGAAACTAGAATAAAACAAATCCAGGTCCTACAAGAGAAGACTGAAAAGGTCAGAATATAGATCACCTTCAGTAAAACAGAACACGTGTCAAACTAAAAAGATCATGACAAAATGTTGAGAGACCGGGAGAGTTCACAAATGATACAGGCAAATGGGATAGATAAAGAAGCGCACTAATAGAGAAATCAAACGATGACTAGAGCATTGTAGAAGAATGGCAACATTTACAATAAATCATGCTTAGAATGTAATGTAAAAGTGAGGCATTACAACACTTCATCAAGCCATTAACCTTACAGCATCAGAAATGCTGGTCATGGATTGGAAATATGCATTACAAAATATCAAGAAACTCGAAATAAGAATCAGTCAAAATACTACAGCCCAATAAGAGAGAACAAGGGTACAGACTGCAGAGAAGACAGGAGACCGATCAGGTATCTAACATACTATGTAACGTGAAGAAACATCAATTGAAATTTTACGGGCATATCGAAAGAATGCCAGACACCCAACAAACTAAACAGACCTTGGAGTACACAGAAAGCATTAAGAACATAAAGTGGATCACCGAAGTCAAAAATGTCCTGGTATAACACACTCAGAAATATGGAAGACAGACAAAGATTCAACCAGAAACTTCTCAAGTGGAAACTAAGCCAAAAGAGCAAGAGATTCAAGACAGGAAAAACTTGATTGGTAGAAAGGAAGAAAATGCACAGTGCAAAGATGAAAGAAGAATGGTGCCTAAGAAAAACTCACATGAAGTAGATGCTTCATGCTGTTGTCTAGTGGCCTTGTAGGTGTGACTTTGCTGCACCTTAGTAAGTAGAAGGCTTTTGTATCTTCCTTCGCAAATCGTGTAGTACCACTGACAGACGCTTACAAAAGTAAAGTGTCTGTCAGCAGTACTAGCTTGTATCTTAGCTTGCATCTACTCGAAACAGCTATGTACATGCTAAGGTTATGTAATAACATGTGCATTTACAAGCATATTGAGGCTCATGACTCAGCTCATATGCACTGATTGATAGTTATACTGTAGCTGAAATTTGGATCTGCAATGAAGTACAGACTGAATTGTGACTGACTGCTGAGTTCCTTCCTGTTTGAATTACATCACATTCACTGTGCACAATGGTTACAATGGAATCCAACCTGATGACTCTAAAACAGTTTACTTGGGAAATCAAAATGTTGTGGCATTAATGACATCTTATCAGACATTTATTCAGTCTTGTCTTCATACCAGAAACCAGATATCATAACATCATTAGCATTTAGCCACTAGCAATACCAAACAAGCATTGCAACAACACTTTTTAAAAAGCAGATAGATAATTCAGAACTTTGCACAAGCATAAACGAATTCTTTACATAAGAATTGAACCACTATAAAATTATTTTGTTAATGCCAGCAGAGAGCTTCACAAAACTACATAAAATATTCATCATCATCTTACATAGTTTCCAGCCACTGGCTGAATCTGCTTGGAACCTAAGCCTTTCTGTTGCCTACCGTCTTCCCATCTACAGCCTAATCCAGTTTTCACCTTTCTTTTTAACACAGTCCTTCACTCCTTCCAGCTGTCTGTCTCTTGGTATTCCTCTTGATATTTTCCCTTTCCTTTTCATCTCTCTTATCTTTCTGGGTATCCTCTTCTGCTCCATTCACTTAACATCTCCAGGTCATCAAAGATTTGATTCCTCAATCCCCTCCTATGATGGTTCCTTCTTTACTAATTCCTTGATACTCTCATTCCTTAACCTATCCCTCTTTGTCTTTCCAATACTATTTCTCAAGAATTTCATCTCATTAGCTTGTATTTTGCTTCACTCTCTCTTCTTTTCATCACCCAGGTCTCTGATGCACACATCAGGACTGGAAAATAGTATGTCCGACATATAACCCTTTTGCTGTTTTGCGGATCATCCTTGATCCACATATACTCCTATAAAATGTGTCTGCTTGTCTGCAATGCTCATTTATTTCTCTGTCATTTCTTCCATTTTTCTAAACTAAGCTTGCCATGTACTTGAAACTCTCCACTTTTCTCAGTTGTTGGTTTGGTTTGTGGGGATTAAAGGGACCAGACTGCTACGGTCATCGGTCCCTTGTTCCAAAGCTTAAATACTACCACACAGAGTAAAAACGGATAATAGAGACAACAGACAACACAGGACAAGAAAAACTCAGACAAAGAACAGACGTAACAAATTAAAATCACACGAAGTGTGGCCATGGTTGGCCGACCATAGAAGAAAAAAGAAAAGCCAACCACCAAGAACACATTAAAAACTCAGTTTAAAACCGTAGGCCAAAGGCCAGAATCAACACAAAACAATAAAATAACAGATAAACACTCATATTAAACGATAAAAACCCCCTGCCCGAATAAAACGTAAAACTAAGCCAGCCATAGCAGGGTCATCAGTTAAAAGGGCAGGGAGCGTATCAGGCAGCGCAAATGTCTGCCTGACCACAGCTAAAAGGAGGCAATCCAACAAAATGTGGGCCACTGTCAAAGCCGCCCAGCAGTGACACAGAGGAGGGTCCTCTCGACGCAGTAAGTAACTGTGTGTCAGCCAGGAGTGGCCAATGCGGAGCCGACAAAGGACAACTGAGTCCCTGCGGTTGGCTCGCATGGATGACCGCCACACAGTCGTTGTCTCCTTAATGGCACGGAGTTTATTGGGCGTGATCCGATCGCGCCATTCAGCGTCCCAAAGCGCAAAAACTTGTTGGCGGAGAACTGCTCGCAAATCAGTCTCTGGGAGGCCAATGTCCATAGATGGTTGACTGATGGCCTCTTTCACCAGGCGGTCAACATATTCATTGCCCGGGATACCGACATGACCAGGGTTCCACAACAAAGACCACAGAGCGGCCGCAACGGGCAAGAGTATACAGGGACTCCTGGATAGCCATCACCAGACGAGAACGAGGGTAACACTGGTCAAGAGCTCGTAAACCGCTCAGGGAATCGCTACAGATCACGAAGGACTCACCTGAGCAGGAGCGGATATACTCTAGGGTATGAACGATGGCGACCAGTTCAGCAGTGTAAAAGCTGCAGCCAGCCGGCAATGAGTGTTGTTCGGAATGGTCCCCTAGAGTAAGCGCATAACCGACCCGACCAGCAACCATCGAGCCGTCTGTGTACGCAATGCCAGAGCCCTGATACATTGCAAGGAGAGAAAGAAAGCGGCGGCGGAAGGCCTCCGGAGGGACTGAGTGGTGGTGGTTGTTGGGATGTTTAAGGGGGACTAAACAGCTAAGGTCATCAGTCCCCCATTCCAAAAACAGGCGAGACAAAGTCGCAGAGCAGATAAAACCCCAAGGGGAAGGAGACTCCCCCCCCCAGGTGCTAAAGAACACAAATTAGGCAACGAACACTACAGAAAAGAAGAGTACAGACGAACACCAGACAGAAAGAAATAGAAGAAAAGAAGATGGCCGGAGACTGGTTGACTGACCACCAGAACAAAAAAAAGGGAAAGAGTCAACCATCCGACGACACATCAAAACAGCAACAAATATGGAGAGACGCGAGGACAAAAGACACAGAAACGGAAAGGTGCAGAACCCCCCCTAAATGGATCCATAAAAAGGACTAGCACGGATAAAACGTAAAACATTGTCAGCCATGGAGGCATCGTCGCATAAAATCAAAGGCAAGGTGCCCGGGAGATTAAAAGACTGCCGAAGGGTGCGCAGTCGGGGACACTCCAATAAAATGTGGGCGACCGTCAGCCGGGACCCACACCGACACAGGGGGGGATCCTCCTGACGCAAAAGATGGCCGTGCGTCAGGTATGTATGGCCGATGCGGAGCCGACACAGGATAACAGAGTCCCTGCGAGAAGACCGCAGGGAGGAGCGCCACACATCGGTCGTCTCCTTGACAGCCCGCAGTTTATTAGGCACTGTCATGCCTCGCCACTCAGCAGACCACATCCCAAGCACCTTACGGCGCAACACCAGCTGCTGATCGGGAGCTGTGAGGCCGATCTCCAAAGCTGGGGCGTCGAGCGCCCCTTTGGCCAGCCTGTCAACACGTTCGTTCCCCGGGATGCCAACATGACCTGGCGTCCAAACCAAGACCGCCGAACGACCAGAACGGGCAGGGACTGAGTCCTTCGGGCCTTGTGCCAATTCCAGCTGGAGGCAAGGGCGAGGCACACACCACGGGGGTGTATGCAAAGGTGCCCGGAAAGGAGGCGGAAGAGGTAAAGCCCCAAGCCTGGAGAGAAGCTCTTGGACACGGACCGCGGTCATACATCCAGCCCTGGGCCTGCGTTCCGGAAGAAGGACGTGCGACTGTGGGAATAGTAGCCGATAGTTAGGATGCCCGGGCAAGCTGAAAACATGGGCAGCATAAGCGGCCAGCAAACGTTGGTGCCATAACCGCAGTGGAGGGACACCTGCCTCCACTAGTGTGCTGTCCACAGGGCTGGTACGGAAAGCACCTGTGGCAAGGCGTATCCTGCTGTGGAGGATTGGGTCCAGCACCCGCAACGCAGGCTCCCATAATCCAGACGGGACTGGATTAACGCCTGGTAGAGCCGTAACAGGGTAGATCGGTCGGCGCCCCAGCGGGTGTGGCTCAAGCATCTCAGAGCATTTAGGTGGCGCCAACATGCCTGTTTAAGCTGCCGAATATGAGGCAGCCAAGTCAATCGGGCATCAAAAACTACACCCAAAAACCTGTGGGTCTCCACCACAGCAAGGAGTTCGTCGGCAAGATAAAGCTGCAGCTCAGGATGGACTGTTAGGCGCCGGCAGAAATGCATAATGCGGGTCTTGGCAGCCGAGAACTGAAAACCATGCGCTACAGCCCAAGACTGCACCTTGCGGATAGCGCCCTGTAGCTGACGTTCAACAGCTGCAATGCCAGTAGAGCTGTAGTAAAGGCAGAAGTCATCAGCATACAGGGAAGCGGAGACAGAATTTCCGACCGCTGCGGCGAGGCCGTTTATTGCGATTAAAAACAGGCAGACACTGAGGACAGAGCCCTGTGGCGCACCGTTCTCCTGGACTCGGGAGGAACTATGAGAGGCCGCGACTTGCACGCAGAAGGTACGATACGACAGAAAATTTCGAATAAAGATCGGCAGAGGGCCCCGAAGACCCCACCCATGAAGCGTAGAAAGTATGTGATGACGCCATGTCGTATCGAACACCTTCCGCATGTCGAAAAAGACAGTGACCAGGTGCTGACGGTGGGCAAAGGCAGTACGGATGGCCGACTCCAGACTCACCAGATTGTCAGTGGCGGAGCGGCCTTTACAGAACCCACCCTGAGAGGGAGCCAGAAGGCCCCGAGACTCCAGTACCCAATTCAAGCGCTGGCTCACCATCTGTTCGAGAAGCTTGCAAAGAACGTTGGTGAGGCTAATGGGGCGGTAGCTGTCCACCTCCAAAGGGCTCTTGCCCGGTTTCAAAACGGGGATGACAATGCTTTCCCGCCATTGCCCCGGAAACTCATCCTCGACCCAGAGACGGTTGTAAAGGCCGAGGAGGCGTCACTTGCAGTCCACTGAAAGGTGTTTCAGCATCTGACAGTGGATGCGATCTGGCCCAGGAGCGGTATCAGGGCAAGCGGCAAGAGCACTGCGAAATTCCCACTCACTGAATGGAGCATTGTAGGATTTAGAATGGTGGGTGCGAAAAGAAAGGCTCCAACGTTCCATCCGCTCTTTAATGGAGCGGAAGGCCAGTGGGTAATTGGAAGAAGCGGAACTAAGAGCAAAATGCTCTGCCAAGCTGTTGGCAATTTCGTCGGAGTCTGTACAAACTGCTCCATTCAGTGAGAGCGCAGGGACGCTGACAGGGGTCCGATAGCCATAGAGGCGTCGGATCTTCGCCCAGACCTGCGATGGAGAGACATGGAAGCCAATGGTGGACACATACTGCTCCCAGCACTCCTGCTTGCCTTGGCGGATAAGGAGGCGGGCCGCGCACGCAGCCGTTTGAAGGCGATAAGGTGGTCGATGGAGGGATGTCGCCTGTGACACTGGAGCGCCTGCCGGCGATCTTTAATCGCTTCAGCGATCTCAGGCAACCACCAAGGCACAGTCCGCCGCCGAGGGGACCCAGAAGAATGGGGAATGGCAGATTCGGCGGCAGTAACGATGCCAGTGGTGACCGATTGAACCACCGCATCAATGTCATCACTAGAGAGAGGCGCAATAGCGGCAGTGAAGGAAAACAAGTCCCAGCCAGCCTTATTCATAGCCCACCTGCAAGGGCGCACAGAAGACTGACGCTGTGGCAGTGACAGAAAGATCGGAAAGTGGTCACTATCACACAGGTCGTCATGCACTCTCCGTTGGACAGACGGTAAGAGGCTAGGGCTGCAGATCGAAAGGTCAATGGCGGAGTACGTGCCATGCACCACGCTGAAGTGTGTGAAGGAACCATCATTTAAAAGCAAAAGATCGAGCTGTGCCAATAAATGCTCAATGGTGGCGTCTCGACCTGTCGCTACTGACCCACCCCACAGAGGGTTATGGGCATTGAAGTCGCCCAGTAACAAGAAGGGTGGCGGCAATTGGCCTATCAGAGCAGCCAGGATATGCTGTGCGACAGCACCATCCAGTGGAAGGTAAAGACTGCAGACAGTAACAGCCTGTGGCGTCCACACCCAAACAGCGACAGCCTCTAAAGCTGTTTGTAGAGGTACAGACTCGCTGTGAAGAGAGTTAAGGACACAGATGCAGACGCCACCAGACACCCTTTCATAAGCTGCCCGGTTCTTGTAAAAACCCCGATAGCCACGGAGGGTGGGGGTTCGCATTGCTGGAAACCAAGTTTCCTGAATAGCAATGCAGAAGAAAGGGTGACGGCTGATGAGTTGTCGGAGCTCAGCTAGATGGTGGAAGAAACCGCTGCAGTTCCACTGGAGGATGGTATTATCCATGTCTGAGAAAGGCGTGAAGGGACTTGGAAGGCAGATTACGCCGCTGGGTCACCTGCTGCCTCCAATTGAGCATCGGTGCTAGAGCTATCCATGGCATCTGAGGAACCGGCGAGATCGAGTTCCTCAGCGGACGCCAGAATCTCCACCTCGTCCTCAGACGCAGAGCTTGTAGGAATCAGTGGGACAGGTGCCACCGCAATGTCGTTGGTCTTGGGGACTTTCTTCTTTTTCTGCTTGTCACGCTGTGCCTTCAGTGGTTCAGGCTTCATGGGCTTCACTGGGTCAGTCTCAAGGACGGACAACGACCGTGAGGCCCTACGACCAGCGACCGGTGGTTGTTTGAGCCATTTGCGGGTGTCCGCTTTTAAACCGGTCGGAACTTGCGAAGGGAGGTCCCCAAGGGACCCCTTCCTGGTGAGAGAAGCTGAAGAAGTCTTACGCTTCTCCGGCTGGGAAGGGGGAACTGATGTCCCCGATGGTTTGGGGGGTGTTGCTCCTGAAGTAGATGGAGCAGGAGCAACAGGGAGAGAAGTGCCCCCCACAACCAAGGGGGCCTGTGAATTCTGACAGAGCTGAGGTCGAACTGTAGGGGACAACATGGCAGAGGTTCGAACAGGTGTTGCAGCCGTGGCATAGGTGGATGTCATTGGCACAGGATGTAACCGCTCATATTTCCGCCTAGCCTCAGGGTAGGTCAGGCGGTCCAGGGTCTTATATTCCATTATCTTCCTTTTTTTCTGGAATATCCTACAGTCCGGCGACCAGGGGGAATGGTGTTCTCCGCAGTTAACACAGATAGGAGGCGGGGCACATGGAGTATTGGGATGCGAAGGACGTCCACAATCTCTACACGTGATGCTGGAAGTACAGCGGGATGACATGTGTCTGAACTTCCAGCATTTAAAACACCGCATCGGAGGAGGGATATAGGGTTTCACATCACAGCGGTAAACCATCACCTTGACCTTTTCGGGTAAGACATCACCTTCAAAGGCCAAGATGAAGGCACCGGTGGCCACCTGATTATCCCTCAGACCCCGATGGACGCGCCGGACGAAGTGAACACCTTGTCATTCTAGGTTGGCGCATAGTTCATCGTCGGACTGTAGAAAAAGATCCCTGTGGAAGATAATACCCTGGACCATGTTTAAACCTTTATGGGGAGTGATGGTTACAGAAACATACCCCAACTTGTCACAAGTGAGCAACCTCCGTGACTGGGCAGAGGATGCTGTTTTGATGAGAACTGACCCAGAGCGCATTTTGGACAAACCCTCCACCTCCCCGAACTTGTCCTCTAAATGCTCCACAAAAAACTGAGGCTTGGTTGGCATAAAAGATTCACCATCAACCCGCGTACAGACAAGGTACTGGGGTGAATAATCTCCACTGCTGTCTTGTGCCATGTGTTCCTCCCATGGAGTGGCCAGGGAGGGAAATGATCTCGGATCGTATTTCTTCCCATTGAGGTTAGACCTCGATCGCTTAGAGACTGCTGGTGGAGGCCCACCAGCGAGAGATGATGTACCACGCTTCACTGCGGGTCATCCGCCCTGATGCCACCCACTCCGACCAGGGGCTCTCCCCACGGGTGCCACCCAGCCGCAGCATAGACCACCTGGCAGGATAGCCTTTGCTGGGAGTCCCGATGCCCCAGAGGGATAGGCATCTACTCCTCGGCATACGTGGGGAGGTAGCAGCTCAGGCATCAGCAGTGCGATCCCTGTGTAGTCAGGGGGATACCACCAAGAGGGTACATGACAACCCCACCACAACGGACTGGCTACCGTGCTGGATGTCGGGTGTCGAAATATCCATGTACATCACGAGGGCAAAGATGTAAGTGCACAATGGAGGGAATGTATGCTATCTGGAACACACTGCAGCCGATGTGGCCAGAAGTTCGATGGAAGTCCAACTCCATGACAATATCGGGTGTGCCAGGTCTTAGGGCAAGATAGATATATAATACACCACGTAAGGCGTCCTTCCCCAAATGGTACGCACTAACAGAAAATTTTGAAATGTAGTGGTCAAACCCCTTAGGGGACCATCATATTAAGGCCGAAACATTTGAGACTCCTTTTAGTCGCCTCTTACGACAGGCAGGAATACCGCGGGCCTATTCTTACCCCCGAACCCGCAGGGGGGTTTCTCAGTTGTTCTCCACCAATTGTTATTCCAGTTGTGACTCTCCTTCTTCCTAGTTCTAGTTATTATTTCATATTTACTTATGATAAATTTCATCTCATATCCTTCTACTATTTATTGCCATATGTACAACTGCTCCTATATTTCCTCCTTGTTTCCCCAGATCATCAACTCATCTGCAAACACCACCACTTTCATGTTCCCTTCACCTATTACTTGCACCACTCTGGTTATTATCTCATACATCACCACAATGACGAGCAATAGTGAAAGTGCACATTCCTGCCTAAAGTAATTCTTTTGTTCCACCCAATCTGATCTCGCTGGGAGTTAAATGATAAGGTTACCAGTGCCTCCCACTTTCAAACAGTTACTCTACCATCATAAATTTCTTGTATCCTTCATATAGTCTAATATAACGGCATAAATAAAAAATCTACTAGCCAAGCAGCAGCAAGAGGAAAAAAATGGAAATACACAGGCCTTCAGAGCCAGTGGCTCCTTTTTCTGGCAGAATGATTGAAGGCAAAGGAAGAGGGATGAAGGAAAAGGATTGGTGAGGTTTATGAAATGAGGAGAGTTACAGAAAAGTCGCCCAAAACCCCAGGGTTAGGGGAGACTTAACATTTGGGATAAGAATGAAAGACTCCATATAATCTGCTTTTCTACTCCTCTGTTCTCCAGGGACTTCCATACCTTGTTTCTACATAAACTACCATAAGCTTTTCCACTGTCCAGGAAGGCCATCAGTAGACCTTTTTATATTCATATTGGTGTTCTGGTAGCTGCCTTACAGCAAAAATAAAAGCTATTGTGAACATCCCTGTTCTGAACCCATGTTGTTGTTCTGCCATTCTTCCTATATTTTTGCCCGATTCCACGTTTCCAAAATTTTCTAAAATATCTTTGCACAATGGTTCATCAATGTGATTCCCCTACAGTTATTGCACTCTTTTCTATTACCTTTCTTGAAGATCAGGATAATTATTCCCCTTCTTCCACTTTTTTGGGATCCTCTTCTCTTCCCAATCAATTTTCATCACACAATAGAGCCTCTCCTGCTGTTATCATCTCCACACTCAGCTCATCAAAATCTGGTACCTTCCCTCCTTTCATCTCCCTTATTTCATCTTCCACTTCTCTTCTTGTCACATCCTTTTCTAATAGCAGTTCCTCTCCCTTCCTCCTCAGCCCAGTCTCCTTTCGTGTTCGAGAGTCCTTCAAGAATACTGCCTCCTCATCTTCAGTTCCTTCTCATTTTCTACCTCTTTGTCACCTTCACTCACCATTCAAACATTGTCTGTGTATCATTCTGTCTCTTATTTTTAACCATCCCATACAGGACCTTTCTTGAACATTCACTGTCTTCCTCCACCATTCTAGTCCATTTTCCCACAATAGTCTTCTCTCCACTGCTCTTTCTTTCTTGTCTGGTATTCTTCTATTGTCTTTACTGCCCTATTCTGGAACCATACTCTAAAGGCTCTATTCTTCTACTGCACTATACCTTCATTTCTTCACTCCAGCTTGGTGTTTCCTTCCATTTCTTTTTGTTGCTTGTCCTCTCTCCAACTACTTCTGCCACATTTATTAATGTTCTCTTGAATCTACCCCATTCCACTTTCATGGTTTTTTGTTCATCAATTGGGATTTACTCTATTCCGCTTCCTTCATCTTTCAGCTTCCGTACACTTATATGGCTATGCTGGTTTTCTATTCCTTTCTTATCCTTAGCCCCTTTCAGGTTAATCAAATCAAAAACTGATTTCATTAGTGTTGAATCCATAGTTTTCAGGATTGTGGGACTCATTGGCTACACTCCTGATGACATAACCCCTAGAGGTGGAGGCGGCAGTAAGAAGGGGTGATGTGTAAAGCAAAACTCTGGAAGATTTGGAACAATTTCTACAAAACATGGTGCACCCATGACTTCCTGTTTGCTTTAAATTAGATTGGTATAATTAAGTAACTGAGCAATCTCTGTAATTAGTCAGTATATAAATACGAGGATTGGAACTTTAATAGTGGCAACTATTTATTTACAGCTTGTAGAAAATAGATGTGTGTTTCAAAGTTTTACTTACCTTCAAAGTAGTCACCAGCACTGTGTATAACTCATTGCCAGTGATGTGGAAGTCGTAGGATACTCTTAGCAGTGCCAGTTGTGTTCAGTTCAAGCGGCGCGGTCTATTGCCCAACGACTTTGTAGCAGTTCTGAAGTGAATACCATGAAGTGTTTCCTTCAGTTTAGAAATTGAATTGAACTCACGAGGTCTTAAGTCAGGGGAGTGCAGTAGGTGATATAGCACTTAGCAGCCCCATCAGTCAAACAAATCAGTAACAGCTTGCATCCACACACTGTCCCGTAAAATGATGTTCAGATCCTGCAGAAAGTGTGACCACTTCTTTCTCTATGCTGTTCATTTTTGGAACACAACCTACGACAAGCTTAGAGACAGAAGTGATGACACTTTCTGCAGGACCTGACCATCATTTTGTAGGACAATGCTCAAGCATGTACAGTGCAAGCTGTTACTGATTTGTTTGACTGATGGGGCTGCTAAGTGCTATACCACCTACTACACTGCCCTGACTTAAGCCCTCGTGAGTTCAACTCGATTTCTAAACTGAAGGAAACACTTCATGGCATTCGCTTCAGAACTGCTACAAATTTGTCGAGCAACAGACTGTGGCACTCGAACTGTGACCACAACTGGCACTGCTAAGAGTATCCTACGACTTCCGCATCGCTGGCAATGGGTTATACACAATGCTGGTGACAACTTTGAAGGTCAGTAAAACTTTGAAACACGTATCTATTTTGTACGAGCTGTAAATAAGTAGTTGCCACTATTAAAATTACAACCCTTGTAATTGCAGAAGGTGACAAGTTAGATCCAATGTCTGAAAACACTGAACTATGAGCCCTACGATTAGCAGTTTCACACTAGCTGGATAACAAGTAATTTTCATGTCTAGAAAATATCTTGCAAAGAGTAATGATTGCTCCCACACCTATCTGTTACCTTTATTGCACAAAGGCTTGATACGACTACAGCAATTTACTCTTGGAAGCTAGCTTCACACAACATGACTGCAAAGATTCTATTTACCCACTGCCTGCCAACAGCAGAATATCATTTGTGAGATGTTCGAGGAAAGCATACAAACCATCTTTGTTTTCTTGATGATAACACTTTAATATACAGTATTTTCCATGGGTTATCTCACTCTTCTGCAAATATATTTTTGACCATTATTTGTTTCAAAACAGTTTATTGCTCAAAATATTTAAGGATATGCCTGAAAGAACAATAGCAAAATATGGAACTAAAACAGATGCTGTGTGGGAACAAAGTTTTAGGTTCCTATCCTTTAGCAGCCAAGGAAAAATTTTGGAATATAATAGAAAGGAATATTAGGGTCTAATGTACCATCGACAAGGAGGCCATTAGCAACAGAGCACAATGTTGGATTAGGGAAGGGCATGGAAGGATATCGTATCCTGACCAACATTACAATGAATTTTGGGCACAAGCTAAAAGTGCAGTCAGTTCTCTATGTGTATTGCTATAGCTCTAACTGGTTCTTGCCGAGTGTTACTTAAGCTCTGTGTTCAAGTTGTTAATGCTTCCCTGGAATAAATCTATGTTCAGTCTACTGGCCATGTTGTACTTATACCAAATTACAACATGATTGGCGACAAGTGTGGTCCTGTCCTCCATGCGAATTTCTACTCTGGTTGGTACTCCTTTTATTCTCACACTGGCTGGTGGTGTTACAAAGGGCATTTTACTTCAACTTGTCGAAAAGCAAGAATCATTTGAGACAGTGTAGCACTATCAATCACAGGCACTGTAAAATCAAACTATTGCCAAGAATGTATCAATTTCTATGTCAATTCGCCCTTTTGCAGAATCATCCATCTTCTGTAACGTTTGAACAAATATGCGAACTTCTTTCAAAATGCTGCTGTAAGCACACCCATGATATTGCATCCCGGGTTGAGTTTTACCACTGTAGGAACCAACCATGTCAATTCTATCGAGCACGGGTGGCTGAACTCCATGGCTTACATCGCCGTCTTCATATTACGTCCGATGTGAATAAAGAACCGTATAGTGTGAAAACCCATCCCTTCCAAAGTTTTAGCTATTGCACAGTCATTTGAGATGTCACAAGCTGTGGGCAAGCAAACTGAGTCATGGTGTGAGGTACCAGCAATCCAACCCTCTCCTCCACACCACGCTTCATATAGTTTGCAGGGGCAAAATATGGTCGCAGCGGCCCGCACAGGATCACAGCGTCAAGGCGGCTGGCCTCACTCCCAGCAACAGCTGTACTGATAAAGTAAACAGCAACATACACATTGCACACTCCTTTCCTCCCATTACTGTTTCATTAAGCATGCACACCCAGACTCTCCAAAACACTGCGCTACATGTCATAATCGAAACAAAAAAGATCACATTGCTCCTGTTTGTAATGCAAAAATTCAGCACACCAATCCTGATGCAGATATGGACTAAACATTGTATCAACTATTTCTGCCACACCAAACAAGCTTTTCATTTATGTTATGGTTTTTCATTAAGTTCAGCATTGGCAAGTGGGTGCAAGAGCTGCGGTAACGTTGCCACAAACTTACATGGATTTGGGCTCCCCTTCACTTCTCCCTGTGTTACAAAAGTTAGTAAACAGCAATAAATAGAGTATTCCTATTCTCTGTATGCCTGCTTAGCTTAGTGGTAATGTGCTTGTCTCCCATGCAGCGGGCCCAGGTTCGATTCCCAGCCGGGTTGAAGATTTTTTCCGCTCGTGGACTGGGTGTTGTGTTGTCCTTATCATCATCATCTCATCCACATCAACGCCCAAGTCGCCCAATGTGGCGTCACATGCAATAAGACTTGTAACACGGCGCCCGAACTTCCCCAGATGGGGCCTCCTGGCTAACAATGCCATACGATCATTCATTCATTCATATTCTCTGCCAATTCTCTGCTCCACTGACATAAAAGTCAGTAGTCCAGTCACTTACATTTCTTGTTGTAGATAACACACATACGGAGAATTTTTTGGATAAGATCCTTTTAAATGTTTTGGTTTTACCATTTCAGATGATGTGAATTTAGTGTCTGAACAAGTGCCATATACACAGTTAGATGCATTATGGTGTGAATTTTTCCTCTTCGTTCCCTACTGGATTGGGGTGTCCCAATCCTTTTCAAGTGCTCATTACCATGAAATCTTCAGCTCAGTGTCACTTTTTCCGGGACTGTCTGGTTCCAATCGTACTCAGGGAACAAGTCGAAGATGAATCATGTTGCCTCACAGAATCCAGCACTGTTCAGCCTATTGCATCATGTGGATGGTCTACCCTCTTAGTTATAATAAAGAAACTGTCTCATCGGTTAAACCTCTGCAGTGATTTAAAAGTTTCTGTGAATGCACCATTTATAATAGATGCATACCTGATGACCTCTTTGCAAAATCAGGTGGTCAATATTTCTCAAAAATTGACTTGTCGGATGCCTATTACAACCCCCTTTAGATACAGAGTCACAACATATGTTAGTTGTCAGTAGTACTTTTGGACTGTACCAATACTTGTGGTTGCCTTTTGGAGTCACCAGGACTCCCACTATTTTTCAGTGTTTTTGGAACAACTTACAGCGTCTGTGCCGGGTTGTGCAAACTATTTAGATAACTTTGTATTTTTCAGCACCTTCACTGTGGAACATTTACAAAATATCTGTGCTCTTTTTTCTATCCTCCAAGTGGTTGGGTTGAACTGTAATTTAGAAAAATGTCAATTTTTTCAAGCTTCTATTGCTTATCTTGTGTTTGAAGTTTCTCACGACACTTTAAAACCCCTGCATCAACATGTTTCTACTATTGTGTCACTTCCATGCCCTATGCCAGTCAAACAACTTCAGGTATTGCTCAGCAAAGCTGCCTACTAGCAGAAATTTTTGCCTAGGGCAGTGACAAATGCTTAGCCGTAACATGCATTGCTGCACAAAGGGACTCAGTTTCGGTGGTCGCCAGCTTGTGAAACCACATTTTCCACCCTTTTCCAACCATGGGATCTTGCCATTGGTGGGGAGGCTTGTATGCCTCAGCAATACAGATAGCTGTACCATAGGCGCAACTACAATGGAGGGGTATCTGTTGAGATGCCAGACAAACGTGTGGTTCCTAAAGAGGGGCAGCAGCATTTTCAGTAGTTGCAGGGGGCAACAGTCTGGATGGTTGACTGATTTGGTCTTGTAACATCAACCAAAACGGCCTTGCTGTGCTGGTACTGGGAAGCAGTGGGAAACTACGGCCATAATTTTTCCCAAGGACATGCAGCTCTACTGTATGGTCAAATGATGATGGCATACTCCTTGGTGAAATATTCTGGTGATAAAATAGTCCTCCATTCGGATCTCCAGGCAGGGAATATTCAGGAGGACGTCGTTATCATGAGAAACAAAACTGGCGTTCTACGGACTGGAGCATGGAATGTCAGATCCCTTAATTGCACAGGGAGGTTAGAAAATTTTAAAAAACGAAAATGGATCAGTTAAAGCTAGATACAGTAAGAATTTGTGAAGTTCGGTGGCAGAAGGAACACGACTTCTGGTCAGGTGAATATAGAGCTACAAATACAAAATCAAAAAGGGGTAATGCAGGAGTAGGTTTAATAATGAATAAAAAATAGGAATGCAGATAAACTAAGATGAACAGCATAGTGAACACATTATTGTAGCCAAGACAGACATGACACCCGACACAATAGCAGAAGTTTATATGCCAACTAGCTCCACAGATGAGGAGGAGACTGAGGAAATGTATCATGACAACAGAAATTATTCAGATAATTAAAGCAGATGGAAATTTAACAGGCATGGGGGCTGGAATTTGACAGTAGGAAAAGGTAGAGAAGGAATAGTTAGTAGATGAATATGGACTGGGGGAAAGGAATGAAAGAAGAAGCTGCCTGGCAGAATTTTGCACAGAACATAATTTAATCATAACTAACACTTGGTTTAAGAATCATGAAAGAAGGTTGTATACATGGAAGAGAGCTGGAGACACTGTAAGGTTTCAGACTGATAGTATAATGGTTAGACAGAGATTTTGGAATCAGGTTTTAAATTGTAAGACATATCTAGGGGCAAATGTGGACTCTGACCACAATTTATTGGTTATGAACTGCAGATTAAAACTGAAGAAACTGCAAAGGGGTAGGAATTTAAGGAGATGGGACCTGGATAAACTGAAAGAACCAGAGGTTGTAGAGAGCTTCAAAGGGAGCTTTAGAGAATGATTAACAAGAACAGGGGAAAGGAATACAGCAGAAGAAGAACGGGTAGCTTTGAAAGATGAAATACTGAAGGCAGCAGGGGATCAAGTAGCCAAAAAGGCGAGGACTAGTAGAAATCCTTGGGTAACACACAAGGTACTGAATTTAATCAATGAAAGGAGAAAATATAAAAAATGCAATAAATGAAGCAGGTGTAACGAAATACAAACATCTAAAAAATGAGACCAACAGAAAGTGCAAAATGGCTAAGCAGAAATGGCTAGAGGACAAATGTAAGGATGTAAAAGCATACATCACTAGGGGGTAAGAAATATGCTGCCCTCAGGAAAATTAAAGATTTCTTTGGAGAAAAGAGAACTGTCTGTGTGAATATCAAGAGCTCAGTTGGAAAACCAGTCCTAAGAAAACAAGGGAAAGCAAAAAGGTGGAAGGAGTGTACAGATGGTCTATACAAGAGAGATGCACTTGAGGCCAATATTATGGAAATCAAAGAGGTTGTAGATGAAGATGAGAAGAGAATATGATACAGAGTGAAGAATTTGACAAAGCACTGAAAGATGTAAGTCGAAACAAGGCCCCAGGAGTAGACAACATTACATTAGAGCTACTGATAGCCTTGGGAGAGCCAGCCATGACAAAACTCTTCCATCTGGTGAGCAAGATGTGTGAGACGTGCAAAATACCCTTAGACTACAAGGAGGATATAAGAATTCCAGTTCCAAAGAAAGCATGTGGTGACTGATGTGAAAATGACCAAACTATCAGTTTAATGAGTCAAGGTTGCAAAATACCTGTATCATTTACAGAAGAATGGAAAAACTGGTAGAAGCTGATCTCGGGAAAGATCAGTTTGGATTAAGGAGAAATGTAGGAAAACGCAACGCAATACTGACCCTACGCATTCTCATAGATGATAGCTTCAAGAAGGCAAATCTATGTTTATAGCATTTGTGGCCTTAGAGAAAGCTTTTGACAATATTGACTGGAATACTCTCTTTCAAATTCTAAAGGTGACAGGGATAAAACACTGGGACCAAAAGGCTATTTACAATTTGCACAGAAATCAGAGGGCAATTATAAGAGTTGGGGGCACAAAAGGAAAACAGTGGTTGAGGAGGGAGTGAGACAGGGTTGTAGTCTACCCCCGATGTTATTCAATCTGTATACTGAGCAAGCAGTAAAGGAAACAAAAGAAAAATTTGGAGTAGTAATTAAGGTCCAGGGAGAAGAAATAAAAACTACGAGTTTTGCTGATGACACTGTAATGTTGGCTGAGACAACAAAGGACGTGGAAGAGCAGTTGAACAGAATGGACAGTATCTTGAAAGGAGGATACAAGATGAACATCAACAAAAGCAAAACGAGGGTATTGGAATGTAGCCGAATTAAATCAGGTGATTCTGAGGGAATTAGATTAGGAAATGAGACACTTAAAGTAGTAAATGATATTTTGCTATTTGGGATCAAAATAAAAAATAACTGATGATGGTTGAAGTAGGGAGCATATAAAATGCAGTCTGGCAATGGCAAGAAAAACATTTCTGAAGACGAGAAATTTGCTAACATCGAGTACAGATTTATGCATCAGAAAGTCCTTTCTGAAAGTATTTGTATTGAGTGTAGCCATGTATGGAAGTGAAACATGGACCACATACAGTTCAGACAAGAAGAGAAGAGAGGCTTTTGAAATGTGGTGCTACAGAAGAATGCTGAAGATTAGACGGGTAGATCACGTCACTAATGAGGAGGTACTGAACACAATTGGGGAGAAGAGAAATTTGTGTCACAACCTGACTAGAAGAAGGGATTGGTTGGTAGGACACATTCTGAGGCATCAAGGGATCACCAATTTAGTACTGAAGGGAAGTGCAGGGGGTAAAAATTGTACGGGGATGCCAAGAGATGAATACAATAAGCAGATTCAGAAGGATGCAGGTTGCAGTAGTTACTTGGAGATGAAGTGACTTGCACAAGATACAGTAGTAGGGAGAGCTGCATCAAATCAGTCTTTGGACTGAAGACTACCGCGGCCCGCCACCGCAACAACAACAACAACAACAACAGCAAGACCACATTGCAGTCTGTGCCCTGCTTAGTGATGTACCAACCAGGCCTCCACCTGGTCCTTACGACTGACACCTCACAGTACGGGTTGGGGACAGTACTGGCTCATAGATATCCCAATGGCTCTGGGCAGCCTATTGCTTATGTCTCAAAAATGCCAACTCCTGATCAAACTAGGTGCTGTCACATAGAAAAGAAAGCTTTGGCCATTGTATATCCTGCGAAAAAATTCCATGTTTTTCTCTTTGGTACCAAACTTCACCTGGTCACTGATCACAGACCACTGGTTTCATTATTCAGTCCTTCTACATCGTTACCAGATAAAGCGGCACATCGCATTCAACACTGGGCTCATTTCCTTTCAAGTAACAACTACAATATTCATTTTCGCCCTATGAAATGCCAATGCTTTACCCCACCTGCCGGCTGGTCCAGATCTAGAATTTGATCCAGAGGAATTGCTTTGTTTCCACACTGATGTCACCACACAGCAGATGGTTGATGGTTTTCCTGTAACTAGCACATGGATTGCAAAGGCTGTAGCCTTGGAACCCATTTTGTGGAAGGTCATAACATCTGTACACCGTTGTTGGCCAGATTCATCACCTTATCATGCCTCCGACCCCCTCCATAATTATCACATCTTTTGAAATTGATTCCCTGTTGTGGATAGTGTTCTGCTTTTAGACACAGATCACATGGCTCCTCAGGTAGTGATCCCCTCAGTGCTTCGTTCGGAGGTTCTCCATTTATTACATGCAGAGCATTGGGGTTTATCAAACACAAAAGATTTGGCTCATCAAAAAGTGTTTTAGCCCGGCTCGGATGGTGACATTAACTGTCTGGTTGTCTCCAGTTCACAGTGTGTGATGCACCAAGCACGTCCGCAGACATCGTAGTCTCCTTGGGCAATGCCGTTGCATGCGTGGGAACATTTACATCTGGATTTCACTGGCCCCTTTCTCAGGACTTATTTGTTGTTGGTTGTTTACACATATTCTCATTTTCGGTGTGTCATTCATTGTGTTTCCACATCCAAAACTGCCGCCATCACAACCTTGCCCAAAATTTTTTCGTTCAAAAGCTTGCCCACAATGTTAATGTCCGGTAATGGTCCACAATTTTCATTGCAAGAGTTTGTGGCATTTTGCTATTCCCGTGGTATCTATTATACCCTCGCATCATTCCATCCACAATCTAATGGTGAGGCGCAATGCCTAATGCAAGCATTGAAAACTTAGATGAAAAAGTACGTTGCCAACTCTTCGTCTGATGTTGCCTTAGATTGGTTTCTCTTCTTATATCGTTTCACCAATTCACCGAGAAGAGACCAGTGGAGCTACTCCATGGGCACAAGCTGAGGACACTGCTACATCTTCTGTATCATCCACCTGGACATCATGTGCAGCTGCCATGCCTCTTCTGGCCAGGTGTGGCTGTCTGGGCATGTGATTTCAGATATCACCCTAAGTGGATTCCAGTTGTCACCGCCAGATGCCACAGGCGGCGTCTCTGCGACATCCGCACAGAAGACGGCTTTTGCTCGAGGCACCATGGTCAGCTTCATCTTTGAATTGATGGCAGGGCACCTCCTGACATCACACCATCACCTCCGAGTCCATTCCATTGGGTGTCACATCACCTGCTGCTGCCAGCTCTCCACTGCTGCAAGGGCAAGGGCATCCATCCTTGGTGGCTGAATCAGCAGTTTCTCTATTGCTTCCAACAGCATTGTCACGGATTCTGTCACCTGTTGCTGAGCAACCACTGATAGAAGTATCATCAGCATTGTGAGCACCATCACCAGGACCAATGCCTGAGGTCGAAACGGAAACAGCCCACGTGTCGCCATATGGTTTGACATGGGAGCATCGGTGCAGAATGTTTCCACATCCGAAGCACTTCAGACAGTACGCTCGCTCCCACTGCAGTAGGTCACCTTATCCAGAGCTCAGTGGACGATGAGGGCAGTATGGATGTCTCAAGAATCTGTTATCTCCCTAAGAGTAGAGGAATGCAGTGACACGTGCACATACTTTCAAAAGGCCATGCATGTGGCAGGGCTATGTCATCCGCAGAAGCTGCCTCAGACAGTGTGTGTGTGTGTGTGTGTGTGTGTGTGTGTGTGTGTGTGACCACCATTAGAGCCTGCCAAGGGCCACAGTCTATTTAATTCTACCTGAGCTATGCTTGACTCAGTTCTCTGTGTGTATTGCTACACATCTTTGTGTACATAATTGGTTCCTGCTGAATGTTACTTAAATATTGTGTTCAAATTGTTAACACTTCTGTGGAATAAAGTTGTGTTCAGGCTACTGGCTGTGTTGTACTTATACCTAATTACAACAAAAAAGAAACCTGATGAGACTGGGCAGATCAGTCTGAGGTCAGGAAACAGTGAATCATTATGTTTGAACATAAAATACAAACCGCAAGGAAATGGACATGGGAAGACAGCATGACAGATAAACAGTCAGATGAGTAAGCTAAAAAGAGAAAACCTGAGAACTAGCAAGAGCAGAGCATTATGACAACAAGATGATAGTGAATACACCACTGAGTCTCGTGTTGGTGTGCAGTGGAATTTATACATCGGTTACGAGATCTAATTGGTCAGTATAATGGTGTGTGGCTGTGTGGCAGATGACAATAGCACTGACAATCTACTGCTCTGCCTAGCAGCCTAGGTCGAGTTCCAAGTTCTGTGGCAAGTTTTGAAAGTTGCTGGGCTGGATACCAGATGCTGGCTGTGACCTTTCAAAAGAACCATCCTGCCATCTCTATTACGCAATGGAGGAAAATCAAGAGAAACTTAACCCACATGGCCAAATGGGGATTTGAACCACCATCTTCAAAATATGAGTCCTATGTTCTAACACAGCAATGTGATACAGAAGTTTAAACACTACCCTTCCCATGTGGTGTGCAGCGAGCATGAAGTAGTCGGGCAGCCAAGAGCTGCACCTGACACACATCAGCAGCAGCTTCGCTGACACCAACATGACATTAATGCCCACTGATGCTAATGTGTGCTGTCTCCTGAGTCAGCAGTTGCTGACCTTGGAACATGGTGCACAAAATAAATGAACTAATGCCTTTATTGCCTCTATGATTTTTCTTCAGACATTCACCTGGCTCCAAGTATCTGCTGCCCTGCTAATCAACTCACATCATCCCAACGTGTAATGGGGTGAATAATCGCACCTGCTATCCCAGCCCCTGAGAGAAACATAACTTTCGCATTTTGGTTACGTTATTTCCCTAAGGTATACAAACATTTTTAAGGGAGTGCATTTGTGTATACCTGAGCACACAAAAATGTTAGCTTAAGTACTGTACATACCTTTGACTATTTCAGAAACTTGACCTACATTGGATGAAATGCATGTAGAGAAAGTAGTTCTTAATTCCTCATTTGTTTGTAGGCTGCATTTACTGAATTAGTATTTTGCATGGTATATTTTAAATATGGTATTTTGCTTTGTTTCTTGAGTATGAACAGTAATCTCTCCAAAGATTTTGGGAACAATTTATCAGTTCAACTATCCTCCAGTTCTAGAAGAATGTTTTGCTTTTCTACTTTTTACCCCAAAAAATTACATTTTCTGCTGAGGGGAGATGAAGGATTTGATTATTATGATTATTGTTGTTGTTGTGGTGATATGATGGTGCGGTCACACAACAGCAAGATCTTTAGTGCACACAACAGCAAGATCTTTAGTGCTCATACAAAAATGTAGTGCCGATAAAATAGAATTCACAGAATCAAAAAACCTCAACTACAATTGAAAGTATAGTTTTCAATGCGATAGGGTCCACAGCTGTGATGAATTTTTTTGAATGATTTCTTGAAGCCTTCAGATGGCATTTTCTTTATTTCCTGTACAATTTTCAAGTATTTTATGGATGAATTTTTGGTAATAGATTACGTCATATACATCACTGCTCCAATGACATCATGTTATGCTCATAAATTAGTTCGAGGTGTTTGCTTGAAACTGGCCGAAGGCCGAAATTGTACAATCGTACAGGAAATAAAGAAAATAGCAGCTGAAGGCTTCAAGAAATCATTCAAAAAACAATTGAAAGTAATAAAAAGTCAGCAAAACATCTGTATACACACTGGTACATGTGCAACAACACACACATGCACAGAGGGGGAGAGAGCGTAAGAAAGAAAGAAAGAGAAAGAGAAAGAGAGAGAGAAAGAGAGAGAGAAAGAGAGAGAGAGAGAGAGAGAGAGAGAGAGAGAGAGAGATTGAGATGAAAATTATGTAGTGTGTCAGGTCTAAATATTAGACTAAAGGAAAAAAGTGCTGGAAAGAATTAAAACAGTATGGCTGGCTGATCAATGGCATAAAAAGAATGAGCTACGGACTCTGCAACACACTAAAATCTCCAGCCCAAAACTTTAGGCTGGTATCCAGACACTTCACAAACTTTAAAATCATTGCCACACTTGTCTCAGCATCAGCTAAAATACAGGACAGATTCCAACCAAAATTTGCATCTGCACTCTCATCCCAACAGAAAATGTGTCCAGTTAAAATATGGCATACAGTATTTTCCATGCCACAGGCATCAGAGACTGGGGGAGGGGGGGTCCTCTCCCCAGAGTAAAATACCACTCTTTAGGGGACGGTGCCCAATTAGGTGGTGGTTCAGGACTACTTCATCCCACTGGAGTGACCTACTTCAGGACTGCCATGGCCAAGTAGTCAGCTTCAACAACTACAGTTAATTGTCCACTGCAGCCACTCCCCCTCCCTCAACTGTACGGATCTCTGACTCACCAGTGCTTGCAGGGAATGACTCATTGTGTAATGTCATATTTCCTGCATGCCTCCTACATTATGTGATAAGTATCTGGAAACCCCCAAAATATAAGTTTTTGATATTAGGTGCATTGTGCTGCCACCTACTGCCAGGTACTCCGTATCAGCAACCTCAGTAGTCATTAGACATCATGAGAGATCAGAATGGGGCGCCCCGCAGAACTCACGGACTTCAAACACGGTCAGGTGGTTGGGTGTCACTTGTGTCATATGTCTGTATGCGAGATTTCCACACTCCTAAACATCCCCTGGTCCACCGTTTCCAATATGATAGTGAAGTGGAAATGTGAAGGGACACGTACAGCACAAAAGCGTACAGGCTGACCTCAGACTGACAGAGACCACCAACAGTTGAAATGGTTCTAATGTGTAACAGGCAGGCTTCTATTATCCAGACCATCACACAGAAATTCCAAACTGCATCAGGATCCACTGCAAGTACTATGACAGTTAGGTGGGAGTGAGAAAACTTGATTTTCATGGTTGAGTGCCTGCTCATAAGCCACACATCACGCAGGTAAATGCCAAACAATGCTTCACTTGGTGTAAAGATAGTAAACCTTGGACGGTTGAACAGTAGAAAAACATTGTGTGGAGCAATGAATCACGGTATACAATGTGGCGATCCGATGGCTGGGTTTGGGTATGACAAATGCCCAGTGAATATCATCTGCCAGTGTGTAGTGCCAACAGTAAAATTCCGAGGCGGTGGTGTTATGGTATGGTCGTGTTTTTCATGGAGGGGGCTTGCACCCCTTGTACACAGTATATGCCTACATTGATGTTTTAAGCACCTTCTTGCTTCCCACTGTTGAAGAGCAATTCAGGGATGGCGATTGCATCTTTCAACATGATTGAGCACCTGTTCATAATGCATGGCCTGTGGCAGAGTGGTTACATGACAATAACATCCCAGTAATGGACTGGCCTGCACAGAGTCCTGACCTGAATCCTATAGAACACCTTTGGGATGTTTTGGAATGCCAACTTCGCACCAGGCCTCACCTACCGACATTGATACTGCTCCTCAGTGCAGCACTCCATGAAGAATGGGCGGCCATTCCCCAAGAAACCTTCCAGCACCTGATTGAATGTATGCCTGCAAGAGTGGAAGCTGTCATCAATGCTATGCATGGGCCAGCACCATATTGAATTCCAGCATTACTGATGGACGGCGCCACAAATTTGTAAGTCTTTTTCAGCCAGGTGTCCGGATACTTTTGATCACATAATGTATGTGCCTTGGTACTCAGCAGAATGACACCTGCTTTTCCCGCCACTGTAGGATGTACAGTTGATCATGGATCCACTGAACCATTTTGTCTGCTGGTTACATGGGCTGCAAAGATAATACAGCACTAAGAAAACTGGAGCAGATGAGAAACTGTTTGCCCCATCTGCTCCATTGCCTTCAGGACCATTCTGAGCTCTGCAAAAAAGACAGTATAGTTATGGAAAAGCACATCCTGGAAATGCAGTCAGGGTTGTTCAACCAAGGGAGTCCACTTGTTTGAGACATCAGGGTACACAGTTTTAAAACGACACCTATGTAAAAGTTAAAAAACATTTGGAGTGCAATCTTCCTTATAATTGGTCAAGTCTAAAATAATTCTGAGCCTCTGGTGGAGCCAATGGAGATCTGCTCCAACCATGGTGTAAAACCAGACACACCCATCTCTAACAGACAATCCTCCACAAAATTCCTACAGGGCCCCGTTGCTTGGTGTCGAGTACGAAAGAGCCTTTCCACTGGTGTCCATGCAACAGTATGGTATGCAGCTGTGTATAGTGTGTATAGTCTTTTATAGGCCTGTCACAAAATGAGGAGTCATCGTATGATATGAGGCAGCCACCCACTTTTCTCAGCACAAAGGGTCAGTGTGTGGCTGATTCTAAAGGCCCCAGTGGCCAGTCGAATTCTTAGATATAAGATATGAAGCTCAATTTCCTTAATCATAGCACAGAAAAGCATATTCATTCATATCAACAATGTAGGAAGTAATTTGAAGTTCAACAATGCAAGAGTATACAGGAGGCAGCTAGTGCTGCACATCAACTTCACTTCTGTTAGAGTTCACTTGAGCAAACTTTGGCAACTGTTATCTTGATATGACATTATAATCACTCTCTGCAGTGTGCTCCTAGTAAATACTTGTAGTAAAATTGCTTTCTCTTAAGCAGTTGCTTAGTGGCATATGATATACAAATAGTGATGAAAAAGTATTAATAAGAAATCTTAGCTGATCACTGTGTTTTTGTCGTTAATTAACTGATAGCTCCTCAAAATTAAAGTGACAGATACTAAAAATCATCTTGCTGTGGCACTGTCTGAAAGTGGTCTACATATTGGGAACAAGAAGGGGATGTTACAATGTCCATACTATTGCTGGGTATGTAAATCATTTGTTTTAATTCTCTGTGAGATGCAGAACAGCCACCAGAATGCATTAATTTTGTTACTGTTGTTACCAGCTGTGATACAGTGTACAAGTGTGGTGCCATCCGAAGTGTGAGGTCCTACAGTAAAGTTGATACCTCACTATGGAACCACAAGCTAAACACAGTTATTGCCAGAATTTAATTAGTCAGATCAGTATACTAAAGTTTAAAGGTAACTGCCAAGTGTTATTAGACTATTATGCAGTGCAAGAACTAAACTGTTATCATTGTGTTCTGTTCTTGTTTTAAATGTATACAATTACTCATATGTACATGGATTTCTTCTGATGTTAAGAATTCTGTAATAAAGAATTTTACTGAAACTGATCTAACATTCATTACATTATGTTGTAGCATTCACTCAACCTCCTCTAGAAGTAAAAAATTAAAACTGTCACCAAGACTTGCTACAGCACATAAAAATAAGGCTGTGAATAGCATAATAAATTGAGTGATCACTGTGAACGACACAGAGATGTCACGTATTTGTGGGAGACAGCACTATCAGCACCTGACAAGAGTATGAAAGGGGCCTCACTGTAACTCTTCTTTTGGCTGGCTAGTCGAATTTTGCAATATCAGATTTGTGGGGTGTTTGGATATGACAGTGGCCTGATGTTGGATTGCATAGGAGAGTGATGGCAAGTACACTTGCCAAGTTTCCGGTCAACTACATCTGAATCACCACAAGGGAGAATTGCCATACTGTGCACCAATCACAAGTAACCCCTTCAGAACTATGCCTGCCACCCAAGAGCAAGTAATTGGCTTTCTGCAGCATTCTGTGTCATCCAGTGCCAATGATCAGAGACTAGCAGAAGGCAGATTACAGAATTTCCATCCCACACACAGCCTGCCATTAAAGGAACACGTACAGCTGTGTTTGGAGTGGTGTTCTGGCCACAAAGCATAGACTGCTAATGAATAGCATCACATTGTGTTCAGCAATGAATTGCAGTTCTGCGCTACACTGGATGACCATTTTTGGTGAGTACGGCTGCGAACTGGGGAGAGGTCCCATCCTTCCGATGTTACTCTTGGTATCACGGTGTGGTGAGCCATTGGGTATGACTTCGAGTCATGGCTGGTAATGAAAGAGGGCACTCTGACAACACAACAGTATGTCACAGACATCTTGCATCCTAACATGTTACATCCCATCCAATGATATTGTAGTGTTATTTTTACACAAGACAATCCATGTCCAAACATTGCACATGTCTCTGTTAACTGTCTGCATTACATTGGGATTCTCCTGTGAACAAAAAGGTCCCCAGATCTGTCCATGATAGAATGTGTGAGATCAGTTCAGATGTCAACTCCAGCCCAGTGCCGGTATCGATATCAATGAACAGTTACAACAACCAGCAGTGGACCAGCTAGTTTTAGGAGAGGATACCAGGCTTTATGACACCCTTCCAAATCAAATAATGTCACAAGCCCTTTCATTGTGTGAAGTTTCATTTTATATCCTCCTCTCCTCCTGTCTGCTTCAGGTTTTTGTCAGGTAGTGTAATTTAACTGTCCCTAAGAGCAAAGGTTTTTGTCAGGTAGTGTAATTTAACTGTCCCTAAGAGCAAAGTCAACCTATTATTTTATTTTTATTTTTTTCTATTGTTTAAATTTTGTTACGTTAACAAAATGCATTAGTCTGGATTTTAGTGTAATCAAGTTAGTCACACCTTTTGTTCTTGTTCAGTTTCTTTAAATTAGAGGCATAATAATTTTGAATACTTACATTTTTTGATATGAAAGTATACTGCTTTGTATTTAAATCAAGCAGTTTCAAATCTGCATGATTTTTGCTGCCAAATGCCACTATATTTTTATTTACTTTACTGTGTTTCATTTTCTGAATTGGGCGTCCAGAATTAAACACATCACCTTCTTTTTCCTTAAATCTCCATACTCTTATATGTCCTGATTCAACAGCAGTTAAGAGACATCTGAAAGAAATAAAGCATTAACATCTAAACAATTAAAACTCCCCATTAATGGATTCTTTCATCACAGGTTGATGGGATAATTTTATTTTTATGAATAAAAAACACAACTAGGTATGCCTTACAAAATTAATTTTTGTAATTAACCAGTTTTCAGCTTACCAGGCCAGACAACTTCTTTCAATTACAGAGACTAGGATGTTTGTATTGTTTACAAGTATAGTAAATATGTACATACCTATCATATTTGCTTAGACCACAAATCTGACCTTCCCCATATTCAACATTAACAGAACTTGTGAAAGCCTTGTAATCAGTGTCGTATGTCTTTACAGTTTTGTTCTTCAGCCCTATTAGAATGTCCACTTCATCGTCATCACCCCAGCTCAAATGTGTGATTCCATTATCTTTTTGCAGAGACCCAACTTTCTGCAAGTTTTTTGCAAATACTTTCCATTCACTTTCATTTCCATGGAACTGCAGTCCTAAAAAAATGACAGTGATGGGCAAAAGCACAAATAAGCCACTCCTGAAGAAATATTATATTATTATGACACTCCTGAGGGAACATTACACTGAAGTGTAAGCCTGATTGTGCAGGCAAGATATTCGGCCATAAAAAGGGGGGAGAGGAAAAACACACACACACACACACACACACACACACACACACACACACAGAGTCAGAGAGAGAGAGAGAGAGAGAGAGAGAGAGAGAGAGAGAGAGAGAGAGGGAGGGAGGGAGGGAGGGGGGTGAGGTAGGTTTGAGAGGGTAAGAGGGAAAGTTTGTACTGAAGTTAGTTGGGAACTAGTGAGTACATCTGATTTTAAAGTGTGCCTAAACTCCTTCCACCATTAATATGCAGGTGAGTTATTACGAGGGCAGTTCAATAAGTAATGCAACACATTTTTTTTCTGAAACAGGGGTTGTTTTATTCAGCATTGAAATACACCAGGTTATTCCCCAATCTTTTAGCTACACAACACTATTTTTCAACGTAATCTCCATTCAATGCTACGGTCTTACGCCACCTTGAAATGAGGGCCTGTATGCCTGCACGGTACCATTCCACTGGTCGATGTCGGAGCCAACG
Organism: Schistocerca piceifrons; assembly: GCF_021461385.2. NCBI lineage: Eukaryota > Metazoa > Arthropoda > Insecta > Orthoptera > Acrididae > Schistocerca > Schistocerca piceifrons. The sequence continues at coordinate 777,894,993 of NC_060138.1, forward strand.
TCGTACTGCATCAATAACTTCTTCATCATCCGCGTAGTGCCTCCCACGGATTGCGTCCTTCATTGGGCCAAACATATGAAAATCCGACGGTGCGAGATCGGGGCTGTAGGGTGCATGAGGAAGAACAGTCCACTGAAGTTTTGTGAGCTCCTCTCGGGTGTGAAGACTTGTGTGAGGTCTTGCGTTGTCATGAAGAAGGAGAAGTTCGTTCAGATTTTTGTGCCTACGAACACGCTGAAGTCATTTCTTCAATTTCTGAAGAGTAGCACAATACACTTCAGAGTTGATCGTTTGACCATGGGGAAGGACATCAAACAGAATAACCCCTTCAGCGTCCCAGAAGACTGGAACCATGACTTTACCGGCTGAGGGTATGGCTTTAAACTTTTTCTTGGTAGGGGAGTGGGTGTGGCGCCACTCCATTGATTGCCGTTTTGTTTCAGGTTCGAAGTGATGAACCCATGTTTCATCGCCTGTAACAATCTATGACAAGAAATTGTCACCTTCAGCCACATGACGAGCAAGCATTTCCGCACAGATGGTTCTCCTTTGCTCTTTATGGTGTTCGGTTAGACAACGAGGGACCCAGCAGGAACAAACCTTTGAATATCCCAACTGGTGAACAATTGTGACAGCACTACCAACAGAGATGTCAAGTTGAGCACTGAGTTGTTTGATGGTGATCCGTCGATCATCTCGAACGAGTGTGTTCGCACACTCCGCCATTGCAGGAGTCACAGCTGTGCACGGCCGGCCCGCACGCAGGAGATCAGACAGTCTTGCTTGACCTTGCGGCGATGATGACACACGCTTTGCCCAACGACTCACCATGCTTTTGTCCACTGCCAGATCACCGTAGACATTCTGCAAGCGCCTATGAATATCTGAGATGCCCTGGTTTTCCGCCAAAAGAAACTCAATCACTGTTCGTTGTTTGCAACGCACATCCGTTACAGACGCCATTTTAACAGCTCCGTACAGTGCTGCCACCTGTCGGAAGTCAATGAAACTATACGAGACGAAGCGGGAATGTTTGAAAATATTCCACAAGAAATTTTCGGTTTTTTCAACCAAAATTGGGTGAGAAAAAAAATGTGTTGCATTACTTATTGAACTGCCCTCGTACATGTCCTCATTTTTTACATTGTTTACACTTGGGGCTTCCACTACTATTACACTACTGGCCATTAAAATTGCTACACCAAGAAGAAATGCAGATGATAAACAGGTATTCATTGGACAAATATATTATACTAGAACTGACATGTGATTACGTTCACACGCAGTTTGGGTGCATAGGTTCTGAGAAATCAGTACCTAGAACAACCACCTCTGGCCATAATAACGGCCTTGATACACCTGGACATTGAGTCTAACAGAGCTTGGATGGCGTGTACAGGTACAGCTGCCCATGCAGCTTCAACGTGATACCACAGCTCATCAAGAATAGTGCCTGGAGTATTGTGACAAGCCAGTTGCTCGACCACCATTGACCAGACATTTTCAATTGGTGAGAGATCTGGAGAATGTGCTGGCCAGGCAGAAGTCGAACATTTTCTGTATCCAGAAAGGCCCGTACAGGACCTGCAACATGCGGTCGTGTATTATCCTACTGAAATGTAGGGTTTTGCAGGGATCAAATGAAGGGTAGAGCCACGGGTCGTAACACATCTGAAATGTAACGTACACTGTTCAAAGTGCCGTCAATGCGAACAAGAGGTGACCGTGACGTGTAACCAATGGCACCACATACCATCATGCCAGGTGATACGCCAGTATGGTGATGACAAATACATGCTTCCAATGTGCGTTCACTGCGATGTCACCAAACACAGATGCAACCATCATGATGCTGTAAACAGAACCTGGATTCATCTGAAAAAATGACGTTTTGCCATTTGTGCACCCAGGTTCATCGTTGAGTACACCATCGCACGCGCTCCTGTCTGTGATGCATAGTCAAAGGTAACCGCAGCCATGGTCTCTGAACCGATAGTCCACGCTGCTGCAAACATCGTCGAACTGTTCGTGCAGATGGTTGTTGTCTTGCAAAAGTCCCCATCTGTTGACTCAGGTATCGAGACGTGGCTGCATGATCCATTACAGCCATGCGGATAAGATGCCTGTCATCTCGACTGCTAGTGATACGAGGCTGTTGGGATCCAGCACGGCATTCCGTATTACCCTCCTGAACCCACCGATTCCATATTCTGCTAACAGTCATTGGATCTCGACCAACGCGAGCAGCAATGTCGCTATACGATAAACCGCAAACGCGATAGGCTACAATCCGACCTTTATCAAAGTCGGAAACATGATGGTAAGCATTTCTCCTCCTTACACGAGGCATCACAACAACATTTCACCAGGCAACACCGGTCAACTGCTATTTGTGTATAAGAAATCAGTTGGAAACTTTCCTCATGTCAGCAGGTTGCAGGTGTCGCCACTGGCGACAACCTCGTGTGAATGCTCTGAAAAGCTAATCATTTTCATATCACAGCATCTTCTTCCTGTCGGTTAAATTTCGTGTCTGTAGCAATTGTAATGGCCAGTAGTGTATTATTATTATTATTATTATTATTATTAAGTGCAATATAAATGTAATACATACAGATATTATTACATACAACTGATGACACAACTGAATATATTCGTCCTATCTGCAGCCAAATCGTCTCATATTTTTTAACACTACAGTTGGTGTATGAATGCCAGAACAGACAGCAGCTCTTAATATCACTTGAGTTTGTTGGATATGAAACACACTGACTTGTCATTATTCATTTTTCTGTAAGGACAGACAAACATAAAAGTTTCATTTCCTGCAATGGATACCTAAAATCATGCTCTGTTTGCAACTGCAATGAACATCTACAAAACAATTTCAACAGTATGAGGTGTCCACAACTGTCACAAAATGAACAAAGATAACAACACGACAAATATTAAGCGTCAGTCTTACAAGACTTGAGTCTGGATTTGTGGCCACCACAAACTTGACCCCATCACACATGAAGATTCCACTGGAGTAAGAATCTGGAAATCAAGTATTACATGGCCAAGCCTCGATGAGCCCAGAATGTGTGGAAAGAGACAAGCAAGTCACCCATGAACATACCAAAACAGTTCAAGATGCTTATCATATTCTGCAGAGAAAGCATAATACCAGTAGCTCAGCAATAACAGCCCGAGAAGTGAAAATTCTAGGTATGTGAAGTAGAACAAATAAAGCAGTAGCATGCAAGATGACAAATCTGAATCAGAAGAGTGCTCATTATCATATGCTACAGGCCTAATTAACATACCAACAGACACAAATTGTCATAGACGAGCCATCCTGACTCACTAAAGTCCAAATAACTTCAAGACTGCAGGCAGGTAACTCCCTTGACAACTGCTGGCATTTCAAAAGTGAACTATCCATAATGTTTACAGCACATAATTAAAAGACAAATTGCTGTGCATGGCAGCTTAAAACTTTAATATACATGGCTACTCTAACCAAGATCCATAAGATGGTATTTACGGAAAAGAAAACACACACACTGTGAAGAACTACTTCCATACATAACCAAAGATGACCATCAGATGTTACTTACATTGAAAATATTAATTACCAATGGTTGAGCAAGTAGCATTATCTCTGTGCCTTTGTTCTTTGATCAGTGAGAGAGCAAGATGCAAGGCAGAATTCAACCAGAAATCTCCATCTCTATTTATAACGTCACTTGATAGTTCAATTTGTTCAGTCTTAAAATCACTAGCCCAGTAACTTGATATGCACACCACAATCTCCATGTCATTATACTCCATCGGATGACTGACACCAAGGCAACATTGCTCAATCTCAGATTTGCTCAACTATTGTAGGTGTACGTGACATTTATGCTCTCTACTCAAGTCCCGTGTGGTCTTGATGGTCTGACATGCCACAACTGCAGGTGACTTGGTAGACACCTGTCTTATACAAACCACACCATCCTTTATGTGCCATACATGGCAGTTGAAAAACAAACTTCACAACATACTTTAATTGGATAGATAAAAAAATCTATTCACCAAGTAGTGGCAGAACACACTGTTCAGCCTTTTACATTGGTGTGACTACCAACGAATTATCAATTGGATGAATGGGCATAGGCAGATGGTGTATACTGGCAACATGTGATATCCTGTTGCACAGCATGCTCTACAAAGTGACAGTCATGACCTCGGTGCCTGTTTCACCACATGCACCATCTGGATTCTTCCCCCAGACATCAGTTTCTAAGAACTCCACAGGTGGAATTAGCACTACAACATGTCCTTGGTTCTCACCACCCACTTGGCCTTAATTTACATTAATTTCTTCCATCTCAGCATTTCTTCACAGTAACTATTCTTATCTTCACTCCAATTTAGTTTTATACATCTTTCATTGTCTTACTCACCTTTTTTGTCACTGCCCCCTCCCACCTCTGCTACATACAGTGTACTTAGCTTTTCACTCTTTATTAACTCATGTATGACATTTAAGCAGTAATCTCTGTCTTGCATATTACCCCGTCTTTCACCTTTAAGCTCTCAGGTTTTCAAACCTTATTCGATGCAGCCCCAACAATCGGTCTTTCCTTCTCATTCCGTCCAGTAAGTCTCCCCTGACCTGCTTTTCTGGGTGACTTTTCCTGAAATTTACCCCTTTTCATAGACTTCTCCAGTCTTTTTCCTTTGTCCCTCTTCCTTCCCCTTCAATCCTTCTATGAGGTCATTTTAGCTTGACTGCATAGCATATCTTCCAAATCAAACAAAACGCTACATATATCTATTTCATAAGAAGATCAACATTCATGTGACACTTTCCTAAGACACAGTCTCTTTTCTTCCATACTAACTGTTTAACCACTGACAAAATGTGGTCCAAATCTAAAGTTAGTGTTGATGTCAAATGAAAGTTTTATACCATTTAAATTAATAGAAGATGGAGCAGATATCCCATGTTATACCACATAGGTCACAACACTGCTGCAGAAACAATGAAAAAAGAATGCCAGATCTAAAGGAATCCAAAATTGGTGATTGTTTATAAATGCCAGAAACTTAGTGTGGACTTTAATGCGAGATGCTTTTAATAGCACCACAACAGAGTCAGTCTAGAAATTTGGTAGAAAATTCAAATAGGTTTGAGTCATACGTGAAGTGTAGCAGTAGCCAGATACTTTCAATATCTTTACTGCATGACAGTCAAGGTAATGTTATTGACAACAGTGGACCACAGCAGAGTTACCAAAAATCTTTCACGCAATAAATATTACAGAATTCAAATCAAGAACACTAGCCAACATGAGTCACTTGGAAGTAGTGAAGTATCTTAAGTCACTTAATAAAGGAAAGTTTTCTGGTGCAGACTGTATACCAATTAGGTGTCTTTTCAAGTATTCTAACAAAATATCTCCTTTTTTAGCAATCATATACAACCACTTGCTCAATGAAAGATGCATACCTGAAGAACGAAATGCAGCATAGGTCACTCCACAGCAGATGAAAGAAAATAGCAGTAATCCGTTGAATTATACATCCAAATCACTGATACTGATTAGTATTAGCATTCTGGAAAATATACTGTGCCCCAACAGTGTGAAATATCATGAAGAAAATGGTCTATTGACACATAACCAGCATGGATTCAAAAAAAATCCACAGAAAATAATGAATGCTATCTGAAGGGGATTTCAAGCTGATTATCTATTTCTAGATTTCCAGAAGGTTTCTGACACTGTTCCTCACAAAAGGATTCTAATTGAATTGCGCACCTCAGCTGTGCAACCGGATTTGTGACTTCCTGACCAAAAAGTCACAGTTGGTAGCAATTGGAGGGGGGGTGGGGGGGAGGGACACCTAGTGTAAATGAAATTTTATCTGGAGTTACCCAATTAAGCATTATATGTCCTCTGGTACATTAATTTCTATAAATAACTTAGGAGACAATCTGAGCAACTCTCTTAAGAGTTTTTGCAGCTGATGCTATTGTTTACAGTCTAATCAACTTATCAGAGGATTAAAATGAATTACAAAAGATTTAGACAAGATATCTGCAGTGGCAATTGACCCTGAATTATAAAAACTGTGAGATCCTTCACATGAGTACCAAAAAAAATTTTGTATAATAACTTACTATGTTCTAAGCAGACTTAAAAGCACTGACAAGATTATAATAAATAACTAAAGTTGCACAACTATCTAAAAAATAATTAAAATTACAAAACTTTTAAAAAACCAAATATTTTTTATGTATTTTATCACTGAGATAACGTTTGCAACTACTTTTTAGTATTAACTTCCTTGTGCTGTACGTTTCCATTAATGACACTTTTTTACAAAATGTAAGTGATTATCACTACGAAGTTTCTCACAATGGAGTCCTTGCATAAAAAAGTTCTCAGTTCACTTTCTGAATCAAATTCAGATAAATTTCCAAGCTTTTGGTGATAGCATCTGTCATCATCATCATCATCATCATCATCATCAGGGACTAAAACTGACTATTGTAAACTGATTATGGTTTTGTTAATAATTTGTTATTTATAAACATATAAGTGTTTTAATATCAGCACTTTTTTAGGATATGACAGTCACTGGCTTGTGCATAAGTATTTAAATTTTTCATTAATCATTTGTTATTTATAAACATGTAAGTGTTTTAATATGAGTACTTTTTTAGGATATGACAGTCACTGGCTTGTGCATAAGTATTTAAATTTTTCATATTTTTCAAAAAGTTTTATAGCTTTAATCATTTGCACTCTTGCTTGTGCTTCTAAGATATCAATTTTAAAGACTGCTCATAGGAAACACAAACAGAAATAGAGATTGTTGTTAATCACCCCACTTCACCTTTGGCCTTTCTCTTCCCCCACTTCCTGTACCCCCTTCTCTCCCATAATTAAGATATAAAGAGCACAAGGCAATACTTTAATTTCAGTTCTTTTTTTGGCATGTGTTGATATGATGTACATTCATTGACATATTTCAGACTACATGGTGTTCAAAATGCCGAAGTGTAACTTATAAATGATGATGATGCTTTCTAATGGATTAATCACATCAGTAATGGGAATATTACAAATTTTAAAGTGATTATGATGTAATAAATTATTATACTTACATATATTAATACTTCCATTTGGCAATATGTCAATTAAAAAAAAAATGTTAAATTTTGGTTACAGAAATTGTTCTGTTATTGTCGTCTTCAGTCGAAGACTGATTTGTCACATGTCACAACTCTCCCTGCTAGTGTATCCTGTGTAAGACCTCTGCATAACTATTGCAAGCTACATTAATTCGAACCTGCTTATGGTATTCAAGCCTTGGTCTCCCACTGCAATATTCCCCCAATCCCACTTCCAACGAATTGAAAATTCTTTGATATCTCAGTATATGTCCCATCAGCTGACATCTCCTTTTAATCACATTGTGCCATAAAGTTCTTTGTTCCCCAATTTGATTTTGTACATTCTTGTCATTTATTTGATTTACTCACCTAATCTCCAGTATAAAGATTTCAGTTATAAACAACTTTACGAACAGTTTTATTGGAACTGTCACATATAAAATGTTGTGGGGAAGACAGAACAAAAAATGCATTTTATTAGCAGAACAGTGCAACAAATCCACTAATGAAACTGCTCCTTTTGGAGTAGAGTTGTGTGGTACACGATTCTTAACAGGTTGGAAAGACAGACAAAATCGAAAAATTTCGAAGAATGGCAGCAAGTTTTGATTTATCACAAAAATAGCAGAGCAATTGTCATGAATACTATAAGCGAGTTGGGGTGGCAATCATTAAAACATACGATTTTTTCACTGCACCTAGAGCTTTTCACAAAATTATAATCACCAGCTTTCTCCTCTGAATGCCAAACCATTTTGTAGACTCCTATCTGCATAGAAAGATATGGCCATCATGACATAAGAGAATTTAGAGATTGCACAGAAATATTTAAATGTTAATTTTTTCCCATGTCCTTTTTTTAAAAAAAATACTGTATTAGCTCCTGACTTCAATCCTTAACCAAGCAGTAACAGGGCGGCATTGTTTGGATCATTAATCACACAATTCAATACCCTGCTTACAACATGCTAACATTCCACAATCTTTTACATACTACTGGAAAGAATATAAAAGAGACCAAAACACAACAAATACAAGTAAACAGTCGCAAACTTCTTATAAACACTGTTAGAAACAACTTTTAAGGACCCTGAACCTCAGTTAATACCACTAAAAGATTTTTTTACAATATGTATCTTATTTGTGTGCTGCAAAATGAAGATTTATATAATGATGCTGGTTCAAAGTAGTAGTCTTATCTGACAGGCAGATGTCTATATTGTACATTCCTTCCCACAGAGAATAATTCAAAGCAATCAAATACTAATTGGGAGTGCCTAGAAATGCTTCAGCTAATTATATTTTTATGGCAGTATACATATCTGTGCCACTTAAATTATATCCAAGTGCCTAACTTCAGTGTAGTTTCTCTATTTTTAGTGTTCCGTGCCTCAGTCGGTAAAAACGGAACCCTTATAGGATCACTTTGTTGTCCACCTGTCCATCTGACTGTTAAAAACCCATTTTCTGAGGAACAGATGTATCAAGATGAAATTTGTGTCGCTGAGATCTATGGTGCCTTTTCAGTGTAAAAAATTTGAAGCTTCAAAGTCACTGCAATCAAAAGATACCACATTTTAGCACATATTTTAATACTCACAAACTTATAGGGCCTAGAACCACAAAATTTGGCAAGAAGCAAGGTTTCACAGTACAAGCAAAGAGAAAATTATGAAAACTGTTAATTTGTAATTACATTTCATAAAAAAAAATTTCTTAACTGTCATTTGTAATCCGATGTCAAACTTTAAATTAAAACAATCAGCAGGTCTGCATACTGGGTCGTAATGGTAAAGTCAAACATCAGGCAAGGAGGACTTCATTGTTCATATGACATATTTTAGAATTTATCCATGATCAGAGATGGAGGAGCAATTACTACACACAGATATAGCATTTCACATAGAACTTTAAAGGCCAGTGCTCCATTATTTTCAATGTTTTCCGGAACAGAGGATACAGCTTATACTAAAATGTTTAAATTATCTACAAGATATCAGCACAGGGACAGATTAGTAAGATCATATTAAAAACATACAAATAATTTCCATAAGGCTGTGAATGGCAAGTTTAAAATGTAATCTTAATAAATGTAGTGTTGATTTTTTTCTTCAAGGGAATGCTGAATATCTTCTGCCCACAATGCACACCCGCTTCTTGATGAGATCCTGCTGCCATAGTTGCCTTACCACAAAACAGAATTAAACACAATTACAGGTTTCCTAAACAAAACAAATTATTATTTCAAGTTTTTTACAAATGCAACCCAAACAATGCACCAGCTGAACATTTAAAGGCAAAACCATTACATGCATATGTTCATCAAAATATTAAAATGTATTCCATACTGGTACATTAAAACAGAAATTTAAGTCAACTTTGTGCCTAGCAACATTTACAGTGGAGAAAAAAGTGCTTGTGGGCATCAATGCATCTCAGTACAGTACTGGTGCCATTTGCACCCATAAAGTTCTGATGGTAGTGAACAACTTGTAATGCATACACCTAAGATGCGGAACCAAGGCAAAGTAAACTATTTGCAAATAGAAAAAAAGAGGCATTGGCTATTGCATTTTCAGACCAAAAGATCCAAGACATGAATTTCCATTGGGATCATGGGCCACAAACCATCACTGACAATGCTCAGCACCGGTAATAGCATTCCTGACCAGAAAGTAAAACACTCACAGTACTACACCTTATTCGGTTTTATTACAAATCCACATCAAAATATACATACATTGATGAACTCTCTTGGATGCTGACAGCTGCAGCCATCAAATGGCAGAAAAGACGAAGTATGTTTCAAATTAGTTAAGGAAGTATGTCACCAATTGTGAAACAATATTAGCACAGGTACTGATGTACTTGAGAAATACATGCCCCAATGAATTCAATATTAGGAGCTTATTTCTCGCATTGTCACTGATGAAGGAGTTCTATTTATTAATGACACAAAGGATGATAAATATGTTGTTGTCGCAGACTCTTTAATACTGCATATCTTGGACTTTCTGCATTGGATCATTGAGGGTCACACAAATCAAGAGCCTTGTTGCCTACACGTGTACTGGCCCAGTCTCTCACCGCATGGAAAAAAAGAACAGACTCACACAAGCTGCTCATATGCTAAAAATTTCTCAACACTTTTCTTTATGTTCACCCCACGGCTCACATCCCCTGAGTCATGGGATCATGTCACCATTAATTTTGTGAGAGCACTCCTCAAGTCCATGTATCTGACTGCAGTTGAATCAGTTAGATTTTTCAAACATGGTGAGTGGGCAGTCACACAGGTCACGACCATTACCAGATAGTCCACCATCTTTGCAAATGAAGGATTAGAACAGATATTAAATTCAGACAATGGACCTCAATTCTCATACACAAATATTTAACCAGCTTTGCCAACAGACTAGAATAATTCACTTAACATTAGCACCTCTTCATACTCAAAACAAGCACTTTGGTTGGTTGGTGAATTTGGGGGGAAGGGACCAAACAGTGAGGGCATCAGTCCCATCGGATTATAGAAGGACAGGGAAGGAATTCGGACATGCCCTTTCAACGGAACCATCCTGGCATTTGCCTGCAGAAATTTAGGGAAATCACTGAAAATCTAAATCAGGATAGTCAAATGAATGTTTGAACCATCATCCTCTTGAATGCATTAACCACTGTGCCACCTTGCTCGGTAAAGTACTTTCCAAACCCAATGATTACTATACTGCCCGCGTCCACATTCGTTAATGCAGCACTAACATTATTTTTAAACTCCTACAAGAGCATACTGAGAAATGACAGAAGTCTGTTGGAGATCCGCTATGCCTGGGAATCATGTACTTTGCTGTCTGCACCTGCAAAGAAGCAGTGTCCCAACAGTTACTGCCAGGTAAAGTTATTTGAGTCAGCACTTTCTTAAGGTGCCTGAGATGGACAGCAGCCATGCTGTGGCATCAAGTGGTGGCCTTTGTGAAATTGGTGGCCTGGGGCACTCGCAGTTGTGAAATTATGTATTCACAGAGACTACTAATGGCATTTGTTTTGACTGACAAATCTCAACCACTATAGTAATTGGCCATATCGCAAATTATGGTAAGAGATGTTGTGAAGACATTACACCTTCAATCTCATTGAAGCACTGAGCTCCAACTAAATGCAGAACACCTCCCCTTTGAGTTTTATTTATCATCGATATGTCTAGCTAAGTGGACCAAGTAGTTACTGTAAAAAACAGGGCATATGCAGATCAAGGAACTTTTCTTTCACTGTATGCACATTATGCATGTTGGCAAAGTGTCAAATTCACACAGATAAGGGAAGGATTGTTTTATGTGGTCATTGAAACATGAGAAAACAAGCAGTTTGGTTTTAGTATCAATACTTTAAAGTTTGCAGTTTGGTTCCAAGTTTGTTGCTCTCTTCCATTCCTTAGAATACGTACAGCAGCCCAAAGTTCTATAAGGATACCTTGGTGAATAAATTAATTATATGACCAATCTGTTTATATTTTTCATTATCATTCCATCACTTAGCATCCACCTATTTTATTTTCGCACCAATTGCTTCTGTTTTTTCCTTCGTTTATTTCTGATTTTCATTGGTATCTGGTAATATTTCGTTTTTTATTTTTAATTTTATCTGCCATCTCCAGGCTGTTGTTTGCCAACAACTCATTATTTAGCTGTATTCTTTAATGTTACTATCAATAACCCTTGAATACTTCTCTTCTCCTTGTTTTCATCCTGATTTTGCATCTTGAGTGTCTTTTCTTCCTTTCATAGTTATACATACTTGTAGAATTTCTACAGTCTGGTATACCTCTTATGGCATACTGTCAATAAATCATTTGTTCAGGTCACCTGAACATTCAGTACTTGGTGTTGGTTTTGATCCTTAACATAATAATGATGTGGCATGTAACATCTTATATGATGTGGCAGATCCAAAATGTAACATGTAACAGGACGGCATTTTGAAGCAAATGTGTTGCTTGTGGTGGAACTCTCTACTGTTGAATATCAATGTGAGGAAAGTGTTTGTGTTACTTGTAAAAGTTCATTTTATGAAAAGGAAAGTTGCTACTCACCATGTAGCAGAGATGCTGAGTTGCAGGTAGGCAATTGTTGTGCCTACCTGCAACTCAGCATCTCCACTATATGGTAAGTAGCAACTTTCCTTTTCAGAATGTTGTTACAGTCCATCCTAGATTTTCCATTGTTTGATTTAAAAGTTCACTTTGTGGGGTATGACACCTTGCATGAGACTTTAAAACATAGACATCATGTGTGGAGGCAGGTGATGGTCAATACACCATGTATGATCAGTTTTCTGTGAAATTAAAGTGTTTTGGCAGACTAAATTGCAAAAAGCAATGGAAGTGATGAAGATTTCTTCATCACAGATATGGTGACATGAGGACAACATGTGGAGACACATACAAGGTGATTCATGAAGATACGCAAATATTTTAATATGTTATTCTAAAAGTAAAACCAAAGAAAAAAATTCATACTAACATAGGTCTGCAAATGTTTAGTTACGGAGTTACAGCTAATAAAAGATTTTGCCTGAAATTTAACAACTTCGCTAATATGAAGCCATCGCAAAACTGCACGAGGTTAAAGTAAAGCACGATGTCCATTTATTTTGTTGTTATTGGTCTGGTGAATCTAATAAAACATGTCCCAGACATGTATCTGCAGTAGTTTTCAAGAACATCCAGAGAAACAAAGACGTAATTTCATAAAATTTTTAATTTATTGACTACTTGGCCCAATTTGGTTTTTTTTTTAATTCCAGACAATTGCACAAAGTTTTCAACATGTATACACGTACAGCTAAGACAATAGAATATTACAAGGGAACTCCGGACTGCCGTGGAATCAGTAAGAAGGAACAGTATTTACCCACGGCTGAACCAGCTCATCAATGTCCAGCCAGCTGGGCCGTAAGTGACGCAAAGTCTGCCTCTGTCAGTGCCATCGCTGTAACTCAATCACATTAAGGTTGCAAACCATTAACCGCCACCTGTCTGCCCAGCCTGGATGGCCAACACTCCACCAGCCACCTGCTCCTGCTCTCCAGTTCAAATTTGTTCAAATGTGTGTGAAATCTTATGGGACTTAACTCCTAAGGTCATCAGTGCCCTGCTCTCCAGTTGTGAGTCCACATATCAACCTTGGCCAACACCATCGCCATCCCCCTCGGACATTGTGGCCTGCTTTAAAGACAGATGATGATGCTGCTGGCTGGCTTAGCTCTGCACTGCAGCCACATGAAGACTCGTGCGGTATCTGCATCACTGTCACTGACACAGCACACCAAGCTGATACTCCACTCGGTAAGTAGCTCACCTCTCTGTGCCACTGGTCTTACTACTCCTGCCGCTCAGCATGGAATATTACACGAAGATGGAAATGCGCTTGAGTGGCTGTACAAGCCGGACTGAATCATTAAAGACTTGTTCATGTTCATGGACGACTCAAGTTGAATGATTGGGTAAAAGACTGCATGTGTCCACCAGTGAGCTGTCTGCCACTTTCCTCAAACATCTCCCATGTCTCCGAAACCATCTATGGCCACAGGAAGACTTGCGCCCATCCTGACAAGTAAGAACTGCTCATGTTAACTTCAGTTTACTTGTTGCAGCTATCCCTGCCCTGGTACATTTTGTTGTCCAATATGGACAATTCTGTATTCTACCATCTATATTTGATGTCAAAACTGAGATGGTTTGGAGTCTGATGAACCAACAACAAACAAGAAAATATGCAGCATACTGATGGCAGAAGACTACAAGTAGTGATTCAACAGGGACAGCAAGATATGTAAGCAGCAACACGAACCTTTTTACTTTCCCTCGTGGGGTTCCCTACATTCTCTGGTTTGACATTTCCTTACCTTTTTATGTGATTTCAGGGCTAGAAAATGCTTTAGAGTTCAGTACGGAACTGAGGGTCGAATCATTAAATCCAGCTACATGCACTCAGCGCAATTTACCTGGACACTCTGCCCTATGCATATCCCATAGTATCTTGGGTTTGCTATAAAATATGGCACTACAACAACCAGTGAAGACAGTGTGCCTGGCTCGGGCATGGAAAACTTTGGGTACCCATAAACTTCGGTAATTTCATATGGATAAGCGAGAGGAGGCATAAGGATTTTTGCTGTAAATAAGGAATTGTATAAAGTAGAGGTTTTAGGATGAGAAAGGACAATAAGAGTATATCAGTAATTAGAGATAGGCATAACATAGGATTTAAGATCATGGCTAAGGTAGGAATGTCAGAAAATGTAATCTGGAGAATGTGACACCCACAACAAATAGTTAACAGGTACTTCCGAGGTTGTTAAGATAGGTCTAAGCCTTGGTAAAATGTCAATTAGTTAGAACTGGAATAAAGAGTCACAATGGTATTGTTAGATTAGGTTTTATTGTCTTCACATCATGCATCACAATAGTATTGTTAGATTAGGTTTTTATTGTCTTCACATCATGCGGCATTGTTTGAAAACAGCCAAAGTGCTAAAGTATCACATGGATGCTAGATGCATCATAAGCTGTAATGTTGTCAATTAAATCACTGCAGGTGCCTCAAGAAGCAATGCTCATAATAGTGGTAGATCTACAAGCAATAGCTGACAGAGATAAAGGAATGACATAGTGTGAAAATCTATCAGAAGTTGGAAGAGAGGTGACAGTAAAGAAATTAAGGAGATTTTTTAGTATATGACACATGTGGGGCTGTTACAGAGCCTTTGATCAGGGAAGAATTAAGTACAGCACAGGTGCGTCTGATACAGTGCCTGTGGCTGGGAAAATGTTGGGGTTTTTGCACAGCACAGGTGAAACTGCTGCAGCTCCTAGGGCTGGGTCAGTGGTATCAGTGAGTTCTTGAAGCAGAGCCACTGGATAAATCTCTCAGAGCAAAAGGAATTAATTAAGGAATCAATAAAGGGTGAAAAGCGGAAGAAAGTTCAGACAGATTCCCAAGTCATGATGTCTTGAAATTGTGACCAAAGCTAGGTTACCATAGATCTCTTACTGTTGTCAAGTAAAATATTCTGGATAACTAAGGTATAAGAATATGGAGCAAAAGAACAGTGCACAAACCACAGAGTTCATACAGGCTAGTATCACTACACAATATGGCAGTACACAAACCATTCTGTTTGCATAGGTCAGTCCTGTTCCCCCTCAGTTAAGGTAAAATGTAGCCCACAGCACATGTATTCTCCTTTTTAATGTATTACGATAAGCTGTTTAGTTCTTGGATACTAGTGTAAACTTATAGATATATTTCATTATTTGCTACATCATGGTGTTAAAAGTAACCGGGTAGTATGCATATAGATTAATGAAAAGAGAATTGTGAGGTCAAGGGATGCCTTTTGTTTTAATGTTAGTGCCGGATAGCATGTCATATTGTTTGTATACATGTGGGGAACATCTTAGTGCAGTATTGGAGAATTATATTTGATTTAGTTAGAGTAACATGATGAAAGTAACTGAGAATATGGGAGATGTGAATCTTTGTGGGGAAAATATAAGGTCGACTAGCTGACAGGATGCTATTCCTAGTCCATGCGGTGAAATAACACTGCTGCTATCAGGACTGAAAGTAAAAAGTGTAAAAAGTGAATGTGAGAAAATGCAGATAACTGCTAGTGAAGTCCGTCAAATAATGTACAGTGTGATACCAGTAAAATTCGGGGGTGAATTTTTTTTCCACAGGAGAGAGGAGATTGTAACAGGGAAAAAAATTTAGGAGACCTTGAAGCAGAAGTCAGAGCCCATAACTGCATTGAGGTCACAGCAAGACAGCAGATGCTGGTCACTGAGATGTGTGGTCAGCTCCGGTGTCATAAGACTGCAAACACCAGAACCAGGCAATAGCCCAATGTCATGTAATCAATGAAGCCAGACCGACAAGAGGTGTGTCATATTTTTCATTTGCCACAACTCAAAATTCCACAATTCCTACTTGTGTGACATTAATTACAAAGTCTCTTCCTGTTTGTCATGTATGACGTCACATGCCATATGAACTTTACATCTTGGGACAACAGGATGGCAAACATCCCCTATGGAGCTCGTGCAGGGCACTAAAATCCCTTATTTAATGTTTCCACTATGTTACCTTATTCCTGTAAATCATCTGTCAAAATTACATCAACGTTAAGCATATATATCACTGATCAATAAACTCAAGTATGATTTGTTTTATAAACCTAATGTATTTATTGGAATCATGCTACCATACATAAAACCACTTGCTTATTATTAAACAATGCATTTAAGTCAGAATGAGGGAGTGTTGTTTAAACTGTGGACAAAGTGTATCATCAAAGTAACTATATGTATTAATAAACAGCATTCTGGAGTTTGAAAAGTTATAACAAGCAGTGACACTTCATGTTAACTGTAGCTTTCAACCAACTGCAATTACACATAGACAATAGACATCAATCATCAACAGCCGACACTCAATATTAGTTATTCTTGGAGAAATGTGAACAAACTATTTTTTCCAGTGTGTATAGTTGAGCATAAGACACTTTGTGCTCAGTGCATTAGACCTCTGTGAAATGATGTTATATGGTTGCTGACTGGCAACGAGATCATATGCATAGCATATATGTAAAATGTGTTCATGTGTTAATAAAACATAAATGTTATTTTGTTCCTAAACATTTTTTCCACGTCACTTTGCTGCACTAAACAAAGAATCTAACATGTTATGGGTCCAGCTCTGAATTAAAGTGAGTTAATAAATTTCACGGTGACATGTTTTTGCACTAAAGTGTGCAGAAGTTCATATAAAAGTTCCATTGACTGCACAGTGAATAAAAGTGACTGTTAATATGAGTACAACACAAACACCGCAAATAGAGTGGCTCATAGATCGTGAGAATTATGCAACTTGGAAATTTGCTGTTGAGGCGTATTTGCAATTGGATGACCTTTGGAATGTCGTAATTGGTACACTGAAACCTATGAAATCAAGTTTTTCTGCTAAGAAATGGAATGCGAAATCAAAACTAATCCTTTTGATTGAGCCAGTAAATTATGTTCACATAGAAAAGACTATGTCAGCAAAGGAGGACTGGGACAAACTGAAAAATACATTTGACGATGGAAGTTTAACGAGTAAAGTAGGATTACTTTCTGAGCTGATAACTACAAGATTAAACAAGTACAAAAATGCGGATGAATATGTGACTAAAATAATTTCAATCTCACATCACCTGAGGAACACTGGTTGTGAAACCGCAAAGAATGATTTGGCACTTCATTGTTAGCTGGACTACCAGAGAAATATTCACCAATGATTATGGGTTTGGAAAGTTCAGGAATACCCATTACAGCAGACAGTGTGAAGGTAAAGATTCAGCAGATGTGAAAAATGAGCCAGTTTCTTATGATCCAAAGGTAGAAACAGTGTCAACTTTACACTCTAAATACAAGAAGAATAAACCAATACAATGTTTCAGATGGCAGAAGATTGGAACTTTTCCTTCACAGTGTAACAAAAGGTTGAGTATTAATGAAAAGAAGCATTTTAATTCTAATAGTCCTGAGAGGAAAACTACCCATACAAGTAAGGCACTTTCTGCTTTTTATTCTTTCAGTGAAGCAAGCGACAATCATGTAGAATGATTTCTAAATTCAGGAGCATCTGTGCATATTATTAAAACTCCACAAGTTTTGTATGGTACAATTCAAGGATTGACATTAGAATTTCCACAGTTGAGGGGGTCTAAGTTAAAGTGTGAACTTGCAGGAAAAGTTGACTTTAATTTACTACTGAATGGGGAAAAACAAATTGTTACTGCTCATGATGTACATTATGTGAAGAATATTGCAACTAATTTGGTGTCAGTAAGCGAAATAGTAAAGAAGGGTAACAAGGTTATCTTCGATATAGCAGGCGCCAAAATAATTGACTCATGTGACGATATTGTAGCTACTGTAACTAATGTAAACTGTACTTACACATTAAATACAGTTCAAGATATAGCTGAAACTGGAAATCACCCTGTTTATGCTGTATAATGTTTCTTGTGGCATAGGAGATTTGGACATCTGAATAGACAAAGTATGGCATTATTGGAGAATATGGCAACTGAAATGCCAAACTGTGGAAAGAATAACATACAATGTGAGGCATGTTTGCAAGGGAAGCAGGGTAGTCAAATCAGATCTACTCAAGTCTTGCAACTCATTCATACAGATCTCTGTGGACATACGGAGAATAAATCCTTAGGAGGTAATACTATTTCCTGACATTCACAGACGATTGTTCTAGATACATTCATGTTTACTTTGTAAGCACTAAGGATCAAGTGAGTGATGTATTTGCTGTTTATTGCAAACTGGTCAAAAGAAAGATGGGAAGGAAAAATTAAAATTATTAAATCAGACAATGGATCAGAATATATAAACAGATAGTTTAAGGTACAGCTGAATGATATTTGTATCAGGCATGAGACTACCATTCACTACAGTCCCTCTCAAAATGGAGTTGCAGAATGTGCAAATAGAATTATTGCAGAAAAGGTAAGAATTATGCTAAGTGATGTTGAGCTACCTATGTGTTTCTGGGCAGAGGCATATTAACAGCAGAGTACTTAATTAACAGATCATCTACCAAAGCTGTGAGAAACCAGACACCTTATGCAGTATGGAGTTGGAAAAAATTGGACCTAAGGCACTTGAAAATCTTTCGATGTGAAGCCAAGACTCAAATTACAAAACCATTAAGAGGTAAACGGGGTGCAAAATCGCAGAAAGATATTTTTGTTGGATACTGTGAGAATTCCAAAGGATACAGATTTCATAATCCTGTGAATATGAAGATAATAAGTAGTAGAGATGTAGTATTTTTAGAGGATTCTGAACATTAAATAAAGAAAAACAGTCAAAATAATACAGAAATTCAACCAAATATAAGGTGTGATAATGTTTAAAAAGAGATGAAAACTGAAACAGAGGAAGATAAGGATGAAGAGCAAACTGATATGCTACCTGAGAGTGAAACTGAGGATGAAGATTCAATAGTGGAAGTCAGTTTAAGGTGTTTTACACACATAATAAAACCAAAATGACATCCAGAGTATGAAACGTATGCTGCCGAAACTTTCAGGCAAGTGCCAATGCTCGAAGTTGGAAAGAGGCAATGGAAAAGGAATTACAGTCATTTTTGGATAATGATACATATGAATAGGTTGACATGCCTGAAGATAAAAAGCCACTAAGAACAGGATGGGAACTGAATATCAAAAATCCTGAGAGTGCAACACAAAAATTCGAGGCCAGATTGGTAGTTACAAGATATTATCAGAGAAAAGGAATACATTATCATGAGACTTTCTCACAGTAGTGAAATATTCACCATTAACAAGCGTTTTAGCTCTTGCAGTAAGAGAAAATCTATTAATTCATCAAATGGATGTGTAAACAGCCCATCTGAATGGAAAGCTGGAAGAGGAAATACATGTGATCCCACCTGATGAAGTTAAAAGACCTTATCAAGGGAAAAAGGAAGTTTGGTGTTTGAAAACGGCATGTACAGGTTAAAGCAGAGTGGCCACTGCTGGAATAAATGTTTCTATAAAACTTTGGTAAAACTGGGCCTGCCACAGTCATAATCAGATCAAAGTATAAATTATAAAAGATGCAAGGAAGATATTACAAGCATGGCCATATGGGCAGATGTTTTTTTTTTTTCTTTTTCTTTTTTTTGTGGCCAACAGCGAAAATAAAATGGACCCTTAAAAAATGGTTACAGTCAGAATTTAATATGCATGACTTAGATGAAATTAGACAATACTTAGGCATCAAGATTCTAAGAAGTATCAACATGGAAGAATAATGGATTGATCAATCTCTGTATACAAGAAAACTGACCGAGTTAGGTACAACAGTGGTTAGCACAATCAACTCGTATTCGCGAGGATGACAGTTCAAACCCGCATCCAGTCATCCTGATTCAAGCTTTCCATGATTTGCCTAAATTGCTTACGGCAAATGGTTCCTTTGAAAGGGCACAGCCGACTTCCTTCCCCATCTATATCCGCATCCATACTCCACAAGCCACCTGACGGTGTGTGGCAGAGGGTACCTTGAATACCTCTATCAATTCTCCCTTCTATTCCAGTCTCGTATTGTTCGTGGAAAGAATGATTGACGGTATGCCGCTGTGTAGGCTCTAATCTCTCTGATTTTATTCTCATAGTCTCTTCGTGAGATATACATAGGAGGAAGCAATGTACTGCTGGACTCCTCGGTGAAGGTATGTTCTCGTAACTTTAGCAAAAGCCCGTACCAAACTACTGAGCGTCTCTCTTGCAGAGTCTTCTACTGGAGTTTATCTATCATCTTTCGCGATTACTACATGAACCTGTAATGAAGCGCGCTGCTCTCCGTTGGATCTTCTCTATCTCTTCTATCAACCCTATCTGGTACAAATCCCACACCGGTGAGCAGTATACAAGCAGTGGGCGAACAAGTGAACTGTAACCTACTTCCTTTGTTTTTGGACTGCATTTCATTAGGATTCTTCCAATGAATCTCAGCCTGGCATCTGCTTTACCGAAGATTAATTTCATATGGTCATTCCATTTTAAATCACTCCTAATGCCTACTCCCAGATAATTTATGGAATTAACTGCTTCCAGTTGCTGACCTGCTACATTGTAGCTAAGTGATATAAAGGATCTTTCTTTCTATGTATTCGCAGCACATTACACTTGTCTACATTGAGATTCAATTGCCAATCCCTGCACCATGCATCAATTCGTTGCAGATCCTCCTGCATTTCAGTACAATTTTCCATTGTTACAACCTCTCCATATACTACATCACCATTTGCAAATAGTCTCAGTGAACTTCCGATGTTATCCACATAGTCATTTATGTTGTTGTGGTCTTCTCTCCATGCTACTCTATCCTGTGCAAGCTGCTTCATCTCCCAGTACCTACTGCAACCTACATCCTTCTGAATCTGCTTGGTGTATTCATCTCTTGGTCTCCCTCTACGATTTTTACCCTCCACACTGCCCTCCAGTACTAAATTGGTTTATATATATTGTTAATAGCAACAGTCCTGTGACACTCCCCTGTGGTACACCTGAAATCACTCTTACTTCAGAAGACTTCTCTCCATTGAAAATGACATGCTGCTTTCTGTTATCTAGGAACTCTTCAATCCAATCACACAATTTGTCTGATAGTCCATATGCTCTTCTTTTGTTCATTAAACACCTGTGGGGAACTGTATCAAATGCCTTGTGGAAGTCAAGAAACATGGCATCTACCTGGGAACCCGCGTCTATGGTTGTCTTGAGTCTTGTGGACGAATAGCATGAGCTGGGTTTCACACGATCATCTTTTTCGAAACCCATGCTGATTCCTACAGAGTAGATTTCTAGTCTCCAGAAAGTCATTATACTCTAACATAATACTTGTTCCAAAATTCTACAACTGATCAACGTTAGAGATATAGGTCTATAGTTCTGCACATCTGTCCATTGTCCCTTCTTGAAAACGGAAATGACCTGTGCCCTTTTCCAATATTTTAGAATGCTACGCTCTTCTAGAGACACACGATACACTGCTGCAAGAAGGGGAGCAATTTCCTTTGCTTATTCTGTGTAAAAATACCCCATCAGGCCAAGCGGCATTTCCTCTTTAGAGCAATTGGGCTGATGACATAGTCTGGTGCTCTCCCCCATATCAACCAACCAACTAGAAAAATCTTACAAAAGTTTGGTGTGGGACATTGTAAGCCTCAATGGTAAAGGGTGCTAAACTGTTAATAACTGATGAGGGCAAGAAATGTAAAGAAAGTGTACTCTATCTGGAAGCTGTAGGAAGTCTACTGTACTTAGCACACACTTCCAGACCAAACATTCCACTTGCCACAAATGCTGTAAGCAAGTTTTGCAATGTTACAAGAAAAAAACACTGGCTGGCACTCAATGGGATATTCAGATATTTAAGGGCAACTAATGATTACTAGCTGAAATATTCTAAAAAAGGGACACACAAATTTAGAAGGGTACAGTGATGCAGACTGGAGAAGTAACCTGGAAAGCAGACACTATCACTGGAAACTGCTTTAAATAATGCGAGGCTTGATATTCAGGTAATGCAAGAGACAGAGAAAAGCTGCTTTGAGCATTGTGGAAGCTGAATATATGGCTTTATTGTCCACTAGCCAAGAAGCTCTGTGGATCAGAATACTGATTGGTGAAATAAATCTCTTACATATATAAAACCAACTCTGATATTTTGTGATAATGTGGGAGCTGTTAAGCTTGCCAACAATAATGTCACCAGTGTGAGAACCTACCATACTGACATAAACAGACACTTTACCAGAGATCATCTGGAGCAGGAAAATATAACCATCAATTATCTGTGCACAGAAGAAATGTTATCAGATCTCCTGAACAGGACTCTCAATAAAGATAAGTTTCAGAAGATGGTGAACCATTATGATCTAATCTGTGATGTGTAGTGTTCCCTATCTGAGAAACATTTGTTCAAGCGAGAGTGTTGGAGAAATGTGAACAAAGTATTTTTCCAGTGTGTATAGCTGGCATAGGACATTTGGTGGTGAGTGTATTAGACCTCTGTGAAATGATATTCTATGGTTGTTGATTGGCAATGATACTGTGTGCATAGCCTGTATGTAAAATGAGTTCATGTGTTAATTAAATATAAGTTTTACTTTGTCCCTAAACAATTTTTCAAATTTTCCACATCATTTCATTGGACAAAACAAAGAATCCAACAGTTGAAACTTCCTGGCAGATTAAAACTGTGTGCCGGACCGAGACTCTAACTCGGGACCTTTGCCTTTTGCGGGCAAGTGCTCTACTAACTGAGCTACCCAAGCACGACTCACGCACCGTCCTCCCGGCTTTACTTCTGCCAGTATCTCGTCCCCTACGTTCCAGTAGCTCAGTTGGTAGAGCACTTGCCCGCAAAAGGCAAAGGTCCCGAGTTCGAGTCTCGATCCGGCACACAGTTTTAATCTGCCAGGAAGTTTCATATAAGCGCACACTCCGCTGCAGAGTGAAAATCTCATTCTCAATCCAACACTTGTCTGTAGTACAAATACGGTTACAATTCAAGTATGTGTTAACACAAAATACTGGTAAATAACCAGCTTGTAGCCATAATAACATACGAAAGTGTAAGCTGAATGTAAACTGAGTCATTGCACACCATCACATTTAATTGCACAAATGATCCATGGAACATCAAAGTAACTCTGGGAGAGGAGGCACGTGGATCGAGTTAAAATGGAGATAACAGGCAGAAATGGCCAATACAGATTACATCTGCAAAACAATGAACATAAGTAGTGAACAATGAACATACGTAATAACCGAAATTTACATTGCTAAGTTTAGAGGGCTATACTCGGGTAAACTGTATAAGGACTGGTTGACAAAGGGGTCTCTATAAGGCCTGGTTGACAAAGGACTCTCTAGAAATAGATTACGGATATACGAGATTTTGCTGTAATATCATTAACATAGTGTGGCAGACCACGTGGCCTATATAGCTCAGTAATGGTAAAAAACTTTGTCAGTAAGATGTTGTAACAGGTCATAGATTTAGACAATTAGGCTAGAACGGAAACATCCTTTTATTCAACACAAACACATCATTAGATTTGTGGTGCCGAAGCCACCATATTATGAGTCATTGAATTTAATTGGTCTTATTTCTCACTATTACACGTGTGTCCGTGTCGCAAGAAATCGCCAGCAGGAGGGGGATACTTGATGCTTATGGGGGGGGGGGGGGGGGGGGGGGGGAGGTCCACATACAGTTAATGAGGGGAGAATCTTCACAACCTGTTGTCACTCATCTAATGTCATGAAAGATGAACCACATGGAACTGGAAAGGTAATTAGTTATCACTATTTTATAAAACATATTTATCGGAAAAACAATTTCTAAGCCGCAGTCACCGGCGTTTAACTTTTAAGCAAAGGGTAGACTTACCTTTAAAAGTTCCTAAAAGACAACCGGCAAATATATTCGAATCTCGCTTGTAAGACATGGTGGACAACCTCTCGACTACATCTGCAACAACACACAGTTACACACGCACTGTAACACACCGTCAAACAATAAACACGCACTAGAGCACGTGTTCAAATCAAAATATTTACATTCTGCCTTACAAGCAAGAGCAAAGATAACAAGACGTTAGTCTACTTGAACTAATTTCTGAGCATAGATGTTAGCAGAACAATTGTAATCGTCACAATATGCTGCATAGTTTGACTAAAGGCGAGACATCTTTACGTATATGGCCTGAAAAGCGTCATTATGTTATTTTCATGGGAAAAATATTTAGTTTCTTCGTTACTTTTTCAAACTCAGACATTAGATTTTATTTTCAGCCAGCTCGTTCTCCGTACCAGAGTTAACGGAACGGAAAGCGTCGCCGTCAAAGAGAGGTACGTGCACACCAGACAGAACGTCAATACCTCATTTCTCTTAATTTAACGTAGCACCGAAAGGTAACGTTGTGGTTGTCATTAAATGGAATGACATGTCTGTATTTGTATATACGTCAGGAGAGGTACTGTTGCTGCGTTCCTTTCCGAGTTATACTTAGGCTTTCTCGAAGGCATCAATAAATGTCTGTGTTGTCAAGGTATCGTCGTAACTCCGGCAGCCATACTAGAAGAAGAATTAAGTCAGAAGCTCTTTATATTTTGGAACCTTTTACGTATCGTATCTTGATATCGTATTCCTGTAGGAATAGCATCCAGTGCATCAACCTACTGTGTAGTAAACGTCTACTCATCAGAAAGGATAAAGCTTGACGATCTGTATCAATATGGATTTCTGATCGCCATACTAGTGTTTGAAATCTTTGAATACTCCACACAATCGCCAATAGTTCTTTTTCGGTAGCTGTGTAATTTAGTTCGTGCTTATTTAGGCTATGGCTAGCAAAAGCTATGGTACTGTGTTCTACATTACTCGGATCCAATTCTCCTTGGAAAACTTCGGCAGCAATACCGTAATCAGATACATCTGTCGACAATTTAAACGTTTCGCCCACAACTGGATGATGTAATATGGGTGCCTCAACAAGCGCTCTTTTAACGTTTTCAAATGCATCATTTGCTCCTTGAGCCCAAGTCCATGGTACTCCCTTTTTTAATAAACGTAAAATTCTCGGGTCATTTAACTCCTGCCCTCGTATGTACCGTCGATAGTATCCGACCATACCTATATATCCTTTTAATTGTCTTACATTTCTGGGGTGCAGACGTTCTTTGTTAGCTTTTATGCGTTCAGGGTCTGGTCTAATTCCCTCTACCGCCAAAATATGTCCTAAGAACTAAAGTTCTTAGCACACAGAAAACGATTTTGACAGCTTCACCATAATACCTTGCTCTTTAAATTTTTTTCAGAGTCTTGCACAAAGATAGACAATGTTCCTCCCAAGTAGCTGATATTATTAGGATATCGTCTGCATATAGTATGAAATCCTGTCTGCCTCCTTAGAAAAGTCGCCCAAACTGGCGTCAAATGAAATATGACTTGCACTTGGTGGCCAAACTTCCCTGAATAGGGGCCTCCCGGCCACCGATGCCATACGATCATTTCATTTTGCATTATCAAATCCTTCAAAAAGTCTCTCCCTAGTGCTTCGTCTAACGCACATATAAATAAGGACACAGAGATATTAAGTCCAAATGGCAATACACTGAAATGATATGATTTTCCATCAAACAAAAAGGTTGCATAATTTTTCGATTCTAGGTGTAATTTTATCTGCCAATATCCCTTGGTCAAATCCATCATGCTAAAGAATCTTACCTTTTCAAATTTGGATAACAATTCGTCGATATTAATCGGCCAGTCCCTTTCCATCTCTATATCTATATGTCGGTTCAATGTACGAGCGCTTAAGACTAATCGTACCCTGCCTGTAGCTTTC
The DNA here is from genome assembly GCF_021461385.2 of Schistocerca piceifrons. NCBI lineage: Eukaryota > Metazoa > Arthropoda > Insecta > Orthoptera > Acrididae > Schistocerca > Schistocerca piceifrons. Next base: position 777,921,138 of record NC_060138.1, read on the forward strand.
TTCACCACTACCAGAGGATTATTCATTACACTGGAACTACGTTCTATAATATTACTATCAATCATTTTGTTAATCTCATCCTGAACTGTTCCCTTAAAACTCACTGGTATTGGATACAATTTGCAAAAGAATGCAGTGTCATCTTTGATTCTGAACTTACAAATATAGTCGCTGATGTTGCCTGAACAATCGGAAAATACCACTACATACTCCATTAAAATTTTATACAAATCTCGTCTTTGTTGATCGGTTAATAGTAGGGATTCATTAATTTTGTCTTGTATAGCAGTTCGATGGGTTCCTTGATCAACATTATCGATTATTAGTGATAATTGTGCTGTAGCTGTTAATCGCAGATACTGGCGCTCTGTTGTTTGTTCTTCAAAAAATGGTTCAAATGGCTCTGAGCACTATGGGACTTAACTGCTGAGGTCATCAGTTCCCTAGAACTTAGAACTACTTAAACCTAACTAACCTAAGGACATCACACACATCCAAGCGCGAGGTAGGATTCGAACCTGCGACCGTAGCAGTCGCGCGGCTCCAGACTGTAGCGCCTAGAACCGCTCGGCCACTTCGGCCGGCGTTTGTTCTTCAAAGTGACTATTTGTCACAAAAGGTGTCCAGCATCTACTGCCCCCTTTACCAAAACAAAGATGATGTTCTTCAAAGTTTAAATTCTAACAAACTATCTAAACGAAACAGTATGTTTCCATTAATATTGTGTACTATCAACAGCGTTTGACGAAATAACATATTTCCAATATTGCAGTTCACCTGAGTTTCATATTTTACAAGTTTACTTTTTGTTCCCGTTATCCCAATTATGTATACTCCAGTCACTGGTAATAACAGTAAGTGCTGTTTATTCTGTATCGAGTTAAAAAATGCGTTTGATTTGAGTGATGCCTCACTTCCAGAATCTATAAATATGTTAAACTCGGAATTTTCCCCTGTCCCTGCTATTATAGGTTATGGGTTATTAGTAGCTAAGCTTGGTTCTTCAAGCAACAACCATCCCTTTGTGGGAATTTTGTGCATAAAGTTAACATACTTATATGGAATACAGCCTCCTAATGTGTTTCCACGACCTGGGCCCCAACCCTGGATCCAGGTAGAACGTTTTCCTCATTAGTGCTAATTATGGGTTGGTTACCATAATGAAGTACTACATTCCTATTTTGTGTGTTTTGGTTACTTGGTACAAATTCCTGAGAAGTTACTGGATCTAAATTTGAATGTAAATTTTGGTAATTACCATTACAACTTTTCTTATTACACTGGGATACTTCTGTTAAGTTTGCCTCATGCCTTTTAAAATTATTCCCGCTATTCTTTTTATAGTTCGAACTTTCAATCTGGTGTAAAATTTCGTTGAGGTCCTTATTTATTGCATTAAGTGCATCAGCATAAGACAACAACTCTTCTACCTTTTTCCAACCACTACATAAGATATCTTTTCTCACACAGATCGGCAATCGTCTAATTAAAAAATGTACCAAACCCTCTTCTTCCATTGGCTTATCTAAATATTTTGCTCGTGTTAAATGCCAATCGAAATATTTCCACTACTACCCCAAGTATTATTGTAACACTTTGGGTCCCATAGATCTGATATCAACTTTTCTTGAGCACTCGCAGACCAGTATTTCTCTCTCCCAAGAGGAAAAATTCGCAATATTTACTGTACCCCATCCTGAGACTTCCCCTAGAAGGTACCCCACAGCAAATTCGATCTTCTTAGAATCTTTCCAATCTTTTGGTAATGCTTCGTTAAACCTTTTTAGGAAATGAGTTGGATGTACATCTCCATCCAGCTTAAATCTAGGGAATTGTCTGGATAACCCTGAATTGGCTCCCCATTGTAAATCAGTTACAGCTTCACTAGTTAATACAACGTTAAGTGAAGATACCCTTTTTTCTACTTTATCTTGGATAAGCTTAATCTCTTTCCACAGGTCGACCATACCCTTCCTGGTACCATTATGTTCAGAAGAAGGAATATGCGATACATTTCCGGATGTTATTCTCTTGGTAACTTTTCGATCTACAAGTTCCCCAAATTGTTCCTCCAAACTAATTACATTTATAATATCAGAGTTAGCTACTTTCTCTTTGAAATTTCTTTCTACATCATCTACCTGTGTATTGACACCTCTAATTTGCGATTGAATGGCTGGCATTAACTCATTCTGCTTATCTACACTCTCTTGCAAAGTATAAAACCCATGCCTTACATTATTATACTTAATACTATACACTTTTTCAAAGGATCCTAACTTTTCAATAAGTTCCGATTCTACACTATTACATTTGTTCTCATTGTTCAGTTCTGACCTTTTTGACAAATCCTGAAAGGTATCATTCTGTTTCTGACTAAGATTGGTAAACACATGTATGATATATGTGAGTCATCAAAGAGTTTGTCAACTCATTCTTTAGATCTACTTTTAAATTCTCTACTTTAGTACTTATAGTGTCGAACTCAGTTTTCAAAGCGCCCATGCCTTTGGCAGATTACTAAATTCTTCACTTTGAGAGTCGACCTTGGCACTTAACAAACCTAAATTTAGCGTTTGAATATTTAGAGTTTCCCTCTGAGCACTTAAATCTTCACTCTGTGTATTTAACTGAGACTTTACTAAGCCTAGTTCTTTACTTAGAGTTGCACTTTGAACTTTGATTAAATTTACCAACTCAGCCCAGTCAGGCACTTCGTTGCTAATTTTCATGGCCATAGCTGGGCCTTCAGTTTCCCCAACCTGTTGTATTTTGCATAGTCTTGTATGCTTTAGCTCTTGTAAGCACTTAAAACTACCTTTAAATATAATAACTACACAAATAAATTTCACTCAACAGTATCTTGTGCCACTTCGTACCAAAGTAATGACATTTTGTTTCACGCTCACCCAGCATAGAATTCTCGTTGCGTAGGTGAGCGGATGTGGAGGCAGGTCAGCACTGGTGAACAGCAGCTGGTGCCGGTGGCGTCAGATGTACTTCAGTTTCTGCGTCTGCATCCCCGCGATGTATATGAGACCTGTATATTCCCCGCACTGGATCTTCTTGGTTGAAGGGTTCTATGCGTATTTCTTCTTAGGCAAATACGTCGAAATCTTCTTTGCTGTTTTATTGTTGTGAATTTTTCATATCTTCACTATTTTACATTCAAATTTTGCTCCATTAGATACTTGAACATATTCCAATGTCCCTGAGTAAATCGCTTGTAGTACTATGTTTGGTTGCTATGGCAAAACACAACAGCTTCTTTTCCCTGTTTTGACTGAAAATTCCTGATCTTTCGGTCCTTTCACACAGGTCGCCCCGTTCTAACGTTTTGACGACTTAAAGTGTGAGTGTGGGTCTGGGTTATACTGGTTTATTTCCACATACCACTTTCCATTTCTTTACAAGATGACTTACTTGTGGTTTGCAGCCACTCTTCTTTTTGGGTAGCCGGTTGCTAGAAACTATCTTCGCTTCTCTGTCGAATAACGCTAGGTACAGGAACTTTCAAGCCTCTTCCTACTAGTGAAATAAGTGGCCAGACATACTTTACATTTCGTCAGTGAACGATGTATTTGACTTTCAAGCACAATTAAAATTCTCACTTTCAACATAATATGGATCTTCAGCAAGTCTCTAGTACAATCATATGTTAGAAACAAATTGATTTATATTGGAAAGAAAGTCTGCTTGGACAGCATCACTTTCAGGAAAGGAGACTGACAAAACGTCTTGCATCTAACAAGGCTGAGTCAAGAATCTATATGAGTACTTTTTCAACTGTTCTTGTTTCACATAACAATAGTCAGTGACACAAAGCTGCATATGGATTCCATGGTTCTTCCACACACACTCACTAACACATCTATGGATTTCCCAACAGGTACATGTCGATGCCGTTCGACCGCCGCACCTACTTTCTTCCCACGACTGATTTTAAACCTGCACACACAAACATGTGACGTGCAGTAGGTAGAATTTTACCATCCCACATTCATATCTACAATATCGGTGTTCGAGATGGTAGAAGGCTGAGTGGTTCTAGTATTTACTCAGAAATTCTCGAATCACTACAACTTCTTTGCCCAAATACTCACAGGTAGGGCAGGAGTAAATTATATATTGGTGTTGGTCAAATGCTGGTCAAAGTATCTTAAGCCTTATCTGAGTTAACAAGCAAATACCAATACAGTAATGCATTGTTTACAAGAAATAGACCCTGAGGTAAAGGATTAACAACACAGATATGATTAAAAGATTGAAGACCCAGGAGAGTTTGGGCACTTTGCAAATTCGATGGATTGACAACCACCAGCTGTTCAAGTTAGATTGTTTCCATATTTCTATCTTAGTTTCCTCAGGGACACTTTCTGTCTTCTTTGACTGCTTATTATTAACACTATACTTCCACTAGCAGTTCTCCAGATTTTAGAACTATAGTATTTATACAATAAACGTTGCATTAGTACGTTTACGAAATAGCAATGACCTTAGTTAATAAACTTAGCTACAAATTGACATCTGAAAATTAGAAGATGTATGATGTATATGTAGCACACGAAAAGCCAAGAATAAAAACGATTTTAGCTCTATTATCGTATCATAGTAATAAAAGTGAAGGAAGTTGCCAATACCGCTTCTGGATGGTCATGTAAACACTTCAAAATTGATTCTGGAAATACGCTTCTGGTTGCTGGTTGTCCAACTCCGCAATCGATTTTTCGCTCCCATGTAACCGCATCCACTTTTGACATATGTTTTGACTGTCAGGTTTCGTCGTGTTTTTACAAATTTTTGGCTAATATAGGTGGAGTGGTTTTTTGTACAATGAAGGTTAAGTAGCAATATTATACTATATCTGTTTACATCTCGTCTAACTGATGATAAATAGCAGTTGTGCTGACTAAATCACAAACAGTAACAGCTGTTTCCCAGGCGCCATATTTAATTGAGCTAGTAAATCCGCTTCAGACCGTAACATGTAAACACGACATATGTAACATATAAACATAATGTAAGACACTTACAGAGAAATGCTTTTACTTTCGAGGACTTTGCAAAAGCTACAAATATAGTAAGCTCAATATACTGGAATTCAGAATAAGAAGTTATTGATTTTCTACATTTTTTAAACATAAAGAAAGAAGTAAATAATAGTTGGGTTTCTACTTGAATTTATTTTTTAGGAGAGGTTAATCGTGGGAGTGATTTCACCTCTGTCGAGTATTGACCGATGAATCGATTAAATGACTCTGTAGGTAGTGGAAAGTGGCGTGATAATCAAGATGATAAATAATCACATGCACTCCCATCACTTATTATCGATACAAATTCTCGCTGCGCATACACAATGCGTGTAGTGTAGAGTGCGTACTACAGAGTACTGATCTGGCAAAGATACAATTGTTCTTGTTGTGGTAGGGACGTGCGTCTCGCGGGCCACGAGGAATCGCTTGATGACGTCATCAGTAAGGTTGAAAGCGTGACAGCGCTGCCTGGTGACTAGACCTGTAAACAACTCTGTTGACGTAAGTGACGTCACACGTTGGCCACAGCGTTTATACAGACATGCCATCAGCTATTGTTTTGGAATGTCAAATCAATCCAGATTGTTTGAATGAAGCTTCCATTAACAGAATTAAATGTAGAAAGAAGGTTTGAATGCGAATAATCTGGATTATGATGACATAATAATACGCAGCGTAGTCAAAGTTACACATTAGAATCTTACGTGATTGATTGAAGCCAACTGATGACAAATTATTGGTCGAAAGGCAGAGTGATTTATAGCATAACACATATTACGCATTGAGGACAATGTGTATAAATGTTTTTAACGCATTAACTGCAGCTTACCAATGTAGGCTAACTACCACTGAGACGTTTGCAGCACGAATTTGTCTTTGAACCCATACCAGCAGTAGCAGATGTGGAAAAGCAAATCAAATATGGTAAAGGATACGTAGTGGAACGCCCATTGCATTTTTCCAGTTTGTGTACGATATCTGTAAGTAATATGCATCAAAACACGTTGGATGATTGTTCATTTTCTAATATCTGTTTTTGAGGATGACCCAGTAGTTTTATTTTTTTATTATGAGAAATGCATTAAATGTGGAAAGTGCATTTAAATACGCCGCAAACAAATATTAGGCAAAGCCACACATCTGTCTGTTATCACAACCGTTATTTCTCATTCGCTGTGTTCCACAACTGTCGACGAAATTATCGCTTTTCAACCTAATGTAGACCTCAGACTATGCTACAAATAGTTATTACTCGAGCCAAGGTTTCTAGGGAAGGGGGCGAAATCCAGTATAGTGCTCTAGCCCAGATATGTGCTCTTGCCCAGTGTGTGTTACCGATATGCTTAAATTTTGATCGCTGTTTTTCTGTAAACAAACAGCTATATGCCAATCACATCTCCCTGTATGTAGTTTCTCAAAAATCCAGTTTATGTGATCTTAAGATAAAAAGAGCTCAATGAGGGAATACTAATAGATCCAAGCAGTAAGCCTACTGACATCTCCAAATTGTAAGACTGCCATAGATGCAAGTCACTGATTGTCAGAGTGTATCAGTGGGACAAAACATTTGAAGTAAATCACAAAGCTTAGGTTAGTTCAACTATTACTTCTTAATGTAGTAGGCAGTCACAATTTTCTTCCGTATTTTGATGTACATACATACTACACAAGCAACCAAATGGTACCTGGTGGAGGGTACCTTGTACCACTACAAATCATTTTCTTTCGTGTTCCACTCGCAAACAGAGAGAGGGAAGAAAGGCTACCAACCATCCAAGCCCAGATTTCTCATGCCATCTAAATTTTCTCAATAGTGTTGTACAAAAAGAACATTATTTTCCCTCCAGGGATTCTCACATGTGTTTGCCAAGCATCTTCATTATACTCGCACATAGTTTTAAACTACTGGTAACCTATATAGCATCCAGACTCTGAGTTGCTTCAATGTGTTGCTTAAATCTGATCTGGATCTCAAACGTTGGAGCAGTACTCATGAATGTGTCACATAATTGTTCTATACGGGTGGTGAAAGTGATCTTCCCCTCATTTCCAGTCACAAACGATATTCATCTTCCCAGAGGAAGGAAGTAACAACCCTGAAAACTAGAAAGGTTGTGTTTTTTTTTAATTCAAGTGCTGTTTTTCTCTCATACTTTGTACAAGTCATTTCATAAATTTACAATGAGTACTGTCAGCTGTACATATAATGGTAACATTAAAATCCTGTTAATTTGAACCTTAGTGTTAACATTAACTAGCAATTGCATTCGTGAGTCGAAACATTATGTTTAATTATATTTATGGAAGGAGAAGCTAATGAAATTTTTTTTTTACTTTTTATTTTTTTAATACCTTAGGATTTTCAGTTTTCTGCCTGATGTCTAGCAGCAACCTGTTAAAGACTTTCGATCAGAATGTGATATTCCTTTCTGAATCGTAGGCAGGGATGTATAGTCTACATGGACATTGTTTTTACTTCCAGTATTTTGCAAGTTCATTTCACTCAACAGAGTAAAATTACCCCTATTATGAACAACAAATACTATTAGGGAGTAAATATGTTGACATGTAAGTGAAAGACTCCGAAGGGCTCTGAAAAGACTCACTGCGCTATCAATTTTACACAATAATTTTACTCACATGGATAAAAAGTTTTGTTAACTTGCCACATCAGATTTGAATAAAATCGCAAGCTTTTCATAGCAGCCTCCATCACCGTCACCAGTAATAGCGAACTCTGGACCTTTGCCTTTCGCGAGCAAGTGCTCTACCATCTGAACTACCGAAGCATGACTCACGCTCGGTACTCACAGCTTTACTTCTGCCAGTATCTCGTCTCCTACCTTCCAAACTTAACAAAAGCTCTCCTGCGAACCTAGCAGAACTAGCACTCCTGAAAGAAAGCATATAGCGGAGACATGGCTTAGCCACAGCCTGGGGGATGTTTCTCATTCTGGAAACATTAAAAGTATTTCAATTGAATTGATTCTGCATTATTTCTCTTCCCCATGCCCTTGACATTAATGCTACCGAGTTATGCTCTTGTACAGTAATTAGTTTCCATGTTATAACATGTTAAATATAGAAAGTTTATCTGTAACCAAGCAGTAGTTTTCTTTGATGACAATATCAGTTCCAGTGCACAACTGAATTTCAAAATCTGTCTTGTGGGATGAAAATCCATTACTGCTGCTATCTTGTGCTGACAATGAGATGACTTTCATAGAAATACTGAATTATTTCATTTGTAATACAGTTTCATAGTTTTTGTAGTTGCTCATGACCTTTACACTTGCATGCAATGGATGTAGCATCAGCATACAGAACTATCCTTGAATTTGGGGAGCAGTATTTTGTCATTTACATAAATCGACAAAAGAAAGTGTCCCAGTACTAAGTCCTGGGTACCCTGTATTACATATCAGTAATGTTAGATCAGTGTGTACCACTCGCCATTCTTAAGAGTGAAAACTGATTTGTGTTAGATAAGGTTTTATTAAACTGTGAACAATTATCAGCACTATTACCCAGCCGTTTTCCCAGAGTATTTACTATCTCTCTGTACAAGCAATTGATAGAGATTATCTTTCCCATCTATAGCTTATCGCAGGAAGTTCAGTAACTCCTTCAACACATAAGGAATTGAGCACCAACTATTGGCACTTTTTGCAACATCACCATAAGGTTTGATATCACTACTGAAAGACAAGCAGAAATTTCTTGTTAATTGGTGCATAATAAGGTTCTTTTTTGGTATACCAGTGCTCAGTAATAACTGAAACATCTGGTTTATTAAAACATGCTATTATGTCCAAATCATTGTGCTTACTTCCTAGGTTCGTAAAGTTTTGGAGGATGATCTTTGTTCGCAGGTTGCATTGTCACCACATGTTTTTTTCTTTTTTTGCTTGTAACCATAAATATCCTCATTAAGTAAATCAGATGTACTTGTCAAACTGGGATGAGGACACAAAAAGGTCACACATGTACAAAATAATAATAAAAGGAAAGATTCCAAACGAGTTTCTTACAGCAAAATGTAAAACTTAATTGTTTTTGAATATATTACTTACTTATATCCTTCATCCGAAAAACTTAAGAAGGCTGTTAGTTTAGTGTCTTCAAGGCATAATGCTGTTTCATTGAGCATCGCAACAATTAAGCCTGAGATAGTAGTGTACTATGATACCTACCTATGAAGAAATTGATGCACTGGATGGGAAGTGCACTGTTTAGTCTACCCAGCAGGTGGTCCAGAAGATGGCCCTGCACTATTCTATAGCATCATGAATACTTGTGTGGTATATACATTAGTGATATATTCATCACTGACAGAAAATTTAATAATCACATTTTTGCTTCAAGTTTCTGAAATGGCAGTTGATGAGATCATATCTGAAGGGACAGCTATCAACCCACACTTTCAGCATGAAGTAGGACTACAATTACCAGAATTCCGAAGTGTGGATCTAGTAAACCTAGAGTTGCTCTAGGAAAATAAGTAAGATGTGTCATGTGTCCCAGATCAAAGATGAGAAAATGAAAGGTTGCTGTATTAGTTATAGCACACAAATATGCAGTGACTAAGAAGTGTGAAATGACTGTGTTCAGAGCTATGTAGACTTGTTTAATTCCTGGTTTAAGTCATTCACATTATTTCATTGCTGTGTTTCCTGCCGCCATCCATTAATACCAGAATGTCAACAACTACTTTGTTACTTTAAAATCTTCAACATGTTCACTGTGGCTGACACAAAGGTCAATAAGAGCTACTAGCCACGAGCTTTTAAGTGTCAGCTGCAGTGAATGTGCAAAACAAGAAAATTTTTGCAATTTAATTTAAAGTCCTATTCAGCTTCCTTTTTCAGGCGTGTTTATTTTTAAATATTAAAACTGATGAGAGTTTCATTACAAGACCCCTAATTTTGAAATCTGGATGACATCCCAGCACTGCAACAAAATATGCAGCACACACAACAGGTTCAATACAATCTCTCCTCTGCACAAATTTGCACCTCAGATGTGTTATGTCATATATATGTTATACATCATATAATACTACAGTTAATTTTCCATATATCTGAGCAAAACGAGTTATTGTGTGTCCATGTTTATCTCATCTAGGCATTGCATCTTTCCCTTAACTTCGGTGTGCTTTACAATAAAATTTGTATGAAAAGTTTTCTGTGTAAATTACCTATTCTACACCTACAGCTAATGCTTGTGTAACCCAGTGTGCCATTCAGGTGGGTTTACTGGTGTGTCAATATAATTATCAGGTTTGGTTTGAAAGGGTTTCTTGAAATATATTCCCACATAAATTTTTAAGTATCTATTCTTGGTTGCAAAATATATTACACACTGTCAGTGCCATTTCAATGCAAAGATTTTAAATCATGCTGGGGAATATACCAATGACACAGTTCCAGCATACCTCAGAAATTTAATTTTAGTTGCTTCAACCAATGACAATTATGGACCAAGTCTTGCACTGCCCTGTTTTGTGTATTAACCCATTGGCTGGCATGAAGGTGCCGGTGGTCACAGCAGATTGCTCTGCTGGGGCCAGCACTGATCTCATGGTAACAACCAGGTATCAGCAATTTTACGCTTTCATCTTACCGAGAAAAAATATTTACTTATATTTGATATCCCTTACCATTTCAAGACGATTTTTCGGTTTGCGGTATTTTTATTTAAACGACTACAAAGTTATTTATGAGTTCAGTTTTAGATACATATTTAACATAATATATTTAACTGTGTAAAGCATAATTCCTGAAACAGTAATTAGCATTCTAGCTGTATCTTTTTAGCCAAGGTTGTACAGATGCATATACTTCACACTAGTTCCTAAACAACTGCTTAACACATTGACTACCATGCTGCTAACAGCAGAGCAGCACACTTAATGCTGTATTCCAGACCTAATCATGCCAGGGCCAAGAAATGCAGAAGATAATCTCTCAGGGAGTAGATAATCTCTCAGGGAGTACTATAATCTAATAATGTAAACTTATAGCTAAAAAGGCCATTTCCAATTATGTCTACCAAGCAAATTATGCTTTGAGTCAGTGATTTCTTTTGCCATAACTGACTAGTGAACACGCATGCCAGAGTATGGTGAATATTTGTACTTTGCCTGTGAGAAGCAGCTATGCACATAGTCCAATTTATGTTGAAATTATCACCTGGGTATTTTAATTAAATTTGGTCTACTATAAGCAACATGATAAAGGAATCAAAAGAAAGACACACACAGAATTAATTTCTTTATTAACAATGCTCAGATTTCCACATCACCATTGCGGTTACTCGTTTTTTTACATGGCGAGTTTCCCCAGTAGGCCTATAAACCATGAAACAGACAAAAAAGCTACTTCTTGTTTTCTTCTCTTCCTTGGACTTTCACTTCAGAAACTCTGAAACATCCATTACAAAAACACATTACACCACTCACAAATCTGGATTCAGTCACTGCAATTCATATCTATTTTACTGTCAAAAATACTGATTATGATCAATGATTAATTGTGAACATTCAAAAGTTTTCAAATATGCAGGTTACTGTTAGAATACAGTTACTACACAATTTTTGATCAGGAAAAAGTTACGATGATTGCAACTTAAATACCGAAGCCATTTGTTATGAGAATACGCCGTTACCACAAGTAATCCACATAGATGCATTGAAAGAAACTTTACTGAGTAACATAATGCATCAAAATACTATAGGCACAAAGAATGAAATTTCTGTAGATTTACCATACATTTTACTTTTCTTGCGCATGATAAGATTACTAATGGAAGTTACTTACCGTCCATTGTTTGGAATATAAACTATCCTTTCTCCTCTGCAAACATGTGCTTTTGCAGCAAGTATTATCAATTTTTTTCCGTGATTGAAAAGCTTTAACGCACACAAATCCACAAGGCATCAGCATGCCATGTTCAAAGAATATCCGCGTTTCGAAAACTACCAGCGATATTGGCTTGCATGAGAGACGACGTCATGCCATGATATGATGTCATGATTCCTCGGGGCCCGCGAGACGCTTCTCCCATGGAGGTAAGAATAGAGGGAGACGCTGTGACGTCACAGCTGCGAAGCTATGTGAAGCCGAGGGATTTTGCGCTATTATGGTGACTTGTGTGGTGTTCGGATGTACGAATCGTTCTGATTGTGATGCGAAATCGAAGGGAATAACATTTCATGTGTAAGTTGTCTCGTTAAGTGTGATTTTACAACTTCATTGTGAACGAACGGGTGCTACATCTGTACTTGTACTATAGCGTGTTTTTCTCCTGTATGATTTTAGATTTCCTAAAAATGAAAGTCGGAAAGCTCTGTGGGAGAATGCCGTGAGGAGGAAGAAGTGGCGTGTGTCTAAATGGAGCACTATATGTTCTCAGCATTTCCGAGAAGAGGACATAGACCGAACTTCCCTTTCAACAGTAAGGCTCCGAGAAAATACTGTACCATCAGTTTTCCCTACACACCCAAAACATTTGCAAAAGGTATGTTAATTCAGAGAATTAAATTCTTAGTTTTCAAGTTTACGTTTCAGTATAATACATACATATCCTTGATAATCGAAGTACAAAATTGTTAAGGCTTTCATGGCCACTTGTTGACAAAATGCCTATTGGCTTCTGTCTCAGGTTCTTCGGCCAACGTTCATCTAATGATTTTTCTGACGTTTCGCCAGCACGAGAGGTTGGCATTGTCAAAGCTTCACCCTCCATTGCCGGTGGTGAACTGGAGGCGAGCTCGCGGCCGCAGACTATATGTACCTGGCGCGCCAACATCCGAGGGCTTCTCAGCGGTCATTTCCGGTGCGGTTCTCCTCTTGCTACCTGCGACGGTCGTTTGCTGCAGTACGGGAAGCCAGGATCCGTTTACCTTAAGGTTTTCCTCTTTCTTGTTGAAACTGTCCCCGTGTTTTTGGATTTCTACAGCTTCTCTAAACAAGCGCGTGTGATAGTGCTTCTCTACAGCCAGAACTTCCATGTCGGCGCTGTGTGGTGTAAGATAGTGCCATATACCCGGCCTCTACGGTGCTCAATGCAACAGCTTTTTGCTTTTGACAGGACAATGATGTGAGGCCCCCCCATTAATTTAAAACAGCAGCCAGTGGTGGGGTATCTGTCTCCCAATTCACTCCCCCAGTCCGCATCGCTATATCCCTCTAGTTTTGCGTTACCATGTCTATGGTATTTTAACTCATAGTTTGAGGTTCCTCTTAGGTATTGGAATATCCTCTTTACAGCTTTCCAGTGCTTTTCCTTTGGGTCTCTGCAATATCTGCTCACTGCATTGGTGGCAAAAGCAATGTCGGGATGTGACGTTTGAGACAAATATAACAGACTCCCTGCTGCTTCTAAATAAGGAACATTCTTGTCATATTCCACATCAGTCTCATTTACACTTAACTTCACCCCTACTTCCATTGGAGTACTTATGGGTTTGCAATTGCTCATGCCAAATTTCTTTAATATTTTTTTCCGTGTATGATGATTGACTTATGCTCAATTCTTGTCTTTCTTCATCCTTAGTAATTTGCATACCTAAATAATGTTTGACTTCTCCCAAATCATGCACCTTAAACTTGGTTTGCAGCTGTTTCTTGAAAATTCTCATTTGGCCTTCACTTTCAGTCAGGACAAAGAAATCGTCCACCCATATCGCCATTATTATTATTTCTTCTTTTCTCCCTTTATAGTAAATGCTGGGATCTGCCTTGGATTGCTTCATATTCATATTTATTAGAGTTTCATGTAGACATCGATTCCAGCAACGTCCACTTTGTTTAAGTCCATAAATACTTTTTCTCAAACGCCAAATCTTTTTGCTTTCTGGACTGATGACCATAGATGTTAAGTCCCATAGTGCTCAGAGCCATTTGAGCCATTTTTACTTTCTGATCTGGTTTTTATGGCTTCCCTTGGTGGAATGACATATATCTCCTCCTCCAATTTCCCATTTAAATATGCCGTTTTAACATCCATATGATGAATTATTAAATTTCGTTTTACTGCCAAGGCTAAAAGATATCTCAATGATGCATACTTGACTACAGGTGAAAAAGTTTCTTCGTAATCTACCCCTTGTTTTTGTGGATATCCTTTTACCACAAGTCTTGCTTTGTATTTTGGTGATGAGCTTTCAGGGTTCTTCAAATTGAATACCCATCTTGCCTGCAGTGGTTTCTTATTGCCTGGCATATCTACCCATTCAAAGGTTTCGTTCTGATATAAAGATTCTAATTCTCTCTTCATTGCTTCTTTCCATTCTTGAGAGTTTGGGCCACTCATTGCTTCTTCTGCTGTTCTTGGCTCATCATTAAAAGACTGTGCTGTATACATCTCAAAATCCGGATATTCCTTCAGTTTTGGTACACGAGAAGAACGCCTTACATTGTTTTCTTCATTTTTTTCATCCTCTAACTCATTGTCATCATAAATTGTATCCATTTGTCCTTGGCTGTCATCTTCCTCTTCTTCACTTTCTATTTCCTCACACAAGGTTTCACCTTCTGAACTAGATGCAGTTGACTTAGTGGTTTTGCTCTCTTTTGAGTCCTTTCTATTTTCAAAGAATATTACATCTCTACTTGTGACAATCTTTTTAGTCAATGGATCCATTAATCGGTAGCCCTTCGAATTTTCACAATAGCCTACAAAAATATACTTTTTAGCTTTCGGATCCCATTTTCCTCTTAGCTGTTTTGGAATATGTGACATTGCATCACACCCAAAAACCCTTATATTGCTTAGATCAGGTTTCTTTCCTATCCATATCTCATAAGGGGTTCTATTCTTTAATGCTTTTGTAGGTGTTCTATTGTTCAAAAAATACAGCTGTTGACACTGCCTCTGCCCAAAAATCTTTGGATGATTCAGTGTCAGTCATCATGCTCCTTGCTTTCTCAACAATGGTCCTATTAGCCCTCTCAGCAACCCCATTTTGAGATGGGCTGTACCTTATGGTAGTTTGATGCCTGATTCCCTTTTCTGCCAGAAGTTTCTTCAATTTCTGGTTAATATATTCTCTCCCATTACCAGACCTGATGATCTTCTTTCCCGTCCACCTTTCAACCATATTGCAATATTCCTCAAAGATATCTCTCACTTGGTCTTTAGAACTAAGAAAATAAACATGAGTATACCGTGAGTAATCATCAATAAACGTAAGAAAATAATTACTCCCACCTATGGATTGACACTCCATCGGGCCACATACATCTGTGTGGATTAACTGTAAGACTTCTGTGGATTTACTCTTACTAGTCTTGAAAGGTAACCTTGCTTGTTTTCCCTTTATACATGTCTCACAAGGATCCTTGGACACACTAAAATTCTGTATTCCCTTTACCATATCCTTTATTATAGACATACTCTTTCTATTTAGATGTCCAAGCCTCCGGTGCCATAAAAAACCTTCTGCTGAATATACTGAATCACTAACATTTTTATGTTTACTGTCAATGGTATCCAACTTAAAAATGCCCCTTTCGTTACTTGCTGTAGCTATAACTTCACCACTTTCACTGGTTACTCTTGCACCCTGCATGTCAAAAGTGACTGTATTTCCTTTCTTGACAATTTCCCCTACATACAGCAGGTTAGTTGCCACATTTTTCACATAATGAACATTGTGTGCTGTAACCATATCTGATTCACCATTTACACTTACATGCAGATCTAGTTTCCCAGCCAGGTGACAGTGGAGCTTGTTGCCATCAACAGTAGATATTCCCATATGAGTCTTATCTTTGATGTCATAAAGAAGTGATTTATCTTTAACAATATGCACAGATGCACCTGAGTCTAAAATCCATTCCATATCACGATTACTCATCCCACCAAAAGAATAAAAACATGAGAGTGCCTTACCTTTGTTATTGGTCCTTCTCTCTGGGCTATCAGTAACATACCTCTTTTGCTGAGTGTCTGATCTTGGGCTTACTTTTTCTTTGCACTGAGACGCAATATGTCCCATCTTCTGACATTTATAGCACTTCACCAATTTCTTCTTTTTGTTTTTTGAGTAGAGAGCAGACACACCTTCCTTCTCCAATGTACAACAGCTTGGAGCACTCTTTACGTCCTGCAGGATTTTCACCTTAACACTGTCGCCTGTGATTGGTATACCCGAGCTTTCAAGTCCCATAATCATAGGTGCATACCTTTCGGGCAGTCCTGCCAACAGCAGTGTTCCTATCCATTCGTCAGCGATCTCGAATCTGATGTTTCTCAGTCGGTTCGACGTGGTTATTATTTTGTTAACGTATTCGTCTACACTCTTACATTTGTCCAGACGAGTGGTAATAACTCACTTAATAATCCTACTTTTCTCGTAAGGCCACCATTCTCGAATGCACTTCGTAAATTGTCCCAGACTTCTTTCGCTGTAGCATCTTTTTCAACGTGACCATAATTCACTGAATCAATCAGTAATATTAATTTTGATTTTGCTTTCCTATCCTTCCTTGAATAATTCTGATCTGTGGATTTCATTGTCCCATCTACCATGTCCCATAGGCCGTCTAAACGTAAATACGCTTCTACTGCGAACTTCCAGGTTGCATAGTTTTCGCGACCTATAAGTCTTTCAATCTGTGGAATTTGTGCCGCACTCATTCTTAACGGTAACTTGCTTTTTACTGCCGTAAAGAACACCGAAAAATAATGCGGAAAAAAAAATTGCGATCGTCTTGTAAGGATAACTCGCACTTCACGTAAATTGGAACTTTTCCATTACTTTCTCCCTACTATTTTATTGATATACTTATTCCAAATGTAGCCTGGGCCCATAACCTATTGGAATTTGCGCAGCTGAATAAGTATTAAGGAGAAAAAAGGACATTTTACTAATAACTATATTTGCACATTCAAGAACAAAAAAAAATTTACAGCGAACACAACAGAATAATTAGCGCACACAAAGAGTGTTAGACAATGCCAAAGAGGTCTATTTTACACAGTGCACTTTGCGCCGTCACACACGAAATATATTGTTCACACAATTCCAACAGAATTTAAGAGGGGGGGGGGGGGGGGGTGCTGGAACACTGAAGTGTTTCTGCAGCTACACAGTATGTTATAAAGAGATAATCTGGTTCTCCACATTGTCATGTAGAAACAAATTTATGAAACTCTTTTTTTTGATGAGCATCAGCCTCTGCACACACGAGAATGTTTGAGAAGAAAATTCAGTTTCGCTGCTTAGATTATGAGACTACTGAAGCTAACAAGTTTGTCTGGTATAATTATGTAGTGAAGTCACAGAAATTAACACTTGGGCTGTGTTAAACATAACTCTGTATTTGGGTTAAGCACAGCAAATGAACATTTCTTTTGTTTGATGCACTATTCATTGACATTCTCCATTGAAAGATATCATTATTGATTAAAAAGCTTTGGCAGTACCTTCTTGTTAACATTATTCACTACTGTGGAACATTGAATATGCACCAACCACTAATGCAAAATTAGATATGACACACAATTTTATATCATTAACTGTTGGACCAGTTGTATTGAGAACATGTTAACTGACAGCACCCATAGCGATACAGTGTGACAGTTAAACAAGACACCCCAGCAGAAATATTTTACATGTTCAAAGTTTATATTTTTTCAATAAGTTTGTATTAATTGTAGCTTCGCACATGGGAGGCTTTTCAAGTTGTCTGCTGAACACAACAACGGTTTTTGTTAGAGTAATGAGTATTTTTTGAACAAGATAAATAGTTGCTGGAAAAATAGAATTTATATTTCTAGAAAGGACTAAGAATAGGAGTAATTAGTGGGCTGTAAGATGCTGTTCTTATGTTTTCCATCTGTTTAATTCATTTAGGGAGACAAGAAGAGAAAGCCACCATTGCGGAAGGAGAGCTCTTCCTTTCCATCTTCAGTTTTGGCTGCCGTCAGCAGAGTGCAGGATGAAGAAGTTCCTGCTCTTGTTCCTGAGTACACTGCAGGACCACCAGAACGTAGTCAGACATCCTCTGAAAGTGATGAACTGAAGACGAAGTGTGAACACCTCATAAGAAAAACTGATCAGTAAAAAAAATAAAATAAAACTCTTCAGCAGTCTAAGCGATGACTTAAGAGGAAAGTGGCTTCTTTGAGTGCTATCATTAAGGTACTGAAAGACAAGCATCTTGTGGATGAAAGTTCACTAAATATACTAGAAAGCATATCTGGAATGCAGAGAGACTTGCTGCAGCGACAAACTGCGAAAGCTGGGGCACAGGCTGTACCTAGGTCATACAGCCCAGAACTGTGCACCTTTGCCTTAACACTGCATTTTTATTCCCACAGGGTGTATAATTATGTTAGGCGCTGTTTTAATACATGTTTGCCACACCCTAGAACATTAACAAAGTGGTACCAGTGTGTGGGTGGAGCACCTGGTTTCACATCTGAGGCGTTTAAGGTAATTACGGCAGAAGCTTGTCACCGTGAAACAAAGTTTCCAACTCTATGTAGCTTGGTAGTTGATGAAATTGCCATCAGGCAACATGTAGAATTTGATGGTACATGCTATTACGGTTATGTTGACATGGGGTCATCTGTAGACACAATTTTCCCATTGCCAAAGAAGCCTTTGTGCTCATGCTTGTGGCTATTAATGCTTCTTGGAAGCTCGCAGTTGGGTATTTCCTGACTGCTGGTATAACTGGTGAGCAAAAAGCCGAGATAGTTAAACAGTGCATTGATCTTGCCAATTCAAGTGGTGTGAAAGTTGTTTCGCTCACATGTGATGGTTTAGCTAGCAATTTGTCAATGGCTAGATGTTTAGGCTGCAATCTCAATTGTGACACTTTGAAAAGTACTTTTTCAGTTGAAGGGAATGATCATGAAATGTCATTTTTCCTAGACCCTCCACATATGTTGAAACTAGTGCGCAACGCTTTAGGAGATAAAAAATTTCTTTGGGATGAGCAAGGTGGTGTCATTTCTTGGCACTTTTTGGAACTGTTACATAAATTGCAGGCCAAGGAAGGGCTCCACATAGGCAACAAGATCACTGCCAGTCACCTTAATTTTTTTTTTAAATAAAATGAAGGTAAAACTGGCTACTCAGCTGCTTAGCAATTCCGTGGCAGGTGCCATACAGTACTGTTGTGATATGAAACTCCCAGGTTTTGAACAGGCATCTGCAACAGTAAAATTTATACGCATTTTCAACTGTGTCTTTGATGTCTGCAATTCCAGAACACTTTTACAAAGTGGGTTCAAGCAGGCATTAAATACAGCAAATTTTAGTGCTGTAGAGGGAATCCTTTTAAAGGCACAGAGGTACATCAAGGCACTCACTGTTGGTCCAAATCCTCAAGCAATGAGAGTTGTTGACTCAAATAGAAAGACAGGGTTTATTGGATTCCTGGTGTGTATGTCCAGTGTTTTACACATGTATAGCAGAGTAGTGGGGACACAAACTCATGCTCCTCTATTGGAGTTTCTGCCTGTTTACAAATGTTTTCAGGACCACTTGGAAATGTTTTTTAGTGCCATCCGAAGTCGTGGTGGTTGGAATAACAGCCCCACTGCTCGTCAGTTTGTTGCAGCATACAAGAGGCTACTAATTCATAGTGAGATCTGTGGATCAGAAAGAGGGAATTGTATAACTTTGGAAGATATTCCCATTCTTACTTTTAGCAGTTCCAATGTTGATCACATAAATAACACTTCGGAACGGTGGCAGTTACTAAGCACGGAAAATAGTGCAGCGACAACTGACAACGACCACGATTACTTTGCTACTGGAATTTATCTCTCTGAAGTGGCAGTCCATATTGTAGTATATATAGCTGGATTTGTGGTGCGTCACTTAGAGAAAACCTTAAAATGTGAACCATTATCCGTGTTGAGAGGCGATGGTAGCCATGTTGCTTACTCTGTCATTCATAGAAAGAGTAGGGGATGGTTGGTTTTATCATTGAATGATGTTGTTGACATCTGTGTGTGTGCAGAAAAAGTGTTCAGGTGCTATAGTACAGGTAATTCAAAAGTTCCTTTGAAAAATCAGTTTTCCAAATGTGTGTCTGAGGTGCTTAGTGAATTCATATTCAAGCCAGTGTTTAAGGAGTTAGCAGACCACATGAAAAATCAGCATCCCTTGGACAATCATATGATACTTCTGATTAAAGCAATTGCCACATGATACCTCCTGACACGGCAAAAACATGCAGCCAAGAGAATAAGTGATGCATTGCATGAAAATAAAATCAGGACAACCTATACGAATCTGGTTCTCTCTAAAGGTCAGTAACTGATATTTGTACACAGGGGTCTAGTGTGTGAGGCATCTTGTATAAAGCACTCATTATATTGAGGCAAACTGGGAATGTAACCTTATTGTAATTAATAAATGATGCACATTCTTCCTTTTCCGTTATGTCTATGTTGTTATAACCAGCTAAAAAATGTTTGTGATGTCTGTATCTTAAAACTAATAGTACTAGCATATTCACTGTATCTATGAAAATTTGTTCCTGGTGTGTGATGGAGTCAGACAATTATAATTTTATGTGTGTGTGTAATACCTTTCAAATATATCTTCCTCAAACCAAAATTTGGAACTACATTATATGTAGAGTGTTTCCAAGTGATTGATACTCCACTATACCAGTATGCAGTACTAGTTCTGCAATAGCTTGTGATTTGTGTGCTTCCAAATGGGACATACATTTCTTTTTGAAATATTTAGCCATTGTTTGGCAGAGTATGCTGTAGTATGTTCTAGCCAGTGTTGTTAATTAAGTTTTCACGAGTGACAACATGTTAATGAGAAATAGAATTGCCTCATTTTTGGCACATTGAAATACATTCCCATCATTGTGTGGTATGTTGTGGTTTTTGCTTGTGTGTCATTACAAATTATATATTTTTTTTTATCTAGTCCCACAGTGCTTTACCCTCAAAAAATGAGAGATAGTAGTGTTCGCAGGTGAGCGTTATTGGTTTTTCACTACTTCATTGGGCACTAAATTTTCTAGTAGTCTCTCCCCTAATCCATTGAAATGTAACCCATGTGTTGTACAGAAACTACAGCTCACAACATTTATATCTGTAGTAAGACATATTTTATAAATGATTGCATATTTTCTTATGTTTGTTTGCTTGACTACTTTCCTGGTTTATGCAAGACCACTGTGATAAATCATATGTTTGTGGAATGGTAAATAGTATTACATTTGTATCAGTTAGGAGACTGAGACATTTCTTTCATTCTCAACAAGCAATGATGTCGACTTTGTTACAATTTAATATAACATTTTTTTTTACTACATAGAACTGTGTTATTTTTAAATCCACGATCTTGTGAAAAAGGCAGTTAACTGAAAACAGCCACATTGTAATAATTTTTCTGTATACCTGTAACAAGCAGTTCAACAAAGTGGATAACAACAGATCAAGAAAAGCTTTTTTGCTGGAATAAAATTCTGAATATAGTACCTAATATTTATGCTTTATTTCATTCCCAGTTCCCATACTTTTTATGAATGAATAAGGAATATATAGCCTATATTTTTATTAGGACAATGATTTCAAAAGCAAATCCTAGTTTCAATGTTAGTAAAACTTTGTCATTGGCAAGCAATGAAGCTTCTGCTTATTGATTGACACATTCCACACTTCTCAAACTATGATGTAAAGTTTTGCTCCATGATCTGTCTCAATCCCTTCATCATTTCATTTTGTACCACTGTAAATACCTGTCAGCTTGACAAGAAAGGCTTGCATTTAAAAGAATGAAAATTATAAAATAGGGAATGACATAAACAAAAGTAAGCAATAAGAAGAACTCCTTGCTAATATTAAAATGACTCCCATAACAGATGAAAATTGGAACACTGTTATACTGCCTTGGCTAACAGACATGTCATTTAAGTGCTGCTGCCGCAGTTGATTTGTTAGTCACTAAAAAAAGTGCCCTAGTCTCATACTAGAGCTGCTGCATGCCACTTAAGAGAAGAAATGTGGGTATGTATTGAAGTGTGTATGAACTGTATGGCAAAGAGTTTTGTGTAATTTATATTTCTTGGGATTCTCCGCAGTTCTGTTCCACTTGACAACAGAATGAAGTTGTGCACAATGTGACTGGTTGTTGGCTAAACAGTAACTCACATTGAGTTATTTTATCAGACATTTATCTGCTGCTTCATTGTTTAAATAATTAACAGCAAAGACAGATCATTTGGTTACCTCTTCAGATATATGTGGTGGTCAGAACCGCAATCAGTCTGTTACACATTAGTAAATAGCTGCTACAATACATCATTCTGAACTCAAACAACTGAAAAGTTTTGGTTTGTATGTCACGAAAATCGGAAAAGACGTCGTCACTTTTCGTAAATCTGGCATTGCTTCGTCCAATCAGATGGTTGTATCAGATGATCATAAGAATAAGTAAAGAAAGAACCCTAGTTTGTGATACACGTTTATTACTGAATTAACAAAATTGTATCGTTTACATTGAAGACTAGCTATTTGTAATATTACATTAAAAATATTTTTAATCAGAAGAAATGCGGAATTTCGCCTTTACGAGATTTTATTTTAAACAAAAACTTTGAAACAACCAATTTGATGACGTTACATGTGTATATGGTGCAATTAGTGACTTTAATACACACAGCGCTATAGCACACTGGCAATGTTTTGGTCAGTGTGTCATGGCAGCGAGCCACACCCCCATGGCTTCAAAACGTAGTACGACTGGGATACACAGCGCCATCTCCCCTTATTCTTACCTCCATGGTAGTGCCAGTGGTTCTACATCCCCACAGAGACCCCGCCACAAGTGCAGAGCATGGTGACTGGTGTACATCATGATGCGTTATTCCATTGGTGATGGTAAGGGCCAACATATTGTAGTCCACAGGTGCCTGGGAGGCCGTAAAGGGCGGCCAGACCGTGAAGTCAGCAGTGCTGCCAATGGGGCGGTGGTGCATTGTCTGGTGTTGGTGAGGCTGTTGGTCTGCCGGCAGTGGTGTTTGGGGCGTCAGTCAGCATTATAAAGTGCTCTGGAGCTGAACAAGCAGGTAACCATCCAAAGAAAGAGTTGATTTCAGACCTGCTGTGTCAATTGTAGGTGGAAGGGGTGTGTAGTGCTCTAATGACCTCGAAACTGTGCTGTAGCCAAACTGCCTATTGTCGAATTTGGCCATAACCACAGGTAGTGAGTCCTGCAGTGTTATGGAAATGTCTTCTGGGAGGTGGTCTCGCAGGTCTAGGCTGACTGTAAATTGGCTTGATGGGCCTGGAGCTGGGGCTGATGGAGGGTAAACACTGGATGTGTCTGCTAAAGTCCACGCCGGTATTAGGCAGTTCAGTGACACTGTTGTTGTTTTTCCAGCTTGCAAGATATCAAAGGTGTTTGGTCCTCTTTTCAACACCTTGTACAGACAACTGTACATAGGGTAGAGGGCGGGTTTGACAGCATCAGTCGTGAACATGACATGCATACATGACTGGAGGTCTTTTGCACAAAGATGGTCGGTTTGGCGTGGTGGGATGGCAGTGGGGTGCGGATGTGGCAGATGTGGTGCCTGCCACATTTTAATAGGTCCAGCAGGTTGGCATCCAACTAGTTGGTGGTTTGTGATATGAACTCTGCTAGGAGAGTGATCAGTTCCCCATAGAGCACCTCTGCCAGCAAGGTGTCCAGATCTTCTTTGTAGGCTGCTCGTATGACCAGCAGCACTCAGGGGAGTGGTTGTGGCATATGAATGCTGTCTTGAGGGTGCGGCGCCACCGTTCCACAAGTCCATTGGATTGAGGATGGTAGCTCTTGTGTGGAACCAGTGGCACCCACAGAGGCAGCAGAGAACAGGGCTTGGTCGAACTGTCAGCCCTGGTCAGTTGTTAGGGACTCTAGGCAACCGAAGCACGAAATCTATAGTGTGATGAAAGCTCGGGCGACGGTATTGGATGAGACATAAGTTAGAGATGTGGGTTCCAACCATCGAGGCGTCCTGTCTATGGCTGACAAGATGTATCCATCTGGGAGTGGTCATGTTGGAAATGGCCCTTGAGTATGGGGAGTTTCCCAAAGGGCAGTTGGGCATGACATGCTGTCTTGGCTCGTTGGCACTGGATGCAGGCTCTTGTCCATGCAGCATCTTCCCGATTAATGTTAGCCACACGAAAAGTTTTGTTGTGATTTTCAGTGTCGGGCATACTCTGGGGCGAGACAAGTTGTGGAGGAGGTCGAAAACTGTCTTCCTGAAGTTCTATGGGATGACTGGTCGTTGCCTACCATGGGATATGTCACACCAAACTAGTTTGATTGTGCTGCAAAGGTGCACTGCTTGAGCTGGAGGCCCATTATGTATCCAGATAGCGGGTGTTGAAGGTCAGTGTTAGTTGCTTGTGCCTCCACTAGTTGGTCAAAGTCAAGGAGTGCCGATGGGGTGAGTCATGAGAGATAGTCAGCCAGCGTGTTTTCTGCTCCCCATACATAGCAGATGTCCGTAGTATATCGTGAAATCAAGTCCAGGTAGCGGAATCCTTGGAGGTAGTTATTGGCTGCTGGATTTTTAATAGCATCAGCCAGAGGGCAGTGGTCTGTGTAGTTAGTAGGGGGCTAGCCCTCAATGTCATCTCAGAAGTACAGAACTGCCTCGTAGATCACCAAGAGCTCACAGTCGAAGGCTGACCACACTTTCTTGGGGTCAGTAAGTTCCTGCAAGAAAAAGCATAGGGGTTGGGTTGCTCTGGGTATTCCCTATTGCAACACCACCCCAATCGTCCAGTTGCTGGTGTTGGCCATTACAACCATATGGGTATCTGGCGATGGGAGTGCCAGGGTGGTGGTTTGAGCAAGCTCGGTTTTGATGTTCTCAAAAGCTGCTTGCATATCAGGAGTCCAAGTGAGCTTACATTTGCCTGACGTGTTATTGCCATGGAGTGACTGAGTGGCAGAAGTGTTCCTGCGGTGTGGGGGAGGTGTCAGTAAAAATTAATTACCTCTAAAAACGGTGCATTTACTGATACTCTGTTGTGGGGTGGTAGGTTATGGATTTGGTCTATCTTTTCTGGGGTGGGACAGATGCTCAAAGCGTCAACGAGGTGGCCTACAAATGTAACACATTTTTGCTGGACTTGGCATTTGTTCTCTTTGACAACACCACCATGCTGTGCTAGTTTGTTGAATGCCACTTGGAGGTGTTTCTCAAGATCTTGACCAGCTTGTGAGAAGATAATTACAGCATCCAAGTAGCAATAGCAAAAGGGCATGGTTAAAAAACAAGCTGTTAATGAACCATCGCCAAGTCTGAGCTCCATTCTTTAGTCCGAAGGATATAAAGAGGAATTCAAATAGGCCAAACAGTGTAATTATTGTCGTGTTTGGGATGTCCTCTGTGGCCATTGTGATCTGCAAATAAGCTCTTTTGCAGTTGACCACGCTATAGCTGGTTACACTCGCTAGTTCCTGGGAGAAGTCCTGAATATTGGGCATGGGGTAGCTAACAATGGGGTGCACGCATTCAAATGTCTATAGTCTCTACACAGGCGCCACGTTTTATCTTTTTTCCATTCTCATAGTAATTAGTGAGGCCCACGCACTGTCTGATGACCTGATGGTGCCCTCGCGTAAAAGTTCCTCAATCACAGCCACGACCGCCTTTAGTTCATAAGGGGCAAGATTGTGGGACCAGAGTAGGACTGATGGACTAGGGTAGTATAAATTCTGTGTACAGTACTGTCATGTACGATGTTAATCTTTTTATGGGGCTGATGTGGAGTAGCACGAGGCACACAATCTGCTCGAGGAAGCAATATCACTGTTTACACTCAACCCACTCACTAGAGCAATGTCACCGTTTCTGTGTGGCCCACTCGTGGGAGCGTCATCACAAAAAGTAAGAGGCACTGGGCTGTCCTGTGGTTCTGAAGGCCTGGTGGGACCTCGGGCGAGCGGCTCTCCTTGTTGCTGGTGTGATGACAGCTGTTGCTGTATGGTGTGCAGTTTTGCTGTGAGCTCAGAGCAGCAGTTGTGTAGGTATTCATTAGCTGCTCATGAACTTGCATTGGTGTGGCGGATGTTGGTGTATGCAGTAGTTGCAGTTTTAAGCTCCTCGAACAAGATTATAATGACTCAAAAAAATCTGCACCCAACACAAGCTCTTCAGTGTCAGCCACGTAAAACGTCCATGGGCGAGGGGTGTGGTTGTCCAGTTCAACTGTGATAGAGGCCATGCCTATCATGAGAGTCACTGAATCGTTCATGACATGTAGTTGTATAGCGGATGGCGTATGTTTTCCAGGTGTCAGCGCACTAACGTCGATACCTGTGTCGACTAGGAAGTATGCTCTAAGATGGTTGTCACAGACAAAGAGCCATTAGAATATAGATGTGGGATATGATGAATGTTGTCATGCTTCACAGCAAGGTGGCTTGAAGCAGGGGAGTGACCTGATGTGCCTGTGCAGGCTGCTGTACTAGTTCGGATAGCTGCAGGGCGGATGACAGTGGCATGTGTCAGCACAGAAGCATGCCTGGAACCAGCAGGGGTGGTGCGGCCGTGTAGCTGCAGCGTCCTGGCTGGGTGAGTAGTTATGGTTAGGTGTGGGTCGATGGCTGGATGTGAATGCGGCAGATGGTGGTTTACATTCCACTACAAATGTGGCGCCTGGGTCCATCGTGGTATCTGATTGTTGGTGCCTCACTGCAGTGGAGTCTTGCAAGGCTGCTGCAGGCATGGCATGGAAGGGCTCTTGAGGTTGGGGCAGCTTGGCAACTGTCGGCTGGCCATCGCTGCACAGTGGGCACTCTGCAGTGGTCCCTGTGGGCACAGCTGGTGTGTAGGCTGGCTGTAGATGCAACCAATGTTGACGTCAGTGCTGGAGGTGATGCGACTGTTTATCAAGACGTGATGTTGCGTGAGGGAAAGCATCTGGTCAGCAAGACATAACTGGGTTTAAAGCAGTTTGTTCTCGTGCATTAGCATGGCTGTCTGTATGTTTTCAGGCAGCTTGAGAAGCCCCAGTCACCAGACAGCACGATCTGGTAAGTGGTTTGTGTCGATTTGGAGGCAATAACCTGCGCCAGAGTGTTGACGGAGTTTCTTGGTCCAGCAACTTCTCAGGATGGGTAGGTGCAGTTGTTGTTCAGGTGAACGTGACAGGTGCTGTAGTATGAGTCTTCACTGTCTCATATCTTCCAGTGGTTGGTGCATGCAATAGGAAGTCGCTGATAAGATTGGTGTTGGTGTGGAGGTGGTTCAAAAGCACCAAAAATTTGTCATCGTCATCTGTGGTCCCAGCTCATTGCTGTGGAAAAACATGGTCTGGCACAGGGCCATACTTGCAGAGAATCAACTTTTATTGGTAGTAGATGTAACTTTCTATGTGGCCATTGGTAATCTTCATGGTGGCATAGGGCCAGAACCAGTATGAGCTTGCTGCAGTCGTGTGGAGTAGATGGTGCGGGTCTGTGAAAACCATCTGGTGGGGCTGATACAGGTGGCAGCTGTGGTGTGTCGTTAATGAGTGTGCTGTGACTAATTATCACTGGACATGGCACGGGTGTCTAGGCTGATGCATTGGTGCCGTGGAGGATGACGTAGGGGAGTACCAAGGAACTCAGCACAGTGGATGGGTCCTGGTTGGTGGCAATTGTGGTGGATGACGCATCGGTGTAGCTCATGCAATGTGGCGACTATTGTAGGTACTCCTCGTGTTCCTACGGGGCGTGGGTCGTAGTTGCGGTCAGGCTCATGGTATTGGTATGTTGTGGTCGCAAAGTGTGAAAACACTGCACAGTTGCAGGTAGACATGGTGTGCCTGCTTTTTTGAGTGACGTCACATGGCAGGCGTGGCCAAGAGTGTGGTGCAGGTGTTGTCGGTGTGGCATTGTTGTAATCACGTGAGACAGGTCACATCATCGGTGTATGAAGTGTGTGTCACCTGGGTAATGTACGGTATCATGCGGAATGTAAAGTTCAGGCATAGGCCATGGAAAAACATGGTCTGGCACAGGAAGGTCACTTATAGGATGGATTTCTCTACAATAACCCGTAAATGTCGGTTATCTGCAGTGGAAGGCGGTCTTGTATGGTGGTGATTGTTTGCCGGCAACTGTGGTACTCTGGAGGGTGTCCATAATTTGGTATGTTGCACACGGAATGTCAATACCTGCTGAGTGATTAGACTGAAAATGAGTCTGGTGTACTTCATTAACACTTTCAATGATCGGTATATTAGTAGCACTGGTTAGGTGGGAGGTGGGAACGGCAGCAGGCAGCTATTGTTCATGATGTATGGTCACTTGTGACGTAGCACTGTTAATTAATTAAGGGAGTGGCAACTTTCATCTCACCTCTTTCCTGATAACATCATACTTGATTTGCGATTTTGTGTGTTTGTCCATTTGGTGAGAGGTAATGATGCCCTGGTTTGGCGGTTAATAAAACAATGGAAACATTGTCAACTGTTCGAAAACCACAGTTGCACTGGTTATATCGCCTGGGAATTGGCAAGGGCACCAAGTAGATGCACAAATACATCGTCTGTAGTGATGCCAGGCTATGGAGCACCATCACGGGGTTTATTCTTCAGGGCATGAAGATTGTATCATATGGTGATGAGTAGCGTGCTGGAACGAGCGTAACTCGGTATTTTGCAGCACGGTTAAAAAGAAAATAACATGGTCACCATTGTAGGTAGTGAGGAGCAGGTATGGTAATCATGACGATAAATAATCACACGCTCACCCGTCAATTACTATGAATAATTTTATTCTCACAGCATATACACAATGCATGCAGCATAGAATGCATACTACAGAGAACTCATCTGGCAAAGATACAGTGGTTCTTGCTGCGGTAGGGCACCGATATTTTTTTTGGGGGGGGGGGGGGGGGGGGGTGGATGTAGGGCCATTGGCTCTATGTCCCCACAAATTAAATGAATATACTTTCATATTCTATTGCATTTCATAGGGGTTAGTTAGGATCAATTTTTGGGATGTTTCCAACGGTGAAGCTGTGGCAAGTCCATTCTGTAGGAAATTCTCAGCAACATCCACCTCCAGTGCCACAGTGAAGTACCTTAGCTGATGGGGTCCCTGGGCGAGGGGGTATTAAAGGAATCAATCTTGGTGTACTGCCTTCTTTCCTTCTTTGATCCTAATACATCTGTCTGTCTATTTCTTTTCTTGCTTCTCCACTAGGAGCACCAAATCTATCTTCCCTCTGTCCATCTTCAAAGTTTCTATCCCAGGATCTCTTCTTTTTACAGACTATATAGTAGAATAGTAGGATTGCACTGGTGGCTATTTCACGTATGATGAGGACAGTAGAGTAAAAGGAGATTTTTTTTTAGCTTTAAGTAAGTGACATGTGTTAGTCACGCTACACGTTGTAGGGGAGAAGAGTTCAGGTTGGCAATGGAAGGCAAGAGGAACTAATGGCGCACTCATACACATAGCTGAATAAGCAGCAAGATCTTAACAGGTAAGAAGAGAATGAGAAGGTTTGATAGCCAGTATTCAACAAGGAGTAGGCCTATGAGGAATAAAGATTAATAGTAGGAGACAAAATGCTAATGTTATCCTAGTGTAATACTTGGAATAAAATTTTTTGCATTGTCTAAATCTAGTAATTATAAGAAAATAAAGAATAAGCTATACATATCAGTAAGTAGAAGCAAGATACATAAGTATGAGATGTATGTGTATGTAGCAATGCTATATGTGTTATAAACAAAAGTAAAAAAAAGAAGAGAGGAGGAGTTAAGATGTTTAGATAAAGAGCAATCAGGTAATGTCAGCAGAAAGCAGTTTGAGAGAAACTTATCATTTAGAGTGAGAAAAGATAGTGAAAGGGGGCTATTAATTAAATTTATTGATGAAGTTAAGATGGCACATTTTAATGTCAGTTCGTGATTGAAATGCACCACACTGAGTTGTCATCTACTTCTTTGTGTACTCCCTCATGCTACACACACAGTCCTCTGATGCCAAAAATACATCAAATTTTTCTACTTCTACAGCCATCCCAAAGTCACTGTCAGGTTCTCGACCTACAGTGACGCGTTTAATAGACTAAGTCACATTATATGTGTTGGTGAAAAGCAGTACACTTCCGCAACATAACTGAGACTTGCCGACTTGAGGAAGCTCTGATATGTGTGTATAACAGGAGAAAGACTGCAGGTCTGATAAATCTAGAAGATACTCTGTGGCTTGCTGCTGCATTCCAGCTGTAGTTCGTTGCCCTCCTGAAAAAATACATAGGTATTGTCGAGTATGTAAATAGCAGATGAGGTGTAGGACAAGTAAAGGGTAGGCGGATCCATAGTAGAAATGGCCCATATCTTGGTCAGGTGAATCTGTGGGAAGAATAACCTTTACCATTTGGTGCAGGTAAGAGAGAGAGGTAAGGTGAGATGGACTCATAGAAGGGATTGTCTTATACCCTGGTCAGGTGAACCCATTGAGGGAATGACCTGTACCATTTTCTTTAGGGACATAAGGGTACACCCACATCTATAATGGTGTAGACCGTTCTTAGAAGGAGTGTAAGTGCAGTGAATACAGAAGTATGTTGTTTTATAGTGACTGGCAGTCACATGTAAAAGTTTTCTCCAAAATGGTTCTACAACTGAATAGACTTACCTGATAGTAGAGATGAAAATGGTGGAGCAGGAATATTCCACATTTGTTGACTAGAGCCTATACTGGGATTTGGCTCTAAGAGACTGAATAGTAGGCATATACCCGACAAGCACTCCTCAGGGAATAACAAGTGAGGTAAGCTAACTATGTACATATACAAGAAGTAAACAAGGAACTGTCGAGTATACTGGCTTGTTAAATAAATAAACCTGAAGCAAGTCGAAGAAGTTTATTTAAGTTGGATCACGATACAAATATACATTAAAGTAAGATCTTGCTACATAGAAAGACTGGTCATTACAGGACAATTTCTTGCATCACACAGAATGTGGATTAAATAAGGTGAAGATGCACAAAGTAGGCTAACACTGTTTAGCACAATTTACCTGAAATGAAACAATAAAACTAATAAGACTTGTTATTAAAAATGAAGTTTTATTTCTTTTTAAATAAGGAAAACATATCGTGTGTTTTAAGTAATTAGGTTGTTTATAGTTGTATGTTAATGAGAAATCTTTTTTTTGAGATTGTGAGAGGTCCTGACACCTTTGCTTTGAGTGGGGGTATATGAAGTGTCACATACTATTTAGGCAAACATTTCACTATATTTGTGTAGTACAAGGAAATATGGTCATGACAGAGTAATATTAAGTAGGGAGTGAGTCACAGAACATGCACCATGCGTGAGTGTTTGTTTTCGCATGTGTAGACATTAAACAGAAAATGGCAAGGTGAGATGACAAGTAAAAGGCTTCACCTGATGTGGACAAGACCTTTTACATTTTGGCGTCGCAGCTTGGCAGTGGCTTGACCATCAAGGAGCTGCCATACTCTCCAAGAATGGCAACAAAAAAATAAGATGCTTTTCTGACAAATAAAATGTATTGTAACCTTGATTGTCATGTTGAGCCTCCAAGGCATATGTCGTATGAAAAGTTGTGCTCTACTCTAATTCACAAGTCACTTTAAAAGTCTGTACACCCAATCAAGGAAATATATGTTTGTAAAAGGAAAGTAGTGAATGTGCTTTTTCGTGATATCAGTAGAAGTTATCTTCCAATAACAGCTGCAGAACGTGAAGAAGTCAAGCCTTTCCTTGGTTACACATTTGATTTCAGAAGCACTGATTAGCAGGACCTCTACTTCAAGAGAATTAACTAAGGAGAACAGATTAAAAACTAAATAATTAAACATTATGTCAGGTGACAGAACTTATGAAGTGTTTTGACAGCTTCAACTGCAAGGAACGAGCTAGCAGCTACATAAAACTCTTAACCAACAAGAAACCGCTCCAAGGTTATATAGCGAAATATGATCTCAGTATCACATTACATTCTGACCTTCAAAATATGACTTGAGGGTTATGCTAAGAAACCTAAAAGGAGACATTCAGACAGACACATAAGTCCAATTTTTTAACACTTTGTAAGAAACACTACAGAGCAGTCATTCAATGAACTATATAAATTACAAATGCATATTTCAATAAATACTGAAAATATAACATTTCAAACTTTCAGCTGTCACCGGCCAAGCAACATGGAAGTAACTGATAATGTGACATTTTACATATTTCTAACCAGGAGCGAATTATAGTTTCATCTATGTGCTTTGGTAGTTTAGTTTTTGAATTTCTGCATGTTAATTTACTATTTACTAGACAGTTCTTGTGTTGTCTTTTGTGTCATAAAGTAATCAATTTTCTGACATTTTACAAGTTCCTAATGAGAAGCCAAATTTTTAGTCTCACCTCTGTTCTTTGGCAGTTCTTGTGTTTTCGTTAGCATCTACAGAAAAGTTTTGCAGTGCATGTTGATAGCTATTTGTTGTGTAGTTTAGTTTTGCACTGCCTTAAGTATTGATTGGGACTGTGTTTGCTGTGTGCAGATGCGTTCAGAGTTTGTAACATTTTGCTGTCAGCTCCAGGCAGTGCTGGCTTCGGTTACATAGCTTGAGGCTGCAGTGGATGGGCATCATTGTTGTGGACCGGTCGTGGAGTTCCAACAGACATCCAGCACGACCCAAAAGCCTGCCAATTGGTCTGTGTCAGTGACTAGCCGAGCTACTGCTCGCACTTAGGTTGACCCTTCACCCATGGTCGAGTGGCAGGCGGTGAAAGACTTCCTGGGAGGCCTCCCCATTTAGTCTAACAAACAGGTTCCAGGTGCTATTTACGGCTGCCTGTATCTCTCAGCCAGATGCAGTTGCTTGTCCTGCTTCAGAGGAAACCGCTCAGCCTGCAGGATTTGGGCAGTCACAGAGGGTGGGGTTTACCGGTAATACGGAGCTCCAGTGCACATTATGGGGCCTTTTAGTAACATAGTAGCCAAGGAGAGGAAGAAAGCCAGTGTGCCCTCTGTGTCCACACTGGATGTAGTCATTCCAGATGTGGAATGGGTCCTCCCGGATGCCCTGATGAGTAAAGTGTGCAGCCAACTGCATTTGGGGCTCACACAGGTATCAATGATCTGTGTCGCTTTGGATCAGAAGAGATGGCTATCTAAAGTGGAAAAGGTTGCCCGTCATGCACCTGAGATGAAAGCACAGTTCACCATTTGCAGCATAATTGACAGGACCGATTGTGGAACCAACCGTGTAGCCAGTAAATTCCTCAACTTGCGAAACAGGGTGTTGGGGTTTCAGGTACTGCTAAATAGATAAGAGATCCATTACATGCATGAGATCATTACACAGGTAGCAGAGGCTGTGTGGCATGGAATGGGTGGTTTTTTAGGTTAGAGTGTCTTTGGAAACACAAAAAGGACTTCAGTCTTAAAGGGTGCAGACCGAACACAGGAAAAACATGGATCTAGGAACCATTGGTATAAAATTTTTAAACTGTCATAGCTGTGTTGGGAAAGTACCAGAGATCCAAGCACTAATAGAAGGCACTGATGATAAAAGTGTTATGCACACTGAAAGCTGGCTAAAGCTGGAGATAAGTTCAAATGAAATTTTTGCGAAGGACCTAAAGGTGTTGAGCCTGTGAGTTTTTGTGGGTAGAGGTCATTCTTGGGAACCAGAAAAAAGTAATAATTCGATCCTTTTACCAATCTGACAACTAAGATAATACAATTGCTGAAAGGTTCAAAGAAAACTTGAGTCTAATTTCAAATACATACCCAACTCATACACAACCAACTTGGTGATGATTTCAGTCTACCCTCAATATGTTGGTGAAAATATAGTTTAAATCCAGAAGTACACATAAAACATAAGCTGAAATTATGCTAAATACATTCCATTATTTAGAGAAATTAGTTCATGAGCCCACTTGCATAGTAAAAGGTTGTGAAAATACACTTGAGCTCTTAGCAAGAAATAATCCTGAGCTAATAACGAGCATCAAAACAGGTATGAGGATTAGTGAACACACGGTTGTCATTGCGTGTCTGAATACAGTAACTCGCAAATCTGCCAAAAATAAACAAAAGGCATATATATTTTAAAAAAAGCAGATAAAATTACGGTTGACACCTTCCTGAGAGTCAATCTCCACTTCTTCCAAATCAACAATGAACATGTAGATCAGATGTGACTTGAACTCAACGTTGAGAGATTTATACCAAATAAATTGAGAAAAGGTGGAGCTGATCCACAATGGTACACAAAAAAGGTCAGCACACTGTCGCAGAAACAACGAAAAAAAAAACATGCTAAATTGAAACAAACGCAAAATCCCTAAGATTGGCAATATTTTACAGAAGTTTTAAATTTAGCGTGGATAACACTACTAAGATCATTCCTCAAGAAAAGAGAGGAAGTACCAACGGAATGCTATGGATCCGGGGCCATGATCAACCGCACTTGGACAGCAGCAAATTTTGAGATGAGACACGTACTTACAAGAATCGCAGTACACGGATTCCACCACGAAATTTGTGCAAATACAACATACCACGAACCGTCAAACCTTTGCAAGTGTACACTATGTGGACAGTCTTGTGAGAGATACCATATAGGAATATGCAACAAGAGGACCAGATCAAATAGAGACTATGCAATAAATTGTTCAAATGATAATCTGTTATAATACCTGCACTGAATGTAATCTACTACTAAGAATTATGCGGACACTCAATACATCCTTTTAATTCACTCTCAAATGATTGTCATCTAATGTATAACTATAATGGCTATTTTGCTGCAATAAATCGTTTATTATTAAATTTAGCATGGACTTCAATGCAAGATGCTTGTAACAGATTCCACACAGAAAATTTGTCTTGAAACCTGGCACTATCAATTCCTCCTCTGCATGATGGCACTGGAAATATTATCGATGACAGTGCTGCTAAAGCAGAGAAACTAAAAACAGAATTCCAAAATTCCTTCACCAAAGACGATGAAGTAAATATTTCAGAATTCTGCCAACCTAAGTAACTTAGAAGTATATATCCTTGGAGAAGTGAATCAACTTAATCACTTAATAAAAGCAAGTCTTCTGGTCTGGCTGTACATCAGTTAGGTTCCTTTCACTGGGTGCTGAGTCGATTTCTCTACACATAGCAATCATATACATCCGCTCACTCGACAGAAGATTGTATACAAACACTGGAAAGTGGCACAAGTCACACCAATATTCAAGACAGGCACTAGGAGTAATCCACTAAGTTTACAGGCCCATGTCATTAATGCTGACATATAACATGGTTTTGGAACACTGTGTCTGAACATTACGATTTACCTTGAAGAGACCAGTCTACTGATACATAGTCAATACGGATTTAGAAAATGGCGTTCCTGTGAAACACAACTAGCTCTTGTGTAGGTACCTGATGAAGGGCCGCCAGGACGCCGTAAAATTAAAATTTATTAAAAAACAAAAAATGAAATACCGTGCGACCAGAGGGTACAGGCGTCTAAAGCTAGCGAAATGAGGGATGCTCAACTACCGGACTTACCGATAGATGGCTCTACCAGCTGATTACTGTCGTCTGTATTGACCGTCATATTCGAATTTGGCAAGAAGTTTCTCCCGGTCTGTACGGTGTATAAGGAATTAAGTATTATCGAAATGGTGATTTCTTGTTCCGCTTTCAATTGTACGAAGCGATGGAGTAAGGGAAGTGACTTACTATTTCACAGGTAATAGGACTACCGATGCAATACGATAAAAATACAGACTTAGTGCGTTTGCTAATTCGATGTTTTTGAACAGCTTTCTTCTAAAGCACCCAGAGCTGCTAAAGAAGTGTATTACTTCCGTGAAGCGGAAAGGTTTTAATCCTACGTCTTGCAGTTCTCTTTGCGGAAACCATTTCCAACAAGATGATTACGTAGTGAGCCCTGGAACGTGGAAGAAACGTCTCAAACCCGAAGCAGTGCCATCAGTTTTTGACTTTCCGACTCATTTGATGCCACCAAATAAACAGCCACGATGACATGTTGTTAGGATTTTGAGTGACAACGAATGCTTCTCCATTTGAGGTAGCTAATTAATTTCCTTGCTATGTGTGTGCTTTTTACTTTTGTGAATTTATTTTGTACGAACACAAATGGGCTACATAGGTCTGAGCAATGTTGTAATACAGGTCCATATTTTTGTTTTTAGCGTTCTGTCATAGAATCTGTGCTCGATTTGCCCGCTGCAAAACCTATTAATTGCGTGGAGAATGTTGTCAATGAGAATTCTTCCGTGGAAAGCATGTCCCAATTATCCAATGCAGAAGCTGCGAATTGTGTCAGAAACGTTAGTATAGGGATGTTTTCACACGCCCAAAGTTTTCTTATAATATTTTTTCATCAAGCCTTGAGTTATTTCAATCATATATAACGAAATTATTTCTTTGTTTCAGAGTACAGTTGGTTCTTCGGTAATTGATTGTGGTATACAGTCGAAAGTAGAAATGGAAGACAAGGCGACCGAAACGTGCAATTTTTTCTCAGACATTGTGCACGAATTAAAATGTAAACTGAAGTGCTTCTGTGAAAAACTTCGAAGAAGAGAGAAGAAAGTATTTTCCATGGATGACATCATAAGTTCATTGAAGGGGAATGGGCATCTTCCTAAGAAGTTACATAATTTCCTCAATCATCAGAAAGGAACACAAGTGGAATTAGTGTGCAATTTAGTGAACAACTCTCTCTCATCAAAGGGTAATAGATACACAACAAATGTGAAAATGAAAAAATATTATTTAAAGGCAAGAAAACATTTTATTAGCTTTGTAATTACACCCTGGATACGAAAAAAAACACATTTACTGTAAGAAAATACACAGAAGTTACACACAAGCCAAGAATAAAGATATTGACAGCACGGTCATGGAGCAGCACATAAATATAGACGTCAAGGAATTTTTTCTTTTCTTTTAACACTTCCTCCAAAAGAAAAAATCATGAAATTATTGCTTTGTCTCTTGCATGCCAATTTCTGAACATAGAAAATTAAATCGAACTCGTTCAAGAGGTTTCGTCAAAATATCTGCCAACTGGTTGTGTCCATCAATGTGTTCCAAGAAAATCTCACCGTTCAGATATCTTTCACGAACATAGAAATGTCGGACCTCTATATGTTTAGAACGTCGATGATATTCTGGATTTTTTGCCAACTTCAATGCACTAGCATTGTCAATGTAAAGAACTGGAGGCTGCCCCGACATTTCCACTAGTTCTGATAGCAGACGACGTAACCAAACTAACTCTTTTGCTCCTTCACTAGCTGCAATTATTTTCGCCTCGGTTGTGGATGTGGCCACTACTTTCTGCAACTGACTTGTCCATGACACTGCACCACCTGAGTACTTTGCAAGAATTCCAGTTGTTGAGCGCCTTGTCCGGTTATCACCTGCGAAATCTGCATCAGCATAAATCTTTAACTCTTCTTTTTTATTATATACAATTCCAAAATTTAAGGTCCCTTTCAAATACCGGAAAATGCGCTTTACTCTATTCCAGTCTTCAGTGGTTGGTTTCTCCATAGCTCGAGCAGCTTTATTGACTGCAAAAGTGATGTCTGGACGAGTTACTGTTGAAAGGTACATGAGACAACCAATTGCTTCACGGTAGGGTACAGATGACGAAACTTCTTCGTTTTGATTATTGTCCTCAAGTCCAATAGGAGTTGAGATTGTATTGCATTCTGCCATTCGAAATCTTTGCAGAATTTCTTCTGTATATTTCTTCATATTGCTTTATTTTTATGCCAAGAAAATTGTCAAGACTGCCAGTTGTTATTTCGAATTCATGTTGTAAAACATCCATAAAAACAGCAATTTCTTTCTTGTTACTGCCGACAATCAGGCCATCATCAACGTAGATTGCCACATAAAGGCTATTTCCATTTTGTCTACGATAAAATAGGCATGGGTCTGCATCACTGTTTGAAAAACCAGCTTTCTTCATGAACTCAACAAAACGTTTGTTTCAGTAACGTGGCGCTTGCTTCAACCCATAAAGACCTTTTTTTAAGAAACATACTCGGCCTGTACCATCTTCGAAACCTTCTGGTTCTTCCATATATACTTCATCTTCAAGTATTCCATTCAAAAAAGCTGTCTTTACATCGAATTATTCTAGCAGCATTTTCTTTGAAGCAGCTACAGCCAACAGAGTTCGTATGGTGTCATAACGTGCCACAGGGCTAAAGGCGTCGTCATAATCAATTCCTGCTTTCTGAATACAGCCTTTTGCAACCAATCTGGCTTTAAAGCGAGTACCTCCATTGACTGCGACCTTTCGCCGTAGAACCCAGCGGTTTTGCAATACTTTGGCATTCTTCAGACGGTCAACCAGCACCCAGGTATTGTTTTCCTTAAGTGATTGAAGTTCTTCACTAATAGCTTGCATCCATTCTTCCTTCTCGTTTGACTGCAATATTTCTGAAAAAACAGTCTGGATCTCTGTATCCAAGTGCATCAACTTTAGTTGCCATACAAAATTCACCACTTTCCATCCAGGTTGGTTTTCTTCGTTGTCTTTTA
This sequence comes from Schistocerca piceifrons, assembly GCF_021461385.2. Classification (NCBI taxonomy): domain Eukaryota; kingdom Metazoa; phylum Arthropoda; class Insecta; order Orthoptera; family Acrididae; genus Schistocerca; species Schistocerca piceifrons. The sequence goes on from NC_060138.1 coordinate 777,959,735, forward strand.
GTCTTCTGTTTCTCTTCATTAGAAGATTCAGCAGCTTCTGCTTTTAGAAATTCTGTTAATTCTTTATTTTCTTCAGATTCACTCGACTCTTGACTTTCTCTAGAATCGAGAGTGCCAATTTTTTCTTGAGTTTGGCTTCCTCCAGAAGTGTATAGCCTAGGAGATTTACATTGGTCATCTTTAGATGAATTCGGATCATTAAATTCTTCCCGAGGGACTTCAAATTCAACATGATCACTATGTAAATCACAAACAATTTCTGGCTTAAATTTTACATCGTGACTCAACACCACTTTTCTTTTAGATGGAATCCAAACTCTGAACCCATCTTTGTCATTAACATATCCAACAAGTCGTCTGAAAACTGCCTTATCATCAAACTTGGAACGGAATTGTTTGTTAATGTGAACATAGCAGCCTGTACCAAAAATTCTGAGATGATCAACTCGTCCTACTGGTCGATTAAACCATAGTTCATAAGGGGTTTTATTTTCAACTGAAGATTTTCCAGTACGAGTTATTAGGTAGACTGCTGTGTTACATGCCTCTGCCCACAACCCTTTAGGTAGTTTACTCGGATTTAGCATTGACCGGGCAGCTTCAACAATGGCCCTATTTTCCCGTTCAGCCACACCATTTTGTTCAGGAGTGTAAGGAGGAGGAATCAGTAGCTCTATTCCCCTGTCTGCAAGCAGTTCACTGACATTCTCATTGTTAAATTCTTTGCCACCATAACATCTAAATTGTTTGACAACGTGTCCATTAGTTCGTGCTTCATTTAAAAACTGCTTGAGCACAGTACACACTTCACTTTTGTGTCTTAAAAAGAAAATTCGACGAAATTTACTAAAATCGTCTTTGAAACATACATAATAATGCTTGCCTCCAAAAGATTTCGTGCTCATTGGTCCATTTACATCCGCGTGGATTAATTCACCAGTACTGGTAGCGCGTATTGTTCGTGTTTTGAATGGCAGCCTATGCATCTTTCCAACCGCACAGCCGTCACAAAATTCACTCTTGGCATCTTCCACATTAATGTTCATTCCTTTTAAAATGTTCTTCACATGTTGTTTATTCTGATGACCAAACCTGTCATGGTACACTTGCAATGTTTCGGATGAAGTCATCAAGCTCATACGATTCATTTTTGCATTTCTAACAACACGCATGTTCAACACATAAAGTCCATTTTTCACATAACCTGTCATAACAATATTGCCACTGACTCGCTTTCGAACACAGACATTATTATAACTAAAATTAGTACTGTAGCCTCTGCAGGCAATGGTTCTCACAGAGAACAGATTAGCACTTGCATCAGGGACGTATAAAACATTGTCCATTCTAGCATTGTACCATTTATTGTTTCGTCGGATTTGGATGTAAACTGTTCCTTGACCGTACGCACACATTTTCACATCTTGTTTTCCCAATGAAATTACTTGAGGAACATCAAATTCAGTATACGAAACAAAATACTGTTTGTTGGGAGTGATATGATTTGTAGCGCCACTGTCGCAATACCATTTATTTGGGTCACTGTGATTACTGGTACACACACCCATAGCGTATGAAGTAAATGCAGCGTGTTCACTGTCTCGCTTCTTCTCTTTTCTTTTATTGCTGTCACGAGTGTTCTGTGGACACTCTGCTGCCCAGTGACCTAATTGTTTGCATTTATTACACGGAAATTTTACTTGCTGATTACTTGTTTGCCGTTTTCTTGTTTTAGAAACGACAAAAGCTGCACTTCCATTAACGCCTTGTTCACGGAGTTCAATAGTACAGAGTTTTTCAATCAATAAATTCAAGCTTTGCTTTTCTGTCGGTATCGTATCCCAGAGACCCTTAAAATTGTCGTAGTCTTTTCTCAGTGTAGACAAAATTCGACCATTTAAGATTCTTTCAGATAGCGTATTTTCTTCATTTTTTGATAATTCATCGTTCAGGTCCACAAATAACTTTTGCAGTTTGGCCACATGTGCACTAATATCTTCCGATTCATCACGTTTAACACGGAAAAATGTTTCAATCAACATATTCAAACGCTGAGTACTGCTACGTTCAAATCGGGCGCGTAATTTTTCCCAGATTTCTTTAGCATTCTTGCACGTTAAGACGAGTTCTGCAACTGGTTTACTTAGCGCACTTGCTATAAGACTTGCTGCCTTTGCGTCGTCCTTGAGCCATTCCACATACGCTTCTTTTTGTTCACTTGTCGCATCTTGCGGCAACTCTACACGTTCACGTGTACCGTTAATAATATCCTCTAGTCCATATGAACGTAGCACCATAGAAATATGCCATTTCCATTTGGCCCAGTCGTCAGGTCCTTCAAGCTTATCAATGCTGACCTTATAATCGCCGCTAGCAGTCATGTTTCTCTACAGACATACGCTCATTTCAAATATTGTTTTAATTAAACTGTGTTGTTTGCCTTTACACGTGTACTGGGCCCATAACCTGATGAAAAATATTATTTAAAGGCAAGAAAACATTTTATTAGCTTTGTAATAACACCCTGGATACGAAAAAAAACACATTTACTGTAAGAAAATACACAGAAGTTACACACAAGCCAAGACTAAAGATATTGACAGCAGGGTCATGGAGCAGCACATAAATATAGACGTCAAGGAATTTTTTCTTTTCTTTTAACAGAACACAAGTGGAATTAGTGTGCAATTTAGTGAACAACTCTCTCTCATCAAAGGGTAATAGATACACAACAAATGTGAAAATGTTTGTGATGACTGTGTACTTTTATTCACCAACAAAAATTAATCCCTGTGCCCCATAAATCATTGATTTCCAAATGGGTGGCAAGTGTAGACTGTGGACCTGGCTTCTTAAAAGATTTTTTTTAGTACATTGATTTGAACCCAATTGTAAGGGACCAGATCAGCGATTCATGTCTAATTGTAGACAGTATGACAATTAGGAAGCAAGTAGTTTGGGACCGAGGAACTAAGCAATACACAGTTTTTTTTAAGACTTTGGTGGGGAAGTTTCTCAGTCAAAAGAAGTAATAGAGGCATCTGAGGCTCTGACTTTCGTGTTTGTCTCTATTAAAGGCAAATTTAAATGCCCGATTGCATATTTCTTTATCAACGGTGTACAGGCCACACTGATAAAATCTGCTTTGAGAGGCTGCATAGTTCTGGCATTAGGGTTTGGTGTGTTACATGTGATGGCTGCAAGGTAAATATAAGCACTTGGCTGTACTTTAAATTTTTCCAAGGGTGATTTTAAAAGCCACTTTCCTCATCCTGTGGAAAAATACTATGTTTATTGTATCTTTGACACGTGTCATATGATTAAGTTAGCCATAAATGCTGTAGCAGAAGTATCTATCGAGTCTCCAACTGGCATTATTAGATGGCATTTCATTGAGCAATTGAAGAAGGTACAACAAGAAGAAGGTATAACATTTGCCAACAAACTATCAGGACAACATATAAGTTATGTAAATTGAAAAATAAATGTTTCATTAGCTGCACAGACTTTGAATTCTAGTGTGGCAGATAGTATAGAGTTTTTGAGGAGGGTTGGTGATCCAGATTTTAAAGGAAGTGAAGCGACAGTAGAATTTTTGTATTATATTGATAGGATTTTTGATATTCTGAACTCCAGAAATCCATTAGGTAAAGGGTATAAGAGCCCCCTGAGACTTGACAACAAATCTTATTGGCTTGGTATTTTCAGTCACTAAAAAAATTATATCAAAAGCTTAAAAATTATTGGTGTTCCATTGCTGCTCCATGCAAGAAGTACTTTTGCTTTTGGGATAATTTTCGATATGCAGCTTTTCCCAATATGGCCAGTAAAAATGCCTTTGTAAATTTTGTTAACCGGGGAGAACTGGTTAAAACATGTGGCTGCGTATACTCTGTTGTAGAATACTCAGATAAACTGTTTCAGATTTTTGTGATTGCTGGGGATATGCGACGGAAATATATACAGGCCAAGATTTTGCATTCTGTTAAAAATAATTTGTAGATTACCCATTTCCTGCTCTTGGTCATGATTACCATTATGAAATTGGTATTGAGGACTTACATCAGACTCAACTTGTTTGTAAGATTGCATCCCTGTACTCCTGCATACGCTTAAAAACATATGGGAAAAAATGTCTGCTGAGAAAATTTTAAACAACAAATAAAGTATAAGGCAGAAGTTAAATAAACTCGTATTGTTTAATCATGTATAGTGCTCAAATTGGAAAAGATTATGTAATGGAACATTCCATGCAGATGGGTATGACATTTTGACAGCTTTTTTAAAACTACTTTGTCCATAGATTTGTTGTTGTGTAATGAAGAACTTCAAAGGACGAATCACAATGAAGTAAAATTAACTCTTTACATCCTGTGTAGATATTATAATTATAATTGTTTATCATATAAGCTTATTTTAAGATGTTTGATGTTACAAAATATGCACTTGCATTAAAAACAGGTGATTTGTGTGAAATTAATGGAAAAAAAAATTTCTGAGACTTATTTGACAGATAGCTTTCAGTGTGAGAAGATATTTCCCTCAATAACTATGTTAACTTGAATTTGATCTAATGGAGTATGCAGTGGCCCTATGTTTCAAACAGTAATGTTTGTGGATACTGTGCAACATAAGAGCAATAAAATTGTTACTGTGTCAATTCTTGTTTTAATACTTCCTAGAATGAACACAATGTTCCGATTGATCGTAAGCATTCTTTTTACTTTAGAACCATTCTAGAATAAGGGAGCCTGAGTCAGTCGAAACCTAATTCTCTGAATTTTGTCTTTATTTTGCTAGGAGGTCTTTCTATTATATTTTCCTGTGTTTGGAGGGGGGGGAGGGGGGAAGAGAATGCAAATAATCATATAGAATTATCTTTCTAGCACTACGAAGTACAGAATACAGTGATTGCAGTTGCACTTGGCAATCTAGGAAATTTCAGTACTTGTTACATGCCTAATTTTTATCATTTACCTTGATTACACGGTTGCACTTTTTGCTGATTTGAACTGTGTACTAAAGGTTAAAAATATTTTGTTTGGTCATAGTAATAAAAGCATTTCATTTTGTTAGTTCATATGTCCCACATGGAACTGAAGTTATGACGACAAAGGAAGGAATTAACATTAAGGAATCTTACTTCACAGAAATTATGTAACAATGGTTACACTTTTTGCTAGTTAACGTTAACATAAACCATTTAGTTTTCCATGAAGAGTGAAAGCAGTTGCACGAGTCACATGTAGAACAGTTACCCATAGGGAACTAAAGTATTTTACGTTTGAGTTGTTGCAGGCCCAAAGTATTGTGCTCTTCATATTTCTATTTAAAAAAGTTTGTAACTCAAATTCACAGACAATTTGGAATCTGTACATACATGTGTGTAGCAAAGTACTTTTCATGTGCCATGTGGAACCTTTAATTTTCTGGTTTAAATATAATTTATTTCATGAATTACCTTTAATACCAACAATGTCTGAATGCATTATTTACCATTTAGAAGAAACAATATTAGTGTACAGAATAACAAACCTCATGAAAAATGGAAGAGATTGTTCTGTACAGAACTTGGAATGGCTCTTTATCAATAGCAGGTAAAAAGAAGGCTTCTATTAAATGTTCAAAGAAACCAGTCAGCACCTCTTAATTCACCATACAGGTGATACAGTAATAAAACAATTTACTTTTTTCAGAATTTCTGGTATTAAAAGTGTGAAGACCTATTCAATTAGTATTTGCTTTGCGAATAACCTGTAGTACAAGTACATGTAGAAGCAGGTAATTATGGGAGTAAAGAGTTATGTTAAAATTAAAGATACTGACTGGTATTACTTGCTCACAGAACATTGTAGTTGCTGTACAGTTAATGCTGTAAGTGGTGTACCCAATGTGATTCCTGGAGGACATAATATTCTGTTATCCTATGGAAGTGCACTGGTACCACACCTATTGAAAGTAAGTTTTGCTGTGGAATAGTTGTACCAGACGTCTGTACCAGAAAACAAATCTCCACTGTGACACCCTTATGTTCTTGGTATGCTATTAGCTATTTATTACAGGAATACTCTAAACATGGAGGAGGGTGGGAGGGAGGGAGGGAGAGAATGTTACTCTCTTTCCAGATACTGTTCTATTTCTTCAAACCAATTCTGAATTTCTCAGGTTATTACATATTATTTACTGTACATTATCCAGCAATACTTCTGTTGTTACCGGATAGTTTGTAATTTGGCACTACTTTTGTGCCACTGGTATTGGCTAGTGTGCTTTTGCAGATAAGAAACTCGGTTGGACTAGAATGTCCTGTCAGTATAGAACAAATTCAGACAATATGGAACTTTTTACACTAAATTTGCAATATGACACCCTTGTCTCACACAGATTGTAGCAGCCATTGGGGTGCCTGTCTGGCCAGCTTCTGCAGCTTTCGCTTTCAGGTTTGGTTTTTGCTTGGGCCCTATACTGACAACCAGTCATTCCAGTGACAGACACTATCTCAAAGACTGGAACCAAGATTCACAGAAATAAAATTCCATGGTTATAATTCATAGTGTAATTAATTTTGCTCACTGACGTGTTTTGAATTCAATTTTAAAATAAAACCATGGTACCAGTCATTGTTGGGTGTCAGACTGGAAAATTACAGTTAAGACACCCCAACCATAAAATTAACAGCCGTGATCGATGTTATTTTCAGCAAGTTCCTTCACTTCCTACATCATCATGGATCAGTCCAATATAATATTAGTACTAGGCTTAACTTCCAAATGATACAAGTCATGCATTTAAGAGGAGCCTTAACGTTGGCCATTGTGTTTGTCTCATTTAAATGTATTTCTTGTCTCATATCAAAGACTGACGCACTGTCAAAAACTGGTGCTTCTACCTTATCACTCAGTTAAAATACACCATGCACGTACAGCCGTTAATAAAATCATGGCATTTAAATTTCTGATCAAAGAGAGAGCCAAATTCGTAAGCGCATGTTGCAATTACAGTGTCAGCATACATACAGATCTGTAATGCATCACTTTAGATAAAGAAAAATAACAAATTTTTCCATTTATACGTAAGTAATACTTTAACAGTTCAGTTGTAATATGTTGTCAGAAAGATACCCCTAAGCAAACGCAAACGATGTCAACTTTTTTTTTTTTTTTTTTTTTTCCCAAGAGACGTCTTCACTGTTTTCCACACTTGATTTTCCGAAGTATACCTGTAGTTAAAAGCTTTGGCAAGTAAGGTAATTTGCTGACCTCCATTGAATCTTAAATAGTGTTTTAAAACGGCAAATAAGTAAAGCACTCATAACATTAATAGTAAACGATTTATAGGTCAGCTTGTCAAACTTCCAAAACACACTCGAATTTAGGAATTTCACAGCAGAACTATCACTGTTTTTTCTCGCTAGATTAGAGACACTTCATTATGTTGATGTGTAGATATCTAGAACATCCAATATAAAAGACTTATGAGGGCGCAGAACGAAAAACATTTTCATCCGTGTTTTGACACTTCGTTTTTTGCCAAATTCAGATATGGCGGACACCAGTGATCTCTGGCGGACACTCACGCGCTAGAGCCATCTATCGGTAGTTCCGGTAGTTGGGCATCCCTCATTTCGCTAGCTTTAGACGCCTGTCCAGAGGGTTGGCAAAGACGTTAATTATGAATGTGCGGTAAGGCGCAGACAAATGAAAGAAAAAACATTCAATTTTTGTACTGTTTTTCGTTTTTATTCTTACACTCTCTCTTATGTAGAAGAGCGATGAAGATGTGCGACTTTAGATATGAAGTATTGCGAGCTCTATGAATCATATGTGTGCTTGAATAATATTATATTGAACAACAGTATCAAGTATTTTTTTTTATTTATTGAAGTGAAGTGAAGAACATATAAGGAGGATTTTTTTGATTGCGATACACACCGGTGTTCCCGGTGTCCACCGCCGGCAGCTACAATTAAAATGTAAGCGAAGTCCGATGGCCAAAAGATACAAATAAGCATAGAACATTTTAATTACGCAATCATATTATATACTACAAAAATGTGTCTTCATGCTCATAGTCAATAATATTTAGTAATATTTAATAATTTATTTGTTTCTTTTTTATTACAACAGTCAACCTGTGTGCGAGGACTTCAGGGCACCGGATGTGGGAAGTGTTCGTTGACTACGGTTATAGTATGAAATTCTCATGACATTGTTATGAATCATAAAAACTAAGTAATTTCTTTTTGCATGAATCACGACAGGGAGCAAGTAAAGCATTGAGGAGAAATTTTGGAAAGGAATAAGAATTGGACACAGGTTATGTAAAAAGTTTCAATAGTTAGCTGTATTGTTCAGCGCAACGAAGGTAGGATGGCTACGCTAGTTGCTTGCATGGTTGCACTTGGCAGTGCTTCCTTTAATGTAGATAGAAACCTTTTCCTTATTATTCCCATCCTTGAATTTTATTTGCGAAAAATTTACGTGAACTTTTCAGTGTGATATATGTTGTCAATAAAACATAAAAAATTGACACAATTGTTTGTGCATCATAATAGCCGTAAAACAGGATTTGACATCACGTGAATTGCATTTGTCATGTGTATTGGTTAGCATATCAAATTTTTAACATTTTTGTGAGGTTTTTTTTCATATTCATACAACATGGCCGAAAAATGTATGCCCATTGCTGATAACAATAGCGAACACGCAATCAGCCAAGAGGGCGTAGAATTGCAAAAGCGAACAATTGAAGTTCAGTTGCCATACATGCCTCCTGCAGAAAGTTAAAGTAGATCAGAGATGTGCGTCGCAGGAGTTATAAATGAGAGCGACGCTTCACAGCAGAACAACCTTGATGACACAATGTTTACAATTGATGAGATAATGTCACGCATCTCCCAGAGCGACATACCACTCATGAATGAAACACTGGACAGCGATTACAATATGAATTTTAACAACTCGTTACAAACACCACTTGGTCACAACACAAACATTAACTTGAAAAGTGCAGCTGACAGCAACCACAGTGGTACAACTGAAGCAGTACTATGGCAGTTATTACCTAACATAAACGTGAAATTTGATTATACGAAACACAATATGAACACCAATTTCATTGATATGAAACAAGATATGAATACTAAAATTGATAGTTTGACACACAATCTGAGCACAAGATCTAAATACAATTAAACAAGAACAAAAACAAGCATTCAAGGATTTGCAAGACACCGTCTCACAGAAATTCGATGACTTAGCCAAAAATTTTCGCACTGCAATCGACGAAAAACTGAATGATATGAAAACACAGGTAAAGCATGAAGTGCTTTCTGAAGTTAACAGTAACATTAGGGAGTTCAAACAGAAGGTAGATTCTTTTAACAACCATAATGATCTAGTAGAACAACAGATAAAGAAAATCACAGGTACAAACACAAATATTGAAGCCACACAAAACTCGTTAGTTTTGACAGTAAAAAAGGTAACCACTGTCATTAACAAACTAAATAAAGGCTATGAAGGCTGACCTCTAGCTGTAGAAGAGTTTACTTTAAGGGTAGCAACATTAGAAGTTAACTCACCATGCGCTAAGATGGAGAGAGATAATATCAATGAAAATTTGAGAGATATCATTAGTCAAGCTGAAGCAGGGTAATACCATTGCAGACTAGTTAGTAACCGATTGTTAAGTTATACACAGATGTAGTACAAAAGGCTATTCAGAAAAAAGAAAATGGAATAGTGAACAAGGTAAACATTAATCTACAAGCCATGGAAAATAGGATCTGCAATCTTTTGGAAGAAAATATTACTGGGTCTCGAAATATGCTTGTAAATAATACACAGGCTACAGTGGACAAGCCACAACACATTGGTATCCATTCACAAATTGTCACGAGTCCCACAGCGGATACCAGTGACAGTTGTAGAGTGAAAAAGGTAACAACTCCAATACTTGAACAATTACCAGCCAGAATTAGAGGTAACTACAATAACCATCTAAATATGACCGAAAATGGCATGTGTGTATCAACTGTTTTTGCAGACGTAGGTTTGCTGAGTCTTCGACAATTTCCTACATTCACTACCGAAGGTAAAAGAATGAATCCCAAAGTATTTATCAGTGCTTTTCGTCATGTATTTCCACACAACTGGGCGGAAGCATAGAAAATCAGATTTGTCGTGGGATATACGCAAGGTGATGCCGAACGTTGCAGCACTTATATCCAATTTGAACGAGCTTTCCTCGACAAATACTGGTATGAGGAAGTAGAAGAAAGACTCAGACGAGAGGTTTTCAACCCTGCACCAGTGGCAATTACAGTAGTCTACATGGATACTTTGACAAATACCTGAACGAGACACGCTACTGGTTTTCAACCCTGCACCAGTGGCAATTAGAGTAGTCTACATGGATACTTTGACAAATACCTGAACAAGACACGCTACTGGACGAACTCAATATCACAGGTGGACGTGTTAAAAATTCTGAAAAGTCGTTTACCATTGCACATCAGAGAAAAATTAGTCACAACGTTTGATTCTATCGACTTAATCAATGAGGAAAGACCTGTACCCAACACAGCAACAGAAAATCAGGCACAACAACAACTTAATTATTTAAATCAATCAGTATAACGGGATCTAAACACACAGCAAGGATGGTACATACAACAGCAAAATTACATACCCAGAGGTAACGAGTTCGGTAACGGGAACGGAAAGTACAAATGATTTAAAAGAAATTTCCAAAAAAACAGCGATAATTTCAATGCACGAGCGAATTACAATTCACCATCACAAGGCCTTATGCTGAACATGAATAGAAACAGTCAGCCGCTGCAGTGGCAGTGGCAGTGGCAATGCCACGCCTTACGCTGTATTGCAGCCGATCTTTGGGCAGCAAAATAAATGCACAACAGCTAACGACACAAATTGGCGAAGTACCTACACAGTGCAACTAACAGAAATTTCTTCAGGTAAGGAATTAAGTCACACTACGCCGTCGGAAAACACCAACAGTTCGTAGTTAAGATCCAGGCCATTGACCTCCCAGGGAGTGGGGGCAGGCAGAACTACAAATTGTTTTATGGCATTTGACAAACAAGGTGACATCAAGGATGATTTGTATCAGTTCGAGTTAGATATAGTAGATAAAGTCAAGGAAGAACAAATACAAGCAATCATTAAGGTAAAAATATTTAACATTGACACACAGTTAATTTTAGATACAGGCTCAATTAATAACATAATGTCAAATGCATTTTTTGTGAATTGAAGAAGGGAGGCAATTTCCCACCCAAAATTGCAAGGTGCAGACTGCTAAAGGCAATAAGACTAAATTGGTTCAACATCAGGAACTAATTCCATTACAAATTGAACACTTTACAGATAAGTGCAGCTTTCTTATAATAGACAAACTTATAGTTAATTGTCTCATTGGCATGGACACGTTTAGAACATACAAACACAGATTGATGTAGGTAATGATAAATGCCACTTTTTTTGTAAAGGATCAGATCTTTTTTATTGATTTAGTCAGAACACCTGATGAAAGTAACAAAAACAAACCAGAGTCAAATGTAGTGATACAATATTCCTTTCCAGCTGTATACGAGGGCTATTTAGAAAGTAGGGAACGTTTTGGCATTAAAAAAAAAAAAACTATGTAGTACAAATACATTTTATTATATACCGTCATTTGAGGTTACTTTGCTCCACTTTTTCAGATTTTTTAAGAAAATAGTTTAAAAACATGGGTTAGTTAGTGTTTTTGTTTCTCAAAATGATTTGATTACTTACAATAGTCTTTTGCAAAGTAATGTGTATTTATACATCTTAATATAACTTTTTATTTCTATTTTTTATTGTTTTTTAAAGAAGTGGTGCAAAGTTTCCTTGCCTTGGGGATACCTTGCACCGGATGCTTAAATTTCATTAAAAATGAGGATTACAGAGATCTGGAGTTATGTTTGACCATAGGAATGAAAGAGAATAAAGCAATTACTAAAAAAATATGGACTACAGAGTACTGGAACAATGATTGACCACCGAGCGAGGTGGCGCAGTGGTTAGACACTGGACTCGCATTCGGGAGGACGACGGTTCAATCCCGCGTCTGGCCATCCTGATTTAGGTTTTCCGTGATTTCCCTAAATCACTCCAGGCAAATGCAGGGATGGTTCCTCTGAAAGGGCACGGCCGACTTCCTTCCCCATCCTTCCCTAATCCGATGAGACCGATGACCACGCTGTCTGGTCTCCTTCCCCAAAACAACCAACCAATGATTGACCACCAGAATTAAGAAAAAAATAACAATCTCGTTAGCACAAACAAATTTTATTACCAAAATAGTGTAACAATTTAAAGATTTAACACAAAATGTAGCCTATATTGTGAGTTAATACGTCCAATATCCTTCAAGCTGTGGTATGGAGAATAAGCCACATTTGCTTATCTGTTTTGGAGGCTGAATGGTGCAAATTATTTCATCGAAGTCATACTTCATTTCATCTTTCGGCATTGGCCACTTCCATGATTTCTTAGACTTTTGCATTGAACTTATTGTAGCTCCATCATCGCTTACATCAGTAATTAATCCAGGAAAATATCCCCCCTCATATTTGAAAATCACATACCAGCCCACAGTGTGCACAACTTCACCAAATTCTGGACTTTTCTTCTTTGGCCTGGTTAGTAACTGGGTTTCATCTACTTCAAACTCTACGGGTGATGGTGACCTGACTTGAGATCTCAGATAATCCTCATCTTCAGAAGAATCTCTGAGAGAGATGGCATCAGAATCTTCTCCTGAAGTACTATCTTGATTTTTGTGACTTCTTCTGTATTTCTTCAAAACCTTTTTCTGCATTACTGTCACACTTTTACCAAGTGTGACTGAAAGCTTCTTTCTGCCTCTGTTACTGGCAACACCAGTAGTCCATTCAGTTCTCTTATTCCCAAGGGCTTCAATGAAAGAGTCTTGTACCACATCTTTGTCACAAGTTCGTGACGGAAGAAGGCAAAGAATTCCATCAACATTGATTGGATAAATGCTGAACTTTTGGAAACCTGCCATTAGGTTCTTTTCAGAGTTCTTGCCAACTATATCCATTAATCTCTTTAACAGAAATGGGAAATGCTGTTTCTGCAAGACAGTATCTTTGAAACCTTGCTTGCTACTTTTCCACTCTGTAAGGACCTGTCTCCAGGCCACTTTCATGGGCCCAAAGAAAGAAGTGTCCAAAGGCTGTGTAATGTGAGTACTGTTTGCTGGTACACAGATGAACGAAATGATATTCTCACTACAGAGCTCTAGAACATAAGTTGTCAAATGAGATCACAAATTGTCACAGATTACTACTTTCTTTCCTTCAGGCTTTTTCAGTCTTGGTAGCATCAACTTGGTGAACCACTCTAAATGTATTACTGTCAAACCATCCACTAGGACTATGTGAGTAAAGGCAGCCAATGGGTCCATTTTCTGTCCATGTAGGCCATAGATGTGCTGATTTGTAAACAACAAATGGAGGCAAAACTCCTCCCTCAGCATTGCCAGCAAACATTATAGATATGCTGCTCTTGGAGGAATTACAGATGTTTTTTTAATATTTCAGTTCAACTTGCAAATGTTCAACATATTCTCTGACAACACGCTCATCAACTACAGCTCTATTCCTTTTAATGTTGGTTTCAAAACGTACAGAAAGTTCAGGATGGCGTTTGGTGAAGCCCAAGAGCCATTCATAGCCTGGACAATTGTCTTTGAATCTAGGAACTTTACGTCCATGTTTGGCAATTTATGACTTCACAATCATTTGGAGTTCCATTGGAGTAACAGGGAACACATATTTACTCAACTGCAAAACACATTTTACAAACTCTGCTTCTTCTTCATTAGTAAAAATCTCTGGGAATCCTGGACGTGAATTACTTGCTTCCTTTGACTTCAGTTTATTGATTATGGTTCTTCTTGGGATATTAAAAAGTTTTTCAGCTTTCCTTTGTCATATCTCCTTCCTTCTGATGGCTTGTAGGCATTTCTCCAGAGTTTCGGGGCTGTAATCACAGTATCGCCTATTTCCAACCATTCTCTTATACTTTCGTGGCATTTGCACCAGTCTGAAAGAGATTACAAACATTGTTTGCTGCCAGCAGCACACTATGGAGGTAAAATAAGTCAGAAATATTCGTAGATGTGGAAGAAATGCACCCTGGGGATACTTTGCACCACTTTTGTTGTGGTGCAATGTTTCCCCAAAGCAAGATTTTTTGTACCCTACAACAGTAAATTGACAATGACACAAACAATAGTCCAGCAAACGAAAAACTACGATACTTTTCAGCAGCTAGATGTTCTGAGTAATTAAAATAATGGTGACTGACCTTCACAGTGACCAGTTCACCCTGTGAAAAAAACAGATTTTCCCAGCTTAATTTTAAACACACTGCTGAATGTCTTTACTAAGATGCTTGTGAAAAATTCAAAATGGCCGACAAGTGAACATGCAAGCAAGGGTGCCAACCTGTAAGTGCTACCTTTCATAGAAAACATTGTTCACAGATATACAGCAAGTAGTGTAGCATCTATGAACCAAAGAAACTTTTTTTTCAAATGGAGAAAAGTTTGACCCTATGGAGAAAAGTAACCTCAATGACAGTATATCTGAAATAGTGACTGACGTACTACTTTTCCACATAGCCATCAAACACATTGAGGCACTTATCAAACCGGTGGACAAGCTTTGAAAGACCTTCATCGTAAAATTGTGCCGCCTGAGACTTCAGCTAGGAGTCACACCCGCCTGGAGTTCCGCGTCGTCATCAAAGTGCTGCGTTGCAAGCCAGTTCTTCATCTTGGGAAACAAGTTGAAGTCACTTGGTGCAAGATTGGGGCTGTAGAACAGACGAGAGAAAATTTCCCATTTAAATGAATTAAGGAGTACTTTAGTGCAATTTGCCATGTGAGGCCAGGCATTGTCGTGCAAAACAAAATTTTGGACATCAGCTTTCCTCGTCGTTTGTTTTGATCTGCTCTTCTAAGGCTGTGCAAAGTTTGACAGTACCGGGCAAAATTTATGATTGCTCCACGTTTGAGAAAATCAATAAGAAGCACACCTTGCCTAACCCAAAACACTGTCGCCATGAACTTCCTAGCTGACAAGGTTTGCAAACATTTTCTTGGTTTTTGGTGGGACCTTGTGTGCCCACTCCATGGACTGTAATTTTGTCTTGCAGTTGATGTGTTTTACCCAAGTCTTGTCACCAGTTACGATTCGATCCAGTAATGAATCACCATGTTTGTGGTAGGCCTCCAGAAATATCAACTTTGCCCCCATTCATGGTGCTCTGTAAGCATTTTGGGCACCCATCATGCACAAAATTTATGGTAGCCTAGCATTTGAGTGACAATTTCACACAAAAATGGCTCTAAGCACTATGGGACTTAACATCTGAGGTCATCAGCCCCCCGACATACAACTACTTAAACCTAACCAACCTAAAGACATCACACACATCCATGCCCGAGGCAGGATTCGAACCTGCAACCATAGCAGCAGCGCTGTTCCAGACTGGAGCGCCTAGAACCGCTCGGCCAAAACGGCTGGCCAATTTTGCAGTTCACAATAAATTTCTATAGGTTTTAGATTTTAGCCAACAAAAACCGTATCACAGACCGCTCCTCACAACTGGCAGGATTTTCGATTGCAATGCACTTTTAAAATTCGATTATCGAAAAAAAAAAACCAGACATGCAGAGTCGTTCCCGCCGTCAGGGATGGATGCTGACTGAGCTGCCAAGCATGCACATACCAAAACACACACGATGGACACGAGCCTAGTGGTGTCAAACGGAAATGTTCCCTACTTTCTGAATAGCTCTCATATTTCTCAAACAAATTTGATACTCAACAAGAAACAAACACTGAGGTTAGTTACGAAATGGTAGAGCAGAAACTAGGTGAATCACAGGTACTAAATAAGACCCAACGACAAGAACTTTCTAATTTGTTATTTAAGTATGCCAATGTTTTCAGTAAGGAGCCAGGAGTAATCAAAGACTATGAATATAAAAAATGGCTCTGAGCACTATGGGACTTAACTTCTGAGGTCATCAGTCCCCTAGAACTTAGAACTACTTAAATCTAACTAACCTAAGGACATCACACACATCCATGCCCGAGGCAGGATTCGAACCTGCGACCCTAGCGGTCGCTCGGTTCCAGACTGTAGCGCCTAGAACCGCTCGGCCACTCTGGCCGGCTCTATGAATATAAATTTGAAGTCTATTCACATGAAACATTTTGTGTAATGTCATATTCAGACAACTTGGACAAACAGCTTCTAAAGTTTTACAGTACAAAATATTTCAGTATACTCGATCTCAAAATGTTCTACTGGCAAACAAAGCTCCATGAAGAAAATCGAAAATATACGGCATTTGATTGTGGTGACAGAAGTTACAAACCCCGTGTTCTACAGTTTGGACTGAACATTAAGTGTTTATATCTGCATTGGACAAGATTTTGGGACCAGAATTGCTTAGCAAAGTCACTGTTTATGTAGACGACATGTCAATAGCCACACCCACTTGCTTAGAACATATCAGGCTCATTGAACAGGTGCTTCAACGCAGATTACGGAGTAACAGCCAATTTAAAAAAGTCTAGTTTTGGAAAGGAGGAGGTCAAATTTTTATGACATGTTATGTCATAAAACACACAATTGTCCAGCTCCAAGGAATAAAAAACAACTGAAAGCTTTTTTTAGGACTAGCATCCTTTTTTCATAAATTTGTACCACAGCAACTGATGAACAGTGATGTATTGCTCAACTTGTTACGAAAAAATAGGCTTTGGTTATTGGATGATAAGTGTCAAGACGACTTTAATAACATTAAGCAGGCATTAGTCAATGCAAACATTCTTAGCCACCCTGGCATGTCCAAGGGTTTTTGTCTATGCAAAGATGCCTCATCTCAAGTGTTGGGGGTTCAAATGGCTCTAAGCACTATGGGACTTAACAGCTGAGGTCATCAGTCCCCTAAACTTAGAACTACTTAAACCTAACCAACCTAAGGACATCACACACACCCATGCCCGATACAGGATTTGAACCTGCGACCGTAGCAGCACCATGACTGGACTGGAGCACTTAGAACCGCACGAAGGGTTGGGGGCATGCTTATTCCAGATGCGAGAAGAAGAAGGTAAGGAAGCACCGAAGTTCATCAGTTTTTCTAGTCGCACATTATCAGAAGCAGAAAGATCTTACTCTACGTCAGAATTAGAAAGTTTTGGTGTAACATGGGCATTTAAAAAGTTTGTATATTTTTTGTGGGGCAAGAATACCAAAGTTTATTTGACCATCAGTCACTGTTATTTCTTTGAACATGTAAACTATTACACTGTCGATTAGCTAGGTGGTCTCTATATTTACAAGAATTCAGTTTTGAGATCATTTATATTAAAGAAAGTCAAAATGTTATTGTGGATGCCTTGTCCAGGTAACCACAAGGTTTAGAGGAATTTGGTGAATCAACAGAGCAGGCTGCAGAAATCAGAACATTATTAATGCAAGGTACAGCACAACAGACTGATTACCATAAGGTTTGTAAACAAATGAAAATTATACAACAGCAAGATTGCACATGGAGTAAAGTCATGCAAAACCTTCAGCAAGATAAAGGTAGAAAAGTAAAGAAATGGTGTCAGGAGGAGTACAAGGGCGTTTTGTTTCATAGGAAACGGAAAATCTGATCAGTGGTGTGTGTGTGTGTGTGTGTGTGTGTGTGTGTGTGTGTGTGTGTTCATGAAGATTATATTGACGAATTTATGAGACACACACATGAAGTATGGGAACATTATGGGGTAGGCAAAAGTGCTGAAAAAATTGAAACACTTTATTATTTTTAAAATTTGAGAAGTCGATTCCTAGAAGTATTAAGAAAGTGTGCAATATGTCCAAAATAAAAACAGTCCAATGTGTCAAAATATACTGAGCTACAACCAATACTAAAAACCCTATAGATATAGTATCCCTGGACATAACTGGCCCATATCCAAGAAGTAAAGGAGGAGTAAGATACGTAGTAGCACTATATGATGTTTTCTTAAAACATATTGAAATGTATGCCATTAAAAATGCAACAGCCACAAATATCAGAAAAAGAACCGAGGGAGACTATTTGAGAAGAGTAGGTAAACCAAAGATACAACTGGCAATGCTTCATATTTCGTTGGGCAAAAGTGGAAACAATTTATACCTCACAGGGCATAAAGCACATATTAGTAAGCCTTTTTCACCCAGAAGCAAGCCCAGTAGAACGAGTCTTCAAAGAATTTAACCAGTTTATTAGGACATAAACACCTCACAAACACACCCGATGGGTGGGATACATAACTCCTTTCATGCAAGTGCTCAATAACCTTCCACATTCTTCAATAGGTTTCACACCTAATGAGTTGATGTTCCGAAAAAAACAAACAAATGAGTGGTAGTTGCCATACCAAAGGTACCCACTACAGAAATGACACAAAATCAAACAAGCCATAGTTACACTAGAAAACAGGGCTGAGTATAGAAGGAAAATTTATGACAAAAAACTGAAACGTGTTACACAATTTTTTTAAGGGCAACGAGTCCTCTTACGGACGCACCCTAAATCAACAAACTTGGCAAACTGAATAAGAAGTGGCAATTACTCTATTCAGGACCATATGTACTCCGTCTTCAGGCCACGAGTGGCCTACCAGGACCATCCAACTGCTGTGTCATCCTCAGTGGAGGATGCGGATAGGAGGGGCATGGGGTCAGGCACACCACTCTCCCTGTTGTTATGGTGGTATTCTTGACTGAAACATTCAGTCAAGTAGCTCCTCAATTGGCATCACGAGGCTGAGTGCACCCCGAAAAATGACAACAGCGCATGGCGGCCTGGATGGTCACCCATCCAAGTGCTGACCACGCCCGATCAGGACCATATGTAATTTCCGAAATACCATATCCTGGGATGTACAGGTTAGTTTATGAGAAAACAGGAAGAGACAAGTGTCTCCACCCTCACAAAGATATAAAAGCCTTTATAGAAAAATTTTTATTGTAAGATAATAGTACATAATTCATAGTGTAATTTTTTATTGTAAGATAATAGTACATAATTCATAGTGTAATTTTTCTTCATGGAGTGTATTTTAAGATAAAGTAATATGTATAGGCATAGGTAATTCCTTTGATTTTGTACATGTAGGCATAAAAATTAATAGCAATGAGAAGTAACACACCGCTTCATGCAAAGTGAAAGTCTAAATGAAATTAGCTTATGGGTCAGCTGTCACATGCTCAACAATATGCGCTGATGTCAGTAGAAGGAGAGGAGACATTGACCTGTGTGCTTTCGCGACGGACTGGCAGAAGACGCTACCAAAATTGGAATGCAATATGTACCTAACCTAAATACAAAGTAAACAGAAATACTACTCAAATATATCTACAATCTAAAAACTAAGGAATCTATTGATATATGTACACAGTGATTTAATTAAATACTAAGCTATATACAACATATTTACAACCAAAAGGAAGCATTATGAAAACTATATGAGACATGTAGGCTAAGGACTAACGGCAAAATACCGTGAGAAATGTCAAATAATTTTCTTTGCAGAGTAAATGATCATAATGGGTAACAGAATAAACTAATGTCTATGAAGTTACACGAAGTATGGAAATATCTGCAGACGTATGCAATGACCAAATGTATCAGTGGCCACTGAGCTACGAAATGCAATTAATTTTAGGTTTTTTTTCTTTCAGCGAGCAGTGCATCGTCTTTGCGCAGAAGAAGAGAATTACGTTGAGAGTAGCAGGTACCAAATGAAGAAACGGGCCACACCTCAAGTAAACAATTTCGTTATAAGGATATTTTAAAAAGATATAAGGCAAATGAAAAATGCATCATCGCAGTGTGTCTCTGTGACAATTATCAGTACCTATTTTGAAGGGTACACATAAACATTTAAGCATGGGAATTTACAAAAACCAGTTAATTTTTACTGTGTCAGATGAAAGCTTGAATAATGACATTTCCAGGTATTTGAGAAGGCTAAGTCTGCAATGGTTCAAACGTCATGTTTCACACTGAAGTAAACAGCACTAGCACAAGAAGAAACAACATGATACTACATGGGTGATTAGTCGGTACACCTTATTTGAGTGAAACAAAAGTTCCTTGGCAACTAGTCCATCATTTTATGAGTAACATTTCCTCATAAATCCTTGAACCTGCTTCCCTCCCAAACAAAGGAGGCGGTGCCAAGTGTAGTTAGGCCAACAATGCGCATTGTTTTAGTCCTATTTCCAATGTTTTTCTCCCTCGTCTATCTAAGGAAGAAATGAGCTCCCATAAGTGATGAAAGCCAATCTATAAAATGAAACATAAATGTATCATAGGCTTGTACTGTGTCATGATAATGTGATATGTAATTAATTTGTACATGTGATGTGAACAAAGAGCAATTGAAACTAACAAACTGTAGTAACAGAACCCAATTAATGAAAATTTTATGACTTTTAAAACTTAAGAAATTTATGTTCGTAATATGAATGATGGATGGAATGTCAGCCATAGGTTCAAGCTATCATGTTATGTATATTGTTGTAACTCAATACTTGTATGAATTTTCATTGGAAACCAAACACCATATGAAGAAATGAGCTTTAAGGCCAAACAATTTATACTATGTTTTGGATGGCTATATGTGTCTTTCAACAGGTGGATAGTGAAGTTTGGTGACAAGAACATGCGAGTGCAACAAAAAATGTTTGAGTATCGTGGCTCACAATGCTTCACACATTGACAAGTGAAATATAGTTGTTCAAGCCGGTACTTACCTCATCGACAGATGCTGTTGATCAGGGTTCTCTCCTTTGAAAATGCGAGTGCAATAGTTAATAATGATGCCCGGGCCATAAATATGGAGATCTTCTGCCACAGCGTTGGATTTTGAACAATAAGCACACACCCACTGCTCCCAGAATGAAGACAAACGCCACAGCAGTTCTTCGATATGTGACACTCAAGTGAAACTGTGATACTCAATGTGAAATCAACACTAAGAAAGCGAGTGCACGCACGTGCAATGGTAGCTTTTATCAAGTTGACCATTAGTGTCTAGCTCTTAGCCGCCAAATCGGGCAGTGCTCCAGCGCGAAACAGCAGCGAGAATGAAGCAAACTGAACATTATTGTTAGCGTGCTAAATTCAAATATGTACTGGACTGTCATATTATGTATACAATCTTTTAATTTCTTGTAGAATTCTAACATACATAGGATAAGCTGACATATCCATCCCATTAAATAATAAGGAAGCTGACAATATAGGGCATCGACCCCTATCGGCGAATGTATAAAACACTGTACATCTCACATACCATGGCAACATACAGTGTGTGGGCAATTATGTAGGTGCATGATGAAAGGTCACCAGGATGCAGTAAAATTAAAATTTATTAAAAAAAATAATAATAATAAAATAATTTAAAAAAAGAAATGCCGAACAACTAGAAAGTTGGCAAAGACATTAATTATGAATGCACGGTAAGGGCAGACAAATGAAAGAAAAAACATTCCATTTTTGTACAGTTTTTCGTTTTTCTTCCTACACACTCTCACATGTAGAAGGGCGATGAATATGTGTGATTTTAGATATGAAGCATTGCGAGGTCTACGTATCATATGTGTGTGTAGATAATATTATACTGAACAACAGTATCAAGTACTTTTTTTATTTATTGAAGTGAAGTGAAGGAGAATTTTCTTGAATACGACAAGCGCCGGGGTTCCCGGAGTCCGCCGCCTGCAGCTACAACTAAAATGTAAGCGAAGTCCGATGGCCAAAAGACACACATAAGCACAGAACATTTTAATAACGCAATCGTATTATATCCTACACAAAGGTGTTTTCATATGCACAGTCAATAAAATTTAGTAATATTTATTCTTTTTTATTACACTTTTTGTTCACATGAAGTGCTATCGACAGTGGATTTCAAATTGTTTCCGTATTTCTGGATTTCCGAAAGACTTGACTCCATATTTTACAAGCAGATTGCAATCAAATTGCGTGCTTATGGGATATTGTCTCAGTTACGTGACTGGATTTGTGATTTCCTGTCAGAGGGGTCACAGTTCGTAGTAATCGACAGAAAGTAATGATTTCTGGTGTTCCCAAAGGTAGTGTTATAGGGTCTCTGCTGTTTCTTATCTATATCAACAATCTAGGAGACAATATGAGCAGATGATGCCATTGGATATTGTCTAGTCAAGTCATCAGAAGGTCAAAACCAATTGCAAAATGATTTAGATAAGATATCTGTACAGTTCAAAAATTGGCAACTGACCCCAAATAATGAAAAATGTGAGGTCATCCACACGAACGCTAAAACGAATTCATTAAACTTCAGTTACACACTAAATCAATCTTTGATTTGCTATAAATTCAACTAAATACCTAGGAATTACAATTACGAAAAACTTAAATTGGAAAGAACAAACACAAAAGGTTGTGGGGAAGGCGGACCAAAGACTGTGTTTTATTGGCAGAACATGTACAAGATATAACAGATCTACTAAAGAGACTGCCTACACTGTGCTGCCCAACCTCTTTCGGAGTACTGGGATCCTTACAGATAGGAGTAGTATCGAGAAATACCGGAGATACAGGATTTCGAGTGAACATCATTACAACACAGGCATTTTTCGACGTGCAGGATCTTCTCACACAATCACCAACTTTCTCCCCCTGAGTGAGAAAATATTTTGTTGACGATGGTCTACATAGGGAGAAACAATCATCATAATAAAATAAGGGAAATTAGAACTCGAAAGGAAAGACAGAGGTGTTCCATTTTTTCCGCAGGCTGTTTGAGAATGGAATCAACAATTAGTGTGAAGGTGGTTTGATGAACCCCCTGCCAGGCACATAAGTATAGTTTGCAAAGCAGCAACATAATATGCAGATAACTGCTCTCCTGAAAAATGTACAAAATGGACTAACTCTTTCTTTTCCTGTAGTTTTTTTTCATAATATGTCAATCTTCTACGCAATATGCACCACAGACTGATCAAGAAGAAACTTTTACTAAAAGACTGGCATCTCTCTGACTCCCAGACTTCATCATATCCACAATGACGATATTAGCCGAAATCTGCAAGGATAAGGAAAATGGGTAGAAATGAGGAGGAGGAGGAGGAGGAAGAGTTAGCAATGAGGAAAGAAAGCGAACAGAGTTATAAAGTCGAGAACTGGAGCATAAAATTCGTTGAAGAGAGAGCTCCCACATACACTGAAAAGCCAAAAACATTGTCACCACCTCTTAATAGCTTGCTGATCCACTTTTGGAACACAATTCAGCAGCACTTATGCACAACATGGGTTCGACAGTTCCTTAGTATGCTTGTAGAGGTATACGGCAGCCGATGTTGATGCACAGGTTGTACAATTTCTGTATATTGTGAGTTGATGGTTTGTTGGAGTGGAGCTGGTGCCCAACAGCATCCAAGATGTTGAAACTACCTGGAAGATTAAAACTGTGTTCCGGACCGAGACTCGAACTTGGGAACTATCCCTTTCACAGTCAAGTGCTCCACTATCTGAGCTACTCACCACCCTTTCTCATAACTTTAATGCTGCCAGTACCTCGTCTCCTACCTCAAAAACTTCACAGAAGCCCTCCTGCAAACCTAGCATTCCTGGGTGAAGGGATACTGTGGAAACATGGCTTAGCCACAGTTTCCAGAATCAAATTTCCACTCTTCAGCAGAGTGTGAGCTGATATGAAACTTCTTGGCAGGCCAGTCAGTAGAGCACTTGTCCGCAAAAGGCAAAGGTCCAGAGTTCAAGCCTTGGTCTGGCACACAGTTTAAACTGCCAGGAAGTTTCCTATCAATGCACACTCCACTGCAGAGTAAAAATTCCATTCTGGATTCCAGACGTTTTGTATCAGGTTCAAATCTGACAAATTTAGTAGCCCCTACTGTAGCACAATTCTGGGTGTGTGAGACGGACAATTATATTACTGGAAAATACCATCGCTTTCGGGAAAGACATTAGGCATGAAAGGACGTATGTGGTCTGCAATAATGTTCACACAGTCCACAACGGTTATGGTGCCTTCAAATGCTACCACAGGTCCCATGCAACTCATGGTGAATGCCCCATATAGCATAATAGTTGTACTATAGGCCCATGTCCAGGATGTGGTGTATATTTCAAGCAGCCATATGCTTGGATGATAGCACATTTAGACACAGACATCAATCTAGTGTAATAAGAAATGTTATCAGGGTTGCCACAAGTTTCCCCAAGTGAAATTCCCCAATTTCCAGACAAATTTTAGGATTTTTCTCTGACAAATTTTGAGATCTCATGGGTAAGTTACAACGTAAGTTGAGAATCTGTCTTTGCAGCTACGGTACAAGAAACAGTAGTGTAAACGAGGAAATATCTAAAGAAAAACTTGCAAGCAGATGGCATTTCCTGATGTGGGTAAAAATCATAAGTTCTAACATCAACATCTTTTGTAATGAGCTGTTTTTGGAAGGAAAAAGCAAGCCAAATGGTATGTGTGTTTCATTAAGACCAACGATGTTAATTTATTTCAATAAAACGGAACTAATTTGGTGGTAAATATACGAATTTCCTTGGAGTCGCAAGACAGATTGAAAATATCTTCACTGATTTCGCAAATAATCTCAGAAAAAAGTAGGCCCCTTAAAAAAAATATGTAAGGTGGGTTCGACCTGTGTAAACCAATGCTGTGTAGGTGACTGTCGATAAAATGTTGGTTCTACTACGTTTGTTATTGTCAGTTATTACCCACTATGTTATATCTACAATTTTACAAGTGGTTTGTGATTTTTCTTTTGAGAAATATATGAGTACATAGTGTACAACCCACCAGCGACTGACACAGTTTTCTTATCCTTATCGTCCATACTTTCTAACATATAAACTACTTTTGAAGTGCCAAAATGTACTAGAACAGAAAAAGTCTATAAAACACCACAGTGTACAACGTACTTGAGGGGAGACAGTCGCAATTCCTGAAATCGATCCCCCATGGCCTCTAGCCTGCTGAGGAGCACCCCAGTCCTGGGTAAAGCATGAAAATCTGCTGTATTACGCCACACACAAACAGACCCGGCCTGTGGGCAGAATGGTGGGACTAGATCCAACAGGCAGGGCCTGCACATTAGTGGGAACCGAATGGCTTCAGATGAGTAGGCCCAATCCATTGCACATATCTGCAGAAGCGACCTGCAGTTTGGCCCATCAAGGAAATCCACTTTTGTGGCCAGCTGTTCATGAGCCACAGGCAAAGTGTTGGTGAAATGAGACCATGGTGGTCAGGCCATAGAAAAGATATCTTGTTCAAATACTCAGAGAATCAATAACAATTAGGATAGGTAGCAACTCGCCATAAAGATGATAGTTAAACCACAGACAGGCATATAGAAAAGACAATTACCCTCGCACAACTAAATTTTCAGCCATAGCTTTTGTCAGAAAATGAGAGCACGCACTTATTCACACAATCAATCACACACAACTCATGCACATGTGACTGCCGTCTCCAGCCGCTGTGTCTACAATATCTGAATATCAGATCCAAACACATCACTCCTCATGCCTCCCACCTCTCGTTGGCAGCTGCTGGGCTAGCGGCAAGAAGTGGTGGCAGCACTGACTGCAAGCTGAGGGGAGTGGTAGGAAGGAGAGAAGCAGTAGTGGTGAGGGAGTAGGGAAGCAGTGCACATACTCAGCTGCGCCCAAACAGCAACGATGCATGACACCTCAGTAAACAAACCATTTCATCTACTGAGACAAAAATGAGATTTTTCCTGTGTTTTTGTCAAATTTTCCTGATTTCCCTGACATGTTTGAAATTCCCTGATTTCCAGAACCTGTGGCAACCTTGACTATTCATCTAACAAAGAAACATGTTTCAACTGATTCAAGGTCAATTTCATTATTTTGGAGCCGACATGCATGCTGAATAATAAGTTATCAATTTTTTTCTGTGTTATATTCTGTCACACAGACTAAGACGAGAAGTTAATGAATAGTTTATTCCTTCTCATACTAAGTGAATGTAACATTCTCTCTTTCTCAGGTTGTTACTGATTTTTAAAATCTATACACAGTGATCAGAAGCACTCAAACAATAATTCTTTCTGCACTCAATATGTGAATGGAATGGAAAAAAACCCTAATAACTGGTACAATGGGATACATCTCTTCCATGCACTTCATGGTGGTTTGCTGAGTACTTATGTAAATGTAGGTGTAGATGACTAGTTCACCTGCTGAGTCACTGAACTAAAACTATTGAGCAGCTATTTATGTACATTACAAATGCAATATATACATCACACTAAAAACAGAAAAAAATCACCACTTGATTTGCCCAAGTCCTGGGGAGAAAAAAGTGGGGAGGATAAGAGGAAATAAGCTTCCACCTCACAAGTGTACACATTCTGTACTGTAATATAAAACAAGACACTACCCCACAATGTACATTTTAAGTATTCAAAATTTTAATACTGAAAGTCAATATAAACCACGCACTTTATTTAAACAGTCAGCATAAAATATTTGTATTATTATACAATAAAAATGGAAATAATATTACATCAACTATTTACTGATCACAGATGTTGCACAGTGTCACTTACAAGGAAAATCCATGAAACAATTTAACTGTCTATTAATGACACGATAACGGCTACATCATTTTCATGTTCTTCTTCCTCTTCTTCGAATGCTTGCTTTTCTTCATCACCACTGTCAGTATTAGAACTGTCACTCAATGACTCCCGCCTCTGACGGTAAATCATCTGTCCACTTATATTGGATAACTTGAGACCCATGTTACCACACTGTTCAGCTAAGCGCTCTTGTGCCTGCTTCACTTGTGCCTCCTGTAAGAAAAACAATGTTACAGTCTGAAACAGTATTTAAAAGTGCAAATATACAGTCTACACAGTCTTCACGCAGTAAAACTTCATCACAGGGCATGACATTTTAGTTGATTACTTCTTTAGTACTAAATCTATTTACAACAAATTTTGCAGAAAGTAGCCACATATACCACTCAATGTACTGGGGGTCCAAAATCAAAGTTCCAGTTTGAAAACACAGTAAAAAAGAGAACCACTGCTCAGAATGACATCAAATTTAAACAGTGCCTTATTGACACAGGATGAATATAAATGGGCTCAGCTATGGAAGACAGATGAATTCCAATACAACATCTATGGTTTGAGAAGCACATTAAACCATCCATACTATTCATTGTGCACGACTGCACACGTTCAGCAGTTGACAGTGGTGGCATCGTTAGTTAGGTAATCCCATCCACCAAGGCACGGTTGTACTACATCTGACAGGAAAAATAATTTTTTAATTCTCCTGAGGCCAAAAACTGCAAAAAAAGCAATATCGGTTTCTAATTATTGTCAGAATGGCAGAAGGTATGTTTCAATGTGACATCCACCATTTTCTGCCACAAGCTGAAATCAAAAAACAGAATAACTGGAGTGTCGCAGGAATCACATTCAGCATACATTGCACAATGTATGCCTTCAGTTCAGCTATGTTCCTACTTGGAGCACTGAACACATCATTCTTTCAGATAACCCCAAAGCCGGAACTCACACAGACTAAGATCAGGGGATTTGGATGGTCACGTTGTAGGGAATTGATGGCTGATAATTCTACCATATCTGAAAGTCCTCTGCAGCCGATATTTCACTGGCAGTGCAATGTGCAGTGGAACAACATTGCAATCTTGCATAAAAATGATCCTATGTACACATCCACTCTGTTGAAGTGTTGGAATGACATTGGCATGCAAAAGACTCTCATTGTGTTTACCAGTGATGATCTCCTTGAAAAAATACGACCCTACGATAAAAGATGCCATCAATCTGCACCACACAGTCATCTTTGCAGAATGTGTGGTGTTGGTTGATGCATGTGTGGATTTCTGTTTGCCCATATTCTGTATACTGAAATGTCTTTGGAGCTGGAAATGGGCTTTGTCTGTTGACAGAACATTTCATGGCCACTCACTGTCCATTCTGATGTTAGCAAGAAATTCCAGGGCAAACATTTGTCAGCAGGAAGCAACACCTGAACATGGGTGATTTTGTATAGATAACAATGCAAAATGTTTCAAAGGATTTTATGCACTATGCTCATTGGCATGTCCAACATTCGGGCAATTCCCCATATACTGCATGTTTGCACACTACTGCTCAACTCCTCTTGCAATGCTGTGGATACATCTTTGACAGACGTTGGATCAACTGCTTTTCTCCCTCCGGCACATTGCATTTTAAAAGAACATGCATTTTCAAGTTTTGTAATCTTTTCTCTATACCCTCAGCAGACACTGGAACAATGCCTTTTTTTTTAAATCCTTGAGTGTCTGGAATGTCTGCAGTACTGCTGGTGAACAGTTATTGTTCTTCTAAAAGAGCTTTGCCAGCAGTGCATGATCCTTCATGGAGATAGTCATGTTGAGCATTCTGGGCACAAACTGAGTAGCAGCCATGTGTCGTGCATCTGTTGGTATGTTTATTCTGATGCTTACAGCACCGTCTATTGGTCAATACTCCCCCCCCCCCCCCCCCCCCAAGATGTTTGCACCCTGCACCAATAACATTTTACATTTTCTTGAAATTTAATATCATTCTGTGCAGTGATTCTCTCTCTAAAACATTTTGAAATTGGAACTTTAATTATGGACACCCTGGTACATGCAAAATTATATCACTGCATTATGCATAGTTCAGGAAATATGATGTCATAAACATTGAAATGTATGAAACACCAGCATTTATTAAAATGGAGCATGAATTACACAGAATATTCTCATCCAGTATTCGATAGTAAGAGCACTTAGAGACTTCCATAAACTTTAAACGTAATTTCAAACCTTTCCTAAACTTTTACTCATTTACAGCCCCATGTGCTTAACGAAATATTTAGCACATTAACTCATTTCTAAAATAATCAGACGTTTGATGCAGTTTCACACAAGGGGGTTCGATTCTTTAAAGACTCTGGTGTGAGGGAGTTATCTGTTCTTCCAGGAAAAAAAAAAAAAAAAAAAAAAAAAAAAATTGAAAATTTATTTGTTAAGGACCAAACAGAACTAAAAATTTAACTAATAATAAAGAAAGATTCCATTATGTTTATAACAGTCTGTGTTTAATAGTAATAATCCATGGTGTTTTAATGTGGATTTTGATCAAAACCTGGGGATTGTCCTGCAAGTCATGGAGAGATTTTTGTTAGGAATTACCAGGAGAGTCATGAAAGCAAATAAATGGAACAAGGAATATACTGGAGTGGAAGAAATAATTATTAATGTACTGAAATGGATGTAGATCCAGACTAGTGAGTTGCTAACAAGAACACCACACAGCAACTAGATTTTTGTAATTTTTTATATTTATGGAACAACAAGTTCAAAACTCAAATATTGATACCCAAAAGCAGTTCAATGCAACTCTCAAATATTTATGAGAAAATCAACTTTGAAGTTTTCCAAGCATCTTTAATTCACTAACACTATGACGATTTTTCCAACAGGTCACATGTCTGTGTGGCAGAATGCTTGGCTGCCACTTGGGTGGCCCAGCCTGACTTCTTGACCCGATGCTAATTTTTAAACAAAGATGCATTTTTACAAATATTTTCATGAAGTATAAACAAAAAAAACGTAAAAATGATGTGTTAATTAGCATGCACTTCACGAATTTTATATTTGAATGACGTAGGTATTTGAACTGAACGGAACCAAACGAGAAAAAATAGTGACTGAATCAAAGCTTAAACCAGTGATTATGCCTTGAGTACTAAAACTGCCCCACCCCCTCCTGCCCCATTTTTGTGTACTTTATGCTTCATGGAAATGCTCGTAAAGCAAAGTTTGTTTTCTTGAGAATTTTTGAGAGTCACATCGAAATGCTTTTGGTGACATATTCAAGTTTTGAACTTCAAATACCATAAGAATGAAAAAATTAGAAAAACCTGATTGCCATGTTGTTTCCTTGTAAGTGGAATAGGGGCTCATCCTAACTCTGCACGTATATCCAGATTGTTGCAGCAGCAAAGGACAGTTTGTTTTGTTCTGGTAGTGGCTACAAAATGAATGATTTACCAAGTGTTCTCGGAAGTAAGGTTTAGATCCAACATAGTGAGATGATTCATTTTAAAAATTAATACTGAATTCTGAGAGAAAAAATAAATTTGAGATTACGATCTGTCAGACAAGTATTTCCAAAAAAAAAGTTCAACTTAAGAAACTGACTTCAGATCTCGTGCATGAGAAGTTTCCATGTAAGAGGTATGAACATTATCTTGTAATATCAATGGGTAATCAGCATGAATACGATATACTAAACTGTCAGCATCTAATTCATTGTTAAGCTTCCACAAGATTCAAATGAGGATGCAAGTCAGTGGTTCTCATTGTACGTTTTCACATTGGTCCACATTTATAGCATTTGGAATTACTGGATTAACTGTAGCCTTCAATTCTTCTTCACAAACTCACAAGCAACCTGTAACCTTTCAGCCTAACCTAGGAATCAAGCTACGTCACAACAACTAAGGTTTCGTATTCACATTCATTGGTTATGCAGATTAATAATCAAATTGTCATCTTGCAGTGCAAGCTACACTTCGGGTTACACTACAGATCAGTCTGACGCCACAACCTGCATTCCAGAAAATAATATAGACACAAAAAAGGTTATATGTGTTTTGATCTCTCTGTGTTTGTGAATGTAAGACGTCACATGCCACAACAGCATTATTTCACAGGACGAAGCTGACATCCGGTATCAGTATGTTCAGTTGATCCAAATTAAGAGGCATGATAATGGTAGGTAAACAACTCTGTTCTATCCCAATTTTGAATAGATTAGCCATATAATTTCTACAATTTATATTCTCTACAAACTGTTCTACCTCTATGTAAAACTTTATTACAAGAAATGACATTTAATATTTAGTAAATAAGCAAGTCATACTGACCTTTAATCTCAATAACTGTTCTTTCTGAAGTGCAAGCGATTCCTCTAGGGTTAACACCTTAACATCATTATAAACTGGGGGTGGAGGTGTGGCTGCAGTGACTTCCCACTGGGGTCTAGTTTTTTGTATCTGGGGCTTCTCTTCCTTTTCTGCAGATTTCTTTGACATATTTGGTTTGAAACGTTCTTGTTTTTCTGTGTCAGGCTTTTCCACCTTGTGAATGACACTTTTTACATAGGGTACTTCTCCAAACTCTCTTGCAACTTGGCTGGCTGTTAGATTTCTTTCTTGCTTTTCCTGGCTGGAAGGTGTAATTTATTTATAAGGATCAAAAAGAAATCACATATCATAAGGATACTACAAAAACAAGAGTCAATCCAGAAACATCTCCCACATAACTTGGTAAAGCCAACTACTGTACAAACTTGGATACAATCTAGAGGAACACAGAAAAATTTGTACAAGATTCACAGAAATGTCAAAATTAAAATAAAAAAATACATACAACAATGGAATATCAAGGACGAAATAATGATAACATTATGTCTATCTGCGACCTAGTATCTCCACTATATGGTGAGTAGCAATCTATCCTTTTCATAATAATATATAAACATCCACTGAGAGCAATTTCACTGAGTATAACTCTTTTTCCCGCCTGAAAAATATAGATATGAATACACCACCAAACATTAAATCAACTGCGTGATTATGGTACATATAACATTTAAATATATCAAGTTCCACAAAGAGGAAAGTTTTCGAAGCTTCTATTTAGGTTAATAATACTGGAAACTACTTTCTTTGGAATGCCTTACAATCTTTGCATCTCACAGTGTTACAATTTAGTTATAGGGCTACAATGCCTGATTAAAAAAAAGTGAAACACCAAAGGAGATGAAATGAAACTGCACACATTGACTGTGTCATAAAACCATTGTATTCTCTCCTGAGGCAGGCTGTCCCACAACTGTTGTAACTGGTCCGGCACACTCCATACAGGCACTGTGACGGAGTTGACACCTGAGCTCGTACCACACAAGTTCTATTGGGGAGACAGATTCGGGGTTCTTGCTGGCCATGGGAGTACCTCAACATCACAGACACTTCATAGGCAGATGTGCCATTTGTGGACGTGCACGGTCCTATAGAAAAATGGCATCCACAACAGGTAACACATGAGAATGTAGGATGTTCATGACATATGGATGTGCCATCAGAGTTGCCTCACACTACAAGCTGCTATCTGAAGTCATTCCCAATGATTACCCACACCATGATGTCAGAAGTAGCAACATTGTGCCTCTCCAAAACGTTTGACAAGAGGATTTCTGCCCAGGTCACCATCATACTCACTGACAATGGTCATCCAGGTAGCGTACAATTGCAATTCAGTGTTGATCATAATCTCATGCCATTTGTCAGCAGTCCATGCTTCCCAGCTATGGTACCACTTCCATAGCAAGCATTTGTTTTGTGGTGTTAACAACAGCCTACACATGGGAATGTAATTCCCTAGTCTAGCTGCTGCTAGTCTTTGACCAATGTTGATGGATGAGACAGAAAGTTGTTGGGAGTCCATTATTTATTCTTCTCATCAGGGTCACCAGCCATTCAGGCCATGCAACTTTACTTTTTTATCAGATGACAGATGTACAAGGTATGTGAGAACAGTAATAATAAGACTGATATCACTGCAGGCAATCGGGCAACACTATGTTGTTCTAATTGTGTAGATTGGTGTGTTCATCCCTTCCAGATGTTTAGCCCGAGTTTCAGGTCCATAAAAGCATCACATAATTTTTGAGAGTGCTGTCACTGAAGTTGTGTTTTTGTTGTGTGTTACGAAAATGGAACAGCAGAATTTAGAGCAACGTTATGACATCAAGTTTTATGTTAACTTAGGGAGAGTGTGACCTTTGAAAAGTTGAAACAGGCCTATGGGGATATTCATCAAGAGATCAAGTTTTTTTGCTGGTACAAATCATTTTTGGAAGGCTGAGAACATATTGAAGATGAACCTCATTCAGGGAGACCTTAAATTTCAAAAACTGATGAAAAAATTAAAAGTGTGTGTGTGCGCTCTTGTGAGATGAGATGGGTGTTTAACAACAAGGATGATCAATGACCAGTTAAACTTGCATACTTTCACCATACATCAAATTTTGAGCTAGGTTTTGCACATTCAAAAGGTCTGTGGCAAAAGATGCTGAAAAACCTGACACTGAGCAGAAGGGCAATCAAAGAAATGTGCACACTGATTGTCTATAGAGCATAGTCAAAGGGCACAAATGGTTCAGTCTTGTTATTACAAGTGATGAATCTTGGATTTCTGAGTACGATCATGAGACAAAGTGGCAAAGTGAGGAGTGGCACCCTGAGACATCTCCTTGACCAAAAAAAGGTTGCATGGACATATCAAAAATCAAAACAACAGTGATTTGCCTTTTTTGTTAGTAGGAATCATATTATCATGAATAAAACATTTGTTCATGCAGGACAAACTGTCAACCACGTGTTTCCCAAAGTTATCCTTGAAATTTTTTTCTTTTCCTGAAATTGAAAATGGGACTCTGGAGAACATTCAAAAGAATGTGAGCAACATGTTAAAGGCCCTACCAGTTCAAGCTATTCATCACTGTTACCAAGACTGGAAATGATGACTCCACTGGTGTACAGCTGCTGAAGGGAACTACTCTGAAGGGGACAATATTGTCTGGAGTAGATAGAGGGGGTTATGATTTGCTTGGTGCACAATATGGTGATTGAACCATGCGGTGGTCAGGTGTGGTTGACCAGAACCTTGATGATGAGTATACCTGCCCTCTCATTCCCAGGGTGTCCAACAGTGGACCAATGTTGCATACAAATGCTCCACAAATCTGGATATTTGATCTGTCAGCCAAATGCAGACCCACAATGGGGACCCTACAAACTCTGTCAGGTACTGATAATGCCTTCTCATATGAGTATGTAGCATCTACATGTCCTTCAGTCATCACTTAACAGCTGACAATGTTTACCCAACTTACGTACTCTAATGGACCTGATAACAACAGTAAACACGACAAACACTAATGCACACTGGTGGCCATTCTGTCTGTCACAGATAATTCCAAATGTAACCATTTACATACCTGCTAATGGTGTGCATGTTTACAAAATTACATTTACATCCAACCATGTCTTTTGGGAACGTCATCTTTTCGTCAGGCAGTGCATTTTCATGTTTATTTAAATTCTTGGTGTTCTCATTTAGTGCAACCGACTAGAGTGTAGTATAAACAACAACAAAACTGACTTGACTTCTTGATCACCTGCTGTGTGGTCAGAAGTTTCCATTAAGGAGTGCGCATGCGTGCGCGCACGCACGCAAATGCACATATATATGATGAACACATTTTCTACATCCATTCCTAAAATTTACAGTAAAACAACAACAAACACAAACAAAATTAAAATACTGCAGAAGAAGATACATGTAGTTAATCACTACACTACATACTTGTTCGACTCTAGAAAATCACAAAATTTAAAATGCTTCCTTTATGTTTGTCAACTAAAATAAAAGACCTTCTCATCAAAAACCATAATGATTTTATGTGGTGAACTGAAATGAATATGCCACAGGTCTCAAAAACAGATGAGTTTTCTTGCTTTAGTAAAAAGTCACAGGTGAGAGGAATGTGCCTCTCACTGATATGAATCAATGTCACTTTGTCCTACCTGCAACCAAACATGGAACACCATGGTTGGAAAGTTAGTTTCACCAAGAAAAGCTTAATCACTTTAAGGTGCTCTTTCTCCTATCTAAACATTCCTATATGACTGAAGAGCAAGATAACTGTTCACAATGTTCAGTACATTATAGTGCACTGATTTTGCAACAAACCTGCTTTGTGTACTGTGTCTGCTTGCTCATTTCTATGTATGCTGACATGATCTGGTACCCAGAATAATATTGCATCCTACCTCAATTATTGTTGCACAACAAGAAAGTTATGTGCCATCCGGACAAGTTTCTTAGCCAGATACATCTGTCAAATTATCTGGGAGGGGATAGTCACGAAACCAGGAAGTAAGAGAAATTGTTACCTAACATCAGCTGCAGTGCCCCTACGATTGTATATAGCATGGCACTATGTACCATGAATTTATCAGGAATGTAAAATAAATCCTAAAGACCAGCTTCAGGAAAGCTACCAAGCAGCTCAGGATATCAACCTACCTGAAACCACAATTTTCAACTAAAATTTATGGTGCTTATCTAAAATATTTTAAAAAGAGTGTTTAGAAACAGAATACCACAGTTTCTTCAAAATACAGTAAAACCCCCTTTCTACATTTTTCAGCACACTGACCTAAAAAAGTGTAAAATGCAGGAAAGTGTAACACAGGAAAGCATAGGAAACACAAAGCAAAAATGAATACATTGCCCTTACTGACATTCACTTTATATTTTTTTAATAAATTACTCTTACTGTCATTCTCTTTATATTATTTAAAATCTGAAATGAGAACACTATAAATTTTGCCTATTTAAAAAAAAACTGAAATAATTGTTTTTGGTCCTTTCTAACAGTGATTAGCTCTACTCTTTCAAGAAACCACATTAAAAAAATATCTCGATTCTAATGTGAGACTTGTTATTCATAATCATTATGAAATTATGATACACAAAACTTGAATACAATATTTGTTAAAACACTACAGTTGGCAGTCTTTGTAAACAGAGAACATAGGCATTATACTACAGCTTGTTGCTGAGAGGGAGGTTACTTGATTTAGGGACATCAAGGGTAAGAAAGAGCGTAGATATTATCATGTTGTGGAGCATGTTGAGGAAGAATGTTTACGTCTCACATCAGGTCATACCAACCTAAGAGTGCATCCACAGTACGGATTAGCATATTTCAAGCGGAAGTAACAGCAATTCATGAAAGCCCATTATAGAGACAGCCGTCTTCAAATGTGATGTTAATTTGTATATATGACTGCGAAAATTAATTAAAGCTTTTGTCATACAATGCAACGAGCAAAAGGGAGGTTGCTACAAGTCACCATGATCAAATTGTGATGATCATTAAAGTAGTGACTCAGCATACTTTCCCACCCTTCCAAATACTGCGAAGATATAATACAGACAGCAGTGACTCAACACACTGACAACAAAAATCTTGTTTACTGCACTAACACTATGATACGTGATCAATAACTCTGAATATAGTCCAAGTTTGCTGCATTGTTTCAGGGCTGACTGAGTGGAAAAACAATGCATTTTTTGCAGAAATCTGTACGAAAATCAATTTTAAAGATTGTGATAGCGTCAAAGAAAACTTAAAATGCGGGAAATATTGTAACGGAATTGTTAATAACTGGAAAGAATTGTATTGAGAGAATAGGACTTCTATTAGGACCACAAAAATTAACGTAAAAACAGGTTTTATTGTATGTCAAACGAAAAACATTCAGAATCTCTTGTTCTGACATTGGTCTAAAATAGGTTGTTTCAACTCTGCTCATGGGGCACAGGCACACACAAGCTGTCCAACCACAGGCAGGCACTGCCTTGTTCAGTGTGACCTCAATCCATTTGGCCACCTCTGCCAACAGGTTTTCGGCCAGGGCAGCCATTCGCACAGGCTAAAGCTCGGCTCCATGACTGTCAGTAAGTCAGCTGTTTATCCATTCCTGTCCACCAGGCACTTGAGGTGGAACAGACAAATGTGAAAATTCAATTACTGTGGCACCATTTTCTAACAGACAGTTGCCTGCACAAATATCAAATGGCCTCACTGTTTACAAAAGATTATTAACTGTAATTCCCCAGATGGATCAGCAACAGCAAGGTGCATACCCATGCAGAGGCTGTCAACGGGGCTAGTCCTAAGTGCCCTAGTGGTCAGCTTAATTACTTCACATATAACTGCATTAATTACCTTAGGACAAGACAGCCTTGCAGACTCCAACATTGGGAGAGATGGGATTGTGCAAGTGATTTGTAAAACTGAAAGAAACATGTTTCATCTGCTCTCCATATGTTCTAACTGATGCATTTTGCAATGCTGATTGCTTCACAATGCCATTATTTCAGATCCATTGCAGTATAAATGAGTTAAGCTTGTTTCTGATAATTAGGCTCAAGAAATTGATGACTTTGCATAGAATTTTACAGGACAGTTTGTAATGTTATTTAACCCTGTTTTCATTCATATCTCTTGATGCCAAGTGGGGTCTTTTCTTAGGTTTGCATGACATTTTCATCTCATTTGTAATCCAGAGTTTAAAATCTCCACTTAATATTATCTCATTCTGCCCGGTAGTTAAGAAGTTTAAAAATCCATCAAGCTGTTTTATGAACAATAAAAAATTACCAGATGGAGCTGTGTATATTGTAACTTTTATTATTATTATTATTAAATGAAAGTCTACTTCTGCAGCACAAGCTTCAAAATGATGATAACCGAAAACTCCATGGCAACTCCTACTTTCTCCATATTTGGCCTGCAATAACTGGACTCTAAGTTGTACCCATCCACATTTGGCATTCCTATATCTGTGATGAAATGGTATTCAGAAACACACATCACATCCACCTGATTTACAAGATGCAGTTCATCTAAACAAATCAAAAGTTGATATTACTTTTTAAACCCTCTAATATTTCGATGCAACAAGTTTATTTTAACCTTCTTTACAAATAAACATAGGTTCAAAATTTTCATTATATTTGCTTACTTTATTACTGATAACCTTTACACTAAAAATTTTTCTGCTCTCACACTATTGACTACAGGGATGCACCCATGAGCATCAGTGTTCCCCTTAAAGAGTCTACCAACAGCCCACCCAATTTCCCTTGCTCATTTCTGTTCACATGTAGGTCAAGTGTTGTAAAACCCTCCCTGTCAATAGCATCAATAGAAACCAAACCTATGTTCAATTTCTCACCAGATAGAAGCAGATGATCTAAGCCCATGTTGACCCAGCTCACAGAGATGTTCATCTACGGCTGATCATAACATCTCAAAACAGGAACAAACTCAGCATCTGTACACCTAGTTGCCGAAACTGTTTTTCCTAAACCACTCTCGAGACTACGGGTAAAATCCCTCTCAATCCTTTTTCCTGTACCATTCTTTATTAGAACACGACACGTCTTTCCAAATATTTTGTATGAAGAACCTATATCCTCTCCCACTTGGCTACGGCTTGCACTTGAAATAATTTCTGGTACTTGTTTCCTAGTTCTTCCTGTAACAGCTGGCCTATGTTTCTTCCATTACTACTATCTAACAGTAAGACTTTCCTCCTGTTCCTACTTTCTCTTGAATCCACTGAATTCCTGTTGAAAGCCTTCTATGCTCCAGCTACATCTACTGGGGAGTTTTCCTTGTGAGGTAACTGGGCAAAATTATGTTTTGTGTCGATAACAAAGCTGTCAGATAATGTTCTCTTTCTGTGGTCCCTGTTTCCAGCTACCACTTGCTGTTTCACATTACACATCTACCCCCTTAAACTTTCTAGTTCTTTCCTAGCACTGTCAAGCCCTGCTTTAAGGCCCTTAATTTTTTTCCTTGCTGTTCGGCTATTATTACATCTTGGGCACAGACTCTACAAGACCATGGATTGCATCACAATTTCCCGTGCCACCTGATTCCCCCTGATGAAGTCATCTCACAACTGCTGCACCTGCACCCCAGAACTAACTTCCCTATGGCAGCTCAAACATTTTATATTTATGTTTGTCACAAAAAGTATCGAAACATGGGCCAACTAATAAAAATAAACTGTCAAACACTACAGTTATGCATTTCAATTATATAATTTGTTATACGTACAGTTATGAAGTCACAAGACAAATAAAATGCAGTTACACGGCAATTTATCAATCTCTGGACAGCAAAACTTTAGACCTAGAGATGTATATTCAAGATTTAAATAGTATTTCGGGAAAGAAAAGTCAGAAAAAGAAATTTTCAGATACTCAATTATAAAGTACACCAATGTACATATAAAATCTCTTTAAATACTACATTTAATACTCATGAGACATGACTATTTGTACACATGAAATTGCACCACTATTACTCAATCAAAGATATGCAATGCTCTTTTAAATATAATCTCATATTGCTCTTCCTTCTACAATGTATGATTTAAAAAAAAAGAAAAGAAACTAGCAGTCTGTGTAGTGTAGAAACAGTTATTTCCTTGTCACCCTAGTGGTCAGAGTGAACCAAAGCAGACACAGATCCTTGTCCTATCCAGTACCAACCTTCCCCAACCATGACCATTCTTCCATGTTATGTAGCCAGTACCTGGTAACTTTCCAGATATTCTTAATCTCTTAATGCGGTTTCACCCTCATTCTCGTACATGTTCCGAGAGAGTACATCACAGCCATGACTTTAAAAAACCCTGATTTAACCATTCTTGCAGTTGACAAGGCCTCCATTTTTGTTTATGAGCCATGCTGCTCAAGTAACTGAGAGTCTTCACGAGTTTCATGACACATTGGCTTACAGACCTTACCACTATGAGCAAATCCCAGAGTCCAATATTACCCCCAAAAAACTGCTTTAAACATCTAATCAACCTCAGTACCTTCTGCCTGATTCCATCTTCCTCCTTGCAATTGCTCCCAAACTCCACAAACCCAATTCCCTTGGTTTCCTTACTTATCCCTTAAGCACTGCCGTTTACAATAGTACCACAAAAAGATTTTCTGTCTAGAGTGACCAGTACCTCCAAACAAGTACAGAATGTCCCCACAGTAACCTGTTCATGGGATACTCAACACAAAAAACCTCATTTCAGGTACATTGATTACAGTTTCAGGGTCTGTGCTCAGGGCAATGACATACTTTGCTACATCCACCAGTAGAGCATTAACACTTACTCACAAATCCTCTTAACTTAGACCTTCTCCGCTCAATGAGCCATATTCCAAAATGTTGGTCATGACATTCCTCTTATCTGCTCCACACAATGTGTATTTTGAAGTCTCATAGCTTAACGTTTTTGAAATAATGTCCTCAAAACTGACTTTAGAAAGGATAGTGCCAAATGATTCAGAACACACAGTAATTGAAATTACAGGTAAGTGGTTCCTTCCCACTTTATTCGCACACAGAAAATCTGACAGCCACTTCAGTCATAATACAGTAAACATAGTATTAAGAAAACAGTCTTAATCACGTTTTTTTTATTTATTTACTGCTGACCGGTTTCAGCCCATTGCAGGGGCCATCTTCAGGGCGAACATACTGTGAAATCACAATACATATCTTAGACAAAACTAATGACAACCAGTTTATAAGAGTGGATTACGTAAATATAATGTTTTACCCACTGTTCCGACTACTGGTGGCGTCACGTCTACCAAGGGGTGGCAGGAGACTGTAGAGAATTTACCTTAAGCTTGGGTTTATATAGCAAGCTATGAGCACGAGAGCGTAATCAACGCCTTCAGCGGTGACCAATGGTAGACGTCTAGGATTAAAAATTGAAATATAAATACAATTTGCGTTAAGTTTTCAATTTAAAGAAACCATGTACATTTACGAGGGTGAGTCAAATGAGTCGACCAGCAGCAAAAACATTATATTTACGTAATCCACTCTTATAAGATGGTTGTCATTAGTTTTGTCTAAGATATATATTGTAATTTCACAGTATGTTTGCCTTGAAGATGGCCCCTGTGATGGGCTGAAACCGATCAGCAGCAAATAAATAAAAAAAACATGGCTAAGACTGTTTTCTTAATAGTAAGTTAATTTTATATCAATCACTGTTACTCCAAAACCATGTTGTCCATACAATAAAAAGTTTCTTAAAGGTAAAGATAATTTACCTGTTCCTTCCATAACTTATCCACAATACAATAACCTGGCTTTTAATTCAGTGATACAGTACTCTTGGATGTCACAAAAATCTGACACAGTGGCAATATATCATCACACACATTACTTGTGTTTAGAGAGTCAACAACACAACTAAGTTATTCACTAAGTACATTTTATAGCACAGTAACACTTAGACAATGCAAATTTACTATCACACCCATGATTTTCAGATGCACAGATATTATGCAGTCAGAGCAGACTTTCGCAAATTTGCACATTTACTTCTTGACCCCCGATTTTCACTCTAACTGACAGTTGTTACTTCTGAGCTTTTGGACCATGGACTTTTAGGTGCATAGATATTAACATTACAACTGGACCCTGCAGACTGGCGGTTTTGGCATGTAGTGGGCTATTTAAGGACTGGTATAAAAGTATTTGTTAATTTCGGAAACTACATAATGTTTTGAAAATCGGCTAGGTTAGATTTTGCTGTTTTGAAAGAACTATGAATTTTAACAGTTGTCTGGTTTACAGTAATGATGAAGATTAGTGAATTATAGAAGTATAAAGTTTTAGCATCAGGAATATCCTAACTACGAGTGTGGCATCCACCATGAAAATAATTTTATATAATATTAAATTATTTAAATTCTTAATTAGTGGTTTAATTATTGAAGGGTATCATCTAATTAAAAAAAATATGGCACAACAAAAGAACAGTGTCAAAGTTCAGAATCTAATGACTGGCACTGGAAAATGTAGCAACATATGAACTTCAATGTTAATTATTTTGGATTTTAATTAGTTTGATGCTAAATAAAATGTTCCTGAAAAATGAGGTACCAGACTTTATAATGGTATATGTCATTCTATTCAAATATGCTGATTAGCTCACAATGTTTTCCCATTATGCATTATAGTAAAACTTTCAATTAGCCATTACTTTTAATTAACAATGTTCTAATGAAAATTATATACTTTACTGGGCTCACTATATCCAAATTAATCAGCATAATAAAAAATTAAAATTGAGCTTTGCCAAAGTAACATTTTGGAGTATTCATGAAATCAATCAATTTTTGAAAACATAGTGTAATTGCATAGATAAAAAGTCTACTCACCAAGTGGCAGCAGGACAACAAACATATAACAGTGCTGGAATTTGCAAGCTTTTGGAGCCAATGGCTCCTTCTGGAAAAAGGGCTGAAGAGGAAGAAAGAGGGGTGAAGGAAAAGAATTAGAAAATGGGGAGAGTTCGGAACAGTTGCCCACAATGCCGGGTTATGGGAAACTTACTTGGGTGGGATGGGAAAGAAAGACTGATTGTTCAGCTCTGCACAGGATGAGATCTCAAAACCTGAGAACTTAAAGGTGAAAGATAAAATAATAAGTAAGACAGAGATTAGTGACAAAACATCGTGCACAAGTTAGTACGAGCAGAAAGCTAGGTGCATTGCATGTGGTAGAGGTTGGGGACAGGGAAAAATACACAGGCCAGAAAATAGAAGATATAGAAAATTAAAAGGGACTGAAGAAAGACATAGATACTAAGGTGAAATGCTGAGACTGAAGAAATTAACGTAAATTGATGCTAGGTGGGTGGCAAAAAAAAAGCAATCAGAATAATGTGTGGGGTTCATCAAAGACACTCTTGCAGGCACTTGTTTCAGAAGATAGGTATCCTAACAACTGCCTCACAGTATATTTTTTCCTTGCTCACCGCTGTGTGCAAAAATTATTCCATCTACCAAGACAACAGTAAATTCCATGGTTATAACACCAGAAACAAAAACGATCTACATTTAGAAATGAAACGTCTCACTCTGGTACAAAAAGGAGTTTACTACTCCAGCATTAAGCTGTTCAATGCTCTACCACTACATATCAAATGTGTTCATACAGAACTGCCAAAATTTAAACAAGTTCTCAAAGATTACCTGACAGAGAAATCTTATTATACTGTGGATGAATACCTGAAAGAAAATGTATACCATCACTAAACGTATTATGTCTAGAAGTAGTTCAACTGATTTTATTGTGCATTTGGGCATTAGCACACTTTTTGTAACAACAGATTGGCTGTACATGTATTTACTCTTGTAGGCCTAATATCTGATTTAACTTTGTGCTCTTATCTTTAACCTTTATTTGAAACTCCTTTTTCTGTCAAATGGTAGTTATGTTATCTAGCTGACATTGTATCTGTTACTGTATTTATAGTATGTCTTACTTAAACTATGTACAATTTGCCATTGAAATGCCCTTGTATTTATTGTAAGTTTAAATTGAAACCTGTACAATTTGACACGTTCCATATCCTTGTGATTGACTCACTAACTGGATCTACAGAACAAGAAATAAATAAATAAATAAATGGCAAGAATCAAAGGTATGTTGTAATGCCAGTTCCCACCTTTGGAATTCTGAGAAACTAGTGCCTAGGGGAAGAATCCAGAGGGTACACGTGGTGAAACAAGCACCAAGATAATGGCTGTCACGTTGTAGAGCATGCTTTGCAATACGTATGTTGCCAGTATACATCCTCTATCTATACCCATTCATCCTAACTGATAACTTGGTGATAGTCGTTCCATTGTAAAAGACCAAACAGCATTTGCATAACAGCTGGTACATGAAGTGTCATGTCACAGATAGCTACCCCTTTGATAGTGTATATTTTGCCACTTACTGGTACAGAAGGTGGTAAGATGGTGCACAGGGCAAGTCTTACAGCAGAGACTGTCACAGGGGTAAGAGCCATGGGGCAGGGAAGTGGGTGGCAGAAGGAGCATAGGGTCTGACAAATCTGTCCAATATCCTTTGTCAGACCCTATGCTCCTTCTGTCACCCACTTCCCTGCCCCATAGATCTTACCCCTGTGACGGTCTCTGCTGTAAGACTTGCCCTGTGCACCATCTGTACCAGCCCTGCAAGTGGCAAAATACGCACTATCAAAGGGGTATGACTTCATGTACCAGCTCTTATGCAAATGCTGTTTGGTCTTATACAATGGCATGACTATCTCCAAGTTATTAGTTGGGACGAATGGGCATAGATACAGGAAGTATACTGGCAACATACATGTTGCAGAACATGCTCTA
Source organism: Schistocerca piceifrons (assembly GCF_021461385.2). Taxonomy (NCBI): domain Eukaryota; kingdom Metazoa; phylum Arthropoda; class Insecta; order Orthoptera; family Acrididae; genus Schistocerca; species Schistocerca piceifrons. The sequence goes on from NC_060138.1 coordinate 778,003,803, forward strand.
CAACGTGCCAGTAATGACCTTGGTGCCTGTTTCACCACGTGTGCCATTTGGATTCTTCCCCAGACACCAGTTTTTCAGAATTCCATTTTGGGAACTGGCATTAGAACAATGTCTTTGGTTCTCGCCAATCCGTAGCCTCAATTTACATTAATTTCTTCGGTCTCAGAATTTTGTGCTAGTAACTATGACTTTCTTTACTCCCTTTTAGTTTTCTATATAATTTTTATTTTATGATCTGTCTTTTTTTTCCTGCACAAACCTCTACTACATGCAATGCACTTAGATTTCCACTCCATATGCAATGCAATTAGATTTCCACTCTTACTAAACTATACATGATGTTTTGTCAGTAATTTCTGTCTTACATATTACTCTATTTTCCACCTTTAAGCTCTCAAGTTTTCAAATCTAATCCTGCACAGTGCACAAAAATCACTTAGGACCATGTGTGAGAGCAGTCATGTCATACACCAGGGGTGCAGCAATTACTGTGCAATGTTCTATGTCACCCTTTTTTTCTATCTCACCACTGTTTAATGCTTCCTTTTCGTTCTACACTAACAACGGCCCATAAACAGTTAGTGTTGCTACAGCCTTTGTGTGTGTGTGTGTGAAATAGGTTTTCGTTTGTTTCCTCAGAAGCAAAGAAACATATGGGAAAAAAAAGAGAAAAGTGTTGAACACTTATTAGGCAGCTTATTCCTTCATGTTTAATCTACAGCAGCTTTCAATACATTCCCCAGTTTTATTCTTTTATTTATCAGTTGTTTCACTGAAATAATGACATATGTGTCACAAGCTTGGTATTTCATATTCATGTATGTGTACCGTTCCCTGTTATTCTTAAAACACATAAAAATTAAAGAATGACAAATAATTTAACAAAGTTCTGGAGGCAAATTAAGGAAAAATGTGTTCAGTCTCAAATGACAACTTCATACAACATTCTACCAAAAAGTATAACAATTTCATTAAATTTTCTACCACAAACCTCGAAAGTGATTCTGTAAAGATGATACACATTTCAATCACAAAACTGTTAGTAAAGCTCAAGTCATACCTTTGAAATTCCGAGTCTTCTGAAGATGAAATATTCTTCCTTCGTGTTTCATCTTGGCTTACTTTCTTTTGACCATTAACATTTAAACTGTGACTGCCTGACCATTCCACATCATCACTTCCAATTTTCATGTCAGCAAGAACACTGGTAACTTCTTCGGCTTCATTCCTGTTTGCCTGCTCTTCTTTCAAAGCACTTAAAAAATTTTGTATTTTTTCTCCTTTATCGGGTAACTTGCTAAGGAAAGGCCTGAAACAAAGAAACCACAACATCACTGCTAGTGATATCATTTGAAATTTTACAGTTAAATGACTTGGCACACCTCATTCTCCTTTTTCAGTCTCCCACAACCCCATCCAATACTTTTTTCCTGCACCATTGACCACATAGTCTTCCTCCTTTTTCACCTGGGTTTGTGTCTAGAGAAAGGAACATGTTCTTTACAAGAGTGAGTAAAGGTGGTCACATAAAATTATCTTTTGGTCATATTAAAACTTCAGATTGTGCTTTCCTGTTTTATCCAATACAAAACTTCTGTAATGAGCTGCCTCTGTATAATACAATTGTATGCTGTTCTGGATTTTCACTCATTTCTCATTTTGGTAACAAGTGGATCAGTAAGTGCAACCCAACTCTCCATGTTATCACAATTCATTCAAGACCTTACAGTTCACATTCTACACATTGGTGAACCTCGGGATATCAAAACTGCATTTAAACAATGGAAAATCCACACTGGAAATCAACAATTACGAAAAGGATATATCACTACTCTCTGCAAAGATGACACACCGATTTGCAGACTGGCATAACAAAAGGACTGATCCACACTGAGCTTTAGGCCAAAGTCTTCTTCTGGAAAGAAAGGAAACCATGCACAAGCACACCCCCTGCACACATGACCCCTATCTCCACTCTAGCCAGACTGAAACTGTTGTGCTGAACTAAAGCAGCAATCGGGAGTGGGGAAACGAAGGGGGGAGGGATAGCACAGTATGGGTGGGGAGAAAAAAGAGAGTTGTCTCGCAGGGTGCGCACAAACTACAGGGGGGAACGGGGAGCAGAAAAGGAGAGGGGGTAAGACTGACGTGTGAGATGGCAGAGAGGGAACACAATGCGGGTGAGGGAGCATGAAATGGAAGGAGGTTGTAGGAGAGAGGGGACGGCAGCTGCTAGGTAGAGGGTGTGAGGACAATAGGTTATCGTAGGTTGAGGATGGGATAATTTCGGGAGTGGAGAATGTTTTGTACGGATAACTCCCATCTATGCAGTTCAGAAAAGCTGGTGGTGGAGTGGAGCAGCTATTAAAATCAAGCGTATTATGTTTCACTGCATGTTGTGCCACAGGATGGTGCACTTAGCTCACTCACAGTTTTGCGGTGGCCATTCATTCTTGTGGTTGATGGTCACACCAATACAAAAAGCTGTGCAATGATTGCAACAGAGCTCGTATATGACATGGCTACTTTCACAGGTGGCCTGGGCTCTGGTGGGGTAGGATAGGCCTGTGACAGGACTGGAATGGGAAGGGGATGAGTGAATTGGGTATGTCTTGCACCTGGGTCTTCCACAGTGATATGATCCCTGCAGCAAGAGCTGGGATTTGGGATGGCACAGGAATGGACTAATGTGTTATTTCAGGTCACAATGACAGAAAATCAAACCCCAAGACAAAGGATGTGATTCAGTTGTTCCAGTTCAGGAAGGTATTGGGTGACATAAGGTGTATTTCTTTGTAGCTGTTCTTTCTTGGGTGGTGGCAGGATTGGGGGTGTGTGGAAATATGGCACAGGAAATCTGTTTGAAGACTAGGTCTGGGAGATAGCGCCTGTCTGTAAAGGGCTTTGTGAGACCTTCAAGTATACTGGGCAAGGGAGTTCTTGTCACTGCCAGGTTGTATGGGAGGCATTTTTTTGGTGTGGAAGGGATGGCAGCAGTCAAAATGCAGGAGTGGTTGGTGGGTTTAATGTAGACTGAGGTACAGTTGGAGCCATCAGGGAGGAGGTGTTCAATGTCCAAGAAGGCAGCACACCAGGTTGAAGCGCACCAGGTTACATGGATGGGAGAAGAGGTATTGAGGTAAATGAATGAGGATACAGTGCCTTGGCCCTGAATCCATATCATGAAGATATTGTCAATGGGCCTGAACCAGATGAGGGATTTGGGGTTTTAGAAGGCCATCCTCTAGATGGCCCATAAATAGGTTGGCATACGAGTGTGCCATGTGAGTGCCCACAGCTGTGCCACAATTTTGTTTGTATACCTTCCCTTCAAAGGAGAACAGCTGTGTATTAGGATAAAGTTAGTACCGTGTATCAGGAATGCGGTAGCGGTCTGGAGTCTGAAGGACATTGGGAGAGGTAACGTTGAATAACAGCAAGACAATGGGCATGAGGGAGTTGGTGTCACCAATGACTTGTAGTGGTCATGGTGGTTGTGGTGGAAATTCAGGGAAGGAAGAAGCTGATATCTCTGACATGAGAGAATGGTTCTGGAAATAGGTTGGAGGTGTTGGTCAACGAAGGCTGAGGGCACAATAACCAGCTACAATAGGGTATTCAGGACCATTGGGTTTGTGGATTTTGTTTTGAGGAGCATGTACAAGGTGGGTGTGCAGGATGTCATGGGGAAGAGGACGGAAGTGGATTCAGAGAAGAGGTTCTCAGAAGGGGCTAAGGCTATGAGAATGAACTGGAGGTTGTGTTGGACTTCTGGGATGGGATCACTCTGACAGAGTTTATAGATGGAGTAGTCAGACAATCGGCAAAGACTTTCTGCCAGGTAGTCTTTGTGAGCCATAACAACAGAGGTGGAACCTTTGCCTGCAGGTATGATGATTAGGTGAGGGTCTATTTTGAGGCTGTATATGGCTGTCCTTTGTTCTGCTGAAAGGTTGGTGTTCTTAGGAAGGGACTTGGGTGAGGACGGGAGGCCAAGTTGGAGGTAAGGAAATCCTGAAAAATGGACGGGGTGGTTAGGTGGGAGAGAGAGGTTATCACAGTTGGATGCTGGTATCAACTGGGATAGGCAGGGTTCAGTGTTGGGATTAGGTTAACTTTGGTTGGAGGGATTGGTGGCAACGAAGTGTTTCTATTGCAGAGATCAGCAGTCGGAGAGTAGGCCTTTGACAAGTGCAACAGGGTTAAACCTGGGTGTAGGGCTGCAGGTGATGCTTTTGAATAGGACTGAAACTTTTGGGCGGCTGAGGAGTTTGGTAGAAAGGTTACCAGCAGTGTTCTGGGATTGTTTTGGCTCTGGATTTGGTGGAGTGTTGGTAGGGAGATTTGAGAGATGTGGAAAGTTGAAAAGGTCAGTTAGTCAGGGTCTGGGTGCTATGAGGGTTTCATGAGGAGGAACAATGTGTGTAGGATATAGGTTGGATAGTGCTGCTCTAAGGTGGCAGAAGGCTATCAGCAAGTTTTATAGCTTATGGAGGTGGTGTCTGGAATGCTCTTCCAGGTGCTGGACAGCAAGGGATTCAATTACAGAGACATGATGTATATAGTAGAGACTGCACAGCAGCAATATCATAGGGGGACAGCACAGGTGGTTCTGGGATGCCAAAGTATGGGTGGGGGAGATAAGAGCACCGTCTGGTGGAGCATGCAAAGACTAGAAGGCATCAGGACCAGGTTGTGCCCAGAGGCTATGGGGAGAGGGGAAAGGGGGAAAGACTAGTGGGTATGTTGGCTGAGAGCAAGCACAGTGAGGGTGAGGGGGGTGTGAATTGGCAGACTGTGTGGAAACTGTTGTGTGGAGGGTGTGGGGACAAGGTTGAGGCTGGGATAATTTTGGGAGCAGAGGGTGTGTTGCAGGGATAACTCCCACGTGCACAATTCAGAAAAGCTGGTATTGGAGGGGTGGATCAAAGTGGCTCAGGCTGCGAAGCAATTATTACAATCAAACACATTATGTTCAGATGCATGTAGTGCAACAAGATGATCCACTTTCCTCCTGGCTACAGTTTGGCTATGGCCGTGGATATGTGTTTTTGGAAGTAACAGGCTTGTGAGGGACATGGGCTGGTAGAATCTGCAAAGGTGATTAGGCTGTTGGAGAGGGGGGTGGGAGATTCCATGGTTTAGGCAGCATTTAAGGAGTATGATATGGGACCGGGTTTTAGCCAGAGAAAGGGATACTTTTTTTGAAATGCGGCAGAAAGATCAAGCAAGGGTCCATTGTGGCAGGTATGGTGTTGGGAAACAGGAAATGACATAGGAAATAGGAAAATGAAGGCATTAGGTGGCTATGAGAGGAGCTGCATAACAGAAAAGGATGCGTGAAAATACAGACACACAAAAATACTCACAAATATGTAAAAATACGCAGGAACAAATACGTAAAAAATATACAAAAACTTGGGAAAAAGGGTGCGAATGGATGAGGTATGGAGACATTTGTGTGTTGGGCTCACGTAAGAGAGAGGGGGGGGGGGGGGGGGATTGGTTAGGTTGAAATTCACAAGTTTGTGTGGCACAGGTTGGTAAGAAAAATAAGTGAAAATATGCAGATATGAGGGAAAAAATGGAACCAATAAAAATAATTTAATTATCGTCGGGAAGAATTTGGGCCATGAGGAGAGGCATCAACAATTCGCACCGCCACGTAGCCACATGCTGTGCACAGGCAAGACTGATGATACAGTGTGGCTCTATGGTGGGCGAACTCGGGTTTATGACAAACCAAGATGAAAAGTTTGCATAAACTGAGTTCAAATCGAGTTAAACCAAGTAAAAAAAAGCTGATACAATATTCTGCTTCATACTCTCTTTTGCATCTGCGCAGATTACGACTCAGTTCAGTAAACCAACCCGAGCTTCACAGTTCCCCAATCAATCAGTGATTGCATACATAACAGTCACGAGCACGATGGAAACACCATAAGATGCATTTTTTGGATTTTCCACTGAAGATTTTGAAGATAGACTTGTGAAAAACCTGAAACATGCAGTACAGATTTTGAACACAATCGGACAATCATAAGGTAGATGAATGGCTGTTCATGATTATAACTGGATACCTCGCTACAGGTCGCCATGTTGGATGTTTTGGTTTCAAACTTTGAAAGCACACTTGCGAAACATCCCAAATTCGCAGTACAAATTTTGACAGCCACTGCTCAATTGTAGGGTGGCCAAAAACCTGTTCAAAATAATGATTACATACCCCACTACAGGTTGTAATTTTATGTCTGCTGCTTGGAAAACAGACTATTTTGCTGTATAGATTCTGACAGCTATCAGACGACTCTACGGTAGCCAAATTTCTGTTCACAAGCATGACTACAGGCTGCAATTTTGGGTCTTTTGGTTCTGAATTTTGCAAATACACTTGTGAACAACCATTGGGTGATCATAAGGCAGCGCTGTCTGCCCAGTAGATTTCCTGTACCATATCCCTTTACACACCCAATCCTCCCACCACCCCGAAGCAGCATAGCAGCACTCCCTTTGTCACTCAGTACCATCCTGGCCTGGGACAACTGAAACACATCCATCTTCAGGACTTTCCATTATCCGTCATCATGGCCTGAAATGAGAGACATCCTACCCAAGATCCATCCCACCCCTCCTGAAGTGGTGTTCTGTCACCTACACCTCCACAACACCTTAGTCCACCCCCATGTCATTCCCAAGACCAGTCCCTTGCCACAGGGATTATAGTGCTTTGGAAGATACTGGTGCAAGATCTACCCAATCCCCCCATTCAGCACTTCCTATTCCAGTCTTGTTAAAGGTTTATTCTACCCGGTCAGAGGCAAAGCCACCTGTGAAAGCAGGCACATCATGTATCAGCTCTACTACAATAACTGCACAGATTTTTACAATGGTATGACTACCAATCAGCTTTCCAGCAAGATGAAAGGCCATAGCCACACTGTGACCAGGAGGAAAGTGGATCATCCTGTGGCACTACATGCATCTGAACATAATGTGTTTGATTTTAATAATTGCTTCATGACCCGAGTCACCTGGATCCACCCCTCCAATACCAGGTTTTCTGAATTGTGCGTATGGGAGTTATCCCTGCAACACACTCTCTGCTCCCAAAACTATCCCAGCCTCAGCCTTGTCCCCACACCCTCCACACAACAGTTTCCACACAGTCTGTCCTACAACCTCCAGCCAATTCACACACCCCCTCACCCTTATTGTGCTTGCTCTCTGCCAACACACTCACCGGTCTTTCCCCCTTTCCCCCGTCCCCATAGCCTCAGGGCACAACCTGGTCCTGATGCCTTCTAGTGTTTGCATGCTCCACCAGACCGTGCTCTTCTCTCCCCCACCCATACTCCGGTATCCGTCCCACTTCCCTGTCCCACTCAACAGTGTTGATTTTGTTCAATACAACAGTTGCAGTCTGGCTAGAGTGGCTGGAGACAGTGATCATTTGTGCATGAAATGTGCCTGCTTGTGTGGATGTGGGTGTGTTTTTCTTTTTTCTCCAAAGGAGGCTTTGGCTGAAAACTTTGCATGTAACAGTTTTTCTGTTATGCCTGTCTGCAGTTCAATTTGTTGTCTTTAAGGTGAGTACCAACTGGTCCTTTTCATAACTGTTGATGTTCCACTGTTTGATTTTGCCTAGCTCCTTTTCTTCCATCGCACAACCCTGTGGTGTTTTCCTTTGTTACTATCCCTGAAACATTTCTCTACTCACTGTCCACTCTCTCTCTTCTTTCCTGTTTGTTTTTTTCATCGCCTTCCGAACTGCACTCACTCTGACATCCGAGCCACAATGTATCAACAACCTCATCTGTGCACAGCACACAGCTATGTGACTGCACAGATTGTTGGTGCATCTTCTCATGCTCCAAATTCTCCCCGCCACTAGTTAAATTATTCCTATTTGACCATTTTCATTTGATATGAACTGATATCCCATTAACCGCAGTTCCACATCAGCAGTCATCCTCTTTGTCAGAGCACAGTAAATCTTGAGAGTGTGGTTTTTTATATGATTATTAATGTTTGTCTCAGAGTCCTGATTAGCAAGTAGGCTAATGTTCTATTCCCTGGAACACAAAATATTCCACTGTAATGCTGCACATTAAGTCACTGATGCCAGCTTGGAATTTACATTATTTGATGACTGGTGACACTGGCCATATCTCAGCTCATAAGCCTCAGGTTTGTTATACCAGAATTTAACTTCAGCCAGTATGGCCCAACCTCTTAAAGAGCTTTATTGACATATCCCCTGCCTCCAAATAATCTTGGGGACATACACTATCTGCACAGTTCAGATGACTAAAGCTCCTGAAACATATTTATATGTCAGCTTTCTTAATTACTACAGGAGCTCTCCTGTTATGTGGTCATCTGATAGTGCCTGTGTTCAAAAGTCTGTGCCTCATTGTAGTATGAGGAGAACTCTATTTTTCCATATACTATCCCTTAGTATCCTTAATTGTCTATATAAACATGGACAATGTGGCTGCTTTTGCTGATAATGTTATTAAGAACAAGGCACGAAGTTATTTCAAGTGGAGAACTGGTGAATATATAAAACTAAATATCAGACAAAATTACACATTACTACACAAAGGAAAGTAGTCTCCACCAAGAAAGCCCATCTTGAAGCAATACCTGGTTAGTTGGTTACTTACATGTTCCATGGATTGTTTTGCATGATAGATCGTAATGATAAGGAATGAGTAATTTTACATTTACGTCGTACATTAATTTGTACAGTTGGAACATTCTGAAATTTTCACAGCATTTTTTTTTTCTTTTTTACAAAAAAGAAAAGAGATATACAGAAGTGAGTTCAAATTCCTATCACTACCATATACACGTTAAAGTAATACAAATTCTTCAGTGGCACAGGAGTTGTCAAGGAGAAAACTTCTTCAGTTTGTTTTCAAATTTTACTTTGCTGTCTGTCAGACATTTTATATCACTGGGAAAATGATTAATTTTTTGTTTGTTGCACCATTGTGCACCCCTTTCCTGCTAACCTTAATATGAAATTAATGTGTGTCATTTTTCTTTATGGTATTGTAATTATATACATTGTTGTTCCTTTTGAACTATAGTGGAATATTTGCAACAAACTTCACAAGGGAATAAATATACTATGAGGCAGTAGTCAGCATGCCCAACTTCTTAAACAGATGTCTACAAGATGATTGCAGGTGAGCATCACATATAAAGCAATGACAGTCTGGTTATGCATTGGCGAAGTCATCTAATGGGTCATGGATAGGTATGTGAAAATGTAGCAACCAGATTGTGGGATATTTGGGTGTATTTATCAGCACATTAGACAAAGTATAACACAGCATAAAGGAGTCTAATGACAGCATGAGCCACAGGTATATTCCTTGAATTGTGTCACCATAGGCTGTATATTAGGTGGCACTATTAAAAATAGCTGGCCTCCCCTTTGAATGCACATGCAATATTTCTACTTCTGAAATAGAATAAACAGCTACAACAATTGACATATCTACGCAATAATCAATTGTTAGCATTCTTCTGTCATCATTTCAGTTTATTTCACCAGTGAAATTAGATGTCTCTCTTTGCAGTCTGCAAAATGACTTCCTCAATAGAAGAAAGAACTGAAATTGTGGAAACTATGTGAAAACAGGTTCAATTAATCAAACTCGCAAAATTTTTGGGGTCGAGTAGCTGGATAGAAGACTACCAGGAATGAGAGCAAACAGAATCTGTATAAAAATTGGCACACCTATGCACTGTGCAAAAAGTAAACTGACAAAGAATCCCTTCAGTTCACACAGCAGAAGTTGTTGCAGACATTTGCCGAAGAATTATTTAGAGCCCAAAGAAGTCTACATGTAAACTGGCCCAAAAGGCACATGTAAGTAGGAGGAGATGCCAGCAAATACTGAAAAGTCTTAACTTGGAGCCATATCGTCTGACAGTTGTGCAGCAGTTATGGGAGGATGGCTGTCAGAAACATGTAGACTACTGCACGTGGTTTTCAAATAACGTCAACAGTGGTTTGTTAGGCACTTTCCATTTTATCATGAGTGATGAAGCATAGTTTCATCAATACGGTTATGTGAATTCACAGAACACGAGGCACTGGGCACTGGAGAACCCTAACACTGTGTGTCAGCAATGACACCACGATGCGGAAAAAAAAAAAAAAAGCATTTGGTGTGGTGTAACAGGAACATACATAATTTGACTGTTTTTAACACTAACCTCAAGACAGATAAATTTATGGAAATTTTTGATACATGTTGTGCTCAACTCAATGAACACAGGGTTGCCACAAGTTTCCCCAAGTGAAATTCCCTGATTTCCACACAAGTTTTAGCATTTTTCCCTGACGAATTTTGAGACCTCAAGGATAAAATAACACATAAGTTGACGATCAGTCTTTGCAACTATGGTACAAAAAACAGTAGTACAAACAAGGAAATATATAAAACAAACCAGCAAGGAGAAGGTGTTTCCTGGTGTGAGCAAAATCTTAAGTAATAACATAAAATCTTTTGTAATGAACAGTTTTTAGAAGGAGAAATCAAGCCAAATGCTATGTGTGTTTCATTAAGACCAATGATATTTTTCTTATTCCAATAAAACAGAACTAATTCGGTGACAAAAATACACATTTCCTTGGAGTCACAAGACAGATTTAAAATACCTTCACTGATTTCAGAAATAACCTCAGAAAAAAGTAGGCCTCTTGCGAGAAGAGTGTAAGGTGGGAAAGAATTGTGTAAACCAATGCTGTATGTGACCACCAGTAAAATGTTGGTTCTACTATGTTCATTATTGTCAGCTATTTCCTACTTTATTATATATATATTATTTTACAGGTATTGTGCGATTTTTCTTTCAAGAAATATACGAGTACAGAGTGTACATACCGCCAGCAACTGACACAATTTTCTTCTTATTATCATCCCCACTTTATAATATTTAAACTACTTTTCAAGTGCCAAAATGTACTAGAACAAATAAAATTTTTATAAAACACTACACTGTGCAATGTGCTTGCGGTGAGACAGTCGCAATTCCTGAACTCCCATCGTCCATGGTCTCTGGCCTGTTGGGGAGCACCATGGGTCCATGAATAAAAAACCCTGAAAATCCGCTACATTACACCACACACAAACAGACCGGCCTGGGAGCAGATCGGTGAGACTAGATCCAACAAGCAGGCCCTGCACATTAGTTGGAACTGTACGGCTTCAGATCAGTAGGCTCGATGCATTACAGATACCTGCACAAATGGCCTTCGGTTTTGGCGCATCATGGAAATCCACCCAAGTGGCCAGCTATTCACGAGCCACAGACAGCATGTTAATGAAATGAAATGACGGTGATCAATTCATGCGACAGTTAATTTGTTCAAATACTCTGAGAATCAATAATAATGAGGATTGACAGCAACTTACCATAAAGATGATTGCCAAGCCACAGACAGGCACATAGAAAGACTATCTCACTCACAACTAAGTTTTCAGCCATAGCTCTTGTCAGAAAATAAGAGCACGCACACATTCACAACTCATACACACAACTGACTGCAAGCTGAGGGGAGTGGTAGGACGGGGAGAAGCAGTAGGAATGAGAGTAGGGAAGTGGTGCATGAATTCAGCTACACCCAGCCAACGATGATGCATGACAACTCAGTAAACAACCCATTTCATCTACTGAGACAAAAATGATATTTTTCCAGTTTTATTTTTCTTTTTTCAATTTTTCCTGATGTGTTTGAAATTCCCTTATTTCCAGAATCTGTGGCAACCATCAAGCAAGATGGGGCAAAATGTCATGCATCTGAAATATTCCTGGAACGAGTCCATGTCTTCACTGAGGGACAAACTGTCAGCTAGTATTTATGGTCACCACGTTAGCCGGATCTAACACCACATGATTTTTTTCCTGTGAGAACACTTAAACAGAAAGGTCTATGACACAAACCTGAACAGAATACAGGAATTGAAAGGCAAATCAGTTGAACTTTATGCCGAGTGTGTATGAATATGCTTAGACGTGAACAACTGTGCACTGGTGTTGCAGGCGGCTACTTTCAACATCCTCTATAAATGTGTTTTTCACTGTAAATAAATGGTACGTCCATTTCAGCTTTTCATTTCTGTAAATTCACTGCAGTTCCTTTATACATGCATGGGCTACCTTTATCTGCGCCACCCTGTAGATATCTGGGTTGTTTTTGTTTACTTGTTTCAGTCACAGATGTCAGCCAGTCACCGTTTTCTTTATAATGTAATTCATTACTTGTGTGTGTGTGTGTGTGTGTGTGTGTGTGTGTGTGTGGACACAATGAACAGTAATGTATCCCTCGGTCCAGGTTAGGTTGGAATGTGATAACTTGGTTGTGACGTGACAATGCATGTACCATAACAAAAAGCTACTGATGTTAAATAAAGCTAGTAGTGTCACATTTATCTGCAGTGTAGGCCTAGGTTAGGTTGGTAGATGACAGCCTGGTTGTGCGTTAGCGAAAGTCAATGAATGTGTCATTCGACTGGAGACATGAAAAGGTAGCATCTACCTTTGCTAAAATTCACATCCAAATTATTTTTGTTTGTAAATGATTAGATGCACAAAATTAAAAGGTTGTTATACAATGTGCCTGAAGGTGAAGCCTTTATGTTTTGAAATTTACTGTTAAGAAAAGTGGTGATTGATGAGATTTTTGAATGGAATGGCTTCTGCAAAAACTTCAACAATTTTCCAAAGTGGTCTATGCTTGTTTTCTTCTTCTGGAACTATTTACACTTCAACAAATGTATGTTTCTGATGAGAAGCAGCAGCATTTTCCTGCTGGTGAACAGAGCGCTTCTCTGATGGCAGGTGTTTGACATTATTTTTCTTTTTTCAACCAATTCAATAACTACCATATCCAAAATCTGCAGAATGTTTTGGGTGCATTCATAGCTGTGTGACCTATATTTGGCAGAGCTACAAATAGAATTGAGAAAGTGCTTTGCACAGAAGACGACTTGATATTAGCACTAATGGCACTTTAGGGGGAAGACTTTCAGTGTGGCTGAAATACGTTCATAAGTCTTCTTTTTTCTATCACTGCACCAGCTTTTGAGATTTGACTAGAACAAATGTACACACTGCTTTGTTTGAAGATGCTAAGTACCACAGCTGAGTCCTACATTGCATTATGTGGTGTGTATCTTATACAGACCATTCAACTGCCTGTACCGGTGTCGCACCAGAGCATCAAGTCTGCTGATATGTTGTTGGGTTTGTGGTCTTTTTATGTTGCAAAAACATTCGTCTTGCCCAGATTACCTTTCCAAACTGGGCTTCACCAGATGATGTACAATACCAGCAACCGAAAATTACTTACATGTTCTATATGCAGAAAATAAAACTATTACCAACCATTTATGATAAAATAGTTCATCTGGGTACGAATCATTCTGAAATAGCATTTATTTAGCAATTTTGTGTTTTTGGAATTTTAGGCAGAATTTGCACCTGTATTTGCATTTATCACAAATGCAAATATTTCAGGTCCCTAGTCGTCCCAAAATTTTTTTTTAAAATAGAGACTGCATGGTCCAGAGTTACATTTCTGATAAAAACCCTGTTTTTCACAATGTGATCTTAAAGTTACAAGATTTTATTTTTCAAATGTTTTAGTATTATTAGTGACATCAACCACTTGTTGTTTCTCAAGGCTCATATCTCCACCTTGTTAATGACACCATTGGTCCATCAGCACAATATCATGTTGTTAACTAATCACAAATATAGAAAATCAGTAAAAATAGGCAGCAGATTTAGTAAATATATGGGCAAACTGATATTAAAACTTGCCACAAAGCAGTCGTGTTATCAGGTTTGACAGGCACGAATTCATATTCTGTTCATATCACACATGTACAGAGTCTTAACCATTACGCCATGTTAAATTCATGGCAAAATAAACATACTAAAAATGTACTGCACAGATATTCCAAAAATATTAATGACAAATATGAAAGATGCTTTGAGATAGTTTAGTTCATAAGGAACGGGCACCTAATGAATACAAGGAATATAGAGCCAGAGAGACAATCACTATGAAAACTGGAAGAGGCTTTGTATCAACTGCAACAGAAAGTGAGGAAGAGCAACCTAGTGTCATGTCAGCTGCTGCTGCTGATCAAGTACTGAGTGTAAAGTTGTGAATAGTATACGTAGCTGACCAAGCAGAACAGCTTGCACAATTCATATTACATTGGTAATCACCTTACACAAATTTTATCGTTATTAGTAAGTTGTTATTCTAACTAAAATTTTTACCTGCACCATAAAAAACAAACTATCGGAAATATTGTGAAGCCTACCTGTATTGTGCCTTATTGTTTTCAGATAAGAACTACTGTCTGTAATACCATAAAGCTGCATGCTACTAAAATTGGTTGTCAACAAGATGTGAGAGAGAAGTTGTTCAGGCATGTTTTCTATATATTTTGGAATATGGGACAAACTGTTTCTGGTGACTTCTTACTGAATAATAATTATAGCTTATTCGGTTTGTTACCCCAATTGACTTTCTAGCTATGAAAATATCTTGCATGAAAAAGTCTGTAATATGCAATTACCAAAACATAACAAAACATAGAGTGATGCAACAATCCTCAAACGAAACATGTACAATATTATTTAGCTGCAGTCGTTGCGTGAACAACTCAGCATACCACTGCTGTACAACACTTCAATTGCATTAGCGAACCCATAACAACGGCCATATCGGCCGGCTTTTCGTTAGTCAACCTAATTAAATTGCTGTGTATCACTGTTGACGTACAACTAACAATGCCGAAGAAAAAGAGTCACAGAACTGAGCAGTACCGACTATACACTTAAGGACAGAGACTAAAGTGGGTGCTGTTGTCAACTGTCGTGAGTGAAGTGAATAAAACATGATACGCTGCCGACATTTGCACTGTTACGCACATATTTTCACTGCAATACAAACGCAAAGGTAAATGTGGTATGAAATCAAACAAAACGCAAGACTTCCTAAGGAGCCACAGGTCCTTCAAACTAACATACTTTGGACTTATATCTGAACAACTTGGGAAAGTTTATCGGTGGAATTCGGGTTCACCACGAATGCTATGGAGACTTGATAATCAATAAAAGATCTTTCTTTCTCTTGCCAAAAAAGTTGTGAATTCAGAGCCCCGCATTTCCATGCAAAAGTCTGATTGTGAGGATATAACATACCACTGAATACAAGTATGATTTATTGCCTAGTTCCCGTCAATTAGTCAGAGGAGCTTATTTCCTACTCACTGACTGTATTGTCACATTTTGAACCAACATTCCGCGATTTATACGAATGATTAACGGCGAAATAAGATCTTACTTATTGGATACAAGTTTCTCCTGTCTGGTAATAAGGTCCAATAACTGCGAATATGGAATCGTCGACAAATCATCCAAATGTCCTTGTTTTTCTTTGCCAGATAGAGGAGGCAATTTGCCAGGTATCCTCTTGATTATTCGATCATGGAACATGGCCCGAACATACAAGTCACAATGCAACACAGCAGTTTAACCCATTGTGCAAAAAAGTCAAAACAAATACTACTGTTTACCTGACCGATATCGATAGCACGGACTTTCGAGGACGCCAATTTCAAGATACCTACATCGTTCATAGAAGCAAGGAATATGATGATGGGAGGTAGCATCGATAGGACAAAGTGTCGTCGTAACTGCCATCTGCTGTGCAGCGAGCTACGTTAATTTAACTATTAACTGTATTTTTCTTACTTGTCACTTCTTCTTCCGTTTGTTTTTGCTTTTAGGAAGCTTTAATTTTCGAGTACTAGTAATAGTGTTCCATAGATTTCGTGTCTGTTTTGAATACAGTCAGAGAGAGTCCATTTAGTCAGCTGTAGTACCAGTAGTGCTAGCGTTTGTTTTGAATACAGTCCAGAGACAGGTAGTGCTTATTTTCATTGTTTTCAACAAGAAGTGTCTAGTAACCACAGTTTAGTCAGCTATCAGCCGCCTTTAGTGGATTAGCAGTTTAGTTAAAAGTTGATTAACCCTCTACAGTAAATTGATTCTTAGGATGGATAGGATGTGTGACTGCTGTGTATGGACGCAGGAGGAGCTGGCCACTGTTTGCGAACAGCTGAACGTGTTGATGGCCACGGTCGGCCGTCTTCAGGCTGCTGCCTCGGAGTGTAGCGGCAGTGGGGAGTATGGTGTGTCGCATGGTACACCCCAGGTGTTACATGCTTCGCTCACGGTCCCTGCTGTCGAGACATCTTCACGGGTACCGGGCGCGGTTAGGGCACCCTCTCCCAAAGGGAGTGGCGGGTTCAGTGGCGTTCGCAGCGCACGAGGCGGAGGGTCAATGTGGAGGCTGGCCATGTGGCATCGCCCGCTCAACCTGTGAGTGGACGTGTGGCCCCTCCTTCAGCAAGGTCCGAGCAGACACACGGGGGGAGGGGTTTATTAGTGATTGGGAGCTCCAACGTTAGGGAGATAGCGGAAAGGTCGGGAAAGAAGGCCAGTGTTCACTCTGTCTGCTTGCCGGGGGGTCTCATCCGAGATGTGGAGGAGGCCCTGCCGGCGGCGATATAGAGCACTGGGTGCACCTGACTGCAAATTGTTGGTCATGTCGGCACCAACGACTCCTGCCGTCTGGGTTCAGAGGTCATCCTTAGTTCATACAGGCGGTTGGCAGAGTTGGCGAAGGCGGAAAGCCTCGCTCACGGGGTGGAATCTGAGCTAACTATTTGTAGTATCGTTCCCAGAACCGATTGCGGTCCTCTGGTTTGGAGCCGAGTGGAAGGCTTAAACCAGAGGCTCAGACGATTCTGCAGAGATCTCGGGTGCAAATTTCTCGACCTCCGCTATCAGGTAGAGTAATGTAGGGTGCCCCTGAATAGGTCAGGCGCGCACTACACGCAGGAAGCGGCTACAAGGGTAGCGGAGTACGAGTGGAGTGCACATGTGGGTTTTTTAGGTTAGAGAATTCCCTCCCTATGCCTGACAAGACGCCTCCTGAGACGCGACAAGGTAATAGTAGGCAAAACGCAACAGAGAATAACAGTATTAATGTGGTAATAGTAAACTGCAGGAGTGTCTGTAGAAAAGTCCCAGAGCTGCTGTCATTAATCAACGGTCACAATGCCCACATAGTACTAGGGACAGAAAGTTGGCTGAAACCAGATATAAACAGTAATGAAATTCTAAACTCAGATTGGATTGTATACCATATAGACAGGCTGGACAGTGAAGGGGGAGTCATGTTTATAGCGATAAAAATGCAATATCATCGAAGGAAATTGACGGAGATCCGAAATGTCAAATAATTTGGGTGGAGGTCACGGTAAAAGCAGGCTCAAACATGATAATTGGATGTCTCTATAGGCCCTCTGGCTCAGCAGCTGTTGTGGCAGAGCACCAGAAGGAAAATTTGGAAAATATTTGGAGTAGATTTCCCGGCCATGTTATAGTTCTGGGTGGAGATTTTAATTTGCTGGATATAGACTGGGAGACTCAAACATTTATAATGGGTGGCAGGGACAAAGAATCCAGTGAAATCTTTTTAAGTGCATTATCTGAAATTTACCTTGAGCAGTTAAACAGAGAACCGACTTGTGGAGATAACATATTAGACCTTCTGGTGACAAATACAACCGAATTATTTGAAACAGTTAACGCAGAACAGGGAATCAGCGATCATAAAGCAGTTACTGCATCGATGATTTCAGGCGTAAATAGAAATATTAAAAAATGTAGGAAGATTTTTTTGTTTAGCAAAAGTGACAAAAAGCAGATTTCAAGGTACTTGACGGCTCAACACAGAAGTTTTGTCTCAAGTACAGATAGTGTTGAGGATCAGTGGACAAAGTTCAAAACCATCGTACAATACGCATTAGATGAGTATGTGCCAAGCAAGATCGTAAGAGATGGAAAAGAGCCCCCGTGGTACAACAACCGAGTTAGAAAACTGCTGCGGAAGCAAAGGGAACTTCACAGCAAACATAAACTTAGCCAATGCCTTGCAGACAAACAAAAATTACGCGAAGCAAAATGTAATGTGAGGAGGGCTATGCGAGAGGCGTTCAATGAATTCGAAAGTAAAGTCCTATGTACTGACTTGGCAGAAAATCCTAAGAAATTTTGGTCTTATGTCAAAGCGGTAGGTGGATCAAAACAAAATGTCCAGACAATCTGTGACCAAAATGGTACTGAAACAGAGGATGACAGACTAAAGGCCGAAATACTAAATGTCTTTTTCTAAAGCTGTTTCACAGAGGAAGACTGCACTGTAGTTCCCTCTCTAGATTGTCGCACAGATGACAAAATAGTAGATATCGAAATAGACGACAGAGAGATAGAGAAACAATTAAAATCGCTCAAAAGAGGAAAGGCCGCTGGACCTGACGGGATACCAGTTCGATTTTACACAGAGTACGCGAAGGAAGTTGCCCCCCTTCTTGCAGCGGTGTACCGTAGGTCTCTAGAAGAGCGTAGTGTTCCAAAGGATTGGAAAAGGGCACAGGTCATCCTCGTTTTTAAGAAGGGACGTCGAACAGATGTGCAGAACTATAGACGTATATCTCTAACGTCGATCAGTTGTAGAATTTTGGAACACGTATTGTGCTCGAGTATAATGACTTTTCTGGAGACTAGAACTCTGGGTTTCGAAAAATACGATCGTGTGAAACCCAGCTGGCGCTATTCGTCCATGAGACACAGAGGGCCATAGACACGGGTTCCCAGGTAGATGCCGTGTTTCTTGACTTCCTCAAGGCGTTTGATACAGTTCCCCACAGACGTCTAATGAACAAAGTAAGAGCATATGGACTATCAGACCAATTGTGTGATTGGATTGATGAGTTCCTAGATAACAGAACGCAGCATGTCATTCTCAATGGAGAGAAGTCTTCCGAAGTAAGAGTGATTTCAGGTGTGCCGCAGGGGAGTGTCGTAGGACTGTTGCTATTCACAATATACATAAATGACCTTGTGGATAACATCTGAAGTTCACTGAGGCTTTTTGCGGATGATGCTGTAGTATATCGAGAGGTTGTAACAATGGAAAATTGTACTGAAATGCAGGAGGATCTGCAACAAATTGACGCATGGTGCAGGGAATGGCAATTGAATCTCAATGTAGACAAGTGTAATGCGCTGAGAATACATAGATAGAAAGATCCTTTATCATTTAGCTACAATGTAGCAGGTCAGCAACTGGAAGCAGTTAATTCCATAAATTATCTGGGAGTAGGCATTAGGAGTGATTTAAAATGGAATGATCATATAAAGTTGATCGTCGATAAAGCAGTTGCCAGACTGAGATTCATTGGCTGAATCCTAAGGAAATGCAATCCGAAAACAAAGGAAGTAGGATATAGTACACTTGTCCGCCCACTGCTTGAATATTGCTCACCAGTGTGGGATCCGTACCAGATAGGATTGATAGAAGAGATAGAGAAGATCCAATGGGGAGCAGCGCGCTTCGTTACAGGATCATTTAGTAATAACAAAAGCATTATGGAGATGATAGATAAACTCCAGTGGAAGACTTTGCAGGAGAGACGCTCAGTAGCTTGGTACGGGCTTTTGTTGAAGTTTCGACAACATACCTTCACTGAGGAGGCAAGCAGTATATTGCCCACTCCTACGTATATCTCGCGAAGAGATCATGAGGATAAAATCAGAGAGATTAGAGCCCACACAGAGGCGTACCGACAATCTTTCTTTCCATGAACAATACGAGGCAGGAATAGAAGGGAGAACCGATTGAGGTACTCAAAGTACCCTCCGCCACACACCGTTAAGTGGCTTTCGGAGTATAGATGTAGATGTAGCTTAGGTAAAGTCGTGCACAACCAATCTCATTAATTTGAAGCCAAGCAAGTTAGCTTATACTACTTTATTGCTTGAAACAAGTGCAACAGTTATCTGTCCCTAATGATTTCTGAGGAACGTTAATAATCCCTAAAAGACGGTAACCCAGAGGAGTTTGTGGAGTATTTTCAAATTTTCCAGGATTTCTTTTTTTTTAAAAAAAATCTGTACCTGCGAAATGTTTTATTTACAAATACGATAAACATTTATACACATTCATCTAACTTTTAGTAATATTTTCGCATATTTCAATAATGTAAGATCCTGTTTTAGATATTCAAAAATTTCTTTACGTGTTTGGTTAAAATTCACCATCATTTGGACCTCTGCCTCGATCAATTCTGTACTACACTTGCTTTTTTATCTCATTCTATTTGTTATTGATTAATAAGAACAACTTTTCCACAAAGCATTAGATCCTGGTGTACTGAACAAGAATTCCATTATCTTATAAACATTTGGAACTTCATGTTATGGTTCAGCTGAAAAGAAACATAATCACTTCGAAACGTCACTATCGTCCATTTTCACACATTCAAGTAAGTTAGCCTTGAATTCAGAGAATTATTCATACAAGCTATCAATATAAACGTAATCTCTCTGGTTCAGAATTTCCATTGTAGTTTCAGAGTCTATATATTCATTTTCATTTTCCAATGAAAACCAAGCTCATCATGAATATTGATTATTGGCGGTAACATATGTCTTTTCCACATACTGAAGTAAATACAGTAGAAGCCCTTGAAATCTGCTGAAACATTTTTTTGTAAGTAAGAAGATAAGCCATCCAATAGTGTTTTGCCTTTCAATCATAAAAACCATCCTTTTCTCTCTGTTTAAGCTTATCAGTTACAATATGTATTTGGTTTATGGTTTCAAAGACACTTAGATCATAACCTTCTAATGTTGTGTTAGAGTAACTGTATCCAAAAGATTTTCAACATTGCTCACAAAATGGAGATGTATTTCTGGCATGGTGTCATGCTCAGGGTTTTTCTTCAGAAAAACTGACCTCAAAAATTTTGGAAATTGCTTTTGATGGTATCCCAGTTCAGAAGAATCCTGTTTACAGCTATAGTCAAAGAAAGCCATATTGTGAGTACATGTCTAAGTATCTCTGTCCATTTTAGTTCCACAAACTGGTAAAAAGATTTCAATTTTTAAAACTATGCTTTCCACATCGATATCTAACTTAGTAGTCGCTTTCTTAATTCATTGGTGAGTATATGATCAACGCAATTCGCCACTGTTTGAAGAAACTTTATTTACACTCAACTTGTGGATATCTAAACTTTGCAGTAGCAAATCAGTCACTCCTGAAGAGGTTTCATCAGCATTTTGAATGAAACTCAAAAATTTGTTTTGTACTCCTTTGGATCAAAATAGCGAATGCAGATAAGAAATGTCTTTATGTCGCCCTTCTGTGATGCGTCTATTGCCAATGAATAATAAAATTCAAGGTCTTTATGAGCCTCTTAAACTGTCTAAGAAGTCAGTCACACTTTTGGGAGCCAGCACATTCTTCAACAACATTTTCACTTTTGTTCATCGATAAGAAATCTTTGAAGCCAATGCAGAACCGTCGAAAATATGCTGCTTTTCTACGCTAAGGCCGATTCACTTGACGCTACGTTTTGATGTTCCATTGTATTCTTTTTTACTTACGGAATAATTCTGCAGTTTCTTTGATTCAACTCTACATTTCTATTTTAATGCATGTCCCTTACGTGCTTCGAGTTGGCGCAAGTCGGATTGCCTGCCGTGAGGAATGCTAAAATCCTTTCTGCATAAAACATAAAATGGCCAATATTCGTTCGGTCCCGATTTAACCCAAGAAAACATATTTTCCAAAATCTTTAGATACACTTGAGTGTGTTTAGATTTCAGTTTTTTCTCTTGGGGTGTCTTGTGCGAATTTTCAATTCCGTATTCACCCATTCTAAAACTAATTAAAACCGCCATTTTACAACACAAGAACAGATCAGCCAAAACATTATGACCATTGCCGACCGAGGCGCTGGATGCCTGGTGGCGTTGCAGGCACATGACGTGGTATCAGAAATGTGTAAGTGGAGCAGACATGGTCGGTGGATCACCATAGCGAAGATGTGAGCTACGAAGGGGAAATTCATTGAGATAAGCGATTTTGACAAAGGGTAGATTACTATAATGCAGATCCTGTGGACGAGTATTAGGAAAACAGCGAAGCTGGTCGAATGTTCAGATGCTACTGTGGTGAGCATCTTCAGGAAGAGGTAGAAGGACAGTGAAACTACTATTTGGCGCTAAATGGTTGGTTTCACAGAATGTGGGGCTCAGTGGCTTGTCTGCTTTGTAAAGTGGGATAGATGGTGATCTGTGGCATCTCTGCCGAAAGAGCACAATGCTGGTGCACGCGCAAGTGTGTTGGAGCACACAATTCATCGTACATTGTTGACCACCCCTATGTCTCCAAATGTTAACCCAACGGCATCATCAATCATGATTGCAATGGGCGTGGGACCATCGGGATTCGACCGTCGATCAATGGAAACGTGTTGGCTCTTCGGGTGAATCACGTTTTTGCTGCAGTAGGTCGATGGTCGTCTCCACAAACGCCATAATCCAGGTGAACGGTGGCTCGAAACGTGCACTGCGCCATGGATGCAGGCTGGTGGAGGCGTATTATGCTGTGGGAGATATTCCCCTCCACTCACATGGGACCTGTGTTAGTAGTCGAAGACACGCTGACAAGCTGTGAACCACCCACATCCCTCCATGCCTGATGTCTTCCCCAACAGCGATGCCATCTTTTAGCAGTATAATTATATGTGTCTCGGAGCCAGAACCATACTACAATGGGTTGAGGGGCATTATAGTGAACTCACATTGATGTATCGGCCACCAAATTCTTCTGATGTAAATACTATGGAACCCAGCTGGGTCGCTATCGGACGCCATCATCGCGTATGCAAATCAGCGACTCGTTTTTCGCGCGAATTGCGTGTTGAAATTTAATGCCACATACCGCCACAAACCTACAAAGAAACTTTCAGGTCCTTGATACGCAGAACCAGCGATGTATTGCGTTCCAAAGATGAAGAAACACGTTATTAAGCAGGTAGTCATAATGTTTTGGCTTTTCAGTGTGAACTGCCTTGTTTAATACTGATGGTGAAAATACTAGAATGTGTATTTACCAGATGGTCTCGCAAGAAAATCAGTGAACCGGAAATGCGTCTCGCTGTTGAGTTGAGTTGTTTTGGGGAAGGAGACCAGACAGCGAGGTCATCGGTCTCATCGGATTAGGGAAGGATGGGGAAGGAAGTCGGCCGTGCCCTTTGAAAGGAACCATCCTGGCATTTGCCTGGAGCGATTTAGGGAAATCACGGAAAACCTAAATCAGGATGGCCGGACGCGGGTTTGAACCGTCGTCCTCCCGAATGCGAGCCCAGTGTCGTCTCGCTGTGTGTGCAGGTGAACAGAAACTGGTAATACTGACAATAACTTTTAATAATCCAAATAGGCTACGCAGCAATGATTTGTGGCTGCTGGAGTCTGTGTGCGTAGCCCTGCCCATGACGCGTGGAAAGGAGGGGATAGAGATTGTTGCTGCGAGGCGATGAGAATGAGCAGGAGTTTCTCCCTCCCTCTCTCGTACACTGCTCCCAACTTGTACCCCACACAACTGATCACCTTCTACAGGAGAAATGACACACAGACTTAACAATGTTTTCCCAAAATGTGTTACAAGAACAATTGTATTCATATGTGATACTTACATGGAGTAAGGATTATGATCAAATAAAACTTTCTATCGCTATGGATGTCAACAATTGAAAACAATACATTGCAGTCACAAAGCCTACCAAATTGCAGCGTTAAGTCTAAAGCAGAATAAGGACAAAATGTCTGCTCTAAGCGCACAGACTGTAGTCTGACATTAGCTGATCCGCATTTATTCTCAAGAAGTGACTGATTGTGTTACCAAATCATATTTGTAATCACCAAGAACATTTGTTATGCATATATGCATGTAAACACCCTCATTATAATTCCCCAGCGTCTGCCGTTCTTCTGAGATTCAAGGAAGTACTTGCATGAGCAGGAATATAAGAAAAAGATTATTAGGGACTCTGGGGAAAGAAAAAAGTGAGTACTAAAATTATACGAAAAAACGGATCAGTCCTGAAAAACCAGTGTCCGGCAACCCCTTGGTGAACAGTGAATCATCTGCTACATTTTATGCACACAGTGTAAACTGAAACTCTCTGTTTCATTGTGCTGCCTCTGAACTACACTACTGGTCATTAAAATTGCTACACCAAGAAGAAATGCAGATGATAAACGGGTAGGGTGCATGGATCCTGAGAAATCAGTACCCAGAACAACCACCTCTGGCCGTAATAACGGCCTAGATACGCCTTGGCATTGAGTAATACAGAGCTTGAATGGCGTGTACAGCTACAGCTGCCCTTGCAGCTTCAACATGATACCACAGTTCATCAAGAGTAGTGACTGGCGTATTGTTACGAGCCAGTTGCTCGGCCACCATTGACCAGACGTTTTCAATTGGTGAGAGATCTGGAGAATGTACTGGCCAGGGCAGCAGTCGAACGTTTTCTGTATCCAGAAAGGTCCGTACAGGACCTGCAACATGTGGTCGTGCATTATTCTGTTGAAATGTAGGGTTTCGCAGGGATTGAATGAAGGGTAGAGCCACGGGTCGTAACACATCTGAAATGTAACGTCCACTGTTCAAAGTGCCGTCAATGCGAACAAGAGGTGACCGAGACGTGTAACCAGTGGCACCCCATACCATCACGCCGGGTGATACGCCAGTATGGCGATGACGAATACACGCTTCCAATGTGCGTTCGCCGCGATGTCGCCAAACATGGATCCGACCATCATGATGTTTCGTAAACTATTTACCTAACTTGCACTCAGTTATTAGTTTAATAACACAATATTTCACGATTCTGTCGCAGTTGCAACTGCATTTCGAAGTTAATGAGATGAATATTTCTAAAATCTGCTGTGTTCTGATAAAAGGAGCAGATTTTAACATAACAAGACAATTACGTATTCCTCAGAACTCGCCACAGTCCTTCATGAATGCCTCCTCAACTACCTTCCTAGTACGGCTGACAACTCAAGACCTGTCCTGTCTTGTAACATTTCCAGTGGATTCTTTTGTCAGCATTTCAACCTCAGTGAACTTCTTGCTGTTTATTCCCACATTACTTTTCACCTGGGCTCATATACTCTCAGTCGGATTTAAATGAGCGTGATAGGGAAGGAAGCCTGATTAAACTATGCCCTTTACCTTTAGCCAGTTCGTCGACCTGGTAGCGCGGAGTTTTGGCTTGTACAACACGTATAGGCTCAATTAACTTCGCCTTATACACACTAGGTAAAACTTTATCTCTTGGAACATTTCTTTGAACCCAGAGCAAAGTATCAGCTTTCCTCCACTGCACTATTGGAGCTTTATGCATCACAACAGAGTGGTATGGCATTTTGTCCATTACTATTGTCGAATTCCGAGGAATGTTTCGCAGTAGAGCGTTATATTCTCAGCCTGTGAACGTGTTCTTCAACAACGCTTTTATTGCAAATCTCGTATTCAAAATGTGCTGTACTGTTGTTATTGATGCACCGCCAACACAGAACACTTGTTCACAATATCTGATGGCTACAGAACATTTCAATGCGAGAAAATACGACTTTAGAACGAGAGCTGACAAACGTTGACGCATCTAATGTGTATCACCACACGGTACTATTTACTCATGGTATGGCAACAGGGGCGCTTTACCAGCCGAACCGCTGGCGATGTGGTAGGGAAAGCCGTCTCGCCATTGGTGTTACCTGGGCAACGGCATCTCGTCCGCCTCCAGACATCCAAGCGTCAAAAGTCGCAACTAATTTTAAACGAACTATAGTTTAAAATTTATGGTAATAGCGAAACTTAAATACTGCATATACATTTCTGCAAGTTTGATTTTTAGTAACAGCTATGGTGTCGTGTTGTCTTTACTACAGATGTAAAGAGAAGTACGTGAAAGGATGGCGAGTTACTTTTCATATGTATGTGCAACAAATGTATAAGTGTAAATGTCGTATTGATACGATGATCTTTATACAGGGTGAACATAACAAAACTGACCAACTACATGATCGGATTCCTACCTAGAAGTGGAGGAAAAAAGATCCTATGAAAAAGTGTCTGGAAATGGATGATATACATGCAACGACAACAAATCGTCCCGGAACACAGTACGGATCTGCATCCTATCCACATGACAGATGTTCAAACTGGTCTCCATGGGATGCAGTGCATGTGTTCACGTATCGCATCATGGATTGCTGTACTCTTTTGCACGTTCCAGCCTCTCTCCAAATAGTGTCACAAATGTTGTTTGTTAAAGTGTCTCCACGTCAGGAACAAGTTCAGTATACAGAACGCTTTACTGACACCCCCAGAGGTGAAAATCCAGAGGGTTTAAGGCCGGCGATTTAACAGGCCATGTTGCAACCTATCCAAACTCCAGGGAAGGTGTTGTTGAGGTATTGGCGAACTGTAATGAGGAAGTGGGGTGGTGTTTCCTCATGCAGAGACCACATAACCTGTCGTCCTGACATGGGCAAATTCTAAAGCAGCCCAGGCAGAGTATTCTGCAGGAAGTCCAGGTGCATTTCTCCCTTGAGGCATGGAATAATAACTGGTCTAAGCATGTGGTCACCAAGAATCCCTACTTGCACATTAATGCGGAACTGCTGCTGATGAGATGCCTCGACCATTCCCCGAGGATTATATGTAGCCCAGAGATGACGATTTTGCAGATAGAGCTCCCACAATTGTGATGGTCTGGAGCAAAACCATCGACAAAATCCTTCCCATAGAGGGAACTCTGTACAGGTGATAAAGATAGCAGCAGTTCTCATGCAGGACACATTGTAAGGTGTCAGGCAAATCCAACAGCTTCCATGAAAACCCTGACATGATAGCAAATCCGGCAATATGTCACATACCTCGGAATAAATCCTGACATTAAATTAACCAAAGTAATACGATCAATGAGTGAGCTAATGGAATACCACAGACTAACACAAGAACGCCTAAATGCATGTCATACCTTCCCACCGTGAAACAGACGCAGTTCCGAGGGGAGAAACGAGAACAGAAGCCGAGAGCAGAGCCGTGTAGGCTAGAAGGCCCTAGGATAAGGGACACCCACATCGCCGGCCGACCGCTGGGAGGTACATCCCCCAGCCCACGTTAAAAGATAGAGCCCTCCAGAAGAACAGTATAGATCTTGCGATAACACTAAAAGGGCCACACCAGCTGCAAGTTTTAGCGTGAGACTACACACGTCTCTGTTACGTAGCAAACATTAAAAACGTTGACCCACCACGAAAAGTATAACGTCTCTCATTGGATAGACAGAATTTTTGTAGGCGGAGCTTAAGGTTAACATTGAGACGCTGATTGGTCAGTTGAAAACACAGCCAGATACCTTTTTCTTTAACCAACTTCGGTAAACAGTAGTAAGGAGAACTTCGAGAGAGTTGCTGCCGAGACGGCGAGGTGTGTGGAGCTGCACCGCCTGCCGCCCCTGACGCTGCCAGACCACTGACAAGGTAATGAAAGCACTTCTGAACTCTACATGTCTTGTGTGATCTGGCGTCTCCTTACCAGCAACAGGTTTCAGGTCCAAACTAGTCAATTCCCTTAAAAACACGCTCAGAGCGTCGTTGCGCGAAAGTGGTAGGGAGACACGACTTAGAACAAACAGACACCACGCAGAATGTTAGAACATAATCGTATTTTGGCTTACACCATGTTGGCAGGCCACTTGCCTGAGATTGTACTAGGGTTCATCTCAATATCCTGTGGAACCCGGTCTTCCTCATCTGGTGTACGCACAGTCAACCACCTCACTGCACATTCATTTGTCTAAAAGGACCCATAATCACACAAAAACTCCCAAAACGGCTTTAAATGTTGTGTGGTGTGATTGTTATCTGTGAGGGTACTTGGTTTGGTGTAGCTGTGATGCCTCTTGACCGTTTCCATCTGCTTGGATGTATACGAGCAACATTTCGTCTTGTTCCCGATATGAACTCTCTTGCTTACAGTATGCTGTATCAATCACACAGCTTGCAAAACACAAGGGACACATGGCACATGGTCAGTGTCATCTACTGTGGCAACGATGCATTTCCAGACGCACGTTCATAGGATCTTTTCTCCTCCATTTCCATTCAGGAATCCATCCCTGAGTTTGGTGGTTTTATTAGTGTTTGTCGGTATCTATTTGAATTACCGCGGTCGACGGTTTAACATCTGCGTGTGCTTGCAGGCTGAATAAGGGAAGTAGGCTTGACTCAGCTAGATGTAACAAATTATTAACAAAGCCCTGCGGACGGAACAGACAATAATACACTGCAATCAATAACTCGTGCAAAGGCGTGAGGAAAGTTCAGTAAGGTAAATTATCCCGTATCTAACAGTTGGATTCACGCTTTACGTCAAGGAATAGGACCTGGAACAGAAATCAACAATCAAAGAATAAGTCATAGAACAAATGTCGCTTGCGTGTAGTGTCTATGGGGTCCAGCGGAAAAGTTTCGCGGCACTGTGCTTGCAAACACCCACGCATGTCTCGGCGCTGGACGATGACAGAAGACGCCACAGTGTTCACCCTGTGTAGTGAAAAATATCGAGACACAGCGTTATAAAGTCTTGTAGATGTAATTTTTGCTACTTTATTGCCACATGTTTATGAGACAAGTGCTCGATAAATCTGCAAGTGTGTTTGAGTAAACTGTCAGGCAATGTATACATACTGGTGCTATGTTCATATGCAGACAAAATTTATACATGACAGTCTGATTAATTTCCTCCACTTCATGTGGGTTATAAAGCTCTTGTGTGTATCTAAGTACTTCTGCATGAGACAATTTCATATACAATGTCGTTGAAACTGTAATTAATTAGAGTGGACCCGACAATACGAATCAGTACAATATAAAACTTAAAAAAATTGTTGGATGTCACTTCTTTTATTACTCCAGAATTCGAGCACTGATCTTGCATTTTTTTATTATTTTGTGTGTAGCGTATAGTTTTACTTTTCTAATGAGATGGCGAAAAATGGTGTAGATATTTTACTTGTATATAAAAAGCAAAAGGATAAATAAAGAAAACTGACGATAGTAATGGACAAGCAAGTGGTGCACAACGGTTGCCTTACTTACTGTGGCAATTTCATACTACCAAACGCGGTTTTTGTGACATTTTGCCGCCATTAACAGTAGCATTATAACGTAATTAATTCCAACAGGGATCCAAAAATATGAATAAGTACAACAGAAAATGGAAAAATAATATTACTGGCTGTCATCCTTATTCAATAACCGAAAAAACGCAAATAAAGTGGAATTTGATCTATGATACTGCTGTGAAAGAGCACTATACCATTGCTCTTCACATCTTCCATGGTACCATACTGTTAAGATATCTGTAAAACACATATGCAAAGTTTGGTACATCTGAAGGTGACCTGCCTGTAGCAACAAAGTAATAACACTCAAAATACGCTAAGTGTTATTCAGTCTACAATGCACCATCCCAAAAGTATGTAATTTGGGCTGCAGCAGATGTTGCAGGCTGAATTCTCGCTCTGTGCATCTGAATGCTCACTCCATGACATTTATGCTCTGTGCTACTACAGGTGACAGACACCTCTGTTGAAGTCAGGATAGCTGCTGGGAACCTGTGAAGCGTCAACGACGCCAGTAAAACATTATTAGAGTTCAGTTATTTATTCACAATGTTTACAAGTCGTTACTCTTCTGTAGCAGTCTTGGCTGTTGTTAATTCAGTTGTGTGCTAGCTAGAATATACCTGACAACCATTGAGTGAGCTCAGTACTTGCGCTCCCAGGAGGTGATATTAGCGACACTGGTGGTGCTGCGGCATCCAGAGTGCAGGGTGGTGGTTGCCCAGAATGAAGTGCTTCTTGCACCAGTTGTGGAATGTATTTGGTCTCATCCCACTCGGAATTCTACAGTGTCCCTTGATCACCCATTCACGATGTACCTGGTGTCAGTTATGTGGCCAGTTGGTCTCCTGCCATACCCTGGCAGGTTTCAGCATCCAAAGGCACCTTAACATTAGGAGGAAAATGGACACCAAGAGGCCTTGTTGCTGGCTTCCATGTTCACGTCTGGTATTAGCAGCACTCTGTGATGTGGTGTTTTCGGAAGACATTTAATTTCTCCATCAATAGATGGTAGGTGGCGAGCAGTATGAAGTTCATCCAGTGAAAGCAATCATTTTGAGTACATGTTCAGCTAGTCTAAAGACTGTGCTGAAGCATCTAGGACATAGGTTCACTACAGTGTCACAATCAAGGAATCGAGTGGTATCAATGTGAATACCATAGATCCCAATGACCAATACATGACAGAAGTTGGAGAGCTGAAGTATTTAAAGAGAGTTAGCATGAGGCTGTGATGCAAAGCTTGGTTTTTAATGATCGTGTGTGTAATCCTGTTTCTGCTACACCCACTTAACAAGCTGTTAACTGCTGCATCGGTCCCTCACTGTGTGCTGTTATGAAATAGATACAGTTTCTTGCAACATGCCGCATTAACTAACGAATTGCTTGGCTCGCTTCCTTTGGTTTTATGTCCTCTTTTCTGCTGAATGCTTATCCCTTACTCAGTAGACAGTGTCGTCGACCTGACCCACTTGCGACACAATGGCCTGCTTCCGGCTTCTGCCTCTGTCTCTAACATGACTTGAATTTGTCTGCGACAATGTGAGTGAATTTTAATTTAATTTTTTTCTGATTTCTACCCCTTACTGTTCTGTGCCGGAAACCTACAAAAAAACTTCTTGCAGTCGTACTGTAACACATTAGTAGTAGGGTAAAGGGGGCATCAAGCCACCTTGCATTGTTGCCAAATTTATTCAAGATGGCGGCTATAGATGTGGCAATGTCGCACTGACGTCATGGCGGTAAGTTCATATTTTGCCAGGAAAATACGTCATTTGGGCTACCTTCACTAACCTAACTCCACTCCTCATCTTTCCTCCTCCTCGCCTCCCCCCTCTCCTCCCCTCCCTCATCTGGAAATTGACACGAAAAGGACTCAATCTGTGCTGGGCCACTGGATATGATGGACATGATTCTTTATTTTGAATGCAATGTGACATATTGTTTATTTAAACAATTTGAGTTGTAGACAGCAGCTTCATCCAGTGTGTTCACCTTCAGATCTGGAGTCCAACTGGCCTAGTTCACAACACCACCACCAGAAGAAACTGTTGGCTCTCCCCTCCCCTTCCCCTCCCATGATGTAATTCAAGCTAGCAGTCCAGGGAAAAATTGATGGGAAATTCGTTCAGTCTGTGCTGAGCTTCCCAAGAGGATGGATGAAATTGTGTACTGTGTACTGTGTGTTCAACAGATGAGATATCTGTGCTCAAGAAGGAGAAGTTAAATGGGTATATTAGATGTAATCATGCAGCTGAGGACTGTGTCAATAGCCACCTGCACAATGCATGGAAAGCAATGATATTTGGTGAATTATGAAGAAGACGAATCCGCTTCATGAAATAATGAACATGCAGAAGGATGGGGCTAAGTTACACTTCGCAACTCATGCTGATAAATGTGTGTGCTGTAACTGTAGATCATTGTATAAAAGTCCATTCAGTCTTCTGAAGCACAAGGGGCTAGACATTCACTCACTACAGTGCACACATTCTCTGCCCCTGAGTCTCCGCATCTGCTGGAAGGGCTACATTCTGGGCTCACAGTAGCAGCTCACCATAGCCACAGGGCGGGCATGTGCTAAGTACTTCCTGTCACGCTGTCAATACCTGAAGCCTTCCTTCTTCTCATCCCTGGCGCATGGATACCCTATCTCGTTGAACACGAACTCCTTCAGGGGTTATTACATCTAGTGTTCAAGCAATGTCTGGAATTTTGTCACATACATAATTTGACGATGTCACAGGAACTAAGGCTGCCCCTGTCAGAGGTATGAGTCCTCCCTCAGGCATGGGTGTGTGTGTTGTCTTTAGAGTAATTTAGTTTAAGTTAGTTTATGTAGTGTGTAAGCTTGGGGACCGATGACCTCAGCAGTTTGGTCCCATAGGACTTGCCACAAATTTCCATTTTACAGGAACTAAATGTACCACAGCATAAAGAGAGAGAGAGATAGCTTCACAGATGACACAAGTATATTTAGACAATTTGCAATGTAATTACACATTTTACTCCGAGGAATACAACTGCCACTCTTGATCATATATTTTAAACAGATCGCAGCACATTCGTGAAATCTCCCTGAGACACTTTGCGCCCTTTTGTGGAAAATACCACATCCTTTCCTTGTCTTTGAGCACAATGTGCTTCAGGAGTTATTAAATCCAATTGAATATGTGTCTAAATGCAATTCCAAAAATATCGCTGCACATCAGTTTGCTTCAATTTTGCGTTGTATACCACCATACTGGAACACAGATTCTAAAGAGATCACGACGCAATTGTGAAACGTCACAGTCTTCATCTCTGAGACATTTCACACATTTTTGTGAGAAATAGATCCTGAAACCGATATTGGCTGCAATATCCGATTTTACACGTGAATACGACGATATTTGGAACTCAAGATAAATATCTCTGTAACTGTACACAGGACACTCACCCCTTTTCGAGTTTTAGCTGCTTGTTTGAAGACACTACCAGAGCCGGAAAAATTTTCTGAGTCCTGCACCTACTGTGGTCTTAATAACTTTTCTGAAACGCTGAGTGGGCTTAGTTTATATTTTCTGCTGGAGTCAGGGATGTTATTTTCCCCACTTCTCGAAGCACACTGGTGTTTAAACACACATGGGAAAATGAAAACAACTACATATTTAAAAGTTCATGAGATACTTGGAATATCACAACAGATCGTGAAAAAATGGCAAACAGAATTCGCACCACTGTCTCACAGACGAGAAAAATGGCTGGAATTTTCGGTGAATTTTCGATGTCCTACAACTGGTGGTCTGTAGATGCTCAAAAGCCACAATGGCGAGTGGGGAGAAAGCATCCCCACCTGTCCAAACCAGAGGAGGATGGTCTGCTTGGACTTGTCTCTGAACACTCGAACAAAGAAGACATCACATGATTCTCAGACGTCACAGAACTTTCCATAAATACCTTGCTCCTGTCTTGTTCTAAGCAGTCTGTAGAGGCTCCTATGCCCTGCCAAAGGATGTCTTATGAATCTCTGATATCATGGAAGTTCCTGTGAATGGAACCTTCTGATTGGTTCTCACTGAATTTATCCGACACACTACTGCTTCCGGTGTGGGAGCGCTGTCCACCACTTTCTGTGGATGGACAAATTACGACACTCTCAGCAGCAAAACTATTTTGTATAGATCAAAAAACATACAGCAGTCATAGTGTAGTGTCAGTTTTGCCCTGCAAAAGTGATCTACTGATCATGTAATACTGAAACTACCGCGAAAGACACTTCCTCATTACACTGCTATGCTACTGCCAAGGAAAGCTTTCATTTTTCGGTGTGAAACTGATTTACAACCGGACTATATCACCACAAACCATTGTACCACCATACCATATCGATATAGTAAACAGAATTCATATGCTACACCATTCAAAACGATCACTTCTGCAACCTGCATGTAGCTACTGACCACCAGACACTCGTACATATACCGCGAAGACAAACAGATCCTAAAAAACGTAAGGACCTGCACCATGAATAGTCCCAGCAATAGATATTTCCCACGAGGTCGGTCGGCCATCTACATTCGTCAGCGGTCACTAGTCAACTGACCTCCACACGTGCTAGCACAATGCGAGATCAGACCGCCCTCCACAGGCCGCGGCCACTCTCCGAACTACTTTATAAATGCTGGGCTGGTTCCCCCAGCACAAATGCGTTACTGATTCTGGCCCCGACCTGCTTGCTTGCTGCTGTGCTTTCTACAGGCATCGCCAGACTCCGGGATTACAAGAACATATGAATTTTCACATGGATTGCCAGAATTCATATCATTCACGTGATAGTTCTCGGTATCAAGGACATAGCAGTGGGCTACCGATCGCTTGCACAGTGTAATTCTGAAGATAAAGGATGCAAATTGTATCTCTAGAAACCCGAGACTAGCGAGGTGCAATGAGATGAGACACGTTGTAAACCACTGAGTAACAAGAAACTTATCTCGTCTGCAAAGATCTTTATGCGGCAACTCAAAAATAGAGGAAACTGGTAGTTCCTATCGTTATTTTTATGAATACCGATGCCAATGACATAACATATACCAAATCATCCTTAGACTTTACAAAGTTAATTAAAGTGTTTTTCATGTCTAGAGAATTAGAAACCGTCTCTTCCACCATATAGATACACACAATTAACACACATCACAACCAGTGTTATTGCAACCAAATAAAGATGGGATCTGCATAGAATGGCACTACAAGCAGTAAACCAATAAATTTACATGGGAGGGAATAATTTCTAGTGCAAACACTCGCCCATATTGAATATTGTAATATGAAAAAGGAGATTTTTTTAATAAATTGTAATTGAATGTGGTTGCGTTGTTAAAATGTTCTGTGCTTATTGGAATTCTTTTGGGCATCGGACTTCCTCACATTTTTGTTGAAGCTGCAGGCGGCGCTGCAGTCATGGACTGTGTGGCTAGTACCAGCCCTCAGGCATGGGTGTGTGTGTTTGTCCTTGGGATAATTTAGGGTAAGTAGTGTGTAAGCTTAGGGACTGATGACCTTAGCAGTTAAGTCTCATAAGATATTACACACACATTTTTTTTTTTTTTTCAGGCGGCCGAAGACTCCGGGGACACCAGCGCTTGTCGCAATCACGAAAATCCTCTGCCTGTAATTTTCCTCTTCACTGACATCAATAAATAAAAAATGCTTGATACGGTTCTTTAAAATTATATCATTCACTCACACATATAATACAACGAGATCACAATACTTCATCTCCAAAATCGCGCATCCTCATCGTCCTTCTACATACAAGAGAGTTAGTTTGTGTCTGTCTACAACAAAAAACTGTACGACAAATTGAATGAGAAAATGTTTTCGTTTGTTTGAGCCTTACTGCGCGTTCATAATTAACGTCTTTGCCAACCCTCTGGTTACTCAGTGTTTCAATTTTTTTTATATATAAATCTTAATTTTACTTGATCATGGGGGCCCCCGCTCTGTACGTTGACATGTTATGGAGACGTACAGTGGTTTTTTTTCTTACATTTGCCGATAGGGGCCGATGCCCTTTATTGGCGGCTTCTTTTTTATTTAATTGAATAGTTATGTCAGCTTATCCTACGTATGTTAAAGTTCTACAAGAAATTAAATATGATAAACATAATATGAGAGTCCATTACATATTTAAATTTAGCGCGGTAACAATAACGTCCAGTTTGCTTCATTTGCGCTGGCGCACTGGCTGATTTGGCGACAAAAACTAGTTGCCAACGGTCAACATGCTATATGGTACCGTTGCACATGCGTACATTAGTTTTCTTGGTGTAGATGTCACATTGAGTGTCACACTTTCACCTGAGTGCCACGTATCGAAGAGCTGCTGTGTCGTTTGTCTTCATTCTGGGTGCAGTGAGTGTGTGCTTATTGTTCAAAGTCCGACGCTGTGGCAGAAGATCTCCGTTTTTACGGCCCGAGTGTCATTACTACCCGTCGTACTCACATTTTCAGCGGAGATAACCCTGACCAACAGCATCTGTCGATGAGGTAAGTACCTGCTCGAACAACTATATTTCACTTGTCCACGTTCAAGCGTTGTGAGCCACGAAATTCATAAGTAATTTTGTTGCACACGCATGATCATGTCACCACACTTGACCACGCACTTGTTGAAAGACACATATAGCCGTCCAAAACATTGTATAAATTGTTTGTCTTTGAAGTTCATTTCTTCATATAGAGTTTGGTTTCCAATGAAAATTCATACAAGTATTGAGTTACAACAATATACTTAACATGATAGCTTAGACCTATAGCTGACAATTCATCCATTGGTTATGTTACAAATATAAATTTCTTAATTTTTAAACTGTAATAAATATTTTTATTAACTGGGTTCTGTTACTACAGTTTGTTTGTTAGTTTCAACTAATCTTCGTTCACATTACATATAGAAATTAATTACATATCAGATTTTTATGACATAATACAAGCATATGATAAATTTTTGCTGTATTTTATAGATAGGCTTTTATCACTTATTGGATCTCATTTCTTTTTTAGCTAAAGGAGGGAGAAAAATATTGGAAATAGGACTAAAACATCGCGCATTGCTGGCCTAACTACGATTGCCGCCGCCTTCTTTGTTTGGAAGGAAAGAAAGGAAATATTCGTCTACTAGTTCAAGGATTTATGTGGAAATGTTACTCGTACAATCATGGACTAGTTGCCAAGAACTTTTGCTTCATTGAAATACTGTGTACCGACTAAACATTGACGAATTGTCAGGTTGTTTCCTCATGTACTAGTGTTGTTTACTTCAATTCACGGCTAGCTTAGTGTGAAATCTGATGTTTTAACCATCGTATACTTATCTTTCTCAAATACCTGGAAATGTCATTATTCAAACTTTCATGTGGGACGATAAAAACTGATTGGTTTTTGTAGTATCTCATGCTTAAATGTTTATGTGTACTCTTCAGTGAATAGGCACTGATAATTGTCACAGAGACACACTGCGACGGTACATATTTCATTTTTCATTTGCTTTATGATCATTGTATCCTTATAACTAAACTGTTTACTCAAGGTGTGGTCCATTTCTTCATTTGGTACCTGCTACTCTCGACGTATTTCTCTTCTTCTGCGCCAAGACGATGCACTGATCGCTGAAAGAAAAAAAAAAAACTTAAAACTAATTGCATTTCGTTAGCTGCTGTGCAGTTAATTTGCTGCCCAAAGGTCGGCTGCGGTACAGCGTAAGGCATGGAATTGTTACTGCGCGTCGGCCGCTGCAGCGGCTGACTGTTTCTGTTCATTTTCGGCATAAGGCCTTCTGATGGTAAATTGTAGTTAGCTCGTGCGTTGCTTTGGAAATTTCTTTTAAATCGTTTGTTTTTTCCGTTCCCGTTACTGTACTCATTACCTCTGGGTACGTAATTTTGCTGATGTGTGTACCAAGCTTGCTGTGTTTAAATCACGTTTTACTGACTGATTTGCATAATTATGTTGTTGTTGTGCCTGATTTTCTGTTGCTGTATTGGGTACAGCTCTTTCCTCATACATTAAGTCGATAGAATCAAACACTGACCGAAAATTTCAGTGTCGTGTTCAGACATTGTGACTAATTTTTCTCTAATGTGCAATGGTAAACAACTTTTCAAAATTTTTAACACTTGTGCCTGTGATATTGGATTCGTCCAGTAGCGTGTCTTGTTCAGGTATTTTTCAAAGTATCCACGTAGACTACCGTATTTGCCATTGAATGTTGCAAGGTTGAAAACCTCGCGTTTGAGTCTTTCTTGTACTTCCTCATACCAGTATTTGTCGAGGAAAACTCGTTCACATTGGGTATAAGTGCTGCAACGTTCGGCCACTTCAGTTGCCCATAAGAGCACATCGCCTTGCGTATATCCCACGACAAATCTAATTTTCTGTGCTTCCATCCAGGTGCATGGAAATACATGACGAAAAGCACTAATAAATACTACAGGTTTCATTCTTTTACATTCGGTAGTGAATGTAGAAAATTGTCGATGTCTCAGCAAACCTTCGTCTGTAAAAATAGTTGATAGACTTGTGGCATTTTCGATCGCATTTATGTTGTTATTTTAGTTACCTGTAGTTCCGGCTGGTAATTGTTCAGGTATTGGAGTTTTGGGTATGTTTACATTTTGCAATCTACAACTGTCACTGGTACCTGCTGTGGGACTCGTGACAATTTGTGATTAGATACCAACAGGTTATGGTTTGTTCACTGTAGGATGTGTATTATTTACATGCATATTTCGAGATCCAGTAGTATTTTCTTCTAAAAGATTGCGGATCCTATTTTCTGCAGCTTGTAGGTTAATGTTTACTTTGTTCACAATTTCATTTACTTTTCTCTGAATGGCCTTTTCTACTAAATGTGTGTATAGCTTACAATCGGTTACTAACGTCTCTGCAATGGAGTTACCCTTATTTAGCGTACCCGCTGCAGCTTGTCTAACGTTATCACTCAGGTTTTCATTGGTCTTCTTTCTCTCCTTCTTAGCACATGCTGAGTCAACTTCTAATGTTGCTACCCTTAATGCAAGCTCTTCTACAGCTAGATGTACATCTTCATAGTCTTTATTTAGTTTGTTAACGACTGCGGTTACCTTATGTACTGTTCAAACCAACTAGTTTTGTGTGGCTTCAATATTTGTGTTTGCGTCTGTAATTTTCTTTAGCTGTTGTTCGACTAGATTAAAATAATCTACCTTCTGTTTTACCTCCGTAACATTGCTGTTAACATCAGAAAGCACTTCATGCTTTTCCTGTGTTTTCATATCATTCAATTTTTCGTCGATTTCAGTGTGACAAGTTTTGGCTAAGTCGTCGAATTTCTGTGAGACTGTGTCTTGCAAATCCTTGAATAGTTGTTTTCGTTCATGCTTCATCATATTTAGTTCTTGTGTAACAGTGTTTTGTGCTGTTTTACCCTGTTCATATCTTGTGTAACAGTGTTTTGCTGTTGTTTTACCATGTTCATATCTTGTGTCAAATTACTGGAATTGGTGTTTATATTGTGTTTCATAACATCAAATTTCACTTTCATGTTAGATAGTAGCTGCCATAGCAGTGCTCTAGTCGTACTACTGTAGTTGCTGTCTGCTGAACTTCCCAAGTTAATGTTTGTGTTGTGACCAAGTGGTGTTTGTAACGTATTGCCAAGATTCGTATTTAGATCGCTGTCCGACGTTTCATTCATGAGTGGTATGTCGCTCTGGGACATGCGTGACATTGTCTCATCAGTTGTAAACATTGTGTCGTCAAGGCTATTCTGTTGTGGAGTGTCGCTATCATTTGTCATTTCTGCGACACTCATCTCTGAACTACTTAAACCTTCGGCAGTAGGCATGCATGGCGCCTGAACTTCAATTGTTCGATCTCACAATTCTGCGCCATCTTGGATGATTGCGTTTACGCTATCGCTATCAACAATGGGCATATATTTTTCGGCCATGTTATATGAATTTGTAAAAAATGGAAATTTCACAAAAAATGTTGAAAATTTCATACACTAATTGTTACACTTGATAAATGTAAATTACGTAATGTCAAAGCCTGTTTCACGTTTATTATGATGCTCAAACTATTGTGTCACAAATCTTTATGTTTTACTGAAAATGTGTATCACACTGAAAACTTTCTGCACTTGTAGCAACACTTGAACTTCCATAACAATGTCGGTCACATGTACAGCTACCCACAGCACAACATAACAGCAGTGTGTCCCGTGCTCGACTCTGCAAAACGCGGCCGCTCGCAAAGATACTCCGCAACCAAGCCAGCGATATGACAACATGCTTACAAACCTACAAAGTGTTCTACACAGGTAGAGTAAGTGATCTTCCCCTCATTCCCAATTTTGCAAAACATACTCATCTTCCCAGAGGAAGGAACTAATGGTCCTGAAAGCTAGAAATAGTTTTTTGTTCAAGTACTGTTTTTGTATCGTACCTGATACAAAACATTTCATAATTTTACAAAGAGTGCTGTTAGCCTTACACATAACAGTAAGATTAAAGTTCTGTTTAGTATGAGCCTTAGTGTTAACCAGCTTATGCATCCTTG
Source organism: Schistocerca piceifrons (assembly GCF_021461385.2). Classification (NCBI taxonomy): domain Eukaryota; kingdom Metazoa; phylum Arthropoda; class Insecta; order Orthoptera; family Acrididae; genus Schistocerca; species Schistocerca piceifrons. The sequence goes on from NC_060138.1 coordinate 778,043,558, forward strand.
AGTCGAAACATTATGCTTAATTATAACCAATTATAGAAGGAGGGGCTAATAAAATAATTTTTTACTTTGTATTCTTTTATGTCTTACTATTTTCAGATTTCTGCCTGATGTCTAGCAGTAAGCTGTTAAAGACTTTTGTATCAGAATGTAAAATTCCATTCTGAATCGTAGGCAGGGATGTACAGTCTACATGGACATTATTTTTTCTTCCAGTATTTTGCAAGTTCATGTCACTGAACATAGTATAATTGCCCCTGTTATTAACAACAGATAGTATTAGGGAATAAATATATTGACAGTGTAAGACTCCCAAGGACGATGAAGAGATTTTTGTAATACGCTGAGCTATCGGTTTTACACAATAGTTTTACTCACATGGCTAAAAAGTTCTCTTAACTTTCCACGTCAAATCTGTATAAAATCCCAAGCTTTTGATAACAGTCGCCATCACTATCAGCAGAGACTAAGTCTGCCTGTCATAAAACTGGTGATGCTCCTGCTTTTATGTCAAGTGGACGGCACCTGACTTGTTAAATTACATCATGATGACATCATGGAGATGGCATATGCTAAGGCAACATTCTCTGCATTCATAGGCTATATTTGTGTTGCTGTCCAGCATGACTTGCAGCACCAGCATTCACATTGGATAATGAATATCATACAGAATAGATACCCAGATATGTGAGCGGTTCAAAGACTTCTTAAGTAATAGAACCCAGCACATTGTCAACGATGGAGGGAATTCGTCAGGGACAGGGGTATTATCAGAAGTGCCTCAGGGAAGTGTGATAGGACTCTATTATTCTCTGTATATGTAAATGATCTGGCAGACAGGGTGAGCAGCAATCTGCAGCTTTTTGTTGACGATGGTGTGGTGTATGGGAAGGTATCTTCATTGAGTAACCTTAGGAGAATACAAGATGACTTAGACAAAGTTTCACGTTGGTGTGTTGAATGGCAGCTAGCTCTAATATAGAAAAATGTATGTAATGCAGATGAGTAGGAAAAACAGTTGTGTAATGTCCGAAATACAGCATTCCAGTTGTTTAAATATCTTGGCATAATGTAGCAAAGCGATTTGAAATGAAACAGGCATGTAAGGTATTAATGGTCGACTTTGGTTTATTGGTAGAGTTTTGGAAAAGTGTAGTTCTTCTGTAAAGGACTCTGCGCATAGGGTACTAGTGCAAAACATACTTGAGTATTCCTAAAGTGTTTGGTATCCCTACCAGGATTAAAGGAAAATGTCAAAAGAATTCAGAGGTGGGCTGCTAGACTTGTTACTGGTAGTTTCAAACAACATGCAAGTATTATAGAGATGCTTTGGGCACTCAAGTGGGAATCCCTGGAGGGAAAGCGATGCTCTTTTCGAGAACACTATTGAGAAAATTTAGAGAACCGGCATTAGCTGACTGCCGAACGATTTTACTGCCATTGATGTACATTTCACGTAAGGACCACAAAGATCAGATGAGAGAAAGAAATTTGTGGTAAGGACTATGGGACCAAATTGCTGAGGTAATTGGTCCCTAGGCTTATGCCGTACTTAATCTAACTTAACAGTTGCATACCAATTGGGGGGGGGGGGGGTCAGTAACTGACCGCAACGAATTTCTTAGGCTAAAACTCCCGCCGTGTTCAGTAGTTTATTTAATAAACACATGACATTTATCATAATTATAATTGCTACAATCGACAATAAGAACACCTTTTGGTTTACACTCATTGTTGAGTTATAGCGATTGTTATAACTGAAGGTGTAGCAGGGCAACAATCACCACTCGCAGTCAACCAGTAAACAGTGTGGTGAGTGGAAGGTAATATCTTTGTGGCATTTGACAGAATGTACAAGAAGGTGAAATTGACAGATGACGAAATTAGAAATTTGCTTCAGAGTTCAGACAATGAATTTAGTGGTGAACTATCCGAAAGCTCAAGCAGTGAAACTGAAGATGTAGTCATGGAAATTCCAGATCAAGTAGTTTCTGATAGCAGCGAGTTGGATGAAAGTGAACAGGGTAAGTATTGATTTTTATTACTTTTTGCAGATATTTTGGAGTATATTAGGATGTGTGTCTCGGTAGAGTGCTTAGTTTGCTAATGATCGGTTCTGTTTTCATATTTTTATAGATATTCAACCAACAAGAAGACGATCCAGGCCGAAAGCACAAATTGAACAACTTGAAAAACACATGGTGGCCTCGTCAAGTATGATATGGAAGAGAAGCCCTTACGTAAATCAAAGGAGGTGGTCTATTGCTAACGCAAAGAGAACCCCGAAAGGAACTAAGCCAGGGATAAAACCTGATACACCAGGTAAAGCTTTTCTCATGTACTTCGATGATAACATCCTGGATAACATTTTGATGTATACCGATCACAAGCTTGGAAATCTTAGGGAATCATCTGAAGATATTTTCACAAAAAATTCGAAAGCATTTGAAAGGGAAAAAATTGTGTCAGCAATTGGAATTCTATTCAACTGTGGAGTCCATAGACAGAACAAGGACAGTTTACATGATATATTTAGTAAAGAAAACTTTCCGATGTACCAGGCTTCATTTTCGGAGCGTAGACTGAGGCTCTTACTGAAGTGCTTACGTTTTGATGATGCTCTAACTCGAGCAGCTAGAAAACAGATCGACAAATTTGCTCCTATCAGAGATATAAGGAACATGATAGTAAATTTCCTGAGTTTTATAATCCTAGTGAGTCCGTCACAGTGGATGAAGAACTTGTGACCTTCCATGGGCGATGCCCATTCAGGCTATATATTCCAACAAAACCAGGAAAATATGGAATAGAGGTGAACCTGTTGTGTGATTCAGATATGAAATTCTGCTTCGCTGCGGATCCCTACACTGGAAAGAACCATAACAGTGGCCCTGAAATAGTTAGAAGATTGATTGAATGTCAAACTTGAAACAATTTTGAAGAAATGTTACCATGGATATAAAGTTCACTACCGTTTCACTCGCATCTCATCTTTTGAAGGAGAAAATAACTAAAGTTGGTACTATTCGAAGTGACGAACGCGATGTTCCTACAGAACTCCGTCCTGTCTCTCTAAAAAAATTCTACGCCAGGAACAATCTGATTTGCCTTTAGTGATGATGCCACTTTAGTCAGTTACGTGCCTAAGAAAGGAAAGGTTGTTACAGTATTGTCAACCCAACATCATGATATGAATGTGACGGAAGAGAAGCCAGACGCCATCCTATTCTACAATTGTACAAAGTCAGGAGTGGATACATTCGATAAGTGTGTAAGAACGTACAGCTGCCGTCAAGCAATGCGCCAATGGCCAATGGCAGTGTTTTTCAACTTGATTGGCATTGCAGCATACCATTCATATGTTGTATTTCAAGATACACAGAAGGAATGGACAGAGAATTACCCGACAAAGAGTTCTGGAAGGAAGAAGTACCTGAAAGATCTTGCTAGTGAACTGTGTGACCTCAACATGAAAAGACGCGCTCAAAATGCTGTAGGCCTACACTCAAAATAGACTACAGCGTTATCAACGTTTGGGTATGAGTGTAATCAAAATCAAGGTGCTGTGAGGAGAGGAAACAACGTTACGGAGCCGCGACAGAAAGTAACACGTGCAGCTGTGCATAATCTGCCAAAGAAAGGACGCTGTTACTTATGCGCCAGAAGCAAAGACCGTAATTACATGAAGGCTTGCACTTCTTGCAGGAGGTATATCTGCCCTGCACACACCAAGAAAGAAGTAGTAGTTCGTATTGTAAAGTGTTCTGAATGTGAATCTGAGTAATCCTTGTACTTGTGAAATTAATACAAATAAATGTAAAAAACTTTATTTTTTACTAAAAATGCCCCAGAAACCCTTTCCCAGTAATAATAATCAACATTTTAATCTGCCAAGATTATGGAAATACATAGGTAATATGATTTATCCTAGATAGAGATTGTGTAATGGTTGTGGGGTCAGTTGCTGACCCTCCCATTGGCGTTGGCCAGTGCAACATACAGCATTGGTATGCAACTGTTAAACTAACTTATGCTAAGGACAACACAGACGCCCATGCCCGAGGGAGGACTCGAACCTCCTACGGGGGAAGTCATGCGAACCTTGTCAAGATGCCGTAGACTGCACAGCTGCCCCACACGGACAGATGAGGGAAATTAGGGCTCATACAGAGTTATGTAGACAGTCATTTTTCCCTCTCTCTATTTGTGAGTGGAACAGGAAAGGAAATGAATGAAATCTTCTCTGTTTTCAAGTCATGTCAACTTGAAAACTCCAAGGAAAGAAAATGACCAGTAGTGGTACAAGATACTCTCTGGCACACACTATATCGTGCAGAGTATGCATGTAGATGTAAAACTCTGTAAAGTTTTCCTCAGCAATTTTTGTTTCTCAAGTGTATGTTTCCATGCATTGCTTTAGTTATGCTATACTACCTAATTTGAACATACACAGACACAAGCAGTGTGCGGTTGGATAAGGGTGTGTGTGCGAGTGTATACCTGTCCTTTTTTCCCCCCTAAGGTAAGTCTTTCCACTCCCGGGATTGGAATGACTGCTTACCCTCTCCCTTAAAACCCATATCCTTTCGTGTTTCCCTCTTTCCTGGTGAAGCAACAGTTGGTTGCGAAGGCTTGAATTGTGTGTGTGTGACCTGCCAGCGCTTTCGTTTGGCGGGTCGCATCATCTTTCCACTTACCCTCTCCCTTAAAATGTGAGACATTTGATCTTTTCTTGTATCTACCTAAGACTAAAAACAATGGCAAATAAATAAATTGTCTCTTGAAGCTGCAATGATACAATCTAATTTCTACTGTTTCCCTAATCACAGACACCCAACAGTTGGAATCGTGGGCCTGAATCCTCATATGTACAAACAGACTTGTGTTTATTCACTAGACTGTTCTTGGAAAATGCTGTTTTTAGTGTTTCTGTACTTAAAGTGGCAACGTTCAACACATCAATTGGCAACAGTCTGTATAGAGTGTCCTTCATAACAGATGCCATCATTACAAGGAATAATATAAATCCCAGTAGTCTGAGGCAGAGAGTATTTTTGACAGATCGTGTTTCTTTAATTTTCCTGGTTGGCCAGAAGACCGGTCTGATTCCGCAGCCAGTTTAGAGTCTACTTATTTTACTCATTGTTGCACCACAGAATGTGAAGCGTTCTATGTATTGGACCACATGGCTCAGTTGAATGGTACCATGTCTTGGTTTCCTTGACAGATTTTACCTAATTACACAGGCAGAATATGCATTGGGGAGGTGGTGCAGGTGGGTTACATTTTGCATGAGTAATGGAAAGGTGAGCAAGGGAAGAACTAAGCTAAATAGGAAATAATGGGGTGAGGGCTTGGGGTGATTATATCACAACATTAAGGTCACACTGTGGACCTAATGCGTAACTGCAGTTTTTATAGCACTGTACTATAAGAATTAATAACAACCCCACTTTCATATGGTAATTTGTTAGATAGCCAATACCTATGTTACATAATATCTCTATGAATGCAAACATTATAAACAATCTTATGCTTGGATGAGTATGCAAACACACACTCAATTTCAGTAATACTCCACGAAGATCCTTCTTCCTATCCCGACTTAATCATCAATTGTAAATAATATTATGTGGAAAACATATGCATATACAGTTGCGATAACTTAATAACATGTTTATGCGCTATGAAGAAATTTCACTGTCGCCTTATTATGTGATTTTGCAACACCTGATAGACCTACAGAAGGTTTCCCTTCCATAATTTAAGTTTGCCAAAGCTAGAGATTGCTGGCTGTCATTTATATAAGCTAAGATTATTTTGGACACCTCCAACTGTGTCTCTCTTGTCCTCCTTCCCTTCCCTTCCCTTCCCTTCCCTTCCCTTCCCATCCCATTGTCCCTTGCTCATACCACATGTATTGATGATGAACTTTTGTTTGAATATGATCTTTTGCATCTTTATGATTCTTAGTTTTCATAAAGGAAAAAATCCTTTACAATGGTTAACAGTTTTTTACGGTTTTATAGTTGATTTTGTTAACAACTGTCCATCAAAATTTGACACAAGTTAAGATTGTTAAACATTGTTGAAATTAAGAAAACATAACACAATTAAGGTAACTTTCTGGAGATAAATGTAAAATCAGATACCCTTTGTTCAAATATGCCCATTGTTTTCTACGATAGATGTTGCCTCTCACGAGCCAGAGTGATACGCATCATAGAAACACGGAAAACAATAATTTTCACGGTGTCGAACACACTTTACAAATGCTGCATTTTTACAGTTTTCATCTTAATACTGCAATCTGAATCCAATAGAATTGATCCGGAGCCACGTTAATGAGATTGTCGCGAGAAATAACAAGACATTTTAGCTTGCCAAACGTACTGAAACTAATCCACGAAGCTTTGTGACACGTCACTGCCGATCGACGGCGAAATGCAGAACAGCACCTCATAAAAGAGGAGGAAATGTGGATCTTCTGGCGATCGCCTTGTTATCAACGTAGCAGCATTGAAATGTATTCCTCGGATTCCGATATGGAAAGAGTTCAGAGATTACCAGATGACTGACTACATGGTTAAATCCCAGTAGTGCGCTTTTACGCCACACATAGTCCATACAGAAAAATTGCCCTTGTTAACGTCGGGAATTTTCATCATTCTTGCTTTTAACTACAATACTATCTTACTTAAGATCAAGAGCATGTTGTTTTTTCTGACCGTCCCCCTAAGAAGTTTTCATGTTTTTCAGCAAGTTACCAAAAAAAGTGCCATTGTGGATCCAATTTCTGAGAAACGTAAAACAAATAAAACAGCAAAAGTCAAATGTCAATCCAGATATCAGTCTCCACTTGCACTGGAGGCCCTCGATTGCATGCACATGGAGAGGAATATATTAATTGAAATGACTTTCCAAGTATAAATGTGCAGGCCACATGTGATTGCAGTGAAGTGTTCACTACTGTTGATGCTTCACAGCCTACATGATGTTACGATATGGAGAAACTCTGATGTGTACCAGAATATTACGAGACCAAGTGCAAAGCTTTAATTTTAGGAGATGGTTAATGACACTGTTTCAGAATCCCTGAATGTGATGAAAGGGCACACAACAGACTTTATTCAAAGGAAACTAGGTAATAATCGTATACTGCTCTGGACTTGTGAAAAGGCATTTCCCAGTTCTGCAGAACAAAATAAGGCTTGCCCAGACAAAAACACCCAGTTTCATAACATCCTGTTTTGTTTTACGTGGCATAGCAAAAGAAATAGGGAGTAAGGATTTGTGGTACCTAGTAATGATGACAATAATCTTCCAATCTGAAAGAAGAGGAAGCAGCAAATATGTGCACATGGTACAAACAGAACGCTGGAAGCTGTTAATGTAATTTGTCACATGTAGTGTGTCTGAGCTTGTTCCCAACATTTTATAAATGTAATTCATGTATTTTTTTGCAAATTAAAATAATTTTTACTTCTTAAAATATAACAAAATACCATTTTGATGAGAATACAAACTAAAAACAGTGCTCTGTTGTCACAAAAGAAAATGCAGTTTAGTGGTTTTCTTCCTATTCTCTCATCAATTTCAAGGGCATGGTGAAAGCACTTGCCAGATACTATGGTAAACAAATGGACGAATCATTTACCCAATAACATTCCTAACTTGAACATGTTACAATTTGTGTTTGTTATGAAATTGCTTGTGGCTCAAAGCAAGTACAGTTTAGAGACACACACACACACACACACACACACACACACACACACACAAAAATCAGCCCAGCGCATGTTGGGAGAAGCAATCTGTGTGACGGGGGTAAGGAGGAGGAGGAGGAGGCTGGGGTGGTAAAGAGGAGGGATAGCAGGGTAGAGGTGGGGAATGGTAAAGTGCTGCTAGTGGGAACATTCATGACAAGGTGCGGAGAGGGTAGGGTAGCTAGGTGCTGAGAAGAGGTTAAATGAAAGGGCATTGGAGAGGTCAAGGGGGGCAGGGAGTGGAAAAGGAGAAAAGTAAAAAGACTGTGGGTGCACTAGTGGAATAGACAGCCGTATAGTGTTGGAGTGAGAACAGGTAAGGGGATAGCTGAGAGAAGGACAGTGACTAATGAAGGTTGGGACCAGGAGGATTACAGGAATGTAAGATGTATTGCAGTGACAGTTCTCATCTGCAGAGTTCAGAAAAGCTGGGGTTGGTATGAAGTGCTCAGATGGCGCAGGCTGAGAAGTGGTCAGAGAGAGAGAGAGAGAGAGAGAGAGAGAGAGAGAGAGAGAGAGAGAGAGTGTGTGTGTGTGTGTGTGTGTGTGTGTGTGTGTGTTTCTATCCTTTTAATAATATTGTCATTATTCCAGCATGGATTTTTCACTGTTTAGTAATACTAGTTTGTGTCACAACTTTGTTTCTTGAAGTGAGTATATACAGCAAGCAGGTTTATGCAGAAATGTGAGGGAGATTTGTCAAATTTAATGCATGGTACACTGTGCTAGTTTTACAGAAAAGTGGTCTAATACCAAATAAACTTTACCAAAAATTGTTTAATTTTCACTGAATAAAATAAATATTTTGCAAATTCACAATTTCAAAGCGTTGTGCACATAATAATAAAGAGAGAAGGGGATTTACCAGGAATTTGTGGATCGCAGTGTTGTAGTCTTCCCCATCTACAAACTTAAAAAGCATTTGCTCTCATTTTTTTAGCATGATCTTAATGTTTGTCTTATTTACATCAGTCTTAGACTTCAAGAACAATTTCATGTTGTGTAATTTTTTCATTATCTGCCTATCCAAAATTTCTTTCCCAAAACTAGCCCTGTAACAATCTTGAATGTCTTATGTGGCAACTCCTTTCTTACCACCAGAGTTGCTGATTTAATTTCCTTTATTCTTCACTGTAGTAAACATTAAGTTCATGCATTACAATTAGTCTTGGTACCAATAAATTAATTGAAACATAATACAAGTAAGATACATATAAAAAGTCCTACAGTGCTCACAATCAAATACAAGATATCAAATAAAAACTAATAACAATACTTATAATTAATGGTCATTGAGGCAATAGGGACATTTTACTACAAACTAGTTCTTGAGCTTGGTTTTAAATTTTAGAACATAAATGTGTTCCAGGCATCTTGGTCATTTATTATAAAAGATTGCTCCTTTCACACATGGGCTGTCAACAGTATGGATAAAACTGCTTCTTATTCTAAAGCAATCATTCTTACGTCTAGTGTTTTATTCATGTACATAATTACTGACAAGAATGCATTTTTGTTTCTTTTCACCAGCATAAAGGTTTGATAAACAAAGAGTGCATATAATGTGAGCAATTTATGGTCAATAAATTTCCATAATTTCTTCTTCAATGTACATGTTGACAGTAGGGGTGAAAGACTATGTCTTTATCTTACAGCCTTTTTAATCTGAGCACTTCGTTCTTGATCGTCCACTCTTATTATTCCCCCTTGACTCTTATACATATTGCATATTACCTGTCTCTGATTATAGCTTATCCCCATTCTTCGCAGAATTTTGAACATCTTGCACCATTTTACATTATCAAAAGATTTTTCTAGATTCACAAATCCTATGAACGTTTCTTGATTTTTCCTAATCTTGCTTCCATTATTAACCGCAATGCCAGAATCGCCTCTCTTGTGCCTTTACCTTTTTCTGAGCGAAACTGATCATCATCTAGGACATCCTCAATTTTCTTTTCTGTTCCTCTGTGTATTAATCTTGTCAGCAACTTGGATGCATTAGCTGTTAAGCTGATTGTGTGTGATGATTCTCTCAGTCTTTGGAATTATGTGGATGATATTTTTCTGAAAGTCAGGTGGTATGTCGCTAGACTCATACATTCTACACATCAATGTGAATAGTTGTTTTGTTGCCACTTACTCCAATGATGTTGAAATTCTGATGGAATGTTATCAGACCCTTCTGCCTTATTTGATCTTAAGTCCTTGAAAGCTCTTTTAAATTCTGATTCTAATACTGGATCCCCTGTCTCTTCTAAATTGACTCTCGTTTCTTCTTCTACTACATCAGACAAATCTTCCCCCTCATAGAGGCTTTCAATATATTCTACTCACCTACCCGCTCACTCCTCTGCATTTAGCAGTGGAATTCCTGTTGCACTCTTAATGTTACCATCCTTACTTTTAATGTCACGGAAGGTTGTTTTGACTTTCCTGTATGCCGAGTCTACTAGATAAGGGGAGCTAGCGAGAAAGCATTCCCCGGTCAGAGAATATACTTTGTACTAAATAGTCTTCATGGGTTTGCCGCTGGACCACGTTGTGCAAATTCCACAATATTTCCTCAGAGCTACTTTCCAACATCTTCAGGTGGTTCAACCTTGCTGGAGGCTAGGTACGACTGATGGTATCCACATGTTGATGCTCCATTTCTAGAACATGCACGCGAAGAATGAGCAAGCGTGGAAATCACACTTGCGCAATGATTTGCAGATAGATGGTGCCATATTCAAACTCCCTCTGCTGAAAATCGTAGAGCAGCTCTCCTGCACATGGGGCTGTGTGCTGCATTTGCCAACTGTACGGCCAGACGTTACTCACCAACTTCCGTACTAGACCAACGTTATGACGGACCTGTTATCAAAGAATCTGGATTTTCGTATCGTGATTTAGTAGCAGTCAATGCAGTGTCCCAGGCTGTGCTCAGTTGAAATTCCACATCCTTGTTGATGAGATTATCAGCTGTACGGACATGTATTGCTTCCTTAATGAGCAATCCCAGAAAGATGATGCCGGGGATAAAACTTCCGTCTTTTCATAAATCATACGATGTCCTGTATTCAGACAGTGTTCCACAATTGCCGACTTTTCCAATTGACGAAGGTGTGCATGATGCTGATGTTCATTGCAGCGTTCTTGTACTGTGGGGCATATCTGGGCTATATACGCTACTCCACATTGACAAGGAATCTTGTACACACCACATTTCCTCAGGCCAAGGTCATGCTTAACTGAACCCAACAGGTTTCTCAGTTTTGCAGATGGTTGGAAAACACAATTCCATATCTTCCGAGGACTCGTCCGATTCTTCATGAGTAGTCGCTGTCACAAAGGTCATTGTGTACTGACTAATGAAGTGAAGCTGCAAGGTTAGGTGAAGAGATCATTTAATTGACAGTGGAAAGGTGCCATGGTCGGTAGAAGAACCATGATTTAGGAGGCACAGACCAGGGAGATGGTGGGAGAGGAGGATAGTGGGAGATCTAGATTGTGAAAGGTTGAAGCAGGGAGTGCAATGGTCATGACGTTAGCATAATTGGTCTGTGAGAAGCTGATCGATTAGAAGGCCCCTACCACATGAAGTGGTTCTCCTCCATGTGGGGGTAGTGTGAGGTGAAGTCCTCAAGTAGGAGAAAAGGGGGGAAGTTGTTGGATTAATGTGGTCAATTCATCATAAGTAAGTAGCCTGCCTGGAGCTAGGTAAACACTGTAAATGGTAATCACTGAGGTCGTTTGCACCACCATTTCCTCCAAAGAGGTATGAAGGGAAATGGGTTCACCAATTACATCTGTACAAACTACAGTACAGAGCCCACCAGACGCCTTCTTCGGATCAACACAGTTCTGACAGAACACACAATAACTATGGGGAGTTGGAGAATTGTCGCAAGTGAAGCGCATTTCTTGGAGAGCAGTGCAAGCTGCAGAAGAGGAGGAAGACACTACTGGGGCCTTGCGTTCAAGTTAATTCGCTTCATGTGTGAATCTTCGGTTGTGGTATCACTAATTCCAAATAGGACTCTCCTCACAGGCACCACCCAGCCACAGCAACCGGACAGTAAACCACTGCCCAGAGTCTCTCTGCCCCAGCCATGATGGGCACATATTTGTTGGCTTGCATGGGGAGTTTCCAGCTCAGGCATCAACAGTGTGATCCCTGTGTGGTCAGGGGGGTAGCACTGTGAAGGTTCCTGATGACCGCCACCACAACAGAATGGAGGATGTCAAATTAACGCCTTTCAACCATCAATTTTCAACTTTATTTTACTGGGCACCAGTTTCAGTGTTTTACTACACCATCTTCAGGACCCTGACTGACGTGTAGGAATAATCTACATTGCTTGTGATCAAAACAGGGGGAGCAAAACAGCAAAACTGGTGTTAGTAGACATTTGTTGCGGTGACCACTTCAACCACCACCTGGTCAGCAGGTGACGATGGAGTGGTTACGGCAACAAGTATCTACTAATACCAGTATTGCTGCCCCGTTTTGATCACAAACGGGATAGATTATTCCTACATGTCAGTCAGGGTCCTGAAGATGGCGTGGTAAAACGCTAAGATTGAGGTTGAAAATTGACGGCTGAAAGGTGTTTAATTTGATGTCCTCTATTGAACAGCCAAGTCCCGCAACCATCAATAAAAAGAGGGACATACAGATACAACAGAATGGCTACTGTGCTGGGTTCTGGGCACAGTCCTTTGAATGAATTGGGGGGTGGGGTGGGTGGGGGGGGGGGGGGGGGTACAAAGAAAGAATACACAAGAGGTGGAATATACACTGCACTGGGCAACCTTCGCTGCACAATCAGCACTTCTGTAAAATATGGAAAAGGAGAGGCAAGTCACACCCAATAGGGGGACAAGATAGTTAAGAATGAATAGTTGTAGGATGCTGGAAGGGAAGAAAATGAGTGTCCAAAATCACAAACAAGATCCAGACACAAAGGGTACAAAGAAGATAATCCAATGGAAAAAAAGAGAGGAAAAAAGAATAATAGAAGGATATACTTGCAGGACCTAAAGGGAAGGCTGGGGCCCTGTGGTGGCCAATCCCTGGAAAGGTCAGTTTTGATCCATGTATCATTATAGCAGGGAAAACTGTTTTCAATAAATTATACATGAAGTTGCCATCTATCAGATCAATGACTTACTGTTAATTACAGTGCTAGTTTAAAACAGAAGTTTCAATGGATCAATCAAGTGAAGGGGTTACAGAGCCTGGAGTAAAAGACATAAGAATAAAAGCAGACTTATCCGTAGGCAATAGTTCAAAGAATGATCAAATCCAAAGTGATTTGTATTCTTGTCACTGGAATGGTTGAAGGCACAGTGCATTGTGATGAAGTGTGGTCTTCAATGAATATAAAAGCAGCAAAGTAGTGTCCAACAAATGCAGAAAATGTGTGGAATTTCTAAGCACTCTCTTCCATACTTTCCTAAAACACTCTTCAAGTGAACTGGCATTACATCAATTTATTTGTTTCTGAGACAACCTGATTGAGAAACTGTTCGCTTGACTAGTAATGTTCTGTAATTACAGTTTGCAAAACCTTTTACTGAATGATTGGGTATTACCTGAAATCACAATTACCCTGGCCTGTTCTATAAAAGACATTTATAAAAAGTACTGTATAACATGGCAAATTGTATTTGATATTCAGCATCAAGATATAATCAGTTACTACTATCAACTCAAAAGCATACTTTTATCTTTCAGCAGTATCTAAACCACATGATATTGTACAGATTCGTCTGTCACAACAACATAACTGTGTACAGTAAAGTTCTGTTGGAGAAGGTTTTGTCAGGGTCAATGCACTTCCAATATTTAACAATATCTTGCACAAAGCTAAATGTGATGTGGCTGCTGCTTGGTTTTCTGTGTGGGAAATCTTCAGTTTAAGCAGTAATCTGGATGTTAGGTAAAAAGTTTTCACTGAATATATATGTGTAGTTGCACAATGATACATTATTTTCTAGTTTTATATTAGAAAGGGTTTTTATTGGTGTATCCAAAATGTGTCTTACTTCATTTCAATTGTACAGAGTGGGATACACAAATTAATCTTATCACTTGTAGGGTATAGCCTACACTAATTTCAGAGTCATGTAATATTTGTCGCTTTCCTCCTTAGATGCAAAAAAAATTAGCGATACTAATGAGGACACAGTCCCTCAATGCGACTTGAATTCAGATAGCATAATATTCTCCAGCACGTAGTATCCAAGGTGTTCTATACAGTTCTGCATACATTTCTCATTCCTTTATATGCTACACAGTGAGCAAATGGGTGCCTCTGCAAAATAACTATTTCTCCAAATTTATACTCAAACTTGTGGAATATTTTTCAGTCAAGATACTATTTCATTTCTTTCTGCTTGTGTGATATGCTACTGGTCATTAAAATTGAAGACCAGAAAGGATAGTGAATAATGAAATTTTACTTACTGTGCATACATAGTTTAGTAGACTGAACTCATGATTATACCATACATCACGGTTGGGCAATAGTTTTGGTTCAGGAGCCATTTTGTGTAAGCAAAGGTTAGTGGAAAGCCGTATTTTTTAAAATGATTGCATGCATTAGTGAAATTTGCATCTCAGGAAAGTCATAAATTGTTACATAAAATTCTGGCCATTTTGGTAGGCCACACAAAAATCATTAGCAGCCACTTGTTGTCTGCTGGCTGCTGTTTGCCCACACCTGCCATGAATGATTTGACCTTATGGGAAATTTAGTAAACGCAATGGCCACCTCCATCAACAACAACTACTGTAGCCCAACTGGGCACTGCATCAATCCTCAGCAATAAAATGGCTCCTATTTACAATGGAGCATTAATGGGTTCACGTGTTTTAGTGCGGGGAAGATCATTGTTCTTGTTTCTACAAGAGACGTATTTTAAAGCTTCTGACACCCCTGTGCTATGTGGATGTACTCCACATAGGGGGAGGGAGCTAAAGATGGAGAGGCTATTTTTTTAGATGATGAATGCCACTCTTTTACTCTCCCCCTTACCACCAACATATAAAGAGTTGCTGTCACTGTATATGTGCAACAGAAAGTCACTGTATGATCTCTCCCCCTGTCCCCTCATCAGCTGATCAGAAGGCTTTCACCAACCACATCACCCAACTCCCCCAGCAATTCTTCCTATATGAGGATTTTAACGCACACAGAGTGGTATGAGACATTGCTGCCACCTGCCTCCGTGCTAACTCTTTTAAGAACCTGTTGTTGACACAACTGCCCATCTGAACATGGGATGGAGAATACATTTGAGTAGTGCTCCAGGGTCTTCTCTGCCTTCATCTCTCCAGTCCTAGCACACACTGCACACTGAGATATGCTCAACAACTTACATTCCAGTACCCACTTCCTGATCTGGATTCATCTGAGACACATGGCAGTGCCTGGAAGTATACTGCTACAACAAGTGCTCAGTAAGGCAAACTGAACTCTGTAGAGCCAATCTGTTGTTTTTGAGTGCTGTAACAATGTCCAGGATTGCATGCAATATGTCACAATGCCAATCCACTACACTGCCGAAACACAATTTTAACAGCCCTTAGGTTAAATTCGAAGACACCCTGTTCCCTCATGGAGTGATAAGTGCCACTCCACTATTGCGGACAGGAGAGTGGCTCTACAATGCTTCCTGTATTGTCTATCTGTCTTTCAGGTAGTGAGTACCAAAGGCCACCAATTACAAGTGAGAGTCAACAGTTTCTGAACATTACTGTTCCAGCAACAGTACAATTGTATGGGCAACCATTAGTTGTATTTTTAGCAGATGTTGGAGGAGTTGCAGCACTGGTTTAATGAGAAACTGGGGCCTCCAGAACACGAGGGAACTTTCTGCAGTGTCAAGAATAAGATCAATGTCTGTTTCTACAGAAGACTAACCTGAAGCACTTTCTGTGGAGCATTTGCCACCCATCTCTGTTTCTGATTCAGATGAAGTAAAATCAAAATAACTGGATGATGCACAACTTGAAGACTGTGGCTGAGGTTTTGAAGACTCGACTAATGTTTCACCACCCGGCTGCTGTACAGAATATGAAGCTTCACTGATCACGAGTTCAGTCTACTAAACTGTGTACACATTATTCACTATCCTTTCTGGTCTTCAATTTTAATGACCAGTAGCATATCACACAACCAGAAAGAAATGAAATAGTATCTTGACTGAAAAATATTCCACAAGTAAGAGTATAAATTTGGAGAAATAGTTATTTTGCAAAGGCACCCAGTCACTCACTGTGTGGCATATAAAGGAATGATAAATGTATACGGAACTGTATAGGACAGCTTGGATACTACACGCTGGAGAATATTATGCTATCTGAATTCAAGTCTAGACAATGGTAGAAGATTTCACCAGAGTAACAGCCGTAATAGTTATGTCTAGCTTTCCAGTGCCACAGAATTGTCACTGAGATGGGTGGTTGCAACTTCAGTTTCACCGATGACGAAGCTTCTAACCGCCCATTCCCTATGTATGTGCTGGATATGCCATTGTCTGTTGCTGATTACACATCACCTGGTCACGACAGGATTTATCATTGCATGTTACAGCACCTCACACGTAACAGCAAAGAAATCCTCTTTGCCCTTTTTAATGTGATGTGACTGTATTTACAATTTTCTAACTTACAGAGAGAAGCCATTTTAATCTTCCTCATGAACCCTGGTGAGAATCATACATGCCCAAGTAACTATCCTAGTGTCCTCTTCCCTGGATGCATGCGAAAGACTTTGGAGCAGATGGTCAACCACCGTCCTGGCTGGATTTTACAAACCAGACAACTCTATTCTATGAGGTTTAGGGGTTGCTACTGGATCATGTTGCTTTCCACAATATTTCAGCTGGAACTGTGCAGCCATCTTCAGGTGATTGTCAACCACTGGAGACTACTAGTTCACTATGTTGGCTTTATAGCAAAAATTGGCGTTTTATTGGCCCTCACAGGAGCATCCTCTAACAAAATCTGCTCCCCCTGCAAATACTGTTCCACCTGTGGCATACAGGTGTGTGCGTAAAGATAAAACTACATGTCCACTCTCTGTTGGAATGCGCACTCATATTGCTAAAAACAAATGTCAGATGTTGCCATACGTTTCATTATAAAGAAAATGTTTTCTCTCAGAAGAAATTAAAGAGATCACCAGGTCTGAACCCTTGTCCAGTTGAAAGCTGGCATTACGATTTAGATCTTGTGCTAGACGTATTTCCACAGATTCTTTAATTACTGAATCCCAAAAGGATCTTGCCGGGGCCAAGATTTTTGTGGCAGAATAATCCATAGTGTGTCCTGTGATATTACAATGCCCAGCTATGGCTGACTTACCAGGCTGTGAAAGGCAAGTGTGGTGCTCATGTTCAATGCGCCTTTTGTGTACTGTGCACATCGTCTGACCTATGTACGCTTTGCCACACTGGCCAGGAATTTTGTAAATCCCAGCCTTCTGCAGACCCAGATCATCCTTTACCTATACGAGAAGGGCACTAATCTCCAGCAGTGGCCGGGAGATCACTTTAATTTGATAGATAAAACATCTACAGTCAGTGTTCAAAGATAATGTTTCCTCTCCACATCAGAGTAGTATAGTGCTAAGGAGGAAGGAACGTGACCACCTACAACATCAAAAAGATAAGGAGCTGTTCTAGTCGTGTCGTATGTCATCAAACTTTCGTCTACAGTAGACAGGATCCTAAGGAAACATCAAGTTAAAGTGATCTCCCGGCCACCGGCAAAGATGAGCATCCTTCTTGGTTCAGTAAAGGATGATCTAGCTCTGCAGAAGGCCAGGATTTATAAAATTTCTGGCCAGTGTGGCAAAGCGTACATAGGTCAGACGATATGTTCAGTACACAAAAGATGCATTGAACATGAGCACGACACTCACCTTTCGCAGCCCAGTAAGTCGGCCATAGCTGGGCATTGTATTACCGAAGGACACTCTATGGATTATTCTGCCACAAAAATCTTGGTCTCAGCACAATCCTTTTGAGATTCAGAAATTAAATAATCTGTGGAAATATGTCTAGCACTAAATCTTATAAATCGTGATGGCGGCTTTCAGCTGGACAAGGCTTGGGACCCAGTGATATCTTTAATTTCCTCTGAGAGAAAACATTTTATTCACAATGACACGCATGGCAACATCTGATGTTTATTTTTAGCAACATGAGCGCACATTCCAACAGAGGATGGACATGCGTTTTCACCTTTGAGCATGCACATGCTCCACAGATGGTACAGTATTTGCAGAAGGTGTGAATTTCAATAGAGGGCGCTCTTGTGATTGTCGCCAATTCACATGTATTTCCACTTCAGTTTTTGCTATAAAGCTGACACTGTGAATTAGCAGTCTCTAGTGGCACACACGCATCTGAAGATGGCTGGATAGTTGCCACCTGAAATATTGTGACAAGAAGTCAACATGATCCAGCTGCAATCCCGAAGCCTCCTAGAATATTAAGTACACCACAAAAACTTCAAGAATCACATCAGACAGCTCTAGTTGTTTTCAATGAGAGTCAAAGGAACATCGATAATCTGACACTCTTGGACACAGTTATAAAGCAGACATTCCTCCATGGGCATCATCTAATAGGTATTTTCTTTGACTTTGAGAATGCCTATGACACTACTTTGAGGCACAACATTCGAGCAACTCCATAAATGGGGCATCTGGGAACATCTGCCAGTTTCCCTACAGTCTTTCGTTTACCTATATTATTTTTATATGTAGAGTTTTCATCTATTTGTTTTGAACAAAACAGTATCTCTTAAACTACTATTTTAACTGTAAACATATTTGCAACTGCTGCTGACAGTATTACATCTACAGTAAAGTAACCAGTTCAGTGCTCCCTATTCATGGGCTATTTCTCTATTTTTAATTCATCTTCCAGCACTGCATGTAGCATTTTGAAGCAACAAGCGACAATTCAGAGATAAGATGAAACTGCTCTTAGATTTTTGACTAAGAAGTCTGAAAGTGTTCTTTTCAACCATTCACACACTGTTTTTAATTCACTCTAACTGAGAACAAAGGGTGCCATTTTAAAGGATTGCTGAGGTTTCTGGGTCTCACTTTTGACGGAAAACTTATACGACTGCCATACCTGAAAGCAAAGCGTCTCTGAGTACTTAATATTTTAAAACGGGTAAGCTACAGGACTTAGGGATCAGATAGATCTTGTCTGCTACAGTTTTATCAAACCTTTCTATGATGGAGGTGCTCTATATGGACCAGCCAGAGAATCTTATTTAAAAATATTGAATACCCTCCAACACGAGGGAAATTAGGCTGGCCACCAGGGCACTGAGGGCCAGCCCCAATCCCGGCATCCATGTCAAGGCCAGTGAGCTGCCACTTCTTATCAGCCGGCCATTTCTCACACTGCAACAGGTGCACAAAATGTATCCTTTCTTCTCTTACCTACATTCAATTCCATTGCTCCACACACCTTTCAAATGACTCACAGGAGTCCCTCTTAAAATGGGTGTGGCGAATATTGATGTTACACACCAAGGTTGGGGTAAAAGCTTTTTCAGTTTCTAAAAGTAGCAGAATTAATTTATAACTGAGAACATCTGAAAAATAATGCACTTAAAATTATATATATATATATATCTGCTTGTGTCTGTATATGTGTGGATGGATATGTGTGTGTGTGCGAGTGTATACCCGTCCTTTTTTCCCCCTAGGGTAAGTCTTTCCGCTCCCGGGATTGGAATGACTCCTTACCCTCTCCCTTAAAACCCACATCCTTTTGTCTTTCCCTCTCCTTCCCTCTTTCCTGATGAGGCAACAGTTTGTTGCGAAAGCTTGAATTTTGTGTGTGTGTTTGTGTGTCTGTCGACCTGCCAGCACTTTCATTTGGTAAGTCACTACATCTTTGTTTTTATATATATATACATATATATATAAAAAATAGAGGGAAACATTCCACGAAGGAAAAATATATCTAAAAACAAAGATGATGTGACTTACCAAATGAAAGTGCTGGCAGGTCGACAGACACACAAACAAACACAAACATACACACAAAATTCAAGCTTTCGCAACAAACTGTTGCCTCATCAGGAAAGAGGGAAGGAGAGGGAAAGATGAAAGGAAATGGGTTTTAAGGGAGAGGGTAAGGAGTCATTCCAACCCCGGGAGTGGAAAGACTTACCCTAGGGGGAAAAAAGGACGGGTATACACTCGCACACACACACATATCCATCCACACATATACAGACACAAGCAGACATATTTGAAGACAAAGAGTTTGGGCAGAGATGTCAGTCGAGGCAGAAGTGCAGAGGCAAAGATGATATTGAATGACAGGTGAGGTATGAGTGGCGGCAACTTGGAATTAGCGGAGATTGAGGCCTGTTCCCCCTAGGGTAAGTCTTTCCGCTCCCGGGATTGGAATGACTCCTTACCCTCTCCCTTAAAACCCATTTCCTTTCGTCTTTCCCTCTCCTTCCCTCTTTCCTGATGAGGCAACAGTTTGTTGCGAAAGCTTGAATTTTGTGTGTATGTTTGTGTGTCTGTCGACCTGCCAGCACTTTCATTTGGTAAGTCACATCATCTTTGTTTTTCACATATATATATATATATATACAAGTGTCACAATTTCACTGAAATATATACAGATGTCATAAAACAAGGGATATCCTAGGCTGCCCAGTAGTCTTCACTGACTGACTTTAGGTATCAACTCTCCCATCAGTTTAAAGTTTTTAGTGCTGAAGTGTATGGGGATCTTTAAAGTGCTTGAGCAGATGAGTTGCTACCTAAATAAATAGTTTCTCCTCTGCTTTGATTCCCTTAATGCCCATTTGTTTCTCAGGGTCTACACATTCTCTCAGCTTTTTCCAACTCTAGTAAATGAGATGGCTGAGAGATCTTAATAAATTGAGTGCTGGGCTCTAAGCCTTGTTTCAATTGAAACCTCCATTCCAGTTAATTAGGTTTCCTGAGAACTTTGTTTCGGTACACTCATTAACGTTTACCCTAAACTTATCTTTTGCATCATAATACAGGTTTCTTCACATTTTATTTCATGATTATAGTTAAGGCAGAGCTCAGTGACAATTGATTTATTTGGTTGTTTTAATTTGGAGTGTCACTGATTTTCCTCACAACTCTCCTCTTACTCTCTTCACATCAGCTTTCAGAGACCTAAATAGTGTCTATCATTACAAAGTAGACATTCTATCTTTGTCGAGAGGAGAGAAATACACTGGATTCCATGCTTACATATGAGTCTACCTATCTTTCCATAGACTGGGTCTATATAAGGCAGCTAAGTAATTCTTGGCCTCTCCTTTTCTGTCTCAACCTTTTCCTCAGGAGCTATTGATTTTGATTGCAATGCCTGTCAATTTGTCGATCTGAGTACACATTCCTTTGGAACCCACTCATAGTTGTTGTCTAGACAGTGACTGAGCTGTATGAGTCAAAGTCTTTAGCACTGAATGTCATTGTGGTAGATGAGGGTGCCTCAACAAGTAAAGACAGTGGCCAGCATGTGTTTAGGTTCTAGATACTCTATGAACCAGAGATCACAAATAACGACATAGCTCGCAACACCTGAAGAAGACAACTAGATCTATTAGTTAACAACTCAGCTGCAAACCCGAAAGCACACCATTAATCAATCATGTCAATGAAATCTGAGAGATCAAGGGTCTCTTAGCTGTTAATTTTAATATATTTCCTGATGGTGGTTTGTAAAATTCCAGTGCTATTAGGTTTCCTGATCTTAAGACAGATAACTACTCACTAACAACTAAATGGTGGGAGCACTTGGGTTCACCCAAAAGATCAGAAAAAAGCTTTTGTTTGGCTCCTAGCTGCAAAACACAGCCACTAAACATGAGCGAAATTCAAAAGCTTGTGTAAAGTTCTGTTCTTTTAAGTGTTCTCATGTGCTACCCACTACACATCTAGCTACAGATAGCCGCTTGCCCTCTGTATCTGTTTATATCAGAGTAAATACTATCAGTAGGATTAGTTTACTGATGTTAATAAATGATAATACAGATAAAAATGAAGCAATGGAAAATCCAGGATGTAATGTAACAATATGAGAGAAGGAAAGGTGCTACTCACCATATAGCGGATATGTTTCAGGTCTCAGACTGCAGTTGTGTGTGCAAGTTGTGTGTGTGTGTGTGTGTGTGTGTGTGTGTGTGTGTGTGTGTGTGTGTGTGTACTGCTGACAAAGGCTTAATGGCCAAAATCTATGAGTGTGTGAATCTTCTTATTGTGCCTATTGCGACTCAGCATCTCCGCTATATGGTGAGTAGCAACTTTCCTTCTCTCGTAATGATAATACAGAAATGTACGTAAGATTAAAAATCACTATACATGAACACCTTACTCAGGAGAAAAGCTGCTACTATGAGAAAAGTTTTTATTTTTCAGTTGGTAATGTTTACCTACACCTCAGACTTCAGTTATGTACATACACAATACTGAAGGAAATCAGTAATGTATATCACACTGTAAGAATGGAAGACTTGTTACTTGGTTAGTTACATGTTCTAAGGATCATTCTACACCATAGATTGTAGTGATGTGGAACGAGTCATTTTACATTTACACTGAAAATTAATTTGTACAAATGATTACATTTTGAAAATTTCTAAGTATATATATATAAACCAGATGGCAGTTATAAGAGTCGAGGGACATGAAAGGGAAGCAGTTGTTGGGAAGGGAGTAAGACAGGGTTGTAGCCTCTCCCCGATGTTGTTCAATCTGTATATTGAGCAAGCTGTAAAGGAAACAAAAGAAAAATTCGGAGTAGGTATTAAAATTCATGGAGACGAAATAAAAACTTTGAGGTTCGCCGATGACATTGTAATTCTGTCAGAGACAGCAAAGGACTTGGAAGAGCAGTTGAATGGAATGGACAGTGTCTTGAAAGGAGGATATAAGATGAACATCAACAAAAGCAAAACAAGGATAATGGAATGTAGTCTAATTAAGTCGGGTGATGCTGAGGGAATTAGATTAGGAAATGAGGCACTTAAAGTAGTAAAGGAGTTTTGCTATTTGGGGAGCAAAATAACTGATGATGGTCGAAGTAGAGAGGATATAAAATGTAGGCTGGCAATGGCAAGGAAAGCGTTTCTGAAGAAGAGAAATTTGTTAACATTCAGTATTGATTTAAGTGTCAGGAAGTCATTTCTGAAAGTATTCGTATGGAGTGTAGCCATGTATGGAAGTGAAACATGGACGATAAATAGTTTGGACAAGAAGAGAATAGAAGGTTTCGAAATGTGGTGCTACAGAAGAATGCTGAAGATTAGATGGGTAGATCACATAACTAATGAGGAAGTATTGAATAGGATTGGGGAGAAGAGAAGTTTGTGGCACAACTTGACCAGAAGAAGGGATCGGTTGGTAGGACATGTTCTGAGGCATCAAGGGATCACCAATTTAGTATTGGAGGGCAGCGTGGAGGGTAAAAATCGTAGAGGGAGACCAAGAGATGAATACACTAAGCAGATTCAGAAGGATGTAGGTTGCAGTAGGTACTGGGAGATGAAAAAGCTTGCACAGGATAGAGTAGCATGGAGAGCTGCATCAAACCAGTCTCAGGACTGAAGACCACAACAACAACAATATATATATATATATATATAACAGTAATTTCTACCCACCACCTTTTACACATTACAGTAACAAAAATTCTTCTATGGAATAGAAGCAATTGTCAAAGAGAAACTTCCTCAAACTTGTTTTCAGATTTTATTTCCTGTATCTAAATTTGTATTTCCTGTACTTATTGTTCCTCGATATACTAACAGTTACCTGCACTACCAAAAATCAAGATCTACTGATAAAATATTGTGCATAAAATGTAAACAACAATTCCATTATTTGAGTTTCTCCTCTTCCAAGTCTGGTTTATTCTTGTTGAGAAATCTTCATTTAGCACCTAATTATCAGAAACCAATGCAAAATTACAGGGAAATAAAAGGGAGGGTGGCCTGCTTATGGCACAATGATTATTAGGTCACTGTATGTACATCATCTTGTTGACCATTGCCACAAACCAGTTTCACAGTACATACCCAACTAATGTGCAAGGATAACATTAAAGGCAACTTCCCTGACCAAATGTTTTCTTTCAAGTAGACGATAAACCTAAATAACATGACAAAAAAAATGGCATAAATCATAATGAAAGAGTTAAAACCATTTGGGTTTATTAGCAACATTTTGGAATGTATACAATATCAGATAGCATAACTGCATGACTAACTATTACAATTACACAAATATTTCCTTTATCTTCAGAGTTACAGCTTAGTATATATTTTATTAATGTTTCTCAAAAATGTTCAGACGACCCTTGCTGAGAATATTGGCGACTGTTTGATTAAAGCATCAAGTTTAGTTTTAAATAATTCACTTTTGATTGGTTTCTTTAGATCACAAACAGGATTCTTTACAACATACTCAACATACACTTGACTATATATCTGCTGCAGCAACTCCCGAACATTCTGTGCAGCAACATCGGTGTTCAGAACAAACTTTAGGCCAGATGGAGTTTCAAAATAATGCAATGCATATTTACTGGTTTTGTAATACAGAAAACCTTCCTTAACATCAAAGGGAGATATTTTGCTGACAAATGATTTAAGTGAGAACAACAGTCCATAGGTGAGCTTTGCTTCCTGGAGACAAAAGGAAAAAAGATTCATATATTTTCAGGCACTAAACTTGCTATGAAATATGGTTTTACATAATTTCTACTTACACTACTCAATCTTTTAGTTTGGTTTATGTTGGCTGTCAATGTACAGTGGAATTTTTAAAAAAATCATGTTTCATCAGCATTACAAGTTACATTTCCAAGATAATTTATATAATGGTAGTAAGCGCTCTTAGGAATACAACAATAAATACACTACTGGCCATTAAATTGCTACACCATGAAGATGACGTGCCACAGACTCGAAATTTAACCGACAGGAAGAAGATGCTGTGATATGCAAATGATTAGCTTCTCAGAGCATTCACACAAGGTTGGCACCGGTGGCGACACCTACAACGTGCTGACATGAGGAAAGTTTCCAACCGATTTCTCATACACAAACAGCAGTTGACTGGCGTTGCCTGATGAAACGTTGTTGTGATGCCTCGTGTAAGAAGTAGAAATGCGTACCATCACGTTTCCGACTTTGATAAAGGTCGGATTGTAGCCTATCGCGATTGCAATTTATTGTATCGCAACATTGCTGCTCGCGTTGATCAAGATCCAATGACTGTTAGCAGAATATGGAATCGGTGGGGTCAGGAGGGTAATACGGAACGTTGTGCTGGATCCCAATGGCCTCGTATCACTAGCAGTTGAGATGACAGGCATCTTATCTGCATGGCTGTAACGGATCGTGCAGCCATGTCTCGATCCCTGAGTCAACAGATGGGGACATTTGCAAGACAACAACCATCTGCACGAACAGCTCGACGACGTTTGCAGCAGCATGGACTATCAGCTCGGAGATCATGGCTGTGGTTACCCTTGACACTGCATCACAGACAGCAGTGCCTGTGATGGTGTACTCAACCTGGGTGCACGAATGGCAAAACGTCATTTTTTCGGATGAATCCAGGTTCTGTTTACAGCATCATGATGGTTGCATCCGTGTTTGGCGACATCGCGGTGAATGCACATTGGAAGCGTGTATTCATCATTGCCATACTGGCGTATTACCTGGCGTGATGGTACGGGGTGCCATTGGTTACATGTCTCTGTCACCTCTTGTTCGCATTGACGGCACTTTGAACAGTGGACGTTACATTTCAGATGTGTTACGACCCGTGGCTCTAAACTTCATTCAATCCCGGCGAAACCATACATTTCAGCAGGATAATGCACGACTGCATGTTGCAGGTCCTGTACGGGCCTTTCTGGATACAGAAAATGTTCGACTGCTGCCCTGGCCAGCACATTCTCCAGACCCCTCACCAATTGAAAATGTCTGGTCAATGGTGGCCGAGCAACTGGCTCATCACAACATGCCAATCACTACTTTTGATGAACTGTGGTATCATGTTGAGGCTGCATGGGCAGCTGTACCTGTACACACCATCCAAGCTCTGTTTGACTCAATGCCCAGGCGTATCAAGGCCGTTATTATGGCCAGAGGTGGTTGTTCTGGGTACTGATTTCTCAGGATCTATGCACCCACACTGCGTGAAAATGAAATCACGTCAGTTCTAGTATAATATATTTGCCCAATGAATACCCGTTTATCATCTGCATTTCTTCTTGGTATAGCAATTTTAATGGCCAGTAGTGTAGCAATGGACAGCCCCACACCTGCTGTTGCTGGATATGAAATATGAGAGAGAGAGAGAGAGAGAGAGAGAGAGAGAGAGAGAGAGAGAGAGAGACTAGTTTCCAGAACTTATTCAGGGAGGAAAAAGGGATTTGTTGGTAAGGAGTAAAGAGGAGAAATGGGCCACTCAGATTCTAAGTAAAGAGTGATCCCACAACATTTGAGTCAACTGAATATTCTGTTTGACAAAATGTGACATTTGCCATGCAACACAGTGAGATAATAATAGAAACACATAAAAATGTAAATCACTGCATCTGTTACAATAAATACACAGTTTTTTAAGTACAAAGCTGACAGAAGTCTTTCTAAAATACCCCTGAGTATTTTTATCTTAGCAAAATTCTAGCTACTTTTAAAACCGCTACTAGGCAGAAACATAATTACTATGACACACTGGGCAGACTGCTTTCCTCAGCCTGCTTACTTTTGAAAACTCCAGTATCCCCTATAGACACCAGTACCCTTACTGGCATTGAGGCAATGGACACCCACTAAGGCACTAGCAAGGAAATAGAAATATCAGCAAGCAGATAAGCAAGAAGAAAAAGGAGGAGGAGGAGGAGGAGGTGGAGGGGGGGCAATGTGCACTCTGCACTGAAATGCACAGCCTGGATATTTTCTTTCTTATTCTGAATCAACTAGCTCATTTATTATTTACATGTGTGGATACAATGCAGAAAACTAAATTTGAATTTGCTGAAGGGTATCTGGAATCGTTTAAATCATTCAGCTTCCAGTATGTATTTACTATATTGTGTGCTGGTCACTGAAAAAGACTGTAACACATTAAGTCTCTCCCAAGGTGACCTGTTATTTTCCTTCATGAAAATTCACACTCTTGCATTATGTACAGTGAATCTATGTGCTTCAAATGCCCTGCAGCAACACATAGGACAGATAGATAGGCTGTCCCTATTTTCATTCCATCAGGACATATTACAGCAATATTAGTTTTCAAAATACAATATACACACAAAAAACATGTAGATATGAAAAACATTTTGTTGGTTATCATGTCCAAAATCACTAGTTACTTGAGAATCTAGTGTGACAGTCTACTATATTTATGATTTCATAGTCTGCCTGACTTAGCTCCACAAGACTGTATCTTCTCCAAAGTAAGTCTGCCATGTTTAATGAAATCACAATCACAGATAGGACAAGATAGTTATTAAAGGCATGCAACTGGCCTACAAAAAGAGACAAAATTACAAAGTTTGTTGCAGTATAAGGTAGGAGTTGATGTGTCAGAGTCAGCTGTTTGTAGGGAAGGACAGACAGTACGTTAAATTTAAGGACCCATTGATAGTGACATAATTACAAAAATACATTAGCTTAGTTTAAGAACACTATTGGATGGAATTGACCATGGTCTTTTGGATGAACTATACTGGCATTCACCTCATCTGGTATGGGAAAATTACAAGAAATGCAACTCAAAATGGCTATGTGGCAGTTTGAAAATTACTCCAGTGTTTTATTTCTGCAATATTTCACTCGAGCTAGTTTACCAATAGCTCAAAACACACCAGAAGCCAAATGTATCCCTTTGTGATGCATTTAATATAATGCATTCAACAGAGGTCAAATCAAGATTAAGTGATTACCTCACATCTAACAAACATAATAAATCACCTCTCTGAAATTAATAAAGTAAAGCACTTCATACTGCAAGATGCTTTACATGGGAGGAAAATCAACAAATACGGGCAAATCTTGAAAACATAAAAACTTAACTTGTCTACCAAAGAATGCTTACTAGTAATGTGAGGGAGAATGAAGCCACGATCTCAAACAATGAGTGTCATTAGGTCAAGTGAATTTTCTGAAGAGACAGTGTCAATGAAGGTGAG
This sequence comes from Schistocerca piceifrons, assembly GCF_021461385.2. Lineage (NCBI taxonomy): Eukaryota > Metazoa > Arthropoda > Insecta > Orthoptera > Acrididae > Schistocerca > Schistocerca piceifrons. The sequence goes on from NC_060138.1 coordinate 778,071,553, forward strand.
ACTAGTAAACAAAATGGACTGCCTGGTATCCTGTAGGAGGCTGGCAATGAAACCAGACAACTGGACATTCATGTGGATGCCTATAACAATTTGTAACTGAAGTCGTGCATGTTTCAGCACTGTAAATACAGGTCCTAAATATTCAGGCGTGTAACTAGCAAAATTTTGTCCTACGAGACTAATGAACAGTATGGGTGACGAGATATTCCAGATAATTCTTACAGATTATTTAACAAAAAAAAGAGTTCTATAGTGCAAAGGAGTTTGTGTGTAGCCAATGAAGAATGTTTTTCCCACCTATGGATACATACTGTTAACACGTGAATATGTTTATGCACCATACGATTATGCATCTAACATTACTTTCATATTTACCAATTTGATGTTTTGTATTGTAATATCTAGGCAAAATATATTAAGCCATTAGATTAAGTTGACGTTTCCTATATTATACGTACACGCTCCCTACATAATGTAATCGAGGAGGAGGAAATACAATTCACTGTTTGACACACCCTTGATGTGATTAAAAAGGCGAAAAAATAAATTTCATAGTGTCAAAGGACACGAAGTTTATATGAATGTAGAGAATTAATAACCAATACGACGCTCAAGTTTATGACGGGGAACAAAAGCATTTTATAGTAAACAGCAGTTTATGTGTAGACAATGAGGAATCTTTTTTTCTCTCGAGGAAAATAGTAATCGCCGCGGATGCAAATTTCCTCACCTCTTCCCGAGTTATTCCTGATTGTTTCAAACGATTCCATTCGGCATAATAAAGAAGTGTTCCATGTCTGTCAAATATGTATATATTATGAATCGTCATTTCCAGCTTTTACAAAGGCGATTCAGAATCTCATTACAAAACTACACAGACGAAATCATGTTTATTAACAACCAGAGATAGTATTGTGTACACAGGCAGCTCGTTGTACGCCTCTGACAGTGATCTCAAAACTAAACCACAGTCTAGACTGTGACTAAACTGTAGAGGCTACTCAAAGTTGTCTTTGCCTAGAAAGTAGAAAACTGTGTAGTTCTTTGGTGGAGTCGCTATATTGTAAGAATTTGTAACGGAGCAGTAGTACTTCTTGTTCTTCTGCTTGTGAGTTTAAGGTTTTTTTTTTTAACAAACGTGGGCAGAGTTGTGTTGCATACTGTTGTAAAAAAGGAAAAATGTTTTTAACGTTCAATGTAGTATACCTTGGTATTTTCATGAAGTATGTTTTGTGTATATAGGATCTCCTTGAAGTTCGTTTTTTTAGTAAAGTGCCAAATCTGTATCCTAAAGAAATATACCGTTTTAAATGAAACTGTTTTATTCAGACTTAATAATTTACAACAGGTTATGGGCCCCAGCTAAGTGAAACTGAACAAAATAATTTTTTTTTCAAGTTTGATTCAATTCAGTGTGTGCTGGTAGAAACTATCTGTTGTTGAATCGAGCTGTACGGTAAGAATATTGCTACAAACGGAGACTATAAAGTAATTATCGATAAACTCGAAGGGCCTCAAGATTGGGCAAAATGGAAATGGTATATCTCTATGGTACTCCGTTCATATGAACTGGAAGACGTTATTATCGGTACGCGCGAACCCGCGGTGCTGCCTCGGGAACCAACAAGTGAACAGAAGGCAGCGTACGCAGAGTGGCAAAAGAATGACGCGAAAGCGGCAAGTTTGATAGCAAGTGCGCTAAGCAAACTAGTAGCTGAACTTGTATTGACGTGCAGAAACGCTAAAGAAATATGGGACAAACTACATGCGAGATTTGAACGTAGTAGCACGCAACGCTTGAACATTTTAATTGAAACATTCTTCCATGTCAAACGTGACGAAGCAGAAAATATTAGCTCACATGTTGCTAAGCTACAAAAGTTATTTGTAGATTTAAATGATGAATTAACGAAACATAAAGAGAATACATTGTCTGAAAGAATATTAAATGGTCAAATTTTATCTACGCTGGGAAGGGAATATGATAATTTTAAAGATCTCTGGGACACAATACCGGCTGAAAACCAGAATCTGAACTTACTTATTGAAAAACATTGTGCTATTGAACTGCGTGAACAAAGTACAACAGATGTGACTGCATTGGTTGCATATAACTCACGAAAAAAGAAGATGTCAAAAGAGCGAGCAAAACAAAAGTTTACGTGTAACAAATGCAAACAACTAGGACACTGGGCAGTGGAGTGTCCACAGAACCCTTGTGACTGCAATAACGAGCGGCAAGGAGAACAGGTAAGTGAAAACGCTGTGTTTACTTCGTGTGCCATGGATGCGTCTACTGTAAATTATATTGAAATAAGTAAATGGTATTGTGATAGTGGTGCTACGAAGCATATCACTCCGAAAAAACAATACTTCGTCTTGTACAGCGAATTTGATGTTTCCTGAAGTGGTTTCATTAGGAAGACAAGGTACTAACATGCATGCACTTGGTAACAGCACAGTTTACATCGAAATAAGACGAAACAATGAATGGTATAGGGCCATGTTGGAAAATGTATGTGCCCGATGCAAGCACTCATTGTTCTTTGCCAGAGCAGCTGCAGGTAACAACTACAGTATAACATTAGATTATAAAGGTGTTATGATTTAAAAAAATCAGCGGTGACATCGTCATGACAGGCTATGTGGAAAATGGTCTGTACGTGTTGAATATGCGTGTAGTCAGACCAGAAAACAGTGATCAAGTAAATATAGCGACATCTGAAACATTGCTAATGTACCATGAAAGATTCGGTCATCAAAATAAGCAACACATCAAGAACATTTTGAAGAAACTTAACATCAGTGTAGAAGGTTGTAATGATGAATTTTGTGACGGTTGAGTATTAGGAAAGACGCATAGAATACCATTCAAACAATGAACAAACCGCTCCACAATTACTGGCGAATTAATTCACGCAGATGTCAATGGTCCAATGAGTAAAGAGTCGTTTGGAGGTGCTCGATATTATGTATGTTTTAAAGACGATTTCAGTAAATTTCGTCGAATTTTCTTTCTGAAGCACAAACATGAAGTGTAAGATATGCTTAAGCAGTTTTTAAATGAAGCACAAACCAGAGGACATGTTGTTAAACAATTTCGATGTGATGGAGGCAAGGAATTTAACAACAACATGATTAAGAAATTACTCACGGATAAAGGAATAGAATTACTGATTTCTCCACCGTATACTCCTGAACAAAACGGTGTTGCCGATCGTGAAAGCAGAACAATTGTTGAAGCCACACGTTCGATGCTAAACACAAGTAAGCTACCAAGAGGACTGTGGGCAGAAGCATGCAATACAGCAGTCTATATTTTAAATCGTACTGGAAGGTCTTCGGTTCCAGACAAATTTCCATATGAGCTGTGGTACAATCGATCAGTGGGAAAACTTGATCATCTCAGAATTTTTGGCACAGGTTGTTATGTTCATATAAGCAAACAATTCCGTTCAAAATTTGATGACAAGGCTGTTTTTGGACAGCTCGTTGGGTATGTCAATGACAAAGATGGATTTAGGGTCTGGGTTCCTTCCAAAAGGAAAGTTGTCTTGAGTCATGATATAAAATTTAAACCAGAGACAGTGTGTGGCTCCCACAGTGGTCACATTACCTTAGACATTCCTTGGCAGTCTGCTTCTGGAGGACGTCAAAGTGAAGAAAACTTTAACGGACTTGAATCTGGAGGAAGTCAGGAATCAGATGGCAATAACAAAAAATCAGCAGAATTCTGGAAAGCCAAAGCATCAGAATCTTCTAATGTAGATGAACTGGAGAACAGAAGACTACGAAGAAAACCAACCTGGATAGAAAGCAGTGAGTTCTTGATGTTTTCAAAACTTACTGCTGGCAAACAAAAAGATCCAAACTGTTTTTATGATGTATGACAGTCGAATGAGAAAGAAAATTGGATGCAAGCTTTCAATGAAGACCTAGAATCACTAAAGAGAAACAATACTTGGGTGTTAGTTGAACATCCTATGAATGCCAAAGTATTACAAAATCTTTGGGTTCTACATTGAAAAGTTTCAGCTGATGGAAACACTCGCTTCAAAGCCCGATTAGTTGCTGAAGGATATGTTCAGCAAGCAGGAATAGATTATGAAGATACATTTAGTCCTGTTACACGTTATGACACCATTAGAGTTTTGCTAGCGGTAGCTGCTTCAAAAAAACTGGTGTTGAAACAATTTTATGTGAAGACGGCATTTTTAAATGGAATACTTCAAGATGAAGTGTACATGGAACAACCAGAAGGCTTTTAAGATAGTGAGCATCGAGTGTGTCCCCTGAAACGGAGTCTCTATGGACTAAAACTAGCACCACACTGCTGGAACAAACGGTTTATGGGAGTTATGGAGAAAGCAGGTTTTCGGAACAGTGCTGCAGATCCTTGTTTGTCTTATCGCAAATGCAATGAAAAAAGACTTCATGTAGCTATTTACGTTGATCACGACCTAATTGTTGGCAGTAACGAAGAAGAAATAACTGCATTTCTGAACACTTTACAATGTGAATTTGATATAACATTCGGGACTCTTGACAGTTTTCTTGATATAAAAATAAAACAAAATGAAAATGGAGCAATTATGATAAGTCAAGAAAAGTACACGAAAGAAATACTGGAAAGATTTCGAATGGCAGAATCTAACATGAATTCAACTCCCATTGGATATGAAGAAAATGATCAGAATGAAACAGAAGCAATTTCGTCCTCCGTTCCCTACAGCGAGGCAATTGGATGTCTTATGTATCTCTCAATAGCAACTCGTCCAGACATACGTTTTGCAGTCAGTAAAGCTTCTCGAGCTATGAGAAAACCAACTGCTTCAGACTGGAACCGAGTTCAACGCATATTTCGGTACCTGTAAGGTACATTAATTTATGGCATTAGCTATGATAGAGAAGAAAATTTGAGAATTTACAGTGATGCTGATTTTGCTGGAGACAAACAGACAAGACGTTCAACAACTGGTATTGTGGCAAAGTACCATGTTGTTGTTGTTGTTGTTGTTGTTGTAGTCTTCAGTCCTGAGACTGGTTTGATGCAGCTCTCCATGCTACTCTATCCTGTGCAAGCTTCTTCATCTCCCAGTAAGTACTGCAACCTACATTCTTCTGAATCTGCTTAGTGTATTCATCTCTTGGTCTCCCTCTACGATTTTTACCCTCCACGCTGCCCTCCAATACTAAATTGGTGATCCCTTGGTGCCTCAGAACATGTCCTACCAATCGATCCCTTCTTCTAGTCAAGTTGTGCCACAAATTTCTCTTCTTACCAATCCTATTCAATACCTCCTCATTAGTTATGTGATCTACCCATCTAATCTTCAGCATTCTTCTGTAGTACCACATTTCGAAAGCTTCTATTCTCTTCTTGCCTAAACTATTTATCGTCCATGTTTCACTTCCATACATGGCTACACTCCATACAAATACTTTCAGAAACGACTTCCTGACACTTAAATCTATACTCGATGTTAACAAATTTCTCTTCTTCAGAAACACTTTCCTTGCCATTGTCAGTATACATTTGATATCCTCTCTACTTCGACCATCATCGGTTATTTTGCTCCCCAAATAGCAAAACTCCTTTACTACTTTAAGTGTCTCATTTCCTAATCTAATTCACTCAGCATCACTCGACTTAATTCTACTACATTCCATTATCCTCGTTTTGCTTTTGTTGATGTTCATCTTGTATCCTTCTTTCAAGACACTATCCATTCCGTTCAACTGCTCTTCCAAGTCCTTTGCTGTCTCTGACAGAATTACAATGTCATTGGCAAACCTCAAAGTTTTTATTTCTTCTCCATGGATTTTAATACCTACTCCGAATTTTACTTTTGTTTCCTTCACTGCTTGCTCAGTATACAGATTGAATAACATCAGGGAGAGGCTACAACCCTGTCTCACTCCCTTCCCAACCACTGCTTCCCTTTCGTGTCCCTCGACTCTTATAACTGCCATCTGGTTTCTGTACAAATTGTAAATAGCCTTTCGCTCCCTGTATTTTACCCCTGCCACCTTCAGAATTTGAAAGAGAGTATTCCAGTCAACATTGTCAAAAGCTTTCTCTAAGTCTACAAATGCTAGAAACGTAGGTATGCCTCTCCTTAATCTAGCTTCTACGATAAGTCATAGGGTCAGTATTGCCTCACGTGTTCCAGTATTTCTACAGAATCCAAACTGATCTTCCCTGAGGTCGGCTTCTACCAGTTTCTCCATTCGTCTGTAAAGAATTCATGTTAGTATTTTGCAGCCGTGACTTATTAAACTGATAGTTCGGTAATTTTCACATCTGTCAACACCTGCTTTCTTTGTGACTGGAATTATTATATTCTTCTTGAAGTCTGAGGATATTTCGCCTGTCTCATATATCTTGCTCACCAGATGGTAGAGTTTTGTCAGGACTGGCTCTCCCAAGGCTGTCAGTAGTTCTAATGGAATGTTGTCTACTCCCAGGGCCTTGTTTCAACTCAGGCCTTTCATTGCTCTGTCAAACTCTTCACGCAGTATCATATCTCCCATTTCATCTTCATCTACATCCTCTTCCATTTCCATAATATTGTCCTCAAGTACATCGCCCTTGTATAGACCCTTGTATAGACCCTTGTATAGGGGCAATATCATGGACAAGTCAGTTGCAGAAGGTAGTTGCTACATCTACAACTGAAGCAGAAATCATTTCAGCAAGTGAAGGAGCCAAAGAATTAGTTTGGTTACGTTGTTTACTAATTGACTTGGTTGAAATACCAGAACAACCTCCAACACTTTATATTAACAATGCCAGTGCATTAAAATTGGCAAAAAATCCTGAATATCCTCGTCTGTTAAAACACATAGAGGTCCAACACTTCTATGTTCGTGAAAGATTTCTGAATGGGGAAATTTTTGGTAGAACATATAGATGGAAAAAACCAGTTAGCTGATCTGCTGACAAAGCCACTTGAGTGAGTTCGATTTAATTTGCTGCGTGCAGAGACTGGTGTGAAGGAAGGCAAAGAGTAACTCTTTGTTTTCATATGACTGTTTTATTTATCCTTTTGGAGGAAGTGTTGTAAAAAAGGAAAAATGTGTTTTGCGTTCAATGTAGTATTCCTTGGTATTTTCATGAAGTATGTTTTTTGTATATAGGATCTCATCAAAGTTCGTTTTTTCAATTAAGTGTCAAATCTGTATCCTAAAGAAATATACGTTTTAAATGAAACTGTTTTGTTCAGACTTAATAATTTGCAACACATACTGATGCAGTAATCGATGGACAACAGGAAGTGGTTTCCAATTCCACCTGTAAGTTACATATGACGTAATATATGATAAAGGAAATAGTGTTCGGTAAACTCAAAATACTGTAAAAAGATATCTAAAATCTTTCCAGTTTTCCTCGCTCACATCCAGAATTTTTTAAGAAAAGGATGCATGCAGTAAAAAAGGAATACTGGACTCCATCGAAACATAGCGACATTTGTAATTCTCATTTTACGAAAGACAGCTAATTGTTTCAGCAAGGAGCTGATAGACAGGTGTTGAAGGATGACGCTATACCAAGTTTATTCAGTTTTCCAGGCCATTTGCAAGTGACAATCAATCGGAGAAGGCAATTTGTTCGCAATAAACTATCAGTTTCTGAGCTAAAACGATGTATTTGGTTAGCAACAAGGACACATATCCTGTTAATGTGTCATTGTGAACTTCTAGTAGCTCGTAATTGTTGCAGATAGATTCTTTTAATTTTGTTTCAGGAAATGAATGGGATCCAAACGACAAATACGTTTTGTTAATTCGATGGCAATCATGCGAAATGTGATGCAAGTGTTCAAACTGATGTCTCTCATGGAATGTGAGTCTTTGGAAAAAGTGCAACGATTGTAGATGAAACTGAAGCGGCATGAAAAATAGGCGGAAACAATGGCAGAATTGATTAAAGATCCGAAAAAGCTGTGTAAATGACAACCTGGAAAGTGTTCTTCAGGACATTTTGGGTCTAGTGAAGCAGGGGATACCACTTGTCGGCTTTGACCAATGATTTCAGAATTAGTCAGAGAGCATTTATTACACAGATGAAAGAGCTGACAAGCCTGTTCACAAACAAAGGAATATGAGAGACGAAAAATATAGTTGACATATATCAAAGCAAGTAGTATTTTCACATTAAGGATATCGCATGTTTGTATCGTATTAAATCTGTGGAAAATGAAGGGGAAAATATTAATGGAAATATTGGTAGCATAGAATACCTCACATCACATATATGTGGGTTGTATCTCGAACCTCATTCAAACAGTATTGGTTAACTGCAGTACGGGATACAAGTTTAGCGTTCATCGATTTCTTCATTTTCGTTAGCATTAATATCCTGTTGTTCAGTTGAACTATATAGGTCAACTGAAGCACGGGATACAAATTTTACATCATGTGTTGTTTCCTTCGCCTCCGCTACCACTAATAGTCTGTTCTTACATATATAGTAGTACTACCGATGGCAGAAGGAGCTACGTACATAATATTTGTATCCCATACTTCTGTTGACCTTCTAACGAAAATGTAGAAATGGACGTACGTTACATTTGCAACCTGTACCTCGGTTGAACTACGCGAAGAGGCAATAAGACAACACATATACAATTTGTATCCTGTACTTCACTATGGGCCATAATTTTTTTTTTCCTTCGATGCTAATAGTATCGACTGAAAGTTGTAGTTTTGATCAAAGCAGTGACAATAGTATCCCATTCTTTAGTTGGTCTATATAACTAATACTACCTACTACTACTACGTGATCAGGCCCAGTGGACCGCATGCTTCTACAAGTTTCCTCCTCCATTGTATTCTGTCCATTGCTGCTATCCGCCATCCATCCATATTTATGAACACTTGGTTTAAATCTTCATGGAGGCTATCCCTCCAACGCTTCTTGGGTCTCCCTGGAGGTCTCTTTCCTGTAGGTGTGAAATCCAGGGGCTTCCGAGGCCATCTGTGAGCCTCCATCTGGGCCACATGGCTGGCCCACTGCATTCGTTTGGGTATGACAGTTCCTGCTATGTTGGGCTGCTGGTATAATACCTCAAGCTCTTGGTTGTATCTGATCCTCCATTCCCCTGTGTTTGCATCCAGAACCAGACCGAAGACCTTCTGAAGCACTTTTCTCTCAAAAACGAGGAGTTTATGGGAATCCTGCTTCTGGATACGGCGTGTCTCACAGCCATATAGAACAACAGGCTGCATCAGGATTTTCTACAGTCGAATCTTGAACTGTTTGGAGAGATATCTGGACTGAAGCAGTTGTGCTAGGCTGTGGTAAGATCGGTTTCTTGCCTGTATTCTAGCATTGATCTCTGCTTCACGTGATGTGTTCTCAATGAAAAGTGCCCCTAAGTATTTGATTCATGCACTCTCTTGTAGGACTGGTCTCCAACCAGCAGTGATTGTAGATGACCAGCAGTCTAACAATGACCACGAATCATAACTAGGTACTCCATCTTGGCTTCGTTTATGTTTAGCCCAAATTTGCTGGCAGCCTCCTTTAGTGCTTTGGTCAATTGCTCCAACTCCTCTTCAGACCTAGAGAGTAAACAGATGTCGTCTGCATAGGCTAAGTACACCAGTCTCTTTCCTTGGATTTCAATCCCTTCGTTCTCTTGGAAGGTCTCGCATACGAACTTCTCGAGGGCAAAGTTGTACAGGATAGGGACAACCTATCTCCTTGCCTGAGTCCTGTCACAATTTCAAATTCCTCAGTTATGCGATTTCCCATCTCCGTCTTTGCACGTGTTTCGCTCAGACAGGTCTTTATCAGATTGATGAGTTTCTCTGCCATGCCGAATTCCCTTAAACAGCTGAGCAGGCTCTTGCGATGTATGCAATCATAGGCCTTCTTAAAATCAACGAATAAAATATGCAAATCTTTACCATATTCACCCAGTTTCTCAGTGAGCTGCCGGAGACTGAAGATGTGATCTACTGCTGACTGTACTGGCCGGAAACCTCCCTGGTACTCCTCAATCATCGATCCTGCCACTGGTTGAATTCTATGTATGAGACAATTGGACAGGATCTTATAGCATACGTTAAGCAGGACGATTCCTCGATAGTTGTCACATTTCAGTTTGTCGCCCTTCTTATGTATTGGACAAATCAGAGCTGTTTTCCATTCTGCTGGTAGGTCTTCTTTGGTCCATATTGCCTGTATCAGTTGGTGTATTCTTTCTGCAAGTTTCTCTTCTCCTGCGAGGATTATTTCAGCCCGAATTCCATCTTCACCTGGACTCTTATTCTGCGTAAAAGGTTTGATATAGCTATACACAATATTTATATCCTGCTCTCCAGTTGACACAGGTAAATCTCATCAATGTTACATATGTCGTTCTTTTCGAATAGGTAGTGTCAGTGTAAAGGTCAACTGAAGGACGAGATACAAATTTTAGTTGTGTCGGGAGTTTCGCCTTTAATATTGCTAGTACAGATTCGAAAAAATCGTACTGATACTAGTGCTGGGAAACGAAAGAAGAACGACAGCTACGAAATTTCTATTACATACTGGAGTACACGAAAACATGTGTAATGGTGTAATACAACAATGAAATACATCAAAACAGTTAAATACAGTAAAAGAAAAAAAAAACTGAAAACTGAACTCACCACACGGGAACTTCTTAAAAGAACCGAAGCTCGCCTAGAAAGACATCAACAAAAATCACATACCCACATACACAACAAACAAAACATTACGAAAACACACACACACACACACACACACACACACACACACACACACACACACACACATACACACACATAAATTCACCCCCCCCCCCCACCTCCCATCCTAATGTGAAATTAGCTAACATCTTCAGATGGTACATTTGCCCAATCCGTTTAACAAAACATTTAAATGGGCAATATGTTTGGGAAATACTACACCTCCATGAATATTCGTCTAAGTGACTTTGAAGTGCGGAAATCCGGCATTTCCCCTTCCCTACAAGAGATTTCACGGCTGACCAATAATCCTCTATGTTATTTGTGCAAGCCTCTGTGGGTAATGATCTGAACTCAATATTGTGATTAACTACGAGGTGTTGATAACACCCTTTCCTCTAAATAGTTATATGAAGAAAAACCATCTGAAATTACAATGGAACCCTCTGCAACGTGATCTTCAATTAAGTTGACAAAACTTCCTTCCTACGATTGGGTGCTACTTTAAACACTACATCGTCACACTCTTGACCTGAATCCTGCAGCCCCCCCAGCCCCAGACCCATAATCCCACCGGAGGTTGCCCCCCTGTTGTACTTCCTTTTGCCAAAATGCGACTCGTCAGTTTCGACCATAACACCACCCCCACCCCCCTAACGGCCCCCTATATTTCATGTATTCCCCACAAACTTCCCTACAAAAAGAGTACCAATCCACAACTGTACAGTTACTCTCACAACATTCATGGACACACAGCCACACAGGATATCTCAAACACCAACAGTACGTGATTTTCATGATGACTCTCAAGGCAAGCTTAGAATTTTCGAACCACGTCCCTCATCTAATGAACTGCCACAACTGATCTTTGTTGCAGCGCCATACGAATAAGTCGTGAGTACGGTGATGAGATACACTTGTGAGGAGCATATGTTCGCCACACTCACGACATCGAACATACTCAGCAATGAAACCACACATTTGTAATATCAAATCGTGGCCATCTTGTCTACGCCCATAGCCTCTCTCAAATCATCCAAGTTAATCAGAACAGATAAATCCAATACTACAAACGAAAATGAGACTCTAAACATTGTCATAAAATAAGAAACTAATAGTCCAAATTACCTCAATATCACTAAGAATGAAATTAGTTACCGAATGAATTGCAAGCAACCAACTATTTAAATAAATGCATATGAAGAATATTTTGAGCAATATGTAGCAATCTCTTTTAAACTCATATTCAATTGTTTTAATGTACAATGATAGTGCTTAAGTGGAACACAGAACTGTTTTATTATCTATGGCTGAAAATGAAGACATTATTATCTATGAGTAATCTATGATGTCATTGGTCAAAGCCGACGGGTTGTATCCTCTGCTTCACTAGACCCAGCATTTTAGTGGCTTTCTTTTAGACTTTATTGTTCCCCAGTTGAAAAACAGTGGTGGAAAGAAGCAGTCCAGGTGATACAGTGAACTGACCGACCAATTTGCCCTCACTCTGCATTTCTGTTCTCCAAGGGCATATAGATTCGTACGCTCTGAGTTCCCTTGCTCCACCCCAGTGTTATTCATGGTTGGGTGTCATCAGTAAGTTGTGAATATGGCTATCTGCAATAGGTTTTCAACTGTCTAAAACATAATATGAGTGACAAACAATATCTGAAAGAGAGTGCACTTATTTTTGGTAGTATGTCAATCAAGAATCAACTTGTGTGAAACAACAGCAAAAAAGTGTCTGCAGGCAATGTTGATTTTAGCAACATTGTGAATATATGTACAGAAGAACTGGCCACTGAAGCCTGTTGCACAGGGTAACTATCCTGGCATGAAGCAGTGGTTGGGGAAGCTAATCACATTTGCCTACGTATGATATATATTCAGTATATACTGAGTGAAGCACAACAATAAATAAAAATTAAAATTTAATGTTTGCATGTTACAAATACGACCATCTCCTCCCTTCCCCAAAATTCTTGCCTGTAAAATGTTAATGTAAAAACCTATAAAGTGATTCGTATTAACATTAAAACATTATCCCCCCATTAACAGCTGAAATTAGCAACAAAGCAATGGTTTAGCAATGTTCTTGCCTAATGATGTGTACAGAACTTTTCTGTTAGGTGCAAAGAGAAATGCACTTTACATCAAATGTGTTTGTGAAAGATCGCCACAGATGTGATGAGGTAATTATAATAAGAAGTTTTTCATGTCAGCATTTTGTATCACTATATAGTTTCATCATTTAGGAAATAAAATGCGAAAAGTGAAAGAATAAAGCCTTTTGCATAGAGCTAAGATTTTGGAGAAGCCTAATTTTATCAGGAGCCTTAGCGGCAGTAGGGAAACTACATACGTAAACACAGCAAAATAATTGCAAAATTAATCTTGCACGGAATGTGTAAAAGGTACAAGGCAATAGCTAACAGTGAACTATGATCTACACACACACAGCATCACATAGTGTATATAAATGGTAATTGCATTTTTCTGTGTAGCAGAACAGTTTGATACCTTGCCCCAGTTTAATGTGGCGACTGTGATGTCAGGCATCATGGCTTTACCACAGCCTAACATAACGGTCGTGGCACGTGGCCCCGATTTTGTTGCCTATGCGCCAGCAGCGCGCCAAGCGGCCAGTAAGTAAAACTGTCGAGTTCGGCGCGATTGTGAAAGTGAATCGTACCGGTAGCTGTTTATTTTGCTTTGTACAATGGTTTTTACAAATGGGAGTGTAGCGAAATAAAATGTAATAACAACATGAAGGAGGAGCCACATCTGTCTTCCTAAGGACCCTGAGAGGTATATACTGTCTTGTTACTAAACTGTGCCATCAGGATTCGCTTGCAAACTACATGTATACTGATGATTAATGTTTCGTTTTAGAAGCAGAAAATGGCTAGAGAATAGCAGATGAGAAGATATTATGAAAAAGACCCTGTTTGCCTTTATAGTAATGTTAAGTTTTGTTCACTACATGTCAAACAAAACCAGTTCATAAACTCGTGTGGAAAGCAATATCCACACTGTTTCATATCCCAAATGAGCCACCTCAATTGATGATGAAGAGGAAACTGCCACAAAGATCCCACAATCTGTCCAAAGCTGTAAAACATTCCTATGGCACAGAAGCAGCCAGTTTAACTCTGCATATATCAGTGCCAGATTCATCTGAATCGTCAACACAGACCTGTTTTAAAGATGAAGTGGTAAAATTAAGTGCAGTTATTTGTGCCTAGAAAAAATGTGTGGGGTATCAGAATGTGCAGATTGCTAGATTTTGTGCAAAACTATTACAGGACAAGGAAAGCGACCATCAGTTTAAGTACAGACAGCAACAGAAACTGGTTCAGGAGGATCAAGTGAAGAAGGACAAACAAATTTTGAAGACTATAGGATCCAGACATTTAAAAAGGATGCGCTTGGCTTGTTGTTTAGCCAGGTTAGCATGCCATCTGCAAGATGGAAATAAATAAATAGGCTGTTTGCGCTAAATTTATTATATGACAGCACACAGGCATACAGGTTTTTCAGAATGCTTCACGTTTCCGTCAGTGGGTACATTACAGAGGTATCTGGAAGGCATACAAATGAAAACTAGTGCATGTTTCATTGTGTGAAGGTCTCTAACGGCAAATTTGACATATGACAGCGCTTCTGGGAGTGTTATTGGCTTTGAGAGCTTAGGGTTTACACTCGCAGTATATTTCTCCCACTATTTTGCAGTTGCTTATCTCCCTTAGAATAATATAAGGATGAAGGTCGTACTTATGGCAACAGGCGACAATGACTAAAACACAGTAGGTCTATGGAATGGCAAATGGGGCATCGATCCCTTTTGCATGTAGAGGTACATGCCTGTACTTCTTGTATGTGACTATGTGTTTATAATCCGTTGATATCAATGTGGTAAGCTGCAGTTCTATCCAACATCACATCTGTTTCTTCACGAATGTGTTGTAACTTTCCACTGTATTCATGATTTTTATCCCTAATTTCACTTATTTTAGAATTATTTTTAGAAACATCCATGTGTGGCAAACTATTAGAGGCAAAAAAATAATTCAAATATTTTGTAAATCACATGATGCAAAACAAACATTAAGCTTGTGACGCATCTAACGTTCTCCTTTCTCGCTGCTTAGAGCACGAGTGTCACTCCAGCTGTCAAACAGTAACAACTTTTACAACAGTAAGTGTCATGACTGTTGTATTAGACTTTGGCTTTACTATGTGTAGTAGTCTCTCGAGTTTAGTATTGAGCTCACTGGCCTGTGCCCACTTCAACTTGTGTCCATCGTGCAGGTAGCCATGGCTGAAACTCTACTTGTTATTCAGTAACTTGATGGCTAACACCTTGTAATGCAAGTAGTCTGTTTTGTATGTACTACATGAGTATTCTTCCTTGTCATACCGTGAATTTTTTGTGGTGTGGAGCAAAACCACCTCTTTATTGAATCCGAACTAGGGCCATGCCATCACAAATAGAAGTTGAGAGTGTGAAGAAAGGTATGATTATAACAAGAACTTGGGAAAAGTGTTATAGACACACCCAGGAAGTGAAGTGTATTGCTCAACAGTTAAGAGTTTGTGGAAACACTATCCACAATAAGAACAGTATATAAATGCTAGAGGTCAAATACTGCATATTTGTAAAAGTTATAGCACAAAACAACATATGTTCATTTGAGCAGCAGCCTCATGCATATGCGTACAGCTGAAGTCAAGTTTGAATGGTGCCTTAGTTACTTACTTGTTACATAGACCAAATTCATGATTAATGTTATAATGTGGATTGTGTCAACAGAACAAACATAGATTCTGGGTACTTGGATTGTGGTGTTTGTTGTTTGGAACAGCGAGTAACAAGAATAAATAAGTACATAAACAACATAAAGAGGCTATCTGTGTGACAAAATTCTGGATGGCAGCAATAAGCAATACTGGCCACCAGATTTTGTAATGCCAAGTACACCAAACATTGAAGTTGGGATAGAAGCAACAGGCGTTGAAAAATCATATGTTTTGTGATCAAAATATAGTTTAAAAGTATTTTTGTTGATCATAAATCATGAAATATTCACCTGTCAAAGAATTACTACTACATACATTACTAACACAGGAGTGTGCTGAGCCTGTGTGGCCCGCCCAGGACCATAACTTTGACTGCATGGCAAGCTTTGATGCACACTGCCCAGTCAGCTGGTCGAGCTGCACCGAGGCCTGCTAGGCCATATGACACCCCGCCAGAACCTGAGCCCACCTGGCAGCCTGCGTGGCCTGGCTGCTCATCGAGTCGCATGCCTGCCACACAGTTGCAGGAGTCAAATGAAACCCCTGTGGACCATTTGTAAGCAGTTTGTTATGTTGCACAGTACTTACCAATACAGTACAACACCTCTGATCTTATATTAAAATAAGTGATGACTGTAACATCAGCAACAAGATGATTACTTAAATACCCACTGTTGCTTGTCATTTTCAAATCAGCTTATTGTTATGTGCACGTAAAAACCTCCATATCTTACAATGTAGTGGAAATAGTTAATTTTATTAATAATCAACCTACTAGTTTATGTAATGCTAACCTATGTATTTAAAAGTTTTTTTGACGAACATGGATGAAAGATGGTTATATCACAGCAGAACTGTTTTCGTAACATATGACATCAATCTGTTTCACCAGGTACACCTTTCCTCAAGCAAAGTCTGGCTTCAGACTGTGGCCTGTTTGACAGAAATTTTGTTGAAAATCAGTAGTTGAAATTAATTGTTTCACAGACCAAACAGAAATCTGTGTAATGTGGAAGACCATATCGAATCGTTCATTAAAAGCCTTGGAGTTAGAGAAATCTGTCCAAATTTAAATCAAAATGTGGGTTTCAAAAGCATTCACTATTTCTTAGTAAAAATTCATCTTACTTCAAACGAAAATGTCAAGAAAAAAATTAAGGAACATTTGAAGGGATTAAGAAAAATTTCAGAAACTTTTTTTCTGCCCTGTCTAGTAGTAACCATGGGATTCACAATAGCTTGGAAGAAACAATAATTTTGGAATCCACATGAAGTGTAAATTGAAATGAGAAGCTGCTCGAATCTTCCAGTGACTAAGTTTCAGAAAATACATCTTTGTCACCAGTAAGTTTCTGGTTAAGCTTAAAGACAGTGTTTCCAGTGCTTTCAAATAAAGCAGTAACAAATTTATTGCCTGTCTTGTCCACATATCTGTGCAAAAAGGCTTTTTACTTCTTACACTTATGTAAAAATAAATCTTAAATAAACTTCACACTAAAAATAATTTGAAACGGTCTTTACCCTCTGTGGTTCTTGATTTCAAAGTTATGTCACATCCAAAGCAGACAGCCTCTTCATCAACGAATTCTGAGAAAGTTTAGCCAGTTACATTCCATAATGAAGACTTTTAGATTAACAGGAAAGTGTAAAATACTGTAATATTGCATGCTAGACCTGCCCATTGTGCAAAAGCCCTTTTGATGTGGAGCAGGTGAAATGTAAAGCATCCTTAAAACATTAGGGCTATTAAACCATTTTCTTTGAATTCAGTTACTTCCATGTGACAGTAAGTACTTTTTAGTGTTGCATAAGCGATTTAACATTATGTGTTATTTTTCTTCACGAAGAATCAAGAAAACCCTATTCACAGCATATCGAATCTTCACAATTCTTAAAGAAGTGCAGATGATTCAGAAAGCAAATTCCACACATGTGTAGCCAGTCAATCCCACTTTCCCAGCGCTGCTTGTTTCCCAGTTGTACCAAGCCCTGTTGACATCTGGGCTCGGCCAGATATCTCCCCCTCCCACTTCTAACATGTGCAAGAACTCTATGTAAGCAGTCAATGATAAGAATGCAGCTGGAAAAACTCTGAATCTGCAACACTTTTCTTAGACTGGTAACACTACTGGATATGCATGTCCTCTTGATGCAATTGTGCAATTCGTTTATGCTTGTAGTGCTACAAAATGAGCTAACCAAGCAGGAACTCGGTGCTTCCTAACAGTTAACACCACAAGACATTTGATCTAAAGTGTAAAACGTGTGCGGTGTGCTCCTAGACGTCCAAAGTCATCCAAAAAGCGTTTTAAGATTAACTCAAAGTAAGCTTGCCAATAGAATATGGACTAGTTTTTCAATTCAATGCAATTACATAGAACTTTGAGATTTAAAGATTTTGGAAGAGACACTGGGTTCACGTATATAAAAGGAGTTTATAATGTTGCAGCACAATTGCAACTTCCATGAAAGCAACAGACCATTGGAAGATATATATCGCCTTTGTACACTAACTGCAACTATTACAGCAAAGTTTAACCATGATTTAAAAAATAGTAGTTCACTCATATTGGTGTCCATGACCAAGCGAGGCTTAAAACAAAGTTCACACATATAATAGCCACATAAATGTCAAAGAAATTGTGTCACAAGTTTCAATGACAGTATGATGCAGAAAACTATTTTATTTGGAATGTGCTTTGAGAGGTGAAGTTAAAGTGAAATTACAATGAATTATTTGCCAAAAACTACAGTGGAACTGATTATGACTCAGTTCTTGCTGAAGAAGATTGTGAGCTGAAAAAGTCATATATAGCAATCATGATTAAAGATGAATTCAGGAGTCCCATGCGTGCATAGAATGTATTTCCTTTAGTGTCACAATCATATATCTTTGCAAAGAATAAAGTTTCTGATGAGACATATCAAAAAGGTTGTTCTCAAAACTAATGTAAAACAAACAAAATGTGCACTCATTTAATAAGTAACAACGAAGTGGAGCAATAAATGGCAATGGATTTCAAATTTATCTACCATACTTAATAATTATTATCCACAGATGATGAATAAGGATATTTATTCGTGTAAGTGAATAATGTTTCGAATAATATTTGTTATTCACGAATGTCGAATGATAATTATATCTGTATTTGTTATTCGTAATTCACATATATTTGGCCTATTTGGTGGTAAGTGAAGAACATCGCACATGTGCACAATGCAGATTCGCAGCGTATGTGCAAATGAATGCAGGTACATGAAATCCACGTGACTGTAGAGTGTGCCAGCCATGTGGCTGGATGTACATGCACTCACGTGGCTGAAATTGGCATCGGTACTCTTCAGCAACTTCTGCCAATGTTTGTGAAGCATATATGGGCTCTTTCACACTGCAGGCGCGTGCAGGCAATGCAGATAGGTCATGTGCTGCATGACTCTAGTGAAGACATCATCCAGCCGCCATTCCATCTTAACTATGGCGTCTCAGCTTGTAGTGAAAAAAGGCAAGGCAGAAAATTTTCAGATGCGTTCAGAAAACCACCAGTCAGTAATTTCAATCTGTGATCTATTCGATAGTAATGTAGAACACGTTACTGGGCTTCTTGTAAAGTTATTTTACCTTAAAGATTATTTATGCCACAGTATAAAGACAAAAACTTGTCTTATACATCATTATATTATGATGTTATATGCCCCTTCATAGCAGCACTACTAGTATAAAGACAATATGGTCGCTTTTGATAGGTCATTTGTTTACAATTATCTTTCATTTAATAACAACGTTATTGCAAAGAATTATTTCAGTGCATTTTGGTCAACAACAGTATTGCACAAGTAACAAGTGTGCTAACAATATTCAAATTTCAGTTTACGTTTCAATCCCGCAACTGAGTTTACTGAGATATAAAATTTCATTCATGCAGGTAACTTTGCAGTCAAACAACAAATTATTAAAGTCATCTAAAGTTTGCTAAAAATCATTTAAGTTTGAAATATCAATACGTTCACGTTTCTTTCATAAGTGTGGAGTAAAATTTGCTCCTTCAGAGCAGGTGACTGATCTTCATAGATTGATCTTCAATTATTTACAGGGTATAACTCATGGTAATTGATCAATGCTCTCACTGGTCATTTCGAGGTTATATGCTGTTGAGTCTGCTAACTGGAATCCAAAATGCAGGAGAGTGTGTGAGGTAGGAAGTGCGACTGTGTACAAAAAGTAGGATAGTGTTTTACCTAGGACTGATTCTCTAATCAACGCTGTACTTCGATGACAAAGTTCGATTTGCATTTTATTTTGTGCCATATCCGAATTAAATATTTTCTGTAGGAATACATGTCAAAAGTTTGTCATTTAATATTTAGTAACTGTGTTAGATCAAGTGTGAATATTGTGCATAGAATTTTGCTAATGCTCAGATGAGCTAAGCTAAGTGACAGTGAAATATGTTGTGTAACCTCCCCACTATAATTGTTTCTGTATGAAATTTACCCCAACTTTACCTCCCATTCCATAAACATCTGCATATTGCCAAAACTATGTACCTACAAACATCCAAGTTATACTCGTATGCTAACCTAATTTGAATCAAACTGTAGATGGTTTGAACACAACTTGTCTATACATTAAATGTGCAACTGAAGTAAAACAGTTATCTAGCTCAAATCAAGATTTCCACTTACCTCGCATCTTGACAACATTGTTGCAGATTTCTCGAAAGTGCGACAGCAAACAGCGTGCAGGCAGCACCTAACCTATTTTTCTATTTCAAAATAAATATTCACACTATTTCAAACTACATTGTGCAATGTGGTAATGTGTAATAATGAACAGTGGGATGGGAAGAGTAACTACTCCTATGAAATTATATTCCAAGACAACGATTTTAGAATGAAGTATGGATTCAATAAGATACAGTAAAACTTTACATGATCTTCACACATAACATGGTCTGAGCAATACTATGTTTAACAAAGTGAACAATGATTTAAAGAGGGTATAATGTTAACAGAGAATTTCTATAAAAATCAAACAGCTTAATAAGTTAATATGTTAATGCAAGACTCAGGGAAATGGGGAGGCCTTTCTCTCAGCTCTGAAAAAGTGAACAAAGTTAACTAGCTCCCAATAATCGTTTCTACAGATTAGGTATACATGTTTTACCTCAAACTTCTTATCTTCAACAAATAATAACATTTTGTAGTGCTTCAAGAATTTTGCGGTAAATTCTAGAAACACTTCGCTCTCAACAGTCTCGAACACCCGATATTTTAATGACAAGAGTGAGAGAGCCTTTTTACTGCGCCACACATGTCTGTGTGTGCAGGAAGGACAGCTGTCACGAGGAACCAGGAGCTGTGTCAGATGAGTGCCCTGACAAGTGGTTACAAGCAGCGCCCTACCAGTTATATCAAAACGTCAAACAGTATTTGTAGGTATAATGTTCCATGGTGTTATGAGGATTGTTACAGAGACAGATGAAGATTGTGTCATATAGAGACTTTTACTTTATGTCTTGGCTCTGCGTGAGGCAGAACGTATGTAATTGTGTGAGTGTTTAGTCGATTCTAACATTTATCTCAGAACCAGTTGGTTTGCTAGAGTTGGTACAAAATAATTGTTACTTTGGGCCGAGAGCCGAAATATATTGTTGTTGAATTGAGACAAGCCTACGAGTACATAATTTATTTCAAGAATATAGAGCTGGTTAATAATATTCCCCTTAACCTGATACAGTCTTCGGAGATGAATGGAATGGTGAGAGCAGAGTAGCTGATAACCCAAAGAAGACGATCGGCTGCACACACAATGTGTAAGTCAACTGGAAGAAACGTGTGAGTCGTTCAACCCAACAGCGCACTGTCTCTTGTCATCTGAGAAAGCGTTAGAACGTGGCGATCCAAATGACAGGACTCGGAGAAAGAGGGAATTTTACGTCATAAATCGAGATAAGAAGATATTGAGTTGCCACAGCAACTGAGAATAACAACACAAGGAAACTGTTACTCAGAATTGGATTCTGCCTAAAAGAAAAAAAAGGGTAAAAATTTTAACAAGCACCAAACAAAGGAAGACGCAGAGAATAGTTGAACTAAGCAGTCCTCACACACACGTCGACCCAGCCGACGTATACACAGTAATCAGCCGACGCTGGCGCAGTAACCTGCCAACGCCGACGCAGTAACCAGGCCCTGATGTCGAAGCAGTATCTTGCCAACAACGCCAACACGGTAACCAGCCGTCGTCACCGTCTGCAACTGCCATTCGCCATTGCTGACTTCGCGTCCGCTCGCCGACGCCGACGCCGCAACCACCGTTCGACGCAGCCAGCGCCCGTGCGGTTCACCGGTGTCGATTCTATACCTGCTCACTGACACAGCCTAGCCCTATACGACAGGTGAGCGAAAACCAATAACTCTTTGGTGAAGTTGAAAGAACTGCAGGACAATAAACTGTGGGTGTAGTTGTTGTACACAATATTTTAGGTTAGGTGATTACTAGGGCGAAGAAAAATAGAGAGATGGATAATATTCAGAAAGTTGGGGAAACTTCTGAGCCAGCCATGGCAATGACTGTAACAAAAGAAATGCCAGACTGGGCTGAGGTAGCAAATTTAATTAAAGCACTAAGCCTTAAAATAGATAACCAAATACAAGAACAGAGTGAAGCTCTAACTAGGTTAGATGCTAAGTTAGAAGCACAGAGTGTAACTTCAACTGCTCAAATTGCCTCTTTGAGAAATGTGATAAGTGCTACTTTAAGTGAAAAGTTAGAAGCACAGGGTGAAGCTCTAGTTTGTAAGTTTGAAGTGTTAACTGATAAAGTGGAAAATTTACGATTAGATTTAAAGAATGAATTAAGTAATTCTTTAACTGTCCAAATGAATCAAATGTTTACGGATTTTAGCTAAAAGCAGGATGATCAATTTCAGAAATTGTCCCAAAGATTAGAATTCGATATTGAAGACAAGTGTAACAATATAGAGTCTGAATTTAGCGAAAAATTAGAATCTTGTGAAAATGTATGTAATATTAAATTTAATTCTGTAAGACATGAACCGAATATCTTGAAAGACAGCACAGATTGTCCTAAGGAGTTAATATCGATTATTCAGTCGAAAATTCCAAGTGTTAGTATACGAGCTGCTACTACATGAGCTGTCAGCTTGTGAATGAATAATGTAAAACAAAATTTCAAAGAAAAAATAGTCAACTTCGACATTATAAGTGTAAGTAGTCTTGCAGAACCTTTCGAACTAATTATAGATCGAGAAGTTACCGAGAGTATAATGTCCGGAAACGTTGCGACTGTTGCTTTTTCGAAACATAATGATACTGACAAGGTTATGGACAAAGAATTCAAACTTGTCCATGACAAAGTAGAAAATAGAATAACTTTACGTAACATTGTGTTACGTAGTAAAGTGATAATTGTTTTCTTGTGGGGAGACTTTCACGCAAAATTTAACGAAAAGGGCCAGTTTGCATTAGCTCAAGTGAGGTTAATGGCAGATCCATGAAATCTGGGTGGAGTCACAACTGTTCCCCAGGGATGTTAACATTCTGTGTTCATGGGCGGAGTGACGACCGTCAGTGCCTGAGTTGTTTGTGGTGTTCCACTCCACATCAGCTTTCCTACACCAAATTCCCTTCAAATTTTCAACTCTTCTGTAATCTGTTCATAACCTCTTAAACTATCCTAAAATGTTAGTATTTAAGTGACCGAATATGACTATAAGATAGTGACTAATTTAAGAGAATCACGAATGAACAGTGATCTGTAAACATGGAATGAAACGATTAGAAAATAGTACTAGTATAAAGGTAATATCATGGTATATTCAAGCAAAGTAATATCTAGATGTCAAAAACTGAACAAAGTACTTTACATGTGTATGAAAAATAGTATAAACTAAATGACTAAACAATTATGTTATCGTAGTGTATAATTTTCTAATTTTATAGAATAATTTTATACAGTTTGTGAGATGTAAGATAAATGGGAGGGTTTGTATCACTTTTGGAAAGGGTGGATAGTGTAGGTACAAACATTACTAACACTACAAACACACCACACCTTTCAGACAACCCTCACAGACAAGTGTAACTGATTCTTCACCATTTGTCATTCCATAGGAGTTGCTAAGATCTTTCTTCAGGGAATACAAAGGTGAAAGTCAGAATGTCCATTCTGTAGGAGACGTTAAACATCACACCTTCTCTGGTTTCTCACTCAAGTACTGGCGAAGTAGGTATCCTGAGGAAGGGGGGTGAGAAGTATTTCCTGTCTTTGGGGCTATCTTCTTTCACTTCTTCGATCTTAGCAACCATTTCTACTTTTTCCTTTCTTATTTCTCATCTGAGTAGAAGTCTATATTTCTCTCTTTCCATATGCATACACTTGTCACTGAAGTCCTTCTCATTCTCTGTGGTTTCCTATAACCTTCAACTTATTCAAATAAGTAGGCTGAAGAACTGGGCTGCACAAACACACATCGACATACACGCAAAATTACACTTAGCCAGAAACATGAAAATTATGGATTAGAAACCTAAAGCAATGTCAGAACCACCAAGAGATTTAAGGGAATAAAGCCCTATGTACATATGGGTAGATGCACATATTGTATGGTTGATATATGATGGTTCTGTATCGCCCCCTTTTTTTCCTTTTGTCACTTCTTATATATTTATTCAAAGGTATAAGAACAAAGACTTTTCTATATCGCACAAGGAGGTGTGAGAAATGAAGAGCTAATGAACAGAAAGGTATGATGTAGTGAATTCTATATAAATATGAGGTCTACTGAAAGTGTAGGAGTTGAAAAGTAGCGGAGGACTCTAGGGGATCAAATAAGGTACCAAGAAGTAAGAGAGAAGTGTGAAGTGGAATTGGCTTTTGCCTGGTAATATTTAGCGACAGTATACATAAAAATGTATGCTAGGGCAGTGAACTATGAAGCCTACTCAGGATAGTTATTATCTAAACGAACCAAAAAAATAGAAAAGGAAAATCTAAGTATTAAGTACACAAGGACTAAAAGAGATATATTGTATGTTGATTGAAATATAAATTACTGTTGTGATAGATATTAATGTACATGATGAATATGTGAGGGCAGGGGGACCAAGAAGGGGATTGACCTGTACCATAGTAGATTAGGAAGTTTAAAGGGGTTTACGTACCAAAACGGAAGGAGGAAGAGCATTGACAGTACCAACCTGTAGGTAAGGTATAGGTACTGTGCCTAAAAGGAAAAGGGCAGTATCATGAGAAAAGTCACACATTTTGTAGAGATTATTCCAGTAAGTTTAAATTCTCTATTCCTCTAGCATTGTCAAGTTTCATATTCGTAAATGTCAGAAAGCACCTTTCCATTTGCCCAGAGATTCTCCAGACTCCGAGAAATGTTAGTTAATGAAGTTAATATGTACCAAAGAAAAAAAGTACAGAGAAGTAGAGTAAAGAACGACATAATTAAGGGCTTATGACACCTGGAGTTTGTGAGTGGAGGTTATGAATATTGGTCACACAATCCTTTTATTTAGATGTATGAAAGTCCTAACTTCAATATTGAGTGCAATGCTCAGATAGTTATTATCGAAACAAAAAAAAAAAAAAAAAAAAGAAAAGAAAAGAAAAAAGGAAAATTATTTAGGTATTAAGTACGCAAGGACTAAAAGAGATATATTGTATATTGACTGAAATATAAATTAGTGTTGTGATAGATATTAATGCACTTGATGAATATGTATCAAATATCGCGTGTTCGAGCTAAGGGGAGGGATATGCAGTGCTTCGAGAATTTCAGGGTAAATTCTAGAAACACTTGGCTCTCCACCATCTTGAACACCCGATATTTTAATGACAAGGGTGAGAGAGCCTTTTTACTGCGCCACACATGTCTGTGCGTGCAGGAAGGACAGCTGTCACGAGGAGCCAGGAGCTGTGTCAAAAAGTCAAAGAGTATTTGTATAATGTTCTATGGTGTTATGATGGTTGTTACAGAGACAGATGAAGCTTGTGTTATATAGAGACTTTTACTTTATGTCTTGGCCCTATATGAGGCAGGACATATGTAATTGTATGAGTGTTTAATCGATTTTAACATTTATCTTGGAACCAGTTGGCTTACTAGAGTTTGTACAAAATAATTGTTACTTTGGGCCGAGAGTCGAAAATATATTGTTGTTGAATTGCCACAAGCCTACGAGTACACAATTTATTTCAAGAATATAGAGTTGGTTAATAATATTCCCCTTAACCTGATACAGTCTTCGGAGATGAATTGAATGGTGAGAGCAACGTAGCTGATAACCCAAAGAAGAGGATCGGCTGCACGCACAATGTGTAGGTCAACTGGAAGAGGCGTGTGAGTCGTGCAGCCCAACAATGCACTGTCTCTTGTCATCTGAGAAAGCGTTAGAATTTCTCAAAATTTGTATTCTCTTTGCTTTCTAATATATACATCTTATTCGTCCTTACTGTCCTTTACAATCAATCTTTCTTCATTTAACAGATGCAATCACAAGTCAACACTGCGCTACTAAATATGTCCATCACGTACCACACTTGAACTAAGAATGCAACAGACTGCTCAGAGGCGAAGACTGTGCGACAGTAAGACCAAAGACTGTTCAATAGTAACGTAACTTGCTCTCTCTTTGACATTCACATCGATAACATACAAAAATCAAAATGAGATGACCACCTTACAGAACAGGGGCAGCGACCTGCACTTTTGTGAACGAGTGCCACATGACCGACCAATGCAGCGAAAGAGTCGTCAAACGCACAAGCGTAGAAGTAGTAAGTGGCTGCCGATTCTAGCAAGGCTAACACATTAAAATTACAATTAGTTACTAAATTTCGCCGATGCTGACAATAAACAAAGTACATTGATGAGATCAGGGGTAAAGAGAGCCAGCTGTACTTGACATTACAGGAATTGAAATTAAATAAACGTCACCTACATTGTAAACAATAGTGATGTCAAAGTAACAACATGCAAGCAATGCAATTTGGGTTCATTGGTCAGGGTACAACTCTCCTACGCACCCCTCCCACTGCCGTATTCTGCTGCCTGCCAAACCTGTGGAATATTCTTATCCATACCTTCTCTATCGAACTTTCAGGCCCTTGCCTCATAACTCATATCCTTGCAATAGACCTATGTTCATTACCCCCATACATTCTCCCATCACAACCTCCTATTCCAATCCAGCAACAGGCATCACCTGTCCCATCAAGAGCAGGGCTACCTATAAATGCAGCCATATTGTCTAGACACTAAATTGCAGTCATTGTGCTGCTTTCTAAGTGGGTATGACAACTGACAACGGTCTACATGAATGGAAACTGGTAGACTGTGGCCAAAAGACAGCTAACCCACCCAGTTGCTGAACTTACTGCTCTATACAAAGTGCTTCACTTCAGTGCATGCTTCACAGCTTGCATGAGCTGGATCCCTTCTACTGACACCAGATTTTCTGAATTGTGCAGGTGGTAGCTTTCCTTGCAATATATCTAAGCACTATGGCCTCAACCTTTGCTGATCCCCATCCTCCACCTACCTATCCCCTGCCTTGCTCCCACTACATAGCCTTCTATCCTGCCAATGCAGTCACTAGTCTTATTCCTTTTCTATACTTTCCTGCTTTTCCACTCCCCTTCTCCCCTCTCCCAACACAAAACCTTCCAATTGCACCTAGCAACACTACCCTGATCGCACTACATCCCTGCATGCCCCTACAGGCAACTCTGCGAAGCCCTATGCTGCTATCCTGGCCTCTCCCTATCTGTGCCTCTTTACCCTCACCACCTATGTCAGAATGCCAGACTGCTGCTACCATCACATGCAGTTAATATCCACAGGCCGACCACTACAGCTGGAAACAGTGGTCATGTGTGGGTAAGTTGTGTGAATGTGTGTGTATTATTTTCAGAAGAAGGCGTTTTGGGCAAAAGTTTAAATGTATAGTGGTCTTTTCAGTATGCCTATCTGTGACTAAACGTCTCCTCTACATGAATAAATAATAAGATTAAAGCTGTATGGGACACTGTCAAATGGGGGACAGGACAGCCAGTCAGTGTAAAAGATACCATAACAATTAAACCAAATGATAATGTTCTGACAGGTAATTCCCAAGTAGTGAGTACTTTTAACAATCGCCTTATAAATATAGCAGGAAAAAGGATTAAATGGTTCAGCAGAAGCAGCAAGAGAATATATTAAAAATATCATTCTACAAAACCATAAGCAACAAGAAATTGCACCAACATCATTCACTGGCATTAACAGAATTATAAAAATTCTAAAAAACAAAAGCTGATATAGTGTTGATTGATTCTAAAGCAAAATTCTGAGAATTTGTTCTAACTTAACATGAAATGGCCTTATGGACAATATTTAATGCATCACTGGCACAGATTAAAATATGCAGTTCTGAAACTTATTTATAAGAAAGATGTCAAGAAGGACTCAAATAATTATTGTCCAATCTCCTTAATAACATCTTTTTGGAAAATATTCGAAAAAGTAATGTACTCACATTTAAGTAGAAGCAATTTACTTAGCTTATCACAGTTTGAATTGCAGAAAGGTTGCTAGACTGAGAATGCCATGTATGCATTCACCCACCAAATATCACAAGGCATACATAATAAAAATATAGGCAGTTAATATTTCAAGTGATCTTTCCAAGGCATTTGAATGTGTACCTCATGTTACAAGCTTACAAAAACTTATGTTTTAAGGCAGTGTTGGCTTTACATGCAACTGGTTTGGGTCATACTTAACAAAATGAATACAAAAAGTTGTGCATAATAATTAAAACAATGTTGGAAAGGTAGACAATTTTCATGATGGGGGAGAAATCACAAATGTAGTCCCAAAGGATTAAATTTTGGGGCCACTCCTATTCCTTAAGTATGTGAATGACTTTCCCTTAACATTCAACGAACAGATCTGGCAATTTTTCCAGATGGTGTTAGTGTTCTAATAAACTGTATAAAAGAGAATATGACAGAACAGATTGTTAATTATGTTTTTCAAAGAATTATGAAGTGGTTCTCCGAAAATGGACTATTCCTTAATTTTGAGAACTCACACTATATTCAATTCTGTACAAAAAATACTCATACCAACAACTAATGTATCATACAAAGAGGAGTCACTAAATAGGAAAGACCGCTCAAAATTGTTGGTGGTATGTAATGATGAAAACTTGAACTTTAAGAAGCACATTACTGAGCTTCTCAAACAATACACCTGGCTACTTTTCCTCCTCATATAATTGCTGCTCTTGGAAACAAACTAATCAACTTTCTGACATAGATTACCTATTTCCACTCAATAATATCTTATGGGATAGTTTTCTGGGGTATCTCATAACTTAGAAAGAAAGCACTGATTGTACAAAAGTTAAGAGTAAGAATAACACGTGTTCATCATGTAGGTACTTCTTTAAAGATTTAGGTATTTTAACTACACCATTGCAATATGTATATCACTAACGAGATTCGTCATAAATAATCCGTCATAATTTGAGAAGAACAGTGATATCCACACCTACAACACTAGAGGAGAAATGACCTTTATTACTCGTTATTAAAGCTGTCAGTGGCTCATAAATGAGTTCAATATGCAGTAACAAAATTTTTTCATAATTTACCTTATAAGATAATCTGTCTGACAGGTAGCAAAGTAAGTTCCAAATCTAACCTAAAATCATTTCTCCTGGCAATTCTGTCTATTCCGTGGACGAATTATTATTTAAGAAACGGTAGCCTGCAAAAAATCCTAGTTTTCAAGCATAGTTGTCTGAGTATGACTGAAACAATAATGTTTTCATTAATGTGACACTAAACATCTGCAGATACCATGAAAGCTCGTTCATTTCCCATCATTTCGGCAAAGGAATTATTCAAATCATCTAGAGAACATGTAACTAACTATCCAGCCAGCCTGGGTGGCCAAGCAGTTCTAGGCGCTACAGTCTGGAACCGCGAGAGTGCAGGTTCAAATCCTGCCTCGGGCATGGATGTGTGTGACGTCCTTAAGTTAGGTAGGTTTAAGTAGTTCTAAGTTCTAGGGGACTGATGACCTCAGATGTTAAGGCCCATAGTGCTCAGAGCCATTGAACTATCCTCTTCACTTCACCCCTCATTAGCTTGTTACCCAAATAGCATAGCTCAGCTATTACTTTTAGTGTCTCATTTCCTAATCTAACTGCCTCCATATAATCTTATTTAATTAGACTACTACCCTTGAGTTACTTTTGTTGATACTCTTATTAGAACCTTTTTTCAAGACGCTATCCTTCCCATTAGAGTGGAACAAGTGTGATTCTGAGCCACTTTTAATTTATTCAAGAAGTTGGACTCTCCACCCACCCAAACTCCCTACCCCTTGGTGTAGATACAGCAATGTTGTGCTGATGATGACATGGGTTTTTCCCCTTCCCTGCCTCTACCATCCACACCCTCCTCTCCTCAGCCCTGTCCCGCCCAGAAAAAAAATTGCAGGAAAAGAAGTTCAGTCTTTCCTGACCTGTTGGTGTGGAAGGACATAGGATTTTTTTTTGTTTTCTTTATTGTGAGTGATATCCTGTTGGAAAATTTACTTTATTTCATCATTTTCTGGGTTAAAATTCGTGGTAAATTCGAAATTTTTGTGGGAAGCAGCTGGCCGCTGTGACTGAGCTGTTCTATATATATATATATACACGGTCGCAGGTTCGAATCCTGCCTCGGGCATGGATGTGTGTGATGTCCTTAGGTCAGTTAGGTTTAAGTAGTTCTAAGTCTAGGGTACTGGTGGCCTCAGATGTTAAGTCCCATAGTGTTTAGAGCCATTTTGTGGGAAGCAGGACAGGCATTTACCCTACATCCTTGGTGTATGACCTACTTTGGAATACTGCTCTAAATTCAAATTTTTGGCTGGAAACATTTGGCTATATCCTAATTACAAATCATGCAATCATCTCCCCTCCCACAACCTGGAAATTGGCGGTAAATACGCTCAGTCTCTGCTAGCCTGTTGGTGTGGCAGGACATATGGAAGTTTTTCTTTATTTTTTCTTGTGCAGGAGCTCACCCTGACATGTGGAGACCAGATGGCCTTGTTCACATTACTACCTCCAGAGGGCGTTAGGAAAAGCAACCTCCCCTGGCCCACCTAGAAACTGGTGGGAATGCACAGTTCTTTTGTCGGTGTTACAGATCGTCAGTGACATGTTCACCAGTCATTCCTTGGCGGATGGAATGTCTTTGTTCCATCCACTAGAGGTTTCTACAAACCAGATGATGCCACCCGTTTCATTCTTGGAAATACACTTGGTAGCCTTTGTGAGAGAGACCAGAATGCTTCATTCTTTGTTAGTGTTTCAAGTGGTCAGTGGTATTTAAGTGTTCAGCTGTCCGGCTGTTGGATGTAGAGAGAATATTTTCGCTACTAGTCCAGCACTAACAGTTGTTCCATACAGTCTAGCCAATAGCCATAGGTGGGAATGGTGATGATTACATCTACATTTATACTCAGCAAGCCACGCAACGGTGTGTGGCGTAGGGCACTTTACGTGCCACTGTCATTACTTCCCTTTCCTGTTCCAGTTGTGTATGGTTCGCGGGAAGAATGACTGCTGGAAAGCCTCCGTGAGCGCTCGAATCTCTCTAATTTTAAATTCGTGATCTCCTCGGGAGGTATAAGTACGGGGAAGCAATATATTTGATACCTCATCCAGAAACGCACCCTCTCGAAACCTGGACAGCAAGCTACACCGCGATGCAGAGCGCCGCTCTTGCAGAGTTTGCCACTTGAGTTTGCTAAACATCTCTCCGTAACACTATAACGCTTACCAAATAACCCTGTGACGAAACGCGCCGCTCTTCTTTGGATCTTCTCTATCTCCTCTGTCAACCCGACCTGGTACGGCGGATCCCACACTGATGAGCAATACTCAAGTATAGGTCAAACGAGTGTTTTGTAAGCCACCTCCTTTCTTAATGGACTACATTTTCTAAGGACTCTCCCAATGACTCTCAACCTGGCACCCACCTTACCAACAATTAATTTTATGTGATCATTCCACTTCAAATCGTTCCGTACGCATACTCCCAGATATTTTACAGGAGTAACTGCTACCAGTGTTTGTTCCACTATCATATAATCATACAATAAAGGATCCTTCTTTCTACGTATTCGCAATACATTACATTTGTCTATGTTAAGGGTCAGTTGCCACTCGCTGCAACAAGTGCCCATCTGCTGCAGATCTTCCTGCACCTCGCCACAACCCTCCAATGCTGCAACCTCTCTGTACACCACAGCATCATCCGCGAAAAGCCGCATGGAACCCCCGACACTATCCACCAGGTCATTTATACATACTGTGAAAACCAATGGTCCCATAACACTCCCCTGCGGCACACCAGAGGTTACTTTAACGTCTGTAGACGTCTCTCTATTGAGAACAACATGCTGATAACAATAATAACAGGACAGTAAAGTATTACTGAAGTGCAGTAGAGTGGCATCCTCCGATCTGCAAGTGAATAGCTGCTGGGTGGGATGTAAGGATGGATAATAATATTAGTTCAGCGATCCACTGTCCCAGTGCTGCTGTAAATCCATACTCCCTGTATACAGGAGTCATGTAGCAACAGCATTGGGAATGAAACACACTTGTGCCTGTTCACGAATCACAAGTTACATCCTAGCCAACAGAAATGTGGGGAAATACATCATGTTTTTTTTTTTAAAGTGTAATGCTGATTGTCTTACTTGAACACAGCATCTCAAGACGAAAAATTGGCCAGTCATCTCCACTCTGGTGCAGCGCCACATACCGAGTGTATTGTATACCTGAAGGGCTATCTGGTCTGAGCCTTTCTTTGTACCCACATGCTCGCGATAGGATAAGCCACGGCTTCCGGTCGGCCAAGCCCTCGTGACCACACCTGCTGCTGCCCATGGACCAGCGTCACTAACTGCTAGCATGAAGAGCAACTATGAGGGCAGGTGCGTCGCGCGCTCTTGCAGAGAGAGAGAGGGAAGATATGTTGCGAGGCTGCCAATTTCAAATGGTTCAAATGGCTCTGAGCACTATGGGACTTAACTTCTGAGGTCATCAGTCCCCTAGAACTTAGAACTACTTAAACCTAACTAACCTAAGGACATCACACACATCCATGCCAGAGGCAGGATTTGAACCTGCGACCGTAGCGGTCTCGCGGTTCCAGACTGTAGCGCCTAGAACCGCTCGGCCACCCCGGCCGGCACTGCCAATTTCCTTCCGTCAGTTCACGCACTGAGACAGCTGACGGCGCCTTAGCATAAACATTATTCCACAGTGAACTTTAAGAAATGCATTCTTGGTAACGAGAATCCTTATGCGCGCGCGCACACACAACCTTCCACATAGAATTAATTAATGATGAACTCAATCACAACATTCCCAATCGTATAAAATGCCGAGATAAATAATTTCTCCACATTAAGTTCCATATGGTAGAAGACGACAGACTCTGAAAGTAAGACAGCTGTAAAGAAAAACATAAAAAACAGGAAACCACTGCATGTGGTAACAAGGTATACATGAAAAGCTTTATGCTGTTTTCAGATTTGTAAAAACTTCCTTAAAACCTCTAATTTATATATTTATAAGTAACAACGAATATTTTTTCTATTGTATAACAGAAAGCAAATGAAAGCCCAGCGATGATGCCGAAACCTCAACGAAACGTCTCTGTGTGTTAGCACAAAAAGAAATAATTGTGTTTTGCTCAAGGCAGATCCCTTCCAAAAGTACAGTTTATTTGTAAAGCAGACACAGACGGAAGAGCTTCAATTTCAAGATGATACACACACTATTTTGTCAGTAATCATGATGCAGCTTCATTCTTTCTCTAAATAGTGTAAATTTTTAATGTTCCGTCTTTTGACCGACGACAATTTGTTTCGTTAATCAAACGAATTTTGCGTTGCTTACATTAGGCACCTGCAGTGATTGAATACATTTAAGACATTTTCAAGTTTTAATAATTTGTGAGCAGGATATCAGAAACAGATCATCTAATGTGTTACTAAAAGCTAATTTTCATTCATTGTGAAACCTGCTATGGCGTTATAGTATGTGTACTTAGTTGAACGAAATATGTTTTATTAAGAAAATTGCGTTAGTAGCTCAAAGATGAAACTTGAGCTACTAATAATTTTTTATGCTGCTGCAGGCACAGTCACACAGTCATAAGTAGCAGTAATTGGTACTTACATAATTCACAGCAAGAAATCCACGCCATTGCCTTCTCTGTCCGACATACATGAATCAGACTCAGCAAAATTTATGACAAATGGTTCCATAAACGTGTCCCTACCAATTTCCCTGTTGTCATCTTCATCTTGCAGTTTTTCTGTGCGTCTTGCGCAAGCTGCCCATGCAGATGTTGAGATGCTGTCTATTGCCTCATGTGTAAGTCTCTCAACATATGCGATTTTGAATGTATTGTTATTTTTTGCAATATATGCTTTCACCCGAGCCCATACCAGCTCTATTGGGTTGTAATGGCAATCCCTCTCATCTGTCAGACCGCTTTCTCTCTCCTGCTATTCTATTAGGACACGTCTGACATGCGTAGCCGGCATGTGCGCGTAGTGACGTGACATCTCTATCTAAATAAGCGTCAAGTTTCCTCTGGGCCATGTGCCTGCGTGTTCACCGCTGCTGACGTCTTTCCCATCTATACCTGCACTCCATCGAAGACGTATTTGCAGAGCGACTCACCCTCGCAGACGCTATAGAAAAACTGTTCCACCGCACGCGACGTATGTGCGCGTGACGTGCACCCTGTCATCACAGATTATGCAATAGGAATCTGCTCGCGATTGTAATGGCACTCGTGCGACATGTGTAGCCCGCACGTGTATAGTGATGTCACAGCGTATAGCCCGCACATGTATTTTGTTCCACCACTCGCGACATATGTGTGTGACGTGCATACTGACATTACAGATTATGCAATAAAAATGTGCTGATTCAAATGGAACACATGCAACGTGTAGCTGAAGCATCATGCACCTAACAAAGTTCTCAAGTAACATAGCTATGTAAAATAAGAACTACATCGAACTCTCCAAAATTATACACTGCATAAGAAATACTTAACGTCCACTTTCCTCATGTCTCAGCCTGTCTGCATAAAAATTCACACCCTGACATTAGCTGTTTACCAAAATAGCTCAGAATTTCGTCTTTTCTGCTGTACACCATTCCTAATTCACCATTTTATCATCTCGAGACTTTCTAAATCCTTGATCAAGCCTATATCTAATTGCATCCTCATCAGATGAGTTCGTAATATACACATAATGACTTCAGATTCAAAGGTTGAATTTAATATAATCCAGCGTGTATTCCAAATAGCATCTTCACTCATAGTATGAATTCTTTCGCTGTAAATCGATAAATTATCATAGATTGCGCCTCGAGGTACTGGAAACATCTGGTTAGTTCAGCCTTCAGTCGCTAGAAGTGTTAGTGAGCTCAGCCCCCACCCACAAAATGTTCAACCCTTATTGGTTCACACTGAGATCACGTGATACTACGTTATCACATCTATATAAGGAACCACTTTCCATCAGTCTTTCTCACTCGTCCCTTGTTCATGGCATCGTTCGTTCGTTCGTTCGTGTGTGTGTTTGCTATTTCTTTTATCCCTGCAAAGATGAAGAGGAGTGAAAACAGTCTTGCTCACAGTTCCTCCGAGCTCAAATGTGTCCGCTCATCCGAGACCCAGCGTAAGTTATCATTATCTTTTTTTACGCGTGATCAATCTTCTGCACTTCACACTGAAAATTGTTTCAGTTCATGTGCATTTGTCTAGCTCAAATTTTATTTCTCTCTCTCTCTCTCTCCTACACTATATTCAGCCCTTTCGTTGCAGCATTCGGGCTAGACGTTTCAGGAGAAATAAATCAGAAGGTTGTGGGGGAGATGAAGGAACAACAACAGTCTTCATCATCATTCCAAAACCGTGAGTTGGAATTTATTTATCTTCTTATATTGTTATTCTGTCTGTGCATCCTACTTTAGATTATACGTACAGGCAACTGATGCAGACGCATAACCTTGCTCAGTTATTGTTTCAGAGCATATCTGTTTAATGAACTTCCTTTGCTTAATTCATGCGCTTCATGTTACCGAGTCTGTAGATCCATGTCCATCCTCCTCACCAGTGCCCGAGTGGGTGCACGAAATGGCTGAGGAGCGGGGATATACAGCACCCAACTTCGCGCAAGATGTAGTATTCGATGCGAATATTTGGGAGGAAATGCTGTCCTGGCAGCAGGGTGAATTAGGTAATTACCATTATTATTATTATTATTATTATTATTATTATTATTATTATATCAACATGTGTTCTATTCCTAATATAATATCGATCTTACTAATTATCGCCTCCGTCCTATCTTTACAAAACCACCTTCTCAGCGCATGTTTCGCACTCCTGCACCCTCCGTAGATGCACACAGGTTGTGAAAGCGGCAGGTCCCCGCTGTCACACGTCGCTGGCTCGCACCCCTTTGCTGGCTGCTCGACAGAGGTTGCAGGAGGCTGCAAGCACCTCTGCAAGTGGCTGCGGGGTAAGTGACGGTAGGGCAAGACAACCGAAAAGACCCAGTGTCATCTGCTACGCTCCACCTGCACCTGCACCAAGCCCAGGCTGCTCTCACTAGGAAGCAGCTACCGTAGCCGCCCCCTCCGCTGCTCTGGGTCCCGCCCCAGCCGCCATGATTGGAGCAGCATCGCTCTGGCGTCCATGGACTGCCCTCCCTCAGGCTAGCGTTTTAGGGCTGCAGCAACCAGACTGCTCGCAGCGGTCTGATTCCACACCGCCTCCTCCTCAGCCATCATGCCATCGCCGTCAACGAAAGGTGTATGTACCAAGGTGCATACACCTCCCTACAGCTGACGCACCCTCACCAGCCCCATCATAGATGGGATGGACTCCTAGTTGTAGTATTAGTAATAGTAATATTGATTATCCTATGGCTAGCAGTACTGCTCTCCCCCATCCTATTGATAGTGAAGAACATCAGAATAGTGGTATAATGACCGTCTAGAATACTCAGCAGACACTAGGGATTTTTAGGGGCGCATCTCATTCACAATTCAGATTCCGGGAGGGAGGTATCGCGACCCTTTCAGGTTTTTGGAAGCATGCGTCTCTGTCTTGGAGACTGAGCTCCTCAAAGTCCTAGACAATCCGAGATTTAACGCCACTAAATGCAGTGCAGTACCATGCTGTGAGTTGAATCACACACACAAAACATCCAGGTGATGCAGAGGCTACAACTGTGCTCTATATATGGGGTGATAATCGCGTCATTTCTCGAAGCACATCCATTGCTGTGTGGTATCATGAATCGACCTTGAGCACTGTTGTGGCCCGATTTTCTGAGATGAAAGTATGTGGATCCACTAAAGTGCTCAGCCATATACCACACCTTGAAATCCATATACATATCTATGATCCGGTAAATGAAGGGTCCAGCTACATTAAACTCCCTAAAGGTATATCAAACAAGAAGGCATGCATTAATGTCGAAAATCAGTATGACAATGCTTGTTTTGCATGGTCAATCCTGGTGTGAGAGAAATTACCAGAAACATGTGTAGTGTCCAAATAGTTACAAAGTCTGTGATATTAAGACATCTTATAACTTTGATGGTATAGAGTTACCTATAAAGATCCAGGACATACCTAAATTTGAGGCGCAGAATACTGGAAAAACCAAGTCAGATGAGCAAGACAAGCACACCATCGTCGGCCCCCTCCATTTCTCGAAATTTGAAGTTGAGCGAGAGTTGCATGAAAACTTGATGCTCTTCTCTGAAGGTGATAATTGTCACAAACATAGTGACATCATAGTGGATCAAAGACATGTCCCAACTCCTTTCCTCCCAACTGTCAACTAGTCATCGTCCAAAACATATTTGTTTATGGTGTCTGAATTATTTTCATCAAAGGATTTATTAGCGATACATCTGTTAGATTGTGCTTCCAAGGACTCGATACATGTTATTATGCCCACAGAGGAAAACAACTTCATTAAATTTCAAAATGCTCACCACCAGCAGTGATGTCCTTTTGTAGTGTACGCCGAGTTTGAATGCCTGCTGGCTCCTATTACTCGTTGTGAAAGGAGCCCCTTAGCCTCACATACAACCTCCATACAAAAACACGTACCTTATGCAGCAGCATTCCAAGTTGTATGTGGATATGATTCTATACTTAACCGCTATGAGTCTTATGTCGCAGATGATCCGGTAGTTTGGCTCCTCACTGAACTTGAAAAACTTTCATGGGAAGTTGATAAGCTCTACAGGACCAACATTCCTATAACCAAATCAAAGGAAGATGATGAATTGTATGAAAAGGCGGTTAAATGTCATATTTGTGGGCTAATGTTAGACAGAAAAGAGGAAACTCCCCGTAGAGATCATTGCCATCTTAAGCGAAAGTTCCACTGTGCAGATCATAATGCATGCAATTTAAAGTATAAGCTACCACAGAACATATCTGTCTTTTTTCATAATTTGAGTGGGTATGATGCTCATTTTATCGTTGAGCACTTGGCTATTTTCGGTATGAAGAATGATCAGGTCAGTGTCCTGCCTGAAAGTGCTGAGAAGTACATTTCTTTCCCAAAACGAATGACGCCAAAAATTACGCTCTGCTTCCCTGACTCTTTATACTTTATGCAGACTTCACTCCAGAAACTCGTTGGAACTTTGCCTTGGAATGATATGCATATCACTCGATCTGCATTTCCTGATGAGGAAAAGTTCCAACTTGCGACTAGGAAAGGAGTTTTCCCAGACGAGTATCTTGATTGTATGGTAAAACTCAATGAAACCAGGCTTCCTGACATATCAGTATTTACCAGTACTCTCACAGGTGATGTCGTAACTACAGAAGATTATGAGCATGCCATGAATGTCTGGCGGGAATTCAACATCTCCAATTTGGGAGAATATGCAAGACTATACATGGACACACAGGTGCGTTTGCTTGCAGATGTTTTCGATAAGTTCCGGTGTGTATGTTTGGCCATGTACTCTCTGGACCCTGCCTTTTATTACACAGCACCTGGGTTGTCCTGGGACGCTATGCTTAAAAAAACGGGGCACATCATTGAACTTTTGACTGATGCTGCAATGCTTCTATTTTTTGAGCGCAGGATCCATGGGGGACTTTGTCAATGCATTCACAGGCATGCGAAGGCAAATAAACCATGGATGGGTGTCTGGTTTCATGCATCCCTTGATATGAGTTACATTATGTAGTTCGATGTGAACAACTTATATGGGCATGCCATGATGCAGCCACTGCCAGTTCGTGGGTTTCGATGGGTGCCCGAAAATGAATTGAAGGGATTAGGTGGAAAAATAATGGGTCATGCGACCGATTCTGATGTAGGGTATGTGCTTGAGGCAGACATCTCATATCCTAATAATTTGCATGAAGAGACAAGCGACTTGCAGTTCTGTCCAGAGCAACAGATTCCGCGAGGAAGCAGCATCCCTAAACTGTTGGCTATTGTTGGAGATAAGCAGAGGTATTTATTCGTTATCATAATCTCCAGCAGGGCCTCAGCTTAGGGATGAAGCTTGTTAGAATCACCCGGGCTATCTCCTTCAAGCAATCCCCCTGGTTGAAGGAGAATATTGAACTAAATACCGAAAAGAGGGCAGTCGCAAGTAATGATTTTGAAAAAGATTTTTATAAATTAATGAACAATTCCATTTTCAGGGAATCTATGCATAATGTAAGAAATGAACGCGATATTTTGATTAGAACCCCATGGGAAGGGTATTATGGCGTGAGAAAGTGTATCGCCAGGCCAAATTATAAGTATGCCACCATCTTCAATGAAAACTTTGTTGCTGTGGAGATGTCGAAGACTGCAGTAGAGTTTATGAAGCCTATTTATTTGGGGATGTGCATACTGGATATCTCCAAATTCTACATATACCGCTTCTACTACGAGTCTGCATGACCTTTTTTCATAGAACCAAAGTTGCTTTATATGGATACAGACAGTTTTATCTATTGGATCAAGAACTGCAATCCATATGAAGTAATTAGGTGCCACGGTAAAGAATTAGACACGTCTTCTTATGAGGTTGATAATCCTTACGGTATTGTTCCTAAGAACAGGAAGGGTATCAGTCTCATGAAAGACGAGGCGAATAGTTTACCGATTGTAGAGTTTGTGGGATTGAGGTCTGAAATGTATGCATACCGCACAATAAATGGGGGCACCCAGGGGCGGGCAAAGGGTGTTAGACGTGTGGCATCTCGTGCTCTCACAGTTGATTACTATTTTCAGTGCCTGTATGGTCACAGCGTTCAGGGCGCTCCTCCACACATCGTGCGGCAAACTAGTATTCGATCGCGAGCTCACGAACTGTACACTGTACTGCAATCTAAAGTCGGATAGTCTCCTCATGACGATAAAAGAGTCATTTGTGAGGATGGGGTGGAAGCCCTCCCATACTCACACTATTTACTTGAAGCGAAAGAAGGGTGGGGGACTCTGATTTAGCGATAGAGAGAGAATAAGTGCGTGAATGTGGTGGGATGGGTTTATGTATCAAATAGCATGGCTCTTTTACCATAGTGTAAGTATTGGTTGTGTGTATGTTGTGTGATGTGTGGTCTGAGCGTGTGTTTTTCCGTGAGAGTGTAAAAAAAAAGGTCCAAATAGCTCTGAGCACTCAATATCTGAGGTCATCAGTCCCCTAGAACTTAGAACTACTTAAACCTAACTAACCTAAGAACATAAGGACATCACACACATCCATGCCTGAGGCAGGATTCGAACCTGCGACCATATATATATATATATATATATATATATATATATATATATATATTCTGTTCTGGGAAATTTGTCGATGATTCAAATTCAATTCGCACTTCTATAGGTCCAGACTTAATTATCTCAATCTGCTTCGTGCAGTCTATTACGATGATCAGTGAAAGCTCTTTGAACATATGCGGACTGAGGAGACACCCTCCTCCCTCTCCTTCGGCAATTTCATAGAATGAAAAAAAAATGGTTCAAATTGCTCTGAGCACTATGGGACTTAACATCTGTGGTCATTAGTCACTTAGAACTACTTAAACCTAACTAACCTAAGAACCTAAGGACATCACACACATCCATGCCCGAAAAAGGATTCGAACCTGCGACTGTACATATATATATATATATATATATATATATATATATATATATATATATATATATATATATATATATATATAGTCTGTTCTGGCATAGCTGGCCGGCGTAGAAAGAAACGCGAAACTTTGCATACATGTCATACGCTAGACTGCATACATCTTGATTCCACAGCAGATGTAGATTGTCATATGGGTAGAATTCTGAATTGAGTCAGACTTTGGCATTAGTTAACTTGCAGTTGTCGAACACGTTGGAATCATTTGCTATATCACCTCTTCTATCACTCTGAAACGCAAGTATGATGAATCTAGGTGTCTCTAGATGGCTGGAGGTTTTAATAGCCCCTGTTTGTTTGCTCGCAGTTGGTAACACTGGATACTCGAAAATCTCCCATGAGCGAAATGTCAGTGACAGAAATGTACCTGAATTCAGGACTTTTAAAAGCTTCAAATGCTCCTCATCTGGTACATTGATGTGAGGCATTTTCCATATTATCTTGCTGATCGTGATCACATTCTCCTTTTGAGCTCCTTGAACGTATGAGTTATTGTCCGTCGCACTCCATATCAGAATGAGTTCCTGTTTAGCGTTCATAATAATCTGTGGCATGTCCTCAAAGTACCCCATAAGCATTTTTAGAGGTATACAGGCTGTAAATCGCTTGTATTCTGCAACTTTTCTTTCCTCTGGATCGTCTATGAACCATCCTGCATTTTCTAAACTATGCAAATCTGCTGGTGATGCGGAGACATATGTTTTAAGGGTTGATGTTATGCTGACATTGCTTGTGCCGTCGATCTCAGACCTGTTGAGTTCATAGCATATCTCTTGGAACAGCAATGTTAAAGCGTTACGTGTCAGCTTGGATACCACTGTATTGCTGCTGTCAGTTTTCTTGAATGACCCCTCTAGATATATGAAACTCTTGCATGGAAGCATGAGTGCGTCTTGGTGCTGGATGACAATCCTCATTTCATCGTTCTTGTTAAACGTGGTTGAAGTGTAAGGTTTATGAGAGAAGTATTCCTAATGTATAATTTTCTCATCATACTGTACTGGACTGGTGATATTGAGTGAGGACATCATTGTGCGCCTTCACGTCAACTGATTTAAGAAACACGTAGTTCGCACTTGTTATCACTTTGCTGTTCGCTAGCGAAATGGCATGCTGTCGATTGCATGCACTTGTTTTATACCGTAAGCCTGTCCTGCCTTAGATGTAATCCTACAATGATTTCCTCACCACGAATGTCGACAAGTTGATTATTCTGGTCCACAATACGCAGCTCAGAATAGTCAAATGCCTGAGATGTCACTGGAAGGTATATTGCATTGGCAGGGGTCTCAACAATCTTATACCCCATTGCAACTGAGGGGAAGAATCCGTTAATAGTGTGAATCAGACTATCCTTGAGACAGGAGTTCGTTGCAATGTTACACTCAACAAAGATTGTGCTGACGGTGAGTATGTCCACAGTCTGATCTGACTTGTAAAATTTACTTACATTCTTCTTCAAAATCTGTCCTTTTGTGAGGCCCAGCAGGCGCCCTATTGAACCATCCTGGTTAAAGTCAATCGTTGCATTTAAAGTCATTATTTCAGATTTAAGTGTATTGATGTTTGCACGTAGTTCAATACCTTTACCAGACTGTTTTAAGACTTCGTTTCAATAAT
Organism: Schistocerca piceifrons; assembly: GCF_021461385.2. Taxonomy (NCBI): domain Eukaryota; kingdom Metazoa; phylum Arthropoda; class Insecta; order Orthoptera; family Acrididae; genus Schistocerca; species Schistocerca piceifrons. The sequence continues at coordinate 778,113,988 of NC_060138.1, forward strand.
TGATATCGTATGCACCCGGTTCTATTTCCACAATATCTTTTTCACCATTAATATCCAGATGCAGTTTATTGTTAGTCTCAGTGATATTTGGGATGCTGTTGTACGTCTCCAGTCCAATCAATGCAATACTCCTTTCACCAACGCTCAAATCAATTGGAGGGAATGTCAAAGTGTACGTCATTGCATCTGTACCTCAACTGATGAACGAATGTTTAAATCTCCTCCTTATATAGCATGCTTCTTCTTCTTTTTCTTTGTGAACGTCAAAAGAAACATGATGCATAGCTGTCCACAGAGGTGTGTATTAAAGTCCTGATAGCGTCGATAATTGTAGAGCACACGTTTTCTGTGAGTGAAGTATCATTGTAATTCTTCTGGTGATTGCAGGTCACCAATTGAGTCGAAATAGTAAATGGTATCGTCATTATTTATAACATATGATACCCAGTGGGTGCGTGTCTTCCAGCAACATAGCAACATCTAAATTCACAATATCGCATTCACCAGTTTTCCACATAGTCTTCTGTAATGTATCCCGCGTAAACACACCACGGAATCTTGGTATCTTGGATTTGGCTCTAAAAACTTACGAACATCTGTATTTGTGAGTGGTCTATCTGGTAGGACGGCTAATGTGCTTTTTTTGTTTATGAATAGACCAAGCCCTTTCCTGTCTAGTCCTTTTCCGATGCCTGCGGCTTCCATCATGCGGTTATGCCTTCTTGCCTTTCTAACTGTGCTTGGGAGTTTTGCGCATTCTTTACCGTTAGAGCAGTAGCTGCAGCACCACCAGCTAGGGAACCTACCGCCAAGAGTGCAGAGAGGCCTGGGATGAGAAATGGAATAAAACCGCCAGATGTCTTGGGTATTGGTAGAACTCGAGGTGCTTTAACCAATCCTCCTCTTATTCTTCTTCCCACATCTTTCTGTTTCAGTGCGTTTTTAGCTGCGTACATCGCTGTCAGGATACAGTTCTTCAAACAGCCCTGCTTCCCGCCCTTCTTGTTCTTCTTCTTGTTTAGTGCACAACATTCATAACTCGCTTGAAATTCATCTCTCCTAAACCCAACTTAATTTTTCCATGGATGGTTTTATCAGCTGCAAATGCTGCCATGCATTGACCTATGCCAATATCCCATCTTCTCCATATCATCTTAACCTTATCAGCTAAAATCCTATCTGCAATGTGACGATTCGATAGATCTTTATTTGCAGCGTATGTTCCATACACACTTTGTCGAGAAGATTAACTCCCTTATCAACTTGTGCCAAGTGTTTCTGAAGCTTTGTCCCAGGTCTATAGTAGTTATAGCCAGGGATGTGTAATTCCACTGGTAGTTTGTCTAGAATACCACCTCCTCCTCTAATGCATCTCCTAGCACCCATGTTACGCTACTGTGGTGGTTGTGGACAATGCATGCCCAATTCATAGCAAATCGCCGGCATCAATCCAACTGTTTTGTGTAACAGGAAAACCAAGCCAGTTGACTAGTGCTTTATTTCCCCGACGTCTTATGACTCTCTCCACGAGAAAAACATCCGGTTCTGAGCTTTTCTGCATCTCCTCAGTGTAGAAGCAACCTGTAATTTCTTCACCTTTACTATCCTTCAATATATAAGTTCTAGGATTCGTTCGTTGCACCTTTGAAACTGTAAATACCTCAGTTGACCAGTTGGGTAGGTATGATTTCTCAAATGCCGTCTTGTGTTCTGAGATACACACCAAATCACCTACGTTAAATTTCTGTTTGCGTGGATCCAGCATCTGAATGCGCTACTACACCATATCCATGAGTCCATTATCACGAACATCGATTGGTCACATTTTTATTATGCTATGTTTGGTTCGATTATACTGAGAAATTATTTCTGGTAGGATAATATCCATTTGTATGAGCCGCGAAGGTTACAAAGCATCCACAATTTCTGGGAGGATATCTGTCCATTTGTATGAGCTGTGAAGGTTAAAACGCATCCACATTCGACCTTTTGTTGTTCTGTTCAGCCGCTCCACGATACTTGCCTTCAGGTGAGTGAATGTCAAGTAGTGATGTATTCCGTACCACTGCATCACAGTCTTGAAATACCTATTGTAGAACTCCCCACTGTGATCAGTTTGGAGGTTGTCTGGGCATCGATTCGTCACTGTCTGTAGCAAACGCTCAAAAACATCTGTGACATTTCCACCCGTTTTTGTTTTGACAGGTAATGCCCAGGCAAATTTGGAGTATGTATCAATAACCATTAATATATATTTGAATCCATTATTCTCACGTGAATATTCCCTCATATCTACAAGATCAGCTTGCCACAAGTCATCCAATCCTTTAATCATAACTTGCAAGGGTATGTTTTGCACGCTAGCTTATGCAGTTCTCGAACTACTGTCTCCATACTTATTTGATGATACCTCTCCCTGAGATTTTTGAAACAACCTCATTCGAATGAGCTGTATTATCTGCAGCAGATGGTGCCATGACCAGCCATAGTCGATCTATTAGCTCGTTGGTGTCATCATAGCATACATAATGAGGGACTCGATCGTTCACTGCTTTACGCCCAATATCAATACCATCACCGCTGCTGCTGTTGTTTTTTTTGCCGTCAAGTATTGGTTTTATAATGGTTTAATATTTATTGTTACTCAGGCTTTCCGTGATCTTGTGAACACTAGTCATGTGCAGTATTTCATGGTACGTTTCTCTATCATTAACTGAATAATTTATAGGTCTTGTGGTAGGTCTTAGAAAAATAAGATCCATTAAGCCGGGCGTTCTCTCAAACTGTCTATCACCAATCTGTATTGCGTCATCAGTTACAGTTATAGGATGCGTACCCAACATATATGGTCTTCCCCTGCTAACGCAGAATGTTGTATCTATCTGACTGGGGTGCGACGAATAATGAATTCATCAATGGCAACACCCTCGTTATCGTGTGTTTTTGTTTTTACTGAGAGCTTTCAGAGAGATTCAGTAACGGGCTTAAAGGTCTCTTTTAGTGTTTGCTGTCGATCCATATGCCCTAACCTCAGCAGCTGTAATTTCTCACGAACTGCTTCACGTGCCTGAATCACGTTCTGCTTTGTCGACATCTCGGTGTATACTAATCAGACATCTCTGCAGCATGAGACTCTATATATCCAGTCATTTTTCTTTCTCCTCTTACTATGATCCTGATCGCCCTTCTCAACAACAAGGAAGTCTACATCTATTTTCCCCTCAATAGCATCGACCTTTTCAGTTAAGTCGGTTACTTTCTTACTGACTTGATTAACTAGCCCATTTAACACATTCATCGTTCTCAGAAGAGTCTGGTAATACGTCTCTAGTTCCAGCACATACCTGCGACTTTATGTGCAATAGCCCGAATTGTCGCATCAATTTACAGGCCAATGTTCTGTCTGTGTACACCCATCCCAGGGGTTGAGAGGTAGACGTACGCGCGAATTTGTCCATGGTGTTGCGTAGACTGATGTACCAACCTCTCTTACTGTGCTATATGTGCAAAAACTCTTGAAAGTTTTGCCTGTACCTACCATCACTGAGTTTTCTTGTTTTATCAATAACGAGAAACCCATACTGTGAATGATTCCAGCAATCTGCACATATCTTTACAAAATCATTGAACGACATGTCTGTTCCGACATGTGCCTGGTAAATGTGTTTTAAATTCAGGTTGTCTTGTCTGAAAGCTATAATGAGGGTTGCGTTACTCCTAACCAATTGTTTGGGGATTCTGGAATATGTTTGACTTAGATAAAATACATCAGCACCCATATGACAGCTGAAACAGAAGTAATTTCGAATTTAGTCTTGGTTTTCCACAGCAACATCGTCAAGTATTTATTTATTTATTTATTTATTCATCTGTGGAACAATAAATATTGTATGGATGTCGTCAGTTTACAACACATGAGCACACATTTACATTTACAATGAAACCGGTTTATCATATTTTGTGTAATTTTTATAACTAGTCATACACACATTTATAATTACATAATATTTTGGTGATAATGTCATATGTTGCTAATAATCTACATCTATGTTAAATATTCTTTTACAGTATAACAACTTTTACTTACTAAAAAGGTTTTAAGCTTTTGTCTGAAAGTGAGGGGCTCATTTATTTCTTTAATTTCTTGTGGTAATTTGTTATACAGTTTTATCCCATTATAAAATATACTTTTTTGCGTCTTTGCATTGTTCTTTCTATCTAGATGGAGGTGGTGACAAGCTCTTGTTTCATGGTCATGTATTAGGCTGTTTGTGTTGTACATGTTGAGATTTTTCTTAATGAACATTATGTTCTGAAAGATATACTCACAAGAAACAGTTAGAATTCCTAGCTTTCTAAATAATTCTAGACAGTGGGCCCTGTTGTTGCTGTTTGTTATTATCCTTATGGCTCTTTTTTGTACTTTGAACAAAGTTTGTATGTTACTGGCACTTGTTCCCCAAAACATGATCCCATAGCTGAGGACTGAGTGTAGATATCCGTAATATGTTATTTTAAGACAGGTATTATTGCATACTGGTGCAAGGATTCTAAAAGCATAGCATGCTGTGGATAATTTCTTTGCCAAAATGTTGACATGGTTTGTCCATTTCAGTTGGCTGTCTACATTCATCCCTAAGAATTTGGTACTTGTTACACGTTCTAATTCATTATTATTAACTTCTATTCTAGTGGCAATATGTTTTTTGTTCAATTGGAAGTTAATATAGTTAGTTTTCTTTACATTTAGGGTTACTTTATTTTTTAATGACCAGTTGTGGACATCATTGAGAGCCTCGTTTGCTCTTTCTGACAGTTGTGTTGGATTTTCACCTGTTATTACCATGTTGCTGTCATCAGCAAAAAGTATTTTTTCTCCATGTCTGATACTTTGTGGGAAGTCGTTAATGTATATAAGAAACAATATTGGGCCTAATACACTTCCCTGTGGGACGCCTATATTCACATTTTCTGGGTCAGACAGGTGTTTTATAAGGGAATTGTTTGAAACTTGTGATATCTCAACTCGTTGAACTCTGTTTTCCAAGTATGATTTGAACCACTTCTTTGTCAGACCTCTTATTCCTATTTGCCCTAATTTATGAAGTAAGATTTTGTGGTCAACTGTATCAAAGGCCTTGGACAAGTCTAAAAAGATACCACTTACATTTTCACCTTTGTCCAGTGCTTCTAAAATTACTTTAGTGAACTGTGCTATAGCAGATTGTGTGCCTTTTCCGGGCCTAAAACCAAATTGGTCATTGGAAAGAAGATTATATTTATTCAGGTAATTTAGCAGTCTCTTTTTGACTAGTATTTCTATTATTTTAGAAATGATAGACAGTATAGAGATCGTCCTGTAGTTCTATACATTTTCCACATCTCCGTTTTTAAGGATAGGTATAACTTTTGCTTGTTTTAGGTAGTCCGGAAAGTATCCAGATTCGAAAGATTCATTAATTATGTCTGTTAATGGGCCCTTTGTGGAGTCTATACAATCTTTAATTACGTAGACTGGGATTTCATCAAGTCCTACTGAAGTTTTATTTTTTAGTTGGTGTACTACTAGTGCCATTTCCCTTTCTGTAGTTGGCAAGAGCACCATTGAGTTTGTTGGCTGGTTCTGAGTAGGTAAATCGTACGTATCTGGAAATTTCTGCTGTAATTTTTTTGCAATACTACTGAAATATGAGTTTACAAAATCAGTTAATTTTTTAGGGTTACTTACTGGTACATCTTTGTTTTTAATATATGAATTGAGGTCCTTTTTAGTAGAGTTAGATGTTTCCTGTTTGATGATGTTCCTGGCTGCTTTGCTCTTGTTTTCAGCTTCAAGTAATATTTTGTTGTTTGAAAGTTTTTTTGCGGCTAGCAACACCTTTCTGTATATTTTCCTGTACTTTTTGTAGAATTGCAGAACTTCTGGGTTAGATTGATTATTTTTTATGGAGTTGAGATATCTAAGAGTTTCTGAGGATTTTTTGATACCTGTAGTCACCCATTGATTTCTCTTTGTAGTTTTAATTTGATAAAGAGTTTTGGGAAACATCTCTTCAAATCTGAGTTTAAAAATTGACATGAACTTGATAAATTTCTGATTTGTATTGGTTTCTGCATAGACTTCCCTTCAATCTTCATATTCTAGCTGGGATTTAAACTGATACAGGGCTGATTTGGAAAACATTCTTTTGTATGTACAAAGTTTAGGAGGAGTTTCTACATGAATGTTAGTTTTTAAGATCTGGCAGAGGTGGTCTGATAGACCCAGGTTTTGGACAACATATGACATTTTTTACTATCAATATCTGTAGCTACATGATCTATAGATGAGGAGGATTCTTTCGTTATTCTAGTTGGACAATTAACAAGGGAGGATATTCCATAACAGCTTAGAATATTCACATATATGTTGCTAGCGTTATCAGGCTTCATCATATTAATGTTTAAGTCACCACAGATAATTACATTTGCTTTTGGTCCAGAAACCTTGTCTAAGCTTCGATTCAGTTTTGAGAAGAATATATCAATGTCTCCACTGGGAGAGCAGTACACACAAAATATGACTATTTTTTTTGCTATGCCAGGTCTTATTATTTCAACAGCGGAAAGTTCGAAATGTTTGTCCTCACCTAGATCTAAAAGATCATATCTAACTTTAAATGACATACCTTTTTTTACATAGATACATGAACCTCCACCATTCATTGAGATTCTGCTATAGTAACATGCAAGGTCAAATGAGGCTAATGCAATGTGTTCAGTTTCCTTCCCTTCGCACCAGTGTTCAGTGATACACAAAATTTGGCTATCAAACTTTTCGAATTCTACTTTTAGCTGTTGTGCTTTGTTCTTTATGGCTTCAGTGTTTTGGTGAAACACTGTTAGGCATTTGTTTTCACTTATCTTGGTGGCGCCTTTCCCTTTAGACCTGATGCTAAAAAATCCTTTAGGTGAGCTGGTGGCATGGTTATTCTTCTGTTGATGACAGTGGAGGTGAGTATGAAGATGGTGTTTGGGTTTGCTCTTTCAGGTGGAGGGATGTCACCGCTTTCACTGAATGTCATGTATGTAACACCATCTACACCATGCAATAATCCTGCAATAGTTGATACTTGGGTTGAAACAGTGTTTTTGAGAATACATAAACATGTTAAAATCGAACCCCATCTACATGTGTTAGCAGAGTCATGAAGACATTAGTTTTCCCACAGTTGGATGGACCTACAATAATTGCTTGTATATTATCAGGAAGGAGAATTGTGTTCTTCTTCAGGTCTTCAATTGCAGCTTCACAGTATATAGAAAAATACACTTGAAAGTATAATAATAGTATGTGTAGCCACTATAGTTCCATCACTTAACTGACTGAGCTATATTGACTACACAGAGAAAACAGCTATATATTTTACCCATGAAGAGTAACGTGATCAATGATCATCTCAGTAGCTCGTAAAGCATTGAAAAAAATTAATAATTGTAATACTTTGATTATAACGAGAGAGGTATAAAATAAAACACAAACATGGTTTGAGATTATATATACATAAATTATTTATTTAAATATCATACATGGGGTGTAGTATTTCAGGAAATCATTACATTCTGTATGTATTGTCTTCTTCACACCTGTACAGTATTTACCAAATAAAGCTTTTTGACATGCAATAATTTCAGTGCATATCTCACTCAAGCCAATAGATGACTCACAGTACTCAGGTTTTTCACACACACATTTAATCTGTTTCTCTTTAGATTTAGCGTTCATGTGCAAACAAAGGTGCTGCTTAAGATCTTCAACATGTACACAAAGCACCCATAGGGAGTTTGAAACATCATTTTATGCAGAGTCTACACTAGGCAACCAATGGTTCAGTCTGTCCAGTGCAAGGCATATGGCAGTGTCCAGATCGTATAACTTCACAACTGAGTCATGTCTTATTATAAACACAGATGTCACCCGATTTCACACATAATGCACAGTCATCATACACTGTTGTAATAGAAAGTGTCACACCAGTAAGGCGAATGGCTGAGGGAGAACGAATTAGATAATACTCTGTAGTCATCTGCTGATTGATGTAGTGCCCTGCACGACATATTTCATCCCAGTCGAACTCGGAAATTGGCATTTTAACACACTTGGATACATTTTCAATTTCCATTCTTGCAAGCAATCGCCAGACATGAAGCGCTTCTATAACAATGTTCACACATTTAGATCCACTGGGAGTTAAATTGTATGTGGAGGCGAAAAGTGTAGGTGCACTCGACGCCCTCTTATCCACAGTATCTGCCCTCTGTGGTTGCACTGTCACAGGGGTGTTCTGCTGGGATGGGTCATATGTTGGCAACCAGTACTGACCTCCATCTTGTTGTTCAACACCGCAGTGACAGCATTTGATATCCTGGAGGCAGCTCACGTGTCCTCATCACACAAATCAATGAATGGGATGGCTAACAGCAACTCCTTGTCCTGCTCCAACAAGTGGGCTATGTGCGCTACTGGATCCCACATGGCCACTATTGATTCAGACACGCTGGATGCTGTTGCTGCAGGTCTCGATAAGATGGCAGCCGAGGTTGCTACAGGTCCAGACGTGGCAGCAGAGCTTGGCATGTTGGCGCTCGCCCATGTAGAACAAAGACGAGGAAGCATTACACTTGGACCAAGATGTGAAAACATTGAATAATAATAATAATAATAATAATAATAATAATAAGGTTAACAAAAGAGAAAGATGCGATAAGGGAGACTTACTTTTCTATTTAATCCTGTTCTGCGTGACTGTGCTGGAGTGCGACGTGTTGGTGCTTCATGGTGGTTCTTTTGCTGCTGCTGCAGCTACTGACTGACTTGACAAGACTGAGGTCCAAGAGGTGCTGAGCCTTCCTAAAATGACATCACCAGTGAGTTGATTAAGGGTTCTTATTGGTTCCCTCCATTTACCTCACCCCATAATGTCATCTTGGATTGTATCATGGAACAGATGATAGCGCTCTCTAGTGGTGGTATGTGTACTAGGGCCAGACCTCGTGGTGAAACCACTGGTTGCCACCATTTTGGATAATGGTACTTGCGTCATCAGATGATGTCATGCCTGCCATCTTGGATGACAGCAGCCTCTAGCAGTGGTACTGTGTACTAGGTCAGTTGGGCTCTGGACCTTGTGGCAAACACACTGGATGGCGGTAGTGGCTCAATTGGTTAAATAAAGACTGATGCATGATTTTGACAGTTGACGATTAGCAAGCATGTTTGCAGAGTCTTTTAGTGGTTCGCATGTCTGCAGGCTGTGTGACATGACCCCAAGCATGTCAGAGCATGTGTTTTCTATCAGTGTAATAAATATACTCCATCCTTAAATAAATTGTTCCAAAATAAATAAAGTACACTCCTTCCTCTCTCCACCAGCCCAGTGCAGGCTGAATCCTTTTCTCACCAATCCCTAGGAAGAGGTGACAGTCGGATGACTTAGGTTAGTGTAGGTAGGCCAAGTGTCCTTTCTTTCATACCATTTTCTTAGCTTAATAGAGATACGTGAATTGAGCTATCTTCCTGCCAAAATTCAAACTTTGCACCAGTTCCTGGAATGAGGTAGTGGTTGGCTGGCTTAGGTTAGTGGAGGTAACCCAACTGACCTTTCTATCCCGCCATTTTCTTAGGGTAGTAGAGGTTGCATTGTCCTGATGGAATTTGAAATTCCCCCCTCACCAGGGGTGTGTGTGGCAAGGGGGCATGGCAGGGGGGCGTGGCACTTTCCCGCCATCTTGGATAATGGTACTTTGGGCCAGAAACCAACCGCCTTGGGGTGGGGTGACATCACGACCGCCATCTTAGATGACGTCATCAGATGATGTCATCGCCTCCATCTTGGATAACGATACTTTGGGCCAGAAACTGCTTTGTCCCAATACTCATACTTTGCAGTTTCGTCTATCTCATAAACTCTGTATACAGGCTTGTGTTGATTGACAAGAACCAGCAATTCTACTCTGGTATGCGACGAGTTACGAGGTATTCCGTTAGATGACAGTCATGCAATAATGTCTGTCTTTTTGGAGTTCGTATTTGGAGCTTTGTTCCCTTGCACTGAGTGGATGCTCGCATTGTTCATGATTATAACTGAAGACGCAGGAATATGTGGCAATAATTGTTGTGTAAAACACCTTTTGAAGACGCTGTACATCATTTCAGAGACGTAACCTTCAGAATTCTTAGCTTTAGATGCCTTAAAAATCAGCTTACCCTGGGTAATGAAGCCAGTATCTGCTGATCCGACATGAAGCACTATAATTCTGTTGCCCTTACCAACAGGAAGTTTTAATCCGCCGTACCCATCGCTCATTTTCCGGCACATAGCCCTTTTGTGGTTCTGATTAACGATAGTTTCATATAAGTAATAAATTCGAGATGTGCCAGCTTCTCTGATCTCCTGCATTGTTCTCAAAAACACAATCCTTGGAGCTACCATATCGCTTTGTTCCATTAATAATTCCTACCATCGGTCATTTTCTGATACCTGAACCCCATATCTTTCAATATCCTTAACATAGTCCATTTCCGTTAAAATTTTCAGCTTCTTTCATACGCGAAAATTGTTTCTCTGCTGCTGGATACTCGCCTTCAGCATGGCTGCTGAACACTATGCGCCGCAAAACGTTTTTCGCGAAATCGTCTAGTTCACCCACTTCTCTTTTGCAGTTGTGTTGCTTCCCTGGTGATTTGAAAACAGATGAGCCGCAGGCTTGCATAGACGTCTTAGCTTCGCTGGATATTCTCTGAACGGGCCTCAAACAAACACCACAGGCTTCAGCTGTCTGCTCCTGGCATTTGCCAACGGCGCGACCCGCTCCTTGTGCCGGCGTGGATTCAGCAGAAGATTGTCTCTTAAAGTATTGGTACATACGGAACACTATTCCTCTTGCCTGTTTGTGTAGCAATTGGCGTGATTGCTTAAACAGTTAGAACTTCCGAACACAGCACGACCCGCACAGAACAAAGACAAGAATGTCACTGGCGAGCGATTGGCTGTGAGTCACTTGCTACAATTTCGCATGCTTCTGCACATCCGACCCTCGCCCGCCTTCGTAGCTGCTCTCCACTTAGCATATTACGATACAAGATGGTGCAGCCTGGAGCTAGAGTTCTAACTGCAATTTCTATCTGACATAATTCTCCAATTTAAAAATCCATTATCCAACCTGAGACCAGAATATTGTTGTTCACACACCTCGAATTTTTCACACGAAGTGTAGAGTCCTTCCTTTTATACGTGTTATTTCTAAAGACAGAAGAAATTGGAGCATACACGCTTTTTGACATTGCTAAATTATCGTTACTTGTTGATACTTAGTGTGAAACCTTGAACAACAGTATGGCATAGGTTATATTTCACCTATGTATTCTCTCAACTGGTAAAAAATATCTGTTCCTAAAAGTTTAACATCTGTTACACCCTGCATCACAGGACAAGGATATAAGACTTATCTTTGACTCATGAAGTAATGCTAAGAGCATGCTCTACCTCTGTCACAAGATGCCTCCTCACTTTCGAACTCTCTTAAGCTAGTCAAATGCCTCACCACCTCCATAGTCTCTTAAGGCAGCCAAACAGCAGCAAAGGGAGTTGTAAATATCTGGTTAATACCACGTATAACTTTATAAATTCGGTAACATACCGTACGTAATTTTATTTCGATGGCCATCCCTCCCTTTGTAGGTGGGAGATTGAAATTTCGTTAAAAGATCTCACCGCAACGAAAATTGCTTGATTACCGCTCCAACTCGCGATTCATATCTGTGGTATTCTCACTTTCGCTTCCACACGGCTGGGCGGGCGTCACTGATAACATGTTGGTCAACTAATTAATTAAATTGATCATGAGAGTCCCTTTGCATTGTGAGTGATGTTTTTTGTGCTGTCGGGCTACACTCGCCAGGTAACTCAAATGGGAATCTCAGGAGGAACGCTATTGAGAAAATTTAGAGAACCGACATTTGAAGCTGTCTGCAGATGTATTTTACTGCCACCAACGTACATTTCGCATAAGGACAACGAAGAAAAGACACGAGAAATTAGCGCTCATACGAAGACACATAGGCAGTCTTTTTTTTCCCTCTGTTTGCCATTGGAATAGGAAAACAAATGACCAGTAATAATACAGGGTACCCTCCACCATGCTCCGTGCGATGGCTTGCAATGTATGCATATAGATGTAGATGTAAATTTCGTCTACTTATTAAAATGTCAGTCCATCCATTTATAGGAAAACAAAAGTCATGGAAGAACGTAGTCACTTACTTATTTAGAAAACAAAAGACGGAATGGGACTGACTTTCACTAAAAACCTTTGTATTAGCCTCTAATTTCCTCATGTTAGAAGCTGTAATATATTTGCTTTCAACACTTACAATTAGAGGAAGCAATATAGAGCACTTCTTTCAATTCCCCTTTTGTCGGAGTATCACTTACCCGCCATATTCTCATGACTCTTCCTGTCTTTGATGCATAGGATTTGAATCCACCTGATTCTGATGAGTAAGAGCCAAATCACAGATCTCTGCTAATTCTCTTGATATCCCATCGCTTTCCGACGGCACTGTTCCAGCAGTTAGAAGACTGTCTAGTCCCCCACCTTTCACTGACTAGGTAGAGAGCTATCACGACGAAAAAAAATAGCACTTCACATTTTTTTCCTGCAGGTATATCGCCGTGGCTACTCTGCACTTCCTATTTATCTCGGTCCCAAGGTACTTATACAGGTCCAATACCAATTTCCATGAACATTTTCATACTTACTCGATCAGTTTGTCGATCAGTTGAGGTATAGCCGCTAATTTTCTCATTGCAGTCACCAGTCACTTCACGAGACGCATGTAGGAGAGAATAGTATGTTTTCTCACAACGATTAGAAGAAGCATTAGAGATCACCTCCTAGCCTCCCTCTTGTCGGAATATCGCTCACTCCTCATATTCCCACGAATCTTCCAGTCTTCGATATATAGCGATATATACCACAGCCAAGTCACAGACCCCCGCTAAATCTCACGGAACCTCATCACGTTGCGACAACACTGTTCCCTTAGTTCGAAGGCTGTCTAGCCCTCTATCCTTCGCTGGCTATGTAGCGCGCTACCACAACAAGAAAAAATAGCACACTAACTTTCAGGGAGAAATTCACCACTATACGGATGCTCACGATTGGTACTGCTTCTAGTGATTTGTAGTCAAAGACGCTATAGGACAGTAGCATATCTCGTCGGCTATTTTAGATTCAATAATTACATTTATGTACATTCAGCGCCAACACTCACCAGTCCTCATCGTCTGCAAATCGCAATGACCTGCTGATGTCGCAGCACTGCTGTAAATACGTATCCTCTAAATACATATTCTGCAAACCACTGCACTGTGAGGACTATGTCTTAGCAGTATTACCGATTTTTTCGTCCTTTTTAAATCCAGAAGTAATGCTCGGCTAAAAATGAATGTCCCTAATCTCTTCTATAATCGCTACGCCAGATTTACGTTTTTCTAATGGCCAATGGCTGCACCTTTGCTATACGAGGACTGCACAAAGAAAATCTGATACATCTGCAATTCATTGATATTGAATGATTGTCTATAAATATGTTCCCGTACATGTCCCAATCTCCTTTATCGTATTCCAATGATCACTACGCTAGATATGCGATGGTATAATCGCAACAGAGTCTTCGTTGACAGCATAATTTTTCATGAGAAATACATCACCAGTCTTTCAGTTGGGATATACCTCTGTAATACAATTCTGAGAGTAGCACAGAGCTTCCAACACGCGCGTTATCCACTGAATCATTTACATTGGTGCAACAGTCTCGCACCTCCACTCACAATTCAGAGTTACTGCAAGAGCAGGGAAAGATTCAGGGTTTAATCATAGCGCTGTTCATTTTTCCCACACACGCTCCTCGGGTATGGACCGACCATGACAACATATTCCATCTAGAACAGAGTACACTCAGGTGACAAAAGTCATGGGATAGCGACATGCACATTTACATATGACGTAGTATCGTGTACACAAGGTGTAGAAGAGCAGTGTATTGGCAGAGCTATCATTTGTGCTCGGGTGATTCATGTGAAAAGGTTTCTGACGTGATTATGACAGCATGACAGCAATTAACAGACTTTGAAGGCGGAAACGTAGCTGGAGCTAGACGCATGAGACATTCCATTTCGGAAATCGGTGGGGAATTCAGTATTCCGTGACACACGGTGTCAAGAGTGTGCTAAGAATATCAAATACCAGGCATTACCTCTGACCAATGACAATGCAGTGGCCGACTGCCTTCACTTAACTACCGAGAGCAGCAGCGTTTACGTAGAGTTGTGAGTGCTAATAGACAAGCAACACTGTGTAAATACCTGCCGCTATCAATGTGGGATATATAAAGAACGTATCTGTTAGGACAGTATGGAGAAATTTGACGTTAATGAGCTATGGCAGCAAACGATCAATGCGAGTGCCTTTGCTAACAGCGCGACATTGCCTGCAGTGTCTTTCCTGGGCTCATGACCGTATGGGTAGACCCTAAACGACTGCAGAATCGTGCCTTGTCGAATGAATCCCGATTTCAGTTGATAAGAGCTGATGGTACGAGACACGTGTGACGCCACGAAGCCATGGACCCAGGTCGTCAAAAGGCAATGTGGAAGCTGGTGGAGACTCCATAATGGTGTGGGGCGTGTTTTCATGGAATGGACTGGATCCTGGTTATGCTCGGCTATTTGGAGACCATTTACAGCTTTTTATGGACGTCAGGTCCCGAAACAATGATGGAATTTTTATGGATGGTAATGAGCTGTGGCGCTGGACCACAATTGTTCGTGATTGGTTTGAAGAACTTTCTGGAGAGTTTGAGCGAATGGTTTGGCCACCCAGATCATCCAGCACGAATCCCATTGAATATTTATGGGACACAATCGGGAGATCAGGTCGTGTACAAAATCCTACAGCGGCAATGCTTTGGCAATTATGGACAACAATAGATGCAGCATAGCTCAATATTTCTGAGGGGACTTCCAACGACTTGTTCAGTCCATGTCACACTGAGTTACTGCACAATATCAGGCAAAAGGAGGTCCGACTAGGTATTAGGAGGTATACCATGAATTTTTTATCTCAATGTATATCCACGTGGTAGTATATATATGCGTAATGCAGCTATTTTTTAGAAGCAGCCGGCCGCTGTGGACGAGCGGTTCCAGACGCTTCAGTCCGGAACCACGCGGCTGCTACGGTCGCAGGTTCGAATCCTGTCTTGGGCATGGATGTGTGTGATGTCCTTAGGTTAGTTAGGTTTAGGTAGTTCTAAGTCTAGGGGACTGATGACCTCAGATGTTATGTCCCATAGTGCTTAGAGCCATTTGAACAATTTTTTCAGAAGCAACCACAGTTCCTACACGCTTGCCCAACTATCGTACAATGAGAGCCAGCTAACCAACAAGTACAAGCCAGACAAAATCAATGTCCATGTTTCCTCCAGCAACAGCACTCTTAGAGCCTCTTACATCTCGATCTGAATCGTAGTGAGACAATCTCCAGGTGACATGCCAACGGAAACTGCGATCACTCGCCTCCCACACTATCACTGCTTAGCAGATGGATTACACCTGCTTAAAAATCCATCTTCTTCTGATTTAGCTCACTGACATGTCAGTCCTCAGTGTTTGAGTTGATTCCCTTAAGATTCCAGTAAATAAATCTGACCCTGACTGAAGCATTCTTCTTGAGCTCGCTCCCGATGCCTAGTGTTAAGAATTTTACTGCAGTTATCGCTTCCAATGACAGCATACGGGATATCTAGCTTTATTAATTTGCAATAGATCTCGTTACGTTCAGGTCAACTACCAGCCCAATCATAGGTCTTCCCACCTGCTTGCAGATAACTCTATCATCTCTGAACGTCATGCCCATAAAAGAAATACACCACAAGCTGCTGTACAGTGCATGGTGGAGAATACATTGCACCAGTATTATGGATTATCCTTCCATCCCAATCTCAAGCACTGATCTAGTAAAAAAATGATTATCTACATACTTCTATACATACTCTATTCCACCCTTATGGTTCCGTGAGAAATAGGTCATCTTTCACAGAGTTTTTTTTCTGTTATGTATTCGAACAGAGTATACCAATCCATGTGATCCTAGCAGCACCAACATGATGCTTTTACTTCGTGGGTCACCCAAGTAACATGAACTGATATGGGCTCACATGATTGGTGGATGGGGACAATCCAGTGTTGAGCTGTCGAATCGATGTTACTGTTCACCAGTACGTATCATTTAACCACAAACGAGTCTACACATCTTAATGTGGAGTTGATAGGTGACAATGACCTCAAAGTTATAGTGGAAGTTAAGAATGTATGTTGAGGTACGAAGGTGGAGCTCGTTCACATAGATTAGAAGAAGCAGTGTGCCAAAGTGCACAAAATATATCGTAGGGCAGTTGACAGATAGGTATGACACACTGTCTTAGTATTCCTGCCTCTGACAGCAGCAGTGTAAATGTGTCATTACTCATTACGCTTGGTGTTGCTGTTTTAAAATCAACAGCTCAAGAGGCATCATAGAACGTACTCTTAAAGGATCGAAGTGTTGTACACGTACATGGACTGCAGAACGCGGTATGAGCCGCAGTGGAACGAGAGTAAATACAGAGTATAGTCTTGCTTAAGATAGCGAGCGCATTGAGATGGAGACGCGCTTTTTGTGATTTTGGTCACTCAGTCATTCTAAGATTAACGATAGTTCAATGCATGCTGGTATACCTACTCTATCAGGTTTTGGATGTAATAATGTCAGAGTGTACAAAACGACTATCTGTTAAAGACTGTCGCATAGTCTTCAAACGTAAGTCACTATTATTTTAAGCACAGTGGTGTGTGTGGTACTTCCTCCCACCCTTAACACATGTTCCATTAAAACTACAGTCCTACATATTATATACATGCATATAGACTTCATTCCAATTTCAAAATGTAATTTGCTTACGAAGAAAAGAAAACCAGTAATACAGCGGTGCAATGGAATCAGATGCACGTTAGATAGGTTCCAAATTTCTGTCAGGGCTGTTTAAGTGCAGTAATGCTGTATAGGTACTTCCACTCATCACTAACAAATGTTCCACGAAAACTATGGTCATCCACATCATATACATTCCATACTGATTTCTGAAATGTACTTCCATATCGCTAGCATTTAGACAAAATCAAACTCGAACAGTCCCTTCCCGTAGTTATAAATCAAAGCTTAAAAACCATGTTCTTTTAGAGGAGGAAGATGAATGGGGAATGGGCTACAGAGGCCCAACTCATGTAAGGTGGAAAGGATGTGGTGTAGCCAAGTGGTTTTATAAGCTTTACGCATGTCGAAGAGGCCTTCAACAAGGTGCTGACGCTGGGCAAAAGCCATTCGGATAGCAGACTCCAGGTGGAATAAATTATCTGCAGTAGAGTGACCTCGGCAGAAGCCCCTCTGCGTTGAAGCCTAAGGGTCCTGGGATTCAAGGATCCAATACAGACTTCGACTCGCCGTATGTTCAAGTAACTTGCAGAGAATGTTGGTTAAACTGATCAGATGATAGATACAATACAGACTTCGATCCACCGTATGTTCAAGTAACTTGCAGAGGACGTTGGTTAAACTGATCAGATGATAGATACAATACAGACTTCGATCCACCGTATGTTCAAGTAACTTGCAGAGGACGTTGGTTAAACTGATCAGATGATAGATACAATACAGACTTCGATCCATCGTTTGGGTCTTGAAGATGACATCACACGCGTAGCTGTCAGGAAATCCTGATCAGTAATCAAGAAAATGATAGCTGTTTTTTTTCAGATCGAGTTGTTTTGGACACACATAAGACAGTCACAGCTAAGTGGTACACTGAGCAGTGCCTGCCAAGTCATTCAACCCTTGAAGAATGTGCGACAGAAATCAAGAATAAACACTTGGTTCCTCCATCATGACAACACTCCAGCTCACCGAGCCAAAGCAGGCACCAAATATTTGCGGGATACAGGAATGAAACTTCTCGAGCATCCTCCTTCTAGTCCAGACCTTGCTCCTTGTGACTTTGCATTGTTCCTGCATGTGAAAATTAAGCTGAAAGCAGTGAATTTCTCCTGACGACTTGCGACAATGGGTGTGCCTAGGGAGAACTGGCTTAGGGATTGGTTGCGAAGGATGGAGAGTTGTATTCTATGTGGCGGAAATTACTTCGAAAAAATTAAATAAATAAAGTTGTACTGCAAAACTTTCCTACTGTCCTTTCTATGACGTTGGGTAGCCACTGGTAAATGTTGAAGTATTGGTTGTGTACCCAGTCTGGTCCAGGAGTCTTGTCAGGGCAGAGAGCAAGGGCGCTGGTAAATTCTCATTTGCTAAGCGGGAGCAGACAATTCCAGGGGTAGATGTGGACTCTCGCCACAACTGTTCGTTATGAACTGTAGATTAAAACTGAAGAAACTATAAAAAAGAGAGAATATAAGGAGATGGTACTTGGATAAACTAAAAGAATCAGAGGATTTAGAGAGTTTCAGAGAGAGCATTAGGGAATGATCGACAAGAACAGGGGAAAGAAATACAGTAGAATAAGAATGAGTAACTTTGAGAGATGAAACAGTAAACGCAGCAGAGGATCAAGTAGGTAAAAAAACAAGGGCTAGTAGAAATCCTTGGGTAACAGAAGAGATATTGAATTTAATTGATGAAAGGAGAAAATATAAAAATGCATTAAGTGAAGCAGGCAAAAAGGAATACAAAAGTCTCAAAAACGAGATCGACAGGAAGTGCAAAATGGCTAAGCAGGGATGGCTACAGGACAAATGTAAGAATGTAGAGGCATATATCACTAGGGGTAAGATAGATACTGCTTGCAGCAAAATTAAAGAGATCTTTCGAGAGAAGAGAATCAATTGTATGCAGATCAAGAGCTCAGATGAAAAACCAGTTCTAAGCAAAGAAGGGACACCATAAAGGTGAAAGGAGTATATAGAGGGTCTATACAAGGGCGATGTAGTTAGGGCAACATTATGAAAATAGAAGAGGACGTAGATGAAGATGAAATGGAAGATATGATACTGCACGAAGAGTTTGACAGTGCACTGAAAGAACTAGGCTGAAACAAGGCCCCAGCAGTACACAACATTCCATTAGAGCTTCTGTAGCCTTGGGAGAGCCAGCCGTGACAAAACTCAACCATATGGTGAGCAAGATGTATAAGACAGTCGAAATACCTTCAAATTTCAAGAAGAACATAATAATTCCAATCCCAAAGAAAGCAAGTGTTGACAGGTGTTAAAATCACCGAACTATCAGCTTAATAAGTCAGAGATGCAAAATACTAACATGAATTGTTTACAGACGAATGGAAAAACTGGTAGAAGCTGACTTCAGATAAGATCAGTTTGGATACGTAGAAATGTTAGAACACGTGAGGCAAAACTGATCCTACGACTTATCTTAGAAGATAGATTAAAGAAAGGCAAACCTACGTTTCTACCATTTGTAGACTTAGCGAAAGCTTTTGACAATGTTGACTGGAATACCCCCTTTCAAATTCTGTAGGTGGCAGGGATCAAATACAGGGAGTGAAAGGATATTTACAATTTGTACAGAAACCAGATGGCAGTTATAAGAGTCGAGGGGCACGAAAGGGAAGCAGTGATAGAGAAGGGAGTGAGACAGGGTTGTAGCCTATCCCCAATGTTATTCAATCTGTATACTGAACAAGCAGTAAAGGAAACAAAAGAAAAACTCGGAGTAAGAATTAAAATTCATGGAGAAGAAATAAGAACTTTTAAGGTTTGCCGACAACATTGCAATTCTGTCAAAGACAGCAAAGGACCCGGAAGACCAGTTGAACAGAATGGACAGTGTCTTGAAAGGAGGATATAAGATGAACATCAACAAAAGCAAAATGAGGATAATTGAATGAAGTCGAATTAAATCAGGTGATGCTGAGCGAATTAGATTAGGAAATGAGACACTGAAAGTAGTAAATGAGTTTTGCTATTTGGGGAGCAAAATAACGGATGATGGTCGAAGTGGAGAGGATATAAAAAGTAGACTGGCAATGGCAAAAAAAGCGTTTCTGAAGAAGAGAATTTTGTTAACATCGGGTATAGATTTAAGTCTCAGGAAGTCATTTTTGAAAGTATTTGTATGGAGTGTAGCCAAGTATGGAAGTGAAACATGGAAGTCTGGACAAGAAGAGAACAGAAACTTTCAAATTGTGGTGCTACAGAAGAATGCTGAAGATTAGATGGGTAGATGACATAACTAATGAGGAGTTATTGAATAGAACTGGGGAGAAGAGGAATTTGTGGGACAACTTGACTCGAAGAAGGTATCGGTTGTAGGACACGTTATGAGGCATCAAGGGATCATCAATATAGTATGGAGGAAAGTGCAGAGGGTAACAATTGTAGAGGGAGACCAAGGCACGAATACAGTACACAGATTCAGAAGGATGTAGGTTGCAGTTGTTACTCGGAGATGAAGAAGCTTGCACAGGATAGAATACCATGGAGAGCTGCATCAAACCTGTTTCAGGACTGAAGACCACCACAACAACAACAACAACAACAAAAAAGGGTGTTATAAGATTCCAGATGGCTGGGAACGAAAGATGAAGGGACTCGTTCCAGACACCTTTTGAGAAGACTGAACAGGGGCATATAGTGGACTTATGCTGAAACCTGGGAGGAACGCTGAGCAATATGCTCAGCGACAGAGTCCAAGCTGGTGAACGGAATTCCCAGGACACCTGTAGGAGGGTGGCAGCCAAAAATGCGCCTGATCTTTGTCCTTTGCCAGAGACAGATCATTCCCAAAAAAATCTGTTTGTGGCGTTTAAGAAGATAATGGGCCCAGGCCCGAAGCCATTTAAATGGCAGGAGGTAGTCGAGAAATGGATGCTGTTTACAGCATAGGAGAGCATGACAGCAGTATTTAACAGCCACAGCAATTCTGGGAGTCAACGAAGGGACAGTCTTCCACAGGGAAAACCCAAGGAAGAAGTAATTGCTGAAGCAACTGCCAAAAGGATGGCATTAGTCAAACTCCATATGCACTCATGAATGGTGTCATGTGGTGGAGCAGTTGGGATAGCAGCTGAGGGAAAGGGTTCCCAATCCATGTTAGCAAAAGCTGGGAGGGAATCCAGGAAAGTGACACTGAAGAAGAGAGAAGACCTTCGGAAAATGATCACAGTCACAC
Source organism: Schistocerca piceifrons (assembly GCF_021461385.2). NCBI lineage: Eukaryota > Metazoa > Arthropoda > Insecta > Orthoptera > Acrididae > Schistocerca > Schistocerca piceifrons. The sequence continues at coordinate 778,135,267 of NC_060138.1, forward strand.
AAATAGTCACCAACTTCAAGGATGGGTGAAATCCAGGCCAAGAAAGCGCTATGTGGTACATTAAAGCGTGTGGGGTTCCAATGTTGTGGAGGCAGACATCAAGCTCTGCCAGCAGGTCTTCAACAACCCTGCCCCGGTCAATGGTTGCAGTACCACCCCTCAGAGGGTTACAAGTGTTAAAATCTGCAAGGAGAAGGAATGGGGGGTGGAGCTGTCGTAGAAGGGCAAGAAGAGGGGAGGTGTAGGAGGCCAGGCTAGGAGGAGCTAGAGATTGCACATAGTTACTGCTAAGTCTAAATGTATCAGAATGGCCACCACTCCCTGTGCAGTATGAAGAGGAAACCTGAATCCAACAATGTCTGTGCAAACCAATGTACAGACACCACTGGATGTTCACGAAGGACCAACCCGGTTCTGGCAGAAGGCTTGGAAACCATGAAGAATTGGCGAATAAGTATCCACAAATGAGATCCTGCAATACAACATTATCTTGAATGTAAGATCAGACCCTTATTGAGAGGAAGTGGGCGACACATGCTGGGATGTTGGAGGAACTTGTCCTAAGACTTATGAATCTTCGTCTTCTTCTCCTCCAGAGGGTGAATCGAGGTGTGGTCAGGAAGAGAGCAAGTTGTGACACTATTGTGATCCGAAAGAAAATAAGTAGCCTTAACGCCCACAGAGCCTGCATCCTGCATCTGACTCAAAGTAAGAGGGTTTTCGTCCTGTAGATGCTGGGGAGGGGGATTTCTAGATGGAGCCACACCGCTGGCAGGTGCCAGGGAAGAGGGTTTCTCCTCTGGCTGAGAAGGAGTGGTTCCATGAGGGGAATGAATGGGAACTACCAGGGAGGAGAAAAAGGAAGGGGGACAGGATGTTGATAAGAAGGAAGGAAGAGGAGGAAAAGACGTAATGGAAACGAAGGTAGACATCAAAGATACAGAGAGGATACAGTCGAATTTCTGTTGGGCCTCAGAGTAGGATAGACAGTTGGGAGTTTTGAATTCCTGAATCTTGCTTTACTTTTTATAGATTCAGCAATCCAGTAAGCGAGTAGAATGTGCACCAGAACAATTCACGCACTTAGGTGGTGGGGTGTGAGGACTCCCCAAATAAAGAGGGTGGCCACAGTTGCTGAAAGTAGGATTTGCCTTGCACCATGAAGACGTGTGACCAAAGTGGAGACCCCAGAAACAGCGCATGGGAGGTAGGATATAGAGCTTCATGATGCAATGGTAAACCATAACTATCACTTTTCTGGAAGGGTATACAGCTTCAAAAGGCAGAATGAAAGCGCTGGTATCGACTTGATTGTCCTTAGGACCTCTCTGTACTCGCCAGATGAAATGAAGGCCGCGCCATTCCTGATAAGTCTTGAGTTTCTCGTCAGAGTGAAGGAGGTGGTCCCTGTGGAAAATAATTCCCTGCGTTACACACTGACAAAAAAATTGCAGCACCAAAAATAATAATGAAGAGTAATGTGTGCTAGATATCAGTTTGTGGGAGGAAGTTCCATGCTTGTTGCATTTGGTTGGTCAGTACAGGGACGATTAATGCTGTTTGTGGATGATGCTGGAGTTGACATCCACTGATATCCCATATGCTCAAATGGAGACAGGTCTGATGACTGAGCAGGCCAACAGACATGTTGACACTCTGTAGAGCATGTTGGATTACAACAGCAGTATGTGGACAACCGTTATTCCGTTGGAAATGCTATTCATGAATGGCAGCATAACAGGTCGAATCACGAGATTGATGTAAAAATTTGCATTCAGGGTTCATGGGATAAGCAAGAGAGTACTCCTGCTGTCATATGTCTTTGCACCCCAGTCCATAACTCCTGGTGTAGATCCAGTGTGTCTAGCATGCAGACAGATTGGTTGCAGGCCTTCAACTGGCCTCTTCCTAACCAACACACAGCCGTCTCTGATACCGAGACAGAACCAGCTTTCATCAGAAAAGACAACAAACCTCCACGTTGTCCTCAAATGAGCTCTTGTTTGACGTCGCTGAAGTCGCAAATGCTGATGGTTTGAAGTCAGTGGAATGCACACTACAGGGCATCTGTCTCAGAGCAGTCCTTGAAGTAAATGGTTTGTAAGAGTTAGTTATGTCACTGTGGCGCCAACTGCTGCTCAAATTGCTGCTGCAGATGTCGCCTGATGCGCCAGAGCCGTATGACAAGCATGGTGGTCCTCCATCTTGGTAGTGCCGTGTGGCCATCCAGAGCCAGGTCTTCTTGCAACCATACATTCTCATGACCACCACTCCAGCAATCATGTACAGTGGCTACATTCCTGCCAAGTCTTTCTGCAGTATCACAGAATGCACATCAAGCTTCTTATAGGCCTGTTGCACGACCTTGTTCAAACTCAAGGAGGTGCTAATAATGCCGTCTTTGTTATCTTAAAGGTATTCTTGATTAACATCAACTCATCACATCTGATCTCAAATGTAACTAAAGCTCATCTACATCTACATCTACATTATACTCCGCAAACCACCTAATTGTTTGTGGCAGAGGGTACTTTCCGCACCACTATCTGATCCCTCCAACCCTGTTCCACTCACGAATACTGCATCGGAAGAAAGATTATCGGTAAGCCTCTGTATTGGATCTAATTTCTCGAATTTTCTTCTTGTGGTTAATGACTGTTGCAGCAGGTATTTAATGCAAAGCTGATTTGTATCCTCATAGTGTCGCTACTAACGCCACTCATATGTGACTGGCGTGAAATTTGGATAGGCATCAGCTTTCAGATGTGGAAACGTGCCTATCAACTTTCGTTTATGTTGTACAACTCCACCTTGGCGTTGTAATTTTTTCTGTCCGTTTATTTAAGGACTGATGAGGAGTAATGCTCACTGGGATGTCTCCTAAATGCTCACAAGTACCAGGGGAAGCCAATTGACTGACAGAAGAGGTTTTAATCGGTAGGAAACCAGTTTGCATCTTGCAAAGTGAGTCAGCTTTACCAAACTTATCTTCAATATGTTCTATAAAAAAAGAACGGTTTGGTAGGGGCGAAAGTCTCCCTGTCTATCATGGAACAAACCAAATAGGGGGAAAAGGGGCTCGCCACAAACTGGCAGGCCTGATCCTCCTCCCACAGGGTGGGCAGGAAAGCAAAATCTGAGGAAGCAAAAGTAGGAGCACAGAGAGAACCATTCCTGTTTGAAGAGAGGGCTACAGAAGCATGCCCAGAAGTATGGATCTCAGCACGCTTCTTGTGCAGAGTGCCTGCACTGGGACCAACCACTTGATCAGGAGCTCGCCCCTCGTGTGCCACCCACTCTGTGGAAAGGGCTGCCTGGCACAGTGGTCGTTGTTGGGAGTTTAGATGCCCCTTACCACTCCTAGGCACAAGGTGGTGACAGCTCAGGTATCATAAATGTGATCCCTGCGTCGGCTCATTCAGATGGGTACATAACAGCCCCACCACACAGACTGTCTACATGTGATAGTGAGCTGGGGAAGAAGGGGGACTATGGCAGGAAAGGAGGGGTCTGGGGAACGCATGCCAGAGAGGCTTGGGAGGGAGTTCCACCCCCAAATGACTCACAGTACCGGAACAGAATTTAGAAAAGGATGTCAAACTCCAAGGACGACCACAAAGGGCAGGAAAAAAAGAGAGAGTTGAGAAATGAGACCAAAAAGGTAGTGGAACCGAAGCAGTAGCTAAGTTGTCACAGAGAAAAACACTGAAAGAGAAAGGGGGGCAGGATGGGAAGGGGCTATGATGGGAAGCAATGGATATAGGGAGGGAAATCTTGAACATTTATGTCTGAGAGCTTCGTCTCCAGCGATGCTATAAGTTTACACTGGAATATCTACTTTCCGTAAAGTCAGTGATTACATTTAATTTTTCAGAGATAGTATTTTATGGTTTTTGCATAAATGACAAGTGTTAAGGTGTTTTGTATTTATCATGGTAATTTGCCTTTTTTCTTTTATAATGTCAATAAATTTTTCAGTGTACTTGTTTTGTTTATCATGTGGTTTGTTTGTTAAGGACGTTTTCCGGATAATTTTCTGTACGAGAGTGAACTTCCATTTCCTCCAAAATGTTCGCTGTATATTCTTTAGATAACTGAGTGAACTTTTAGGACGTTTTCACTATTTTCTGCCTTATGTTCTTGGATCCTTAAATTCAAGTATAATGTGGACTGGTTGCTTTCACAGCTTCGCACTCATTCTTTAGATTTGATTTCGAAATATATGCCTGTTATTCTGATATAAAATTTATTGCATTTTTCACTAGAAGGTCTGTGCGCATCATATTTGAAAAAGTGGTGACACTATTTTTTGTTGATCATATTTTGGCCTTCAACTTGTTATTTGTACAAAATATTGTAATAGATTTGTAAGGACATGCAAATAAAAAAAAACACATAAAGAATGTGACGATATCATAAGAAAAAAGGACCTAAATTTACACCCCAAGGTGCCATATGGACCACATCATAGCAGCTATGATGTAAGCATGAGGCGCATATGCAGATATAGACTAACACAAGAAATAATATACCTATTGCACCATCTTCACAAGTACATTTGATAAAGACAAAACGCCAAAACGAGCTCGTTGTGTAACTTGTATCACTATGAGTAAATAAATAATGTAGCAAAAACTGATATTTAAAATAAAACATGTCGTTCTTCGCCCTTATATATGAAAGATGTTTTTTATTCTTTACCTGTAGTACTATGGCATGTCAAGTATTCTTCTAAAAGTTACCCATAAGTGAGTAAAACTATTACTACTTCTATTACTAGAATATTCATCCTCAGTGAGTGGTACATCTCTAAAGACATCCTTGTGAACAAAATGTTAAACTAAATACTAACCTTGCTACATGCTATACAGAAAAGACCTCCAGGTTCCAAGCAACCTGGAATTCCCACAAGCTCCCCTAACCGTAACTCGCTTATACCTAATGGTCCATTGCCGTAACTCACTCATACCCATCACTCTCTCTTGCCTATTCTCACGCAATCATTCAGCCCAGTTCGTTGTCATTATCTCTTTGTGTCTCTCTAACCGTCAGTCTCCTGCCTCACAGCCACAGTCTCCTCCGTTCTGTTGTACCACTGCTGTCACTGTCTCCCTCTTACTGCTACTATGAGGCGTGTTTTTTTAAGTGAGTACCGTTTTGAAATTAAAAAAAATACGTGCTAAGATATCTCAATCATTTTATTTTTACATGAAAGCCTGTACCTTAATCTACGCTCTGACGTCATTACAGTCTGATTCTTCCTTGTTTACGTTGTGTACTGAGAGTTTAAGATGCCTCTGATAATCGTGAGTCCCGCTGACTGTGAAGTACGGGCTGTTATAAGATTTCTTAGTGCTAAAGGCCTAAAAGCGATCGATATTCATCGTGAGATCTGTGCAGTTTACGGAGAAAATATTATGAGTGCTGGAATGGTAAGAAAGTGGATGAGAGCATTTAAAGATAGCCGCAAAACGCTTTACGATTTCCTTCTTGCGGGATGACATTCCTAATGTTTCTTGTAGTGTTCTGTATGGCATTGTGACCGAGCACTTGAATTACCGAAAATCGTACGCACGTTGGGTACCGAAAATGTTGACGGATGTTCACAAAACCAAACGTTTAGACAGTGCATTGACTTTCCTTGAGCGGTACCACAACGACGGTGATGATTTCTTAAGTCAAATTGTTACGGGCGATGAAACATGGGAGGCCTACGTCACACCAGAATCACAGCAACAGTCCGTGGAGGTTGAGCAAGGTCATCGTTTTGCTGCAAGACAATGCCCGTCCGCATGTGGGGAATCAGACCAAAGATCTCATCACATCTTTTCGATGGGAAACTCTAGATCATCCTCTGTACAGCCCCGATCTTGCGCCCAGTGACTATCATCTGTTCCTGCACTTGAAGAAACAACTGGACCGTCAGCATCTTCATGATGATGACGAAGTCAAAATCAGTGGTGATGCAGTGGTTAAAAAGTCAGGCGGCAGACTTCTATGAGGAGGGTATTCAAAAACTGGTACAACGTTATGACATGTGCCTCAATATTGACGGAAATTATGTAGGAAAGTAGATTAAGGTACAGGCTTTCGCGTAAAAATAAAATTATTGTGATATGTTAGCACGTCTTTTTTAGATTTGAAAACGGTACTTACTTAAAAAACATGCCTTGTATCTGCCACTCTCTCTCTCTCTTCCTCGTTGTCATTGTCATACACTCTGAATCTCATTATCATTGTCTCTCACTCACTCCACTTTCTCCTTCTTTCATTCCTGTCCCAATGGCACAGTTTTCTTCACTTTTTTCCTAGCATTATTCTGTTGCTGTCAAATATGTTCCACTGCCACTGTGTCATCTTCCTTCTCTCCACTATTTATTATTTTTCCCATTGCCATTGTCTTCTCTATCAGCATAAAAAAGTGTGAATATTTTCATATGACAATAGTTTTGTAGGTGTTCATGAAGGTAGAATGAATCAGCTGGTACCCCACTTATCAGGCAGAATTTTTAAACACAGCATGTTCACCTCTTTTGTGCTGTGGTAGCAGCATTTTTCCGCTGGTTCCCTTCTTTTCTCTGCCACAGTGGGGCATATCGTTCATACGAAAATTACTTTATGAGTCAGTGCAATTTTGATATTTTACTGATACGAAATTGAAATAATGTTAACATATTTTAGACATCAGACCGGATTTTGCACGCAGAAAAATTTTACATGTGATTCAGTACTACATCTTGGGGTACTTGCGCATTTTACACTTCAAGAGGTACCTCTGTATCTCAGAAACAGATAAAAGTATCAACAAAATTGTCAAAGTTTTAGGCATTGGGATCTTAAGAATATATAAAAATTTCACTCATTTGCTGTGCATAGCCGTCATGTAATCTTTGGCTTGGTTTTGGTACCCAAAAACAGTGTTTTTGGGATTTTCTCGATAATGGATAAAGATTTCTGAAAATGAGAAGATAGCACTTCTAGATAAACACCTACAGAACGTAACGTTAAAATTTGAGCAATTTGCTACTGTTATTTATTATATAGAATTCGGCTTAAACCGTTTTCTAAGTGTGTATATTACATGTACAAGTAGGGTAACTTCGAACCTCGGTATCTCGGAAACGGATATAAATATCTATTAACTTTTCCAGGTTGTTCGAGATCGGGATTTTAGAAATATATCGTTAAAGTTTCAGCCATTTGCTGTGTATAGCCGTCTTGAAATCTGCAGCTATAGTTTTGGTACCAAAAACTGGTAAAAACAGTTTTTTTAAGGGTTCTCTAAGGAACCGCCCATGAGCTAATGGTGCCTCCATAAGCACCCTAAGACCCACTGTAGACCACATCAAATGTAATAAGAAGCAGACAAATTGCTCCATTCCCCTAAGCAGAAGGAAGTGTACAATATTTCTTCTTTGACCTCAAATTGTAGGATAGTGACACTAAGACGATCCTTCTGTTGGGTATACAAATGGTCTCTAGCTCATGGGCTATCCGAAACACCTGTCTCTACCTTTCTACCACGAATAAAATCCGAAGTATCATCACCAGAAGAATCCCATTCTTATACATGGCGTTTTGGGACATGCAATGGCGGGGGGGCAAGAGGGGGGGGGAAGGATTGAGAGGGCGCTGTCATGCATACACATAGTATAGAATTTTCCCACTAGATGGGGTTAGTAGAGGCCTTCACGAAACAAATGCGCAGACAGCGTCAGTGTGTAGGTGAACGTCCCCCCCCCCCCACCCCCCACCCGACTGTTGGCGTCCACCGCTTGCAAAGTCGTTACAGCAACTTTAAAAGAACAAAGAGCGTGTGTGAAATTTTGTGTCCTGTTTAAAAAAATCGGCGACGGATACTCACTAAATGCTTCAAGAGGATTTCCAGGAGAATGCTATGAGCCTCACACAAGTTTTCGACTGGTTTGGGTGCTTTGAACGTGGTGAAATAAAAGTTGAAGACAAATCTCGTTTTGGACGCCCTGTAACACGAAGTGAGAAAAACATAGGAAAAAAGTCCGCCAGAAAATCAACGAAGATCGGCATTTCAGAATCGGCCAAATTTCATCAGAGACAGACAAGAGTTGGAGCTGGTGCCAGCAGATTTTGAGTGAGGACCTGCACATGAGATGTGTTGCCACTAAATTTGTCCGTTTCAACCCTCTGGATTCGCGAGACCTAGATCTGTGCTACTTTCTCCTGTTCCTGTGAATGAAAAAAAAAAAACGCAACAGAGTTGGAAGAGTTCCGGACATGCTTCAGTGGGAAAAAAAACTTGACAACTGCATCACATTTAACGGAGAGCACTTTGAAGGTGACTGAAAGAATTTCGTAAAAAGGTCCATGAATAAATTTTTTATAACATAAATATTTTTATGCATCACCCCTCGTGTTATATAGCACATGCTGTTACATGCATACTGATTCTCTTGGTGTGTTCAACAATTTATGATGACCTATCACGGACTGTAATTGTGAACTATCAAGTGACTACAGTGTGTCCCTATTTTCTGTTAATAAACAGTCTGTTGCACTGTAGCACTGATATACTTCCAACGATGGTTTAACTTAGCGTGTGTGTTAGGGCAACAGGTGAGCAATTGTGGATCTGGGGTTTGCAGCAGCAACAGCTGCAACTTCAAATGCAACAGCAGGCATGACAATAAAAACTACAAACGCAAATGCTGGAACAGCAACAAAGGCAGCAAGTTCCAATTATGGAAGAAGAACAGCTTATGCCACAGCAGTTTGTCATGCCAGGACAGCATCTACCACCACCATTTGTGACATTTCACCCAGAAGACAGAGACTAGGACTCTATGATGGGCAAGAACAGTCCATCGGATATACATATAAAAAGCTTACGTCAGCCCAGATCAATTATTCACAAATCTAAACAGAGCACTGGAGACGTATCTACCACCCAAGGATTCCATACAGCACAAAATTTCGCCTCATAATGGACAACAAACCGTAATTTTCTTCTTCAGTCCTAAGAACAGTCACCCAGAAAAAAACGACTCAATGCCTACAACACTGAGTCCTCTAGCTCAGCAATTACAGTGATTCAGTTCACTAGATTAGATTAGATTTACTTTCATTCCAATTGATCCGTAGTGAGGAGGTCCTCCTGGATGTGGAACATGTCAGAAAAACAACAATACATGACAAATATTTACAACTAAAACAAATAAACTAATGTACCATTCCACAGGTCCCAAGTGGAATGATCGTCATTTTACAAATACTAATGCACTGAATTTAAAATAAAAAACGTTTTTTATTTATTTATAAGGTAATAAACATGTAATACAACTACTGTAATACTTATTTACAATGAACACATTACTGCACTGAAATGGTGCAGAAGTTAGATTATACTTACACACACACACACACACACACACACACACACAAATTTTCAGTGAACACATTACTGCACTGAAATTGTGCAGAAGTTATGTTGTACTTATATACAAATCAGTTGGTTTTACTAAGAAATTCATCAATGGAGTAGAAGGAGTTGGCCACCAATAAATCCTTTAGGCTTCTCTTAAACTGAATTTCATTGGTTGTTAAGCTTTTTATGGCTGCTGGCAAGTTATTGAAAATGTGTGTTCCTGAATAATGCACACCTTTTTGTACAAGACTAAGTGACTTTAAATTCTTGTGAAGATTATTCTTATTTCTAGTATTGATTCCATGAATTGAGCTGTTGGTTTGAAAAAGTGATATATTTTTAATGACAAATTTCATTAAGGAATAAATATACTGGGAAGCTGTAGTTAGTATCCCTAGTTCCCTAAACAGGCTTCTGCAGGATGTTCTTGAGTTCACACCACATATAATTCTTACTGCACGTTTTTGTGCCCGGAAAACTTTAGCTTGGCTTGATGAATTACCCCAAAAAATAATCCCATATGACATTATGGAATGAAAGTAAGAATAGTATGCCAGCTTTTTCATTTTTATATCCCCTACATCTGACAAAATTCGCATTGCAAACAGAGATTTGTTAAGACGCTTCAGCAGTTCTGTGGTGTGCTCCTCCCAATTGAATTTATTATCAAGCTGTAATCCCAAGAATTTAACACTGTCCACTTCTTCTATCTTCTTGTCATCATATGTTAGACATATACTCTTGGGACACCCCTTACAAGTTCTGAACTGCATGTAGTGTGTTTTTTCAAAGTTTAGTGACAAAGAATTGGCTGACAGCACAACATGCTAACGCTGATGTACTCTCCAGACCACCTATGGGTCCAGGTCCCACATTCGCCTCTTGGGAAATACTGTTGTAATAGGATGACCGCAGCAGTTGGCACGGTCGGGGTTGTAGGGCGTGGCTGGGTAGAAGAAGGTGGCTGTTTTTAGCAATCTTCCTCTTTATTGTTGGTTCGTCCAATACATTTTCCGGTAGCTCAGCCCCACCGCTCGTGATGTGGTGGAGACGTGCTGATGCACGCAGCCCAGGGAACGTGAAGCCATGCTTGGTCAGTAGCTGCGCAGGGGGTAGGAAGTTAGCAGCAAGATGCCCAGCCTAGCGTGCCTCCTGCAGACGCTGCGGCTCGTGATGACGCTGGAGTCGCCGGTGCAGCAACGGGCAATGGCAATCGGTCGAACCACATGCTGAAGCCCACCTCTGATGCCCTTAAATAGTGCAGACCGCTACTGAATCTGCCGGTTATGCAGTGCTGTGTTTATCAGAACTTTCTTGACGAATTGGCTAAAGCAACCGCGCCACACGCGGCCCGCACCTGCGTAATTCTGCTAATGCTGCATTCTGGCTGTTGATGGCTGCCTCGCACGTACACACATACCGACGCTCATTGCCAAACTGTGTCACCTGCATAACGCGCCGGCCAGCCTTCGTCCGCCGTCTGTCATGAGGCTGGTGCATCACGCACTGAAACACACTAAATCACAATTTCGCCATATTTCCTAAAAATAACCCCTTGTCCTCTACAATTCCTCCCACGTACGAAAAGAATTCGTCTCCGAATTCAACCAAAAAGTCAAAACAACTACAGTTCACTTCATAAACACCACAAAATGCGATTGATTCACTATTTACATGGTGTTCATTCACTTCTATCCTCAGTCTAATCTTTGTTCATAACCATTACTCAGTGTTCTGCTGCGGTGCCTCACAACTGTTCAGTGATTTTGTCTGTATGCTTAGGTTCAAGGTTGGAAGGGGCGGGATTTGGGCTACCTTCCTCTTGAGCCGATAGTACACTAATCCTGCGACAAAGATAAAAATACAGGTGGTGGTGGTTGATGATCCAATAACTAGTAAACGTTGCTTATGCTCATTACGGTACTCATGCACTTGTTGAAAAAGACGTTCCATAGTTATATGTCTATCCTGAGCTGCTAGCATCTGGTCCAAAGAGGCGAGCAAAGTCGGATCTAATGTGCTATTCAAAAGAGTGAGATTTTCTTTCGTGATGAATTGCACCAGTTGGTCAGGTACATAGATCAATGTGCGTGTTATGTTCTTGATTGTAGCTCCAGTAAACACAGCTGGGAAACGGAAAGTTGGCCGTGAAATGTCACACTGTGTGCCGTTAATTAACAGTCCCTGCCCCTGCAATTCTATTCTTTGCGTACTCGCTTGCTTACCCTGCTCGTAACAAACGCAAATAACGACTGTATTGTCGATTACTGAAAATACCCAATGTGGACGCATTTGCTGGAAGAACTGTACCGTGCCTGCTATAATTTCCTTGGGGAACTGTTCGACTGGTTCTTGAGAGCGGAATAGAGAATACTCACAAGATTTGGGAACAGTGTGTAACAATTTCGTGGGGCAGATGGTAACCGGACCTGTTCGACAACACAGCAAGTCTTGTGCAGAGAGGAACGCATGAGCTCATCTGTTACATGCCACTAACAGTATTTCCCGTACGGTTAATTGTACGAATTTCTGCAAAATTTCCCACTTCACTGGATACGTATTCTGGTACCGCGCGCCGCGGAATTTGAATCCGCGCCAGACGTCATGGACGTCGAAGACCCATAGAGGTAGCTGCACCTAAGTTGTGGCAGCGCGAGCCTCCTGGCCCGCTTTTAGTGTGGGGGCGCCACCAGTGGAACACGTGGTCCCAGCGGCCAATAGCGGCGCTCCCAAGAGCGTACTTAAGCGCCAGCCACTCACACGTCAAGTCCATCCGAGGGTTGGATTCCCTCACTTCTTCATCGAGGACTCGCACTGCCTGGGCTACTCTCAGGGTGTATCTTCGACGTGGAAGAGCCCCACCATTTCCTTGCCGTGTCGTCTGCTCGCCATCCGGTCGTTCCTCACCGCCGCCGCCGCCTGCCAGTGCTCGCCGCCGCCTGGTCGCCACCTGCCAGTACTCGCTGTCAACGCCGCCGCCGCTCGGTCGCTGCCTGCTGCCGCCGCCTGGATTCCGCCGTCGCCACCGCCGTCGTCGCCGCCTACCGCCGCGCCGCCGCCGCTCGGTCGCCGCCTGCCGGTGCTCGCCGCCGCCGCCGCCGCCCTTCTCGCGCGCCGCCACCATGTCCCAACGCACCACCACTATCATTTTCACCTCTCCCTCCACTGCTCCAACCACCATCACATGGAGCTCATCCTCCACCCCCCTTCCCATCCTTCCTTCTCTCCCTGTCCACCCCACCGCTGCGCCACTTTCGGCTGTAACCACCCCCAACTCCCCCTCCCCTATCACTGTCGCCCCATCGACAGCTACTGACTTTCCACCGCTCCCTGCACTGCCTCCGAAAGGCTCCGAGCCGGCACGGATTTCGGCTCGACGTTCCACAGTCTCTGTGACACCCACACCCCCTCCTTCTCTGTCGTCTGCTGCTCAGGGTGGTACTGGCCCCCGCCATCTCCCCCTGAAACTCATTCCCCAGCCCCCTCTCCACCCTGTCGTGACCACGAAACCTTCAAAGTGCCTGAATGTTGACCCTTCCCCTGAAATCTCCTCCAAGAAAACCCCCGATCCCCGTGACCCACCCGCAACCCTCACCCCCTACCACACCCCGTCCTCTGCCCGTCAGCCTCAAACTCCCCGACGTCCGCCAACCTTCACCGCTGTGATCACGAAGCTTAGCCCCGTGATCACAGAGGCTGAGGTGTTGGCCCAACATTGAAATCTGCTCGGACCGTCGCATCTTCAGTGATGCCGGGCCAACTTTTCTCATGCGGATATTCAACGAATCCTCCTCCTCCATTGACTGCCTCCTTCTGTTCCCCAGTCCAATCCTACCGCTGCCAACGCTGTCTCACATAGAACGACCATGTTACCTCTGCCTGCAAGAACCCCCTACTTGTCCCCACTGCAAAGCTTCACACTTCCTCAAGAATTGCCCCAACCTCACCTCTTCCCCTCCTGCAACACTTGTAATGAACCACATCCTACCTACTCCTCAAAGTGTAAAGCAAAACCTCCTCCAGTCACCCCTGAGCTCACCGTCCCTGTCCGTCCTGTTGATGACCCCATCCACCCCAACAACTCGCTCTACCCTCCACCTACTGCAGAGGACATCATCCATTTCATCACCCATTGTGCTCCAAAACATCCACCCCTTCCAGCACTCCCACACCCTTTCCCAAATCGCCCTCGCTGCCCGTTCCATCTTCCATCTTACCACCTATGCCACATACTCCCACAACAAGGCCCACTTCATCTTCACCCCCCTCACCACCCTTGTCTAACTCTCCCCTCCCATGGTACAACAACCCTACCGTATCCTGTACCACAACATTCGCTCCTGCCCACCCCACAAACTCCTCTTCCTCCACACCCTGCGTCAACACCGCGTGGATGCCTTCGTCCTAAATGAAACCTTCCTTCAACCCCGTATCTCCATCTCCATGGCTCCTTACACCCTTCACCGCACTGATAACCTGTACCCTCTGGCGCATGGCGGAGTTGCTATAGGCCACCTCAAGCAACTCCCTGTCTGGCCCCAACCTCTCCTTAACAATCCTGCCGAGCATCTCACCCTCAGCCTCTTCTTCCCCAACCTTACCATCACCTGTGCCACCATTTATGTCCGCCCTCGTACCCCCATCCCGTACGATTTCCTGGCCCACATTGACTGCACCTTCTCCACCTACGTGATTGCCACCGACCTCAATATCCACAGCCGTGATCCTGCCGACCTCCAGCGGTGGCATCAGTTTCTCACCACCCTCCAGAGAGACCTGGTTCCCCTGCCTAGGCACACCCGACCCGTATCCAACACCACTCCCGATGTGGTCCTTGCCTCTCCCAACCTCCTTGGGCGCATCACTGCAGATGACCTTGACCTCATTGGCAGTGACCATACTCCTGTTCTCCTCACTATCTCTAATGGTCGCCATCCCCACAACGCTCCTCACCCCGACGTCTATAGCGTCCCCAGTGCTATATTACGAAAAGACTTAAAAACAGTATTTATAAATTGAATAATATATTTTTATCATGTAGCCGTAAAGTAATAATCTCTCTGTCCGAGTTTCAAATGCAATGAAATAATTTATGACAAAATGATCTAAAGAGACGACAAGATACGCTCTTTTGTTAATTTTTTTAGTCGTCTGGACTTCCTCTTTTGTCTTGAAAGTGTATAGAGGGACATCTTGCGAGTGCTGGCAAATGTAAGCATATTTGTATGAGTTAAGCATATAATATACTGATTTAATATTATTGTGCACTTTTAATTTGTAAGAGGTGATCCCGATTTCATGTCCGCCTTCCTTGAATTAACCTGCATTCAAGTAATTTACAGTTCAACAATCGCAGCGGCCGATGCAGCCAACGACGCCATTACGTGGCGATATTAAGTTTTAGCGGAAGCGAAAAACTCGCCCGCTATTAGCATAATATTAATTTTTCTCCACAGCCGCCTGACGTTGCAGAAAATACTTAGCTTTAAGATTCTCATTTTCAGTACCATAGCCGAGACCCAGAGCCAGGAGTCTGACTACAATACAATGGTTAACGGAGGTAAGAAAAATACTCTCGCGCGTGTGTGGGCCGCAATTTTAATTAACAACTAAAGATCTTATGCTTTAAAGTGAACTGACTATCTGTGGAAATTAATATGAAAAGTTTATTACATTGTACAACTTCTATGCTCATGTTTTAAGTTTCAGCGAGTCTAACATTCATTAACGTAACAAATAATTTGAAATTAATATTGTTAAAAAGGAGAACTTCAGGAAAGCATTTAATCGTAAAATCAAAATTAAATGGAATATTATTTTTATTAAGGTCCACCATGTAAGTCGGCAACAATCAAAAAATAATAATAACCATAACAATATATTAAATTACGACGGCCGACGGACGCGAGATGTTCCTCCTAAACTTGTCCATGATCACTCCCATGCTAACTGGGATGCCTACCGGGACTCCATTCACATCCAGGTTTATGGCCACGACCTTACCCTCCAATCTCCTGATGACATCTCTCGCACTGCTGCCTTCCTGCACCAGACCTTGTCTGACGCTGTCGCCACCCATATCCCCACCAAAGCCATCCACCCTCACCGCCCCGCCCTGCCTCCACAGGCCGACCTTCTCCTTCGAGGGTCCCGCCGCCTCTACCGCTCTTTTCTCCGCACTCATGACCGGGATACACTTACCCGCCACCGGCAATTACAATGACACATCCACAACCTGCTTACTGCGAAGAAACGCCGTGCCTGGCGCTAGACATGTAAACAACTCAACACCACGCTCCCCATAAACTCTTCCAAGTATTGGTCTGCTTTCCACTGCCTTACTGAGAACCGCCCCACCCCCCAGTACCCTCTCCTCCTTAATGACCGTCCCTTTCCTGACAACCTCAGTAAGGCCAACCACTTTGCCTCTCACCTCTCTGATGTTTTTTCCATCCCAGATGATCCCCTCTTTGATTATTCCCTCTTCCCTGATGTCATGGACCGTACAAATACCTCTGTTCCTCCCCTTGCTCCTAGCTTCCAGTACTTGGGCCACACACCACCATCTGAACTTAACACTCCCATCACTACACAGGACATCAGTCTCACACTCCGCACTAAACACAACACTGCTCCCGGCCACGACTGCATTACCTACCGCCACCTCAAACACTGCCCTCCCTCCATCCTTTCAGTCCTTGCCACCCTCTACAATGTCATCCTTGCCACTGGCTTCTATCACGACCTGTGGAAAACCTCCCATATCCTGATGTTCTCCAAACCCAACAAGCCTCCATGTGATGCCTCTTCCTATCATCTTATCTGTCTCACATCGGTGTTCAGCAAGCTCTTGGAATCCATCCTTTCCCGGCGCATCCATCACCACCTCCGCCAAAACCACCTCCTCCCCAACACCCAATGTGGCTTTCGACCTTCCTTCTCTGCTGATGACCAACTCCTCTGCCTCACTCATCTCCTCTCCCTCCAGTTTAACTCCCGTCGTTCCGCCATTTTTGTCTCCCTCGACCTCGAAAGGGCTACGACCGTGTCTGGCATCCCGGTCTCCTGTTTAAACTCCAAACCTACGCCCTTCCTATCAACTACATCCGTCTGATGGCCTCCTTCCTCTCCCACTGCCCCTTCTATGTTACCATCCATAATGCCAATTCCCACACCTTCTACCCCTCCGCAGGTGTACCCCAGGGCTCTGTCCTCTCCCCTCTCCTATCTATACCTCCTGTACACGGCAGATATGCCCCAACCCCCCCCCCCCCTCTTGCAATATGCTGATGACACCGCATTCCTCGCCCTCGCTCCTACCCTCCAACGGTCCCAATGCCTTCTCCAGAATCACCTTGACCTTTTTGCTGCATTGTGTAACCAGTGGCTCCTGAAAATCAATCCTTCCAAGATCCAGGCAATCATCGTAGGTCATACCACTCGCTCCTTCTGGCTCCTAGATTTCTCCCTTACTGTCTGCACCCGTCCTGTCTGCCTCACCCCCACCCTCACCTACCTTGGCCTCACCATTGACCGTTACCTCACCTGGATCCCTCATCTCCGCTCCATCCAATCCAAAGCCCACAACTGCCTCCGACTCCTCAAACTCCTCTCTGGCCGGACATGGGGGTTGCACCCCTCTACCATCCTCCACACCTACAAATCCTTAATCCGTCCCATCCTCTGTTATGCCAGTCCTGCCTGGATATCTGCCCCCCCCCCCCCAAATTCTATAAGTCCCTCCAGATCCTTGAGCGTCATGCACTCCACATTGCCTTCTGTATACACCTCCCGTCCCCCACACGGATCCTCTATGATCTCATTCCTTTCCCCCATCTGCTCCTATTCCTCGAACATATCCTCATCCTCTACACCTCCCACAGCCTTGATTTCCATCACCCCCTGGTTGCTCTTCTCCTCTTCCATCCCTGCCCCTTGCCTTGTCTTCACTGTTGTGTCCCCCCTACCCTTCATCTCCACCCTTCATCTCCTTTCCCAAGGTGGCTTCCATCAACTCCCCCTCCCGGATGATGCCCTCTCTCCCTCCATTTATCCCTCCTATCAACTCGGATCCTCACTCCCCCTCCTTTCCTCTGTCCTTTTCCTGGGCTCCCTCTCCCCCCTTCCATCCTATTTTTTCCCACCTGCCATCTCTCTGCCCCCTTCTCTCCCCCGAGTCCTTTTGCATTTCCCTCCTCTTCCTCTTCTCATTCCCTCTCATGTCTGCCCTGCCCCTCTCCCCCTTTATGAGTCCTTTCCCTCCTTGGCTCCTCTCCTTTCCGTTTTTTCCTTCCTCCCTCCTTGTTCTTCCCCCTCCTCCAGGTCCCCCGCCCCCCCATCTGCCTTTGGCTCAGGAGTGTCATCTTCGTACCGCCATTTCCGTGCAGTGTTTTACAGTGAGTGTTCCGTGTTGTGTTTTTTGGGAAGTGTTGTGAATGGCTATCATACTGTCGCTGGGTGTGCTTTTTATCTCTTGTGAACAGAAACCAGGCTGTCGCCATGTTTTTTTTAATTGTGTGTGTACTATGTTACTTGTCTGATTCCTGTGTCTTTTATTAACATTGCAACCCCATTTGCTTTCTGTTTTAACTTTCCGCATTTTTCCGCCATTTTACACTTTAAGTCACCATTTTATCGCCTGTTTTTCTTGTTTCTTTTCTTCTTCCGTTTTTTTAAAAAAAAATCTGTAGGTTGTAGAGCAGCGTACTAAACTGCTGCCAGCCCGCCCCCTTCGGGGGGAATTGAAAATCAATAAAGAAAAAACAATACATCAAGTCAGTCTTATCTCGCTTACGTCTGTTTGCACCTCGCTTGCGCTAGACTGCTTTCTTCTTGGTTCATGTACGAATTTGTTTCCTTGTGACTCTGTTGTGTGGTCTTGTCGTATTCATTCTGTCCTACGTTGGTCGTGTCCATCCTTTTCCGTTGTGTTGTTGTTCGCGGGCCTCTCGGCGGGTCCCGCCGTGCCTGTTTTCAGTGCTACCCCGCGACCGTCCTGGTCGCAGTTACAACATGTATGCAAGGCGTAACATTCAAATTTACAATCCTTAAATGTTAATGGTATTATGATATGAATTCTCAGCAGGGTACCCATCTCCGTACTGGTAACAGTGACCATTTTGTAGTACAGAGATAAGTGTTCGTCTGTTAATGTCGTCAGTAGCTCCAGGGATGCGGGCAATTCCGATTGACCTTTCCGTAATCCTTCCCGAAGTTGTTCTGAACGTAACAGTACCGGGGTTAGGTGCCCACGCATTGCGTGCAACAAAGCCTCTGAAGTTCCGTGGCTTCTATGAGTGCTTCCGTAATACTATCAGCAAGAAAACGGAGCAGCTTAGCGATTATCAGCTGTGAATCGATGTTATCCAACCGGCACTTGATTATACCCAAGTCGTGATTGGTTGTGTCGGCTGTGGCCTTAATGTGGGACATCAAGGTCGCGCCCAAAGCTCGAAATTGGCGCGTATTATTAACTACATCTTTCTCCAAACTCTCTAATTGGG
Source organism: Schistocerca piceifrons (assembly GCF_021461385.2). NCBI lineage: Eukaryota > Metazoa > Arthropoda > Insecta > Orthoptera > Acrididae > Schistocerca > Schistocerca piceifrons. The sequence goes on from NC_060138.1 coordinate 778,154,170, forward strand.
TTGTGCGAAGATCTAGCATTACCTGGTGTAGCGTTTCATTAATACTTTTAGTATCTTCCGCATCAGCGGTCCCAAAAACAGTTTTCAGGATACGGCCACCTGCGTCTAACCTTCCTCTTTTCCTGCGGACGTGTGGGATTAACCCTGCAGTTTGATGCAAATGAGCGCGTTAGCGTGCAAAAGCTGATTGTAGTAGCTGATATTACCCCTGTGTGTCATTAAATCTTGACTGATTAGCCACTGTGGAATGAAGTTCATTAAATGTATCCTCTAATTTACAGATTTCGTCTTCAACCGCCCAAATATTACAGTCCATTGATGTCCGGACATAATTACATCTGCTTGTCACGAGAACAAAACACCACTTGATATAGGACGTACCTTCAAGGCTTCAGCTAAGTTGCAACAGCAAAACAGAATAACTATGCTGAGAGATAGTGCACACCTTCCCTCTTCACTCTTCAGCGCAACCCATGACACTGGAACTGCTGGTCTTCTCAGAATGTCTCGCCTCTTGAGAAACCAAAGAAAAACAACTCACATTAGCTCTTCATTTTTATACATGTTTGATCACTTCACAATTAACTCGGTTCTCTTGTTTATCTACTCCTTTCTTATTATTTTTCTTAGATTCATCTTTCTCTCCACTAGAAGTTACTGCAGACAATGAAGGAAGTTACTCAAAATTCCCCTTGAAAGGCCTAATTCGGCTCACATGCACAATAGCAGGGCATGTTGGAAGCTGTAATTTTAGATCCACCAGCGATGTCATCTCGATCACCTGGAAAGGACCTTGATAATGGGATATAAATTTTTTCGTTTTGCCTTTTGGCACATATGGATTAGTCATCATCACCCATTGTCCTACATGATATTTGGGTAAAGCAGCCTTTCTATTGTGAACTTTGTCCTGTCTCTCTAGCGCTTTAGTGTTCATTTTTTTCACCTGCTGCCAGATTGTTTTCAACGTTGTCGATAAATTATTAACAGCTGAAATATCAGTTCCTGGTGGGGTCTTCAGCAATTCAAACAGAGATGGCATCTTCCAACCAAACAGTACTTCACACGGAGACAATCCTGTACTTTCATGCACTTTTGAGTTATACGCCGTGGTTACAAATGCCAATAGGGTATCCCAATTGTTGTGTTGCGAATTTACATAATAACTTATCATATTACCTATTGTACGATGAACTCTCTCGGTTTGACCATTATCCTGTGGGTGTAATGTGCTCATTCTCAATTTCTTTACATGCAACAATTTGCATAACTGTTTCATCAAATTGGACATAAAGTTTGTCCCTTCATCTGTAATTATAGTTTCAGGCGTTCCGAATTTCAATATCCATTGATGCACCATGACGTGAGCCACTGACTTGGCTCGCTGGTCCAGAATAGCTGTCACAGACACATAGTGCGAAAAATGATCTATTATTGATAAAACATAGTGAGTGCCCACTGGTGTTTGCACGAACGGTCCCAAGAGGTCTATGCCAAGTAATTGGAGAGGTCTATCCGCTTCCGGTAGTCGTTGCAACACAATTTTCTGATGACTCAATTCCGCCCGTTTGCAGGGAAGCAGCATACTCACGCCTTATAAAATTCACATCAGTCTTTCCATTGTGTGCCAGCCTAGTCCGCTGTAACTAGCTCTGACGTCATAAATATTGCGCAGTGCTTTAAAATGAATTAAATAACCTGAAACGTTTCTAGCATGTCAGGAGTAATACAAAATCGATATGTGTTGGATATCAGTTCAATAACTTTAACCATTTTCGAAATATGGATGTTTTTCTATAAAAATCATTGGCGCAACAGAAAAGAGCTAGAAACTTAAAAATTTATATTTAGATTCCTTTTGCATAATAATTTACTAGAAACAGTATTCTGGATCTCACAAATTAAAATTTTAGTTGAAATTCATGATTTTCTGGTTTTTGTCTTAGAAATTAAGGAAGCAAGATAGATTAAGTAGGCGAATAAATAAAGCTAGGATGTTTAAATTTAAGTAGAAGGGAGATCCGCTATAATCATAAAAATGTGAGAAGTTTCAACAGAATAGCTATAAAACTATAGCTATAGTGTGTCTCCAAAGAGCAAGTTCAGTGTAATGTAATTAAATTAATTCTCTCGCCCAAAATATTTGACTTAGCCACGTCAGACTTTTATTATGATTACTTACTTGTGTGCTGATTGCACAATTAAATTGAAAGCTTCATCGGCCATCAGCAAAGGAAGCAATGATTTATTCGATAACGTAAAGTGGTGCATTACTAGCCCAACAGCTAGTCGGGAGAGCAGATTTGATGAGGCGTTCCCTTAGCCGTCCGCACCACGGCTTTATATGTAAGAACGCTGCACGAGAAGAAGGAAGACCCAGTTCTGTCCAGACGCTGATTAGCGCACCACCTGTGCCGGGAGTCGGTATCTTTGATATAAACAGCCTCGGATGCAGTAATAAGTTACTCGGGATACGCGTAACCATGAAATCGTTTTCGAGTAAAGTGTTAATTTTGGGATGACGTTAATGATCTATCTTTAGTTTTTGTATGTCGTATTTTCACGTGCCACCACAGGACAGACATTCTACCATTATTAGCGTGGCGTTTGATGAACATTATCATCAAATTATGGCGAGCATTCACTTAAACATTTAATTTGAACAGTTATAGTTGCATCAGCGCATTAGACTCTGAACTGCTCTGGTAGTTGGATTGTGTGGATTCGTTTTGGTCTGTGACTTTCAGAATATAGCGAACATTTTAGAGAGAATGGTTTTGATTATGAATCCCAGACAATCTCCTAATTCCTCAGAGCTATAAGCTGTAGCTATAAATGTATTTCTCAGATGAAGTGGGCACTAGGAATTCTAATTACAGGCTTCACGTTTTGCTAATCACTTTCTGGTTGCCAATGTTGTAGTTAGAGAGCCAGTGTTGAGAACGGCAAACAACAGCATTAAATAAATAATAGGAACATTTAACAATTATTCCACCCACCGCCCCACATATGGTGCATCGGCCGGGAAAGAAACTGAGTAAAAGTGAAAGTGATTTTTAAATATTCGGATTCGGGAGTGAAATGCGACACGCAACTGAGTAATACAACAGTGATAGTGTTATGTGTGCATGTGGACGACGCAATTGGATTAACAATGCATCTGGATTGACAGAGCTGGCACTGAGTCTAGCGGCACTGCCGGCATCGCGAGAAGCCAGTTTTGCCTCACCGCAGTCGTCCACCGGAGCAACCGGAGCCGCGCCTGCAGTTGCGGGCCACGCAAACACACAACAGCCGTCGAAGTGCCGCCTGCAGTTCAACGCGCCGCGTCGCATCAGTAATCCTGGTACGCCGCGCTGGCAACGCCATACGTCGTGCAGAAGGAACTAAGTTAAGTGAAAAGATGTTAAAATTTTTACTAACCTGCACTAAAAGACTGTCTGCGATGGAACCGCCAGAAGAAACTGAGGTTAAACTTAAATCAGAACCTATGTCTGTTGAGGGAACTGTAAATCCAATCAACGGTTCAAGTGTAAATATGCATGAAAATAGTAATGTTAAAGTGAAATATGAAGTATTGTCTCCTGACAGTAGTGTGAAAAGGGGCAATGATTCAATAATGGAGACCCCTGTAGTAAAGCAGAAATCAGAAATTGTTAATTTATTGGATGATAGTTTATCTGATGAGTTAAAAACGAAACAGTCATCAGAGGTGGTAGAGTTTAAAAAGGATAAGTTAGATATGACTGATCAATCAGATGTTTCATTTCGTTTTGATGATTCTGGTATTGGAGCTAGTTTTTCGTCACCTGAGTGTGATAAAAACCAGCTAGTGAGCAACCCAAAGATACTGGGCCTATTGATTTAAATGTTATATTACAAGCAATAGCTACCAGTGATGCTAAAATGACAGCTGAATTAAAGTCTGAAATAACTAATTTTAATAAACGATTGGAGGTAATGGACAATACCTTCAAGGCTGGTTGCAATAAGTTGAAAGAGGATCTGGACAGTTGAATTATAAAATTGATTACAATCATGAGGATATTAAGAAAAAGGTTTCTCAACAATTTTCTGAAATGTATAAAACAGTAAAATCCGAAGTTGCTGAGATTCGCAAAGACTTCCAAATGGAAGATGCGAAGCTGGAGCACAAGTTAACAGAAAAGATCGAAGCGGAATCTGAACTGTGCTCAGATAGGTTTAAAGATGTTAATATAAAAGTAAACATACGTCAAGCAGAAGTAGACGCAATCAAAACTGATACTACTCGTATTGTGCAAAGAGTAGATAATGTTGAAATGAGAGTAGAAAATATTAGTACTAACATTGATAACATTGAGAGTGAAGTAGCTTCAGTAACTTCTGGTAATGGTAGTATACAACAAGTATAGTAGTATACAACAAGTTGTAGCTGCAAAGGCCGCATTTATCGGATGTCGGTAGTTATTTCGGTTCGATCCAGATAAAAATATCCACCCGCTAGATTTCTGGAACGATTTTGAAGATGTGAATCCACCAACTTGGTCTGAACGGGAGAAAATCTCATTTATTAGAAGCCATTTAGCAGGTGACGCCATGCGTTGGTCAGCTGATGTTATGTTGAAGTGTAAAACATTAGCGGAATTTAAAACAGCTTTCATTAATGAGCATTGGTCTAGCAATAAGCAAAATGAAGAGTTGAGAGAATTTTGGAGTGGAAAACGCTTCAATGCAGGCAAGGAATCTATTAAAGAGTTTGCTAGGTCATAAATTTCACGTTTGTCACATTTGGCGGAAAAGCTGAAACCTGAAATGATAATACTAGGTCTTGAAGCCAAACTGCCGTGGTATTGGCAAACTAGAATTATATCTGCCCCTAGAGACAATCTTGATCGTTTCATTGAGTATTTGGAAATTGTAGAGCGTGTTGCTGCCAATGAGGAGCAAGCACGTAATAACAGAAACGGTAATAACACTAGTAGTAATTTTAAGAACGAGCAGAATGGCAATGTAAACATCAGAACAGTAGGTGTTCGCCATCGTAAGAGGGGACGAATTGGAGAAATAATTATCAGAACCAACAATGGCATCCAAATGATAGTAATTTTGTACCGAGCAAAATTATGCAGGTAAACAACAGTGCGGAAAGCAATCCTGTGCCAGTTAACTATAATGGAAATAAAGGAAACAGTAGTAGACCGAGGCAGGAAAACTAGTTCCCGTCTATGAGGACCCTGGCGCTCACCAGGCAGTTACTTTTCCTAAGCCAGTAATTACAGTAATTGGTAAGACAGATCAGAATACTCAGACTGAACATGTGGATGAGGGGTCGGTAGCATCTAAGGATACAGCAGAAATATTAGATCACTCACAGTATTTAATAGATACCATGTTAGAGACGCTTTCTAAGTGAGAAGAGAAAGAGAAGGCGCAGCAGTGTAACGGTAGGGAAGAGCTACAAAATACTGAATTGTCAGGTGAAGAAGCAGAAGAAATTCATGCTTATATTTACGATAAGGATGATGTGCTCTTATCTAAAGTGCCTGTGCAGGATGTTGATACTGTACTAATAGATTTAGGATAGGAGGTAAGTGAGAATGTAGAGGACAGCCTGTTGTGGGACGATGAACCCAGTAGCTGTGACCAGTTGTCACTTGAGAAGGAACCCGACGATAATAGTGAAAGTGGTTTAGCTGTAACTAGTGTTATGCCCGGTCTGGAGGCGCAGAATCGCTCAGACTACAGTAATTTGGGTCATGTTCAGCAAACTAAATGTAAAGAAGTCGTGCGGTGTTTCGATTTAAAATTAATAGACCGACTGGAAAAGTTAGCTGAAAATGTAATTCAGGAAACCCCTACACACTTTTACCTAAATGTAACGAAGACAGATGTCGATCACTTTAGTTGGAGACAAATCCAAAAGGAACTATTGGATGAGTTTGAGGAACCACCTGTACAACCTAGAATAAGCCACCCTATAATAATAGTGAATATGTTGGGTATCAATGTACGTTGTCTCTTAGACAGTGGAAGTGAGGTGAGTGCGATATCTCAGTCCTTCTTTGATGCATTACCTAGTAAAGACAAGCTTACCGTAATGAGGGTATCAGGACTAAGAATAATTGGTGCTACTGGCAAGGTGTCAAAAACGGTAAAACAAGAAGCTTTGCTGCCCTTTAACATTAATGGTAATTTAATTGACCATCCATGCTTAATTGTAAATAATCTCAGTATTGAGGTTTTAATTGGTATAGATTTCTTGTCGAAATATCAGTGTGTTGTTGACTTTGAAAGAAGCCAGTTAAAATTGGTCTTGCCGATAACCAGAGTAATCACGGTACCTTTTATTGATAAACATGTTAATGATGAAATTGGGAGCTGCCTATACGAGTTCTGAAAAATAGCAGATATTGGGACGAAGGTGTTAATCTTAGTAAAAGTAAGCTATCCACAGACGAGAAGAAGTTAAAGGCTAGGACAAATATAAGGAAAAGAGCATTGGGAGGGAAGAAGCGTGATGACGCAAAAGCTGTACCCACCAGTTTTGAAATAGGTCAGTTAGTCCTTGTCAAAACCAAAGGAAAATCAAAGAAAATAGATGCAGAAACAAAGAAATTCATGTTCGTATACCAAGGACCTTTCAGGATCATAGGAAAACCATATGCCAATGCATATAGGCTAGAGTACCCTAAGAGTAAAAAGCTATTAGGTCTCAGGAACGTGATCGACCTAAAGAAGTTCATAGGTAGTGAATGCTTTCTGTAGGGAGGAGGTTGTTCTGTAACCTCTACACAGTGTGGCAGCTGTGCAGTCCCAGCTGTGTGAGATCTTCTTTCCATTTCAGGTCTCACTCATTCTTCATCTTTCCTATCTACAAAAATTTCGACTCCTTCCTTCCAATAAAAAAAAATATTTCTGAAACCAATGAATTCTGTAGGGAGGAGGTTGTTCTGTAACCTCTAGACAGTGTGGCAGCTGTGCAGTCCCAGCTGTGTGAGATCATCTTTCACATTTCACATCTCACTCCCTCTTCAGCTTTCCTATCCACCTAAAATTTTGACCCCTTCTTTCCAATACGAAAATTTTCTGAAACCAATGAATTCTGTATGGAGGAGGTTGTTCTGTAACCTCTACACAGTGTGGCAGCTGTGCAGTCCCAGCTGTGTGAGATCTTCTTTCCTTTTCAGGTCTCACTCATTCTTCATCTTTCCTATCCACCAAAGTTTCGACTCCTTCATTGCAATACAAAAATTTTCCGTCATGACTATCAAGCCATGAGTTCTGTAACCATTCTATCCACCGATTAGTGAAGAAAATACCTAATGTGACAAACCTAACAGTGACATAAACAACTGAGAAGTATGATGTAATTAAGATACAAAGGTGTTTGAGTAACGGGTATGTATAGAGCCCTGGTAATATTATAAGTACAAAGTTGTTGTTTTATTGGAAATGGTCCACCAACAGTAATTTAAAAAAGATATACAAGTTCGTTTATAAGCAGGATCTGAAGTGGCAATGAGACCTAGTGTATGCATTAGAGCTAACTAATAAATAGTAAGAGAGAATGCTTAGTGTTATGAAAAATAGACAGATAAGTTGTAAAAATGAACTCACCTTGTGTAGCAAGGAATGGCAGTGTAACAGAATTGAACAGTGTTTATGGTTGAGACGTGAAGGACACGTCCTTGAAATATTTATAAGGTACACGTATTGAGGTTATGACTTGGAGGCGTGAATGCGACCATAGGTACCCTTATGTTAGATGAGACAGAGCAGCTCATGGTGTCCCATAGGTGTAAGGAATTTAGCATTACGCTCGGCCATAATTACTTAATGCACTTTAGTGGTAGGTCGAGAGAGACTACCTATGTTTTCAGCATCCAATGAAGTGGAAATGGACTGCAACGTGAGTAAACTGATCAGCTGCAATACACTATAGATATAAAATAAATGAGCTATCCTATGCGTTAAATGATAATAGATTGAGTGTTAAATAAGTACATACACTAGCAACATAATTGAGTAACATAATGGCAGACGTGAAACATTATTTACAGCTCAGCATAAATACACTTCGATGATGTAAGTACATAATTGCAGATGTGGAACTGACACAGCAGCAGAGGACCAATAAGTGGATTTAGTAGTCAACTAAACGTAGTGTGTTTTGAACACTCAGAAGTGTACTATTACCACAAGTTACTCACATGTACAAAGAGGCTGAGAAGACAACTGCTAATCAAATATACTCATACTATCTGTAAGAATAAGGTAATCGAAGATGAGTCAGTTAAGTAAATAAAATACAGATTTGTCAGGAATGTTCCGAGCATTGGTTAAGTGTTCCGGCCCAGAAATAATAAATTGAGATTAAATAGGATTTATGATTGTATGCCTTGAGCATAAATTTTCTCTAGTACGTGACTAACGGCGTTTTGAGCCATTTGTTTACCGATTTTATGACAGTTAAGTAACCGCGAGAGTAAAATTGAAAAAGTTCTGTTAACTTTGTTCCAGTAACATATTGAAAGATAAAAATGTATATATCCCCATTTCATTGTGACCCACCCTTAGATATTAAGTGAACAGAGTCTGAGGCACTCTTTTTGTTTGTTCTACAGGACAAACCAGATAATGGCAGCCTGGTAGCTGCGTGAAAGCGTGGAGTGACTTGGACACAACTCACAGTGACCCCTCTCCTTTCCCCATGTAATTTAGAGTGAACGTGAAGGGCGCACACCACAGCAACTTCCCCTCCTTTACCCTTGTGAATGGAAGTGTAGAACGCCAGCGAAAGCGGCTACAGTCGCGTGTGTAAAAATGAAATTTAAATGATATGTGAAATTTTCTTTCAGGTTTAGAAAAGACTGCTAAGATATAATTATCTGTTTATATATCATGAATATCTGTGTTATTTTCTTTGAATTTGTGTATGTAAAAATATTTACAGACAATTTAATGGATTTAAGATTTTCATAATTTTACATATTTTTATGTGTTTGTCTGTCTAAGGCAATATGTATGCCAAAGTCTTTCATTGATTTTGCTTAAATTTTGAGTCATAATTTTGCTTAAGAGGCAGTGAACATGCCAGCAGTTTAAATAATTGAAGTAGGTAATAAGTTTTCTTTTAATATTTATATATGTTTACATTTCAATTTTAATTTTCATAGGGAGTTAAGCTGTACTCTTGCTTCCCTTTTTGTAATTAATTTTTTTGCATTTACATTCAAAAAAATTAAGTAGAGGGTGATGTAGGGAAGCAGCATACTCACGCCTTATAAAATTCACATCAGTCTTTCCATTGTGTGCCAGCCTAGTCCGCTGTAACTAGCTCTGACATCATAAATATTGCGCAATACTTTAAAATGAATTAAATAACCTGAAACGTTTCTAGCATGTCAGGAGTGATACAAAATCAATATGTGTTGGATATCAGTCCAATAAATTTAACCATTTTCGAAATATGAATGTTTTTCTGTAAAAATCATTGGCGCAAAAGAAAAGAGCTAGAAACTTAAAAATTTATATTTAGATTCCTTTTGCATAATAATTTACTAGAAACAGTATTCTGGATCTCACAAATTAAAATTTTAGTTGAAATTCATGATTTTCTGGTTTTTGTCTTAGAAATTAAGGAAGCAAGATAGATTAAGTAGGCGAATAAATAAAGCTAGGATGTTTAAATTTAAGTAGAAGGGAGATCCGCTATAATCATAAAAATGTGAGATGTTTTAACAGAATAGCTATAAAACTATAGCTATAGTGTATCTCCAAAGAGCAAGTTCAGAGCTCGTCCACTGTGTGTAGTGTAATTAAATTAATTCTCTCGCCCAAAATATTTGACTTAGCCACGTCAGACTTTTATTATGATTACTTACTTGTGTGCTGATTGCACAATTAAATTGAAAGCTTCATCGGCCATCAGCAAAGGAAGCAATGATTTATTCGATAACGTAAAGTGGTGCATTACTAGCCCAGCGGCTAGTCGGGAGAGCAGATTTGATGAGGCGTTCCCTTAGCCATCCGCACCGCGGCTTTATATGTAAGAACGCTGCACGAGAAGAAGGAAGGCCCCAGTTCTCTCCAGACGCTGATTAGCACACCACCTGTGCCGGGAGTCGCGTCGCGTCGGTATCGTTGATATAAACAGCCTCGGATGCAGTAATAAGTTACTCGGGATACGCGTAACCATGAAATCGTTTTCGAGAAAAGTGTTAATTTTGGGATGACGTTAATGATCTATCTTTAGTTTGCGTATATCGTATTTTCACGTGCCACCGCAGGACAGACATTCTACCATTATTAGCGTGGCGTTTGATGAACATTATCATCAAATTATGGCGAGCATTCACTTAAACATTTAATTTGAACAGTTATAGTTGCATCAGCGCATTAGACTCTGAACTGCTCTGGTAGTTGGATTGTGTGGATTCCTTTTGGTCTGTGACTTTCAGAATATAGTGAACATTTTAGAGAGAATGGTTTTGATTATGAATCCCAGACAATCTCCTAATTCCTCAGAGCTATAAGCTGTAGCTATAAATGTATTTCTCAGATGAAGTGGGCACTAGGAATTCTAATTACAGGCTTCACGTTTTGCTAATCACTTTCTGGTTGCCAATATTGTAGTTAGAGAGCCAGTGTTGAGAATGGCAAACAACAGCATTAAATAAATAATAGGAACATTTAACAATTATTCCACCCGCCGCCCCACACGTTGTGCAGACAGAATGCAATTTTTTACGTACTGATCGACATTTAGCCTGCGCGTTGACCACCAATAACTCTTTGCTACCCTCCTTTCCGTTGCTCTTAGACACGAATGACCAGAAAACATTGAATAATGTGTTTCCCTTAAAATTTCGCTTCGCAGTTTTTCTGGTATGGCTATCTGTGGACCATTCCTAGTTTTACGGTACAATATCCCATCATCCACGACTAAATGTCGCTGTGAGATAAATCGTTGACAATCTGTGTCTGCAGTTTATGCCTCCACCCATTTGTTCTCGTTTATTCCTGTGCATTCCACGGCGCATACTTTACGACTCAGACCATCCGCATTTTCGTGCGATTTACTTGGTCGATGAATCACCTCAAAATCGTACTCACTAAGACGCAAAGCCCACTTAGTTAATCTACTCGTTGGGTCTTTAAGCCCTAACAGCCACTTAAGTGCTGCATGATCAGTAATCACCTTGAAACGTCGTCCATACAAATAACACTGGAAATAGATTATTCTGAAAATTAATGCCAATAACTCCTTCTCGGTTGTTGAGTAATTTTTTTCTGCATTATTTAGCTGTCTGGAAGCATGTGCTATTGGGTGTTCCTGCCCATCTATTTCCTGAGATAATACAATACCCAAAGCAAAATTGCTAGAGTCACAAGATAATATAAACTGTTTACCAAAATCTGGAAAAGCCAAAACCGGACTAGATGTTAACAAATTTTTTAACTTTTGAAAAACCTCTTCGCATTCTGCTGACCAGTGAAATTTTGCTCCCTTCTTCAACAACTGCGTGAGGGGCCTTGCAATTTCCGCAAATTTTGGAATATATCTCCTGTAAAAATTGGTGAGGCCTAAATAAGACTGCAACTCTTTTACTTTTGTAGGTGTCGGGAAATTCATTACCGCCTCTACAAGTTTTGATGCGTGCGGACACCTTCCTGTCCTATAATATGACCTAAATAACAGACTTCTTGCAACAGAAAATGTTATATTTCCATATGAAGAGTTAACCGCGTTGCTTTCAGACGATCGAAAACTTCGCGCAAACGGCGCGCATGTTCTTGCACGTCCTTTGAGAAAACAATTATGTCGTCCAAATATACCATACACTGATTAGGTTTCAGCCCTCGTAACACGACGCTATCTAGTAACCGTTGGAAGGTTGCCAGAACATTTTTGAGTCCGAAAGGCATTCGCCGATATTGAAAATGACCTGTAGGTGTTGAGAAAGCTGTCTTCAGTTGGTCTTCCGGGGCGACATCCAACTGGTGGTAACCGCTGCAAAAATCCCAGGTCGTGAATTACCGACACTGACCCAAATTATCCACAGTTTCAGTGATATTAGGTACTGGGTATGCATCCGATACAGTTTTTTGATTCAGGAAACGATAATTACAACAAAAATGATATGCCTTGCCCCCATCAGGTGATTTTTTACCCACTATTACGACAGGAGCGGACCAGGGACTACTACTGGTTTCTATTATCCCATCCCTCAGCTGTTGATTAATAAATTCTTCCATGACAGGCTGTAAACTTTTTGGAACACGATATGGACGTTTATACACCGTTGCTTCATTCCCAGTGGGGATGTAACGCTGAACTAACGGTGTGGCGGGCAGTGGACCATGAGAATTAAATAAGTATATTCCGTCAAAAGGTTCTCCACGACTTCTCTGTCTTGCCCTTCTAAATGTGCTACTTTACCCCTCAGTGCTGACCAGCTGACAGACACTCCTGGCATTGTGTAATCTGCTGCGAAATCCTTATCCAGTTCATCTTCCCCTATTATCTCCCGATTCGCTATTACGGTACCCCGTGCTTACTGCACCTCTTCAAGGCCAAAATTATCAATACTGACAGGCACAACCTTTTTTCCTTCTATCTCCTGCACGTAGGACATGCTACGGCGCGTAAAACACTTCATTTTATCCAGCGGCTCATTCTCAGACAAAGGTTCAACGACACACAACGAATTTACCGGCACGTTAGCTCCAACATCTGCCCAGATTATTTTACTTGTACCCTTCGTTATAGCATCCTGCGAGTTAACCCTAAGGGACCTTGTACGCAGTTTAGGTGGCCCACCCGACGTCTGGGCAGTTCCTTGCGACAGTTATGGTTTTTCGGCCGCAGAACCTAGGCGAAATTGTATTTCATCCAGTTCTACTGTACGCCGTTCAAGGTTAACTTTTGCGTGATGCGCAACCAGGAAATCCAATCCGAGTATGAAATCATAGCTGCTGCCAACAACTAGAAGAACTCCTACCTTCACCTGGAAGTTCCTCATTTCCACTTGGAAATTTAACACCGCTGATCCGAGTGACTTCACCTGTCACCCACCCACGCCATTTAACGCCCAGCGTGGTGGTTTTAATTCTACTTTACCGAGTACATTTCTACTTGGCACAGATACGTGAGAACCGGTATCCAATAAAAATTTGCATGGTCTGCCCCTCACCAAGCCGGTCAGCAAAAAGTCTGCCACTGATTCTGCACTAGCATTAATCCTTACTGGGGGTGCTACACAGTGGACACATTACCCCCTGCCCCATTTAACTGAGGGGGGTGAGGCCCACCTTGCGGTTTCCTATCATGTTTCTGCCAGCACATTGCAATTACGCTCCTGATGACCGCAATGTCTGCATTTCCTTCTGCACTTCCTTGCAATCGCGTCTAATGTGTCCCATACGACCACATCTGAAACATCTTATTTCTGCATTAAATACTGCTTTCCCGTCCCACGTCTTTGTTACTGCTTCAACTTCCTCTAATGCCACAGCGATTCCGACTGCCTCATTGAGAGTCTTAGGGAATTCCATCCTAATCTTGGGGGAGCTTTCGGGTTGTATTCCCTGCAAAAATGCGTCTAGTGCCCTCTGCTCAGCTTCCTGCAGAATGGCTTCATTAACCCTATCGGAATCCGTTAGCTCATGGGTATTAACATTAATTTTTCGAATTCGATCTACAAAAGCTTCTATAGATTTCCCATTCCTTTGATACATTCTACTCAATTGTTCCCGATAATGTCTAGACATAATTTTCCTCCGATTCCTTTCCAGCAGTCCTTTTTTGAATACTTCAAATGTCCGAGCATCACTTAATTCTTCATGGCATGTAACGTATGCTCTTGCATCCCCAGTTACTTTCAACTTAGCCACATGCAAAATCGTTTCTGCATCCCAATTTCCCAATTTAGCGACTGTGCTAAGGTTCTGAAAAAAAAATCAGAACATTCTCCCCGGGTTTTCCCGAGAAAGGGGTGACCAAAGACGCAGCGTTAGTGTCAGGAATTACTGCATTAACAGGAATCCGTTCCTTGCTCACTTCATTAGACCAAGCAAGCTCTATCTCTAATTCCGACACTCACTCAAGTAGCTGCTGAATAGCCACCTCGGCTGACACAGTCTGTTCCATCACTACCAGCTATCGAATCAAGTCTACAGTAAGCCCAGAAAGAAGAACAGGAAAGGGAGACAGACTATGCTACAGTTCAGACAAACCGCCAAACGAAAAATTGGCACTTACTTGTCATGTTGCAGGAGTTGCTGATCCATTGTTGCCCTCCTCAGGTGCCACATATCCTCGTCGATTACCAGCCACAATTTCCTCCAAATCCAGGGAGAAGACCACTACTGTCATCAATTGTAACAGGAGTGTGTGATGCGCAGGTTGCCTGAATGACACCACTTGTAATAGGTTGATCGGAGCAGGTAACGTGGTCAGGGTTGTAGGGTGTGGCTGGGTAGAAGAGGGTGGCTGTTTTTAGCAATCTTCCTCATTATTGTTGGTTCTTCCAATACATTTTCCGGTAGCTCAGCACCATTGCTCGTGTCGTGGTGGAGACGTGTTGATGCATGCAGCCTGGGGAACGCGACGCCATGCTCGGTAAGCGGCTGTGTAGGCAGTAGGAGGTTAGCAGCACGAGGCCCGGCCACGCTCGCAGACACGGTGGCACGTGACGACGCCAGGAGTCGCTGGTGCAGCAGTGGGCAATGCCCTCCGCTGGCCGGACCTCGGGGACAGCGTCACTGATGACGATGCAGCAAACAGCGACCGAACGCCCAATCGGTCGAACCGAGCGCCGACGCCCACCTCTGATGCCCTTAAATAGTGCCGGTTACGTAGAGGCGTGTTTATTACAGCGTTTTTGATGAATTGGCTAACGCAACCACGCCACACGCGGCACGCGCCTGCATAATTCTGCTAATGCTGCGTTCTGGCTGTTGGTGGCTGCCACGGACGTACACACACACCGAAACTCGTTGCGAAACTGTGTCATCTGCATAATGCGCCGGCCAGCCTTCGTCTGCCGTCTGCCATGAGGCTGGCGCATTCTGTACTGAAACACACTAAATCACAATTTCGCACCATATTGCCTAAAAATAACCCCTTGTCCTCTACAATGCATAAAGACTCCATTCCAATTACAGAATGTAATTTGCTTACGAAGAAAAGAAAACCTGTAATCAGTGGTGCAATGCAATCAGATGCATGTTAGATAGGTTCCAAATTTCTGTCAGGGCTATTTAAGTGGAGGTACTTCCATTCATCAGTAACAAATGTTCCACGAAAACTATGGTCATCCACATCATATACATCCCATACTGGTTTCTGAAATGTACTTCCATATCGCTAGCATTTAGACAAAATCAAACTCGAACAGCCCCTTCCCGTAGTTATAAATCAAAGCTTAAAAACCATGTTCTTTTAGCGGAGGAAGATGAATGGGGAATGGGCTACAGAGGCCCAACTCATGTAAGGTGGAAAGGATGTGGTGTAGCCAAGTGGTTTTATAAGCTTTACGCATATCGAAGAGGCCTTCAACAAAGTGTTGACGCTGGGCAAAAGCCATTCGGATAGCAGACTCCAGGTGGAATAAATTATCTGCAGCAGAGTGACCTCGGCAGAAGCCCCTCTGGGTTGAAGCCTAAAGGTCCTGGGATTCAAGGATACAATACAGACTTCGACTCGTCGTATGTTCAAGTAACTTGCAGAGGACGTTGATTAAACTGATCAGATGATAGACACTTTCTAGCCATTGTGAAAGGAATTCCCCCTCACTCTAGAGACGGTTAAAAAGGGCAAATGTACAAGGGGTACTAGGAAAGTTTTGCAATACGACGTAACGATAAGTCGCAAGAGGCTGATTGTTGAGAATACTTTAACTGAGAATACTTCATACTTGCACTGTAGCCTCTGGGCCAAGTCTGTGGGTGCATTCGTTCACTAGCAGGATGGCACAGCGGCCACGAAGTGAGATTTGGGCAGTTTTGCAGTACAACTTCGTGCGTGGCTTAAACATAGAGAGGCTGCTTTGATGAAATGTCTCTTGCACTCTGTGATGTGTGTCCACATCGTACAACTATATTCAGGTGGTATAGAGAATTCCAAAGAGGAAATTACATCTGGAGGACGCTGCGAGAACAGGTAGGCCACGTTCATCAGTTCTGGAGGAAAACATTGATGCTGTCAGGAAAATGCTAGCAGAAACAGACGAGTGACCTATAAGCAGACAAAGGATACCTTAGGGCTAAATGCACCAGCAGTTTGTTCGATTCTGCATGATCATTTGTAAGTAAAGAAACTTAGTTGTCTTTGGGTGCAGCATAGACTCACAGAAAGCAGATGACATGACGTCTGAGTTGGTGCCAAGAGATGTCAAAAAAGTTTTCTAAACGACAATCTCAATAAGTGAATAACATCATGACAGGTGACGAGACTTGGGTGTACTATTATGACATGCCGACTAAGACAAAGAACAAAATTTGGGTCTTGCAGATGACATCACACGCGTAACTGTCAGGAAATCCTGATCAGTAAACAAGAAAATAACAGCTGGTTTTTCTTCAGATCAAGTTATTTTGGACACACATACGACAGTCACAGCTAAGTGGTTCACTGAGCAGTGACTGCCAACTCATTCAATCCTTGAAGAATCTGCAACAGAAGTCAAGAATAGACACTTGGTTCCTCCATCATGACAACACTCCAGCATGCACCAAATATTTGCGGAATACAGGAATGAAACTTCTCGAGCATCCTCCTTCTAGTCCAGACCTTGCTCCTTGCGACCTTGTATTGTTCCTGCATGTGAAAATGAAGCTGACAGCAGTTTTACTGAGGGTTTGGGACAACGAGTATGCCTAGGGAGGACTGGTTTAGGGATTGGTTTTGAAGGATGGAGAGGTGTATTTAACGTGGCGGAAATTACTTCGAAAAAATTAAATAAAAAACTTTACTACCATCCTTTGTATGGTGCTGGCTAGCCACTGGAAAATGTTTAAGTATTGGTTGTGTACCCAGTCTGGTCCAAGAGCCATGTCAGGGCAGAGAGCAAGGGCGCTGGTAAATTCTCACTCGCTAAACAGAGGCAGGGGTAGATGTGGACTCTCACCAGAATCTCTTGGTTATGAACTGTAGATTAAAACTGAAGAAACTGCAAAAAGGAGCGAATTTAATGAGATGGTACCTGGATAAACTGAAAGAACCAGAGGTTGTAGGGATTTTCAGAGAGAGCATTAGGGAATGATTGACAAGAACCGGGGAAAGAAATACAGTAGAAGAAGAATGGGTAGCTTTGAAAACTGAAACAGTCAGGGCATCAGAGGATCAAGTAGGTAAAAAGACGAGGCCTAGTAGAAATCCTTGAGTAACAGAAGAGATACTAAATTTAATTGATGAAAGGAGAAAACATAAGAGTGCAATAAATGAAGCAGGCAAAAAGGAATAAAAACGTCTCAAAAACGAGATTGACAGGAAGTGCAAAATGTCTAAGCAGGGATAACTACAGGACAAATGTAAGAATGTAGAGGCATACATCACTAGGGTAAGATAGATACCGCTTGCAGGAAAATTAAAGAGATATTTCGAGAGAAGAGAACCACTTGTATGAAGAACAAGAGCTCAGATGGAAAACCAGTTCTAAGCAAAGAAGGGAGACCAGGAAGGTGGAAGGAGTATGTAGAGGGTCTATTCAAGGGGGATATAGTTTAGGACAATATTATGAAAACGGAAGAGGACATAGATGGGGATGAAATGGGAGATATGATACTGCGTAAAGAGTTTGACAGGGCAGTGAAAGACCTACGTCGAAACAAGGCTCTGGGAGTGGACAACATTCCATTAGAACTACTGATAGCCTTGGGAGAGCCAGCCCTTACAGAACTCTTCCATCTGGTGAACAAGATGTGAGAGACAGGCAAAATACCCTCAGACTTCAAGAAGAATATAACAATTCCAATCCAAAAGAAAGCAAGTGTTGACAGGTGTGAACGTCACCGAACTATCAGTTTAATAAGTCAGAGATGCAAAATATTAACACGAATTCTTTACAGACGAATGGAAAAACTGGTAGAAGCCACCTCAAGGAAGATCAGTTTGGATTCCGTAGAAATGTTGGAACATGTGAGGCAATACTGACCCTATGACTTATCTTGGAAGACAGATTAACGAAAGACAAACCTACGTTTCTAGGATTTGTAGACTTAGCGAAAGCTTTTGGCAATGTCGACTGGAATACTCCCTTTCAAATTCTGAAGGCGGCAGAGGTGAAATACAGGGAGCAAAAGGCTATTTACAATTTGTACAAAAACCAGATGGCAGTTATAAGAGTCGAGAGCCATGAAAGGGGAGCAGTGGTTGAGAAGGGAGTGAGGCAGAGTTGTAGCCTATCGCTGGTGTTATTCAATCTGTATATTGAGCAAGCAGTAAAGGAAACAAAAGAAAAATTTGGAGTAGGAATTAAAATTCATGCAGAACAAATAAAGACTTTGAGGTTTGCCGACGACGTTTCAATTCTGCCAGAGACAGCAAAGGACCTGGAAGACCAGGGAACACAATGGACAGAGTCATCAAAGGACGATATAAGATTAGTATCAACAAAAGCAAAACGAGGATAATTGAATGTAGTCGAATTAAATCAGGCTTTGCTGAGGCAATTAGTTTAGGAAATGAGACACTTAAAGTAGCAAATGAGTTTTGCTATTTGGGGAGCAAAATAACTGATGATGGTCGAAGTAGGAAGGATATAAAATGTAGACTGGCAATGGCAAGGAAAGCGTTTCTGAAGAAGAGAAATTTGCTAACATTGGGTATAGATTCAAGTGTCAGGAAGGCTTTTCTGAAAGTATTTAGTTGGAGTGTAGCCATGTATGGGAGTGAAACATGGACGATAAATAGTTTAGACAAGAAGAGAATAGAAGCTTTTGAAATGTAGTGCTACAGAAGAATGCTGAAGATTAGATGGGTAGATCATGTAACTGCTGAGGAGGTACTGAATAGAATTGGGGAGAAGAGGAATTTGTAACATGACTTGGCTAGAAGAAGGGACCGCTTGCAGGACACGTTTTGAGGCATCAAAGGATCATGAACTTAGTATTGGAGGGAAGTGCAGAGGGTAATAATCGTAGAGGGAGACCAAGGCATGAATACACTAAACAGATGCAGAAGGATGTAGGTTGCAGTTGTTACTCGGAGATGAATAAGCTTGCACAAGATAGTGTACCATGGAGAGCTGCATCAAACCAGTATCTGTGCTGAAGACCACAACAACAACAAACAGGGTGTTACAAGACTCCAGATGGCAGGGAATGAAAGATGAAGGGTCTCGTTCCAGACAGCTTTTGAGAAGTCTGAGCAGGGGCATATAGTGGACGGAGGAATGCTGAGCAATATGCTCAGCGACAGAGTACGAGCTGGTGAGGGAAATTCCCAGGATACCTGTAGGATGGTGGCAACCGAAATTGCGTCTGATCTTTGTCTATAGCTGCAAAGAGGGAGAATGGAGTCCTTTGGCAGAGACATATCGTTCCCAAAAATACTGTTTCTGGCGTTTAAGAAGCTAATTGGCCCAGGCCCAAAGCCATTTAAATGGCAGGAGATGGTCGAAAAATGGATGCTGTTTGTAGCATAGGAGAGCACGACAACAGTCTTTAACAGCCACAGCAGTTATGGGGGTCCACCAAGAGACAGTCTTCCATCAGGGAAAATCCGAGGAAGAAGCAATTGCTGAAACAACTGCCAAAAAGATGGTATCAGTCAAACTCAATACACACTCATCAATACTGTCATGAGGTGGAGCAGTTGGGATAGCAGCTGTGGAAAAGGGATCCCAATCCATGTTAGCGAAGGCTCACCTGGGAGGGAATCCAGGTAAGTGATACTGAAGAAGAGATAAGACCGTCATAAAATGATCACAGTCACACAAATAGTCACCAATTTCAAGGATGGGAGAAATCCAGGGCAACAGATGGAAAGATCAATGGCCAAGAAATCACTACATGGCACACTGAAGTGTGTGAGCGATCCAGTGTTGTGGAGGCAGACATCAAGCTCTGCCAGCAGATCTTCAACAACCCTGCCCCAGTCAATCGTTGCAGTACCACCCCTCAGAGGGTTACAAGGGTTAAGATCCCCAAGGGGAAGGAAGGGGGGATGGAGCTGTCATAGAAGGGCAAGAAGAGTGGGGAGTGTAGGATGCCAGTCTGAGAGGAGCCAGAGATTGCATATAGTTATTGCTAAGTCTAAATGTATCACAATGGGGTCCACTCCCTGCAGTATGAAGAGGAACCCTGAAACCAACAATGTCTGTGTAAACCAATGTACAGACACCACAGGATGTTCACAAAGGACCAACCCGGTTCTGGCGGAAGGCTTGGAAACCATGAAGAATTGGCGAATAAGTATCCACAAATGAGATCCTGCAATACAACATTGGCTTGAATGTAAGATCAGACCCTTATTGAGAGGAAGAGGGCGACACATGCTGGGATGTTGGAGGAACTTGTCCTAAGACTTATGAATCTTCGTCTTCTTCTCCTCCAGAGGGTGAATCCAGGTGTGGTCAGGAAGAGAGCAAGTTGTGACACTATTGCGATCCGAAAGAAAATAAGTAGCCTTAACGCCCACAGAGCCTGCATCCTGCATCTGACTCAAAGTAAGAGGGTTTTCGTCCTGTAGATGCTGGGGATGGGGATTTCTAGATGGAGCCACACCGCTGGCAGGTGCCAGGGAAGAGTGTTTCTCCTCTGGCTGAGAAGGAGTGTGGTTCCATGAGGGGAATGATTGGGAACTACCAGGGAGGAGAAAAGGGAACGGGGCAGAATGTTGATAAGAACGGAAGAGGAGGAAAAGATGAAATGGAAACTAAGGTAGACATTAAAGATACCAAGAGGATACAGTCGAATTTCTGTTGTGCCTCAGAGTAGGATAGACAGTTGGGAGTTTTGAATTCCTGAATCTTGCTTTACAGTTTATAGATTGAGCAATCCAGTGAGCAAGTATAATGTGCACCAGAACAAATCGCGCACTTAGGTGGTGGTGTGTGAAGACTCCCCAAATAAAGAGGGTGGCCACAGTTGCTGAAAATAGGATTTGCCTTGCAGCATGAAGACGTGTGACCAAAGTGGAGACCCCAGAAACAGCACATGGGAGGTAGGATATAGAGCTTCATGTTGCAATGGTAAACTGTAACTTCCACTTTTTCTGGAAGGGTATGCAGCCTCAAAAGACAGAATGAAAGCGCTGGTATCGACTTGACTGTCCTCAGGACCTCTCTGTACTCGCCAGATGAAATGAAGGTCACGCCATTCCTGATTAGTCTTGCGAACCTCGCCAGACTGAAGGAGTAGGTCCCTTTGCAAAGTAATGCCCTGGGTTATACATTGACAGAAAAAAATTGCAGCACCAAAAATAATAATGAAGAGTAATGTGTGCTAGATATCAGTTTGTGGGATGGAGTTCCATGCTTGTTGCATTTGGTCGATCAGTACAGGGACGATTAATGCTATTTGTGGATTATGCTGGAGTTCACATCCACTGACGTCCCACATGCTCAAATGGAGACAGGTCTGATGACTGAGCAGGCCAACAGACATGTCGACACTCTGTAGAGCATGTTGGATTACAACAGCTGTATGTGGACAACCGTTATTCTGTTGGAAAATGCTATTCTTGAATGGCAGCACAACAGGTCGAATCACGAGATCGATGCAAAAATTTGCAATCAGGGTGCATGGGATAACCATGAGAGTGCTCCTGCTGTCATACCTTTTTGCATCCCAGACCATTACTCCAGGTGTAGATCCAGTGTGTCTAGCATACAGACAGATTGGTTTGCAGGACCTCAACTGGCCTCTTCCTAACCAACACGCAGCCATCACTGATACCAAAACAGAACCAGCTTTCATCAGAAAAGACAACAAACCTCCACCCTGTCCTCAAATGAACTCTTGTTTGACGTCACTGAAGTCGTAAATGATGGTGGTTTGGTTTGAAGTCAGTGGAATGCACATTACACGGCATCTATCTCAGAACAGTCCTTGAAGTAAATGATTTGTAACAGTTATGTCACTGTGGCGCCGACTGCTGTTCAAATTGCTGCTGCAGATGTGGTCTGATGCACCATACATTCTCATGAGCACCACTCCAGCAATCATGTACAGTGGCTACATTCCTGCCAAGTCTTTATGCAGTATCACATAGCCACATTGCAAGATCTTGTTCAAACTTAGGGACGTGCTGATAATGGCGTCTTTGTCGTCTTAAAGGTATTCTTGATTAACATGAGCTCACCACATCTGATCTCAAAGGTAACTAACGCTCATCTGCATCTACATCATATTCCGCAAACCACCTAATGGTGTGTGGCAGAGGGTACTTTCCGTACCACTATCTGATCTGTCCAACCCTGTTCCACTCGCAAATAGTGCATCGGAAGAATGATCGTCGGCAATCCTCTGTATTGGCTCTAATTTCTTGAATTTTCTGGTCGTGGTCAATGACTTACAGCATGTATTTAATGCAAAGCTGATTTGTATCCTCACAGTGTCACTACTAACGCCACTCTTATGTGACTGGCGCGAATTTTGGATAGGCATCAGCTTTCAGATGTAGAAACGTGCCTACCAACTTTAGTTCATGTTGTACAACTCCACATTAGCATTGTAATTTTTTCTGTCCGTTTATTTAACGACTGGTGAGGATTAATGCTCACCGGGATGTCTCCTAAATGCTCGCAAGCTCAATGGGAAACCAATTGACTGACAGAAGAGGTTTTAATCAGTAGGGAACTAGATTGTATCTTATGAAGTGAGTCAACGTGAGCAAACTTATCTTCAATATGTTCTATAAAAAAATATAACGGTTTGGTAGGGGCGAAAGTCTCCCTGCCTATCATGGAACAAACCAAATAGGGGGAAAAGGGGCTCGCCACAAACTGGCAGGCCTGATCCTTCTCCCACAGGGTGGGCAGGAAAGCAAAATCTGAGGAAGCAAAAGTAGGAGCACAGAGAGAACCATTCCTGTTTGAACAGGGGGCTACAGAAGCACAGCCAGAAGTATGGAGGTTAGCACCCTTTTTGTGCAGAGTGCCCACACTGGTACCAACTGCTTGATCAGGAGCTCATCCCTTGTATGACACCCACGTGTGGCAAGGGCTGCCTGGCACAGTGGTCATTGTTAGGAGTTTCGATGGCCCTAAAAGACAAGCAACCACTCCTACGTACAAGGTAGTGACAGCTCAGGTATCAGAAATGTGTTCCCTGTGTTGTCAGAAGGCTCAGTCAGATGGGTACATAACAGCCCCACCACATGGACTGGATACATGTGAAAGTTAACTGGGGAGGAAGGGGGCCTATGGCAGGAAAGGATGGGTGTGGGGAACGCGTGCCAGAGAAGCTTGAGAGGGAGTTCTTCCCCCAAATGACTCACAGTGCAGGAACCTCAAGGGGGGACCAGAAAAGGCAAAAAAAAGAGAGAGTTGAAAAACGAGAGCAAAAAGGTATTGGAACCGAGGGAGTAGCCAAGTTGTCACAGAGAAAAACACCGAGAGAGAGAGAGAGGGGGGGGGGGGGGAAGGATGGGGAGGAGCTATGATGGGAAGGAATGGATATGGGGAGGGGATTCTGGAACATTTATGTTCGACATCTTTGTCTCCAGAGATGTATATGTTTACACTGGAATATCTACTTTGCAGAAAGTCAGTGATCACATTTAATTTTTCAGAGATAGTATTTTATGGTTTGTTGCATAAATTATAAGTGTTATGGTGTTTTGTATTTATCATGATAATTTGCCCTTTTTCCTTTACAATGTCAATAAAATTTTCAATGTACTTCTTTTGTTTATTAAGGATGTCTTCTGGATAATTTTCTGTATGAGTGTGAACTTCCATTTCCTCCAAAATGTTCACTGTATACTCTTTAGGTAACTGAGTGAACTTTTAGCACATTTCCACTATTTTCTGCATTATGTTCTTAGTTCCTTAAATTCAAGTATAATGTGGACTGCTTGCTTTCACAGTTTCATGTTCATTCTTTAGATCTGATTGCGAAATACCTACCTGTTATTCTGATATAAAATTTATTGCATTTGTCACTAGAAAGTCTGTACACATCATAGTTGAAAAAGTGAAGATATTTTTTGTTGATCATATTTTGGCCTTCGACTTGTTATTTGTACAAAATGCTGAAATAGATTTGTAAGGACATGCAAATAAAAAAAACACATAAATAACATGATATCATAACAAAAAAAAGGGAGCGAAATTTATGCTCCAAGTTCTCGTGTGGACCACGTCATAACAGCTACGATGTAAGCATAAGGCTCATATGCAGATATGGAGTAACATGAGGAATGATATACCTATTGCACCATCTTCACAAGTACACCTGATAATGACAAAACGCCGAAACGAGCTCCTTGTGTAAGTTGTATCACTATGAGTAAATAAATAATGCAGCAAAAACTGATATTTAAAATAAAATATGTCGTTCTTCGCTCTTATATATGAAAGATGTTTTTTATTCTTCAACTGTAGTACTATGCCATGTTTAGTATTCTTCTAAAAGTGATCCAGGTGAGTAAAACTATTACTACTTCTATTACTAAAAGATTCATTCGCAGTGAGTAGTATGTCTCTAAAGACATCCTTGTCAACAAGATGTTAAACTAAATACTAACCTTGCTACCTGTTATACAAAAACAACCTCCAGGTTCCAAGCAACATGGAATTCCCACAAGCTCCCCTAGCCGTAACTCGCTCAAACCTACTGGACCATTACCGTAACACACTCATACTCGTCACTCTCACTTGCCTATTCTTACTCAGTCAGCCCAATTCATTGCCATTATATCTTTGTGTCTCTCTGTCAGTCTCCTGCCCCACAGCCACGGTATCCCTCGTTCTTTCGTACCACTGCTGTCACTGTCTCCCTCTTACCGCTACTATCTGCCACTGACTCTCTCTTCCTCGTTGTCATTGTCATACACTCTGTATCTCAGTATCACTGTCTCTCACTCACTTTCCACTTTCTCCTTCTTTCATTCCTGTCCCAATGGCACAGTCTTCTTCACTTTTTTCCTAGCATTATTCTGTCACTGTCAAATATGTTCCACTGACACTGTCTCCTGCTTCTTCTCTCTACTATCTCCCTGTATTTATTATTTTTCCCACTGCCATTGTCTTCTCACTTAGCATAAAAAAGCGTGAATATTTCCATGTCAGAAAATTTTTGTAGGTGTCCATGAAGGTAGAATGAGTCAGCTCGTACCCCACTTATCAGGCAGAATCTTTAAACAGAGCATGTTCGCCTCTTTTGTGCTGTGACAGGAGCATTTTGACATTTTACTGATACGAAATTTAAATGACGTAAACAAATTTTATACCTTAGACTGGATTTTGCACGCAGATAAATTTTACATGGCATTCAGTCCTACATCGTGGGGTTCCCAGAAACCTTCTGATGATAACAGACACACTTTATAGTGTATTTCTCCATGCTACGTCACTTTATAAACTACCTACGTTCTCGCTTTACACCGGATTTTATGTGCGAATTTTACGCTTCAAGAGATACCTACGTATCTCAGAACTGTTTCTGAGATCAACAAAATTTTCAAAGTTTTAGGCATTGGGAACTTAACGAATATGAAAAAATTACACCCATTTGCTGTCCATAGCCGTCATGTAATCTGTGGCTTGGTTTTGCTACCCATAAACAGTGTTTTTGGGGTTTTCTCGATAACGGATAAAGATTTCTGTAAATGAGAAGAGAGCACTTCTAGATAAATACCTACATAACGTAACGTTAAATTTGAGCAATTTGCTACGGTCATTTATTATTTAGAGTTTGGTTCAAACCGTATTCTATGCGCGTATTTTACATGTAGAAGTAGGGAAACTTCGAACTTCAGTATCTCGGAAACGGATATAAATATCTATTAACTTTTCAAGGATGTTCGAGATCGGGATCTTAGGAACATATCGTTAAAGTTTCAGCCATTTGCTGTCTATAGCCGTCTAGAATCTGCAGCTAGAGTTTTGGTAAGAAAAAAATGGTAAAAAACACCACCAATAAAATCCAAAGTATCATCACCAGAAGAATCCCATTTTTATGCATGGTGTTTTAGGCCCTGCAAAGTCGGAGGGGGCAAAAAAGGATTGAGAGGGCGCTGTCATTCGTACACGTAGTACAGAGTTCTTCCACTAGTTGGGGTTGGTAGAGACCTTCACGAAACAACTGAGCAGACAGCGTCAGTGCGTAGGTGAGCGTAGTGTTGTTTTCCCCCGACTGTTGGTGTCCTCTGCTTGCAAAGACGTTACAGCAACTTTAAAAGAACAAAGAGTATGTGTGAAATTTTGTTTTCTGTTCAAAAAATCGGCGACGGATACTCACCTAATGCTTCAAGAGGATTTCCAGGAGAATGCTATGAGCCTCGCACAAGTTTTTGACTGGTTTGGGTACTTAGAACGTGGTGAAATGAGAGCTGAAGACCAACACCCTGTAACATCGCGAAGTGAGAAAACTTTGGAAAAAAGTTCACCAAAAAATCAACGGAGATAGACATTTCAGAATCGGTCAAATTTCATCAGAGACAGGCGTGAGTTGGCCGGCTGTTGTGGCCGAGCGGTTCTAGGCGCTTCAGTCCGCGCTGCTGCTACGGTCGCAGGTTCGAATCCTGCCTTAGGCATATGGATGTGTGTGATGTCCTTAGGTTAGTTAGGTTTAAGTAGTTCTAAGTCTCGGGGACTGATGACCTCAGATGTTAAGTCCCATAGTGCTTAGAGCCATTTGAACAGGCGTGAGTTGAAGCTCGTGCCAGCAGATTTTGAATGAGGATTTGCACATGAGATGTGTTGTCACTAGATTTGTCTGTTTCCACCTTCCGGATTCGCCAGACCTAGATCTATGCTACTGTCTCCTGTTCCTGTGAATGAAAAAAAAAACGCAAAAAGGTAAGGGTCATAGTGATGTGGAGGCAGTAAAAACAGCTTCACAAACGGCACTGGATGATATCAAAGTTGGAAGAGTTCTAGACATGCTACAGTGGGAAAAAAACTTGCAACTGCATCACATTTAACGGAGAGCCGTTTGCAGGTGCCTGAAAGAATTTCGTAAAAAGGTCCATGAATAAATTTTTTATAACAAAAATCATTTTCTATGGGTTCTTCCTCGTGTTATATAGCACATGCTGTTGCATGCATACTGATCCTCTTGGCGTGTTCAACAATTTATGATGACCCATCATGGACTGCAATTGTGAACTATCAAGTGACTACAGCCGTGTACCTATTTTCTGTTAATAAACAGTTTGTTGTAGCACTGATATACTTCCAACGAGGGTTTAACTTAGCATGTGTGTTAGGGCAACAGATGAGTGATTGTGGAGCTGGGGTTTGCAGCAGCAACAGCTGCAACTTCAAATGCAACAGCAGGCATGACAAGAAAAACTACAAATGCAAATCCCGGAACGACAACAAAGACAGCAATTGCAAAGTATGGCAGAGGAGCAGCTTATGCTACAGCAGTTTGTCATGCCAGAACAGCATCTACCACCACCATTTGTGCCATTTCACCCAGAAGAATGCATTTTCCAAGATTGGCTGGAAAAATCCCACCCCACTTCCATCCAGAACGGCGCAAATATTTTTCGCTAACAAACAGGATTCCAATAGTAGCGATAATATTGAGACTGATATTAGATGATGACGATTGCCACTGCATTATACACCTCTTGCACACTGCCCAATTGGGGGATGATACACATGAAGGCACTCACAAGGTGGCACACTTACTACTCTGACATCACACAAGACATCAAGGGAACAGCCCACTCCTGTGAGACAGGTACCACCCCAGTAAGTACTACTGCAACAGTTTCACACCTGGTCAACCACACCAATACCCATGGGAGTGCGTCCATATAGAGTTTGTTGACCCCTTTCTCAGAGAGATGTCGCCCATCGTCATATACTTCTTTTCAAGTTGCCTTTTATAGTTTGAATGTGAAATACCACAGCAAGGGAGACAATAATTTGCAGGAAATATTCACCATTGATGGGAGCCCAAATACAATCACTTTGGACAATAGCCTATAAGTTTCATCAAGTACATTTCAAGATTTCTGCTCTCGGAACTGCATAATGCCCCTGACAATGGTGTCATACACCCAGCCTCCAATAGTGAACCCGTTCATTCACACCTTTGGGGTGCAAATGTGGATGGTGTCAGCAGCATCCAAGGCTGAGGTCCCGCCCCAGTTCCTGACCTCCTGCAGGACCACAGTGGTACAGAGCACATTCTGGCAAAACTGCCACAGAACCACCAACACTGGACACTGTAGCACCTTCTGAGGCCTACAACATACTCATATCACTCCAACTGTTTCCCATTACTTGCTAGATACAGAGATTTGGAATCAGATTACCAGAAGAGTCCCAGGGTGGATACCAGGCATCACCAGAGCTGCGCAGAGATGACTAATTTTCACAGTGGATGCAGTGCTCATAAGCCATGTTAACCCAATGTGCTCAGTCTTAGTGACTTTGACCTCAAGTCAATCACCATTGCCCCAGAAGCCAGGTTAATGCAACTTCAGATGCCTGGCAGATCCACACCAATGTCTGGCAGATCCACACCCCCAAGTTCAGCACCATTAGAAGTGACAGACAGACAGTGAAGTGCTGCAGGTTAGATGGAGGGCAGGCGAGAGGTGGGGAGGCGGTAGTGGAAAAGAAAAGAAGTAAAAACACTGGATGCACTGCAGGAATGAGGGCTGTGTAGTGCTGGGATGAGAACAGGGAAGGGGCTGGATGGGTGAGTACAATGATTAACGAAGGTTGAGGCCAGGAGGGTTACAGGAACGTAGGATATATTGCATGGAAAGTTCCCACCTCAGCAATTCAGAAAAGCTGGTGTTGATGGGAAGGATCCATATGGCACAGGCTGAGAAGCAGTCACTGAAATGAAGGATGTAATTTTTGGCAGTGTGCCTGGCAACAGTATGGTCCACTTGTTTCTTGGCCACAGTTTGTCAGTGGCCCTTCATGCAGACAGGCAGCTTGTTGGCTGTCATACCTACATAGAATGCAGCACAATGATTGCAGCTTAGCTTGTAGGTCACATGACTGGTTTCACATGTACTCGTGTCTTTGATGCGACAGGTGATGTTTGTGACCAGAAAGGAGTAAGTGGTGGTGGTGGGATGTGTGGGACAGGTCTTGCATCTAGGTCTATTACAGGGTTACGAGCCATGAGAAGGGTTTCGGAGCAGGGCTTGTGTAGGGATGGACGAGTATATTGTGTCGGTTTGGTGGACGGCGGAATAACACTGTGGGAGGGTGTGAGAAGGATAGTGGGCAGGACATTTCTCATTTCAGGGCAAGACGAGAGGTAGTCGAAACCCTGGTGGAAAATGTAATTCAGTTGCTCCAGTCCTGGGTGGTACTGGGTTATGAGGGGAATGCTCCTCTGTGGCCAGACGGTGGGACTTTGGGAGGTGGTGGGAGACTGGAAAGATAAGGCACCAGAGATTTGTTTTTGAATAGTTGGAAGGATAATTACAGTCTGTGAAGGATTCAGTGAGACCCTCGGTATTTTTCGAGGGGGACTGCTCATAACTGCAGATGTGAATACCATGGGTAGCCAGAGTGTATGGAAGGGACTTCTTGGTATGGAACAGGTGGCAGCTGTCAAAGTGGAGGTATTGCTGGTGGTTCGTAGATTTGATATGGATGGAGGTACTGATATAGCCATCTTTGAGGTGGAGGTCACATCTAGGAATGTGGCTTGTGGGTTGAGTAGGACCAGGTGAAGCAAATGGGGATAGGGTGTTCTCACCCTTGATCCAGATCACAAAGATGTTATCAATGAATCTGAACCAACTATTAACTACGATTAACTTGTGCTCTGTGCAGAATTCTACCAGGTGGCTTCCTCTACCATTCCTTACCCCCAGTCCATAATCACCTACCACTTTTCCTTCCCTTCCCTTCCCTTCCCTACTATCGAATTCCAGTCCACCATGACTATTAACTACCTCAATAATTTCTTTTATCACATCATACATTTCTTCAATCTGTTCATCATTCAGGAAAATTTCAATATCTTACCTACATTTCACACTCAGCAATGTACGAGCTAAAATCAACTATACACAAAGTTAGGCAATGCATTTTTACCTTAGGTAACTCTTCATAATCTCATGCACTGTTTTACTTAATTTGATGCAATACACTAACTATGACGTATCGCTTGTCTAGCTGCTTTGAATTTTAGCTTCACTTCCTATTGCATAAAACAGATGCATAGCTTAGCATATAAAACAAATTTTAGAGACTACATTACTGGCCTCATTTATTATTCCCTGCCGCCGTTGGATAAGCAGCTGAGCAGCAAGTCGTATACTCCTAGCTCACTCATTTGTTACATAGTTTAATTCTTAATTTCTTTGCGTGTTTTTGGTACTTGCATTGTTTAATTCATAAATTTCGGGCGTATTATAGTATTTGAGAGTTGTAGCATCGCGTTTTAGTACCTGAATAGTGTAAATTCGCGTAGTCGTTTGTCTTCTGTTTTTGTTTTGAACGGCCAATGTCGGTTGGTCACAGTCAGTGTGCTCCCTGCCGCCGTTGGATAAGCAGCTGCAGCAGCAAGTCGTATACTCCTAGCTCACTCATTTGTTACATAGTTTAATTCTTAATTTCTTTGCGTGTTTTTGGTACTTGCATTGTTTAATTCATAAATTTCGGGCGTATTATAGTATTTGAGAGTGTAGCATCGCGTTTTAGTACCTGAATAGTGTAAATTCGCGTAGTCTCCTTTCGTCGCCGAGCAGTCTCAGCAGTGCGCAAGTAGCAGCATTACTGCATTTACTAGGCAATCTTGTAATTTAATAACCGTTTAAATTTTGTTGATTTGTTTGCGCTCTCTGTAGATTAGTTCAGACGTTCTTTGCAAAACAGTTTTTAGCATGGATAGGGACTGCAACTGCTGTGTTCGGATGCAGGCTGAGTTGGCATCCCTTCGCTCCCAGCTTCAGGCAGTGTTGGCTTCGGTCACACAGCTTGAGGCTGTTGCCAATGGGCATCACTGTGGGGGTCCGGATGGGGGTTTGTCGGGGACGGCCAGCTCGTCCCACGCATCCCCTGATCGGACTACGACTGTGGTTGCCCGGGATACTGCCCGCATTGAGGCTGATCCCTCACCTGTGGTAGAGTGGGAGGTCGTCTCAAGGTGTGGCAGGGGGCGAAAGACATTCCGGAGGGCTGAACGGGATGCCTCTCCAGTTTGTCTGACGAACCGGTTTCAGGCTCTGTCTCAGGCTGATACTGATCTTCGGCCTGACATGGCTGCTTGTCCTGTTCCAGAGGTTGCCCCTCAGTCTGCAAGATCCGGGCAGTCGCAGAGGGTGGGCTTACTGGTAGTTGGGAGCTCCAACGTCAGGCGCGTAATGGGGCCCCTTAGGGAAATGGCAGCAAGAGAGGGGAAGAAAACCAATGTGCACTCCGTGTGCATACCGGGGGGAGTCATTCCAGATGTGGAAAGGGTCCTTCCGGATGCCATGAAGGGTACAGGGTACACCCATCTGCAGGTGGTCGCTCATGTCGGCACCAATGATGTGTGTCGCTATGGATCGGAGGAAATCCTCTCTGGCTTCCGGCGGCTATCTGATTTGGTGAAGACTGCCAGTCTCGCTAGCGGGATGAAAGCAGAGCTCACCATCTGCAGCATCGTCGACACGACTGACTGCGGACCTTTGGTACAGAGCCGAGTGGAGGGTCTGAATCAGAGGCTGAGACGGTTCTGCGACCGTGTGGGCTGCAGATTCCTCGACTTGCGCCATAGGGTGGTGGGGTTTCGGGTTCCGCTGGATAGGTCAGGAGTCCACTACACGCAACAAGCGGCTACACGGGTAGCAGGGGTTGTGTGGCGTGGGCTGGGTGGTTTTTTAGGTTAGATGGCCTTGGGCAAGTACAGAAAGGGCAACAGCCTCAACGGGTGCGGGGCAAATTCAGGACATGCGGGGACCAAGCAGCAATCGGTACTGTAATTGTCAACTGTCGAAGCTGCGTTGGTAAAGTACCAGAACTTCAAGCGCTGATAGAAAGCACCGAAGCTGAAATCGTTATAGGCACAGAAAGCTGGCTTAAGCCAGAGATAAATTCTGCCAAAATTTTTACAAAGGTACAGACGGTGTTTAGAAAGGCTAGATTGCATGCAACCGGTGGTGGAGTGTTCGTCGCTGTTAGTAGTAGTTTATCCTGTAGTGAAGTAGAAGTGGATAGTTCCTGTGAATTATTATGGGTGGAGGTTACACTGAACAACCGAACTAGGTTTTAATTGGCTCCTTTTACCGACCTCCCGACTCAGCAGCATTAGTGGCAGAACAACTGAGAGAAAATTTGGAATACATTTCACATAAATTTTCTCAGCATGTTATAGTCTTAGGTGGAGATTTCAATTTACCAGATATAGACTGAGACACTCAGATGTTTAGGACGGGTGGTAGGGACAGAGCATCGAGTGACATTATACTGAGTGCACTATCCGAAAATTACCTCGAGCAATTAAACAGAGAACCGACTCGTGGAGATAACATCTTGGACCTACTGATAACAAACAGACCTGAACTTTTCGACTCTGTATGTACAGAACAGGGAATCAGTGACCATAAGGCCGTTGCAGCATCCCTGAATATGGAAGTTAATAGGAATATAAAAAAAGGGAGGAAGGTTTATCTGTTTAGCAAGAGTAATAGAAGGCAGTTTTCAGACTACCTAACAGATCAAAACGAAAATTTCTGTTCCGACACTGACAATGTTGAGTGTTTATGGAAAAAGTTCAAGGCAATCGTAAAATGCGTTTTAGACAGGTACGTGCTGAATAAAACTGTGAGGGACGGGAAAAACCCACTCTGGTACAACAACAAAGTTAGAAAACTACTGCGAAAGCAAAGAGAGCTCCACTCCAAGTTTAAACACAGCCAAAACCTCTCAGACAAACAGAAGCTAAACGATGTCAAAGTTAGCGTAAGGAGGGCTATGCGTGAAGCGTTCAGTGAATTCGAAAGTAAAATTCTATGTACCGACTTGATAGAAAATCCTAGGAAGTTCTGGTCTTACGTTAAATCAGTAAGTGGATCGAAACAGCATATCCAGACACTACGGGATGATGATGGCATTGAAACAGAGGATGACACGCGTAAAGCTGAAATACTAAACACCTTTTTCCAAAGCTGTTTCACAGAGGAAGACCGCACTGCAGTTCCTTCTCTAAATCACCTCATGAACGAAAAAAATGGCTGACATCGAAATAAGTGTCCAAGGAATAGAAAAGCAACTGGAATCACTCAATAGAGGAAAGTCCACTGGACCTGATGGGATACCAATTTGATTCTACACAGAGTACGCGAAAGAACTTGCCCCCCTTCGAACAGCCGTGTACCGCAAGTCTCTAGAGGAACGGAGGGTTCCAAATGATTGGAAAAGAGCACAGATAGTCCCAGTCTTCAAGAAGGGTCGTCGAGCAGATGCGCAAAACTATAGACCTATATCTCTGACGTCGATCTGTTGTAGAATTTTAGAACATGTTTTTTGCTCGAGTATCATGTCGTTTTTGGAAACCCAGAATCTACTATGTAGGAATCAACATGGATTCCGGAAACAGCGATCGTGTGAGACCCAACTCGCTTTATTTGTTCATGAGACCCAGAAAATATTAGATACGGGCTCCCAGGTAGATGCTATTTTTCTTGACTTCCGGAAGGCGTTCGATACAGTTCCGCGCTGTCGCCTGATAAACAAAGTAAGAGCCTACGGAATATCAGACCAGCTGTGTGGCTGGATTGAAGAGTTTTTAGCAAACAGAAAACAGCATGTTGTTATCAATGGAGAGACGTCTACAGACGTTAAAGTAACCTCTGGCGTGCCACAGGGGAGTGTTATGGGACCATTGCTTTTCACAATATATATAAATGACCTAGTAGATAGTGTCGGAAGTTCCATGCGGCTTTTCGCGGATGATGCTGTAGTATACAGAGAAGTTGCAGCATTAGAAAATAGTAGCGAAATGCAGGAAGATCTGCAGCGGATAGGCACTTGGTGCAGGGAGTGGCAACTGACACTTAACATAGACAAATGTAATGTATTGCGAATACATAGAAAGAAGGATCCTTTATTGTATGATTATATGATAGCGGAACTAACACTGGTAGCAGTTACTTCTGTAAAATATCTGGGAGTATGCGTGCGGAACGATTTGAAAGGGGAGTGATCATATAAAATTAATTGTTGGTAAGGCGGGTACCAGGTTGAGATTCATTGGGAGAGTGCTTAGAAAATGTAGTCCATCAACAAAGGAGGTGGCTTACAAAACACTCGTTCGACCTATACTTGAGTATTGCTCATCAGTGTGGGATCCGTACCAGATCGGTCTGACGGAGGAGATAGAAAAGATCCAAAGAAGAGCGGCGCGTTTCATCACAGGGTTATTTGGTAACCGTGATAGCGTTACGGAGATGTTTAATATACTCAAGTGGCAGACTCTGCAAGAGAGGCGCTCTGCATCGCGGTGTAGCTTGCTCGCCAGGTTTCGAGAGGGTGCGTTTTTGGATGAGGTATAGAATATATTGCTTCCCCCTACTTATACCTCCCGAGGAGATCACGAATGTAAAATTAGAGAGATTAGAGCGTGCACGGAGGCTTTCAGGCAGTCGTTCTTCCCGCGAACCATACGCGACTGGAACAGGAAAGGGAGGTATTGACAGTGGCACGTGAAGTGCCCTCCGCCACACACCGTTGGGTGGCTTGCGGAGTATAAATGTAAATGTAGATGTAGATGTAGAATAGACATCTGGGGCAAAAAGACAATAAGATAAAACAGTGAAAAGAATAGAAGCCATGACTGAACTCTTTCTGTGATTCTACATCTACATCTACATCTACATTTATACTCTGCAAGCCATCCAATGGTGTGTGGTGGAGGGCACTTTACGTGCCACTGTCATTATCTCTCTTTCCTGTTCCAGTCGCATATGGTTCATGGGAAGAACGACTGCCGGAAAGCCTCCGTGCGCGCCGTGTTGCTATGACAGCCACTTCATAAATGAATATTTGGGATTTTTAAAGTTGCAACTGTCACCTCAAAAAACATTACTTAGTTCAAGTTAGCTTGTTTGTTTGCACATACATGTCTGCAGACTGGATGCACATTGAAATCTCCCTTGTCACCATACTGTAGCACACCACTAGAGGAAATGAAACAAAATGGTGCCGGATTAATACATTTCCCACAGCAGCAGGTATGTTGAAGCTGTGTCAGGTCACTGAAGAAACTGAACTTACAGATTCTTGAAGACATTCATAAACTATCCAAGAAAGCCTACTGACAAAGTTTCAAGAGCCAGCTTTAAATAGTGACTCTATGAATGTATCGCTCTCATAAGGATCATGGGGATAAGATTAGAATAATTACACCATGCACAGACATTCAAACAATCATTCTTCCAACACTCCACATATGAATGGAATGGAAAGAAACCCTAATAATGGGCACAATGGGGTGTAAGTCCTGCCATGCACTTCACAGTGGTTTTCGGATTATAGATGCAAATGTAAATTTAGATCCAACAGCTGCAACTTTTTCTACTGCTAAAAAAGAATGACTGCATGATATGCCACTTTATCAAGGCTCCTCTAGCAGCATGCTATGATACTGTGGTGATATATAGTAACATGTATCAGGGTTACAGATATGTACCTGCAGAAAATAAAAAAAAATATTCACTTAACATTATTTTTTCAAACTGATGGTTTAAATGCTATGTTATTCCAATTCAGAAATGCTTCTGATAAAAATAAACTCTTGTATAAGTACTATATTACTTACTGTCGGTTTATCTGCCAGCTTCTTCCTATTTACACCGTCTACTATATCAGCATGGCATTCCAACACTCATCTCTTAATTTCTTTTCCTTTTTCATTTTGAGTAGCTTTCACATTGTTTCTTTCTTCCACATTCCTACTTACTTCATATTATTTAACTCTTTGTAAGTTGTTGGTTCCTCCACACCTAATCTTTTCTTGGTAATATAAATATATCAGTATGTTTAAGCTTGTTGCCAATCCTCTCTACCACAAAATCATCTCTTTATGATCTTCTAACAACATCCTCCTCAGTTCTACAAGAATTTCAGAGCACTCTCCAACTACAGTTAATGCAGATTCCAACAAAACTGATTTGCTTCCTTTATCAACAGCACCCAGTATCCTCAGACCTATACTTCCTTTTGGGAGCATCACATCCGTTATCTTAATTTGACTGATACCTTATCTTAGATGTTGACAAATCAGTGTTTTCTTTGAGAAACTGTAATTTGATTGCATTTTTAAAACAATTCATTATCAATAATACTTATTGTGCACTTTAAAAAACACTGTTGGATATTACATACTATGATGTAATTTGGTTCTTTGGTATACAATGAACATAATTCTATACAAACATCAACGATCTTGACTTGCTTTCATAAAAAAATTACAGTAATTGTATTAACATGAAAAGCTGTGAGATAACATCAATAATGTGCCGTCTCAATCTGAAAAGGGGAAGGAAAATGCAATGATTTCAGTGAAGCTTAAGATAATTTTAAGTACAGTGTGACATAACATATACAGTCCTGTAATTTAGCACATTTTTAAGTCATTTAAAAGTATTCATAACGTAGCAGAAAACTGGAAAAAGACAAAAATTAACATAAGTGTGCGTTATTCAAAAAAACATGGTGTACAAATTTTATAGGATGTATTTTATTGCTGAATGTTTTTTGAAGATTTTGGTTACAGAATTACAGAGTATCCACATTGTATCACAGACTACAATAACTGTTACACCAAGAAAAATTATCAACATAATTTTAGTGTGTTTACAATAGGTACAATGACTTTTCAAAAAAACTCATCCAAAGGAGAAATTTCATTCCATTTTTTCTGTAAAAGCTATTTTAATAATATTATCTGGAAATTAGTAACAAAAGGAAACAACAGATCTAACAAAATAAGTAACTATGTCATTAAGTACAAAATCCTTATCGGTGTACTTAAAATTTATTACAGTGGCCACAGTTTCAGAACTACATCTTCATACGGGTCACAAATCAGGAAGTTAAACATGAAGTCAACCATTTCATTCATGGTGGAATGAACTTCACTTCACATCACCAGTCCACAAGTTGCAGAAGCATAATACCCTGAGAAGTTTATATTTATGAAATATTGATGAATGTGGTGTATTGCACTCAGTTTGAGCACTTTTGTGCCAAGTCACTGCAACATTAACCACAGATTATTCTAGAACAAAATTTCAGTAGAAGCTGAAATAAAATCCTGCAAACAAAAGGCTGCAGAGAAACGTGTGAACTGTGGGTTGCTGGACATTGGCAGCATTGCAACCATCTGTTGAGCATGTGTAAACACATGAGCGGTATTCCAGTTCATCACCTGGCTGCTGGATATAATTGCAGTAATTACCCAAATCATGAGATGAACAGAATCTCTTTGTGCCTAGGCCACCTGAAAACAAAGGATATACCACTTTAGTATTTAAAATGCGGTTTTACACAGACACTCACACATTATCATTATAAATTTTCCATAGATGAGACTAGATTAGATTCTGTCTGATATAAGAGAGGTTGAGAAATAAGTAACAACATGTTCCCTTGGCCAGGAAAGTTCCAGGACTTTTTTTTTTTTTTTTTTTTTTTTTGGTAGAATATTGCACTTACCAATTAATGATCCTAGCTACTATCAAATGATCCCCCTGGCTATCTATATACAGTTGGCCACCTTTCTGGAAGTCTTTGAAGCAAGCAAGGAAGTTTTCAATGTGATGCTTGTAAGCTCATTTGTCACAGCCCATTGGATCTCTGCAATATCTTGAAGAAACTTTCCTTTTAATTGCCTTTTCACTCGCGGAAACAAACAAAAATCGGAAGGTGAGAGGTTGTGAAAATATGGTGGATGTGGGATGGCAATAACAGAAGATCTGGCCAGATACTTGGTAACAGATAAAGCAGTAGGGGTCTTGCAGTGCCATGCAGTAACAACTAGTCTTAAGAACGCTACAAATCAGGGCAGAAACGGCAAATTTTGTCGCAAACATTTTAAGACTTCAATGTAAAGAGTTTGGTTCAATGTTTGACCTGAAGGAACACACTCATGGTGAACTCATCCTTTACTATCAAAGAATGTGATCAACATGTCCTCTAAGTTATCGTTTGACTTTTTTTTTAGGCTGGTGATCCAGGACTCCACCATTAAGCACTTTGACACTTCATGTGAGGGTCATACTGGTAGCACCAACTTTCATCTCCAGAAATAATCTCTGACAGAAATGTGGGATCACATTTAGCTCTATCAAGTAGTTCAGCAGAAATTTTTTGTCTTCCTTCTTTCTGTTCACATGTTAGTTTGTGAGGGATGACTTTTGCATTAAGTTTCCATTTCCTTAAATCTTCATGTAAAATCTTATGACACACGTCACAATTCAAATTAAGTTGTTCTAATACTGCACGCACAGTTACATGACAGTCTTCTTGCAATAACTGCCTTAGATGCTCCACATATGCATCGGTATGTGCTATAGATGGATAATCAGCTCTGGGATCATCTTGCACTGAATCTCTGCCTTCATGAAATCTGTAGTGCCACTTGAAAACATGACTTCTTGAAAGTGCCTCCCTTGCTTATGTTTGCTTAATCACTGTTCACGTTTCACTAGGGGTTTCCCAGAGCTTAATGCAGAACTTAATGTTCGCTCTTTGCTCACTGTCAACATCCATTGTCACACTACAGCTAATGCATCGAGTACTCAAACAGTGCATTATTATGCACAGCCATACCACCTAGTGAGTTTATGTGGAAACATGGCCAAGGTCACTTCGAGGGTGCGCACGCACACACACACACACACACACACACACACACACACACACACACACACACACACACACACACCAGATAACATAAAAACAACATTTGTTCCTTTTTAGTAATACAAACTCAGAAATAAGAAAAAACCAGACCTGTAACTTTTCTGCAAATGGAGTATTAAGAATAACTTGCTGGCTTAGTGAAGCTGCCAGTAGTATATGTCAAATATGTCACTCATGAGCTATAGATAATATTGATCATTATATACAGCAGTATATTAACTTCACTGCCTCACAACTTGCAAATATGAGAATCAACATCAGTGAAATGTAGTCTCCCCACATCAAAGAAAAAATAGCAGTGGATGTTTCAGTCTACGACCCATTTCAGGTGACATCACATTTTGTAATTTCAGAATGAAGATACACAAGCCTCAGTTAACTTCACTGCAGTTCTTAATTATATTACATTTCTGTTGGTTCCAAGTACTTTACTTCCTTAAGCTTATGAGAGTATTCAGAGAACATTTTCTATAAAATGAGATAGGTGTTCAACTGTAATATATATTCACTGATGCAAACCTAATATTTTCTTTCTCATAATTTATGTAGTTGCACAATCCACCTTCACTGCAACTCTCTTTATTTTTACCATTATTTTGAGACTTAAGACTTATAACACTTATGCCTAATTTGTAAATCACAAACACCATACAGCATTATAACTGCTGACAAGAGCTGACGGAAGCATGCATTTTAAGCAGCACACTTGTCGCATGTGAATCAGCAGATGATAAATCTGGATGCACCAACATATAACTTTTACTATAGTTGTACATGCTCATAAGCTGAAGTATTCACTAACAACCAGAATATGGTATATTAATAACAAAAGAAATAGTACCACATTTGGTGGCTTGCACTCTGTTGAAGTTCAGTTTTGAAATACAACAATACTTTAAGCCATTTATTTTTGCCAGTTCCTCTGAGCGATTCCCATACACCTTGGTGGGGGGCAAACATTGTGGGGTAATGGATGTGGAAGAAAATAGCATAATTACAATTAAAGGATTGGGGTCTCAGACATACACTCAGGTGTAAATGAATTTTGTGGCTGACACATTCTCTACGATGTGTGCCAGTTCAGGAAGGGGGTGCAAAAATCCTGAAATTCATGGAATCACATCATTTCAGTGTACTACATTTTAATCCAAAGCCATTAAAACACACAATACTAAATCAAGATTTGTTCATGGATGTCATGTTAACTGTCTGTTATATAGTCCTCTCCAAATTAGCAGGTAAAAGTTTTGCAGAATTATTGTACTTTGCATTCACTCCCATATCAGTCTGAGGTTTAGGACATAACCAAATTCAATTTTGGAAAACAGTGGCAATAGTCATATGGAAAATCTCCAAAAAGTCTTTTGTTGAAATCAGAGTAGGGAACTGAGTTTATTTTGAAACTGAGTTACTGAAATATTGCATGAGTGAAAACTCCTAAAGTGTGTGCGTGTGTGTGTGTGTGTGTGTGTGTGTGTGTGTGTGTGTGTGTGTGTGTGTCATTCTTACTGCAAGAAAAAGACTTTATTCACACGAAATTTGTTCTTACAGCATAGTTATTACATGGTCTATCACACTTATCATATGGTGTAATACACAAAAATTAAAAGTGCACAATAGCACAGAATAAATTTTTTCATCATTAAATTGCTTTTCCTCACCTTAGTGTAAAAGCCACAACTGACTACACTAAAACTGATAATTATGTACATTATATCACACATGTGACTTTATAGCTTACCCAATGGTAACATTTTGTAGATGTTATCTTTGATCACTAGCTGCAATTCTGACAGTCACAATAATATGAAATATGGAACATTAGCTGAATCACAGACAGCAATCCTAACGAACCATTTAATTGAGTACATTCTGACTATGGCTGACATGGCCAAAGAAATGAGTAGTAAAAAGTTGACATTAGGAGGCAGTTTGTTTATCATTTGTGAATATGGGAACTGAAGGAAAACACCTCTAACATATAAAATCAGAACAGTAAGTTACCAAAAAGCTTTATGAAAATCTTTAAGTAATATGAACTTAGCAGGCTGTACTGATAAGAACTAAGAAGTCAGCATTACTCCAAGGGAGCACGACTGTAGATGCAGATGGACCTTAGTAGGGCATGTCTGTCACGTGGAGAGTAATCCATTCTTTTCTCAGTATTTTCAGGATATTTTTTTTAATTCCATCACAAAAAACAGACAACTACAAACAGCAGTTGTTCACAGATGGAAACTATATTTAATATGGATTACAGTAGACAATGTGCTTGCAACATGCAACTACTAGCTTGATGTCTATAAAAGTGGGAAGGAGCTACACAATATTATAAGATCATGTACCTTCTGGAGAGGTATTATAAAACTGTTTCAAAATGTAGAAGAGGAAAATAACTGAACTACAAGGGATGTCAAAAAAGTACAGCCAGTGAAGAAACATCAGTACTCACACTTCATAATAAAGCAAAGTCATATTCCACAACAACGATAATAATAATTAGTAACAGTCTAAACTAACTGTAACAATGAGCATTCAAAAGATATACTGAATATAAATCAACATAATCACTCATAACTCTGCTCATGTAACTTACCTTCAAAGAAACCAGTTGTTTTAATGCAGCACATGGCTTCAAATATCCCATCACAACTGTGAGGGCTAAGGGAACTTTCATGAATTACATTATCTGCACATTCTATGTTTTCAGTTGATGAACACTGATAACAACTTATTGCCTGTACTGTATCCATGGCAGCATGTGAACAATACAATCATATTTGTGTATTCATGTCAACTTAACAACAATAAAGTGTATTATCAGACAACAGCAACAAACTTCTTCAGAATTGACATGACTATTTTGCGTATACTGAGAGAAATGAAACATCCCGCTGAAAAGGATTTGGGACCAGAATAAACATCAGAGAGTGTAGCAGACTGTATCCTGTAATAAAATTCACTTACAAACATACTGTGTGCCGGAGTGGATTTAACAGTTATCACCCTAACAGTGCCTCATAGCTTCACCTGAAGTTCCAAT
Source organism: Schistocerca piceifrons (assembly GCF_021461385.2). NCBI lineage: Eukaryota > Metazoa > Arthropoda > Insecta > Orthoptera > Acrididae > Schistocerca > Schistocerca piceifrons. The sequence goes on from NC_060138.1 coordinate 778,196,206, forward strand.
GTGCCAGTATCTCTCTCCTACAATTCAGAAGATATTCTACCACAAACATTTGTGGACTGCAACCTCTGAGGAAGCTTATAATGGACAACAATGTAGTCACAGCTAAAATTTTGTTTCCAGAATGACATTTTTGCACTGCTTCTGCAATAAGTAATGCAGAACTTCTCAGAAATGTGTAAAAGTGGGAACAGAGACTGGCAAATTGAAATCTTGTGTCGGGCAGTGAGGTGTACTTTAATAGCTTAGCTGCTAGAGCATTTTCTGCTGCTAGAGCATTTTCTGCAAAAACGACATCTGTTTATTTGGTCCACTCAAAATGCCATGTATCCGTCAGTAATTTTGGTTTGTGACCCCTTTCACATGTGATACATTTATTCTTCACATACATCTCGGCTGAAATGCATGGGGCACCTTTACTCATCACTAATGATTACTAAAATTGTTTTAATACAGTATTAAATAAAATATCTTGGATATCTCTCTCTCTCTTTTCAGTATTTCCTTCTTTTGCTTAGCTCTGTTTAATCACTCACTCTGGATGTCACTTTCAGACCTGATTTTTGTGGGTGACCTTGTGTGATCATTCATGCCTTTCACTGTATGCACTGTTGAATACCAGTACTGTGTTTCTTTCTGAAATGCCTCCACTTCCCTTACATGTAATATGTTTTTATTGACTCAACTTTTACACCCCATTCAAACAGTAGTGCCAGCACTATAAATGCAAAATTATACCTAATTAACATTTGTGGTTGATTATTTAAAATTGATAGTCTACAGAAAAACTGTTACATTAAGCAGTTAGTAACTCATCCCATTTTTGGTGTTAGTTGATTGTTAGTATGTAACTAAAAATTTTCTTAGCACCTTCAAAGCGACCAGTTTGTTTGACACAGTACTGAGCATTGTACACAGCTTTACAATCCAGCGGCTCAATGCTGATGTCTGACGTCATGTACTCTCCACATTGAAAAGGGTCTTTATGGTCAGTGCTACGGCACTGGTAGCACCAGATTGCAGATGCTGTAACAAAACACTTCAAAGTCAGTTAACCACACTTAAACAATTTGAAGTGAAACTTATTTCATATCATTTCTTCTGGTTTATTTTATGTTATGGAATATATCACATTAATCAATACTTTCTATTCTAAACCAGAAAAAATATACTTCAGATTGAACTCTGAACAGCTGTTACAAACTGAAGCAATATATTTCTAAGAATCTACGAACAGCAAGTACCATTAGTGCACAACAAATAATATAAACCACCAAAGATAAACTGTAACTGAATATGCTCGATGTGGCAGTGTGTCCGAGTTGTAGATTACATACTGGCATGATCCAGAAACAGATGCACATTCGTGAACTTCTTTTAAAATGAGAAGTTTAAGCAAGATATATTCATCAGAAATTGCTGAATGTACCACAGTGAACAAACAGTTCATACAAGGCTAACAAATATACAATGATATGCTAAAACATTACGACCATTGCCCACCATGATGCTGGATGCCACCTGGTGGCACTGAAACACGTGAAATGGTAACAAAAGTATGTAAACGAATCAGACGCCAATGGGGAGGGATCACCGTAGTGAGGGTATGTGCTGCAAATGGGGAAATCCATTGAGGTAAGTGACTTTGACAAAGGGCAGTTTATTCATACGCAGAGCCTGTGAATAAGTACCTCAAAAATGGTGAAGCTGGTCGAATGTTCACATGCTATTATCATAAGCATGTATGGAAAGAGGTAGGACAGTGAAACTACCACCAGGCACTAATGGTTGGATGTCCATGACTCTTCATGGAACATGGAATTTGGAGACTTGTCCAATCGACAGAGTAGGATAGATGGTGATCTGTGGCACATCTGCTGAAAGAACACAATGCTGGTGTACTCACAAGTGTTTTGGAGCACACGTTCATCGTACATTTTGAACATAGAGCTCCGCGGCAGATGACACCTACATGTTCACATGTTGACCCAACAACATTACTAATGATGATTGCAGTGGGCACGGGACCATCAGGACTGTCAATCAATGGAAATGTGTAGGCCCCTTGGGTGAATCACACTTTTGCTAAACTAGATTGCTGGTTGTCTCTAGAAATGCCCTCATCAAGGTGAACGGTGGCTTGAAACGCGCATCGTGCCAGGGACGCAGACTGGTGGAAGCAGTATTATGCTATGAAAGACATTCTCATGTGCTTGCATGAGATCTGTGGTAGCAATCAAAGACTTGCTGATAGCTGTGAACCATCTGCGCCCCTTCATGCTTGATGTCTTCTCTGATGGTGATGTCATCTTTCAGCAGTGTAACTGTCCATGTCTCAGAGCCAAAACCATGTTACAGTGGTTTGAGAAGCATTATAGTGAACTCACGTTGATGTCTTGACAACCAAATTCGCCTGATGTAAGTCCTATGGAACCCAACGGGGTCGCTATTGGGCGCTAACACCGTGTACGCAAAGCAGCAGCCCATTATTTGCATGAATTACATGACCTGTGCATAAACATCTAATGGCACATGCCTCTAAAAACTTACAATGATGTATTTTGTTCCAAAGACATACAAACAAGCTATTAAGCAGGTGGTCATAACATTTTGGCTCATCAGTATAAATACATGTTCAGTGATGTAGTGGTATCTATATTTCCTGTTGATTCCTGTCTTACAAAAAAGATGATTGCATCATTGGTGCAATCTTTATATAAATGAAACACATCAATGAAAACCAAACAACAGGATATACATACAGAATAGTTTGTAACTGTAAACAAACAAACAATTAATGCTTTATCCTAAGCTAACAAAATTAAAAATGTGTAAAAAAATGAGTTAACATTAAGTAAAAAACTCACTTTATCAAGGGAGATGCATAAGTTACAGGAAATTATGCAGTGCAAACTAATGAGGGCAATTCACTGCATGATGGTAATGATTCTCCTCTGGCAGAGGATAACGTTTAAGAAAATTTGAAAGAAAGCGTTGTAACACTACACAGAAACATCAAGTCATGTCTGTGCGGCATTAATTTAATCCCTAAGTTTCCATAAATTTTTGTGTGGAAGGAAGAAAGTTAAAAGTGTGCTAGATAATATTGGGACCGGTTGCAAGCTGTTGTATTTCTACATAAAGCAACCAATATAATTTATTTAAAAAAGCTAAAAAAAACTTGAATGGTATTAATTTTGTTGGGAATACTGTTAGTCCTGAAATACACGCCGATTCCTACAAATATTTTGTATATGTGACTTTGATCTCTTTCTAGATCTGCCTCACACATCTGCTCATACACTTTTTACACCTACAATCTCTAGAAAGAAAGAATTTGCCAAGAAACATCAGTGTCATGGATGCTATCAATATGTTTTGTGGCTCTCTTAGATATTTTTTATTTCAATTTTACTGGGCTCACGTGTAGACAGAAGCACATGATTACTTTTTTAATGCAACCGGTGTTAAAAAAAAAACTATTATACTTTTGATCCAACCATCCTATTTAAGGGATACATCTTAAAACTATCAAAGATTTAAATGTACTTCATCCACATATCATCTTTCTGGGACAAGTAGCAAAGTGTCATCCTCCCATCACCTCGTTCATATTTTACTTTATTTGTGACCAAATGCCAGAGCAATACAACTTTCATAACATTCTGTGGGGCATTAAACAACTTTAATATATTAATAGCAGCACGAGTAATAGAGCCTGTGCAGGTGGCTTTGATAAACAACCTTGAAAGGAGCTCATTGTTTCTCTGAAGCCTTTATTTATCACTGAAGAGTGTGGCTGATTGATCTTATTACTACATGAACAGTGTGTGTCTATATCACTAGGATTTTTTCGTATTCCCCATAAAAATAATTATTCTCATATTTTCTAACTGAATATTATTCCATTAATCAACTATATCTACCATCACTGCTTTAGGCACAACATATGTGATTTAAGAACAAAACAAAATTCAGGCATAGTATGTGCTGAAATGGTGCTCTAGCTTGGATCCTTGTTTATCACAGGCAACCAACTAACCTACCCGGATAAAACTGACAACACATCCTCACAGCTTCAGTTCTTCCAGTATCTCTGTCCGGCTTTCAAAATTCGTTTCTTTTCAGTAACAAATATCTTGGCTGTGGCAAGCAATCTCTGGGCAATATGCTTTTGTTCCAGGGTGTTAGCCAAAAATCTTGTAGCTTCCCTAGTGACAGGAGTAGTGGGGGACATCAGTTGCTAATCTTTTCACAGCAGCAACAAACACTGTTTATTCCCCATATTTCTATACTCTTAGACCTTTATTTATTGCTTTACACTTTAATTGCAATCAATTTCAAAGCCATGGGGCTCCACTGTCAGGCACAGGGGAGTGTGGGACCTACAAGTATATCATGTGATATACCTGTTTTATATTATACAGTATGTTATATGATAAGTCTGTTTTATGATAAACGTAATTTACTGTAGTTACTTTGTACAGTAGAGCGTCGATTATCCGAAGTAATTGGGGGACATGGGTGTTCGGAAAACTGGTTTGTTTGGATAATCGAACTATACATGTTTATTTGCCAAAAAGAAGTACTGTACAGTAAATTTATTCATAAAAACAGGCATCTCTTTTAGTATTACAAAGTAACATACAAAGGCAACTTCAGTAGGAATATATAGTAATAATCTCGTACTGGTCCCTCGTAGAAAGGACAACACGTTTATGTTTAAGCATTTTGTATCGAGGTGACTGTTTGCACCGTGAGAAGCTCTTCTTGGGAGCGCGCAATCCTTCAAAGTGCGTGGAGCGGCACACCTCAACCCTAAAGCTGGCGCAGCTGTTGCTGTGAACAGCTTTGATACTGCCGCTACTTCTACTGCCAGTGCCAAGCCAACAGAAGTGTGCTGATTGTTAAACACAGCGACTGGCGGCTTGGCAGGTCAGCAGCGCCATTAGAAGCAATGTTCTGCCAGCGGTGGCCCAGTGCGGCGACTACTGTGAGAAACTTGGTTTGGGAGTGAGGGGGATGATGGACGGTAGGGCGGGAGAGTAACAGGTGCGAGCGAGTACACAGTTCGATTAAGCGGTCGTTCGGATAATCGACGCTCTACTGTAATTTTATGTAAATATTGTTACACACATTAATTTTCAATCTATTCCCAGTTGGTATACGTCATTGACTAATCTGAGTTGTCTCTGCGTACGCTGATAAGCCAAACTGTTACCACTGCCCATCACGAGACCGAATGCCAGCTGGTGGCATTGCAGGAAAGTATTTAAGTGGAGCAGGAACCAATAGGTAATCATTCCGGCAACAACATGGGTTGCAAATAGCCGACTCCACTGTTATAAGTTACTTTGATAAAGGGTAGAGTGTTATGGCCCAACACCTGGTAACGAATTTCTTGGAAATTACAAAGCTGGTCAGTTGATGAAAGACGGTGAAACCATGAACAGGTGACAAGCTGTAGGACATCCATGCCCCAAAGCAAAATGTTATGTAAATCACATAGGCAGTGAATTGTGCATGCACAAGTGTTTTGTAGCACACTGTTCAGTGCACACTGCTGAGCCAGGGCTAAGTAGCAAATGATTCCTAAATGTTCCCAGGGTCATTGAGATTAGCTCATGTCACCTGGTCAGATGAACCACATTTCGTTTTACACCAGGTTGTTTGTGTCATGATACACTGTTACACAGGCATACAGCTGCTGGAAACAAGCAGCATGCCACAGATACAGGGCAGTGGGGGCATTCACCTGTGCTTTTGTGAGACCTGTGGTTATCCGACAGGGTTACTTCTTAATGTCAAACAAAGGCAATAGTACAGTACATCAGTAGGATGTAGGTAAGGAGAGCAGGTTGTAAATTACTCTCATGTTACCTTTACCTTTCATGTTTTTATAATGTAAAATTTCCAGTTATAAAGTGTTTTTCAAAGCTAAAATTATTGCTGCAACAATTACACAGAACAATGATCATCACAACCTTTTCATTCACTTTAAATTAAATGATCTTGTGTGCTTCCTAGGTTGGGATTGAAGTTTATTGCAGGCAATATATCTACATTTACACCCATAACTCTGCAAACACCAGAAGTGAATGACTGAGGTACTTCCCACTCCACCACGTACTAGGGTTTGTTCCTGTTGCATGTGCATCTGATGCTGTGAAAAATGACTGTTTAAATGCCTCTGTGCACACATAATTACTCTAATCTTGTCTTTGCACTCTCCAGAAGAGCAATACATAGTAGGCAGTAGTATATTCCCAGATTCCTCATTCAATACAAATTACTGGAATTTTGTAAGCGGGATTTTGTGGGATAGTTGGTATCTATTTTCAAGAAAGTGTCAAGTCAGGTTTTTCAACAATTCTGTGATACTGTCTCATGTGTCAAAGTACTGTATCACCACTCTTGTTGCCTTTCTTTGTATACGTTCAATATCCTCAGTTAGATTCATTTGGTTCCATTCACATGAGCAACTTTCTGGGATATGCTGCGTAAGTGTTTTGCTGAAACTACTTTGTTCCCTAACTTTTCAGGCTGTCACATGAGAAAATTGCAGTTTGGGTTTCATATAAGCAACGTTTTTTGAGTTCAGACTGTGCTTTAAGATTCTACAACATATGGATGTTAATGGTATTTGTGTATAACTTGCCATCCTTCTTGCAGACACCTGTTAGCTGTGCTCTCTTCCAAACAGACAAAGGATAATTATGTGCAGCATCCTGTTCCTATTAAAAATTGGTTAGCATTGAGTATTATTACCAGATTATTTAGTTGGTTACAAACTGAACAATCACTAGAGTGACAGTAACTTACTATCTTCCACCATCTGGCACCTAAAAGATGATGAAATATATTGTTTTACAATACTTTTCTGTTGATGTAAATCACTGTGATTCTGCTATTGTTCTTCAAAATTTGACTTACTTACAAAGCCCCTATTATGTTAGTTTCAAAAACTTAAGCAGAACCAGAAAATTAGGAAAATGGAAGTAGGAAAGGTGAATGTAAATGATTATCAAAATTTCCTACAAAGCGAAATTATATCAGTACAGTGAATAGAAAAGTAGGGTGTATGCTATCCTTTTAATAAACACATAAGGTAATGAGAACCAATATATTAGATTCATAATATCTCAGTCATTCTTTTTTTTCTTTCATTGTGTGCATAGAGTTGTCTTCTGATGAGATATGCAACAAATTTCCCATCCATCCTCTTTTGCAAAACTGAATCCTCAAGCACCCTTAGGCATGTCAAACATTCTAAGAAATGCAGGAATCTCTGCATGACAGTAGAAATCCTAGGAACACTGTGGTTTGGTGATGTTTGTGTGGTGCTAGTCTGGGGAGGCATCAAGCTGCATCAGCATAAAAAGTTTTTTATCTTCATTGGTGGCCCGAGGAGCACAGCTAATGCCCAGTAGTACAGAGATAAAGTATTGCAACCAAATGGGAATGTTTTCAGAATGTATTTAGTCCAGACTTCTTCTGGTAGTGATAACTCACATTCATACACACCTACTCAAACGAATGAATGTTTCACAAGTGAAGATAATCACGGAACAGAATAGGCACCAAGGCCTGCAGATCTAAATTGTATGGAGCTTGTCAGGTACACGTTACAGAGTTTGATTGCAGTGTGTCAGCTGTCACCAATAACTCTTCTGTACATTTGTACAGTCCCTTCTCAAGAACGGTACTGCCTGCCAATAGAGCCACATCATAGCAAAGTGTAGATTTGCATGCTGTTGGTAAGCAAATGTGACAGCTACAGGTAATAATATCTCCTATGAAAGACTTCATATGCATGAAAGTGATTTTGTAATTTTACTACAAAATATGCATCTTCATTTTAAAAACATTTCTAATCACGTGTTTGGAAACCAACAAGATTTGTTTTAAGTTTTGCCTTATTCTACTGCTGTACTATTCCAAAAATAAGCCACTGTTTCTGGTTTATGCTTAAGTACTAAAAGCAAGTGTAGAAGCCCTCCAAATACGTAATGAGAATTTAGAAACACTTCATATGACAGACAGCCAAAATTCAATTATCATATCGAAGAGAGTTTAGTTTTCTGCATTTGATACGAAACAATGCTGTAACAATCCCTGCTGAGTTGGTGGAAGTATACGGTAACAATTCCTCATCATATAACACAGTGGTTATTTGGTGGAGTTAAATCCATGGTTCTCCACGAAGTCCGAAAGATGAACAAACAGTGAAGTGGTAGACCATCACACTGTGAAGAACTTGGAATTGCAAGAGATGTGTAGGTGTTGTTGCTCAAAGACTGGTGTTTCACAACTGCGGTGATAAAGGAAATAGGAAAATCAGCCACGGATCACTTTTTATCATATTTGAGCATGACAAAGCATGACAAAGATCGCTGTCCGCTGGATACTATGACTGCTCATACGCATTAAAATGCCTGCTGAGCCAAGGCAGCAGCAGAAATGTTGCAGCAGTGTTGGACCAATCTAGAGGATATATCTAGCCCTCTAATCACTACCAACACATCATATGACCCTGAGAAAAGAAGCAAAGCAAGAAGTAGAAACATGTGAAGATCCAATCATCATCAGGCAAGGTGATGCAGTGTTTTTTGGGACTGCTGTGACATGGTCCCAACAGATTACGCTCATAAGGTTTGTATCACACAGAAGCACACTATCAAAATCTCCAGACAGTGTTATGGGAGGCTGTCAAGATGAAGTGTTGTGGGAAGGTGTCCACCAAGGTGGTGGTTTTGCTTGACAACCATAACCAGCTAAATGTGTACAACACAGTTACTCATGATGATTCTTTGGGATGTCAAACTTGGCTCAACCCCTTCATTCTCCTGGCATGGCACTGTATGACTTCTTTCCTCAGATGAAGAAATCATTGTGTGGCTGCCACTTACAGAACAATGATGTGCTTTTCAAGGTGGAGCATATCCTGTGCAAGCAAGGGTCTTCGCCTAGTCATCAATCATCTGGAAAAATGCATTGTAGGGTGAATACGTAAAGAAGGACTGAGATCATCACCAGGTTTCATCATAGCAGCTTGAGTTTCGAGGTGATGATTGTTAGCTTTATGCCTACCCTTTTTATGAACACTGTTGAACTGACGAGAAACTTAGTTTATTTATTTATTGGGATGCTGTGGATACACTTCATAAATATTATGAGAGTCCCCTTCTGGTAGTTTTACCAGGCATCCGATACTGACATTGGACTGACCTTAGATCTTCATACGAATAACTACAGAACATATTTGTCTCTTGTACCAAAATAAATGTTGTGACATAACAAACACCTTTGAGAAGAAATAACTTCTATATTTTTTTGAAAATGTATTTATGAAATACACCTATGGGTGCCTTTTTCACAGGGTTTTACTCTGTTGATTTTTCCCTAGGGTCTACACATGCTGATTTGGAACTTCTGAACAACCGATGAAAGAAATTTTGCAAGAATTTAATCAGATTCCACCTGCAATGACAATTTTTTGTTAACTGCTTCAAAGATGTGTGTTCACTAAAAGATGCTACTTGACCACTCTGTTTTTTAAAACTACACCACAAGTACTTCTAAGTAGCAGAGGACTTTGATTCTTACTTGCCTCCTTAGATTTTTATTGTCTTTCTGAATGTGGGAGATTCCCTTCCCAGCACGGAAATTATTTTTGCTGCATTGTGTATATTATCAGTAGTATATAATAATAAGACTATTTAAAAACTTTCAGTTAGAATACTGTGATTGTAACTGCCCATCAGTCTGAAATGAACGAAACTTAGGATTTAATGCTCCGTCACCAACAACACGTTGAGGTACTTCAGAAAGCAAGTTACACGTCTCATCCCACACTGATATCATTGTGCAACAAGAGTGGCACACTGTCAGAAGACAGTACATGTTCTGGGTTTCCTGCAGGTACAGTTCTGCTGCTGTACAGATAAAAGGTGCATCCCAATGGATGACTGAAATGGCATAGCAGCTGGAAATCTGCTCCAAGTTGAACTAAGTGGGACATTACAATCCCTGTTTGCAAAATGTCTAAACTGCACATACATTCACCATGAATTTTGGCAATGTCATGTCCAGCAGTACTGAAATGATGGCAACAATCTGACCAAGGTTGAACAGATGTGAGTGATGCTGATTGGCACCAAGCAATTTCCGTCTCTTGGCAAGCTGAAAGAACATCTGTGAGGAAAGAGATTTTTGGTGGTGGTGGTGGTGGTTAGTGTTTAACGTCCCGTCAACAACGAGGTCATTAGAGACAGAGCACAAGCTCAGTTAGGGAAGGATTGGGAAGGAAATTGGCCATGCCCTTTCAAAGGAACCATCCCGGCATTTTCCTGAAATGATTTAGGGAAATCACGGAAAACCTAAATCAGGATGGTTGGAGACGGGATTTAACCGTCGTCCACCCGAATGTGAGTCCACCTCGCTTGGTGGATATTTTTGAACCATGAGGATGTTCACAGTGGTTCTCCAGTGGCTGTGTGACCGACAAGCAGATTTCTATGGTCAAGGAACTGCACGACTGATAGACCATTCCAATTGCTGTTTACAGAGACTTTGAGACCATGTTGAAAAACAGTGTCATGTGTCTGTTTTACTACGAAGTGTAATGCAGCATTCAATCAAAGTTACTTGGCCTGTCATCATAATGTGTAACTTATTCCTTGAAATTCCCTTGTAATTGGAGGTGAAGCACAAGCTAGGAAGCAATGTATATGAGGAAGAAAATTTGTTGTTAGGAGTTGCCTTGGTCACCACGGTAAGCAGATTAGGGTACTCACAAAAAATCTAAATATGGACTGTAGGTAGGGAAGTTGAACCCCTGCTTCTGAATTACAAATCCAGTGTGTTAAACACTGCACCACCTCACTTGATATTGATAGCAAAGACACGAGAGAGAGAGAGAGAGAGAGAGAGAGAGAGAGAGAGAGAGAGCAATCAGTCACTCACTAGATGCTGCATACAATTTTGATTGATGTACAACATGGCGCGGAGGGTGGAGGATGGGGTTGGGGGTGTAGAGGTACAAGATAACTGAAGGATGCACTATTACTTTTATACAATTATACAGCGGACTCAGAAACAGTCTGCAAAGCTTTTATGGGTGTTGCACAGTAATTTATGCTGAGAAATAATTGTAAAGGAAAGAATTCAATACGTTGCACCATTTTCCACTTAGTTAGTACTGAAGTTTGCCAATCAGGCGGTAGTGCACAAATTCAAGCAGCCTGTCACAAATGGTGCTGCGTTCTACGTTTGTTACCTCAAATTGAACAAACATAGCTTTTGCGCAACTATCTTAAACTGATCACTTTCGAAAATGGCACATTTTAGCTGGTAATGAGCATTTCAACAAGTGGTAAATAACGGACCTGCAGATGTAGTGCATTAAGGGATTGAATCTGCACGGACAATGACCCGATTGGCTAACGCCAATGATAATTAAACTGCTAACAGGACGACGTATCGAATTTTTTTCTTAACAGCTATTTCTCAGCACAACACCCTTTCAGACTTTTCACACTGTTTCCGACCACCTTGCATATTAAGTAACAAGTTAAATCCATCTGGCTCTCCATATGTGTAAGACATATGGACATATGTTTTGTGACTGCAGACTTGAACGCTTTTTCTTCAAGTAAATTAGCTACCATGGGCAGCAAGTGCCTACCCATGGCGACACCATCAATGTGCTCAAAATATTGGTTAGCGAGGAGATTAGCTCATGCTTAAATAATGCTATTATGTCTTCCTCAAACTTGTTGCTAATCAATGGGAGAGAGAGTCAACCGTAGGTACTTCAGTAAACAAGGAGAGAAATTCAAAAATAACCAATAGAACAGAGCCGTTAAATTTCAGTGTTTTTTCTATTGATAAAATGTTCTGAATTACGGACAAGGTGTTCACAATTACCTACAAAAGGCCTCAACAACAAGACTAATATACCTGGCGACCAATAAGTAGGTGCAACAATATTGGTCTAAAAGTTACAACTTCTAGTATCTGCTCCAAGCATGGATTATGACTTCTATTTTCTTCTGAATCACTTTTGTTTCTGTATAACTTTGTAGGCCTCAGGATGTTGCTTAATCTGGGAGGCCCAGAGTCAGTCAGTTGATAACCCCTTTGGGTAGAGAACTGGAGTTCAGAGGTGAAAGCAATTTTTCTTTGAACACATGCAGTGGGATACTTGCCAATCTTACGATACGCTGTGTCCTCATGTAAACTGTACGTCTTCTTTACTGTAGACTTCTCTCGGCAGCAAAACAGTGGCATGACCTTTGTTTGCACGAAGAACCACTGTTCTGGGAATCGTTGCGGAGATTGTCTGAGAGAGCTGCACTTTGCAATCATATGTTACTCTCTTGTGGACGGGATCTTGCTGGTGCTCCACATGCGTTACGTCTCATTTTTTTAGCAGCGTCAGCAAGTAGTTTTCTGACGGCTGCCAGTGCCTCGCCTTGAAGATGGCTGTAAGGTTTTCTCCCGAAAAATCGGAAGAATAAATAATACTATCCCGGATGCACGCCTTTTTGATGATGGAATACACTTTTCTTTCGTTTTAAATGTCTAATACAGAATTCATATTTCGTCTACTGTTGTGAGACATCAAAAAAGCTTCACTGGACTTGCGTTTATATAAGCCTCACTGGACTTGAGTTTATACAAGTCTAAACACAGATTCTAATGCGTCGATGGTTAATAGACATGGTAACATCACGCGGGAGGCTTTGACGTATCCGGAACTTACTGGCGTGTCGAGATCTCTTGTAAAGTCAGTGAGCTCTCGCGGCTTCAATTGACCGCCACCGAGTAAAATGGCATAGTGAATTTGTGTTGCAAACTTGTTGCTCGTAAAAGTTTTCAGTGCTCATAATCATCTTCGATGGGTGTACGACCACACTTAGAGTTAGGAGAAAAATACTCTAGTTCCTCTGTTATATTCATCAGATTTAGGGATCCATACTTGATTACGGTTCGTAATTTTAGATGGAATTCATCTATTTTTGAAAATATCGATGTCCACAACAAAAATTTCATATTCTTTATTAATTTTTTATTTTAATTTTCACTCACAAAATAGTATAAAATACAACAGACAGGCATATCTGTATTCAAAAACCCAGAAAAAACCTCATATTCCTTCCTAATTTTTTATTTGGATTTTCACTCTCAAACTACTATGGAATACAAGACACGGACATATTTGTATTAAAAATCTAGAACAAATTCTATTCTCCAATATTTATTTTGACTTTCAGACGCAAAATATGAAATACAATAGATAGGCATATTTGTATTAAAAAATCAATTCGAGAAATTACATCTGCTGGTCTTGAGCCATTTTCCTAAAGTTAGATTCACGTGGAGCAGTTTATGCGAATAGTGTCTTGAAGACGAGTGGCCGTTAATCTTGAGCGACACCTGATCTTCAACAAATTCGTTTTTGAAAATGAAATTTCACAAATATATGTGTAAACAAACACAGTGGCCAAGTATATGGTTAATTTTTTGCAATTTTCATATTTTTCTGGGACATGTTTACTCCCAAATTCTTTAGCGGATGCAGTTTTACATATTTGCAAGGAAATGTCTTCCTCAAGCCTACCAATTCCATCTGGAGTAAAGGCTTTGAAAGGGAGAACAACTTCGCAGCCACATCGTCAATTCTGCCTCTGGAGAACCTTCAAAGGGCAATTTTAAGAATCACGACAGCTCTATCTCTGAAAAGTCATGGAGTCTTACTGCAAATTCCTTCTTAAGATATAACATAAAATTTGAGAATACTGAAATATCGCTTTCAGAATTATTTTTATATTTAAAAATTGTTGGATAGTGAAAAAATTCTTGACTTGCACTGTCTTTATCAAAGACATCCAGCTTGCGACGGAAAGAAAAAACACTTTATGTCAGATCACATATTGATTTCCTATTTCCTCGGAGCTCGGTGCTGAACGCATTTAATTAAATGCACATGTATATTTCTGAAACTAATAAACATATGCAATGAATTTTGTTTTTTGCTCAACGCGAAACTCAAAACGTTTTTTTTTCATACCTTTTCGTAGGTCTTCCAATATGCCGCACTTGATATGCACGGCGTATGTCAATCATCATCATCATCTTGGACAGTTTCCAGCCAGTGGCTGGGTCTGTCGGGAACACAAGCCTCTCCATCGTGTTCTGTCTTTCCACCATTCCCCTTCTTCCACCTTCGTCCAGTTCTCTCCTCTTCTCGTCACACATTCCTTCACTCCCTTCACCCATCTATCTCTTGGTCTTCCCCTGGGCCTCTTCCCCTCCAGTTGCAGATCAAACATCCTCTTTGGAATTCTTCCCTCATCCATTCTCTTCATGTGTCCATACCACTGCAGTCTTGATATTTCTATCCTGTCCTGTACTGGTTCCTCCTTTAGTCTTTCCCTCACATACACATTTCGCAATCTGTCTCGTCTTGTTACACTCAACCTGCTCCTCTGGAACTTCATTTCACTAGCTTGGTTGGCTCTGAGCACTATGGGACTTAACATCTGTGGTCATCAGTCCCCTAGAACTTAGAACTACTTAAACCTAACTAACATAAGGACATCACACACATCCATGCCCGAGGCAGGATTCGAACCTGCGACCGTAGTAGTCGCGCGGTTCCGGACTGAGCGCCTAGAACCGCTAGACCACCGCGGCCGGCCACTAGCTTGTATTCTACTTTTGTCGCTTTTGTGCATTACCCATGTCTCACTTCCGTATGCCAATATGGGGACAAAGTAGGTTCGGTATATAATTCCCTTGGATTTCTGTGGCACCTCCTTGCTCCAAATAAGCCCCCTAATGCATTTGAAGAACTGCCCTGCTTTTCTGCACCATTCATTTATTTCCATTGCGTTTCCCCCCTTACTTTCAATCATGCTTCCCTGGTACTTGAAGTTCTCTACCACTTGTAGTTTTTCCCCTCCACAAGTTATATCCACATTTGGCCTATTCTTCTTCCTTGTTGTGACAATTATTTCACTTTTCTTTGCAGAGAAATGCATTCCATATTGTGGTGCCGTTGCCTCCCATACATCTAACTGCTCTTGCACCTCCTTCTCGCAATTTCCCCATAACATCAGGTCATCGGCAAAAAGCACTGCTTTCATTTTATGATCTCCAATTGCATCTGATACTTGCTGTAGGATTTCATCCATAACAATAATAAACAATAAAGGTGAAAGTGCACTTCCCTGTCGCAGCCCATTTTCCAGCTTGAACCATGCAGTACGTTCCCTCCCCACTTTCACACAACTCTCACTTCCCTCATACATTTTTCTGACTTTTCGTGTTATCTCTTCATCTATCCCTTTTGCGTTCAGCACATCCCAGAGCTTGCCCCTATAGATACTGTCATACGCTTTCTCAATATCTAAAAAGGCCATGATTTAAGTCCTTCCCGTACTCATAGTGCCTTTCCTGCAGTTGCCTTACCGCAAATATGAGGTCCGTTGTTGATCTTCCCATGCTGTATTCAAATTGTTCCCACACTGCAGCGAGCATGTCTTGAGTTACAGCTGCTGTTATGCGATCTCTCAGTTTATTCACTGTTGTTGGTAAAGGAGGCACATAAACAGTCTTTTATAAATCTCCACAAGAAATAATCACATACGGTCAGGCCCGGTGAACTTGGAGGCCAGTAATGTAAGACTGATTCATTAGATTCAGTGCGACCGATCCATCGTTCACTAATCCTTTAATTTAAAAATTCCGGTACTTCCGGTTGCCATGTAAAACTCGAGAGTTTACTCTTCCCAAACAGTACGTTGTTCACATACATATCTCAAACAACATAATAGTATGATTTTTTAAAATCGGATGATTCTTTTTGATAGACCCTGAATTTCAGAACGTCTTTTAAGGAAGCCACAGATAGCGTACTCGTTCGTTAATGGTTTCTTTGCTTCTTCTGAAACCAAGTTTTATAGGAAGGATGTTAGTTTTCTTTTATTTGCCAAAAAGTTCGATCACTTGACCTTCACTCAACGAAACGCTTCGTACAAGATCGCCACGCAACTACTGATGAAGTGGCTATTAAATTTGTGTACTTTATTTAGATTAGGTTTTTATAAAACACAACACGTGCAGACGCACCGCAAAGGGACTACTTCCGTGTCAAAGAGTATTCTGCCGCACACCAAAGCAGCCGCACTGCAAATGTGGCGCTTCGTCGTCAAAGATCGCCACCGCCGACTGAACTCGCCCGAAGTTCCATAAAGCAGCTGCAAAGCTATTGTTCGAGTTACGAGCACAAAAATATGGAGTTTAAATGAATACGCCTTCTCCGATTTAATAGCGGTTTCAGAGGTTGACAGAGCTGAAATCGATTTATAAAATTTCCTTGTTCATCAAACAAAATTCTTGTGTTGCATTCGTGTGTACAGAGCTTTTATGTGGATCAGCCGGCCAGTTTGCTCCCTTCCGCCCCCACTCTTCAGCGCACTCTCCATGTTGCACAGCATTGCAATTGTGTATTTAATCTATCTATAACTATCCATTAAGAATTATAATTACTCGGCAGTTAATTGTACACTACTAGAAAAAATTATAAGGGTGCTGCTCTAACGAACTGTCATCAACAGAAAAATATTTTTTTTAATAATCTGAGTATGTAATTTATACTTTCAAAATATTTTTGGCGGGCTTTTCCCGCCTTTGAAACGTTGCTCTCCGGTGGTGCGGCCCCGGTGAGCGCGCGGAGCATTTCACGGCCTGTTTCTTCCGCTCCGTTGACTGACGAACGTAGGTGTCTGTTCAAGATTGCTTATCGTGTAGACAGTCGATAGTGATGTTGGAGTTGGAAAGAAGTTTAGTCGTTTGCCGAGTACCAGCATTAACGCATCGTTGATCTTTCTCCCTGTAAGACTGATGACACACGCCTAGGTGGTTCTTATGTAGTTTTATGTCGTGCTGCGAGCCATTCATATTTCGACGTCGGCTTGGTTGTAGATTTTCTTCTGTCCGCCTGTGCCCATACGACGTCAACCCAATAATGAAGTGGGAGAAAGCACTTGAGATGACGGTTATCGCTGAAACAACCGGTTTTCGGATTTATAGTTTTCTTTTTTCACGCCATTTTAACCTGTTGATGAAAATCACTCAAAACAACCAGTTTCTGAAATAACCGATTTTCGGTTTTTTATTCCTGTTATTTCCTACAAAAAACGTGAAATCAAAACTGGTCCGTCCACCATCGCTGCTTTTCTGGGAAAGTGATAAATGGGGAATACTACATAAAATCACCAGAATTCTCCTATTGATTGTAATTTGTTTAAAGTCTGCTCAAAAATCATTTTGTCATCGGGTGTCAAACCACTAGGGCATTACGAATACTCAGTCCACAGGGCGAAAAGTGAGGTTGAAGAACTCTTTGTTTTTCGTCTTAATTTGTCCGTTTTCAATGGCTACAAGCAGATATATAGACACAGGCAACAGTTCAGCTACTTCTAATTATTATAGTATACTATGAAGGAATTGTTCAAAAAATGGTTCAAATGGCTCTGAGCACTATGGGACTCAACTGCTGTGGTCATAAGTCCCCTAGAACTTAGAACTACTTAAACCTAACTAACCTAAGGACATCACACACACCCATGCCCGAGGTAGGATTCTAACCTGCGACCGTAGCGGTCGTGCGGTTCCAGACTGTAGCGCCTTTAACCGCTCGGCCACTCCGGCCGGCAAGGAATTGTTAATAAGTTTTTAGCATGTTATTGTTACCATAATTTCCTTCCCCTTTTATTATTTCATAGAAATGGCAGACAAAAAAATTTAATCTCTTAAAGCAAATGAAGCGTTGTACTTCCTTGTTATGTCACTTCCTAAAAAAAGTTCCAGACAAGAGTTGGTGGCACACAGCACGTGTGCGGCAACGGCCCCAGTGGGTGCACACTCCATGCCACGTACACGCATACCTTAAGCCACGACACACAGCAACAGGGACATCATCGTCTCAGGAACGCTGCACCAATTATTATGCTATGTGTCTGTTGCTAATTGCGTTGTTATTAAAATATCACTGATCGCTTTTCCCTTTTTCTATAATAATAGGCAATAGTTCAAACCAATGGAAATTTTACGAATAAAACTTACTCCTTTTTTTTAAAAAAAAAGTTTTATTTAAAAACGAAAAATTTTGACACTGCTGCTTTGGCTAATTGGTATTTCGGTTTTTTACTCAGTTATTAGTTAACAATAAAAAAATACCTGGAATGAGATTTTCACTCTGCAGCGGAGTGTGCGCTGATACGAAACTTCCTGGCAGATTAAAACTGTGTGCCGGACCGAGACTCTAACTCGGGACCTTTGCCTTTCGCGGCCAAGTGCTCTGCAAGGTTCGCAGGAGAGCTTCTGTAAAGTTTGGAAGGTAGGAGACGAGGTACTGGCAGAAGTAAAGCTGTGAGGGCGGGGCGTGAGTCGTGCTTGGGTAGCTCAGTTGGTAGAGCACTTGCCCGCGAAAGGCAAAGGTCCCGAGTTAGAGTCTCGGTCCGGCACACAGTTTTAATCTGCAAGGGAGTTTCAAAAAAATACCTGTTGTAACAGAGGCCAAACAAATAACGAAAAATACCGGTTATTCAGAACTAAAATACCAGTATCTGTTAACCGGTCCGCAGCTCGTGGTCGTGCGGTACCGTTTTCGCTTCCCACGTCCGCGTTCCCGGGTTCGATTCCCGGCGAGGTCAGGGATTTTCTCTGCCTCGTGATGACTGGGTGTTGTGTGATGTCCCTAGGTTAGTTAGGTTTAAGTAGTTCTAAGTTCTAGGGGACTGATGACCATAGATGTTAAGTCCCATAGTGCTCAGAGCCATTTTTTTGTTTTAACCGGTCCCTACATAGCGCTGATGCTATCTTGACATGTTTGCCGAATTATCGTGGAGAACTTACGTCGTGACCCCGGCGGTCACCCGAGAATTCTACAAGTTAGAAATACACCACGGAAACATCAGATCGCAAATGAATTTTACCACCTCGGAAGTAGAACAGATAAAATAGGAAGACATAGCACCGGGAATTTCTCAAGGTGAAAGGGCTTTATATCGAGAAAAGTTGCTAACATACAAAATTAAAATGCTTGAGTTCAGATAAAGATTCACGAATAATTATGTTTGGGGTATATCCCTGTATACACGCGAAACCTGATCAATGGGAAGGACAGAAATGAAACGAACAGAAAAGTCTTTGATGTTGCAGGAGAATTTTGAAAATCAAGGGACTGATTGTGCAAAGATGATGTTCTGCAACGAGGCCCCGAGAAAAACTCATGAAGAATATAATGAATCAAAGAGCGAGAATGGCTAGGTATGTACGAGCAACTACGACATGAGATTGCTGAAAACTGTAGCGGAAGGAAAGAATCGCATAGGCAGATCGACTAAAGATATGAGTCTATAAAAAAAAATGGTTCAAATGGCTCTGAGCACTATGGGACTCAACTGCTGAGGTCATTAGTCCCCTAGAACTTAGAACTAGTTAAACCTAACTAACCTAAGGACAGCACACACATCCATGCCCGAGGCAGGATTCGAACTTGCGACCACAGCGGTCGCGCGGTTCCAGACTGTAGCGCCTAGAACCGCTCGGCCACCTCGGCCAGCTTAGTTTATGCGCATGCCTTTACTGAAGATAGGAAACAAGACACCATCTGTGACATTGCGTTTTTTGTACGTAAACCACGACTGTGACAATACTACGCGGAAAGCAATCATGTGTGAAAAAGCAAAAATCGGTCCGAAGAAGGAAATGCGACACTCTAATCGTCAAATTGCCAAGAAGTTGAACTGTTGGAGTACAGTATTTGACGATTTCCTTAGATTGGGAACATGATATGGACAGAACGGAAAGTATGAGCAAAGTAGTAAATTGTCTGCGGCATAGAAAGGGTTACTTTTGCGCAAAGCAAGGGTCACAAATCATTATTTTTCTCGTCTTGTTGCTGATTTACAGTTGGCAGTAACTGCTAGTGGTGTACGACAAATTTTGTCACATGACAAACTTCTTGCATTCATTTACGATTGCGGAAACGCGCTCGAACACCCAAACACAGACAGACTAGATTAAAATTTACTGAAAAGCAGCCGGCCGCTGTGACCGAGCGGTTCTAGGCCCTTCAGTCCAGAACCGCGATGCTGCTACGGTCGCACGTTCGAGTCCTGCCTCGGACATGGATGAGTGCGATGTCCTTAGGTTAGTTAGGTTTAGTAGTTCTAAGTATAGGGGACTGATGACCTCAGATGTAAGTCCCATAGTGCTCAGAGCCATTTGAACCATTTTTGCAACATTTAGGAAAACACACAGGATGGGCATATAGTTAACTGTAAGACAAACTACAAAACGGTATAAGAATACTAAATGTGTTAATTATACTTTGCCAGAAATAGATGGGGCTAAGCAAGGTGATTTTCCTGAGGAAAACTAATTGCATATCGTATACATTCTTTGGATGAGACGTGACAATAATATCTTCGATGCAGAATCCGAGCTCCTGAAACTAAGGGTCACAGTGTCGATCGAAGAAACTAAAATCTGCAGGCAATAATATCTTGCCCGCTTATATGTTTGCTATTTGGAACGCGCATGCGGAAGTGGAGATTTTGCGGCTGCCGGAGGCTGTGCCATTCGTACTAGACGGGGCAGGAAGGCAAACATTAATATGCGCCAGCTCGGCCCCAACAGTCATTCATTCACTCCGTGCTTCGGTTTGATGCGCAAAGGCCTGGCTGGCTTGTGCAGCTGTGCCCTGGGCAAACCTGGCCAAAAGCTCTTTCACCGGAGGCTGGCCTTCCGCAAAGCAGAAGGGTCTTGCATTACGAAAGGAGCTGAAGGCAGTTTCTGGGTCCGCGAAATAGCACATACAAGGGGAACAACACATTTCGCAAGAAAGATCTTTTTCTGACAAGCAACTCATATTTTCCGACATGCCAGGTTGACGTTATGTAGTGCTCTTTGAAGCGTATCGCGCAGGTAAATTTACGCGTGCTTTCAGGTTCTACTTGTTTATGTCTTGCGTTCACGTTTGGGACGTAAAACTAAGGCTCGTTACTGACAGTCGTCACTGTCCACAGTTGTGTTGCTGAATAATCCATGCAAGATGGAAGAGGAAGGCAATACTTATTCTACAAGCACCCATTTCACAGAAGCTATACACAGCATCACTTTCATTTTTCCATTTTCTTTAGTTTCTGTTCGGGAATATATTTACTTGTTTTAAGAGGCGCCATAAAACAGCGTGCCAACAGGGGCGTGGGAAAATAATAAACACAGCTTAGTAGAAATGTGCAACTTACGGGCTAACCAAAAGATTCGAGGTTGTTATACTATCTGACAACAAGACAAGAACAGAGACTATAATCTAACATAATAAAACGCATGTGATGCCACTTATGTCGCAATAAATGATTAATTTCATCTGACCTCAGTTTTTAAAAATAGACTCCAATAATAGGACTGTGATGGAGCCAAGCCAGCAAAAAATTATTTTCACAATGTTTACATAAATACAAAAAAAAAACACTAATTCGCAGTGTTGATAATGGAGTCAGAAGACCAGCATTTTCACTTCTTTCTTCTATAGGAGTACACAAATTCGATTTCTGTGCTTTCTTTCATGCAATCTAATCTCTCATCTCCAAAGGGCCCTGGATTTCGTTATAGCTGCATTTTTATTTCTATAGGAAGAAAGCCAAGTGGATGTAGGTTGCGGTAGTTATGTGGAGATGAATAGTAGGTTGCAGTAGTTATATATGGATGAAGAGGCATGCACGGGATAGAACAACGTTGAAAGCTGCACTAAGCCATTATTTGGACTGAAGACGCCGACAAGAATTTGTAGCAATAGGCACGATAGTTGAACACGTTAATAGATGAATTTAAATTTCGACTACTCTTAACATTTAAAAGTTTAAAAGCGCAGTTAAAGTGTCTGCACTGAGAGAGGCTTCCGGAACTTGGTCCCTCTGCACCGCACCAGTTCTCGCACCCACACACTAACAGTATTTGAAAAAAAAAAGTTAAACATTTTGACTTCACTTCTTTCATTGCTTATTTTCTGCGTCGTTATGAACAGGCGCAAATAAACTTATAGGTGTTTATAAGTAATTAAACAACACGGAAGTCATTAAGCATATATCGGCGTTTCAGAAATTCGTTGTGGTGTGTGAACTAAGAATTAACTGACCGATATTCATGAGTGTGGTTTTATTTAAAAGCGTGTAGCATATTGTCCTTTAATTCACCAACTTTAGGTAGTTCTTGAGTTACGGCAGCAATGCTAAAGGCATTTCGGAAGAAGTCCAAGTTATGAAGTCAAAAGTATAACCAGAATAACCAAAACGTCTTCAGATGAGTAAAGGCACTAATTCTCGACGCAGCGGTACCACGTACTCCTAGTCACCGTCCAAGAGCGGCGCGTGAGCAGCGCAAGCAATATTTGACACGCGGGGAAGAGAGTTGAAGTACGGATGCGTAGGAGTTCGCAGGGTGGCCCGAGTACAAGTAGGATGGGAAGATACTAGGCCTAATGCAGATTTTACGCTCTCGACTACTTATCATTCGAGTAATACGACGACGCCAAGTAGTTCAGGACAATGTTTCAGTGTAATCCGCTAAGTTTCAAATGTGTGTGTGTGTGTGTGTGTGTGTGTGTGTGGTTTAAATGGCTCTGAGCACTATGGGACTTAACAGCTGTGGTCATTAGTCCCCTAGAACTTAGAACTACTTAAACCTAACTAACCTAAGGACATCACACACATCCATGCCCGAGGCAGGATTCGAACCTGCGACCGTAGCAGTCGCACGGTTCCGGACTGCGCGCCTAGAACCGCGAGACCACCGCGGCCGGCTGTGTGTGTGTGTGTGTGTGTGTGTGTGTGTGTGTGTGTGGGGGGGGGGGGGGCGTTCGTTGATGATCTCGAGCGATAGTTAATGAAACCGCTGCATTCTTTCGAATTTGATACGATTTCAAAAGTTGCAACAGGTCTACCAAAGAGACTGCTCACACTACGCTTGTCCACCCTATTCTGGAGTATTGCTCTGCGGTGTGGGATCCGCATCAGGTGGGACTGACCCATGACATCGAAAGAGTACAAAGAAGGGCAGCTCGTTTTGTATTATCGCGAAATAGGGGAGATGGTGTCACAGACATGATACGTGAATTGGAGTGGGAATCATTAAAACAAAGGCGTTTTTCGTTGCGACGGGATCGTCTCATGAAATTTCAGTCAGCAGTTTTCTCCTCCGATTGCGAAAACATTCTGTTGGCACCCACCTACCTAGGGAGAAATGATCATCACGATAAAATAACAGAAATCAGGACTCGCACAGAAAAGTTTAAGTGCTCGTTTTTCCCGCGTACCGAGCGACAGTGGAACGGTAGAGAGACAGCATGAAGGTGGTTCATTGAACCCTCTGCCAGGCACTTTATTGTGAATAGCAGAGTAATCACGTAGATGTAGATGTAGACGTGGAGCCATGCCGACTCCAGTGCATTGGGCAGTTGCGCTACCTTTTTGGTTGAGGATCCACGGCGCGAAATACTCCCACAGATCTCGATTGGCTTTGAATTCTGGGTGTCTGGTGGCCAGAAAGGTACGGAAAATCATCTTGGCGCTCTTTGAACCACACACATACACTGCGAGCTGTGTGAACGTTGCACTGTCCTGGTAGACGCCATTTTGTCGAGGAAAAAAAAACTGCATATAGGGGTGGACATGGTCCCGAAGCTGCATACTTGTATTTGTCCATTACGCCATCCAGAATAACGAAATCACCCACGAAATGCTACGAAAGCATTCCCCAGACCATAACGATCCCTCCTCCGACTTGGACCCTTCCAACGATTGTTGCGGAGTGTTTGCTTTAAGACGTTTCACGCCGTTCACAGCAACGACCATTTGTCCGATGGAGCATAGAAAGTGATTCGTCTGAAAAGGGCACTTGTCGCTACACAGTGGACGTCAACTTGCGGTATTAGCGTGCAAATTCCAGCCTTCGTCGCCGATGACCAGTAGTCAGCATGGGTGTATGAGCCACACGTCTTTTGCAGAGGCCCATACGCAGCAACGTTCGCTCAACGGTCGTTCAGGAGACACCTTGGTTCATTTGGGCGGTCACTTGCTCAACAGCTGCACGTCTATTCTCCCGTACACATCTCCGCAGCCATCGTTCACCCTTGTCATCTGTGGACCACAGTTGTCTCGGCGCCGGTTTAGCGCCATTTTGCCCTGCACAGTATACTTTAACTACGGCGGCACGTGGACGTTTACAAACTTAGCCATTTCGGGAATGCTTTCACCCTTGGCCCGAAAGCCAATGATCATGCCGTTTTGGACGTCAGATAGATCGCCCCATTTCAGCATTACGAAAACGACTGCACTGTTTTGCCGCGTCCCCCCCCCCCCCCCCCCCCCCAACGACTCAGGTTATTGCTAGTGCTGCCACCTGCCGTCTGTGTGGGGCTATGGCACGTTGGCGTCGAACATAGGTGGTGATCACATTAAAAGTGTCTGGACTGTGTGCTTCCGACGACACAAGCGTTAACGGATCGGCAGTGTTCCTGTCAGGCACTGGATACGAACTTCTTTTCCAGTCTACAGACTGTGTTTCATCGTTTGCCGTAGTCTTGCTGGCTAACAACAATGGGACTGGGGACTGGTAACATGCGCTGCGTGTCACGCCGTCACAGCCACTGCAGCATTTCACGAAACGCAGCAGACGCAGGACACGGGTGGTGAGCTGATGAGCAGCACCTCCTGTGGAGCGCCGCCGTAGGCGTCATGTTTGCCCACGCGGGAGCACGAGGGCCTGATCGATGCCCCAGCGCCTCTCTACGCTGACGTGGATCCTGCGCTGCCTTAAAACGTCGCCACGGCGGCTTACGAGCAGCGTTCTACCGAACGGTCTGCAACGCTCGTGTAGGGCCCTCGCGAGCACGCAGAAGTGTCGCAACACGACGTGGCATGGACTCGACTAATGTCTGAAGTATTGCTGGAGGCCTGTCCATAAATCCGTAAGGGAGTGGAGATCTCTTCTGAACAGCATGTGGCAAGGCAACCCATATAAGCTCAATAATGTTCATGCCTTGGAATTTTGGTGGCCAGTGGAAGTGTTTAAACTCAGAAGAGTGTTCCTGGAGCCACCCTGTACCAATTCTGGACGTGTGGCGTGTCGTATCGTCCTGCTGGAGTTGTCCAAGTCCGTCGGAATGCACAATGGACACGAATGGATGCAGGTGATCAGACAGAATGCTTACGTACGTTTCATCTGTCAAGTCGTATCTAGGTGTATCAGGGGTCCCATATCACTAAACCTGCACACGCCCCATTCCATTACAGAGCCTCCACCAATCCCCTGCTGGCATGCAGGGTCCATGTATTCATGAGGTTGTCTCCGTACCCGTACACGTCCATCCGCTCGATACCATTTGAAACGAAACTCGTCCGACCATGCAACAACTTTCCAGTCACCAACAGTCCAATGTAGGTGTTGGCCGGCCCAGGTGAGGTGTAAAGCTTTGTGCCTTGCAGTCATCAAGGGTAGACGAGTGGGCCTTCGGCACCGAAAGCCCATATCGATGATGTTTCGTTGAATGGTTCGCACGCTGAGACTTGTTGATGGCCCAGCATTGAAATCTGCAACAGTTTGCTGAAAGTTTTCACTTCTGTCCCTTTGAACGATTCTCTTGCCGTCGTAGACTCCGTTCTTGGAGGACCTTTTTCCGGCCGCAGCGATGTCGGAGATTAGATGTTTTACCGTATTCCCGATATTCACGGTACACTCGTGAAATGGTAGTACGGGAGTCACCACTTCATCGCTACCTCTGAGATGCTGTGTCCCATCGCTCGTGCGCCGACTATAACACCACGTTCAAACTCACTTAAATTTTGATAACCTGCCATTGTACAGCAGTAACCGATCTAAAAACTGCGCCAGACACTTATTGACTTGTATAGGCATTCTACATCTACATTTATACTCCGCAAGCCACCCAACGGTGTGTGGCGTAGGACACTTTACGTGCCACTGTCATTACCTCCCTTTACTGTCCCAGTTGCGTATGGTTCGCGGGAAGAACGTCTGCTGGAAAGCCTCCGTGCGCGCTCGAATCTCTCTAATTTTACATTCGTCATCTCCTCGGGAGGTATAAGTAGGAGGAAGCAATATATTCGATACCTCATCCAGAAACGCACCCTCTCGAAACCTGGACAGCAAGCTACACTGCAATGCAGAGCGCCTCTCTTGCAGAGTCTGCCACTTGAGTTTGCTAAACATCTCCGTAACGCTATCCTGGTTACCAAATAACCCTGTGACGAAACGCGCCGCTCATCTTTGGCTCTTCTCTATCGCCTCTGTCAAACCGACCTGCTACGGATCCCACACTGATAAACAATACTCAAGTATAGGTCGAACGAGTGTTTTGTAAGCCATCTCCTTTCTTGATGGACTACATTTTCTAAGGACTCTCCCAATGAATCCAACCTGGTACCCACCTTACCAACAATTAATTTTATATCATCATTCCACTTCAAATCGCTCCGTACGCATACTCCCAGATATTTTACAGAAGTAACTGCTACCAGTGTTTGTTCCGCTATCATATAATCATACAATAAAGAATCCTTCTTTCTATGTATTCGCAATACATTAAATTTGTCTATGTTTAGGGTCAGTTGCCACTCCCTGCACCAAGTGCCTATCCGCTGCAGATCTTCCTGCATTTCGCTGCAATTTTCTAATGCTGCAACTTCTCTGTATACTACAGCATCACCCGCGAAAAGCCGCATGGAACTTCCGACATTATCTACTAGGTCATTCATATATGTTGTGAAAAGCAATGGTCCCATAACACTCCCATGTGGCACGCCAGAGGTTACATATCTCATATTCTGCCTTTACATATCTCAGTACTTGAATACGCATGCCTATACCAGTTTCTTAGGCGCTTCAATGTATTTCTCGACCGTCCTACCCTCGAACAGCATGTGGGAAAAATGTACACTCAAGTAATTCCGTATGAGCTCTGAATTCCCTCATTTTATCACGACGATTATTTCTCCCTATGTAGGAGGGAGCAAACGAAATATTTTGGCGTTCGGAGAATAAAGTTGGAGATTTTAATTTCGTGAAAAAATCTTCCTGCAATGCCTACGTTTTAACGACTGCCAAGCCAACTCACTTATCATATCCATGACAATCTCTCCCCTATTCCGTGATAATACGAAACGATCAGGCCAGTTGTAAACTGCGGGTGTGAAACATGGACATAATGACTACTGATGAGTGGCGGCTGAGGAGATTTGAATGCAGAGTTCTGCGCAAGATCTATGGGGCAGTTCAATATAACAACGGTTTCTGGAAATAAAACGCGAACGCTGAGCCGGACCCTTGGACAAGGAGCTGAAATTTTAAGATTAACAGAAAGTCGGAGAATAGCCTGGCGTGGACACGTCCTTAGGATGGGTAGTAGAACAACTACTAGAAAGGTTATTGAATGAAGGCCAGCAGGTAGGAGACAACGGAAGGCCGTGAAAGCGATGGATACATGATACGGAAGAAAATATCAGATCTCTCAGAGATGGCGAAGAATTGCGCTGGAGAGGGCAGAATGAAGGAACCTTGTTGAAGAGGCTAAGACCCATGAAGGGTTGTAACGGCGTGACAAAAGGGGCTGCCCTTCCATGAACTTTTTCGATGTCCTCCGTTAACTCTATCCTGTATGATTCTTGCACCCCGCAGCAACATACCAAGAGAGAATGGAAAAATGCAATGTAGGGAGTCTCTTTAATAGGTTTGTTGAACCTTTTAATCGTTCTGCCAATAAAATGCAGTCTTCGATTCGCTTTCCCTCACATTTTCTACGTGGTGGTTCCAATTTAAGTCGTTCGTAATTGTTAAATCCCAGGTATCTAGCAGAATCGACAATCTTTAAATTTAATGGAATTTTTTCGTACTCAGGCACAGGAACAGAAAGTTATTGTTTAGGGTCATTTGCCACTTTTCGCACTATGCAGACGTCTTACCTACATCATTTTGTAATTAGTTTTGGCCTTTTGATGACTTTACATTAAACAACGGCTCATCTGCAAAAGCGCTGCTGATATTGCTTCCTAAATCGTTTATAGAGATGAAGAAGAACAGGGAGGCCTATAATGTTTTCTTACAGAACCACAGTTATGACTTTTCTTTCATGAAATGACTTCCCCTTAATTACTACGAACTGTGAGCTCTCTGACAAAAAATCATGAATCCAGTCGCATAACAGACGACACGCCACAGACATGCATTTTGATTAGAACCCGCTTGTGAGCATGTTTGTCAAAAAAGCCTCCTGGAAATCTGGAAATATAAAGCCAATTTGAGATCTCCTGTCGACAGCACTTATTCTGTATTGAACATCCCGAGGAGCTGCCCCTTCTTCTAGCAACCGTTTACCATAGGTAACTGGAACAACCAAACGTTTCACGTGCCTGGCAAAGGGGACATTGCGCTGCAATCTATAACAAGGGTCAGAAGACCGATGTACTATCTCGCTAAACATCAGATTGTTGCCGAGTCGTGGTCCGTAAGCTCAGCTGACAAAACATTAGTTACCACATTAAAACAGCATACTACCCGCTTTGCATCGCTGTAGAGTGTAGATGGTGTAGAACTGATCTTGGGCGGTCATGTGACTCTCCACGGCTGACTTGAGTCATGACAGTTAAGTGGTGTGTATGTGCGGCAGAGGTTATATGGAATCAGGGTACGTCGAAGTGGAGACGTGCAGAACGGAACTACCTTTTTCCATATGTCCGTGATAACACCATGAATGAAGCTGCCTGATTTGTTAATGTGTCAATCCGTCTACAAGAAACGGCGTACCACACGCAGTCACAAAACACGGCATAAGAACAGTGGTCTCAAAGCAAAGACATGTGACTGAAATGGAGACACAGGTAACAGCACATGGGAGGTGGAGTACAGCATTTCACATCGCAACACTAAACCTAACTGACTTTTCCCAGAAGCGTATCCCCCTCAAATGCCAGGATGAAAGCGCCAGTATCAACACAATTGTCCTTAGTACCTCTCTCGACTCGAGGGATGCATTTAATGCTGATCCATGCCAGAACAGTCCGTCAGATTAAAGAAGGAGGTTTCTGCCAAGATAGTGTCCTGGGTCATATGTAAGGACTGGTGAGAAATACTGCTCACCAAGATGTCTCCTAAGCGTTCACAAGCACAAAGGGAAGCCGAATGATTGGCAGAGTGGTTTTAACCAGTAGGGAACCAGAATGCATCTTACTATGTGAGTCAACTTCGCCAAACTTAACTTCGATATGTTTTATAAAAAAAAGAGCAGTTTGATAGCAGCGAACGGCCTCTGGTAACACGGTCTCGTACTTTCATTTATTTGCATCAGTTAGTTAATATATTGTGTTACTTTATCTATTCCGTCCTTAAGTTTTCCAGAGCAGTGTATTTAAACTATGTGACGTGTTCGAGGTGTTCACCACTGACATCATAATCCGGTCCTACTGGGTACTTTCTCTTTGTTATAGGACCTTACCCTCGATTTGTCAACATTTAAATGGGGGTGCCATTCATTACAGCACATGTAAATTTTGTGCAAGTCTGTCTGCAATTTCTAATTATCATACTTCCCTGTACACAACATTTTCGCTAGCGAACAAACTTACAATGCTGCTTATCCTACGTCACAAATCTTTCATATATATAGGAAACATTAGCGAGGGTACTACGCTTCCGTGGGACACGCCCGATGTTACTTTCAATTCAATGGAACATTCACCGTCAAGTATTGGTTTTTATTAATCAAACATCCCTCGAGCCAATCACATATTTGCAAAGATAATGCTATGATCGTATCTTGATTAGTAGCCGACGAGGTGGTATGGTGTGTTAACATTTTTCGGAAGCCCAGGAAGACAATCTACTGAGTCTATTCTCACCTGCATTTATGGTTTGCAAGGCGTCAGGTATGAAGAAAGCAAGCTATGACTCAAACGGGTGGTTTTCATGAATCCGTGCTGATTTCTAGAAAGACGCTTGTTTTCCTCCAGGGACGTCATTATGTTTCAGCTCAGAATATGCTCTAGGATCCAGCAGCAGACGGAGATCTTCGATGCTGCCCTGTAATTCTGTGCATCTGATCTTTTACCATTTTTGTATACAGGAGCGCCTTGCGCTTTTTTATGGCACATGGGATTTACTAGCTGCACAAGAATCCATAAATATTAGACTAATTGTGTGTGTGTGTGTGTGTTTCCATATACCCTACTAAAGTATAGGACCGATATTAACCACACTTGGTACACATATTCCTGTCAGACAGCAATCGGTTTCAGGGTAAAACAGAACCAACCTATCATATTTCACGGGATACCACATCATAAACAATGAGATACGTGAATAACTGTCACATCTTGCATGACTTGTAAATTTATTTCTTCTCCGCTATTATGCCAATTCGCAACAAATTTCTCAGACACTATCTACATATGACGCTAAATGCACCTACAAACTTGTATCTTGGGGCCACACTAGCTCAGGCGATATATCATAAACCCTGGGATCCGTGAAAAACTGCCGCACCATTCTTCGCTACTGACTCGATTCGTCACATGTCTGGCAGACAGTATCCACATATGCCGCTGAATGTACGTATACAAATGTATCATTGTACGACACACAGTTCAAGAGATATGACATTATGAACACAGAGATGAGTGAAAAAATGCCGCATCAAGCATTAAGTTTTCATACATTTATTCTTTACTACTAAGACACTCCTACAGACAAGTCAATTTAAGGAAATCCCTGATACCGGGCAGCACTCCAACGGCGAAGCGGAAACGGCTTTAAGCGAAAATAGCAGTCTATAGAAACACCGACAAAATAGAGTTGCAGACACGCGAACAGCTGCACCCTGTGTAGAAAAATACTGTTTCTTAATTTGGATACTATACCTATACATCTCTAGGTTATGCATATTTCTCTGTACGACTGTTTCATAATTTCGAAGGTGTTTTAATGAATACATGGAAATGAAATTTTTTCGATATTATAGTATAAACACAGTTCATTTTTTGTTTTCGTTTCTAACAGCAAATTAGCAAAATGAATACTTGGGCTATGCTGGGTTTGTCAGCCAGTTCTCAGTACATATCAGGTAGAAAAGGAGCTGATTCCAAGGCACATTGAATGTAAAACCGAACGTATTCCATCAGGGCCTAGTGCCTTGTCCTCTTTAAGCAGTCGTAATTGAGTTTCAATACAGTTTCTCACATCTCTGAGTCTATGCCTTGGCCAATATCGATAGTAGTGGAACAAGCTATGTTCTGGTGCTTTTGTTAGTGCAGGTTGCCTACCACAGGGGCAGGTATGCACTCATGGGCAAATTTATTGTTCTCCTTTGACTGACAGGTACTTAACCCATTGTTCTCCTTTGACTGACAGGTTCTTAACCTATTGCTCTGCTAAAAGGATCCTTCCTTTTGATTGACAGGCACTTAACCTTTTGTTCTCCCACCCCCTCCCACTCCCTTCCCCCCTCAGGAAAACTCCCCTTACTGCTACAGGTACACTTTCAGGTTGATTTATTGGAATAGCCCCTCTCACTCTTATCAAATTGATTGACTACTTAATTAAATCAATCAATTAATTAACCTCCCTTCTGATAAAACCACTTCTTCCTCCCACCCTCCCCTCGGAAATTGACGAGAAAACGACTCAGTTGGTCAGTCATTTGGAGGAAATTAGATTGCAGTGTATGGAATATTGTTAAAACAATTCCTACAATATATAGAATGTTGATTGATTATTTATTTATGGCAGTGGATGGAATATTGTTTATTTGAACAATTTAGGGGATTCAAGGCAGTGTATTGAATATAGTTTATTTATTTATTTAAAGAATTTTTCAGGAAATCGATGACCACACCCACCATCCCATCCCCAAGCCACACCTGGAAATTGGCGGCTCCGTGGTAAAGAGGAAGGATCTCATGAAGGGAAATTCAAGGGTATATTGTTCACTAACATAAAAAAAATCATTTTGCCGGGCTTGGATTTCACTTGCTTATCGTTCTCTGCTGTTTGGAACGATGCAGGTCTTGTGAGAAGTAATTACATCGATCGCATTTCTTTTTTATTGCGATTGCGCAAGGAATACCGTCATGAAACTCACATCACTCGTAATTACACACAGTTAAAAGTCATTCGATCGCGAAGCACGCACCGCCCGCCGTCCCCTGTCCACTGGACCGCACAGGACGCTACCGCACTCGCTCCCAGGAGTCGGGATGCACCGGTGACCCCCACGAAGTGACGACGCGGCCGTCCGCTGCCGAACCACATGCAGGTGTCAGTTCGGGTCCCGCAAGAATAAGGCGGCGGCATGCCTTTGATACACGACACCTGAAAAATCCCTGTCGAAATACGTGCTCACCTAGGCATCATGCAGACGATCCATCTCTGGCAATGATGCCGTCACTCATCCGCCACTGTGGCATCACGACATCTCCAGACTGTAGGTGCAGAACACCAAAAGTTTCTCTTCTGTAGGACAGTTCCTCGAACTCTGCGTAATTGTGCTTAGACAGTGCTCTCTTTCCAAACAACAAGAATGCTTTTATGATTAACGGTGTCTTCGCGAGCGTGCACAGACATGACGAGGGCTTTTAGCGGTGAGAGCGTTAACCGTTTCTGAGACGTATGTTGAAAGCAGGACGTCACGATTTCCAGGAAGGGAACAAGCGGTGTATCGTTAGGACCATCAGGAAGAATGCATTCGGTGTTATTCTGGGCTATTTTCGTAAACAGGTCCTGTTAGGGCAAGAATTTCCATGCAGGCAAGCCGAGACACACGAAAGCTCCTAGAAAAGCGGCGGTTAACTATTCCTGCAGCACTTTACGATTTCGGGGAAGGGACTGATAATTAATGGACGGGATGTCCCGTCACATCTCTCTCAGTACTGGACTAGCAGCTCTGCGTCATCCCGCCAGCAATGGTGCCTAGGTGAGCACGTATTTCGACAGGGATTTTTCAGGTGTCATGTATCAAAGGCATGCCGCCGCCTTATTCTTGCGTGACCCGAACTGACACCCGCATGTGGTTCGGCAGCGGACGGCCGCGTCGTCACTTCGTGGGGGTCGCCGGTGCATCCCGACTCCTGGGAGCGAGTGCGGTAGCGTCCTGTGCGGTCCAGTGGACAGGGGACGGCGGGCGGTGCGTGCTTCGCGATCGAATGACTTTTAACTGTGTGTAATTACGAGTGATGTGAGTTTCATGACGGTATTCCTTGCGCAATCGCAATAAAAAAGAAATGCGATCGATGTAATTACTTCTCACAAGACCTGCATCGTTCCAAACAGCAGAGAACGATAAGCAAGTGAAATCCAAGCCCGGCAAAATGATTTTTTTTATGTTAGTGAACAATATACCCTTGAATTTCCCTTCATGAGATCCTTCCTCTTTACCACGGAGCCGCCAATTTCCAGGTGTGGCTTGGGGATGGGATGGTGGGTGTGGTTATCGATTTCCTGAAAAATTCTTTAAATAAATAAATAAACTATATTCAATACACTGCCTTGAATCCCCTGAATTGTTCAAATACATAATACTTCACACATTGTCTAAATCGTTTCAACAATATTCCATCCACTGTCATAAATAAATAACCAATCAACATTCCATATATTCTAGGAATTGTTTTAACAATATTCCATACACTGCAATCGAATTCCCTCCAAATGACTGGTCAACAGAGTCTTATTCTCGTAAGTTTCAGGGAGGAGGGGGTTTACCAGGGGGTGGTTAATTAATTGATCAATTTTTAAGTAGTCACTCAAATTGATAAGAGGGCGAGGGGCTATTCCAATAACTCAAACCTGAAAGTTACCTGTATCAGCAAGGGGAGGTGTCCTGAGAGGGGAAGGAAGGGGGAACAATTGGTGAAGTGCCTGTCAATCAAAAGGTAGGATGCTTTTAACAGAACAATAGGTTAAAGACCCGTCCATGAAAGGAAAACAATGGGTTAAGTACCTGTCAATCAAAGGAAAACAATAGTTTTGCCCCTGAGTACCCCTGAGGTAGGCAATATGCACTAACAAAACGCACCAGAACATAGCTTGTTCGATTACTGCTATCAATATGGTAGTATCGTCTTACGCGCAGACATTTTTAAATGCAGAATTTAAAATTTCTACTTTGTGCCCACTGTCTTGAATGTCAACTCCACATGGATCCACGAAAAACTGAATGGAAGATTTGGATCTGTTCATTGACTTTTCCTGATGACCAGAATTTCCTGATACAATACCTACCACAGCTTGCCGACCAGTCTTTCTATAGGCGAAATTGGTGAAGGTATTCTTCACATTTATTCACGATGCTGATGAATAGCACAGAACTGTTTGCACCTTATCCATCACATTCGCGCTCTTCGGACCCCGAGAGACACTGTAGCTGCAGTTTGCCCACTTCAGCTTTAATGAACTAACGGCGTTGCCCTTTCGACTTTCCGTACAGCAGAATGCCCAGTGTAAGCGATGTTTTCCACCGTAGCATGCCCAAAAGCTTTCTTGAAAATTCCGTGAGCTTGGGTCGGGATTTCACCTTCAGCATCCCGCAAAATAGTACGTCACGAAGTCTAGTACTCCCGTAACTGTAAGCAATTTTCTCATATTCTAAAGTACAGTCTGCCTCCTATTGACGCAACATTTAAATCTATACCAAGGTGACAGAAGTCTTGGGATACCTCCTAATATCGTGTCGGACTTTATTTTGCACGGTGTAGCGCAGCAACTCTGTGTGGCAAGGACTCAAAAGCCGTTGGGAGTCCCCTGCAGAAATGCTACCTCTATTGCGGTCCATAATTGCGAAAGCATTGCCGGTGCAGAATGCCGTGCACGAACTGACCTCTCGATTATGTCCGATAAATGTTCCATGCGATGCATGTGGGTGTGATCTGGGTAGCCAAACCACTCGCTCGAATTGTCCACGATGTTCTTCAAACCAATCCTGAACAATTCAGGCCCATGAAGTCCATGAATGGGAAAAAATGGTCTTCAAATAGTCGAACATAACCATTTCCAGTCAATGATCGGTTCAGTTACACCACAGGACCCAGTCCATTCTATGTAAACACAGCCCACACCATTATGAGGCCTTGCACAGTGACTTGTTGACAACCTGGGTCCACGGTCTCGTGCGGTATGCGCTACTCTTGAGCGCTACCATCAGCTCTTAGCAACAGAAATCGGGACTCCTCTGACCAGGCCGAGGTTTTCCAGTCATCTGGGGTAAAAGCGATATGATCACGAGCCCAGGAGAGGCCCTGCAGGCGTCGACGTGCTGTCAGCAAAGGCATTCGCGTCGGTCGTCTGCTGCCGCAGCCTGTTAACGCCAAATTTCGCCGCACTGTACTAACTGATACGTCCCCGTCGTTCATCCTACGTTGATTTCTGCGCTGCTTGTCTATTATCACTGACAACTCTACGCGAATGTCGCTGCTCTAGGTCGTTAAATGTAGGCCGTCGGCCACTTCGTTGTCCGTGGCGAGAGGTAATGCCTGAAATTTGGTATTCTTGGCACACTCTTGATACTGTGGATCTCGGAACATTGAATTTACTAATGATTTCTGAAATGGAATGTCCCATGCGCCTAGCTCCAACTATCATCCCGCGTTGAACGTATTGTTAAGTCCCGTCGTGTGGCCATAATCATGTCAAAAACTTTTTCACATGTGTCAACTGAGTACATATGACAGCTCTGCCTATGCGCTGCCTTTTTATACCACGTGTACTCGATATCACCGCCATTTGTACGTGTGCATATCGCTATCCCATGACTTTTGTCACCTTGGTGTAGTTATTCACATAAAATAACTTTCGGGGGAGTCGGTAACGCAGTACCAGACTGTCGTCATGCAACCTAACGTGGCCTCAAGCTTCTTTGCAGATCACAAGTTTAATAATATTAACAATAACAATAATAATATATAAGCAGAATAAACATTGTCTGTGTTCTGTTCTATATCTGTTGACTCCGTTGCTCTCTTATCCCAATATTTCACGGAATAAAAAACCGTACGCATTACTTTTGCTGCCGTTCATTTCGTTACGTGAAACCAGTTAAGCTACAGATAAACAACGCAACCGCTCAAGTATTCAATATCCGGGGAGAATCACGGTCTCCTTTAGGTGCCAATCTCTTTCATGAAACGCGAGGCCAAAACACGCCTGCAATTAAACGTCAAGCGCCCGTCGCGGGGACGGCGGAGTGGAGTTTGAGTGGCGATGTGTCAAATGCTAATAGCATGCTAACCAGCGAGCTGGGCGCGCCGAGGAGCTGCACCGGTCACTCCTGCGCTGCTGCCTTCTCTCATCCCACAGAAACATGCACCGACAGCGAACGGGATTCTGAAACTGTATTCCAGGATTGCTATGAAATGTGACAGACCACCACTACGGCCACATAAAAAATGAAAGTAATGACCTGGTAATATCGACACCCACCGAACACGGCCAAACGGGACAGTAAAAAATTAAATTTGTTTATGCGAATATTCTGGGCCGCAAACGTCCACTTGTGCAAGGGGCCGATCAAAAAGTTTCCGTTCGAAAACCGTAAAGTCTAGAACCGGTATGTCTAACAGGCAAAATCGCCGTGAGCATTCAGGCAATCATTGCACTGACACACCAGGTTGAAGATATACGTTTGGCAAAACACCGCGACCTGCTGCGTGAAGAATTCCATAACTGCCTGCTGCATATCCTGGCCCGACAGGAATCATCGACTTCAAGGCCTTCTTTTAGAGACCTATGGCGCGATAATCGCATGGGAGAGATCAGGTTCAAAAATGGCTCTGAGCACTATGGGACTTAACTTCTGAGGTCATCAGTCCCCTAGAACTTAGAACTACTTAAACCTAACTAACCTAAGGACATCACACACATCCATGCCCGAGGCAGGATTCGAACCTGCGACCGTAGCGGTCGCGCAGCTCCAGACTGTAGCGCCTAGAACCGCTCGGCCACTCCAGCCGGCGGAGAGATCAGGACTATCGGGCGTTTGCTGCAGTGTCTCTCACTTGGGTTGGCACAACTTCCGCGTTACATTTACGACATGGAAAAGTGCGTTGTCACGACCAGCACGGTATTTGGCGCACCATTCCACAACAGTGGTTTTCATCAGACATGCTGCCCCATACACATTCTTCATTCTTCCACGGATGTCTGCCGGTGTTCGTCATTCGGCAGCCGAGAAAAATAATAACGGCACGTTTGTCCTGTTTGGACGCATTTAATAATAACGTCGGCACAGTTCACGTTTCCGTATTTACCGCACGAATGTCAGAGAGAGACGAATGTCACACTAATCCCTTGCCTCCATGTCGTTGCTTATATTCCCGCAAAGAAGTCGCGCTACGTTGCATATACGCTGCATCAACCTCCTCAAACGGAAACTTTTTGATCGTCCCTCATAGTAGAGATACTGGACGCACACAGAGCTGACAACTGTACATGAAAGTTGGCGGGTGGGGGGATACTTCATAACGTCAGTAAGGGCGCGACAAACGTCTGTCCTCCATGTCACGTGGCTACGTGAAGGCACAATCAAGTAGAGTGTAGGGTACCAAAGATGACATCTGAAACAATGTTGTCAGCTAGTTCCTTTCGGAGGAAGGGGATGGATGCAGTCGTAGAAAGCCTGAGTTTTTTTCTAGAACATAGAGCAGCAAAGAGAGCCGAGAACAAAATGTAGTACAAATATTTTAAGATCACTCCATTACGGCGATTACCGTGTCAGTATCGCGATTTCTTTTATGGAGCAGATCCTTGATTGTCAAAGAGAAAGATTCATCGCTCGAGGTCTGACATTGCCATTCAATTTCCAATAAGATATGAAACATCACATAAACTATTGCTGTAAAGCAATTGCATTTATTGTGTCATTTGAAAAAGGGTGCTGGGCTCTTGAGAGTTGTTCTATCGTAAATAAATTATTTAATGGTGAGAGTTTAGGGGAAATTTATATCACGTTAACATATTTAATCATCCGCATGAGCTACTGCCAAGTTTATGGCGGAAATAAACTCTAGTAAAGTGTCTGTGAAATTGACCAGATGCAGAAACGTCGGCACTGATCCAAACTAAATACCACAGTAAATCAAAAGGTCGACAAAAAATTTTGCCATGTTTACAATTCAATATAACAGCAATACAGACGATGCCAAAGTGGTCGTCTATACGTGCCTTCTATATTTCATTTCTACTTAGCTAAATCAAGGAGGAGGTGCCCGCCAGTTAGATGAAAATGTAATCAAACCAAAGATGTACCGATCTTATTATTAATTGGCAATCTACATAAATTAGCATGTTATGATGTCCCAATGGCCGAGCCACAGTAAAGACGAGGTTAGTTGCCCATGGGCCACCAAGTACCCCTCGTTTAAAGTCCGCACAATTCGTAACACTTTGCATTGATTGCGCTCTCTCTCTCTCTCTCTCTCTCTCTCTCTCTCTCTCTCTCCATTTTAGACCACCTCATCGATCCCAAAGTTGACTGTATTTGACTGACGAAGTATTGTTGCACTGTGTGTGAGCGGATGATTCGTTGATTAATAACAGCAATTACACTTATATTTAAATAAATTGTGCAATATGAGACTCGACCATAGACGTTTATTAAATGGTCTTAATCTCATTTTTTTTTTCTACTCGTGGTGTTTTATTTCAACAGCCTTAATTTAATTTTACATTTCTTGCTACAAAGTGTACCCCATTTGAAGATCTGAAGACCACTCACTAATGTACATTCACTAATGCATGTTACTTCCGTTTGAAATTTATACCGTAGCAACCCGCTCGCTGAGTTGTCGGTACTGAAAGACAAACCACAAAGTGTTCCCACTCTCACAATCTCCAACCTCTGCTCCTGAGGTGCGGGACCAACTTTACTTAGCTCACGGCCGAATTCACGAACGTCTGTTAAAATTAGGCACATCTTAAAATACAACCGAGTCTGTAAGTATTTTGCTTGTTACTGAGCACGAAAACTACACTTTTGAGGAGCTCTTAATGTTAGTCGACGTTTTTGGATTCGGCTCTTAGATGCTAGATGCATACTGTTCAAAAATACCGGCTGAGAACCGCGAGCCGCACGAATGCTTGATTAGGGCCGTAGTTTGACGACCACTGATTTAGAGTCAGTTGCCATTTTTCACACGGTACATATATCTCCCCTAAACCATTTGGCAATGCGTTTTGATTGTCTTCAGATTATACAAGACGGCAAACGACAGTATCGTCTGCAAGCAATCTAAGAGGACTACTCAGATTGTCCCTAAATGGTTTATGTAGATAGATCAGAAACAGCAGAAGGCCTACAACACATCCTTGGGGAACGCGAGACATTGCTTCTGTTTCACTCGATGACATTCTGTCAACTGTGACCGTTGCGACAGGAAATCACGAATCCAGTCGCACAACTAAGTAAACTGAGTATCATCAAGAACAATGGTCCCCAAACCTTTCTTAGACCGTTACCCCTGAGTGTAATCAGACATTAGCTAGTACCCCCCCCCCCCCCCGCCTCCCCCCACCGTCTGTTGCCTCCGTTGCCCCCCCATTATGGGCAACTAAACTAACTAAACTATACAATAAAAGACTTTTTTAAAACTTTTATTTTTAAAATGATGAAAGATGAATTATTTTAGTTTGCGCACGTGTGTGTGTGTGTGTGTGTGTGTGCTTCTGAACTGGCACAAACTGGTACACTTCAGACTGTTTATTCATTGTGTCTGACCACAGCCGTTAATAGTAATACTGATAATAACACTGTGTACAGAACTATAGTAGCGCTTACGTAGTTAATGCTGTGTCGTGATTAATTCATTTATCTGTTTCGAAGCGAGTAATGAAGCAATTTCTAGGCTATTGCAGATACTATCTACAACTTGGAGAAGACATTTTCTTTAGGTATTTAACATTTGTTAAGTATATGCCTCACTTTTATCATCAGCAACGTACGGGACAAAGTACAACATTTGTGTGTTGTGGTTGGACTCTTAACCTCCACCGCATTAATACTACTAATTAAGAAAAGTTATTATCGATAACTTATATAATCAATATTACAGTCTTACAAAATTATGATAAAAGTAATGATCTTTTGAAAAGAATTTACTTTCTTAACTGCAAAAGAATAGAATCGTTTAGTTTTTACCCCTCAGAATATTTCATTTTATCCCTCAGGGGGCAGTTACCCCAAGGTTGGGAACCACTGAACAAGAAGCATAAGTTGGAAAACGCTACAGAGCTTCCTTAAGCAGTATTCCACTGAGAGTTGAACATTCTTACCTAAATTAGACACGAGTATCGGTTCATCCAGCAGGTATAGGGGTACCTACAGTTTAATATGGAATGTGAACCACAAAACGGCTTGGATTTTTCAACTACAAAAAATATAGGCAGAGACGAAAGTCACATGCACAGAAAAACCTATTACCAACGGCGAATTAATGCCCAACACTTACCAGTCAAATAATACCTGCCCTAATTGCAATGACCTTAGCTAGGCCAAAACCACTGAAGATGTGACATTCGAGGCATTACGTGTTCCATGCTTCGAAACACTTAATCTGGCTACTTGTCTCTTGAATTAGCTTCATTGAGGCAACAGTAGCGTATTAAAGAACAAAACGACGACGAAGAGCAATTAGGCCAAATTTAAAAGCTTCGTCAACGGTTAGCATCCGCCAAGTAGCAAAAACCAACATTGACAAAGGCCACTGCCACGGAAAAACACGTGCCGCACGAAAATATTGTCTGGGGTTTAGACGACAAACAAACAGTATTGACAAACGTACCAGATGGTGTCAAATGTATCGGCAAGTTATGGCTCCTTACCCTACACACCTGGAAAGACGTATCAACTACGAGAACTAGTTTCTAACCGAAGACAGTTTCATACGGACAGCATTGACAACAAGGGATTTCAAATGGTTCAAATGGCTCTGAGCACTATGGGACTCAACTGCTGTGGTCATCAGTCCCCTAGAACTTAGAACTACTTAAACCTAACTAACCTAAGGACATCACACACAGCCATGCCCGAGGCAGGATTCGAACCTGCGACCGTAGCAACAAGGGATTTCTAAGCTCCTGTCCTGGGCGACGCTATTGCTGAATTTGGTCTGCCGTTGCCCGTCTTCACCTTGTCGTTATGGGTCTATAGATTGTTTTGCTAACTGTGCAGTGAAATGCCGCATGTCTTCTTCAATGTTACCTCCCCTTAGGGCGTCCTCGCAGTGAGAAAGAAAAGTCGCACTGCGGTTGTGCACCTTTTTTCCGAAGGAATCCTTCACACTGTAGCGGAGTGAAAGATTCATTCTGGGAAAGGTCCACAAGGTCGTAGCTAGGCTATTTCTTTGTAATATCCGTTCCTCCAGGAGTGTTAGTCCCCCAAGGTATGGAGGAGAACTTGCGTGATGTTCGGAAGGTAGCAGAGAGGTACTGGCCGATGTTATAATGGTCTATCTTTATTTTCCGGGCACTTGTAAACAGGGAAAAATAGTCATGTATTCCGTTGTGAAAAGTAATTCTAAGAATTTTGTGAGTAGGTTTCTAAAAGAAATGTGATCTGATCTCGTGCAAGGATTTATGGTCCTTCCGACAGGCGTATCACAATGGCTCACAGGCAACCACAGTCAGAAACAGCATCTGAACCTGGTTCCTTAAGAGTATACCACTATGAAGTCTTCTAACGTCTAGCTCGCTGCTTCGCTTAAATCACGCCGACAAATATTTCTACATGCCTCAGTACTTTCCTTGCTCCGGCGGCACTCTACTCTCACTAGTAGCGGTTCCCAGGAGGATGTGTTCGACGTCTTTGAAAGTGGCTTACAGTGGGACAGTGATGGGTAAGCTGTGTGACAAAGGCCTGTCCCAGCGGGGGAGTGCCTTCACCTTCCTATCCCCTCCCTCCACACCGTTCCCAGCAGAGGCGAAGCTGCTGCCGCCTCTGGGAAACAACGGAGGACTTCACGCTGCGTGCGCCAAGCCGTCCTCTACTTGGAGCACAAGGAGCATCTAGGTCAGGTGGCAAGGTAGGGCCCATTCTTCTTTAACATCGTTCCACATTAAATTACATCGCCATTAATGAACGCCCCCACCAATAGGAATAGCTTATCTCAAGCTGTTACAATCTGGGTCACTGGCTCTTATCGTAGAAAAGCAAGATTTCCGCCAAGGTACGGTAATGTCACTATAAATTTATTTCATTTTTTCCTGCAAAATGGAAAACAGATGCAAGCAGATTTGGAGTGGCATGGTGCTGCTGCAACTCAGCGCTCAGCTCAAGTACTACACATGGCTGACTGGGCTTACATCAATCCTTCGAGGAAGGAATTCAATTTAATTCGCTATATTCATCGTGGGTGACCAACTGCATCTCATTTAAATTGGCTATACATATTTACAAGCATAGGTAATGGATGCAAGTGAACGTTGCAAGCTGGAGATGTGTTCATATGTTGATAATATACATGTAATATGGATCAAAAACTTACACAAAGGATAAAAAATATAGTGTAATATTTACTACATAATTAAAGAGCGAATGCGTTACTACCATATGTGACAGACTTCAAAAAATTTGATCAAGTTCAACTTTGCGTCACACATTGTCCATAATGAGCACTCTGCTGGTGATATCAATGACAACTTTTCTGTTTTACGCATTACTGACAAAGGATTACTGATGGATCTCCTCGAACAGTTGGAGATTTACATTTTTAAGCTAAAATCACCTCAAAAAATTCTTAACGAACAAAATCTATTAGTACAGAACTTTTTCTTCCGGAATTTCCAAAAAGTCTTGCAATAGAACTCCTCCCAAAAAAAAGACAATAATGACAGACATATTACGGGTTGATTCCGTG
Source organism: Schistocerca piceifrons (assembly GCF_021461385.2). Taxonomy (NCBI): domain Eukaryota; kingdom Metazoa; phylum Arthropoda; class Insecta; order Orthoptera; family Acrididae; genus Schistocerca; species Schistocerca piceifrons. Next base: position 778,239,186 of record NC_060138.1, read on the forward strand.
ATGATGGCACAAACTTTCAGGGATGATGGACAAGGGTAAATGCATCAATTTAAGGCAAGGAGACCTGCTCCAGAAACGAAGGATTCGAAAGTTACAACCGAAACTATTACTGATGCATCTGACAGTGGAATACTGTTGTTGCTAACACTGCAGGGTATGCAACTTTCAGAGGTTATAGTATGGACCAAAACAAGGAAAAAAGTCTTCTAAACATGGGCTCTAACATGCATACCTTGAGAGCTATGACTACTTGTTTATCTTCCCTACTGCAAAACACATATCTTCTACTCAACAATGCTCACAGCTCTTAAGGTACGCATTTTTGAACCCATGTTTACCAGACTTTTTTGCTTCTAGTTGTTGTTGTTGTGGTCTTCAGTCCTGAGACTGGTTTGATGCAGCTCTCCATGCTACTCTATCCTGTGCAAGCTTCTTCATCTCCCAGTGCCTACTGCAACCTACATCCTTCTGAATCTGCTTAGTGTATTCATCTCTTGGTCTCCCTCTACGATTTTTACCCTCCACGCTGCCCTCCAATACTAAATTGGTGATCCCTTGATGCCTCAGAACATGTCCTACCAACCGATCCCTTCTTCTGGTCAAGTTGTGCCACAAACTTCTCTTCTCCCCAATCCTATTCAATACTTCCTCATTAGTTATGTGATCTACCCATCTAATCTTCAGTATTCTTCTGTAGCACCACATTTCGAAAGCTTCTATTCTCTTCTTGTCCAAACTATTTATGGTCATGTTTCACTTCCATACATGGCTACACGCCATACAAATACTTTCAGAAATAACTTCCTGACACTTAAATCTATACTGGATGTTAACAAATTTCTCTTCTTCAGAAACGCTTTCCTTGCCATTGCCAGTCTACATTTTATATCCTCTCTACTTCGACCATCATCAGTTATTTTGCTCCCCAAATAGCAAAACTCCTTTACTACTTTAAGTGTCTCATTTCCTAATCTAATTCCCTCACCATCACCCGACTTAATTAGACTACATTCCATTATCCTTGTTTTGCTTTTGTTGATGTTCATCTTATATCCTCCTTTCAAGACACTGTCCATTCCATTCAACTGCTCTTCGAAGTCCTTTGCTGTCTCTGACAGAATTACAATGTCATCGGCGAACCTCAAAGTTTTTATTTCTTCTCCATGGATTTTAATACCTACTCCGAATTTTTCTTTTGTTTCCTTTACTGCTTGCTCAATATACAGATTGATAAGTCGTAAGGTCAGTATTGCCTCACGTGTTCCAGTGTTTCTACGGAATCCAAACTGATCTTCCCCGAGGTTGGCTTTTACTAGTTTTTCCATTCGTCTGTAAAGAATTCGTGTTAGTATTTTGCAGCTGTGACTTATTAAACTGATAGTTCGGTAATTTTCACATCTGTCAACACCTGCTTTCTTTGGGATTGGAATTATTATATTCTTCTTGAAGTCTGAGGGTATTTCGCCTGTTTCATACATCTTGCTCACCAGATGGTAGAGTTTTGTCAGGACTGGCTCTCCCAGGGCCATCAGTAGTTCCAATGGAATGTTGTCTACTCCGGGGGCCTTGTTTCGACTCAGGTCTTTCAGTGCTCTGTCAAACTCTTCACGCAGTACCGTATCTCCTATTTCATCTTCATCTACATCCTCTTCAATTTCCATAATATTGTCCTCAAGAACATCGCCCTTGTATAAACCCTCTATATACTCCTTCCACCTTTCTGCTTTCCCTTCTTTGCTTAGAACTGGGTTTCCATCTGAGCTCTTGATATTCATACAAGTGGTTCTCTTATCTCCAAAGGTCTCTTTAATTTTCCTGTAGGCAGTATCTATCTTACCCTTAGTGAGATAAGCCTCTACATCCTTACATTTGTCCTCTAGCCATCCCTGCTTAGCCATTTTGCACTTCCAGTCGATCTCATTTTTGAGGCGTTTGTATTCCTTTTTGCCTGCTTCATTTACTGCATTTTTATATTTTCTCCTTTCATCAATTAAATTCAATATTTCTTCTGTTACCCAAGGGTTTCAACTAGCCGTCGTCTTTTTACCTACTTGATCCTCTGCTGCCTTCACTACTTCATCCCTCAAAGCTACCCATTCTTCTTCTACTGTATTTCTTTCCCCCATTCCTGTCAATTGTTCCCTTATGCTCTCCCTGAAACTCTGTACAACCTCTGGTTCTTTCAGTTTATCCAGGTCCCATCTCCTTAAATTCCCACCTTTTTGCAGTTTCTTCAGTTTTAATCTACAGGTCATAACCAATAGATTGTGGTCAGAGTCCACATCTGCCACTGGAAATGTGTTACAATTTAAAACCTGGTTCCTAAATCTCTGTCTTACCATTATATAATCTATCTGATACCTTTTAGCATCTCCAGGGTTCTTCCATGTATACAACCTTCTTTCATGATTCTTAAACCAAGTGTTAGCTATGATTATGTTGTGCTCTGTGCAAAATTCTACCAGACGGCTTCCTCTTTCATTTCTTAGCCCCAATCCATATTCACCAACTACGTTTCCTTCTCTCCCTTTTCCTACACTCGAATTCCAGTCACCCATGACTATTAAATTTTCGTCTCCCTTCACTACCTGAATAATTTCTTTTATTTCATCATACATTTCTTCAATTTCTTCGTCATCTGCAGAGCTAGTTGGCATATAAACTTGTACTACTGTAGTAGGTGTGGGCTTCGTATCTATCTTGGCCACAATAATTCGTTCACTATGCTGTTTGTAGTAGCTTACCCGCATTCCTATTTTCCTATTCATTATTAAACCTACTCCTGCTTTACCCCTATTTGATTTTGTGTTTATAGCCCTGTAGTCACCTGACCAGAAGTCTTGTTCCTCCTGCCACCGAACTTCACTAATTCCCACTATATCTAACTTTAACCTATCCATTTCTCTTTTTAAATTTTCTAACCTACCTGCCCGATTAAGGGATCTGACATTCCACGCTCCAATCCGTAGAACGCCAGTTTTCTTTCTCCTGATAACAACATCCTCTTGAGTAGTCCCCGCTTGGAGATCCGAATGGGGGACTATTTTACCTCCGGAATATTTTACCCAAGAGGACGCCATCATCATTTAATCATACAGTAAAGCTGCATGCCCTCGGGAAAAATTACGGCTGTAGTTTCCCCTTGCTTTCAGCCGTTCGCAGTATCAGCACAGCAAGGCCGTTTTGGTTATTGTTACAAGGCCAGATCAGTCAATCATCCAGACTGTTGCCCTTGCAACTACTGAAAAGGCTGCTGTCCCTCTTCAGGAACCACACGTTTGTCTGGCCTCTCAACAGATACCCCTCCGTTGTGGTTGCACCTACGGTACGGCTATCTGTATCGCTGAGGCACGCAAGCCTCCCCACCAACGGCAAGGTCCATGGTTCATGTCGTGTCGTAAACATTCAACTGTATGCATTTACGCCACTGATTATGATACACCCTATATAGCCTATGGACGGCTTCTGATTGGTCGGCAATTACGTCACTTTGCCATACAAGGTGTCAACGTCTACATCTACATCTACATCTATACTCCGCGAGCCACCTTACGGTGTGTGGCGGAGGGTACTTATTGTACCACTATCTGATCCCCCCTTCCCTGTTCCATTCACGAATTGTGCGTGGGAAGAACGACTGCTTGTAAGTCTCCGTATTTGCTCTAATTTCTCGGATCTTTTCGTTGTGATCATTACGCGAGATATATGTGGGCGGTAGTAATATGTTGCCCATCTCTTCCCGGAATGTGCTCTCTCGTAATTTCGATAATAAACCTCTCCGTATTGCGTAACGCCTTTCTTGAAGTGTCCGCCACTGGAGCTTGTTCAGCATCTCCGTAACGCTCTCGCGCTGACTAAATGTCCCCATGACGAATCGCGCTGCTTTTCGCTGGATCATGTCTATCTCTTCTATTAATCCAACCTGGTAAGGGTCCCATACTGATGAGCAATACTCAAGAATCGGACGAACAAGCGTTTTGTAAGCTACTTCTTTCGTCGATGAGTCACATTTTCTTAGAATTCTTCCTATGAATCTCAACCTGGCGCCTGCTTTTCCCACTATTTGTTTTATGTGATCATTCCACTTCAGATCGCTCCGGATAGTAACTCCTAAGTATTTTACGGTCGTTACCGCTTCCAATGATTTACCACCTATGGCATAATCGTACTGGAATGGATTTATGCCCCTATGTATGCGCATTATATTACATTTATCTACGTTTAGGGAAAGCTGCCAGCTGTCGCACCATGCATTAATCCTCTGCAGGTCTTCCTGGAGTACGTACGAGTCTTCTGATGTTGCTACTTTCTTGTAGACAACCGTGTCATCTGCAAATAGCCTCACGGAGCTACCGATGTTGTCAACTAAGTCATTTATGTATATTGTAAACAATAAGGGTCCTATCACGCTTCCCTGCGGTACTCCCGAAATTACCTCTACATCTGCAGATTTTGAACCGTTAAGAATGACATGTTGTGTTCTTCCTTCTAGGAAATCCTGAATCCAATCACAAACGTGGTCCGATATTCCGTAAGCTCGTATTTTTTTCACTAACCGTAAGTGCGGAACCGTATCAAATGCCTTCCTGAAGTCCAGGAATACGGCATCAATCTGCTCGCCAGTGTCTACGGCACTGTGAATTTCTTGGGCAAATAGGGCGAGCTGAGTTTCACATGATCTCTGTTTGCGGAATCCATGTTGGTTATGATGAAGGAGATTTGTATTATCTAAGAACGTCATAATACGAGAACACAAAACATGTTCCATTATTCTACAACAGATTGACGTAAGCGAAATAGGCCTATAATTATTCGCATCTGATTTATGACCCTTCTTGAAAATGGGAACGACCTGCGCTTTCTTCCAGTCGCTAGGTACTTTACGTTCTTCCAGCGATCTGCGATAAATTGCTGATAGAAAGGGGGCAAGTTCTTTAGCATAATCACTGTAGAATCTTAAGGGTATCTCGTCTGGTCCGGATGCTTTTCCGCTACTAAGTGATAGCAGTTGTTTTTCAATTCCGATATCGTTTATTTCAATATTTTCCATTTTGGCGTCCGTGCGACGGCTGAAGTCAGGGACCGTGTTACGATTTTCCGCAGTGAAACAGTTTCGGAACACTGAATTCAGTATTTCTGCCTTTCTTCGGTCGTCCTCTGTTTCGGTGCCATCGTGGTCAACGAGTGACTGAATAGGGGATTTAGATCCGCTTACCGATTTTACATATGACCAAAACTTTTTAGGGTTCTTGTTTAGATTGTTTGCCAATGTTTTATGTTCGAATTCGTTGAATGCTTCTCTCATTGCTCTCTTTACGCTCTTTTTCGCTTCGTTCAGCTTTTCCTTATCAGCTATGATTCGACTACTCTTAAACCTATGATGAAGCTTTCTTTGTTTCCGTAGTACCTTTCGTACATGATTGTTATACCACGGTGGATCTTTCCCCTCGCTTTGGACCTTAGTTGGTACGAACTTATCTAAGGCGTACTGGACGATGTTTCTGAATTTTTTCCATTTTTGTTCCACATCCTCTTCCTCAGAAATGAACGTTTGATGGTGGTCACTCAGATATTCTGCGATTTGTGCCCTATCACTCTTGTTAAGCAAATATATTTTCCTTCCTTTCTTGGCATTTCTTATTACACTTGTAGTCATTGATGCAACCACTGACTTATAATCACTGATACCCTCTTCTACATTCACGGAGTCGAAAAGTTCCGGTCTATTTGTTGCTATGAGGTCTAAAACGTTAGCTTCACGAGTTGGTTCTCTAACTATCTGCTCGAAGTAATTCTCGGACAAGGCAGTCAGGATAATGTCACAAGAGTCTCTGTCCCTGGCTCCAGTTCTGATTGTGTGACTATCCCATTCTATACCTGGTAGATTGAAGTCTCCCCCTATTACAATAGTATGATCACGAAACTTCTTCACGACGTTCTGCAGGTTCTCTCTGAGGCGCTCAACTACTACGGTTGCTGATGCAGGTGGTCTATAGAAGCATCCGACTATCATATCTGACCCACCTTTGATACTTAACTTAACCCAGATTATTTCACATTCGCATTCGCTAATAACTTCACTGGATATTATTGAATTCTTTACTGCTATAAATACTCCTCCACCATTGGCGTTTATCCTATCCTTGCGGTATATATTCCATTCTGTGTCTAGGATTTCGTTACTGTTCACTTCCGGTTTTAACCAACTTTCCGTTCCTAATACTATATGCGCACTATTTCCTTCAATAAGAGATACTAATTCAGGAACCTTGCCCTGGATACTCCTGCAGTTTACCAATATTACGTTAACTTTTCCTGTTTTTGGTCTCTGAGGACGGACGTTCTTTATCAACGATGATAATGTCCTCTCTGGTAAGCCGTCAGGTATTTTATCGTTTCGCCCAAGGGGGGTCCCTCTAACCTAAAAAACCCCCGTGTGCACGCCACACGTACTCTGCTACCCTAGTAGCTGCTTCCGGTGTGTAGTGCACGCCTGACCTGTCTAGGGGGGCCCTACAGTTCTCCACCCAATAACGGAGGTCGATGAATTTGCAACCATTATAGTCGCAGAGTCGTCTGAGCCTCTGGTTTAGACCCTCCACACGGCTCCAAACCAGAGGACCGCGATCGACTCTGGGCACTATGCTGCAGATATTAAGCTCAGCTTGCACTCCGCGTGCGATGCTGGTTGTCTTCACCAAATCAGCCAGCCGCCGGAAGGAACCAAGGATGGCCTCAGAACCCAAGCGGCAGGCGTCATTCGTTCCGACATGTGCTACTATCTGCAGCCGGTCACACCCAGTGCGTTCAATAGCTGCCGGAAGGGCCTCCTCCACATTACGGACGAGACCCCCCGGCAAGCACACCGAGTGCACACTGGCATTCTTCCCCGACCTACCCGCTATTTTCCTGAGGGGCTCCATAACCCGCCTAACGTTGGAGCTCCCTATAACTAATAGGCCCGCCCTCTGTGACTGTCGGGACCTTGCCGGAGAATCGGCCACTGGCCCAACAGGCGAGGCATCCTGTGGTGGCTCGGAAACGATGTCATCACCACTAGGAAGCACCCCGTACCTGTTGGAAAGGGGTAAGGCAGCTGCCACGCGGCCAGATCCCACCTTCGCCTTTCGGCCAGGCACGCGCGAGCCCACCACTGTCCGCCATTCACCCTGGAGTGATGGCTGACCGGTAAGATGCTCACTGCCGGAAGACGCAGCGACATCAGGGGTTCCATGTGATTCCAAGGCCACCGAAGTAGGCATAGGTCTCACCACAGTTGCCCCAACGCCACTACGAGCCGACGCCTGCGCCTCGAGCTCGATGAGCCTAACAGACAAAGCCTCCACCTGCCCCCGAAGAGTGGCCAATTCTCCTTGCGTCCGCTCACAACAACCACAGTCCCTACACATGACTATGTTTACCCTACTCTATACGGTGACAAATTGCCAAGATAATCTTCTGATGAGCTACTCTGATAATCAAGAAACACTCACTGAAATACGAGACGCGAAAACTACGCTAGGTTTTCCCAGAAAAACTATTTAAAAGCTAAGCGCAGCAAATAAGTACAAAAACGCTTTATACAAACAGTACTCGCTGCTGCTGGTGCTCTCGCTCTGGCTGTCACAAGACAACTGCTGATTCAAGTGACTAGTGGCTAACGGCCGCGAAACAAATAAAAGACGGTTTTAGGGCGCTTTCTGTTCTAAACGATCAAGAAAACACTAAGAAATCTAACACGAAAACTACGTAAAGTTTTATCAAGAACTGTTAGTTACTATGCAGAGCAGATAAACACAAATAGAATCCCTTCCTTAGTGGAAGGTCGTAAACAAAATGCAAAATAAACGCTTTATATAAACAGTACTCGCTGCTGCTGGTGCTCTCGCTCTGGCTGTCACAAGACAACTGCTGATTCAAGTGACTAGTGGCTAACGGCCGCGAAACAAACAAAAGACGGTTTTAGGGTGCTTTCTGTTCTAAACGATCAAGAAAACACTAAGAAATCTAACACGAAAACTACGTAAAGTTTTATCAAGAACTGTTAGTTACTATGCAGAGCAGATAAACACAAATAGAATCCCTTCCTTAGTGGAAGGTCGTAAACAAAATGCAAAATAAACGCTTTATACAAACAGTACTCGCTGCTGCTGGTGCTCTCGCTCTGGCTGTCACAAGACAACGTCTGCGCTGGTGGCGCCACATCGCTCCCGTAGGAGCGTAAACAATGCGACGAATTTCTGTTTCTTCTCCGCATAGAGAGCTCGCTTCAACGCACCACTGACAAGATGTATCCCCTGTATCGTGTGAATTTGCTCCCGTACATTCTTATTTCTGTCGGAAATGGTACGGAGTGACCGACGTAGTTGCTCCCGCACCGACAAGAGACACTGTAAATCCCACGGACCCTGAGCCTGAGACTGTCCTTAACTAGGCACAGTGTCTTCTTTATCTTCGTAGGTGGTCGGAAAATAGGTCTCAACCCGTCATCTTTCCAGGACTCTGCCCATTTTGCTACATGTGGCACTGCATCACGTCATTGTTCCATATTTCCCAGTGTCCGCTTCTTGGAGTAGATCTACTTTGTATCATGTGAACTGTAGCCATTCTTTCGGACACGTATTTTAGATGATTAATGTTGTTATTCAAGTTGTCCTCGTCTGAAACATTTTTAGCCGTGTGATCTCTAAAGCTTTCTCGACGCGACTGATTTGTAGTATACTTCAAGAGTTCCACGAAAATTTAAACTCCACACACCATAATATAAAATTCACGATGGAACTCGAAAAAGAGGGCAGACAACTACAGTTCCCCGGTGTGTTAGCTAAGAGAATAACGGACAGACTCCTGGGTGACAGCGCATACAGAAAACCTACGCACACTGACCTCTTATCTTCACGCTTCGAACCGTCACTATCCGTCATAAAGAACTCCTAACACTTTAAGATAAGTAGAGCGTCGCCAAGAATTACAACGTCTACGAATACTGCGCCGAAGGAATGGGCACTCAGATCATCAAATTGAACGGGCGATGCCGTCAAGTCAAGAACGCCTGAGAAAGAGGTTGAGACTGAGAAGCAAAAATTCGCTTAACTACCTTATGTTGACCCAGCATCCGGAAAGATCAATAGACTCCTACGGAAATATGGCATCCAAGGCATTTCGCTCCCTCCAACTAAGATGAAAAATATTCTTTGTAATGTTAAAGTCTATCTAGGATTCCAAAAGCAGGGTGCGCAACGCATTCCATGCGCAAGTGGAGTGTGCCACGAGGAGCCAAGCATCAGAACAGTCGAAGAGAGATAGATGCAAGGAACATCGGCGACATACCTGACAAACAGCCAAGCAAATCAGCTTCGCCGAGCACTGCCTCGGATATAGTCACGAAGTGAAATACGATGAGACGAGTATAGTCGTGCAGAGGATAAGTTTCTGGGACAGCATAGTTAAGGTGTCTATCGAATCAACATGTCAGAAAACTTACTACACAGGGACGACGGTTTCAATTTGAATAAGGCTTGGAAACCGGCAATTAGTTTATTAAAATCTCGCCGGCCATCACACCCATCAGAGTTGAAATTCGCTGAGAGGCTCAAATGGCTCTGAGCACTATGGGACTTAACATCTATGGTCATCAGTCCCCTAGAACTTAGAACCACTTAAACCTAACTAACCTAAGGACATCACACAACACCCAGTCATCACGAGGCAGAGAAAATGCCTGACCCCAGCGGGAATCGAACCCGGGAACCCGGGCGTGGGAAGCGAGAACGCTACCGCACGACCACGAGCTGCGGACTTCTCTGAGAGAAGTAGCGTTTCACGCAATATCATTGCGAGATCTGAAAGATAAAAGTGCATTTCAGGACGTAGCGGGCGTTCGGAACAGAACACGGCTATGAATAACGGCATGACACCAACAGAAGTTAACAGTCTGGTTGGAGTATAGGCAGAAAGTACGCGTAACAACAAAAGTCCCTGCACCTGAAGAAGATGACTGCGTCAGTCGTCGACATATTGTGCATAAAATGGAAACAACTCAGCAGGACACCTGGAATTACGCAGTTTAATTTTAGCCCTGTATATCAATGTATTTAAAACGGCTCTCTTCTGGACTGGATTGTGGAAACAGCGCGCTGAGAGCTTTGGTCGGCTTAACGGTAACAGAGTGGCCGAGACACACATCCGATTTTCGTTTTACCACCAGCGTAGACGTTGAGACCATCTGTGGCAGTATGACGTAGTTGACGACCAATCACGAATTGTCTATGAGGTATATAACGTCATCAAAACAGCAACCGAGACAGCCAGTTGTTAGAGACGAAGACGACGGCGATAATCGTCGAAAGCTCGCGGTTTTACACAGAACTGACGCAGGGAGAAATCGGAGAATATTTTATGCAAGAGTGTCGCGAAAATCTTCCTTCTCATCCTAAAACATAACGTTTTCCCCGTAGCTTTCCGTTACTGGTAACTAAAATAATTCCGTTGTTTCTTCCAGCACAAGGACCACACCGTCTAGCTGCACATGGTAGAGATAATGCTCCTGTAACTCTTCCATCTGATGATGAGCCTGCAATGGCTTGGAAACAAGTCAGTATAAAAAAAAAGAACATACGAAATTTTAAAAAATCAAGTGGTTGCATATTGTACCAAAATAAATTGCCCATTTTGTTTTGTTACAAGACAGGTGCTACAAACGTCCGACCACTCAGATTTAGGATTTCCTTAATCCCCTTAAAAAGGCTCTGAGGGGAAAACGATTCACCTCGGACGAAGACGTCCAGCTGTACGTGCAGATCTGGTTAACATCGCAGCCCCAGGAATTTTTTGAGACAGCCATTCACCGCTTTGTGTCATGGTGGGACAAGTGTCTCAACAGCCAGGGTCAATACTTTTAACATACAGGTACTGGTTTCTGTAATTATGCCTCCGGCTCGTTTCTTTTTTAACGCCACTTATATAAGAAGTGTCATGGTAGTCTCTCCATTGGAGTATGATTTCGGACTAGACCCCCATTCGGATTTCTGGGAGAGGACGTAATCCACTGTGCAAAAGGAGATGATACTCTAGTAATCAAGAGAGACTGAAATGCGATAGTAGGAAAAGGAATGAAGAGGAGAGGAGAGTTACGAGAGAATATCGGCTTGGTAGTTGGAACGAGAGAGAAGAAAGATTGCGTGCTGCAATAAATTACAGCAGGTAACAAATTATAAACTCTCCAAAAATCACAAGAAGACGTGGTATACTTCGAAAATGCCTGGAGACACGGGGGTAAACCAGGCGGATTACATCATCGTCAGAGATGTCGAAATCAGGTATAATACTGTATTGTAAGGGGCAGCCAGGAGCAGACAGACTCAGGTTACAAACCAGTAATAATACAGAGTAGCCTGAAGTTGGAAAGAATCAATGAGGAAAGGATTGGGATACTGAAGTACTGAGAAATAAATGACGACACACGTTTGAGATTATCCACGGCTGTACCTTCTGCGATAATGAATACCACAGTAGATAGTTCAGTTGAAGAGAAATGAAAAGCTCCAGAAAGGGTAATCTCAGTAGATGGTCAAACACAGGTACAAAGAAAGAAACGATAAAGAGACCTTGGGTAACAGAAGAAATATAATAACTACTGATCACTGTAAGAAGGAAATACAAAAATGTACAGGGAAAGACAGGAAAAAAACAATTTGAGTCACTTAGAAATGAAAAAAAATGGGACGTGCTGGACAGGCAAGGCAAAAATGCCTGCAAGAAAAATGTAAAGAAATCGAAAAAGAAATGATCAGTGGAAAGTGTGATTCAGCATACAAGAAAAAACAATCTGTGGTGAAATTAAAAAAAATGGCGTCAACATTAAGTGTGCAAACTGGGAATTCCACGGTTAAACGTAGAGGAGAATGTGGATAGGTGGAAAGAGTACATTGAAGGCCTCTGAGAGGCGGAGAACTCTTCTTTAATGATGTGATAGATGAAGAAATGGGAGTTGATATGGTAGATATAGGGGCTCCAGTATTAGAGTGTAACGGAACTCTGGAAGACTTGCGGCTAAATAAGGCTAGCGGGCTATATACTCCTTCGGAATAAGACTTTCGGAAAAATATCATTCACACAATCCCGAAGACAGCAATGGCAGATGAGTGTGAGAACTATGGTGCAATCAGCTTAGCGGCCCTTGAATCCACGTTGCTGACAAGAATAATATACCGAAGAATTGAAACGAAAACTGAGGACGTGTTGGATGAGTTTAGCTTTTGGATTTACAGCCTTCAGATTTGTGTGACTTATCGCGTAACCGAAATTTAGTGGCTTTCTTTTAGTGCCCATGTAAATAACTTTACACTTTTCTTTATTCGGTGTCAACTGCTACTTTTCGCACCATACAGATATCTTATCTAAATCATTTTTCAATTCATTTTGGTCAACTGCTGACTTTACACGTCTGTAAATGACTCAAACGCTTCGATTCTGTTTAGTCCCCCTTAAACATCCCAACAACCACCACCGCTTCGATTCTCTTCTGTTCTGGTCCACAGTCCATGATTCACTATCAAATAGTGCTTTGCCCCAAACGTACATTCTCAGAAATTTCTTCTTCAAATTCAGACCTATATTTGATACTGAAAACTATCTAAGATGGCTACCAAGATTGTGTCCTATATCGTTAATATAGATCAGGAACAATAGAGGGCCTATAACACTTCCTTGTGGAACGTCGGATATTACTTCTGTTTTACTCGATGACTTTCCGTCTATTACTGCGAACTGTGACCATTCTGACAGGAAATCACGAGTCCAGTCGCACAACTGAGGCGATATTCCATAGGCGCGCAGTATGGTTAGAAGACGATGATCGAAATTTTGAAAAAATAGAAGTAAGCTATAGGAAAGACAGGTGATGTGCAACTTGTACAAGAAGCAAGACGGAACAATAACAATAGAAGACAAAAAATGAAGTACTCGGATTAAAAAGAGTGTAGTGAGACAGATGGCTCTGAGCACTATGGGACTTAACATCTGAGGTCAGCAGTCCCCTAGAACTTAGAACTACTTAAACCTAACTAACCTAAGGACATCACACACATCCACGCCCGAGGCAGGACTCGAGCCTGCGACCGTAGCAGTCGCGCGGTTCCGGACTGAAGCAACTAGAACCCTCGGCCACAGAGGCCGGCTGTAGTGAGACAGAGATTCAGTCTTTAGCACCTACTGTTCAATCTCTATATCGAAGGAGCAATGACCGAAATAACAGAAAGGTTCTGAGTGGGATTAAAATTCAGGGTGAAAGGATGTCAACGATAAGATTTGTTGACGACACTGCTGTCCTCAAGAAAAGTGAGGAAGAAATTTAGGACTTGTTAAATGGAATGAACGGTCTAATGAGTACTGAATATGGACTGAGAGTACACGGAAGAAAGGTGAAAGTAATAAGGTGCAGCAGAAATCTGATTAGCGATTAAACTTAACATCAATATTGGGGATCACGAAGCAGACTAAGTTAATGAATCGGCGAAGAAAGGAAAATACTGACAAGAAGAAGGGGCAGAATCACAGGTCTAGCGTTTGACATCAGGAAAAAATTTTCACGGCAGAAAGGGAGGCTTTAGAGGGTAAGAACTGTAGGCGAAGACAGAGGTCGGAGTATATCAAAAAATAACTGAGGACATACGATGCAAGTGCTACGCTAAGATGAAGACGTTGACACAAGGTAAGAGTTCACAGTCGGCCGCATCAAACCAGTAAGAAGACTGATGATTAATAATCTGCTCTCAGCCCGCAAGCGAGATTAGCTGTCTTCATCAAAGCAGCCAGACAATTTTCATACGGTTGCACCCAGTGCACTAATCGCTCCTGGCAGTCTCCTCAACGTCTCGGACGTGATCCTCACGACAAGGAAGCAGAATGGACACTGGCGTTCTTTTCCGACCTGCTCTCCATTTCTCTAAGCGGCTCAATCACCCGCCTAACGTTGGAGCTACCTATGACACGCAGTACCACCCTCTGCGCTTGTTCGGACCTTTCACGAAGATTGACCTCGATCCAAACAGACGAGTCGTCCATTCCTAGCTCACATGTACTTTCGGCAGTGGACAGTACCTCAGACGTGTTTTTGAGTCGTAAAGGGACAGCCGTGTGGCCAGTACCCAATTTCTCCTTCCGCCGAAACACTAGCGATCCCGGCATTGTTCGCCATTCACAGGTGACAATCGGCTTGGACGAGACTATTGGAAGCGCTACGATATGGGGGATCTCGGGCGACACTGTAGGCTCCACAGACCAAAGCTTTGCTCTCACCAGGTGTCCCAGCGGCACCAGCAGCTCAGGACCGCAGCCTGAAGTCTTTAGACCGTGGCGTACACAGATCCCACGGACAGTGGCCAATTCCCCCAGCACCGGTACATAACAGACACAATCCCTATCCATCTTTAATCAGTTTTCGTCTATATCACAAGTAATATAACGCTAACTCAAGCAGCCACTGGGTCCAATCAAAGTTCTGCTGCTACGCTACTACTGGTTTTTACTATACTCCGAAGCCAGCTCACAGAATGCAAATGCACTGAAATTTACGCAAGAACTTGGAATAAGTTAGAATACACTAGTCAACGCATCTAAATACACGGATATACCGGGTGATCAAAAAGTCAGAATAAATTTGAAAACTTAATAAACCACGGAATAATGTAGATAGAGTGACACACATGCTTGGAATGACATGGGGTTTTATTTAAAAAAAAAAAAAAAAAAAAAGTAGTTCATAAAAGATCTCTTGCGCGCGTCGTTTGGCGATGATCGTGTGCTCAGCCGCCACTTTCGTCATGCTTGGCCTCGCAGGTCCCCAGACCTCAGTCCGTGCGATTATTGGCTTTGGGGTTACCTGAAGACGCAAGTGTATCGTGATCGACCGACATCTCTAGGGATGCTGAAAGACAACATCCGACGCCAATGCCTCACCATAGCTCCGGACATGCTTTACAGTGCTGTTCACATTATTCCTCGACTACAGCTATTGTTGAGGAATGATGGTGGACATATTGAACATTTCCTGTAAAGAACATCATCTTTGCTTTGTCTTACTTTGTTATGCTAATTATTGCTATTCTGATCAGATGAAGCGCCATCTGTCGGACATTTTTTGAACTTTTGTATTTTTTTGGTTCTAATAAAACCCCATGTCATTCCAAGCATGTGTGTCAATTTGTACCTCTCTATCTACATTATTAAGTGGTTTATCCCGTTTTCAAATTTATAGTGACTTTTTGATCACCCGGTACTTCACTTTTTCGCAAAAGAACGTGAGAACAAAAACTAAACTATATCCTGCGTATAAACATACTGGCGACTCCGCGGGTGCAGCTATCACGTTCACCGCCAGGAAACAGAAGAAAAAGAAGGAAAGTTCGAGTACAATCGCAGAGTATATCAAGTGAGGCCTGAAATGAGCTTTGTAGAGTTGAAACCAAACAGTGCAGCGCGCTGCTCCGGGCTGTAGGCTGGCACTTTGTAGGGGCGACTACGTTCGCTTGACCTTTGTAACGCTGCTCGCCTGTGTTTCGCAGCGCGTTTTTTGTCGAAACGAACGACATGAAATGTTAACGCCTCGCTTTGTTTTGTCCAGAACTTGTCAGGTACAGTGCAGAGCGGCAGCACGACGTGGAAAAGGCAAGGCTTGACAATATATTTACTCTGCTCGTGTTATAACATTTTTTTTTTTAAATTAAAGCGCGTAATTTCACAGAAAAAATATTAGTCTTAAAACATTCAACCTCTTTTCGTTTGTGCACTGTTCTGTTGTAGTTACTACGAAATAACCGATAAAACTGTTAACTGGTAAATGCTTATTTATTTCTTTTACTGTCACCAAAAATTTTCACTTCTTCGTAGTAAAGTTTACATTAATATTAATTTCGTAGTTGTCTCTGCTGAGGCTCTCAAACGATGTCGCTGAGATTTGGCAATATTTCTACGAGGAACCAGTACGTCATACGTAGGCGTAGGTGTCGACTGTTCTTTGCTTGCAGATTAGAAACAGTTTGTGGGCAAACACACACTTCTCCATCCCAGTGTTTATGCGCGACTCACTGACAAATTGAGTCGAGCGAATAAGCACTGATAACACATTGCTCCGAGCTTAGTTATAGCCGGTTAATAAATTAATTGTAATTTAAAGTTTATGGCCCAAAAAACGCGAAGCCTCCAATGACAATGCAATAAAAATATCTTCAGATAGTCTACACCTGCATTTATATTCTTCGAATCCTTATGAAATGTACAGCAGAAGATATCTTTCTACCGTACCATTGTCTCTAATCTAACCACGGAAGGAGCATGGGAAGAATGACTTTTTATGTACCTCTGTGAGGGCTGTTGGTATTTGTTTAATTTTTACGGGATAAATTCGCAGAGCGCTGAGGAAGATTCGTAATTTCTGCCTTGAAGGACGATTCTTGTAGATTTTTAAGCAAGGTCCTGCGAGACGCATTAAGCCTTTCTTGTAGGGCCAACCAGTTAAGTTTTTTCAACATTTTTGGTTCAGTCTCCTGCCAGTTAAATAAGACTGCGGCCATTCGCACCTCAGAATTTGTTGTTGTTGTGGTCTTCAGTCCTGAGACTTGTTTGATGCAGCTCTCCATGCTACTCTATCCTGTGCAAGCTTTTTCATCTCCCAGTACCTACTGCAACCTACATCCTTCTGAATCTGCTTAGTGTATTCATCTCTTGGTCTCCCTCTATGATTTTTACCCTCCACGCTGCCCTCCAATACTAAATTGGTGATCCCTTGATGCCTCAGAACATGTCCTACCAACCGATCCCTTCTTCTGGTCAAGTTGTGCCACAAACTTCTCTTCTCCCCAATCCTATTCAGTACTTCCTCATTAGTTATGTGATCTACCCATCTAATATTCAGTATTCTTCTGTAGCACCACATTTCGAAAGCTTCTATTCTCTTCTTGTCCAAACTATTTATCGTCCATGTTTCACTTCCATACATGGCTACACTCCATACGAATACTTTCAGAAATGACTTCCTGACACTTAAATCACTACTGGATGTTAACAAATTTCTCTTCTTCAGAAACGCTTTCCTTGCCATTGCCAGCCTACATTTTATATCCTCTCTACTTCGACCATCATCAGTTATTTTGCTCCCCAAATAGCAAAACTCCTTTACTACTTTAAGTGCCTCATTTCCTAATCTAATTCCCTCAGCATCACCCGACTTAATTAGACTACATTCCATTATCCTTGTTTTGCTTTTGTTGACGTTCATCTTATATCCTCCTTTCAAGACACTGTCCATTCCATTCAACTGCTCTTCGAAGTCCTTTGCTGTCTCTGACAGAATTACAATGTCATCAGCGAACCTCAAAGTTTTTATTTCTTCTCCATGAATTTTAATACCTACTCCGAATTTTTCTTTTGTTTCCTTTACTGCTTGCTCAATATACAGACTGAACAACATCGGGGAGAGGCTACAATCCTGTCTTACTCCCTTCCCAACCACTGCTTCCCTTTCATGTCCCTCGACTCTTATAACTGCCGTCTGGTTTCTGTACAAATTGTAAATAGCCTTTCGCTCCCTATATTTTACCCCTGCCACCTTTAGAATTTGAAAGAGAGTATTCCAGTCAACATTGTCAAAAGCTTTCTCTAAGTCTACAAATGCTAGAAACGTAGGTTTGCCTTTCCTTAATCTTTCTTCTAAGTTCCCCGAGGTTGGCTTCTACTAGTTCTTCCATTCGTCTGTAAAGAATTCGTGTTAGTATTTTGCAGCTGTGACTTATTAAGCTGATAGTTCGGTAATTTTCACATCTGTCAACACCTGCTTTCTTTGGGATTGGAATTACTATATTCTTCTTGAAGTCTGAGGGTATTTCGCCTGTTTCATACATCTTGCTCACCAGATGGTAGAGTTTTGTCAGGACTGGCTCTCCCACGGCCGTCAGTAGTTCCAATGGAATATTGTCTACTCCGGGGGCCTTGTTTCGACTCAGGTCTTTCAGTGCTCTGTCAAACTCTTCACGCAGTATCGTATCTCCCATTTCATCTTCATCTACATCCTCTTCCATTTCCATAATATTGTCCTCAAGTACATCGCCCTTGTATAGACCCTCTACATACTCCTTCCACCTTTCTGCTTTCCCTTCTTTGCTTAGAACTGGGTTTCCATCTGAGCTCTTGATATTCATACAAGTCGTTCTCTTATCTCCAAAGGTCTCTTTAATTTTCCTGTAGGCGGTATCTATCTTACCCCTAATGAGATAGGCCTCTACATCCTTACATTTGTCCTCTAGCCATCCCTGCTTAGCCATTTTGCACTTCCTGTCGATCTCATTTTTGAGACGTTTGTATTCCTTTTTGCCTGTTTCACTTACTGCATTTTTATATTTTCTCCTTTCATCAATTAAATTCAATATTTCTTCTGTTACCCAAGGATTTCTACTAGCCCTCGTCTTTTTACCTACTTGATCCTCTGCTGCCTTCACTACTTCATCCCTCAAAGCTACCCATTCTTCTTCTACTGTATTTATTTCCCCCATTCCTGTAAATTGCTCCCTTATGCTCTCCCTGAATCTCTGTACAACCTCTGGTTCTTTTGTTCTCTATTGGTTTTGTATGCATTTTCTTCTGTAGGCTCATTCTGCAATGAATCGTAGCCTGCCACTGTTATAGATATACAGGTGGCATGACTACCTGTAGTCATCCGTTAACAACGTAGACAAAGGATACCATTTTTACATTTCTGCTCTACTTTGCTTTACATTCATTATATTTAGCTGTTATAAATTCTTCTGTTATCTGCTACGTCCATGCGTACAAAAAGCTGAGAATGGCCGAGTTCCCATCTATTATTCGCGAAATTCTTGAGAAGCATCATAAAAGAAAACCTAGAGACCACCGATAGGAAGAGAAAACTGCCTTGCGACTAGAAGAGCAGCGTTTTACGAGATTGTTGAATTGTTTCAAAAAAGAAAGCCACCTTGTGAAAAGATGTATCGTTTGAAGTTCCGAGCGAGGTGGCGCAGTGGTTAGACACTGGACTCGCATTCGGGAGGACGACGGTTCAATCCCGCGTCCGGCCATCCTGATTTAGGTTTTCCGTGATTTCCCTAAATCGCGCCAGGCAAATGCCGGGATGGCTCCTTTCAAAGGGCACGGCCGACTTCCTTCCCCGTCCTTCCCTAATCCGATGAGACCGATGACCTCGCTGTCTGGTCTCCTTCCCCAAAACAACCAACCAACCAACCAACGTTTGAAGCAAGAAATACAAGCCGAAGGAATTGTGGTATTATTGTAAATGATACTTTGTGTGGATATGTTGTGTACCATTTTTGACCTATACTACACCAGAAAGAATTTACATAATGTGATATTTTCCTTTACTGTAAAGCTTCAGACGCGCCGCGTTGTGGCCAACACTGTCGGGAATGACACAGAAGAGCCACGGCACTGAAGCAGAGAGCGAACTGTGAAGCTCAACCTTGGAGATGGGAAGTCCCATTCCTCCATACCCAACCGTCAGAGAACCGTAAGTCGCAAATTCTCGAATAGCGAGCCCAACTTAGGGTGCTTCGATGTATTGTTGT
This sequence comes from Schistocerca piceifrons, assembly GCF_021461385.2. NCBI lineage: Eukaryota > Metazoa > Arthropoda > Insecta > Orthoptera > Acrididae > Schistocerca > Schistocerca piceifrons. Next base: position 778,258,778 of record NC_060138.1, read on the forward strand.
TACATATCGTTGTCTGACGCCGTCAGATTTTCGGACGATACGCGTTTTACACAGTTTTATGCTGGTACCTCTCTCAATAAAAGTTTGCGATCGTCAGGAAAGTATTTTATCTGTCTTTATTTTTCCCTCGCCTGAGAAACTGCTATCTGAACAATCGCAATTTCGAGTCTTGTCCCTCTGGTTTTAATCCGCTTTCTGTCTGCTTTGCAGAAAGCGCATGTTAAATACGTCTGCAAGAAGAACGGCAAGTGATCCACGAAACCGCTGTATACTATAATTGAAATCTATCTGCTGTAGAAATTGAGAATTTATTCGGAGCCCAAAGGTATCTCGTACGCAACGATCTCCACAATACCAACCAGCACGGGATTCGGTCACACGAAACACAAATTGCGCTTTTCTCACATGGCATCCCGAAATCCACAAAACAAACGAAATCTGAGACTAGACGGATGGAAGGGCGAACCGCATGTTATCTTGGATGGAAAGTCATCGACAGATGATGTAACTTCAGGTGTGGGCCAGGGTAGTGTGTTGGACGCTTGACTTTCTGTTCATGTGTATTAATGACCAGGTAGGTAACATTACCAGGAAGATAAGAGTTCGAGGAGAAGATTCACAGAGTGGAGAAGAGTACTGTTTTAGAAAGAACTGTACGTCCGAAGTCAGCTTTTCCTTTTCTTACATGATATCCTTCGAACCATGGACGAAAGGCAACAGGCAGGTTCCTTATTCCTAGATTTATGCCCCACTGCACACTGTTGAAGGTCCCAGCAAACGTAGTAGGGTGCCAGATAAGTGATTGACTCCAAGATTTCTTAAATAGTAGAACCCAATACGTTGTCCTCGACAGCGTGTGATCATTAAAAACAAGGACGCCGTCAGAAGCGTCCCAGGGAAGTGTGGTAGGACAGCTCTTATTCGCTACAAACAGAAATGGTGTGATGGACAAGGTGAGAAATAATTTACGGCTATTTGCTGACGATGCCGTTGTGTACAGGGAGACTCCTCGTTGAGTGATTGTAGGAGAATACTGGATGACTCAGACAGAATTTCTAGTTGGTGTGATGAATATCATTAGCTCTAAATGTAGACAAAAGCGAATACTATAACAATTTTTCACTTAATACTTTTCTATTAGATTGCTGACCACTGAATGAAAATCAGTTTGCCAAGCTTTCTACATATACATACATACTCCGCATCCGCCGTACGGTGCATAGCGGAGGGTACCATGTACCACACTACTACTCATTTCTTTTCCTTTTCGACTCGCACACTCGCAGACAGAGCAAGGGAAAAGCGATTGTCTATATGAGCCCTGATTTCTCTCGTCTTACGAGGCGCATTTTTTAAAAGTAAATACCGTTTTGAAATTAAAAAAAAAAAGACGTGTTATGATATCTCAATAATTTTATTTTTACATGAAAGCCTGCACCTTAATCTACTTTTCTACATAATTCCCGTCAATATTGAGGCACATGTCATAACGCTGTACCAGTTTTTGAATACCCTCCTCATAGAAGTCTGCCGTCTGACTTGTTGACCACTGCATCACCACTGTTTTGACTTCGTCATCGTCTTGAAGACGCTGACAGCCCAAGTGTTTCTTCAAGTGCAGGAACAGATAGTAGTCACTGGGCGCAAGATCGGGGCTGTACGGAGGATGATCTAGCGTTTCCCATCGAAAAGATGTGATGAGATCTTTGGTCTGATTCGCCACATGCGGACGGGCATTGTCTTACAGCAAAACGATGCCCTTGCTCAACTTCCATGGACTGTTGCTTTGATTCAGGTGTGACGTCGGCCACCCATGTTTCATCGTCCATAACAATTTGGCTTAAGAAATCGCCGTCGTTGTGGTACCGCTCAAGGAAAGTCAATGCACTGTCTAAACGTTTAGGTTTTTGCTCATTCGTCAACATTTTCGGTACCCAATGTGCGCACAATTTTCGGTAATTCAAGTGCTCAGTCACAATTTCATACAAAACACTACGAGAAACATTAGGAAAGTCATCCCGCAAGGAGGAAATCGTAAAGCGTCTGTTTTCTCTCACCTTATTGTCCACTTCCTGCACCAAACTTTCATTAACGACCGAAGGACGCCCACTCCGTTGTTCATCATGCACATTTGTGCGGCCATGTTTAAATGCTCTCACCCATTTTCTTACCATTCCATCACTCATAATGTTTTCTCCGTAAAGTGCGCAGATCTCACGATGAATATCGATCGCTTTTAGGCCTTCAGCACTAATAAATCTTATAACAACCCGTACTTCACAGTCGGCGGGACTCAAGATTATCGGAGGCATCTTAAACACTCAGTACACAAAGTAAACAAGGAAGAATCAGACTGTAATGGCGTCAGTGCGTAGATTAAGGTACAGGCTTTCGTGTAAAAATACAATTGAGATATCTAAGCACGCCTTTTTTTAAATTTCAAAACGGTACTTACTTTAAAAACATGCCTCGTATCTTCTTGGTCCTAAAGCAGTATAATCGTCCTGCAGTCGGTCTCAAATGCCGTTTCTCTAAATTTCCTTAATAGTAACAAAGGAAATGCCGCGATCAGGCCCCGCAGACGACGCGATAGTCGACCGACTGCGTGTTATTTTCAGTCATTCATCATCAGATGCGTTATGGAGAAGCACGGGGTCAGCACAACTACCACCGACGGCTGTTGCCGGCGTGCAGATCTTGGAGCCGCTGTCTCTCTATTAGGTAGCTCCTCAGTTGGCATCACGGGGCTGACTGCACGCCGTTCCAGTCCCACCGTCAAGGGAAAGTCCCTCGCAGTATCGGGATTCGAATCCGTGTTGCCCACGTGAGGATCTGTCGCGTTGACCACTCGCCCACGTAGGCGGACTTCCTTAATAGGGAAGAACGCTTACTTCCGTTCAGGGACCTCTGTAATACTTGCGTACTGGTCGAACCTACTAGTAACAAATCCAGCAACACACCTACGAACTTCGATGTCTTCCTTTAATCCTACCTTGTGGAGATTCCAAATACTCTAGCAGTAATGTTCTGTACGCCGTCTGCTTTATGGGTGGGCTCCACATTCCCAAAATGCTTTAGACGTACATTCCACAGTACCCCTACCTTTTCGCCCTAGCTGTAAACTCGGTCAAGATCGCAACAAAACGAAGTTGACCATTCGCCCTACTTACTACCAACCTGATGTGAAGCAGTATCGCTCCCGTAGGGACTGGGAAGACAACATTAGATCAATTACTGCGCCCACAGAGGCATTTAAGCTGACTTTCCTCCCGCGCTCCTTGCGTGAAAGTTACGGGAGTGAACCCTAATATATTTCCGCAGCTCGTGGTCGTGCGGTGGCGTTCTCGCTTCCCGCGCCCGGGTTCCCGGGTTCGATTCCCGGCGGGGTCAGGGATTTTCTCTGCCTCGTGATGACTGGGTGTTGTGTGATGTCCTTAGGTTAGTTAGGTTTAAGTAGTTCTAAGTTCTAGGGGACTGATGGCCATAGCTGTTAAGTCCCATAGTGCTCAGAGCCATTTGAACCCTAATATATGGTGCGCCGCGAAGTACCGTCTGCAACGTACTCAACAAAGTTTTGCTGAGTTTGGGTGTACAGGTTTTGTGTTATCCACACGATGAGTATGCGTGACGCTGAGGCACATAAATATATAAGACCGCTGTTGAATCACTGTGTAGCGTGCTTTTCAAAGTTTGTGAACCATAGTGTGGCAAATGAGGAGACCATGACAATTGTGGACATACTATGACGCACGTACCTGATCTGCGCGTATATGAGTAGCTTAAAATTGAGTCTACAAGATAGACAGTTGAACGGAACCCATGTGGAATCTGTGTCTGTAGGAACAGCCACTGCTGTGCCAAAGCGGGTCTCCGTGTAGTTAAAGGATACGCTAGTTCGCGTCACAATGACAACACGTAAACACTCAAAACACGAAAATGTAAAAGTAAGATTTAGGAAGCAAATGGGGTGGAAGTGTGCTCAAGGACCAAATTTGTAATCCGTTTCCAACGACCTCGTCGTCGACGGTACATCACGCCCAAATTTTTCCTTGATCCTTTTGTTGATATCGATGAGTAGTCTATGTGCATGCAGCTACAAGGCTTGACGAATTTTCTGCTTTCGTCGAATTTTATTGCCAAATACAGTTTAGCACAAGGCCTTCGGCAGCAAGCTGACTTTTCAAGCGTCCATGTGTTGCTAATATGTTAAGCTGTGTGGCACGAGGGGCTGTCAAAGTTTTAATTATACCTCGAAAAACTAAAGTGACCTAATTATTTTTGTTTGTTTGTTTACATGCACACGATTGTAGATTTAGAACACACTGAAATCCACGCGTTACAGTGGCGTAGCAAGCCGCTAGGGAAGCCAAAACAAAATGGTGCGCCCATTGATAAAGTTAGTATCGTATTCGGCATTAGCGGAAATATGGCAGCTTTTTCAGAAAAATCTTTAGGTGTCATCTTGTTTTGTCCCCTTTAGCGGCATGCTATACCGTACTGTAAAGCGTGGATTTCGGAGCGTACCAGAACTGCAGACATTTACTTGCAAACAAACAAAAAATTAATTACGTAATTTTAATTTTGGAGTGATACTTAAAACTTTATTACTATTCCTGGAACATATCTATTTCAAACGGTAAGGTTTTACAAGGTGTGAGAGTTACACCTTGTTGCGGGACGTTGTCGGCTGTGTGATGAAAGTAAAGAGCACAGTTAACCCTGCATGAATTCTATAGTCTTATCATGTAGCTAACAAATTTTGCTAATTAGTTCAACTTGTACAAAGAGCTAAAACCTAAAGAGTTTCATATAAGTGCGTACAAAACAGCACAACGCATTGCTGCTAGACAGGTACCCGAAGACAGCAGAATGCTGTCTAAACAAGCCCCGCGAGACTATTTCGGCAAAAAAGAAAAACTGAATTCAGAAAAAAACATATGAAGTGCTATAAGTTCCGAAGAAATTCAGGATTAAGGGCAAAGTCAGGTTGTTCCCTCATCGGTTGCCAAAATTGTAGCTGTGACTGCAATAAAAGCATGTGATCTAGATTGTGCTTTGTTTGCTTCAACAGGTTCCTTTGTAATACATATAACATCAAGTTTAACAAATGGTTTGGAAACAGGACTCACTCTCCCTTATTAGAGCAAATGATGATGTAGCGAATGCAATCGAATCAGACCACTGAAAATGATAATTTTTACAACCAGGAAGGGCTGGTGCTCATTCAGTGCCGACACTTAAAGAAACCGCGAACTTACGCAATTGACTTGAGGCAAGCCAGAGCTGATAGGGTACAACACCGCTCAGGGATAGCCGTCTGATTACGGGCACACAATGGGGAAGGCGGAGAGGTGACTCACTTGGGAGGTACGAGAGACGCGGTTTTACGGTTACGACGCGGCACGGTAGCTTAGCACGTTCCGCAAGCAGGAGCGCTGCGTAAGCGGATAGCGGCGGCTCACGCTGAAGGCCACCCCACACTCGCCTAGCTCCTACCTCAACGTAGGTCGCCATACAATTGCATGGGTCCAGCTGATCAGCCCATCTGTAAATATGACTGGCCAGTCATCAGGTAACCGCCATGTTTCTTCCCGACTGCGCGCGGGATGTAGAATTAGGTGGCGTCGCAAGGTGAAATGCAGTCACCTATAGAAAACTTGTGTAACAAGTCATGGAATTGGCGAGTGATATTAAAACAGCACTTTTAGGTACGGCATGTGGCTAAAGCAAATGGCATTCCTATTGGAAGTACACGTTTGATGTCGAGTAAATTGAACAGTATACTGTGGAGCAGTGTATACGTCTGACGAACAGTGAGCATAGTGAGATATTAGCCATTTACTGCAGTTTTCTTGGCGTTTTGGAAATAATGGGAATCGAACGGAAAAAGTGTCAGTTTTGTTTCAGTGAAACTGAAATGACTTGGATTCTTCCTGAAAGGATGTTCACGGTTGTAGTAGGTAGTTTTTAAGCTTTGAATATTTTTCTTTCGTCCCTGCACAATACATTTTCTATAACTAATTGTGGATCCAACTGGCGAAATCCAGAAAGCTTATTTCCCGTATTGCCGTTTACAAACTACATCATTTAAAATCGAAAAGAGAGTTTCGAAGTAGTGGCCAGATTTTCACAAACGAAACACCGATGCTTTCAACACTGACACAGTAGGTTATAATGCGTGCCGTAGCAGATAAACGATTACGCACGTTAATCACACAGCCAAAATACCGACTCTCTGAGTTATATTCCTTGCGCTTCATTTTCCACAGCCAATAAGTTGCCTCGTACCCATTCTCTGATTTATATGCCTTGTGCTTCATTTTCCATAGCCAGTAATTTGCCTCGTGAACGTTCAAAAACAGCAATAAAAAATCAATCTGCAAAATAAAAAGATTTGCAGTCTGTAAATTGGATGTATTACAACAGACGTATCTCACAAGTCGCAAAACAAAATTTTCGCATTTACAAGTCACTACTATATATTACAGAGATGATGAAACAGTATGGCAGCTACTCTCTAACCCACATGCTACAATGAATCATCAGTTTATTCATCACATATATTATGTTACGTACTAAATACTTCTAATGATATGCACAGGGCTATTACTGAAAGCATAGTATGACAACTATTTGGCAGTGAAGATGCGGTATTTGTTTTTATTCACAAATTATACACTGAAATGCTGATAAATCTCGTAGACATTATTAATGGAACATTTCCATTCAGAAAGAATGCAACATTTGTCGGTTTCCAAAAGTCGTTTTCACGGTTCTCGTCCTCTCGATTATCTTTCACTATGTACTGTTTGCGTCTTTATCAATTTCTTGGAAATACAAGTGTCGTGAAGCCATTCGCCACAATTTTTCCAACAGATGGTGAGAACAACCTGTCTTTGATCTTAATTGTCCTTAATAATTACGTAAGCCATATTCATGATATTCAGTAAATTCCCATCACTCAAAATTTAGTGTACAAAAATTGATGTGACAGTTATCGCCGCGGATGGAACTTAAAACATTATTCGTTTATCGACGATAAATCATGTAAAATGAACCGACAAATTAAATAACAATTCCACGGAAGTGGTATTGGGAATGCTAAAACCGATCTACAACAGCACTGCGTGTGACAGCTTTAATTTAAAAAAGTGCTAATAATTTGAATGGAACTGGATGATAAATAGAAAACAAATAATTATTTGATTCACAAGCTTTAGGTTCGAATTTCTCTTACGACTTAATTTCCTTTATTACACACACGTCCGTAATCAATGTCTGCTTCGATGGGAGAATGAACATATAAATAGCTTTATAAAATACACAATACTTCTCCCGCAGTAGCAATGGTCGCTTACTATGTGGACAGCACAAACTTTAATTGCGTTAACTGAAGTGTGGGTCTCGATAGAACTATGATATGAGAACAGGACTAACACTTTACTTTTTTTTAGTATCATAACTTCCAATTTCAATATGTTTGAAAGCTCAAGTAGCGACTCGACGGTCCAGTATCTGATATTCATAGAAGTGCGTAACAAAATTGCAATTTCAGGAGTGGTAGATAGAATTCATATTGCTTTCTTTACATCATCCAGACGACTTGTGGCCATATAACGAATTTAAAAACAAGCGCTGGTATCGGGATTGGCGCCAGCAACAGAATGTCTTTGTCGTCACGACTAGCTGTACTACAGAGCTATAATTTCGTATTAAAATTCAATTTCAATAAATAAAATCAAGCGCATCGGCACTACACGCGCATGTTACATTAGCCACAGATAAAAGGAAATGTCATGCTAAATACTCACTGAATATATGCAGGGAGAACCAGAACTCCACAGACAAACTTTCAGACTTTGTTCAGGAATAATGTGTGAGTTTTTTGGTGTAAAGGACCCCCGGTCTCCAGCAGCTCGTTCCGGAGTTACTTTAACAGCTACACGAGCCCCACAATGCTGCAAACATGCAATTAGTATGTACCATCTGTTGATGAATCGCTAGGCGATTCGAAACCGGCAATGGAAAATAAAAACTGAAGAATAAAACAAAAGGTGACTGGCTGCAGTAACTTGTGAAACCTTTTGTAGCATTTCGTTTGGATTACCTAGTTTTTGAATAAAGTTTGTGATTAATGTTAACCAATCATTGGGTATCGTTACGACACTACCTTTCATTTTCCTTTCCAATGAAACTGGCAGTTTATGACAATTTTTCAGTCTAACAGAACGCAACATGCTTCTTTGTTCACAGTATGTGCAGGGTTTGAAACAATGTAAACATCGTTTGGGATGCAGCATCGCGACTGCGCTTGCGTGACCTGTTTACTATACAAGCAGCCTTCATCTGCACCAGGAGTCCGGAAGCGACTGACCCCTCACCACCGAGGGTGACTGTTCTCTACTTCCGGATGCTATGGCGCGCTTTCAACAAAGCCAACCTGACTTTTGGCCATTCCCGTTTCTGTCACACACTCACTGATGGCTGCAGTGAATCAAATCTGATGACGAAACCTCACACGCGAGTAACGAAAATTCTCGTCCTTATGATAACTTGAAATACCTGAATTTCATCTCTTACTTAACGCATTTCGTTCTACATCGCCCCCTATCGTCCGCAATAACGTAGTCATGAAAGATTTTAGTGACATCTTCACTCACGTTTATCCGATAGTAGAGACACATAATAAAGAAATGACGGTATACATCTGCTAGATTTAACGTACTTGCTCTGTGTTTCCAACGACTAATGAATACGACTAGCATATCTTATTCTCTTATATGTGAATGGTTCGTCCTCTCCATCCATAGTCAATAACCGTATTTTAGCACACAGCATAAACGTTTTTTATGAATAACGGCGGATTCTGGAATTTGATGCTTCAAAAATTTTCACAGTTTATGTTGTGTTGTGTTTAGTGCCAGTTAGAAGTTCTTTCTTTTAACCTGGTGCTACTAGCAGAAGCTTGCTACACCTTATGAAGCAACGTATCTTATGATAGAAGTGAGCTAGTGAATTAGTGGATAGAAAGGACTATTCTCATCTTAACACGTAAACACATTACTTTGAGCTCGGGTAAAATGATGGTGCGTGTAACTCTCACTGACAAATCACTTTGTGGTAAAAAAAAAAAAAAAAAAAAAAAAAAAAAAAAAAAAAAAAAAAAAAAAAAAACACGACACTCAATTTTTCGCGTGTCGGTTGGTAGGAACTTACCCACAGACAAGTATATAATTGCGTATTACTACGACCACTTTTATTTTAGTAAACTACTAGGCTATCATAAAAGAAGTTCTGGAACTTAAATCACCTGGCATCGCATACATTTTAGGTAACTAAGAAATCTTATTTTTATAAGGTACTTTCTGGGCTATTCTTTCCTTATAAGATTAATTAATTAATATTTTGATCACACACTCTTATACTCCCACTAAAAACAAATCAACAAGCTGGCTTCTTGGCCCTTAAAACATTCCCTCATTCTTTTCGTATTCTTATTATATGGTTCTTTTACTTTTGCCTCTTAACACCAATTTTTATGGCCATATAGCCTTTCTTTCTCGGGTTTGGGGCGAAGAATGTTATAAAACAAATTTACAATGTCGAGAATGGATGTCTGGGAACAAAAATCTCAATATGGATTAAAAATCTACAGAAGAAACGGAATAGACTTTAATGACTACCTTTTGTTGGTTATATATCCTTTCCTAGCAAGTATGCGACTAGATATAAAACGGTCAGCATCTGGTCATAAGTGTGACTGACAAAGTGTGTTATAATTGTAAACTGACTCGCTCCACGTCATGGTGAAAGATTGTAATTATGATGCACGAGATATGCAAACTACTCTAGAACCGGTCGCGCTAGTGCCTTGCATGCAGTTTTCTTGAAGGATAGGCATCAAATCCCCAGCACTCTTCAAATCCATCTAACTCTTCCCTATTACTGATTTCATATATTTGTCCCATTTCAAATAGCCTTCTACGTTTACTCATAGATATTCGATGTGGCGACCAGACTTCTTGTAATGCGTACAAACGGGTCTTTCCATCTCTGTTGTGGGCATTATGTAGTACATGCTCACATTTGAAGAGAGCTTCCTTTCAGTGCTCCACATGGAAACAATATGGCCACGTAGCTCAGCAATATCTTTATTATTATTCAGCGACGATACTTCCCTATAGACTATAAAATCGTTAGCGAAAACTCGGTGGTGCTGCTGACACTATCTGATAAGTGGTTTATGTGTAAAGAAAACAAAAACATGAGCGTACCTGTTAACCTTCCCTCGGGGAGGGACGACGACAACACCCGACGTCAATTTTACTATTGTTGAACACTTGCTATCCGGTGTAAGTTACGTTGTATCACTCAGGTATTCGAGCCAGTAAAATATCTGTGAAGATCCTCCGTATAATGTTATCTTTGCACCATTTACAAGACAAATATTTGTGAAGCTACGAGTTATGTTTCATGCGACTGGATTTTCCTGAAACTGTGCTGATTCTTTGACAAACGTTTTCTTCAGGAACGTAGTACTGTTTGAGCTTCGAAAATGCTCAAGGATTCTGTAACAAACGGGTGCTAGAGACATAGATATTTTTCTTTTTCTTTCTTATTATTATCAACAGAAACGACATGCGGTCTTATACAGTATCCGAGAGTAATAGCTGTACGAGATTCACGATAGTGAGCTAGGAAAGTGACAAATTCTGCAACGTAATAATTCCGTCACGACCTAATGCCTTAATTGTTTTTTTTTAGTACCGAGAGTCCGTTTATTCGGCGGTCAAACAGTGGATGCGTGTCCGGCTCTGTAACTCCGACTTTGATATCTTCGTTACGGTCATAGTGGGTAGTGATACATGGAAGTACGTAATAAGTTTTCTTAACAGCAGTCTTGGAAAGTACGTTCTTGTAATTTTAACCGTAATCCTTTACTTGAAATACTAAGTTTGTCCAGTAGCAACTCCCAGAGGTAACTGTTGAGAATCTCTTTGACATTCTTGGATCGATTAAAGAAATCTGACGAATCGCACAACACATCTCCCCCTCGCATATTGTGCTCTCTCTCTCTCTCTCTCTCTCTCTCTCTCTCTCTCTCTGTGTGTGTGTGTGTGTGTGTGTGTGTGTGTGTGTGTGTGTGTGTGTGTGTGTGTGTGTGAAGACAATCCCAGAGAAATTGCAACCTGGCTGTAGCTACTCTGTTGAGTAGATATCAGACAAAAGCCGCACGTGGCGAAGGAGCCACTGTACGGAACTTGCGGCATCGTTTCCTAGATATAGACGGCAGTCTGGCCAGTGAATTAAGGATGATTTAATTCGAAATACCGTCCACCCTTTCTTAAACGTGAAACAATTTCAGTAAAGCAACGGTCGGTCACAAATAAGGAGAGGGCTGAGCATCCGTCTTCGGAGAACGAACGGTAGCCTGCTACTATTTCCCTTTCCATCATACTCAACTGACAAATAATCCCTCCGTTAAGTTTGACATGCAACTTGTTCATTATAGTCTTTCAGGAACCACAGTCGATGCCTCTTGGACAACAAGCCACGTCAATAGAGATTCCTCAGTATACATCCACGCCGCCTTCGATTGCATTATTTCAGTACACGACGTTTTCTGTGTGCGATTTGTCCTCTGACACACAGAGTAAGTGGAGTTCGTTCTTCAGGCAATGTAATTCTTCGCTTCTGCTCCGCCCCACTGAGTGGCCGCCCTCGCAAATGATATCGTGTTGCCGGTCTCCTCGTCCTCGTTCCCCTTCCCGCTGCACTCGCAGGATTCAGATGTTGACGTGACTGACTATATGGACACTCCTAATTCCTTGAGACCTGTGTATATATGTTTATACACCCTAACGTCTGTTGTTGTCAAATGACTGGTAACACACTGGGAACCTTTGTAGCTCATAGCACTCCGTTGATTTAGATCCGCATGTGTTTTTTTAAGGGTATCCTAGTATTACATGGTCCATGTCTTCCTCTTGCCACAAGTGGAAAGAGGGTTGTCGACCAGCCCCACATGGTGTTCTTTTAAAAAGATCGTGATTGAATTTCACTAGTGCAATAGTTGTACAAAAACCCCTTAACACCTTCTGCTTCAAATACCAAAGCGCTGACGCGATCGCAGAGATCACAGGCAACAGGCCGTCCGTTAGGAGCTCCGATTGCGGCACATGAATGCATCACAAAACACGGAATAATCCTCGGTGTCAGATAACATACATTTCTTGTATTCTAAGCAAGTGTTTATTGTCCTGTATCTTACCTTTAGCATTAGTCATTTCAATCACAATAGCTTTCTTCGTGTTACAATTTTCACAAAGATTAGTACACACACTGAAGAGCCAAAGAAACTGGTACACCTGCCTAATATCGTGTAGGGCCCCCGCGAGCACGCAGAAGTGCCACAGCACAGCGTGGTATGGACTCGACTATTGTCTGAAGTATTGCTGGAGGGAATTGACACAATAAATCCTGTAGGGCCGGCCGTGGTGGTCTCGCGGTTAAGGTGCTCAGTCCGGAACCGCGCGACTGCTACGGTCGCAGGTTCGAATCCTGCCTCGAGCATGGATGTGAGTGATGTCCTTAGGTTAGTTAGGTTTAAGTAGTTCTAAGTTCTAAGGGACTGAAGACCACAGAAGTTAAGTCCCATAGTGCTCAGAGCCATTTGAACCATTTGAATCCTGTAGGAGCGTCCATAAATCCGTACGAGTACGGGTGGGCGGAGATCTCTTCTAATCAGCACGTTGCGAGGCGTCTCCGATGTGCTCAATAACGTTCACGTATGGGGAGTTTTGTTGTGGCGTAACAAGCTAGTTACGCCACACTGAGAAGGGAGCTGAAAGGCACGCGTACACACACGCCGACTGGCGTCAAGTCTGGAACAGGATACGTTATGACTGCTATAAAGAAAATACGTAGCTTTGGAATACACTTAACTTTATTCTTTGTTGGTTTACAACGTTCTTCTTGAGACATTTATATGATAACTCTCAAACTAGGTAAGGCTAATGGCGCCTTGCTAGGTCGTAGCCATGGACTTAGCAGAAGGCTATTCTAACTGTCTCTCGGCAAATGAGAGGAAGGCTTCGTCCGTATTGTCGCTAGCAATGTCGTCCGTACAACTGGGGCGAGTGCTATATCGTATCTCGAGACCTGCCTTGTGGTGGCGCTCGGTCTGCGATCACACAGTGGCGACACGCGGGTCCGACATGTACTAAATGGACAGCGGCCGATTTAAGCTACCATCTAGCAAGTGTGGTGTCCGGCGGTGACACCACAAGTTTGATGGCCAGTGGAAGTGTTTAAACTAAGAAGAGCGATACTGGAGCCACTCTGTAGCAATTCTGGACTTTTGGGGTGTCGCATTGTCCTGCTGGAATTGCCAAAGTTCTTCAGAATGCGCAATGGACATGAATAAATGCAGGTAATCAAGACAGGATGCTTACGCACGTGTCACCTATCAGAGTCGCATCCACACCCCGCACCATTACAGAGCCTCTACCAGCTTGAAAAGTCCCCTGCTGACATGCTGGGTCTATGGATTCATGAGGTTATCTCCATACCCGTAAACGTCCATCCGCTCGATACAATCTGAAACGAGACTCGTCCGACCAGGCAACATGTTTCTAGCCATCAATAGTCCAATGTCGGTGTTGACGGGCCCACGCGAGGCGTAAAACTTTGTGTCGTGGAGTCATCAAGAGTACACGAGTGGGCCTTCGTCTCCGAAAGCCCATATCGATCATGTTTCGTTGAATGGTTCGCACGCTGACATTTGTTGATGGCCTAACACGGAAACCTGCAGCAATTTGCGGAACGGTTGCGCTTGTCATGCTGAACGATTGTCTTCAGTCGTCGTTGGTCCTGTTCTTGCAGGATCTTTGTCCGGCCTCAGCAATGTCGGAGATCTGGTGTTTTACCAGATTCCTAATATGCACGATACACTTGTGAAATGGTCGTTCGGGAAAATCCCCATTTCATCGCTGCCTCAGAGATGCTATGTTCCATCGCTCTTGCGCCGACTGTAACACCACGTTCAAACTCACTTAAATCTTGATAACTTGCCATTGTAGCAGGAATACCCGACCTATCAACTGCGCCCTGTCTGATATAGACGTTGTCGACCGCAGCGCCGCATTCTGCCTGTTTACGTATCTCTGTATTTGAATACGCGTGCCTATACCAGTTTCTTTGGCGCTTCACTGTATTACGGATGTCATGGAGGTAGTTTCATCGGAACTGAAATCAAAATCAGAATCTGTGCAGCTCTTTTGTCAAAGATGGAGGCGTCAGAGTACTTACGCAATGATTATCTTTGAATAAACACAGCACCGTGTACAATTATTTGATTATTTATTTATATAACAAATTACGTTTTATTGTAAAATATTATGGAAGAAGAATTAACGATTAGAGATATAATGTAAATAAGTCAAATTATTGCGAGACATTCTAAAACTATACAGGCTATCTATAACAAACCGTCATTTGAACCTGCTTCGCCAAAATATTTTACATTTTTCTTTGACAAATACTGTCTTACTCCGCCATGTAATATTTAAAGTTTTGCCTTTACTTTCCACAATGACACTCGATCCTGAGACATGGAAATAACTTTTAGTCTGATGCACTCAGTGAGTAATACTTTCCATAAGATCGATACAGGGTGTCCCAAACCTTTTGAGGCAAAATGAAACGGGTGATAGTGGTTCCACAATCGATTATATTGAGATAAGAAATCAATGGTCGGAAATGCATATTTATTGTGCTATGGAGTGCACAGCGTACAGTGCATAACGAAAGTGTAACTCATAACTGTTCAAAGCGACGACAGACAGTCTCAATGCACGTATTGCAACGGCCCATGCACATCTGCCGCATTCTCGCAACGATGCCCATTGCCTGTTGTACACTGCAAAAGGCATCGGGCGATAAACAGCGTACACCCCTGACCACCAAACGTATGGGCGGGCATTGCCGAAGATTACATAATAGAACCTTACTTGCTGCCTCGCCGTTTGATTGGTCCCCGTTACCTGGTGTCCCTGTGAGACGCGCTGCCACACTTTTTCGATACTACATCCATTGTTGTCCGCGAAAGGATACGGTTTCAATAAGACGGTGCACGAGCCCACGTCGGTGTTAATGCCCGAGAGCTCATGAACATCAACGTATCCTTATCGTTGGACTGGAAGGGAAGGCCCTGTCCCAGAGCCGCCACGACCGCCGCATCTCACACCTCTGGACTTTTCCCTCTGGGATTACGTAAAGAAATTGGTGTATGAAACCTCGAAGCAACAGATGAGGACCTGCTTGCTACGGTCCAAGCTGCTCATCTCCTGATTCAACAGACACCAAGGATCTTTGAGAGAGTGTGGAGGAACTATAAGTGCCGTTGCCATTCATGCATTGAGACTGGCGCTCGTCACTCTGAACAATTTTTATATTTTCATGAGCTACGTTGTTGTTATGCGATGTATGCTGTGTATATCCATACCAAAATAAGTATGTATTTCTGGCCACTGTTTCCTCATCTCCTTATAATCGACTGTCGACGCACCCACTATCACCTGTTTGAACTCGACTCAACGAGTTTGAGACACACTGTATATCGACAACACACTCCTTGTAGAGTTATGATAACTGTAGTTACCTTTGCAAGTCACCAAAACATTTGATAAGGTTAGACATTGCTTTTAGCTGTATTTGTCCGAGTTTCGGCGCTAGTGCTAGGTTCAGAGGCCTCTGCCGTGTTAAATGTGAACGATTCTACCCCAGCTCGTTTTCGGGTAGGAGTCTGTTTCACTAACAAACTGATAGAACACATCTTACAGACGCCTCAGTTAGTGTTAAAAGTTTCTCATTAACGGCACCACTAAAAAAAACTTCGTTTTACACCGTAAGAACGTGAAATTCCACTAAGTCTCCTCACAGTCGACATATGAGCGATCTGTAGGCATCGTAATTCCTTTTTGTGTGGATCGAGACAGTTCAGGAGACGTCGACGTCCATCGATCGTCCGTCTTGGTGAAGTTAAAATTTGAAGACTGACATTGTGTAAAATCGCCGTCTCTCAACTATCGGAGCCGATGCCAGAGTTGGACGTGCAACGTGAATCACAAATCCCGACGTTTCGAAGTCCGAGGCGCAGCTCTGTTACACCCCTAGCACTTTTGTTCTGCAAATGAGCATACGAGCGCAAGAACTGGGTTGGGTTTGGGGGGGAAGGGAGGATGGGGGAGGCTGTTGTTGTGCTCCGGCGGCGCTCCCTGCTAACGAGGCGGGGGCGTGGGCCGGCCTGCGCCTGGCCCCGGGCCTTTGACCGCAGCTCGCGGCCCCAATTAGGGCCGCTATCAGGTTATGAGCCGCGGCAACCCGATACGGCCGCCGGCTGCCCTGCGACCTGCAGACCTCTGTCAGCGGCAAGAATTCCCATTCTCACTGGCCGGCCGGTACACAGACTGGTGGCCCTGTCTTAGGAGACTGTAGGGTGTAGGGGTAGGGGTAGGGGTAGACCTGTGTGTCAGCCCGGAGGGAAAATACTTCCGCGTCTTAGTATCTCTACGTTAACAAGAGTAAAACGCAACAGAATGCAGTCGAAATAAAATCGTGCAATGTTCAGGAAATTAGAACAGGAGATGAGGAACTTAAAGTAGTATAGGGGTTTTGCTAATTATAAAACGAAATTATGTAATTGACGGTGGCTGAAATGGGGTGGATATAGCACACAGACTGGGATTAGCAAGACAATCATTTCTGAAAAAGAGAAATCTCACACGTCATCCGGCCTCTGGCGATCCTCAGCGCCACTGCGTGAGCGCTTTCCGGGTTTCGGCTGGTCAGTCGGGCCGTGTCCGCTGCCGCGCGGCCCTCTCAGCTTGCACGGTCATTGCCGCTCACATCATTTAAAAAAAAAAAATTTAAAAAGATTTTTAAATTTTAACTACCGCTTTCACCAGATGACGGTATATTGGACGTGAATGGTGGGGAGTGGCTACAGGGCAACGTTCAACGTTACCATTTTCTAAATAGCGTATATTGCCTGAGAAGTGGTGCGAAACCGGTCGCAGATTTAATAAAAATCATTGATACAGCCAGTGCGGAATTTTCTTTGGAAAAATGTCGAAGTTTGGCTGTGGTTCCCCGCCCTACAAAACAAAGAGCAATCTGTTAACATCGAATATAAATTTAGGTGTCTGGAGTGCAGCCTTGTATGGAAGAGAAACATGGACGATAAACAGTTCAGCCACGAATGTAACAGGAAGTTCTTAAATGTGGTGCTACAGAAGAATGCTGAACATTTTTGGATACATGGAATTACATGAGGTGATACTGAATGGATTTGGGGAGAAAAACTTATGACACAAAAAGACGGGGTCGGCTCATAGGACACAAAGTCAGACGTCAAGGGCTTGGTAATAATTTGGTAATAGAAATGTGTGTGTGTGTGTGTGTGTGTGTGTGTGTTTGAGTGTGTGTGTTTGAGAGGGAGAAGGGAGTAAAAACTGTACAGGGAGCCTAAGAGTTGACTGCAGTAAGCATATTCAGTCCTGTGCGAGGCCCACGAGAAAGACAGGCCGTGGCACGTACGTAACAACGCGTGACACTGCAGGTCTCACGATTGCCAGCAGCCGTGTCTAGCTGGGAGCGAATTGACTCAGACGTGTTTAGTAATTCTTGACTGCGCGTTTAAATGCATGCAAGCCCTTGATAGAACACGATAAGAACTTTAGTGGGTACCTTCTCAATTACATATTGATTTCCTGTGGATCCTGCACGGAGCCCAGCGTTCGCGAAGTGTGGCGAACAAGCCGACTAGGGTGACGTAAACAGGTTCGTTGCAGGACTCGAATTTCTGGTGGACCCTGATCTTAAGTAGGTTGTAGTAGTTACTCGCCCGGGTAGCCGCATGTGTTACCTCGCTGCTTCTGCGATTCGGGCAGATGCGCCGGCCCCGGATCGAATGTGCCCGACAGCCTGGATGTGGTTTTTAGGCGGTTTCCCACATCCGGCTAGGTAAAAACCGAGCTGGTTGCCAAGTCCCGCCTTAGTTACATGATTCGCAAATATTTAGAAAACGCTGGCACACTTTCGCATGGATAACACTCACGACACGCAAACAGTTTGGGTACTCATATGCCCTCCCATGGGATAACGGAGTGGCAATAGGAAAGGCGTCCGGCCACCAGTTAACATAAACTAAACCAAATCCGAAATTAACCACGTCGACTCCATGCAGATGCGGCACAAAGGCGAAGAAGAAAAAGAAGTTGGTTGCAGTAGTTACCCAGAAATGAATGAAGACGCTTCCTCAGGACAGACTAGCGTGAACAGCTGCATCAGTCCAGTCTTCGGACTGAAAGCAGCAACAAAAACACGTTGGAAGCAGGTTCTCAAATTTTTCTTTTAATAGTTTGAAAACAAAGTGCTCGCCGTCGTTCTATCGCAGTTTTTCACATTTCTGACGTGACGCCTTTAATAAGTTTGTAGCTGTTCTGTTCCATATTTAATATCCAATAGCACTCCATCCAGCTACTGGGCTTCGGCCGATTTTAACAAAAAAAATAAAAAAATAAATAAAAAAACACGCTCGAGTACTATGGGACTTAACTTCTGAGGTCATCAGTCCGCTAGAACTTAGAACTACGTAAACCTAACTAACTTAAGGACATCACACACACACATGCCCGAGGCAGGATTCGAACCTGCGACCGTAGCAGTCGTGCGGTTCCGCACTGAAGCGCCTAGAACCGCCAGGCCGGTGGCCGATTTTCCTCATCACTTGCGTTCCTGAAAGGCGGCGTTTGGCGAAGAGCTTAGCAACTCGTGGCCATTGCATTTTGCACAGGTTGAAACATGTTTGAAAGACATCTTCTCTCTCGGAGGGTTGAAACTAATAATACGCGACGTTTACTTCGACGCATCGTGCAATAATGTAGCGAGTGTTGTATGTGTGCAAACAAATACAGAACACAACACAGACAATATTTATTCTGCTTTTATACTGAGGCGTCAAAAGTCATCGAGTACCTATTAATATCATATCGAACCTTTTGTTGCCCAGTGTAGTGCAGCAACTCGACGTGGCACGGACTCAACAAGTCGTTGGAAGTCCGCTGCTGAAATACTGAGCCATGCTGCCTCTGCAGCCGTTCACAATTGCGAAAGTATTGCCGGGGCAGGATTTTGTGCACGAATTAACCACTCGATTATGTATGATTATAAAGGTTCGATGGGATTCATGTCAGGCAAACTGGGTGGCCAAATCATTCCCTCGAATTGTCCAGAATCTTCTTCAAACAATCGCGACGTGGAGCATTATTTACCATCCATAAAAATTCCATTGTTGTTTGGGAACATTAAATCCATGAATGGCTACAAATGGTCTCCAAGTAGCTGAACATAAACATTTCCAGCCAATGATCGGTTTATTTGGACCAAAGAACATTGTCCATTCTATGTAAACATAGCCCATACCATTATGGAGCCACCACCAGCTTGCACAGTGCCTAGTTGACAACTTGTGTCCATAGCTTCGCGGAGTCTGTGCCACACACCAACTAACACCCTACCATCAGCTCTTACCAGCTGAAATTGCGACTCATCAGACAGTCGTCTAAGATACAACCGATATGGACACGAGCCCAGGAGAGGCGCTGCAGGAGATGTCGTGCTGTTAGCAAAAGCACAAACGCCGGTAGTCTGCTATCATAGCCCATAACGCCAAATTTGGTCGAATTTTCCTAACGGATACGTTCGTCGTACGTCCCACATTGCTTTCTGCGTTTATTTCACGCAATGTTGATTGTCTAACAGCACTGACAATCCTATGCGAACGCCGCTGCTCGCGGTCCTTCAGTGAAAGCCGTCGGCCACTGCCTTGTCCATGGTAGAGGTAATGCCAGAGATTTGGTATTATCAGCACACTCTTGACACTGTGGATCTTGGAATATTGAATTTCCTACCAATTTCCTAAATGGAATGTCCCATGTGCCTAGCTCCAACTGTCGTGCAGAGTGGCCGCGCGGTTAGAGGCGCCATGCACGGATTCCGCGACCCCTCCCGTCGGAGGTTCGAGTCTTCCCTCGGGCAAGTGTGTATATATATATATATATATATATATATATATATATATATATATATATATATATATGTGTGTGTGTGTGTGTGTGTGTGTGTGTGTGTGTTTTGTTCTTAGCATAAGTTAGTTTAAGTAGTGTGTAAGTCTAGGGACCGATGACCTCAGCAGTTTGATCCCAAAGAAATTCACGCACATTTGAATATTTGAGCTCCAACTACCATTCCGCGTGCGAAGTCTGTTAATTCCCGCCGTGTGGTCTTAATCAAGTTGGAAACCCTTGCACGTGAAACACCTGAGTACCAATGACAGCTCCGCCAATGTACTGCCCCTTAATACCTTGTGTACGTCATGCTACCGCAATCTGTGCATATTCCAATCCCACGACTTTTGCAACCTCAGTGTAATTATTATTATTACTACTATTAACATTATTAAACTTGTTATCTGTAACGTAGCCTGGGGCCACGTTATGTTGCATGATGACAGTTTGTTACTGCGTTACTGACTCCAGCGAATGTGATGTCACGAGAATAACTATAATTTTTGTAAAATTTATTGGCGATGCCACATTTATAAAATGACGATCGCCTTTGACTCCTCCAGAAATTATCTTCAGAAATTTTAAAGCTCTGAAGACAACTGCTTGAGCAACCGGAACTCACTACAACGAAATTTTAATGATCTGAAGATCATTGCTTGGGCAATCGAAAACGGCCACCATTTTATAAATGTACGATCAAGACAACTTTGCATATAAAAGTTAAGATTGCGTATTCCAGAAACTTTTCCATGTCAAGGTTTATATAACATTATTCTTCTTAGGGTGAGTATTTTACGCATACTGGATTTCGATGAGTGTTTTATGTTCGTTATTTTGAATGCCTCGCGGGCGAAGACGACGGGTAGTATCGGTAATGATAACAGTTCACCCTCCTGAGAATCCGGAATTGCATCCGGCAATCGGACCGATAATCTTGGCGTGATGACTATAGTATAAACTCTTACGAAATAATGCTCATATACAAACACGTCAAATCTTTCAGATGGCAGATGGCCGTTATTCTTGTCGCGGACAACGGCGGCGTCCCTTTAATCCGAGTAGTTGGACTGCCGCTCAATTTTTTCATAACCGATGGTTGTTCTTAACTGCAATCAATAGACGGCGCGCAGGCTGAGAATTTGTGCCACCTAGAACTGAACTTGTGACTCACTATAAATGCAAAGGTCAGGATGCAATCCTCAGTCTCTTCTTGACTCTTTTCTTGAACCTGTCGCTCCTTTCACCTCTGACAATGATTTGTATGTCCCTCCTGCATCAACCAGCAGATGAATACGTCGGAGGAAGGAAACGCCGTACCATCTCCAATAGGACTGTTATACTTAGCAAAGTACTACAGTGTTCAAACCAACCTTCACGTCGAGGACAGCAGCAGCTCATAGTCGTACGTACGGACGCTGGACAAAATCGCAGAACTCCTTAGAAACAGCCCAGTTCCGACTCTTCACTTCAGACTGACATGCAAACTCGAATTCCCACAAATCTGCAATTGCATACTTTCACAAAATGTTTAGCCTCCATCTACTACTTCTACGAGCTCCAGTCGCAATTGCTACTGGCATGAATTCCCAAATGGCGCCAAATGAAGTAATACGCAAGCTGAATGTGGACGGAGGAGAATATAATATATAAATATTCATATAATTCATATAAAGGCTGAAGAGCACTACAATTTATGGCAGATCTTTGATAAGCGGCGACAAAGCGCCAACAAAGACGCAATTGTTGGCTATTAAACTGGTTTTCGAGTAGAAATCATTTGCACGAATCAAATACCGTAATACAAGAATTACATACCGATGACAACGTGCCCTTGCAAATTATTTTCAAATGACGAAAATTATATTAATTGCGATTCATAATGTATTGTGTATACCGAAACATTTTATTTAGATGTGTTTCTTGAAGTTTTCCAAGCAGATCGAATTTTCCATCATTTTTCGGTCGTGTATCCGGGATAGTTTTAATTCATGTTCCAATATTTCGTCTGACAACCTTTCAGCCATTCTCTAGGTGAGTCTCCTGCGACCTTTTAAATCACTTTACACACTGTGGAGTAAACGCGCACACATCTGAGATAACACCGTTGGTAACAAGAGCGTCAGTCATAATTTAAACATGAGTAAAACAAAGCAAGCGCAGAATGACAGAATTCACAGTGTTTACAGTGTGATGTTGATAATTAAGGATGGCTTTAAGACTTCGAATATTTCCTTTAAGCGCGCAGACGTGAAACGTGGAGTTTCCATGATTTGTCGAACTGGAAACCCTGATCTTCGTCGAACAGGCTGTTTGCTAACTAGATTCCCACGGCTTCCTTCACACTGTATTCCAGCACGATGAGGCTGTCGCCAGTATCTTAACTTTCCCTTAGTCCATGGAATGGCCGGTGGAAATAAAACAATGAAGAATAAAATGGCTGTGATTTTCCTTCCACCAGCCAAGGCGGTAGTTCTTCTGGGATCTGAATGATCTGCTTTTAGAAAGGCGGGTATGAAATTCCATGTGAGTGTAGCAACGTTGCATTGAACACCAGCGATAAACCCATTTTCTATAGCCTATTAAATCAGAAGTGGCCGAACATTGAATTTCCACTGGCCATTCCATAACTAAAGGAAAGATAAGACAGCGGTCACAGCCGCATCCTCCTAGGATTCATTGATAAATTCCGCTGTGGAAATACAATCAGCAGACAACCTGCTCAACAGAGACGAGGGTTTCCAGATCGACAAATCAAGGAAAGTCCTCGTTTCACCTCTGCGCTCTCAAAGGAAATATTCTAAGTCTTCATGCCAACCATAATTATCAACAACACGCTTCGTAAGCACTGCGGGTTCTCTGATCCTGCGGATGGAGGTAAAAAAAGAAGGGTGATGGCGCTACAGACTTATCGCTGTACGTTGTTTTGAAGCGATAGTGGGCGGGGCCTGCCGTTATCTTAAATAGCCCAAAACATCAGCACAGTACTGTTTACGATTGCTTCTTGCTCGTTATTTCTGTTGAGTGCACACAACAACTGTGTTAAATACTAAAATTTACAGTGCTTAAATGAATAACATAGCGTCAGGAAGGAAGTTTCAATCGTTTTTCTGTTCTTGAATGCGTATTTGCTCTAGTAATACGACACATTTGGCCTCGCTAATGTAACTTGTTTGTTGCTAATATACTTCAAATAACCAAAAGGAGAAGGAAATGGTGTGAAAAAGCATGCTTTTGTAATCCATTTACTCCCACACTTACTGTACTTGCATCGATAGTACATGAAACTGGAACTCCGAAACCAATGCTTGTTTGCTTATTGGTACCGGTGTCGCTTCTTGTTCGTTACATTTTCAGCTTTCAATTCGTATGCATAATATTTTAATGTTCACGTTTGCAAAAAAAAAAAAACTTATCTGCGTGTTCTTTGCTAGCCCATAAATACGTGGAACGTGCATGTCAACAAAATGAACGATTACTGAAATAACTAAGAAAGAACTGCATAAAGGTATACTTCCACGCAGAATAGAGTTCTTATTTCATTAGAGTGACAGTGCATTAGTTTCGCTGTAGTTTACGTATCTTCTCACTTTGAAATGTTACCTACTATGTTTCATTCCGTGTGTGACCAGTAGTAGCAATGTACAGTGTAAAAAACGAAATGCTTTTTTAAACATGTCCAGTATTGTGCAATACTGAAAATGTGATAAAGGGAATGTTTTGAACGCTTAGACCCTGCAAGACAGATATTTTACTTTAATATGTATGTAAGCCTTTTTTTTTAGTAATGTTGGCCTAATCTGTGGAACATATAGCATTCATTACTTCTTTTCTCCGAGCGTTTCTCGCCAGTAACTCTGTTGATCTTTTTTAGGAGTAACCAAACATATCGCAATTGGAACGTACCTCTATTTTGATCATCTACTTCATTTTACTATTGAATTAAATTTTGAACTTGTCAAACTACATAAGTCCATGCCGTGCTTTGTTGTGTACCAATAGTCTGTTAGTTAGTTACAAGTTCCATGTATTATTAGCAAGATAAATCGTGTTGATTGGAATGTGTCATTTTATACTAACATCAATTTTTGTTATAAATATGCCTCCTTGATGACAGTTTATTAATTTTTATGTTTTTAATTAAAGACACAGATGCTAATAATTGCTACCTGTCACAATATACACATTACAATAGACAAACTCTCCTGCAAAATACAGGGAGTTTTGTTCCAAATTTTACTTTGCTGTCTATATCATTGGGTAAGTGATCAAAACTTTGAGTTGTAGCATTGTGAACCCCTGTTTGTCTACAGGAAACGTTAAAGTGACGTAATACAGGTCATTTTTTCTTCTGGTATTGTAATTATGTAGATCATTGTTTCTGCTGGCGGGTAGATGGCTACTTTCATGCCGAGCAGCAGGCAGACACGACGAAAACAAACACACACACACACACACACACACACACACACACACACACCCATAAACACACTGCCAATTTCATAGGGCTACAAACCAAGAAATAATTAACTTGATATCGAAATTTGAGGAAGAGACAGTGGCTTTCTATACCATAACATTTGATTACTTACATAAATGGGCTTTTCTTTTAATAAATATCAAGTATTTGACTGGCTGACACTATCTGAAAACCCATATTGGATGATGATTGAAAACACTATTACATATCTGACTAAAAATGGTGTGAAGATTTCAGGCTACAATTGTTTCCAGGAATTTATGTCTATGGAGAGCTCTTTAGAAACACCGTGACTCGGAAGAATGGAAGCCTAAATACTCCGTGGAAGGAAGGTGGATTTACTTTCTTAAGGAAACCGAAAATCCTGAACACAAGTGCTAACTGCTAAAATTATGCGAGTATTTGTTTTCTATTCCCGCACACAACGTCACTGTGGGAAGAGTATTTTCGCTGATGTCGGCTCAGTGGACTGATAAAGAAGTCGCCTGCTGCGAGGGACTGTGGGATCAACCTTAGAGTGCCAGTTTAACCACAAGCTGACTTGCATGGAGTTTTACAAATACGTAAAAGACTTGCTGAAAAAGATGAAATCTTCCGAAAAATATGGTGTACCAACTACTTCTGCCGCAACAAGTTCTGTGTAATTGTGTTCTGAATAAAAAGCAGTTACATAAAATACATTTTTTTACTTCATTTCTGTGCCCTCTTCTCAGAGTGTCTCGACGAGGTCCCAGCTAGATATGACAACCCTACACATACAGAAAATTGATTTCTTTCGGGAAACTAGAAGTGAAACATTCATCACTGCTAAAGTTTCAACACACCTGGGCACGATGCAAAGTATTTGTTTACATTTTATGAACGTAAGACATATAAAACACTCGAATTTCACTGCCCACGCCTGTAGACGTAAAATCGCTACTCCGATTCCAAAGGCGCGGACTATTGTCGTGCTATTTACGTAGTGAAGACTTGCAGAGTCCATTTCCTTGCCAGGGCACTACTTATGTGAACAAATGGAAAAGCTTTCAAACTCTAGTTAAACCAGAATGGACGCAGTTCGGCATTGTCTCACCTACTGTTAGCAGCTGTAGGCTTTCGGCACTGCTAGAACTGAGCAACGCTAGCACGTTGAATCGTTTTTAACTTCTGTGACCGCCATGACAGCTGGCATTGCTAGTACTGTATCCATATTTTAAATTAGGGTTAGAGAAAGAAGGCATTTTATAGTGATGAATATAAATTGTGTAAAACATGGGTAATGATATATTTCACATCGTATGAGAGAAGTTTTTCAATGCACCAAAGACCAGTAATCGAAAATCATTAAATAAAATTGAGCAATATACACAGGGTGTCCCGAAAACCTCCGACAAGCTTTAGAGACAGGTTCCTTACGTCAAAACAAGAAAAAAAGTCTTGTAAACAAGGGTTTCTAAAACGCATACTTCAAGAGCTAGGATCACTTGCTAAGCGGAAGAGATGTATTTCACTCTAGCGAAGATGAACAAGTGCTCATGGCTCTTAAGGTATGCATTTTAAACCGTATGTTTACTGGACCTTTTTCCTTGACCTGGTCCACGCTACCTCCTCCAAAAATACGGAAAGCAAAGTCCTTGCAGTAGAAGAGATTTGTTTCATAGCATGGAAGATGAGCAAGTGCTCTAGTTCTTAAGGTGTGAACTTTAAGAGCCCGTGTTTACTTGACTTTTTTCCTTGTTTTGGTGTAATGAACCCTAAAGCTAAAGCTCGAGGGTGTTTTTGGGACACCCTGTATCTCTTAGCTTCTGCCATTCGTGTAAGGTTCAACATCGTTTCCTGAGCATATGCACTATTTTATAAAATACTTCGTCTGATGTTACATTTTCAATAGTAACGGCGTTCTTGATCCAGTAGGCCTGTCATATGGACCATGTTATCAATTAGAAAATAGATCATGGAGAGATTTGTATCCTATGATAATAGGAAGGAACTGCTGGTTAATAAAGACGTTTCTGATTGGTCGCAACGGTTCTACCACAATATCAATACACACAAATTTTGCAATGAAGTTCTGTGTCTGATGGTTATTAATAATAAATTCAGTTGTTATTACAAAGTAATAACACAACTCACCACAGTGCTACTTTCTCTTGACTCATTTTCCTGTTGAAACGAGATAGTCGTTCTTGAGAATGAGCTGTAAAACTGGCAACGCTATCCTGCGTTCAAGCAAACTTATCTCCGGCGTGTACACAGTGCCCAAGAAGCCACTTCCTTTTTTAAGTTTTAGAAATATAATCAAGAACCAGGTTCCAACTTTGAAGCATTTAAGATGCATGCTCCTTAGCTCAATTTAGCTCATGGAAGTTGCAGTGAAAAGAATGTATTGGCGTTAATGACCTCGAATGCGCTGTAAGTTCAATCGATGATTCCCATCTACACGACAGTTCGAGTGCCATTTTAAGAGACCATAGTGCAACAGAAGGGAAGGAAGGTCATTGGAGACGGAGTACAAGATCTGACTGGGAAAGGACGCAGAACAAGATCGACCGTTTCTTCTCAAAGATACCACATCGCCTACAAGCACATTCGCTTCAAGCGATGTAGGGAAATCAAAGAAAGCATGGCCATACAGGGAGTCCAATGTCTTACCAGAGCGTCTCCTCGTTCAGAAGTACAACAGAAGGTGTCTGGAATGAAAATCTTTAGAGCATTTGATACAATAATTTCGTAAAACTATTCAAAAAAATGTCGATCGACTTTCTGCGATCACGCTTTGGGTCGCCGAAATTTCTGGATTCTGAAAGTGGTTTCTTCCAGCACCAGTAAACCCCTGACTCTTTAAAGAATCGCACTGGCTATAATATCCTACAGCCAGTGCGGATCAATTTATTCAAAATGTGTAAATTTGGCTGCGGTCGCCCGCAATTTAAAATGACATGCTCAAGGCAGACTGGGCAATTTGCGCTACATTTTAAGCCAAAACTAGTTTTTCTCTCATTTATATGTTTATGACGTCATATCTCCTGAATTATTTGTCGAACAATAATACAATTTCGCAGGTACATTCAGGATAGGCATGCTTGACAAAGTTTGACTGCACTAACAGCGCAAATATAGTAAGCTATAAAGTTATTTTCTTTCATCATTTTGTGGGGGGTGTCTCAGATAAGAAAAGTTCTTGGTGGGTGTCTGCAAGAAAAAAACTTCGTAAAGATCTGAAATTATGTGTTAAGTTGGTTAGGACTCATTAAGTGCTCTCATTCTCAAATACCGGATGAATATAAGCCGCGTATTTGCACGCCGTCAGTTACATTACCTCAAGGCAACCACATAGCTTCTAAGTCTAATAGCTTTGTTAAATTTTTAACATAAGAGTGAATCTCTTAATGAGCAGATTATGGCATTTCAAATTTTTAAATTCGGCCAATAATTGGGCAGAATACTGAAAATTAAATGTTTGTTCCCCTGGAAGCCGCTACATAGGCGCCGGCCGGAGTGGCCGATCGGTTCTAGGCGCTACAGTCTGGAACCGCGCGATCGCTACAGTCGCAGGTTCGAATCCTGCCTCGGGCATGGATGTGTGTGATGTCCTTAGGTTAGTTAGGTTTAAGTAGTTCTAAGTTCTAGGGCACTGATGACCTCAGAAGTTAAGTCCCATAGTGCTCAGAGCCATTTAAACCATTTTTTTCGCTACATAGGCAACCCTTAATTTGATGTACCCGGTTCCGATATAACGGTTTTTTAATACAGATATTGCGTCATGATTAGATTGCAATACACTGGCAAAAAAACAAGGAGTCGTGCGACACAAACGAAAGTTAGTAGGCGCGTTTCTACATCTGAAAGGCGACATCTATTCAAATTTCGCACCAGTCGCAGAAGAGTGGCGCTAATAACGCCACTATGAGGATGCAGATCAGGTTTGCTTTAAATACTCGCTGTAACGGTCATGAGCGTCAGTTACCTTTGAGACTGGACGTCCTGAGTTGATGTCAGTCAGAAATGTCTTTAAGGGAACAAAGACGCCGTTATAAACACCTCAATGATTTTGAACGAGGTGCTGTAATAGGGCTACGAGAAGCTGAATGTTCCTTCTGCAATTTTCCTGGAAGACTTGGCAGGTACGTAGCCACTGAACATGGTTGCTGTTGCGATGGTCCCAAAAATATAGACACAAGACGACCGGGCTCCGGACGTCCACGTGGCGCTACCAAGAGGGAAGAGCATCTTGTCAGGCGTATGGCTCAGACGCATAGTACAGTATCTGCAACAGTAATTTGAGCAGCAGTTGACACCACAGTGACAACGAACTGTTACAAAAGGTTATTTCAAGGACATCTCCGAGCCAGACACCATGTAGCGAGCATGCCACTGACCCCAAACCACCGCCATTTGCGACTTCAGTGGTGTCAAGCGAGAGTTCAATGGAGGGCAGGTTGGAGGTCTCTTGTGTTTTCTGATGAAACCTGGTTCTGCCTCGGTACCAGTGATGACCATATGTTGGTTAGCAGGAGGCCAGTCGTGGACCTGCAACCAACTTGTCTGTTGGTAGATACCTGGAGGTATGGTCTCGGGTGTGATTTCATATGGTAGGAGGATCACTCTCACTGTTGAGCTGTCATTCATGAACACCATTCTAGGGGGTGTTTTTCAACAGGATAACTCTCGCCCACATACCGCAGTTGTAACCCAAGATGCTCTACAGAGTGTCACGTGCCGCCTTGGACTGATCGATAACCAGATCTGTCTCCTGTTGTTGTTGTTGTTGTGGTCTTCTGTCCTGAGACTGGTTTGATGCAGCTCTCCATGCTACTCTATCCTGTGCAAGCTTCTTCATCTCCCAGTACCTACTGCAGCCTACATCCTTCTGAATCTGTTTAGTGTATTCATCTCTTGGTCTCCCTCTACGATTTTTACCCTCCACACTGCCCTCCAATACTAAATTGGTGATCCCTCGATGTCTCAGAACATGTCCTACCAATCGATCCCTTCTTCTAGTCAAGTTGTTCCATAAGCTCCTCTTCTCCCCAATTCTATTCAATACCTCCTCATTAGATATGTGATCTACCCATCTAATCTTCAGCATTCTTCTGTAGCACCACATTTCGAAAGATTCTATTCTCTTCTTGTCTAAACTATTTATCGTCCACGTTTCACTACCATACATGGCTACACTCCATACAAATACTCTCAGAAACGACTTCCTGACACTTAAATCTATACTCAATGATAACAAATTTTTCTTCTTCAGAAACGCTTTCCTTGCCATTGCCAGTCTACATTTTATATCCTCTCTACTTCGACCATCATCAGTTATTTTGCTCCCCAAATAGCAAAACTCCTTTACTACTTTCAGTGTCTCATTTCCTAATCTTATTCCATCAGCATCACCCGACTTTGGTTTTGTTGATGTTCATCTTATACCCTCCTTTCAAGACACTGTCCATTCCATTCAACTGCTCTTCCAAGTCCTTTGCTGTCTCTGACAGAGTTACAATGTCATCGGCGAACCTCAAAGTTTTTATTTCTTCTCCATGGATTTTAATTCCTACTCCGAACTTTTCTTTTGTTTCCTTTATTGCTTGCTCAATATACAGATTGAATAACATCGGGGATAGGCTACAGCCCTGTCTCACTCCCTCCCCAACCACTGCTTCCCTTTCATACCCCTCGACTCTTATAACTGCCATCTGCTTTCTGTACAAATTGTAAATAGCCTTTCGCTCCCTGTAAAACCCTGCCACCTTCAGAATTTGAAAGAGAGTATTCCAATCAACATTGTAAAAAGCTTTCTCTAAGTCTACAAGTGCTAGAAACGTAGGTTTGCCTTTCCTTAATCTTTCTTCTAAGATAAGCCGTAGGGTCAGTATTGCCTCACGTGTTCCAACATTTCTACGGAATCCAAATCGATCTTCCCCGAGGTCGGCTTCTATCAGTTTTTCCATTCGTCTGTAAAGAATTCGCGTTAGTATTTTGCAGCTGTGACTTATTAAACTGATACACTCCTGGAAATTGAAATAAGAACGTGAATTCATTGTCCCACGAAGGGGAAACTTAATTGACACATTCCTGGGGTCAGATACATCACATGATCACACTGACAGAACCACAGGCACATAGACACATAGACACAGGCAACAGAGCATGCACAATGTCGGCACTAGTACAGTGTATATCCACCTTTCGCAGCAATGCAGGCTGCTATTCTCCCATGGAGACGATCGTAGAGATGCTGGATGTAGTCCTGTGGAACGGCTTGCCATGCCATTTCCACCTGGCGCCTCAGTTGGACCAGCGTTCGTCCTGGACGTGCAGACCGCGTGAGACGACGCTTCATCCAATCCCAAACATGCTCAATGGGGGGACAGATCCGGAGATCTTGCTGGCCAGGGTAGTTGACTTACACCTTCTAGAGCACGTTGGGTGGCACGGGATACATGCGGACGTGCACTGTCCTGTTGGAACAGCAAGTTCCCTTGCCGGTCTAGGAATGGTAGAACGATGGGTTCGATGACGGTTTGGATGTACCGTGCACTATTCAGTGTCCCCTCGACGATCACCAGTGGTGTACGGCCAGTGTAGGAGATCGCTCCCCACACCATGATGCCGGGTGTTGGCCCTGTGTGCCTCGGTCGTATGCAGTCCTGATTGTGGCGCTCACCTGCACGGAGCCAAACACGCATACGACCATCATTGGCACCAAAGCAGAAGCGACTCTCATCGCTGAAGACGACACGTCTCAATTCGTCCCTCCATTCACGCCTGTCGCGACACCACTGGAGGCGGGCTGCACGATGTTGGGGCGTGAGCGGAAGACGGCCTAACGGTGTGCGGCACCGTAGCCCAGCTTCATGGAGACGGTTGCGAATGGTCCTCGCCGATACCCCAGGAGCAACAGTGTCCCTAATTTGCTGGGAAGTGGCGGTGCGGTCCCCTACGGCACTGCGTAGGATCCTATGGTCTTGGCGTGCATCCGTGCGTCGCTGCGGTCCGGTCCCAGGTCGACGGGCACGTGCACCTTCCGCCGACCACTGGCGACAACATCGATGTACTGTGGAGACCTCACGCCCCACGTGTTGAGCAATTCGGCGGTACGTCCACCCGGCCTCCCGCATGCCCACTATACGCCCTCGCTCAAAGTCCGTCAACTGCACATACGGTTCACGTCCACACTGTCGCGGCATGCTACCAGTGTTAAAGACCGCGATGGAGCTCCGTATGCCACGGCAAACTGGCTGACACTGACGGCGGCGGTGCACAAATGCTGCGCAGCTAGCGCCATTCGACGGCCAACACCGCGGTTCCTGGTGTGTCCGCTGTGCCGTGCGTGTGATCATTGCTTGTACAGCCCTCTCGCAGTGTCCGGAGCAAGTATGGTGGGTCTGACACACCGGTGTCAATGTGTTCTTTTTTCCATTTCCAGGAGTGTAGTTCGGTAATTTTCACATCTGTCAACACCTGCTTTCTTTGGGATTAGAATTATTATATTCTTCTCGAAGCCTGAGGGTATTTCGCCTGTCTCGTACATCTTGCTAACCAGATGGTAGAGTTTTGTCAGGACTGGCTCTCCCAAGGCTGTCAGTAGTTCTAATGGAATGTTGTCTACTCCGGGGGCCTTGTTTCGACTCAGGTCTTTCAGTGCTCTGTCAAACTCTTCACGCAGGATCGTATCTCCCATTTCATCTTCATCTACATCCTCTTTCATTTCCATAATATTGTCCTCAAGTACATCGCCCTTGTATAGACCCTCTATATACTCCTTCCACCTTTCTGCTTTCCCTTCTTTGCTTAGAACTGGGTTTCCATCTGAGCTCTTGATATTCATACAAGTCGTTCTCTTTTCTCCAAAGGTCTCTTTAATTTTCCTATACGCAGTATCTATCTTACCTCTAGTGAGATAAGCCTTTACATCCTTACCATCCTTACATTTGTCCTCTAGCCATCCCTGCTTAGCCATTTTGCACTTCCTGTCGATCTCATTTTTGAGACGTTTGTATTCCTTTTTGCCTGCTTCATTTACTGCATTTTTATATTTTCTCCTTTTATCAATTAAAATCAATATTTCTTCTGTTACCCAAGGATTTCTACTAGCCCTCGTCTTTTTACCTACTTGATCCTCTGCTGCCTTCACTACTTCATCCCTCAAAGCTACCCATTCTTCTTCTACTGTATTTATTTCCCCCATTCCTGTCAATTGTTCCCTTATGCTCTCCCTGAAATTCTGTACAACCTCTGGTTCTTTCAGTTTATCCAGGTCCCATCTTCTTAAATTCCCGCCTTTTTGCAGTTTCTTCAGTTTTAATCTACAGGTCATAACCAATAGATTGTGGTCAGAGTCCACATCTGCCCCTGGAAATGTCTTACAAAATAAAACCTGGTTCCTAAATCTCTGTCTTACCATTATATAATCTATCTGATACCTGTTAGTATCTCCAGGGTTCTTCCATGTATACAACCTTCTATCATGATTCTTAAACCAAGTGTTAGCTATGATTAAGTTGTGCTCTGTGCAAAATTCTACCAGGCGGCTTCCTCTTTCATTTCTTAGCCCCAATCCATATTCACCTACTACGTTTCCTTCTCTCCCTTTTCCTACACTCGAATTCCAGTCACCCATGACTATTAAATTTTCGTCTCCCTTCACTGTCTGAATAATTTCTTTTATTTCATCATACATTTCATCAATGTCTTCGTCATCCGCAGAGCTAGTTGGCATATAAACTTATACTACTGTAGTAGGCGTGGGCTTCGTGTCTATCTTGGCCACAATAATGCGTTCACTATGCTGTTTGTAGTAGCTTACCCGTACTCCTATTTTTTTATTCATTATTAAACCTACTCCTGCATTACCCCTATTTGATTTTGTATTTATAACCCTGTATTCACCTGACCAAAAGTCTTGTTCCTCCTGCCACCGAACTTCACTAATTCCCGCTATATCTAACTTTAACCTATCCATTTCACTTTTAAAATTTTCTAACCTACCTGCCCGATTAAGGGATCTGACATTCCACGCTCCGATTCGTAGAACGCCAGTTTTCTTTCTCCTGATAACGACATCCTCTTGAGTAGTCCCCGCCCGGAGATCCGAATGGAGGACTATTTTACCTCTGGAATATTTTACCCAAGAGGACGCCATCATCATTTAATCATACAGTAAAGCTGCATGCCCTCGGGAAATATTACGGCTGTAGTTTCCCCTTGCTTTCAGCCGTTCGCAGTGCCAGAACAGCAAGGCTATTTTGGTTAGTGTTACAAGGCCAGATCAGTCAATCATCAAGACTGTTGCCCCTGCAACTACTGAAAAGGCTGCTGCCCCTCTTCAGGAACCACACGTTTGTCTGGCCTCTCAACAGATACCCGTCGGTTGTGGTTGCACCTACGATACGGCTATCTGTATCGATGAGGCACGCAAGCCTCCCCACCAACGCTAAGGTCCGTGGTTCATGGGGGGGGGGGGGAGATCTGTCTCCTGTCGAGCTCATATGGGATATAATTGGACGACAATTCCAGCGTCATCCACAAACAGCATTAACCGTCTCTGTACCGCCTGACCAAGTGCAACAGGCATGCAACTCCTTCCCACAAATTGACATCCAGCACCTGTACAATATAACGCATGCACGTTTGAATGCTTGCATTCAATATACTGGCGGTTACACCGTTTAGCAATGTACTAGCATTTCACTTTTTCAATCGTGCGCTTACATGAAACAGTGATATTGCAATGTTAATAAGCTACGCAGACAAATGCATTCCCGAAATTTCATTACTCTACATTACTTATTTTTTGGTGCTGCGATTTTTTCCGTCGTTTGTGACAACCGGCAACAGATCGGGGGTTTTCCCTGGAATGTCAAAAGTCAAGAGGCCTTGAAAGGATTGGGTACAGAGGAGAGAATAGCGTTTACTAATGCAGGTGATAGACAGGCAACAGTAAATCGAGCCTTGTGACCAGGGGCAGTCGACTGCAGAACAGCAGGTATCTTGACATAGTTTCTTTCGTTCGTTGTATGTGGATCTTGAGGAGCTAAAGTCTAGAGAACACAAGCGGGTCTTTAAAGAGAGGTACTTTCTACATCCAGCATGTCGGCATCGTGTGGCCATCCTAGTTCTTCATGTTGTTATACTGTTTTTTTATTCCGACATCTAATATTTACGCCGTTACGTACCTGCCGCCTGGCAAGCAAAGACCTTTTGAAACTACGTGAGTCGATCGCAGCCATCTTGATGTTGGGCTATTGTTGCTTTATTACGCTCACCCTGCCGCATATAGCTTTCGCATTCCGATCACGTCCGCTTTTCATTATCCTGGTACAGCTATTTTTGTACTAAGCTAACTTCTATTGCTTTTTATACGTAAATAAAATGACTAAGAGTAAAAGTAACTTCAAGAAACGCAAATTTGCGGGTAACATATGTGACCTGCATTTTCTTCTGAAGTACGTGAAAACACATGTGCTAGCCGTGAAGGAAACCAAGATAATTTTTCTGAAGTGACCACGCCCCCTAGTGCATCGAACAGGAAAGTAACTTTAGAAACGGGTGACAGTGGTAAAAGTAATGATATTATGGGCAACGTCATTATTGATCTGCAAATCCTTGCACAAGTTCTTTCTGAAACTGTCTTTTGCTGTCTTTGTGGCGGTGAAGTTAAGCTTTATGGATATTGGAGCTAGAATAGGTGTTGTGTCTAAATTAATTATTAATGTTAGAAGTGCAAAAATGAAAAAGCATTTCATACCTCACAAAGTGTAACTAATGTGAGACTGTTCTATGGCCCTAGATGCATTGGTAAAGGTGCAAGGGCTGGTAATGTTCTCTGCACTGTGTTGAATTTGCCAAAACCACCTTCTAGGTACCGGTATACGAAATATGTAACAGCAATTGGGGACTCTGTAAATGCTGTGGCTGAAGATTCAATGGTTGCTGCTACATCAGAAGCTGTTGAACAAAATGAGAGTGACACAGACATCAGCATTGCTATGGATGGATCCTGGCAAAAGCGTGGGTTTAGTTCTAAAAATGGTTTTACATCTGCAATAAGTATTGACACTGGAAAAGTTTTGGATTTTGAAGTTCTCAGTAACCACTGCCAAGGTTGTACAGTGAACCAGAAGAACAGATTATTTCATAAGCAGCAGTGTATAAAAAAATTACGAAAGCACAAGTGGAGGAATGGAGGTAAAAGAAGCAGTTAACATTTTCCAGCGTTCGCAGGAGGAGAGAGGTGTCAGATATTGTCCACGCAAATAAAGTTGACACTCGGCGCGGTGGCTGATGGGAGCGACTGTAAATGGGAAATGCCTTTACGGTCGCTCCCATCAGCCATCGCGCCGAGTGTCAACTTTGTTTGCGCGTGTAGTATGTGAATTACTTAGGCGATGGAGACAGCAAGGTTTTAATTGCTGTACAAAACAGTGAGCCATATGATGTTCCTACACAAAAACTTGAGTGTGAAGGACATGTCAAGGAAAGGATGGGAACACGTCTGCGTAACCTAAAAACCAAGCTAGGTAACACAAAACTGTCTGATGGTAAGACAATAAAATGTGCTGGAAGACTAACAGACGAAATAATTGGTGAATGACAGGAATATTATGGGAAGGCCATTAGACATAACTGTGTCAATTTAGAGAAGATGAAAAGAGCTGTGTGGAGCACTTTCTTTCATCGAATATCAACCGATGAAAAGCCGTGTCATGCTTTGTGTCCACCTCCACCAAACACTTGGTTGAAATATAGGCAAGCTGAATTTTCTGGCACCCAGCATGAGTTTACACATTAACATTCTCTTCCTTTGGCAGTAATGGAGGCAATCAAAGCTAGCTATAGATTTTTGGCAAATCCTGAGCTACTAAAGAAGTGTTTACATGTGAAGACCAAGAATGTCAATGAGTCCTTCAATAATGTTGTGTGGTGCCGTGTGCCTAAAAATGTATTTGTTGGCCGTATGACTCTAAAGTTAGCAGTGTCCGATGGTGTAATAACTTTTAACGGTGGGAACCATGAAAAACTTAAGGTTCTGAAGAAGTTAGGGGTAAGATTTGGACAGAACACAGATAAAGGACTGCGGGAACTGGATGAGCTTCGTGTACGTAAAGCAGAGTTAGCTGCTCAGCAAATGACAAAAGAAGAAAGAAAGTAGTGAAGGAGGAGGCAAGCACTGGGCTGTTGTGACACTGAAGAAGACAGGGCAATTCTAGTGCATAAAAGGCGCAGAAATGTAAGTATGTATACGAATTTGTAATAAAAAAGTTTTGGACCTCAATATCTCTGTACTACATTTTTTGCTATAAATGACCCGTTTTCTAAAAAAGTACTGACGGTAGAGACATGAAATTTTCACAGCATGCCGTGTGTGAGAATCAACACATATGAAACTATAATAATTAAAATATCCTGAGTTCTTTTGTTTTATGTTCATTTATTCACAAAATTGTGTCAAAAATTGAGTACAAACAATCCCGTTGGGAGTACATCCGCAACTGAGCATAATAGGAGAGGTTGAAAATACCGCTTCAGTTATAAATTTCTTTATTTTCACACGACCGGTTTCGGACTGTTATTACGCCCATCTTCAGGTACCGTAAATGTGCTGTGGTCCCCGAGCGCCGCGTACCAGGAGCAGTGTGCCGCCTATGAGTGCAGAATAGGGTCGTGTGAAAATAAAGAAATTTCCAAAAACCTGAGTGTTTGAGAAAAAAAAGATAACATGCCCCACAATACAATTTTAGTAATAATTCTAGTTCAGTATCTATCTAGAAAGGCGCATTCAATAATTATGGAAAATTGTAAGTTGGTGTCTTTTAAAAGTTTCCAAGACAATGGGTCATAAAATTCGATAATTTAACATTGGCGGCGTAGGACATGAAATGTCCCCTTAAGGGATCCTTCGTGGGCATTGCAAAATCTCAGCTATTGCAGCTACTTCGAAATATTGGCTTTTCACGGCAAATCACCGTGCCCCCATGGGTCTCTTAAGGCCTTCACTCAGGGTAAGCAAGCTACAGGGAATTTTTGTCCTTTTTGTTGTATATGTTTTACTTTCGCTTATCTCATATGCGCACAGGACAAAGAAAAAAAAATGATGTGTCCCCAGAGACATCGTGGTTCAAATGGCTCTGAGCACTATGGGACTTAACATCTATGGTCATCAGTCCCCTATAACTTAGAACTACTTAAACCTAACTAACCTAAGGACATCACACAACACCCAGTCATCACGAGGCAGAGAAAATCCCTGACCCCGCCGGGAATCGAACCCGGGAACAGAGACATCGTGCTGATAGCGTATAGAACCATCATAACGGTCTCAATTCTGCGAGGAAGAGAGTCCACAAGTTTATTCAGGTACACCGGGTCCAGCTTTCGCCACTCGCTGTGGTAAGATCTCGTGGTGGTCGCTACCAAATTCTGGGGATGTTGACTGGACTGTTACAATGGTCTCGCTGTTACAAACAGTCTCTGATCTTTCGTATCGGACTAAGATCGAGTCATTTAGCGGCTCAGTTGAGGTGCGGAGCGATTGTCTGAGAGTTGTTCAAATCAGGAACGTATGCATGCAACTCTGTGAATACGGCTGGGAGGACGTGGGTGTCAAAAAAATGGTTCAAATGGCTCTGAGCACTATGGGACTTAACATCTATGGTCATCAGTCCCCTAGAACTTAGAACTAGTTAAACCTAACTAACCTAAGGACATCACACACATCCATGCCCGAGGCAGGATTCGAACTTACGACAGTAGCAGTCGCGCGGCTCCGGACTGAGCGCCTAGAACCGCTAGACCACCGCGGCCGGTGACGTGGGTGTCCACAGCACACTTATCACGAAGATATACATATATCTAAGACTGGCAACACCTCGATACCGAGAAAGTTGAAAGAAAAGATACTGATTCATGTACAATGAAT
Source organism: Schistocerca piceifrons (assembly GCF_021461385.2). Taxonomy (NCBI): domain Eukaryota; kingdom Metazoa; phylum Arthropoda; class Insecta; order Orthoptera; family Acrididae; genus Schistocerca; species Schistocerca piceifrons. The sequence goes on from NC_060138.1 coordinate 778,297,284, forward strand.
TAATGAGTGACCATGGTAAGAAAAAAAATCTTGGAAAACATCGAAGACCATCTCCGACCAGAACTACAGGTTCACTCTTCACATATTGCGGCTTAAACTCATCATTGGTTACTCTGTACATTCGACGTGTTGCCACCACTTGAAAAGAGGTAAAACTATGGCTCGTTGGGCAATACTACACGTCTCCCGTCATTGACCACGCAATTTCTGCGATGTTTTGCCCATTAAAGACATGCAGCTGTATGTGCTGCTGAGAGCAATCGACTTTCCCGGAATACGCGAATCCAAACGTTCACTGCACGCAGTTTGCCTCCAATGCCCATTCGGAAACTGGAAGAGAGGGAGTGCATTCACTGACTGCAGCAATTGCTCACAACACTTCCTATGACGTCACGCGCAATATCGACGTCCGTAGTTACCGCTATCGACTTCGTTAGCGTTCGATAGGACCTCTCACAAGACTTCACGCATGCATATTGGAGATTTGCAAAAATACCTCATTTTTGGAACAATGTGTTATAATTATTGCTACAATTAAACGTCACATACTTATTTATCGAAGATTAATGCCTTCATACAATAGTGCTCTTTCAGGAGTGAGTTGTTATCGTTAATAATTTACAAATCAAGTATGAACCATGCTTGTATTATAATTTGCAGTAAGCAGACGGAGCACTAACACGTCAATGTCGTCATTGTCAACAATATAAGCCTTTAAGAGATACTAAGATAACTAAAACAGCACTAAGCGCTAACGCAATGGATAATGTCGTATATTCTACAGTCGAAAGATGGAGGTTTGCATATCTCCCAAGGCAAATATTTTTTTCATGTTAGTGCAGTAAACACGTTCTGGGACTTTCTTACGAATGTAATACAAGTATGTTCTGCACAATTCGATATCATATACTTTTCTGTCTGATTAAGAAAAGGATGAAATAAATATTTAGCGATTTTCGAGTATATGGTTAGGCACAAACCTAAGAGATCACCTTACATTGCAGCGAGTGAGTCGAGAAGCAGGAGCATATTCATACTTGTGACAAAGTCGATAACAGATCATGCTGTCGCTTATATTGTGTGCGACGTCAAAATGACGTCACGTTTGCAGGAAATGTGAAATGAATCTTACCCGCAACTGCTGTCGGGTGTGTAACCGATAGCCATTGACATCTCTGGTCCTGTCCGTCAGGATCTTTCTATGACCACAGTTCTTACGCCGTGTTACATGCCTGCAAGTGATACACCATTCCTTGTAGCCACATTGGACAGTCCTCGTCAATACACAAACAAATTGGACAATTTTAATCACGGTGTGGTTATGGGCACGTCCAAATACGTTAGCTCTTTTCTATTTTTCATATCCACGTCGCTCCATCTCCGCTGATTCTAGGCACCCGACTGCCATATGCTCACCCAGTCACTGCCGTGACTCAACGTCAGCGGTGGAGTATCACACGACACGCGTTACCAGTTCTACACCACCTAAAGCGCGTCCGAAGCAACCAGTGTGCGTTTTTAAGTGACGACTAATAGAAGCTCTTTGAGTTTATCTCGATGTATACGTTTATTACAATATCTGATAGGATGGCATCCTATACAGAGCTCACTTAACTCCAGATTATCACCACACCATGTAGGTATCTGATGGGTGCAATGGTTTTCTGTAGAGTGTATGTCCCATTTTTTTCTGGAGATTCTGCACACTTCTGTATTCAGAATACACATCTTATGATCTTCCATCTCTATGTTTTTATGTGGGCTACGGAGACACTAATAAAATCTTGGTAATTTTGCTTCCCTACCCACTCATCCACTACAGATCACCTAACGGAGTGTGTGTAGCTTGTTAGATGGTTTGAGTAACATCGATCATTTGCACAATTTCCCTGAAGATGACAAGGGACGACTCTTGTTTACAGGCTATGGCACGGAATTTAAAGCTAAATAATTAATGTAAATTAGGAAATTTCGGGAAAACATTTGTCTACGTAACGTATTTAGGCGATTAACACTGCAAGATCACAGGTTAAAGTAAGCGTAAATAAATCATCGCAAATGTAAAATGCTGGTACATTAATAAACAATGTAACCGCCAGCATGTTGAATGCACGCAAGCAGACGTGAATGCGTTGTGTTGTACAGGTGCCGAATGTCCATGCTTGTCGCACGTGGTCGGTTAATACAGGGACGGCAATGCTGTTTGTGGATGACGCTGGCGTTTCCGTCCGATGATGTCCCATACGAGGTCGATTGGAGACACATCTGGTGATCGAGCAGGCCAAGGAAACAACTTGACATTCTTTAGAGCATATTGGATTACAACAGCGGTATGTGGGCGAGCACTGTCCTGTTGGAAAACAACCCATGGAATGCTGTTCATGGATGGCAGCACAATAGATGGAATAACCAGATTGACGTACACGTTTGCAGTCAGGGTGCGTGAGATAACCACGAAAGTGCTCCTGCTGTCATACGAAATCGCACCCCGGACCATAGCTCCAGGCGTAGGTCCAATTTGCCTAGCACACCGACAAGTTGGTAGTAGGCCCTCAACTGGCCTTCTCCTAGCCAACACATCCCCCATCACTGGCAGCGGGGCAGAACCAGATTTCATCAGAAAACGCAACAGACCTCTACGCTGCCCTCCAATGAACTGTCTATTGACATCTCTCAAGTAGCAAATGGCCGTGGTTTGGGGTTTGAGGAATGCACGCTACAGGGCGTCTGCCTGGGAACTGTCCTTGAAGTAACCGATTTGTAGCAGTTCGTTGTGTGTTAACGTGACTCAGCAATGCCTTTGCGACGTCTAGGTTACCGTCGTCGCTGGCGCCGCAGTGTACCTGTGTATCGGAGCTTAAAAGCAATTGACATTGTCTCGGCTGGACAGTTTAATAAACAGCAATTAATTGGAGATCCCAATGTGTTTCGTGGACTGCGTCTGAACTTCACGTGTGATGTGCAAGCAGTGTTTGGAGGCAGTACATGGCTTACCTTGGCTGTTGTTTGGGGCAATCACGCAGACTATGGTGGCCTTGAAGCATTTCCAGATGCAAATATTATTACTTGGAAGACGTGGAGTATAGCTGAGACTACAGGACTGTTGGCTAAACAGCCTTATGGTATTCTTGTTCCAAGCATGCCATTTGTTTTGTCAACCAGAAGAAAGAAGAAGTTGAATGCCGATGAGTACCTGTTTATATGGGCTAAAGTCAACTGCTGCTCAGATTGCTGCTGCACATGCAGCACGATGCGCCATAGCCACATGCCGAACAAAATGGTCTTTCCTCTCGGTAGCGCCATATGGCCGTCCGAAGCCCGGCCTTCTTGCGACCGTACCTTCTCGTTATCACTGCTGCTAGCAACCACGTACAGTGGCTACATTCCTGCCAGGTGTTTCCGCAATGCCGCACAAGGAGCATCCAGCTTCTCGTAGCCCTATAACACGACCTCGTTCAAACTCAGCGAGGTGTTTATAATGGCGTCTTTGTCGCCTTAAAGACATTCTTGACTGACATCGACCCACCACTTCCAATCTCAAAGATAACTAACGTTCACGTCAGTTGCAGCGCGTATTTAAAGCAAACCTGATTTGCAGCCTCGTAGTGGTTCTACCAGCGTCACTCTTATGCGTCTGGCGCGAAATCTGAATAGACATCATCTTTCAGATGTAGAAACACGCCTACCATCTTTCGTATATGACGCACAGCTCCTTCTTGGTAATGCGAATTTTTTCGTCAGAGTAGACCAGATGCTACCGGAAAGCCCACTGTAATTCCGTCTCTCTGCCCTATGATTTTATTCCCGTATAGAATATTGGCCTATCGATCGATTGGCCTATCGATCGACCGAAGCTTTATCGTGTACCTGATACTTCACTGAGGGGCGGTATTGGGGCCACATGTGGTCTCTGAATAGCTCTCACCGTCGCTTAAGGAGTCTTCGGAACCGGAGTGACTTGTCCTTCAGATTTCTTCTCAGTAATTCCCAGGACGTTGAAAGAACCTTGTTTCAGTCGTCCCATCGACGAAAAATCCTTCGTGGTACCGGCAACCAAATCGGTTCCTCTGAGTGCCACAATAAAGCACACTGGTTTCTCAGGCATACGAGCTACTAAGAAATATACGTCACTAGAATGGAATCGTAAAGAGTGAAGGAGTGGTGACATTTTTACACAGATGGGCATAATGTAATAGTCGATAGGACATTAGGTTCTGGTAAAATTCATTTCCTGTACGCGTAAATACTCACGTAACACGAACTCTACACTAATTTGTAAGAAAAGTGACAGACAATGGGGAGACCACGGTATTGACACTATAAATTCCAGAAAAGTATTTTATATCTGTACCTCTGATATCCTAGTCACAAAAAGGCCCAAATTTTTCAGATACTGTGTTGAACTGATTTTCAAAATACTCGGAAAACAGGGGTAGCGTATCGTCTGTTGAAATAAAAGTCGTCTTGAACAGTGAACTCTCTCAGGCAGTACCACGAGACTCACTATTATGTCAGCTACTGTGCCCCTTGTATTTCAATGACATCTCGTACGCGTTGTTCTCCTGCAGATCCATTTCTGTGTTGAAAACCTTCAGCTTTGCTTAATTTGCCAAATCTGAGGATACCGTTACTGCGCAGACAACGGAATCTGGGCCATCGTAACGAACTTTAAATTCTCATCCGAATCTAATCAGACTCGAATTTCGCGATCGCTTTCCTATTAATCTTCTTTACGGTATCCAAACACTGTACGAAAAAGTGGCAAAGAATCTTTATGAATACTGGTCGAGTATCTCATTGGACAGAATACGCTGTCTTATGCCCACGCACTCAAAAGTCTGGAAACATTTTTCCGTCCAACGTGAAAAAGAAGCTTTTGTACCAACTGGTTCAGTCGAACCTTCACAATTTAGATTTAATACTATACCTCTAACAGTTAGTGAAAGCTCTAGACGTGTAAAGGAAACTGTGGATGCTTTGCGCATTACACACGAAATATGTTTGCACACCTCTCTTCACATATAAAATACTTCTCATTAAGTGACAATCGTAATACAAGATGTCATGGACGTACCCATCCAATAAATAAACGTACCCTCTAAATCCAGCTCAACTGCTTCAAACCTTTACTGTAACAAAGTTACGCTGCACTCTACGCAAAATCCAGCGCTATGCCGAATTTAAGAGAACAAAGTCATTTCTTCTGTAATGTAATTTCTGTTTCAAAAAGAGAAACAGTAGTTAGGTCATTTCGCCTGAAGCAAATCCCCATTGTTTTCTCCACTACCGTTCTTTTCTGCATTTTTTCCCTTCCTTCTATCCCTCGTGTTTATCTTTTCACTGCGCACCCCTCCCTGCCGCCTCCCTTGCAACTACCATTCCAGCCAAACGGTTCAAATGGCTCTGAGCACTATGGGATTTAACATCTGAGGTCATCAGTCCCCTAGAACTTAGAACTACTTAAACCTAACTAACCTAAGGACATCACACACATCCATGCCCGAGGCAGGATTCGAACCTCGACCGTAGCAGTCCCGCGGTTCCAGACTGAAGCGCCTAGAACCGCACGGCCATAGCAGCCAGCTCATTCCAGCCAAATTCCACCGAATAAATCTATATTTTATTCTTCACTTTACACAAACTGTCAAAAATTATTAGTAATATTCTTTATAAACGTGTGTCCATAAAAATCTGTTGCACAATTAGATTAGACAACAGTGTCATAACTGAAGTACTAATAAAATATTGCCGCGCGGGGTAGCCTTGCGGTCTAAGGTGTCTTGTCACGGTTCACGGGGCTGCCCCCATCGGAGGTTCGAGTCCCCCCTCGGGCATGGGTGTGTGTGATGTCCTTAGGTTAGTTAGGTAAATCAGTTTAAGTTAGATTAAGTAGTTCTTAAGCCTAGGGACCGATGACCTTAGCAGTTTGGTCCCATAGTCCTTACCACAAATTTACAAAAATTAATAAAATATTAGGATTAGTTTAAGTGTTACAAATGGGGTTACACCAGTAACGATGCAACTAGTGAGTTGATTCGTAAATCAGAAGAAACTTTCCTTCCAAGATTTAAGAATGTTGAAGAATGAAGTTGACGAACGCCGTCAGTGACTTTGTGTAATGAATGACAGCTCTCTTTAAATGTGTTCAAATTCATGATTATGTCCATAACAAAGAGATAGGGCCCAAAAGTATTCGAGGATAACGTTAGTGGTTAACTAGTAGGCTACTTCAACACTTAGGGCCAATACTAAGAGGCGAATCAATAGCACGGAAGATGAAGGGAAGACTTGGTTTTGCCAGTATGGTTCCGGGAAAGTGCAGAACATATTTAAAGGAAAACCTTAAAAGTGTGAAATTCTGGTGAACTGTTCCAGTGTTTGGCCTGACAATACACACAGAAGGAATTCCGAAGCAAGCTACTGGTATTGTAAGAATTTGGGATAGATCACACAAATATGTATATTCAGGAAACATAAATGAGATATTGGAAGAAATGTGACATTGTTTTCACCAAACCTTGTTGGATAACTTCTGGTGTCTGAAGACTGCGTGGCAATGTTAATGGCCGCGTAATGTTCGTGAGAATAAGATATGATAATTCAGCTTGCGTACAGAGACATGCAGACATTACTTTCCCCTCGCTCCATACGAAAACAGAAGAAGACATAAAATCGCTAATACGTGTACGACTTACTGGTCGGAATGCACTGTATAGTGGCTTGCACGTGATCTAGATGTAGACTGAGGTAGCGAAAGGTGACGCACTGAAGCAAAGAACATGTGATTACACAGCCATTATTGTTGTTGTGGTCTTCGGTCCACGTTACTATATCCTGTGCAAGCCTCATCATCTCCGTGTAACTGCTGGCACCTACATCTTTTTGAATCTACCTACTGTATTCATATCCTGGTCTCCCTCTACGATTTATACTCTCCGCGCTCTCTCCAGTACTAAGCTGATAATCCCTTGATGACTCAGAATGTGTCCTACCAAGCGATCCCTTCTTCCAGTCAAGTTGTGCCACAAATTACTCTTCTCCTTAATTCTGTTCAATACCACCTTATTAGTTACATGACCTACCCATCTAATCTTCACTATTCTCTTATATCACTACATTTCAAAAGCTTCTATTCTCTTCGTGTCTAAACTGTTTATGGTCCATGTTTCACTTCCAAACATGGCTACATTTCATGCAAATACTTTCAGAAAAGACTTTCTGGTACTTAAATCTATACTCGATGTTAACAAATTTCTCTTCAGAAACGCTTTTCTTGGCATCGCCAGTCTACATTTTATATCCTATCTACTTCGACCATTATCAGTTACTTTGCTGCCCAAATAGCAAAACTCATATACCGCTTTAAGTGTTTCATTTCCTGATCTAATTCTCTCAGCAGCATCAGATTTTTTTTTCGACAACATTCTTCCATTATCATCGTTTTGCTTTTGTTGAGGATCATCTTATATCCTCATTTCAAGACACTGTCCAGTCCGTTCGACTGTTCTTTCAAGTCCTTTGCTGTCTCGGACAGAATTACAATGTTATCGGTAAACCTCAAAGTTTTATTTCTTCTCCCGGGACTTTGATTCCTACTCCAGTTTTTTTTTTCCTTTTGTTTCCTTTACTGCTGCCTCAATATACAGATTGAACAACATCGGGGATGGGCTACAACTCTATCTCACTCCCTTCTCAACCACTGCTTAGCTTTTGTGCCCCTCAACTCTTAGAACTGCCATCTGGTTTCCGTACAAATTGTAAACAGCCTTTCGCTCCCTGCATTTTACCCCTGCCACATTTAAACTGATCTTCCCTGAGGTCGACTTCTAACAGTTTTTCCATTCGTCTGCAAAGAATTCGTGTTAGTATTTTGCATCCGTGACTCATTAAACTGATAGTTCGGTAACTTTCACTCTTGTCAACACCTTGCTTGCTTTGGGATTGTAATTATTATATTCTTCTTGAAGTCTGAAGGTATTTCGCCAGTCTCATACATCTTCCTCACCAGATACAAGAGTTTTGTCATGGCTGTCTTCCCCAAGGCTATCAGTAGTTCTAATAGAATGTCTACTCTTGGGGACTTATTTCGACTTAGGTCTTTCAGTGATCTGTCAAATTCTCCACGCGGTATCATCTCTCTCATTTCATCTTTATCTATGTCGTCTCCTATTTCCATAATATTGCCCTCAAGTACATCTCCCTTGTATAGACCCTCCATATACTCCTTCCACCTTACTGCTTTCCCCTCTTTGCTTAGGATCGGTTTTCCAGCTGAGCTCTTAATGTTCATACAGGTGGTTCTCTTTCCTGTAGGCGTCATTATCTTACCTCTAATGATATATGCTTCTACATCCTTACATTTGTTCTCTAGCCATTTTGCACTCCCTGACGATCTCACTTTTGGGACGTTTGTATTCCCTTTCGCCTGCTTCATTTACTGCATTTTATATTTTCTCCTTTCATCAATTAAATTCAACATCTCTCGTGTTACCCAAGGATTTCTACTAGCCCTCGTATTTTTACAAACGTTGTCCTCTGCTGCGTTCACTACTTCATGTCTCAAAGCTACCCATTCTTCTTCTACTGTATTCCTTTCCCCTGTTTTTATCAATCGTTCCCTAATGCTCCCTCTGAAATTCTCTTCAACCTCTGGTTCTTTCAGTCTATCCAGGTCCCATTGTAAGGTAACGGGGAATAATATGGAGCTCTTACAAGTGGTTCGTAATTTAAATTTAAAGCACAGCAGCAGAAATAATATGTTGGGCTGATATACTTCAATCAAAATGTTTCATAGTAGAATTAAGTTATAAAGATGTTTAGAACAACTGCAAAGTAAGTAGTTATTTTATTATGAAGACACCGTTCAGTTTCGATCTTTGTAGTGCCAGACAAGTATCTGCATGTCTCATATTTCGTGCAAAGATGTCATTAAATGAAGGGAGAGGGTGAAAGTGTGCCAAAACATGAAGTTATTTCTAATTATGTAAATCTAATAGCATGTCATAAATTAGTTCTGATTTTAATTTTCTGTGCTTCAGAATATAATTATGTATTAAATGCAGAGTGAAAATAGTGTAATGCAAAATGGTCATGAAAATACTTGTTTTGTGTTTTGATGAGCATCGTAGTTCCGTTGCATAGTATTTTTTTAATTACAACGAATTATAAAATGATCCGGTGATAAATGTGTGTAAAATTATGTAATGTATTTAAGTATTTAAATCTTATAAAAATTGTAAACGAATTGTGGCCATGTTTAGGAATTATTTTGATTCATGTAGTGTCACGTGACCCGACTCAGGACTGGGGATATGAGCAGGAAAAGGAGGTCTTTTGTCCGTTGTGGTGGTATGTTCGGAGCGGCAAAGTGCCGCGAGTGTAAGTATGGACGCCAGTGTATGTGAATAAACAGTGAAGGAACAACGTGAAAGTGCGTAGGTGCGAGACAATAAACCATGTGCACGAATTGCACCGAATATTAATTATCCAGATCGGTTTTTTTTGTGAACTTAAAAATGCATGTCCACAAAGTTAGAAGTGTTTTTTTAAATAAATAAGTTTAAATCTGAACTTGTATAGTGTACCTCATTTTGCGCAAGGTTGTGGTATAGACAATTGTGTATTCAATTCACTGCTGTTCAAAGGCTAGCCAATATATGACTCAGTATTAGGGGCGCAAATGCAACCGTTCACTACCAACCCCCTTTTACAGATGAGCCACATGAAAAATAGGTAGTGAACGAGCCCGTGTACAGTTGCACCACATTTTCACTGTCCGCGCACAGTCGAGCGTGCACGACACCACAAAGTCCGCTGACTAATATTGCAGAAACGCAAATATTTCATCTCGCACTTCTTTTTCACTCTGCGAAATTCCTTGGTCTCCTTTCTGACGAAATGTCAGCTTCGGCAACTGTTGTTGTAGATATAATGCAATGTTTGCTTTGTTTATCGTTGCCATTGCTCTGCTTTGTATCAACACCACTAACTCTGTGGCACTGTTGTGAGTTACTCGTCGCCTAAGCAGATCAACTACGCTCCGTAGTCTCACTGAATATCTCAGTCCCGCCACCTATTGCCAATATTGTGGTTGCACGGTAGGCAATGTATGGGGCGTCAAATGCCGTAAACATCTTTGGCCTTTTTGGGACCTCGCACTCATGGAGTTCCTTGTTAGTCATTTGGCAGCACATCAGCGGCAATGTGCCTGTGTTGTTTTTGCGTGTTAAGTATCTCGTCTGTACGTTTTTGATTATTTTATCGCTATTCATCTTTAGTCTCATCGTGTAACGACGCGAAAAAGAAAGGATGTGTTTAATGTAAACCTGCAAAAGGAATTCAAATTTAAAATTGTGTAACGACAGTAGCAATTTTATTCCACACTAGGTACTGGAGAATTTTCCGTTGCACCTAAAGGAAGGGGTAACGTTAAAGACCAAGTGAAAACAGCTAAACATAGCAGTGCTACCAATGGTACCGTTTCACCAAACATAAGAGGTTTTTGAAAAGGCAGAGATGGGAATTGTGATCTGGATCGTGCTGACAAAGAGGCTACAATTTCATATCACGCTCAATTTCGAAACATCAGACTGCACATTCACACTGGTTAAAAAGTTATATGATCCAAAATTTCCAGCTGCTAGAACAAAAACCGAGACAGTTATTGTTAACAATATTTTGCCGTTTATGTGTGGCGTTGTTCGGGGAAACATTAATTATGTAGCAGTAACGATAGATGGCTCAAACAGAAGTGCAGTGAAATTTGTCCCGATATTTCAGCCTGCAGAAGGGAACTCAAGTTAAACTTTCAAATTTCAATTAGGTGTCGGGTGAACCTGTTCAAATTATGACTCAGGATCCTTTCCCACTGTGGGAAAAAATACAAACTCTAGGATAAGTTGGTTTGTTATACTGCTCATTACATTAACAAAAATTCTAGTGGTGTAAAGAGAAAGGGGAATGAAAATGTGTCCAGAAAAGTTCAAAGCGAATTAGACAGACATATTGTTGAAACTGGTTGTTCAGCCCACGTCATAGACAAACAGTGTCTGAAAAAAGTCACGTCTAATGAAAAATGCAACTAAATAAATAAATTTTAATGTCTCAGTAAATTGTTAATACTTAAGCAATTTCAAAAATGTCTGGGATTGGACCCAAAGTAATCTGTTACGTCTACTTCTAAGCAACCATAAATAATAAATAATTAAAGCTCCGAAGTTGCTCCGCGGACAGAATCATGTTGGATACTGATTTCGTATATCATTATAATATTAAAACTTCCGTCAACAAATAGACAGTGAACAGTCGACAAAGTTCGCTGAAGACACTGAAGGAGTACGCGATTGCGAAATTTTAACCAGGCAACTCTTCATCATGTCACATACATACAAACGAAGAGAAAAAAATGAGCACTGTTAGAGAATGTCAGTACAGAACAAGAGACTTAATCCTTTTCTCCGCCTCTTCGTCCTGAGACAGCGTTCCAGGGACGACATCGAAACATGCGTCTCTGGAGACTTCATTAACAGGGATACTGCCTACAGGCTTTATGTAGCACTGGCACTTCTGAAATCAAGTCGATTACGGAAGAAATAAAAGAAAGTCTGAACAAACACAAAGTTATGAAAAGTTGCTCCATTTGCAAATATATATTGAAACCATGAAGCTGCTTCATTTGACTTCGTACACTGTCTGCATACCTTCCGTCCTCCGCCACAATAATCTGTGGAGTAATATTCTTCTAACACTCGGTAAGATAACTGCCCAAATTAAGAAGAAGATCCGACTTCGAATCCCGATTTGGGGGAAAAAACATTTATCGCGGCATTCTTCTTACACTGGAAGTTCAGAATATCTGAACGGATTTCACTGGCATTTTCATTGATTTCATCCCCATTGATTCCAGCCATTTTATTTAATTGGTTCAAATGGTTCTGAGCATTATGGGACTTAACATCTGTGGTCATCAGTCCTCTAGAACTTAGAGCTACTTGAACCTACTAACCTAAGGACATCACACACACATCCATGCCCGAGGCAGGATTCGAGCCTGCGACCGTAGCGGTCACGTGGTTTCAGACTGAAGTGCCTAGAACCGCACGGCCACACCGGCCGGCTTTTTATTTAATTAATGTTTCTAGAACATATATTTTGTTCTTATCAGGACATAACCTTATCTCATCTGTAAATTCTGGTGTGAAGGACGGAGATTCCTACGGATGAGTCGTTTGTCAACTTCACCTCAAGGTTCGCATTAAAATCATATTTTATTATACAAGGTGTCCATAATTAAAGTTTCAGCTTCAAAACGCTTTAGAAAGAGAACCATTGCTCAGAATGACGTCAAATTTGAACAGCATATTATTGGCGCAGGGGGAAGCGTACACAAAGAATAAATAAATAAATGACCAACAGATTGCGCTGTGACAGGTAGAATATGCATATCAACATAAGCGCGGCACACGGCTGTTCCTCAGTTTGCGTCCGAGACGCCACTGGGAGAGCTCTTTTACGACAACGCCGAGTGCGAGCCAGTAGCCCTGCAGAAATTCCGAACACTCAAGGACATGAAAAAAGGCTTTGGTCCGATGTCTGCTAAGGATCTGGAGAAAACGATTACAGAATTCTAAAAGACAGGTTCTTTTGAAGCACAATGAGGCAGAAGGAGGAAAACAGTTGATCAGACCTCTGTTGAAGACGTGGCCATAGAACTGCAGGAGCGGTCGAACGTTGGTGTGCAAGTACGCAGCGCAAGGGGAATTGTCCGAACGTTGGACATACCTGCGAGCACTGTGTACAAAATCCTACGAAACATCCTTCGTTGTCATCCATACAGAATCACCCATCTTCAGGAGTTGCTTCCTGCAGACGTCCCAGCAAGACAAACGTTCGCTCTGGAATTTCTTGCCCGCATGGAAGTGGGCAGTGAACGGCGGTGGAGCATTCTGTGGACAGTGGAGGCCCATTTCCATCTCCAAGGACATGTCAATATGAATAATATGGGCAAGGGAAAATACGCACGCATCAACCGGCAACAGTTCATTCTGCACACGTGGCGGTGGAACGAGTTGATGGTATCGTTTATCGTAGGGTCGCAGTTTTTCGCGGAGATGAGTCCGGCGTGTCCCGTTACCTGTACCATCACTGGTAACTGCTATGAGAGTGTTTTGCGCACCAGAGACTCCCAACCCTTCAACGACGTGGATGTATGTGTAGGGTCGTTTTTATGTAAGATGGCGCCCTTCTGCACACTGCACGGCCAGTGAAGCGACTACTGCATAGACATTTCCGAAACGGTAGAATTATCAGTTGTCATTTCCCTGCAGCCTGCCCGTGTAGTCGATCTGTTCTTGACCCGTGTGACTTCTGGCTGTGAGGTTATCTGAAAGATGTTGTGTTCAGTGCTCCAATTACGAACGTATCTGAATCGAAGGCACGCATTGCACAACGCGTTCTGAATATGACCCCCGAGACACTCTGATCATTTGTGGAACATGCTGTTTCTCGATTTCACCTTGTGGACAGCGTATTGAATATATCTTGCACCAATCTCACGACAATTAGAAACCGATATTATTTTGCTTTTTATTCGATTTTTGGCCCCAGACAATCAGAAACCGGTCTAACTTTCTTTTCTACGCGGTTTTCAGCCTCAGGACAATTAAAAACCGATTTTCCCCATCCGACGTGGTACGACCTCGCCGTGGCGGATGGGCTTACCTGTCTAATAGTGCGACAAACTGCTGACTGCCAAACTTGTGCAGTCATGCACCGTCGCATGCGATTCATATATCATTTGTAGCCGACCCCAATTTACGTTAAGATTCTATTGGTAAAATTTTGGTTAAATTTGTTTTGTTGCCCGAAGTTACCCTCTGCGTTAATAATATGCTGTTCAGATTTAACATCATTCTGTGCAATGGTTCTCTTTCTGCAGCGTTTTGAAACTTGAACTTTAATGATAATACATAGGGCGTTCATTGTTGTTGTTGTTATGGTCTTCAGTCCTGAGACTGGTTTGATGCAGCTCTCCATGCTACTCTATCCTGTGCAAGCTTTTTCATCTCCCAGTACCTACTGCAACCTACATCCTTCTGAATCTGCTTAGTGTATTCATCTCTTGGTCTCCCTCTACGATTTTTACCCTCCACGCTGCCCTCCAATACTAAATTGGTGATCCCTTGATGCCTCAGAACATGTCCTACCAACCGATCCCTTCTTCTGGTCAAGTTGTGCCACGAACTTCTCTTCTCCCCAATCCTATTCAATACTTCCTCATTAGTTATGTGACCTACCCATCTAATCTTCAGCATTCTTCTGTAGCACCACATTTCGAAAGCTTCTATTCTCTTCTTGTCCAAACTATTTATCGTCCACGTTTCACTTCCATACATGGCTACACTCCATACGAATACTTTCAGAAATGACTTCCTGACACTTAAATCAATACTGGATGTTAACAAATTTCTCTTCTTCAGAAACGCTTTCCTTGCCATTGCCAGCCTGCATTTTATATCCTCTCTACTTCGACCATCATCAGTTATTTTGCTCCCCAAATAGCAAAACTCCTTTACTACTTTAAGTGCCTCATTTCCTAATCTAATTCCCTCAGCATCACCCGACTTTATTCGACTACATTCCATTATCCTTGTTTTGCTTTTGTTGATGTTCATCTTATATCCTCCTTTCAAGACACTGTCCATTCCATTCAACTGCTCTTCGAAGTCCTTTGCTGTCTCTGACAGAATTACAATGTCATCGGCGAACCTCAAAGTTTTTATTTCTTCTCCATGAATTTTAATACCTACTCCGAATTTTTCTTTTGTTCCCTTTACTGCTTGCTCAATATACAGATTGAACAACATCGGGGAGAGGCTACAACCCTGTCTTACTCCCTTCCCAACCACTGCTTCCCTTTCATGTCCCTCGACTCTTATAACTGCCATTTGGTTTCTGTACAAATTGTAAATAGCCTTTCGCTCCCTATATTTTACCCCTGCCACCTTTAGAATTTGAAAGAGAGTATTCCAGTCAACATTGTCAAAAGCTTTCTCTAAGTCTACAAATGCTAGAAACGTAGGTTTGCCTTTCCTTAATCTTTCTTCTAAGATAAGTCGTAAGGTCAGTATTGCCTCACGTGTTCCAATGTTTCTACGGAATCCAAACTGATCTTCCCCGAGGTTGGCTTCTACTAGTTTTTCCATTCGTCTGTAAAAAATTCGTGTTAGTATTTTGCAGCTGTGACTTATTAAGCTGATAGTTCGGTAATTTTCACATCTGTCAACACCTGCTTTCTTTGGGATTGGAATTATTATATTCTTCTTGAAGTCTGAGGGTATTTCGCCTGTTTTATACATCTTGCTCGCCAGATGGTAGAGTTTTGTCAGGACTGGCTCTCCCACGGCCGTCAGTAGTTCCAATGGAATATTGTCTACTCCGGGGGCCTTGTTTCGACTCAGGTCTTTCAGTGCTCTGTCAAACTCTTCACGCAGTATCATATCTCCCATTTCATCTTCATCTACATCCTCTTCCATTTCCATAATATTGTCCTCAAGTACATCGCCCTTGTATAGACCCTCTATATACTCCTTCCACCTTTCTGCTTTCCCTTCTTTGCTTAGAACTGGGTTTCCATCTGAGCTCTTGATATTCATGCAAGTGGTTCTCCTTTCTCCAAAGGTCTCTTTAATTTTCCTGTAGGCGGTATCTATCTTACCCCTAGTGAGATAGGCCTCTACATCCTTACATTTGTCCTCTAGCCATCCCTGCTTAGCCATTTTGCACTTCCTGTCGATCTCATTTTTGAGACGTTTGTATTCCTTTTTGCCTGTTTCACTTACTGCATTTTTATATTTTCTCCTTTCATCAATTAAATTCAATATTTCTTCTGTTACCCAAGGATTTCTACTAGCCCTCGTCTTTTTACCTACTTGATCCTCTGCTGCCTTCACTACTTCATCCCTCAAAGCTACCCATTCTTCTTCTACTGTATTTATTTCCCCCATTCCTGTCAATTGCTCCCTTATGCTCTCCCTGAATCTTTGTACAACCTCTGGTTCTTTCAGTTTATCCAGGTCCCATCTCCTTAAATTCCCACCTTTTTGCAGTTTCTTCAGTTTTAATCTACAGGTCATAACCAATAGATTGTGGTCCGAGTCCACATCTGCCCCTGGAAATGTCTTACAATTTAAAACCTGGTTCCTAAATCTCTGTCTTACCATTATATAATCTATCTGATACCTTTTAGTATCTCCAGGGTTCTTCCATGTATACAACCTACTTTCATGATTCTTAAACCAAGTGTTAGTTATGATTATGTTGTGCTCTGTGCAAAATTCGACTAGGCGGCTTCCTCTTTCATTTCTGTACCCCAATCCATATTCACCTGCTATGTTTCCTTCTCTCCCTTTTCCTACACTCGAATTCCAGTCACCCATGACTATTAAATTTTCGTCTCCCTTCACAATCTGAATAATTTCTTTTATTTCATCATACATTTCTTCAATTTCTTCGTCATCTGCAGAGCTAGTTGGCATATAAACTTGTACTACTGTAGTAGGTGTGGGCTTCGTATCTATCTTGGCCACAATAATGCGTTCACTATGCTGTTTGTAGTAGCTTACCCGCATTCCTATTTTCCTATTCATTATTAAACCTACTCCTGCATTACCCCTATTTGATTTTGTGTTTATAACCCTGTAGTCACCTGACCAGAAGTCTTGTTCCTCCTGCCACCGAACTTCACTAATTCCCACTATATCTAACTTCAACCTATCCATTTCCCTTTTTAAATTTTCTAACCTACCTGCCCGATTAAGGGATCTGACATTCCACGCTCCGATCCGTAGAACGCCAGTTTTCTTTCTCCTGATAACGACATCCTCTTGAGTAGTCCCCGCCCGGAGATCCGAATGGGGGACTATTTTACCTCCGGAATATTTTACCCAAGAGGACGCCATCATCATGTAATCATACAGTAAAGCTGCATGCCCTCGGGAAAAATTACGGCCGTAGTTTCCCCTTGCTTTCAGCCGTTCGCAGTACCAGCACAGCAAGGCCGTTCTGGTTATTGTTACAAGGCCAGATCAGTCAATCATCCAGACTGTTGCCCTTGCAACTACTGAAAAGGCTGCTGCCCCTCTTCAGGAACCACACGTTTGTCTGGCCTCTCAACATATACCCCTCCGTTGTGGTTGCACGGCTATCTGTATCGCTGAGGCACGCAAGCCTCCCCACCAACGGCAAGGTCCATGGTTCATGGGGGGGGGGGGGGGGGGGGGCGTTCATAATAATTATTATTCATAATAATAATAATTGTATAATTAAGTAATGTTTTTTCGTGAATCTGTAAGAGCCCTCGACTTTCAGACAATGTATTAGCAACAGAATAACATTCATTCATGTGAGCGACTTTAAAACAGGAAGTGGGAAATATGTGCGACCCTCGTGCTACAGAAGCACAGACTGTGTGGCCCACGAGTATCAACAGGTTGCTGCCTGCTTTTGGAACTCGCGCATGTGACGGTCAAGCATTTCCCACAGCCTCTGCCAAAATACTATACATGACACGCACGTGCAGTTTTAACCTATCTTTTAGAATGGTACCAAATAACGTATTTTACGTAACAAACTATCACAGCGGGCTGAAAAATAATCTTATAAAGTGGTATAGCGTTATGGAAAATGTCCCTTCCTGACTCGAAACGTAACTGGTACTTCTTTATACTAATTATCGTCTTCTGGTCACTGCATCGCTCCTGCAGAACGAACCACTGCGTGTCCCTGAGGCGAAGTCAGTCTTTGTATTCACCAACGTGTAACTATTAGTAAAGATGCTCGTGTTGGATGCTGACTTCTGTACCCAGGCGAGGAGATGGGCCTGGAGGATGGCTGGACTGCTGCAGTCACCCCTTTTTCTTCCGACGTTACGTCCTGGGCTAGTCAATCCACAATTGTTGGCCATGCAGTGCAGTTTACTCGGTTTTATCGAAACTGATGTAGTCAAGCTAGATGCTTGAAAAGGCAGCTCGCGGAAAGCCTGGCACCTACATGTGACAATGTTCTCAGTTTCTCTCGGCTCGAAGACATCACTAGGTCACATGTTTTGAGTTACAGAGTCTTGCCTATTATGGGCGTGATTTCTCAATAACATGTAAGACTGTCAGTACAACATCTGATAAACTACTTATGTTCTACATTTTTGCTATGGCAGTTCAGGGTACTTCGCTTCGTTGTGCTGTGTACAACATAAGGTCGAATCAACTGGAAAGATGTCAAGGTTCTACGATAAAATTTTATTCCGGGTTATCTTCATCTGAGTGTCAATATTTTCATTGTTGCAGACGTCATTCGGCATAGAGTTCATCTCTAAGCCTCTTCTGTCTCTAAGCACTTAGAACACGCTGTCGGCAATCCTTATCCGTTCTTAAGTCAGCATAAATAAATAAATCACGACAGTATTCTTCTGTCTGAGATACAAACATCTGTGAACCAGTAAACGCAAATGTAACGATAAAAATGAGACTCAAAAAAAGAACGTAACACAAAAACAACTCACAGAAATGCCAAAAGGAAGGAGGAAGTACAGATAAGGATATACGTAATTTGATTTGATGTCACTGACTGTCGTATCAGTATTTCACGAATCTGAAATCCCCATCCTCTTATAATTCTGTTATAATTCTGTAGGGCAACAACAAAACGGACTGCAAAATCAGGCTCAACAACCGTAAAACTTATTTTATAAACTATACCTTCTAAATCTTTCAATAAAAGCACACCTTTTGTGTGTTTTGCGTGCATGCAAACTGTAGGTACCCATTCCTTTCCGCTCAACACATCCAATACAACTGCGTGGGGAGAATGGAATATAATGAGTCAACAATGAAACGAATTGGATTCTGTGATTTTGCAGTAACGCAAAAAAGTCTTTTGCGCACGATTATTTCCCAGAATTCTGTGCAGCTTCAGATTTCGTTTTCTTTATCAGCAGCTATAGGAGCTCTTTTGCAATGACGGCAAGGTCACTTCCAAAGCGCTAGGGGCAATATTGCTTACAGAGTCCACATCTGCTAACTGCAAAGGGAGTTCACAAGGAAAATAACACAAAATAATGTAGAATGTGGGTAAAGGTACACTGGAAGGGCAAAGCAGGCGCTGGATGCATGGGGTCCGCGGAGGTCATTCTGCTCAGGATGCCTCATTTGGTTTGAATGAGACGTTCTGAGATTCTAAATCATATGGATGTTACAGGATATCGGACGTAATTCTGTGGATAACTTCTGCTTATCTTCTTGTACTCAGGTGCGACGCGTGCTTTCTTGTAACTACTGTATACAGTTCTGTTTTAGAGCGATCTATGGTACATTATGGTTAAAAGAGGATCTAACTGAGCCGCAAACTCTGTATGGAATATGTGATATTCCATCACACACTGGAGCTTTGTTTAGTTTTGGCGAATTCAGAAATAGTGCAAGAAGTAAACTAGACCAGTAGATCTGTATCTTTCTTTTTGAAGGAACAGTTGGAAATGGAGTTCAGAATTTCTGCTGCTTTTGTTTTGCTATGTTCAGATTCTGTTCCTTGGCCATCCATGAGTATCTCGCCACTAACTTTGATGCCCCTGATAGCCTTTACAAATGACCAGAATTTCTTTGGGTTCTGTGCATTCTGTAAAATTATATTATGGCAAGTGCCTCGACAGTGAGGGTTTCTTTTAACTCATGGCTTTTTAATTCTTTTTTTTTTTCAGCTACACTCATTCCATTCAGTGTATCCTTTATCAGACTTCTACGCTTCGTCTTATATCCGTTGTGGAATAGTCGCCATTCATTTAGCATTTTCTTTCCACAGAGGCTCTATACTATGGAGGGTACCTGCACTAGGTAGAAATGGACTTTTAGACGCGATCCTATCTGTACAGAACTCTAAAAACTGTCAGCACCTCCTTATTTGAAGAAGAATTTATATTTGAAATAAAGTAATAAATAACCAAACTTGAGCTGTATCGCCGCGTCGCATTTACAGGCTCGTCAACGACCAAGAACACGAACACCAAAATGGAGGTACATCAGCTGGTGGCAGTTTCTGAACTAATCGTTGTACGTGATATGTAATTAAGTCAAAGTTGAGGTAATCTGTACAGTTTCGGAGGTGAAGTGGTCACAATAATATATAAGTACAACAATAATTGCTGTAGCAATATTATTTAATGCTGAGACGGATGCTAAAATGAGACCATGATATAACGCATATGAAAACTGAAACACTGAAATCATGCAAATATTATGGGATGAAAATAACTTCGCTACGATCTCATTCATTACAAAATACGGAAACAGAGTAGGAATTCTTTGTACTCATAAACTGCGCAGAATAATAAAATAAATTCCATCTAGTAACAAAATTAGCGCCGATCATGGCAGAAGCGCGGACTTTTTATTTATGGGGTAAGGCTCCAACGCTACAATGCGGTTGTGGGGCAGCACATTGTCACAGAAATGTCCCAGCAGGATATATCGTAGGATTTTCAACTATTTCCTGAAGACAAAGCAATTGATTATATTACAGCTTTAAACGTCTGTTTGTAAATTACATGTGCTACTGTGTATATTTTATATAACACTGTGCTTCAAAATAATACAATAAATAAATAGTAACTGACGTACAGATGTGAATGACTGACGACACCCAAAAGAGTTAATGCCATAAGCAGGAGCACAAGGGCAACAACAGAAACTAATTAGCAATTCTGTGGCAACATATCTGTTCGCTACGAAAGAGCTGGACCTGAGTGGTGTGGTTTGGCGTGTTTAACCCAAGAGTGTGTGTGATCTCAAACGTAAGTCCGGTAATGGGACTGGGAAGTAATGTGCTATTACGACTATTCGGACCAACATTGACATTCACAAAACCGTCACCAATTTACGATTTGGAAAACAGCCAATAACGGACAGAAGAAACTGCAAGATTCCCCCTACTACGCAAGTACCAACCACAAATTGTTGACATGTATTGCTCTACGAGCTACCGGTAAGTTTTACTGACAATAAGACAACACTCAATCTTTGGGACGAGTCGCGAAAGTTTGTTACATTTGAGATCTTATGCCATCACGTTCACGGATTCTGCAATGCTTCGTCGCGGCGCTTTGGGTGTTAAGTCGTGTTGAAGACTCACAATTAGCGTTATTACACTCTCCAAGATTTAATGATGTTGCCGGAAGGCTTATTTGATGGCTTAAGTACACAAAATTATTCTACGTTACGAACCGCATGTCTCTAGAAAAGCCTAAAAGCGTTTAACACTGCAACGACGAAATTAAGTACAGCTGCGCCAGTTCACAACTGAAACAAGTACTGATGAATAGTTTTACAAAAATTGTGGAGTACGCATCTACTACGTAGTAGTCACCTGGCTCAGATTACTGCTGATACGGGTAGCACAATTAAAATACACTCTTTTTAGTGTATTTCCCTATAAACTGACAGATGGTGCAAATGCGCCGCCAAAACAAAGCTTTCAGTTTTAACTTCGCTACTTCTGAACAATAACTCATTTTCCCTTCATTGCTGGTGCAAGGAAACACTGGTTATCCTTTGCTAAATGTACATGGCAGACATAAAGTACTTTACAGTGATCTCCATATGGGAGAATTTGCCAAGGCGGAACTATTACACAAACAGAATTACTATTTCACTTGCAACTGTCGTGGCAGACGAACATCAAATGGAAATTGAAATTTTTAGACATCTTTCCTTATGTTCCACAGTGCTCTAACAGCAGCCTCGTTAATAAAGAACACCGCATTCAATAACGGCCTCGTAAGTGCCAAGTTAGAAAGTCAATGACGCCGCGTCTCAGTGCTATATGCACTTGGGAGAACATCATTGTTCATGATTAATGATATGTCATAAAACCTCCGATTTCGATTTGGAAACTAGCTGTGTACAGTAAAACTGCACTAGTTTTTCGCCCTCTTTTAGAAGTCCAAGCCATTAAATGATAATCAAGTTTTAAGCACAAAACACGCCTGGTATATTTCGTCTTATTTACTAGCTTCAGTATTTATACCTAACTCAGTTTACATAATTTGAATAGCGTCGAAATTTGAGTACGCTTGGTTGTGTTGTCAAAGCTCACCTGGTTTAAAAATAACTGCCGCAATAATGCACGTAGCAAAGAATCCTTGACGAGACAAAGCTCTCTTCATTTTCATTCTTCTGGCAGCTACACCCAAATGTTAACACTTGCTATGCACTGCTATCACAACATTCCAGATGCACCCATCCACGCCTTGCCACTACCTGCAGCGTACTGTTACCCACACACCCAATGGCAGCGCGCTGTGTTGTGATCGGTTGCCACGAGAAACACCAATCAGCTCGCAGCGCGCTCCCGAGGTATGCGAAGCGAGACACCTGGTGCCGGCGGCGGAAGTACTGAGACCGCGCCTACCTGGCTTGAAATAAAACAGCGGTGAAAGCCGTGAGGCACTTATAAGCGGAAATAGTTTGCGGGCATGCGAAGAGTTTGTCGTCAGTGTATTATTATCTCACTTCATTTTTAAATTTGCTTCATTGTTAGTGTGGCACAACAATATCCTAACAAAATAATTTCATCTTTATAATTGAAATGGCTGTAAAAGAAGGATAGTGACGCAAATTCTGGAGAAGACGCGTCTTTGACCCAAGACAGAAAACCAGGAGGATGAAAATGCGAGTTCTGATGACTGACGATACAAAACTGATAACGGTGCAAGGTTTCTCACCCGAATAGCCATTTCACACAAACGAATATAGATCTGTTTGGAATATACAGTGCAGCATTGTACAGAAACTTGGTTGAATGTGTGAGGAAGTGACTAGGAAAATATTAGCTGAACTGTACTAGCGTGAAACTTTTAACCACAGGGCGTTTTCAATTCTTTTTCGTAATCAGTGGTTTGACGTAAATACTTCATTTTCCAGGGGATGAGAAACGAGAGTCTAGCAAAATGGGGTATGGTAAAATACGATGGCAAAATGCTTGACGTGATAGAATCATGTAACCTAACAATAATGCGATTACGTTATGTTGATCACCAGGACAGACATATGTGGATCCATAGATAATTGATTGTGTGATTAACTACATCTAATAACTTAGGGTTTCAGTATTGCGACTTCTAGGAGTGCCATATTCTGCTGTGCCTATTACAAATCTTTTTAGCCGACAACGTTATGAAAAATGAAAATAATCTGAATTTATGAGGCCGAAAATTAGCATAGAATAATCATCCAAACTTTTAACACAAAACCGAATTCTAATAATTATTATAAAATATCCATTCATATTTGTTGTTTTTGCAGTAATCACAGTCTCTTTCTGCCCATTCAGATATGCGAGTTAGATACTCTCACGTAGGCATCATAAAATGTTGAACTGGTGTAGAATGAGAATACTCTATGATGTGTTACATATAGTCTCAAAAACAAAAAGTTGCAAAGCATGAATTATGATTCAAAACTAAAAATAGCATATGTATTCACCTAGCACATGAAACACGAGTC
The DNA here is from genome assembly GCF_021461385.2 of Schistocerca piceifrons. Taxonomy (NCBI): domain Eukaryota; kingdom Metazoa; phylum Arthropoda; class Insecta; order Orthoptera; family Acrididae; genus Schistocerca; species Schistocerca piceifrons. The sequence goes on from NC_060138.1 coordinate 778,320,833, forward strand.
TCAAAGAATGAGACAAGGAAAAGAGAGTTGTTGATATCAAATTATAGTGCTCATGTAAATTAAAAACTAACAACAAAGCAAGACGAAAGAAAGTACACAACCATAAAAAATTAATAGAAAGGAGATTTTCTTTGTCTTTGACAAGGGAGCAGTCTGGAATCATTTACCATTCTAAATGTGGTGCAAGGTGTGAAAATCAAATAATAGCAAAATAACCTGATGAAAAATGTGTACACAGTGAAGGAAACATTTCCTGTCATGGAATCATTCAGTAAAGAATCAGTCACAACAAAAGGGTCAAACTGAAAGTTTGAGAATAAACTCTACTGGCCTGTCAGCAGAATTAGAAAAAGATGTTTCATTGTAATCTGTGACAACTATTTTTTTCCCCTGCCTCCTTCAGATATTTCAGCAATATGTTACTATTGGATGGTAGGGCAGCCAGTAATAGGCTCTATAAGATATTCAGTCAATGACAGCCACAGACCTGAAACAACTTCTCACAATAGCTAATGTGTGATGGTCACAGAATTTGGACAGTAATGTTTCCATGCTATGACCGCTTACAATTTCAAAATTGGCTGACAGCTACTACCTCATTTAGTGTACCCTTGCAACTGAATAGGTATCTGATGTTACACGTCTTCATCTGAGAAATATTTGGACTATATGGACACGACAACATCTAACTTGGATACAAAAGACTGCACATAGGTAATTCAGTCAACAGCCGCTACATAGGTGAATACTCAAATTTCAAACACAATGTCTGACATTTTAATTAACCTTGTAACTTGGATGTATCAGTTTGACCAGAGATGAGCAACAGTCATGCATTTGCACCTTCTCAAATTACACTCATCTTACAGGTATGAAGGTAGCATTTTCTGTAGGTAAAGAATGGGATTTTACCTGGAGAAAAGAATGTTCTTGGAGACTTTAATGATGACTTCCCGTCAGACAGTACTGATCAAGGGCAGCTAGAGTTGTTGATAGATTACTTGTTACAGAAAAAATCCCTCTAAGAATTAAAGGACATAGCACAACAGACATTGATATTTTACTTTTAGACCTAACAACTTGCTCTGATTCAACCACAGAACCAATAGATGCTGGTTTATCTGTCCATAATGGCGAAATATTAACAATAAAATATACAGAGCAGTTAGATACAGATCATGTTAGAAATGTTTCGTATTGCAAAATCATTAACAATAACTCCATCATGGTGTTTAGAGAGAAACTACAGGAGGAACATATAATTCATTGCTAAGCATATTTCTACAACAGTTCCTCTAAATTAAACAACAATACAACTAAACCATAACGAGGGTAGGGAACTCATAACTTTTAGAATTAAAATGTTTAGTGAGAGGAAGAGAGAACCCTACCAAATTTCAAAGCCAAATGTAGTCAAGAGATGAGTATCCATGTGACACACCCACGCTCCAAGAGTAAGACAAAACCAATTTCAATGTTATTGATCAAGAAACAAACAAAAATAGCAATCCAGATGATTCAGCCCTCATAATATAGCTCTGACAGAATTTATAACCCTTTCAAATCACTGACCACCAAATTCAATAATTACTTTGTAACAGAGGCAGCAGATATTGCACCCAGAATCAAGAATTAAATACAGATGCATTAGATTTAGTTGTGCACATCACAAACAGACATTAGTGCCAGAAATACAGTTGCCAAGGAAATTATAAAATTAACCAGATCACTAAAACAGTAATTATGATTATTATGCTAGTGTCTGTAGTAGAATATTAAAATCTTGTGGTGACTTAGTGGTTTAATCTTAATCCATCTTTGTAATTGGTCAATGATTCACACCACCTTTCTTCGCAGACTTAAATATTCTGTAGTTACATCCATCTGTAAAACTGAAGCTCAGGAAACTATCTCTAACTACAACCCCCTTCATGCCATACACTCTTTTCAAAAGTGAGAAGGTGGTCCATGATAGGACACTGACTATTTTAACTGAGCAGAACTTATTAACCGCCACTCAGTTTGGTTTTCATAAAGGATTCTCAATAGCTGGAGCAATACCAGACCTCACAATTAAAATCCTCACAGAACCAAATAAGAGAAATTATCCTGTTGGTCTATTTTCCTAGCTTGGTGAAGCCTTTGTGTGGATCACAAAATTCTGCTTGATCAAAACTATAGTGTCATGGCATCTCTCTTGCATGGATGGAATCTTATCTCACCTAAGAATGGGGGAACCTAATGTGTGGTGTTCCACAAGAATTGGTATTGAGCCAGCACTTGTTCTTAACCCACACATGTGATCTTCCAATTTTTTAAAGGGCTGTAAATTACTATAAAGTTACTGGTGACACAGGCATAATAATCTAGGTTTAAAGTACAGCCTCACAAGAAACAGTTCAAATGATAGCTGAACAGGTCTAAAATTGGTTCACAACTGACAGATTAAGTATTAATCGCACAAACACTCATATGATATGATTTCACACAACAAAATAATGACCAATTATCACCAGAAGTAAGCACAGATGGTCATATAGTAAATGAAACTCTTGAGTAAAGTTTGTTGGGATCCAGTTGGATAGCAACTTAAAATGGTGTTAACACATAAATAAATGAATCAAGAAGCTCAGTTCAGCTGAATTGTAGAAGTGGTTCTCATAATGTTGATCTAAAGACAGGAACATTGGCAGGTTTTATATATTTTCACTTTTTGTTGTCTTATGGCATTGTATTCTAAGACTCAGTACTTAAAATAAATAAAATGTTTTATTCAGCAGAAGCAAGTATTATGAATGTTGTCTAAAGTAGATAACAATGCATCTTACAGAAACCTTTTTTAAGAATCATGGAATTCTTACACTTACTTCATAATGCATTTATTCCATTATTGTTACTGGCAACAAAAATCAGTTTCAAGTGAACTGTGATCCACACAGTCATCACAATATGACACAAAAATAATTTTAACGTAGACTTCTCCTTGTCTAGGATTCCAAGTGACACGCACCCATTCAGTAATTTGTAGAATGTTCTGGGTGTATGGGGTATTTTTAATATTCTAAATGACAACTGGCAACTTCAAAGCAGACACAAAAAGTTCCAAGTCCAAGTCTGTAAACACCTACTTAATACTGAATTTTTAATCATTTTCCTCAAAGAAAAATGCCCTACTACACCTTTTTTTTTCCTTTCCCTGAAAGCTAAGGGGGGAGGGGGTGGAGGACCCCATTGCACCCATGTATGAATGCTCTTGTCCCAAGCGGAGTTACATATGCTGGTGCAAAAGAAGTCAATGAGCTGCCATGTAACTTGAAGTGAGAAACTGTGAATTACAACCAGTTAAAAAAAAATAAATACATTCCTCATTAGTCTCATTCTGTACAAATAACTTGAGTACCTAGATTCAAAGACTGAAAAATTCTGTGAACAATATTAGGAAAAGGATAAATTGCTACCCACCACATAGATGACACATTAAGTTGCAGTCAGGCACAACAAAAAGACTTACACATTTAGTTTTGACCAAAGCCTTCTTCTGAAAAAACCACATCTTGTGCACACATGACCAAATCTCTGCCAACTCCGATTGGAATGCAACTCCCGTGCTGATTGGCAGTCTGGAGTGGGGCAGGGAGGGCTAGCAGTGTATTGGCATGGGGGAGGGGGGGGGGGGGTTAGGGGGGGAGAGGAGTGCTGGATGGTGGGGTGTGCAGGGACTAGGTGGAAGTGTGACAAGACTGCCAGGTGCTGTATCAGGAGACTATGGGGCAAAAAGGTAGGGTGGGGGGAGGGGGGAGGAGCATGGGATGGGAAAGACAGAGGGGTGGGTTGACAGATGGTGGCCCACAATAAGGGTGAAGGGAAGTGAACAGGGAAGAGGAAGAAGTGGTGGACTGAGACATGACTAGGGAGAAGGTGATAGGACAGAGGGGTGGAAACTGTTCGGTGGAGGGTGTGGGGGCAGTAGGTTACTGTAGGTTGAGGCCAGAATGATTTCAGGAGCAGAAAATGTATTCTAAGGATAGCTCCCATCTGTCTAGTTCAGAACAGCTGTTGATGGAGGGGAGGATCCAGATGGTTCAGGTTGTGAAGCAGCCATTGAAATCAGCCATGTTAAATTTCCTATGCCATTTTCCCACACATCCCAATCCTTCCATAACACCCCACCACCCTCTTAAGAACCAGCTACAAAAAAGTGACCCCTTTGTCACCAAACACCATCCCAGACTGGAATGACTAAATCATGTCCTTAGTCAGGGCTTTGATTATCTTTCATCATGTCCTGAAATGAAGTGCTTCCTGCCCAAGATGCTTTCCACTCCTCCTAAAGTGGTGTTCACTCACCTATCCAACATCCACAACATCCTAGTCCAACCCATGCCACTCCCAATACAAACTCCTTGCCATCGGGATCATATCCCTGTGAAATATCCTGATGCAAGACCTGCCCAATCCACCTAGCCAGCACTTCATATTCCAGTTCTGTCGTACGCCTATCCTACATCATCAGAGGCTGGGCCATGCGTGAAAGTAGCCATATCATATTCTAGCTCTGTTGCAATGATTGCACAGCTTTTTATGCTGGTGTGATTACCGACATGATGTACAGGATGAATGACCACCACCAGACTGTGGCCAAGAGCATAGCAGACCACAACATGCAACTGAAAGTAACGTTTTTGATTCCAACGGCTGCTTCACAACCTGGACCATCTCGATCCTCCGCTCCACCAACAGCTTTTCTAAACTGTGCAGATGGGAGTTATCCTTGCAACACATTCTCTGGCCCTGAAATTATCTCGACCACAACCTATGGTAATCTACTGTCCCCACACCCTCCACCTAACAGGTTTTACCCCTTCTGTCCTGGCACCTCCTCGTTATTTACATCCACTCACGAAACCTCCTTTCTCTTCACTACCCACACCCTCATTGTGTGCTCCCCTGTGCCAGTGCACTCACCTGCCTTTCTCCTTCGCTGCTTCTCTCCTTTTCTGCTCCCCATTGCCCTCCACCTTCCTGCTCGACAGCCTTCCATGCTGTGCTTGGCAGTCTTGTCATGCTTCCACCTAGTACCTGGATGCTCTGCTAGACAGTGCATCTCTCTCCTCCCACTCGTATGTTGCTATCCCTTCCCCTTCCCAGCCCCAGTTCAGATAGTTGCTCAGTGTGACAGTTACATTCTGGTCTGAGCTGCATGAGATGGCAGTCGTGTATCGGAAAGGTATATTTGCTTGTATGAATGTGTGTGTGTTTTCTTTCCTAAAGAAGTCTTTGGCCAAAAGTGAAATGTGGAAAGTCTGTTTTTGTCTGCAACTCAATGTGTCATCTTTATAGTGAGTAGCAATCTATCCTCTGTTTGAAAAGTTCTGTTAGGTACGTGGCAAGTAACAATGTTCATTGTAAAGCTGCCTATACGGAATAATGTATTTAGAGATATGGGTAACTATTTTCTTTGAAAAAGACAAGTGTAATCAAGTAATTATTAAGCTACCAATGGAAGATAAATATCAGCTGCTTAGTGTAACTAGGAAACATGCTGTGTCCCATGTCAGTTGGAGGCAAATGAAAAATGGTAGGGGTATACATAATTGGCAGTTCAAATTTGTGGCAAGTAATGCTGCTCCTTAGGGAAATGACAGTAAGGGATGGGAAGGAACACCTTGCACACTCAATGAGTATTCCTGGGGGTTTCATTCAACATTCTGAAGAGTCTATCCTGGCAGCCATTGAGGAAACAGGGTGCAATCAGCTGTAGATTATAGTGTAATATATCACTTTGTTGAAGCGATGTGTTGCACAAGTATTTACCAAACTGATGAACAATGATCACCACCATAAAAAGTTCATTTATATAATGAATTAGTGTAGTCTGCTGTTCAGAAATGTGCTTTATTTATGTGCATGTAGTATGGAATGGGTGCACACAGTGTATCGACAAGCCGGGATGACAACAGATATCTTACTACTTTCATGGTACCTGCAGACTGGGTAGGTCCTGCCTTGGAGATATGGTATGTGCCATGGAAAAAGAATGGCTGTGACAATCCTGATGCTGAATAGAGGAAGACTGTTATCCATATATTCAACTGGTATCTGTAAATTAAAACAGGCCAATTTGGACCAGTCTGTATTAATGTATGTGTGATGTTGTGAATAATGAGCCAACCTCATTATTAATGGTCATTATAAATGAGAGTATAATATACTACATGTTGTTCATGTGACAACTGTAGCATTTCGAGAAACAAAGTCAAATCAGGAGATATTGGTGAGTGTGAAGAAATAAAAAGGTGAGCAACACTGGGTAATAGGAAATCATAGCTCCTGAGCAGACTTTACCTCACCAGTCAATCTCACTACAAAGAAGCAGTGGAACATTGAAGGATTGTGATGGGCAAGAGGCAAATGTGCCCATCTGGGTTTGAAGGTCATACTTGGCCCTCTCCAGTGACAGAGAGGATTAAGAAGGTTAGCTTTGTTCAAAGAGTTTCAGTAAGGCTTACAATCTGCAGTTTTGTCCTCAGAACTCAGTGTGGCCCCCTTTTCCATAGTCAAGTGGAAGGCTCGAACCAGAAACTTCAAAGATTCTGAGAAAACCTAGGCCGCAACTTCCAACAAATGTGCTATGGGGCTTGAGAACTTTATTGTCCCTTTCAAAGGATCAGGTGTACACCGCATATGAGAGACAGCTACCCAGGTAACAGACTGTCTGGGGGGGGGGGGGGGGGGGGCACACAAGGGCATCCAGTCCAGATAATGATAGCTGCAGGGGATCTGGAAGTATCAGTATAAGACCCAAAGAAATGTTACCCATGGGTAAGAATATTAAACTCCTTGTGTTAACTGATTCTTCCAGAGATTCTTATTGAACAATGTATAGTACTTTTGAAGAAGCATGATTACTTGAAAAATGTCAATGATTTCCACAGTCCTGTGTGCTTTCAAGCCTTTCCTAAAGATTTTACTAAATTATTCAAAGATGAAATTAAATGTGTCACTAATTCTTGCAAAGATGTATTTTCTGATTCCGAAGCTAAGCCACTAACTAATATGAACCCCGTGCCTACTGGACTGTACTGACTTCTGAAACTGCACAAATGAGATGTAACTATTCATCCAGTTGTATCATCATCCATAGCTCTGCCTTACAAATTGACTAGTTACTAAATTGAATACTTTAATTAAAAGTAAAGCAAACTTCAACTCAAATCGTGGTATTTCAAACTCAGTGGTCCTTCTAAATAAGCTGCCTCCAGTTTGTTTTCCAAATACCAATATTGGAATATTTGTTATTCTGACAGAGTTGTTGTATAGGTCTAATGTCACCCTGTTGAATTGAATGACTCTGGACTGTCCCCTCACACATGCTTAGCACAAAACTGTTTCCAGTTCCAAGGGACACTGTGTAAAGATTTAGACATTAGCTATGCCATCCCCTCTTAGTCCACTTTCAGTGAAAATATTCATGGGCAATTTTGTACAACATTTTTTGAATAAAGAACCTTTGAGTGCAAATATTAAAACTGGATCAAATATGTAGATGATGTGAACAGGCACTACAAGAAAGCTCAGCACATTTTTTCATAGCTTAAACAGTCAACATAAAAATATTCTGTGTACAGTGGAGATTAGCAACAAACCCATAAACTTCCTAGATCCAACCACTGACATTAGTACACAAACATGTTCCAAAATTTAGAAAAAATGCAGCTACAATGCAGTACTAGCTTCTCGCTCATGACATCCAGTAACACACAAACATGCAACTTTCCACTCAGTGGAGCACTAGTTCGCATCTGTTTTCATGTTGAAAAAAGATTTCAGAGCAGATTTAGATATAATAAAATTTATTGCTTCAACCAGTGGCTACAGTCCTGTCCTGACTGGCCACATCTTGTGTAGGAAACAAAAATTCAAAATTATGCACCACCTCTATGCTCCCCTGCTGCTCCTTTAACTGTCTGTAGGAAGTGGTGTACAATCCCATACCTAGGACAGGTACCACAAAGTGTAACAGAAACACTGAAATCCTGCAACTATAGGATTTCCTACTATTTGAGGAACACCTCAGCACTGTGCATTTTCAACAGTGAAAACAAGACCCAATTGCTAGCCAACAGTAAAGTATATACGAAATTACTTGTCCTTATTGTGATAAGTTTTAAATTGGTCAGTCAGAGTAATAGCAACTAGACTGGTTGAACATGATCACTGCTGGAATTGCAGAATTATGATTCACTCAGTGAGGGCCACAGCTTCCAGCTGCAGTCCTGTGTCCTCCACATAGCAAATTAAGACCAAAAACTTGACCTGTGGGAAGCCCAGGAAATAAACAGCCATCTGGGCCACAGTCCTGCTTTAATATTAAATCACCAAACACAGCTAAATACTTACCCTGTTCTAAACTTCACTTAATCCTCACAGTTTTCCAAATTCTTCCCACACTTTCTGTTCATTTCAATTCCTCCATTTTCCTGTATTTATTTATTTTAATGTAATGCCTATGTGCTTAACATAATCTGTTGTTATAACTGTCAATTCTATCTTTTACTCTCTTGATGTACCACTTTCCATACATAATAGTTCTTCATGTCATTCTTTAGTATTATTGTCAAGTACTAACTTTATTTTGTTGGTACTATTAATTTAAATTGTTATATAGGGATTTTTTTCAAGTTTAGTATTAATGTTTTTTCCTGTCTTGCTTCCTTTATATTTATTTACTATTCAACTCCTTGTCTTTTTAATTATGTTGCTGGTGCACTACCAAATATGCTGTTTACTGTGTGTTTGTGCTTCAGTCTTGGTGAATAACAACATTGTTTACAAACAGTATAACTACTTTTTTTATGATGACAGTTAAAATCTGATGATGGCCTTGTAAGCCAAAAACTGGTTAATAAATTAATCCTATCAAAATTACACACTATTGTGTTTTGTAACATTAGATACAGAAAGCTGGTTAAAGCCTGAAATTCATAGCAGTAAGAATTTTTGGAGGAATTTAGGCTTATGTTGAAAGGATAGTCTAATGGGAAATGGAGGTGCTGTATTTGTCACAGTACTCAAGAATCTCAAATCCACTGAGATAGGAATTGAAGATGCATGTGAGATTTATTGGGCCAGACTCAGTAATGAGGATGGGCATAAATTTACAATTTGATCCTTATACTGACCTCCAGACAAGCCTCCAGATCTACCTGAAAACTTTGGAGAAAACCTAAGTTTGCTAGTATGTAAGTTCCCTGATAATATTACAACCATCAGACGAGACTTCAGTCATCCAACAACAATTTGGGATACTTGCAGTTTTGTTAGTGGTGGGTGTGACAAGACATACTATGAAACATTAGCAAAGGCTTCTCTGAAATCTACCTAGAGCAGATAGTTTGGAACCTGGCATGTGATGGAAATATGTAGGGTTTAATGGTAATAAACTAATCTAAATCCCTTAAGGATTTCGCATAGAAACTGATGCTAATTGTAGCAACAATGATTACCAAAGTGCAAAAGACAACAAACTCAAGTAGAAGCATTTATATGTTCTGGAAAGTATATTAAGTGGCAGCAGTGTCGCAACTCGGTAAGGAACTTCAGACATTTAGCTCTGCACAATAGCATGCAGAAGGACTATGGCTCAAAAAACATGGTATCCTATTACTACAGTATCAATGAGTCACAATTGGAAATGGTTAACTTATAAAAATACCTGGATCTAACACTTTGTAGGGATGTGAAATGGAACAATTGTATTGACTCAGTTCTGGGTAAAACAGATGGCAGGCTGTGGTTTATTGGTAGAGTGCCAAGACTGGGAAACTGCATACACATCAATCGTGCGACCCAAAATACTGCTCCACTGTATGGGACCCATACCAAACAGGGGATGCTGAACAGTAGTAGAAAAGGGAAGCACAAATGGTAACAGGTTTGTTTATCCCATGGGAGAGTGGTATGAAGATGCTGAAGAACCTACACTGTAGATACTTGAAGATGATGCAAATTATCCAGAGAAAGCATGCTTACAAAGCTTCAAGAATCAGCTTTAAATGACGAATCTTGCAATATCCTACAAGCCTTCTAGTCTTTACCTAACTGTCACTTCCATTGACTAGTACAGTCATATGGGGTCTTGAGTGAAGTTTGTGGCTGGAATGAGGATTTCTTGGTATGATATCTACCTCAACCAGTGGATGTATAATTTTTAACAAGTAAACTGCGAAGAATACATGTTATCTTGGATGTAGACCCATTGACAAATTTAGAAGTAACTTTGTGATTGTTGCTGTTCATGTTGAGCGTTGATGATCTTGCAGACAGTATTAATAGTAACCTCAAACTTTTTCATGTGATGCGGTAATCTGTAGTGAAGTGTTTTTCTGGCACAGTCCAGCTAGTATGAGGATAACACAGATAGACTGGGAAACAGAATATGCCAGTAGGCCTTGTTATGAATGGCTCACAATCAGCAAAAGGAATTTATTGAGTGTTACCCTCTTGGCCTAAGAAAAACAAATAGCTTTGCTGAACACAGCAAACAAACGTAACAGAAGATGGGACCAGTTTTGACCAAAGATTGCATTTGTTTAGAAACACATTGCAAACTGTCATCTTACAGGGTCAGGACAGTGACCCAATGAGCATGTACAGTAATGGAAATTCAGCTTCCTGTAAACTGGAACTGAGAGAAAGAGGTGAACAAGGAGGAATCTTCTATTGGTGGCCACTGATACTTCACCAGCCAATAATATGAGGAAAAATAATTTCTGTGCTCTGAGCAGCACAGGAGAGAGGAGACAAGGAACAAAAGCCAGGAATTTGGAGTGGATTCTTCTCTTTGTAGTACTCCTAAAGGCTCATCCTCCTAAGGTCTTGCATGATTAACTGCCTGTCTTGTGTGCTTTTAACTTCTGAGCTTGGTCTCTTAACTTCTGGAAGGAAAATAGCTCTTAGTTTCTGAAGCTTCAAGTTGACCGTCTGACCTCGCTAATGGCTTGATGTCACTTCCTGCTTGTCTCTATTACTCAATGGCTACACTTTGGTTTTTCCCCATTTCAGTTTCATTACATTCCGTTTGTTTTATGTAGTTATAACTTCCTTTCCAGCGATTGCTGGATTCCACTAACAGTCCAATGATCATGTCGTGAACATTCAACTTTGTTATTCTGTACCTTATTCTGATGCTACTTTTGCAGTTTAATTCCGAAAGCCAATTGAAGCTTTGACTACAATTCCTCATATGTTTCCTGTGTAATACAGCTGTATCTACCTTGACCAGTGGATGTATAATTTGTAACAAGTAACCTGTGAAGAATACACAGATGATGTCATCCACCTGAAGTTGGTTGCTGTATTCCTTCTATCTGATACAAAAGAGAGAATGCCACTCACTGCCAGACCTTTGCTCTGAACAGCCTGTCTACAGAGATGGAGATGACCACTGCTGCAGCCATCTCCAATAAAGATCAATGGCCATCAGCTGCTTCCATCCTGCTGTCAAAAGCCACCATTTCCTCCCTTTGCAGCTGAAAGCTGATTCATGACATTGGTAAAGTCACTGATTCTTAGCTAACCAGTCTGTGCCATGTCTGTCCAGTCAGCATGTACCTGACATTATTTATTAAATTTTTTTCTTGTTTTCCTTAATTGGTTTCATAAATTAATTTTCATTGTGACCAATGTATTCACCTCTCAGTCAGTCTGACACCTAGTGCATGTCCCCTTTAAAGGTAACTTTTGGTTTCAGTTAAAATGATCAGACCTGGAGCCCAGCTAACATGAACTTTATTAAATCCTGCCAATCTGAATACTGCTTTTTAATTCAGCAACATTTTTAATGCCGGGGTAGGGCATAATTTCATGCTGAAAAATTTTTAAAGCCAACATGGGGGTGGAAATCACCTGAGTTGCCCAGTGTGAGGCAAGAAATCACTCAAGTCAGCACATTCTGTCACCCAACATGGGGCAAAAAATCACCCAAATTACAACATATTGGCACCCAGCATGGGGCATGATTTTATAAGACACGGCAGCATTAATTGTTTTCATAAATTAATTTTCATTGAAACCAATGTTTTATACTCTCTGAATTTGTAGGACACAGTAAGAAGAGGTTGACTTCATCAGACATGGCACTTCACTAACCAACCCAACCCATTGCAGTGTCATAGGACATGATAATCATACTGTGCACAATCCTAAGCTCACGGATGGTTTGTGCGTTTGATTCATGTAAATTAAATGAGCTTCTTGCAGTAGATGTAGTACATGCATATTTGATCAATTAATTTATAGTGGTAACTACAGTATGCATTTTATCCTTCCAGTATAGTGCTGGGCACTAATTAGTGTGTGTTGTTAGTTGTTGTCTAGATTTTCCTTGTGCATTTGCAATACTGTGTTGTCAAGTCACAAGTTTGTTGAGTTTAAATCAGTGTTGTGATTGGTGCTGAATCATTGCTAATCTTGTGGAGTATCTGCTGTAATTGTGATGAGACCTAGTCCAGGAAGAGTAGTCCACATGGAGTTGTACAGACAGCCTGAAACCAATGAGGGTGTTGGTGATGCTCTACAGAGCATTCTGGCAGGAGAAGTGTCTGGTCAAAATTTGCTGTGTAGGATATATGTGTTGTTGACGATCATTACTTAGCAATTAGCAGAATTAAAACAGAGCAACAATAGAACCACAGCATAACAATAGCATTTAGCAGAGGTGGAACAGAACTGTGATAGGATCACAAAACAACTAGCAGAAATGAGATGAGGAAATCAGGCTCAATTTACAAGAATGTAATCTGCGTTAAGACAGTGTGACCACAAGACTGACAAGCAGATCACAGAAGTCAGGCATGATTTAGGGATAAAAGCCAATGAAATCCAGGCAAAAATAGATGACGGACTGAGTGATGTGCAACATGCATGCTTTGACAATGCCGCTGGTTTGGAAACTTATTTCAATTAAAAAATGACAGAGATGATTACACACATTAACACTGAGAGAGTCATCCACTCAGGCACATAGGGTACAAAAGCAGCAACAGAACGAAATGCAAATAAGGATATCAACACTTGAAAATTAACTGTCAGCAATTCATCTTGGAAATAGTCATGGGACACAGGCCTCATCAATGAGTTCACCTGCAAATTCCTGGTGCTGTGGAACTACACTAAAAAGCCAAAGAATCTGGTACGCCTGCCTAATATTGTGCAGGTCCCCCATGAGGACACAGAAGTGCTACAACATGACATGGCACAGACTCGACTAACGTCTGAAGTAGTGCTGGAGGGAACTGGCACCCTGAATCTCACAGGGCTGTCCATAAATCCGTGAAATTATGAGGGGATGGAGATCTCTTATGAACAGCATGTTGCAAAGCATCGCAGATACCCTCAATAATGTTTGTGTCTGTGGTTTTTGTGGTCAGCAGAAGTGTTTAAACTCTGAAGAGTGTTCCTGGAGCTAATCTGTAGTAATTCTGTATGTGTGCGATGTCGCATTGTCCTGCTGAAATTGCCCAAGTCCGTCGGAATGCACAATGGACTCGAATGGATGCAGGTGATCAGACAGGTTGCTTACGTATGTGTCACCTGTCAGAGTCATATCTACGGGGCTATTACAAATGATTGAAGCGATTTCATAAATTCACTGTAGCTCCATTCATTGACATATGGTCACGACACACTACAGATACGTAGAAAAACTCATAAAGTTTTGTTCGGCTGAAGCCGCACTTCAGGTTTCTGCCGCCAGAGCGCTTGAGAGCGCAGTGAGACAAAATGGCGACAGGAGCCGAGAAAGCGTATGTCGTGCTTGAAATGCACTCACATCAGTCAGTCATAACAGTGCAACGACACTTCAGGACGAAGTTCAATAAAGATCCGCCAACTGCTAACTCCATTCGGCGATGGTATGCACAGTTTAAAGCTTCAGGATGCCTCTGTAAGGGGAAATCAACGGGTCGGCCTGCAGTGAGCAAAGAAACGGTTGAACGCGTGCGGGCAAGTTTCACGCATAGCCTGCGGAAGTCGACAAATAAAGCAAGCAGGGAGCTATTTTCATCTTTCAACAGGATGGTGCTCCACCGCAATTTCCATCATGATGTTTGGCATTTCTTAAACAGGCGATTGGAAAACCGACGGATCGGTCGTTGTGGAGATCATGATCAACAATTCATGTCATGGCCTCCACGCTCTCCCGACTTAACCCCATGCGATTTCTTTCTGTGGGGTTATGTGAAAGATTCAGTGTTTAAACCTCCTCTACCAAGAAACGTGCCAGAACTGCGAGCTCGCATCAACGATGCTTTCGAACTCATTGATGGGGACATGCAGCGCTGAGTGTGGGAGGAACTTGATTATTGGCTTGATGTCTGCCGAATCACTAAAGGGGCACATATCGAACATTTGTGAATGCCTAAAAAACTTTTTGAGTTTTTGTATGTGTGTGAAAAGCATTGTGAAAATATCTCAAATAATAAAGTTACTGTAGAGCTGTGAAATCGCTTCAATCATTTGTAATAACCCTGTAGATATATCAGGGGTCCCACATCACTCCAACTGCACACACCTGATGTCATTACAGAGCCTCAACCAGCTTGAACAGTCCCCTACTGACATGGATTCATATGGTTGTCTCCATACCTGTACGTGTCCATCCACTCAATACAATTTGAAATGAGACTCATCTGACCAGGCAATTTGTTTCCAGTCAACAGCACTCCAATGTCATTGTTGACAGGGCCAGGCAAGGCGTAAAGCTCTGTGTTTTGTGATTCTCAAGTGTACACAAGTGAGCCTTTGGCTCTGGAAGCTCATATCCTACTTGTTTCATTAAATGGTCTGCACTTTGACACTTGCTGATGGCCCAGCATTGAAATCTGCAATAATTTGCAGAATGGTCACACTTTCGTCATGCTGAACAATTCTCTTCAGTAGTCATTAGTCCTGTTCTTGCAGGATCTTTTTCTGCCCTTAGTGATGTCAGAGATTCAGTGTTTTACCAGATTCCTGATATTCATGATACACTTGTGAAATGGTTATATGGGAAAATCCCCACTTCATCGCTACCTTGGAGATGCTGTGTTCCATTGCTCATGTGCCGACTATAACACCACATTCAAACTCACTTAAATCTTGATAACCTGCCATTGTAGCAGCAGTAATTGGTCTAACAACTGCACCAGACACTTGTCTTACATAGGCATTGCACACTGCAGAGCCGTATTCTGCCTGTTTACATATCTCTGTATTTGAATCAGTTTCTTTGGCACGTTGGTGTATATGCCGCTGCTCAGGTTTGGTCATAATCTGAATGTTCACCTGAAGGCTTACCTGAGAAATCTGGAGACATATCTTCATGCGAAATGAAGAGCTGAAAGTAATTCACTATCTGTGCCACATCAAACTCTGGATCAGGAGAAAGCTGCCTGCTATGGTGATCAAAGGCAAAAGTACCATATATGTATTTTTCGCACAAAGTTCTTGGCCACATATTAGAATGCTGCCAAGCTGGTGAACACTATAATAACAATTTTGGGCCAGTCGTGTGTTATGTCTTTGCAAAATGCTGTGTAATTATGGTAAAATAATTTTCATACAGACATCTTTTGTAGTTATTGCCTTACAAATTCTTTATTGATGAATGTAGTTGTTAGGTTGCTCAATGTATCTCTGAACATGAAATCATTTTTATTTTTCTTTCATTTTTTGATACAATCTTATTACAGACATGTTAAAATATGTATGTAATGATTATTTTTATTATGAGGAGAGATAAAAATTTATTCTTAATTATTTTCAATTTTTCACTATTTGTAAAGTAAATTAACATGTCTTAGTGCAATAACTGTGAAGCTCACAAATGTGAATTTGATCATTTTACAGTGAAGAATTTTGAAAGTGTTTGACTTTAAAGTTAGAACAACACTAAGCAAGTATATAAATCACTTTTCTTTAAAAGAACAGATATTCCTCACAATTAGCCAGTTCAGTATTTATGTACATTTCTCTTTGTCAGCTAAATATCATCATAGTGACAGTGCATACACATATAAAGAATATTGTTCTTGTGGGAGGTCTACAGCCACAATATGTTTTAAGAAAGAAAACATAGTCCAAACAGGCTGTAATATGTTTATTGTTCATGCTGTTAGCTAATTCTGACTATTAGTCATTTTCAAGAACTTATCACAAGCCTCAAGCTTCACATTACATTTGGCTAAATAGACAGTATGTATGTAAAGGAACATATCACTTTCACATGCATGAGTAGCTAACTGTATAGCTAGAAATTTACAAAATGATAATATGCACAGGGATTCTGAAAGCTCACTAAGAATTTTTGAGAAAGTGAATTCTGCTAATTTGAATAGTTAACAACCTAACAGGTTATTTCAATGAAAGTATTCATTTTCAGAAACTGGAAATTTAGGTCTGTAAAACTATGGCACTGAATTCTGAGAATTACATCTTAAGATTGGATTGTTCTGGAACATGAAAATTCTGAATACAAATAACTGTTGAAATATAATTTTTTGGAAAAAGTAAAAGTTTTATTAAAAAGTGCAGAAATTTAAATAAGCTAGTTCAATCTTGAAACAAACAATTTTTAGCATCATTTAATTTTGATGTACACATGGTTCATAGATATTGTAAATTACAAAGATTTATTTTGATAAAATGTCATCATATGAACTAAATATACTGTTATCATTAGCAACTGGCAAAGTATACACGAATAATGGAATTTAGTGAAATACTACTTGAATAAGAAATCAGTTATGTTATGTAACTATCATATATTCATTACCAATGGAAAGAAATAATAATAATTGTGAGATCGTGAGTGGAATAAGAAGAAGTAGGATAAGTTCAACTTGCTATTATGTATTGTGTAAAGTATGTAACTGCACTTCTTGCAGAGTGCTTGTAAATGACTGACAATCAAAATTAGCTAATAGCAAGGAGAGTAAATATATTACAGCCTATTTGCGTGTAATTTTTTTATTGAATCACATTAAGAACACTACTTTCAGAAGATAATTTTTTTTGTTTGTATATCAGAACTAGACGTTGGACCGTTCTGTCATAGTAATATCAGAATTTTGCTAAAATTTCATGCCTGCAAATTTCTTGGAGGGATATTGTAATGGAAATGGTCAGTGGGCTACGTTTATTATGGACTGGACAACTATAAATTTACTATATCATACAAATAAGTTCAAAATTGTAATCTCCCATTTGATATAATTTTAATGACATAAAAAAATAGTGTTGCACACTTATACACAAATGCGTGTTCAAAAATGAATCTAACATAAATAATATTAATTTTATTATTTTTCAGAAAACTTAATTATTTTTCATACATTGAAATTATTTCAAAATATGATTATCTAAGGATAATTATATTTGAAGTCATTGACACTGGAATGGTTGATTATGGAGTTTCAAAATAACTTGAGAAAAAATTAATGATAAGTATCACATTTGTTGTGTGAAAAACTTTCTTTTTATATATGTATTATATTTGTTCTGCTTGGCTACTGGCACTTTTCCATTGCTTTTTGCATGATTGTTGCCTTTGGTTGGCTATGCCAGTTTCTCTAGTTCTGCACATATGCTATGAGCTTTCTTCCTATGGATGGGATCCACTTGTTCAGTATATATTGCACTAATGGGCTGGCCACTGTACCTGAGAAGATGTACTGCACATGTCTAGTAAGCTCATTTAAGTTGGGAGGTTCATTTTCTAATTTATGATGCTGGTTCTTAGTCGTATTTTGGTTCTAGAGCTATGTCCTTGTCTAGTTCCTCTGGTTACTTTACTGATGGTGGTTGAGTACTCACTGACACTAGTTTTGCACAGAAGATAGGGGACTTCTACTATTTGCTGTTATGGAGATTTTGGGATGTTATGTTTTGAAATGTCCCTATTCCTCACTTGCAAATAGACGTATCAATTCAGTACACCCCAGTTTAAGATAGTTCTAATTATGTTTTTTGTGTCATCTGTATGTCAACTGTTTGCCACCTGAAGAGTTGACTATAAGGTCATGAAACTAGTCGTGATTCATCAGTTTAAATTCTCCATTCACTTCTTGCACATGTGCCACACTCCAACATATAAAACAATGCAAAGTATCAAATTCATCATTATCCACAAAATATTACATGGTAGGTCAGTACCTACATTCACACAGAGAAGTTAACTGTGCCTTTGGCACACTGTCATTAGGACTGAGCATTAATGATAGTGTACCCAGTCTATTTAGTTCTACACTTATGAAAAGGGATACTTGTGACAATGTATCATTTGCAGTGGCCTGTCACAGCTGCAACAAGGTGCCACTGTGTTCGATAGTGTGTTGTGAAAGATCAGTTTTTACATGATGTTTATTTAAGAAATCCAGTCCCAAGACTGTGCAGTAACCCTCAACTACATGGGGCAACACTTCTATATTTTCTTGAAAATGCTCACTCCAGTGTAAAAACAGAGTAATGTTGAACCTAGTGATTCTACACCATTGTCCCTTACTCCATGTAGCCTATAACATGGAGAATTCAGTCTCTTTCTATGTAAGAGGTCCAGACTCACCACCAACACATGAGCCCCCATTTCCACTGAAACTTATGTTCCGTTCCATTTACTATGTCAACTAAGCAACACCCTTCCTATGCAAGATCCAGATTTACCACCAACACAAGAGGCTCCATTTCCAATAAAAACTTATGTTATATCACACTTATTATGCCTGCTAAGTAACACTCTGCCTATGCACACATTTTTGTAGCACTGAATTTCAAAGGGAATGCCATTTGGCAGCTTCAGAGTCCCTGCTGGTTTATAACAATACTCTACCATGTAATTATCCATTGTGTTTTATGTTCCTACAATCCCACACTTGACATCATACAATGCTCCATTTATGGCATTATAGCTAGCAGCACTGCTTCTGAATGTGGCTCACATCTGTAACATTTTACCCCAAGGATAAAACAATTCATTTGTCCTACACTCACATCACCCTATCTACTTCTTCTACCAGCATAAGCTATCTCGTTAGCTTTCAGAGCAATGCTTCACTTTGGCAGGTGGCCTACGTTGTGGTGGGACTGTGTCAGGTGGGGTAGGTAGAGGGAGAGAGGCAGGAGTCACAGAGAGGGATTGGAGGTGGGCAGCTAGTGGCTCTGAAGAAAACAGTCAGTTTTCTGGCTAGGAACATGGGAGAGAGGAGTGGCAAACACACAGGCTAGGCATGTGATGCACAGTTGTCAGAGCCAGGGGGAGCTGTGCATACTGAAGGTGACTTGGGGATGTGAGCTGGGAGAAGGTCCTCCCAATTCACATCACCTTCAGCACGTGCTACTCCCCTCCACCTTGCATCACATGCCTAGCCCCTGTATGTGCCATCCTTCCCTCCTGCATTTATAGCCAGGGCATTGGCTTCCTCCCTCTTTGCCATAAGCCACTGCC